>NC_140598.1:11380158-12853908 GCF_057381915.1 Diplotaxodon limnothrissa | reverse complement strand
CCCGTCTCCACCCCCACCCTCCTTACCAACACATATATGCTTTGCAGCATAACCACAACATTCCAATGACACCACAGGTTAACGTCATGAATAAGGAGAGAGGTACAATAGGTCAGTGCTTTAAAACAAAAAGAAGAAAATTACTATTGCACATTCCTGAGTAACCTTTTGGTCTGATGGGTAATCTTATTTTGAAAAGTCGTTCTGTCTGAAGACTATTCTGAAATACATTCGAAAGTTACTTTGAAGGATATTATTACTTGCTTTGAACGTCACCTGTGCGGTTTTAAATTCAAATCAATTCCATGGATTTAATAACTTGTGAGTTTAAAAAATGATTATTTGTGCGTTCACGAAACCAAACATTATGCATAATTCTTATTGCTCTTTTTTGCATTGTGTATCTTTTTTGTAGAGAACTCTTCTAAGTGTTGTCCCAGATTCCAACACAATAATTTACAGTGTGCAGTAAGGTGTGTGCAATGTTTTATTGTTCAGGACGTGCCTTGCAAAATCCTTGTGGTTTTTGCCATATTGTTACGTAGTGTTTGACACACACTGCCGGTCAGACGTTTGGACACAGCTTCTCATTTAATGGTTTTTCTGTATTTTCATGAATGTTTACACTGTAGATTCTCACTGAAGGCATCAAAACTATGAATGAACAAATGGAATTGTGTAGTAATTGTAGGTTGTAGGTTGTCAGAATATGAATGTCAGTTAAAAAGCACTGAAAGTATAGATAATAGTATGGGTGAATGTGCCGTGTTGCATTGAGTACTCCAGGAGAGCATCTTCATACATTGTTATTAGGGAATTCAGAGTCTTATTCTTCAGAGGACGAATGTCAGTGTCTGTCTTATAGATTTCTTCATAACACACTGTTAGACTTGTGTGTCTTTAATGCTAAAGAGTGTCTTATCTGTGACTGTCATCTTGACAATCGAGCGCGGGCAGGTTACAGAAACTTCAGCAGGTCCAAGTTCAATTATCACTCCCTCCAAGAAATACATGACACTAGGATTTTCAAGTTACTGATTAATTTAATTGCTACCTGGCACTTTAACATCACTGTCATCAGATTCACCATCAAACTGTGCAAAATGCATCATATTGTACAAACAAGCATGCATCACATCATACAGACGGCACAAATTGAACTATAAACGTGTGCCACGCAGAATAAACAAATAAACAAACATACCTTGCTGCACACAACAAAGAGGGAATGAGTCAGTTTGCAGAGCAAAGCTCTTCTTGACTTAGATCTGCGGTCCATGTCCCCTTAACCCTTGTGTGGTGTTCGTATTTTTGTTACTCAGCCAGTGTTCATGGGTCTGGTGGACCCGCTAGAGTTTTGGCTTTCCAAATTAACACTATCAAACAATTTTATGTTAAATTACTCAACAGATGTTTACTTCATCCCAATTACAAGACATATGAACAGCAAACATGGTTAATTTTTTCCCTTTACCTTTGTTAGATCACATTTATGAATTAATGTGCTTCTCGTTTTTCTTTTATATAAAATGTTATAAATAAATCAGTTATAATCAAGTGGAGTGAGTGGAAAGACACAACACATTTACACGTGAAAAAATAATTAATTGTTTAATTTTTCTTTTGAAAAAAACTGAACACGGGTCTCACAGACCCGAACACCATACAAGGGTTAAGCATAATTCATTTTTTTGTGGACTGTAAACTCCTCCCACATTTAATATTGACTCCTGGCAGGAATGCAGTGCGACACTAAAACAGGCCCCCAGGCAACACAAAATGTAAACATATTTGCGTTTTCTCATGTAGTGTTAACACAAATAAATTATTATTCATAAAAATAGGCTTACTTAAAATTGTATTTAAACAAAACACACATGCAATAATGATGTAATAATTATGGCAGTTATAAATGATGGAGTGGACTCAAGAGCAGACCTTGAGACAATCAAAGTTCAGTGCATTACTCCCAGTGCTTCAACAGGACATCTACAAAATCGCAGGGGAAATGGGACCCCAGAGGTAAAAGGAGGAAACCCAGGGACGGTCTGAACACAGGAAGCAACAAAGAAAGTTCCTTTAAGGCAAAAAGCTAAGGTGCCAAATAATGTCTACCTGGAATGAGTGTCACTCAGGAGCACAGACAACCTCAAACGATCACAGAAAGACAGGAAAGATAGAAACTGATGCGGAGAGAAGACAAAAGCTGGCAACATCAGCTCTGGAGAACTGAGGCACCATGAAAGATTAAGTTTAGTTGAACAAGTCTCAGCAAAGGACTACAGCAAGTATGCTTTGAAAGAACTATAGAACATTCTCTGAAAGACTGTATTGCTCAAACGAATATATTTCTATAGTTTATCACCGAGAAAAAAAAAGGTCTCCGATTATGCTGTGGGTTTACTGCTCATGTAACCTAAAGTTCACAAGGACAAATTCATCATTTGTCAAATAACTCGGAGTTTGTGCTGGAGGATGAACCTTGGTAAAACTGCCCCTCATCCTTTGCTGTTGACTCACCAAATTAATTTCATTTTTATTCTACCAAATTTACAACAGCAGCAGCAAAAGAATCACCATCATTTGTTGATGAACAGAATATAGATATATAACCATAAAGATAACAGACTCCGATGGCCCGTCTCAGCAGAACGGAGCTCCAGCTGTGAAAAGGATTAGAGCAGCATCCCCCCGAGCCTACATGCTGGTGGTGGAGATGAAGGTGGCTTGAATGGAGCTTGAGTGATGAGAGGTGGAGATGAGGTGGATTGGACAAAATGTGTGTGCAAAAGACAGATGCACAGTAAGATCTCGAGAACACAGCATGGATGCTGATTGGCCTGGAGAAGGTGATTAGCCTGGACACACAAACAGCTTGACACTGTGAGAAAGTCAATGTGATAAACCTTCGATTCATCCAGCAGCACCTGAGAGCGGACAGATGTAGGCCATAGATCTTTCTAATTGAATTTACACATAAGCTTCATACATATTTGTCATACTTTTGGGGACAAGCCATCCAAAAGGCACTTAGAGCAGCCTTCGCGTCACCAGCGGCCTGGATGTCAGTCTTCCAGTGGCATCAGTTTCCTCACTTGACAGCCTCACAAATATGGATAAAATATCACAGTTGCCCCCTAGTGGCTTGCTGCAGTATAGGTATGATCCTTTTAACACTGACAAAGGCTGAGACCCTACAAAGGGTCCCTTTGTAGCAGGGGTCACTAACTCCAGTCCTCGAGGGCTGCTGTCCTGCAACCTTTCCATGTGTCCCTGTTGCAACACACCTGAATAAAATTATTGCCGTAAGTCATTAACAAGAGTATAGAACTTGACAGCATGCTGACGTGGCAGCCTCTAACCCTACTCAAGTAAATTTAAGTGTTAGGAAAAGTGTACTTTTAAAATACTTGCACCATGTTCATTCACTCATGAGCTGCTGTAACATGAATCAAAGGGCTGAACTGCCACTTCAGCATGCAGAGCACCACTTTCTATCCCTGAGTTGCCTGACGTTTTGTCAGGATGGCTTTAAGGCATCTAAACTTTTCCCTTGGCCTCACCAAACTCCTCCCACACCCGAGTTTTTGCTTCAGCCACTGCCTGAGCCGCATTCTGCTAAGCTGCCAGTACCCATCAGCTACCGCCAAAGTCCTGTAGGCTAACCAAGCCTGATTCAACGCTCTCCTCAGCTTGATGGCCCCCTTCTCTGGTGTCCACCGTCTGGTTCAGGGGTTACCACTGTGACAGGAGCTGACTGTAGCAGTCTCAGCAATGGAGGTGCTGAATATGGTCCGTTCAGTGTTCCCAGCCTCCATAAAAATACCACCAAAGCTCTTCAGGCCTCTGCCAGGCGTCCCCAGCAGAGGCCTGCTATAGCTTTGGACGTGCCACGTCTGTCCAGCGTCTTCCCTGCCACCCGATCCAACTCACCACCAGGTGGTGATCAGTTGACAGCTCCGCCCCTCTCTTCACCCAATTGTCCACGACATATGACAGCAGATCTGATGATATGATGCCACCCTTATGTTCAAACATGGTGTTCATTATGGAAAAACTGTAGTTTCCACAGAAGTCCAATAACAGAGTGTGAAAGACGCACGGCAGACACGACCACTCGCTCATGCTTTTCAGCATACTTTTATAAACCACGGTTGCTGTTACACACAACACGGCTACATCTCTGCAGCTCACTGCTCACTGCACTGCTCACTGCACACATACCAACAACAACCACAACAGTCAGTCAGCACAGACTTTAGGCCGGCGAGGTGTGAGTGCAGATGCTGTTTCTAGTGTAAAGCACTTTGTTTAAATGTGCTATATAAATAAAGTTGTATTGTATTGTATGCCGTGCAGGTGAGTCTGCCTCCCCTGCAGACCACGCCCTGCACACAGAGCACTGCTCCAGTTCAGATCAGGTCCCAGTCACGCCCCTCCAGGTCTGATCTGATGCTGAGAGGAGGGAGGTTGGGGAGAGAAGGGCTTTGTCCACGACACAGTTATCTCTGTTCCTTGTAGATACACTGAAATAGGAAAGGAGGCAAATCCTTGGAAGCTGTAATCCAGTGGAAAACTCCTTTGAGGTTATACGCCAACATGGCAACACTGAGCAGACACAGATATAAAACTACTGTGTGAGTCCACAGTGTTCGGGCGATGACTGCTCCTCTAGCAATTCTTGCTGTAATTTCCAGCTGTGGAGTCCCAAGGCAGCGCTTATGTCCTCTTCCTCATGTAAGGAAACCCCAAATGTTCCTAGGCATATTCTTTTATACTCGCCCACATGCACCCTCGTCTTCCTCCTCCCCTCTTTCTCTCTGAAAGTCACATCTCCTGAGATGACAATCACCCAGTGTCCAGACACATTATCCTCTCTCTCTGACTTTTCACCACTTTAACTACAGCAGAGGTTACTTCATTAAAATCATCTTTAATCATTTTAACATGATTTCTTTTTAGCTCAGTTACACAGGAATGCTTTTCCTCACCTTACTCTGTCAGTCACAGTATCCTCAACTTATTTTTAAAAATCATGTTAAAAGTCAGGGATTCTTACATCTTACTGTCTTTTACAATCTCTCTCTAACACACACACACACACACACACACACACACACACACACACACACACACACACACACACACACACACACACACACCATATCTACCATGCTCCCAAACACACACAGAGACAGGGACACATCGTTGCCATAACAGTGCCAATTTTCTTACTCATCATATTTATTCTTTATTTCTTAATAATACTGTGATTAGATTTGAGCAGGATTAACTGTTGTCATGATCACATGCAGATAGATGTTATAGCGCTCTATTACCTGGATATTAAGTCCTGTTGTCTCTCTCTCAGATGTAATGAGAGGACTTCTATCCCACCTCACTCAGCATACCTCATGGTCATTGCCCGGACACTTTTTCACTTACCTTTTGTTCTTTGCATATAATTAGCGTCCCTTCCACTCTTCTAAGTTGCTCCACTCTTGCTTTTTGTGTCCTGTATAAATAGCATTGTTGTACATAGCTCTGGGTTAGTGTATCTACTCAGATCCACCCTCTGTGTGTTGGTATACATGCCAGCATACTTTAATAAACACATCACCAGTTAGGTTCTAAGAAGTTTTTGTCCAGCGCTGTAGAAATCCCTTTGCAGGTATAAAAATACAATGTTACATCCATCAAACCTTTTTATCTTTGGTATTTTTTGTAGATTTGACTAAAGAAGGGAAATATGTGTTTTTGTAACAAGCTGCTTATAAGACTGAAAATTAGAAAACACAAACAAAAAGCAGCAAATGACCTTCAGAAAGCTTTTCCGTTTATAGATGTGCTTGATGTTTGTAGCCTTAAACTAAAGCCAGCTAAATTGTGTTTTAATTTAAGCTCCTGTCACCTCACTCTCTAAAGACAGGAAATAACACGACTCCTTCAAATGTGGAACTATGTCTTAACAGATATCAGCTATTCGCTAATCCTCAGAGTATTTAAAAACATCTTAAACAGAAAGAGAAAAATAATGTCGAAGAAAACACAGACTCGTTACTTGCCTTTACTTAAAATACAACAAATGAGAAAGGTTTGTTCATGTCATTCTAGAGGTCCCAGGCCTTATCATTCAAGACATGTTTAAGCAAGCAATATAAATGAAGCACAGGGAAGGCTGAAAAGTACATATAGTCAAGATTTGCATCACTGAACACATGAAAAGAAAAGGTTTTTTGAATACTACACATTTTTGCATCACAATTGCTAATCTAACTTCTTAAAAATGTATCTTATTTCTATTTTGCATGTAACATTATTAGTTTTCAAGGTTTCTAATGACAACACAGCTGTTAATGTACGGGAGTAAAAAGAATAATATTTTCCTCTGAAATGAAAACTTATTGGGTTTCACAAAATGGAATCACACACACATAAAGTAGCTACAACACTAAATGTACGAGTATATTTTGTTATCTCCTGGTTTTATAATAAACCCAAACCTGCATCATAGTTTCAGCACACGTTAAACAATGTTTGTTCTGTTAATCTGTTAGTCTGTTTAGAGAATAAAATATATGATTTCATTTTCATGTGTAACTGCTCTACATGTCTCCTGTGACGTGGTTCACGTTCGAAGGAACAGACTGACAGAGTTTTGACGTTTTACATTATGACGCTGCATCATTGTTTTTGCACATTGAGATGTGTGACAAGAACGTGAGGTTGAGACTGCTTTACATATGATGGGAGCTTAGCTATTATTGCCAAAGACAATTAAAGTGCATGTTGCTTACCCACTAACTTAATGGCATATACAGCAATTCATAAAACATACATTAATATAATACTTTGCCCTATAATGCCTTTGTCTTTGTTTATTTACTTGTATACTAAGTAAACAATCCTCACATCTTTAAGACAAAGTGATATAACTGACCTCAAATTAAATAGGTTATTATAGGTTATTTAACAAACCAGGCAAAGTTTAAATGAATTTTCAAACAAGTCTTGCATTGAAAACAACAACAACAACAACAACAAAAATTGCCGCTCTTTCATAAATTCATTCAGATAACCAGTTCAGCATGAAATTTGGCACTTTTTCCAGCTTTCCTGTTGCACACACGGCTCAGTCATGAGCACGAAATCGCCTGAACATATTCTTTTTGTGTGGTATTTACTGCGTAAATGAGTCTAAGCAAAGAAAAGGCATGAAAACGATGGAAGCCTGTCTGATCTATGACTTAGTCGTTTAATATACTGTCCCCAATTCATATCCTCAGGCTTGAAAGCAGCACAGGTGCTGAAGCCAATCTTAAGCTGACTGAATTGATATTAAAATATTTTGTTCCTATTGTCCGAACAATTAAATATGTCATTTGATTTGTGCTTGCTGGTGATTTGTGCCAGTGTCAGCTGTAAAGTGTCGTAATTCTTAAACTGACAAACGGCTTTTTAAATATCTAATTGTCCAAAAGTAGCAATGAACCACTGGAACATGGACAATGAAAATCCCTTAGGTTGTGTGTATGTTTCTGTAGTTTTCTAACCTCCAAGCACAGGATCCTGCAAATAACTAAATACAAAATCGTGTGTATTGACTGTGCAACCACTGTCTTTTACAGAAGCTAGCATACCGAAGAATCATGGCTGTTTTCTCAACAGCAACCAAATTGTTGTGATTATGTCGATTTAGTTTGTTAATAAGGAAATAAGTTTTAGGTGGAGATCTGCAAACTTTGCCTAACACTACGCAGCTTTTTGTGTTTGCATTGATAAAACTGCTTCATTTGCATTTCCTATATGTGCAGTTTGAAGTTATGTGTGAGGACCACAAAATGGAAAACATGTTAATGTTATGCCCAAATCTGTACAAGTATCAGTGAATTAACACCCCAAACGTTTGCATTTAAACAAATTGTGAGTTTGAGTGTATAACAAATTTGTTAGACCACCAAATGTCACGTTTATACCAAAGTCTTGGTAATTATTTGTTTTCTGTGTTTCTGTGCTGGTCAGTCCACCAGTATGCACAAGCTGTGTAATCAGAATTATATGTTAAGTGTTAAAATATAATTAATGTTGTTACCCATGGGTTTTCAAATTTACTGGTTAACACAAAAAACAAAATAATAATAATGATGGTAATAATTGTTATGCACTTTTTTATTTAGTTGCCAAATTACATTTTTTTTCTTGCATTTCTGAACAGAAGTTTTACTGGTTGAATATTATGATTCATTCATTTTAGACTTTTTAGGAAAGTCCAATGTGCTGGATTAATTTTGGGTGTAAAAATGTTAATTTAGTTTATTATTATAAATAACAATATGAATTTATTTGTAAACAGGTTTCGACAGATTTATAAATATTTGTGTTTTGTTCTTATTCTGACAGGAGGCCTAATAAACTTGTTAACCAACGTAGAGAGGAACATGTTGCAGAGCTGCACAGTTTGCTAATGAATGTGGTCACATTCTCTGCAGTCGCTTTCCAATAAATACACGATTTTTTTCAGAGCCAAACACCTTGTTCATATATTTTTTTTTATGACAAAAAGTAACTAAGCTTGATCCATTTATTTGCCTAAGCTAGCCCTAGTTGCTATTAAAAGATACATTTAAGCTTATCAAAATGTTTATTTGATTGTGATTAAAATACGTAGCAACTTATTTAATATATGCTTCAAAGATTTGAATGTCTCAGTGTGTATTTAAGACTATAAAATGAACTTATTGTTGTTTTTTTCAGTTGTTCCCTGCAATGACTTCTTGTGATTACAAAAATCAACCTAACAAACTGACTTCTCATTACACAACAGCAGTAGAAAGTTATGGTACATTATGAAAACTAGTGGTTGGTTGAGTCACAGCTGGGAAACAAATTTCAGTTATTTTGATTTAAAAGTGGAGGAAACATGGAATACGGGATTAACCGGCAGTCAGCAGTCACATTGTAACAAAGTATTTTGTTCACCAGTAAACAACAAAGAGTCTTGTTTATGAGTAAGACTGAGAAGCAGCAGAAGAGGCAGACGTTTATAGGGTTGGCCAGGCTGAAAGCATTGCTTACAGCAGTGTGAGACAGAGGGATACTGTCAACGTTACTCTCTTCTGGCACACTGGCTTAGCTGAGGATATACTTTCTTTGGTTACAACCTATCGAGTGAAAAGCTGACTGCCTGTCTTGTTAGAAATGTGCTGAGGATGTGACGACTCAAAAAGCAGGATGAATTCTGTGTAAAACTAAAGATTTATCTTTCTTATAAAACAGACACAGTCATCCTTTCACGTATATTTGCATACCAGAAGAAGAAGGTAGTCAGAGTCAAGATTAAAGCTTGCCAAGGCAAGGAAACTAGTTTTTACAAATGAAAGTGTATTTCTAAAAAGATACACACTATTTACCTGGTCTCACTCTCTCTCTGTATTTGGTCATTTAAATAGAGAAATAGAGATATAATACGTGGAGATGCAGATGTAATTTCAATTCTGTTCGGTGAAGAATTATAAAGAACAGTTAGGCCATAAAGCTTCCTCGTAAAAATGAAATATGCTGTAGATAAAGCACTAATGCAGTACAGACAGGTGAGACTCTACCAAATTGAACACATTTGTGCTGGAATTTGGTGGTAAAGTAACATTTTAGACAAAATAGACCAAAAAAACTTTATATGATGATGGCGCTGATTTCAAAAGCCAAAGATTTTTCCTTAGAACACTTTTCAGGACAATCATGCAAACACATCCAGCAGAGCACACTTAAATAGCCTATAAAAGTAACACTAAAGCTGTTTCTCATTGTGGATCGAAACATTTTGCATTAAAAAGCAGTCGAGTTTGTGTTTAAAGTGTTGTGATTTTATTGGGCGAGGTCTAGCTGTACACAAACTAATATTATCTTTGAAAAAGATCCTTGAAGGCTACTTGACATTAAAAATGTAACAATATACTAAATCATTTGTTAACGCAAACTTTTACTTTCATAACGTTCGTCTCTGTTTTATACAAAGCCAGTAAGCTGCACAGTCATCAGCGAAGTATTTTTGAAACATTAGCATTTTTGTTTGGCATTGTTGTAAGAAAGTACTCAAGCCTAAATTTGTCTTACCTTTTAAGAAGTTAATAATGGTATTGCAGCAGTTACATATGAACTCAGTAACATGTGTTTAAAAGAAAAAGCATAAACCTGTCCATATTTGACCTGTCCATTCCTGCTGTTGACATTCCCAAGGTAATGCTGGTTAAAGATGATGTTACCCAAAATTAGTAAATTACTAAAGCGCCCTTCATAATGTTTGGGACAAAGTTTTGCCTTTGGACAACTCCACAGTGGATTGTAAATTAAAAAAAACTGTGATTGATGAGCTGACAGTCAGCTCTAATTTAAAGGGTTTAACAGAAAAATTCAATGACTTGTTTTGCAAAGCCCCATTTTCAGAGGTTCAAAATTTCTGGGATAACATAAATTTATGTCTTAACATCAATTTTAAGACACTTTAAAAAACGAAGGACTGCATTTTTCAACCAATGTCTGCTTGAAGTCTAGAAACAATGGACATCAGCAAATGTTGTTTCCTTTGAGTTGCTCAGCTCGATCTTTACTCAAGACAAAAATAGATTTCCCTCTATGTGCTGACATACCACTTTGGATTTAATCCTCAGTTATTATGAAACTGTGGCCCTCTTCCACAGTGTGTCCTGAGCTCTGGCTCTCTCTCCTACCCCCTGCTGGTTGCAACAGATGGCTGTCAGTCCCTGAGCCCTGTTCTCCTCGTCGGCTGACTGTTGGGGCTTGCTCTCTATGTTTCAGGGTCTTTACCTTAACACCTAAAGCTCCTTGAGGTGGCTGTTGTGATTTGGTGCTTGCTGGGTTGAGACATGTGAGACTTGGGCATGGAAGAACGTCCCGTTTCTTTTACCTTGAGAAACTGTTGGGTTGCTTTTTCAGTATGATTTGGGTCCTAATCTGTTTGCACTGTTAGTGCTGTCTGATCATTTTCTGTCTGAGCATCGTTTGGTTAGGTCTGAGCAGAGAATAAAGCGCTGGACACTTCACAATGAATTCTGCTGCTTCTATCAGCAGTCACGTTGTCAGTGACCCAGTTTCACTGGCACGATGCTGGCTCCACCATGTTAGGCAGATGCTGTGTGTAAAAGTCACAATTGTGTGGTGTCTCTTTAAGACAACTTAAGTTAATGTTAATGATGTCACAAGTGTGCGCCACTGCTCTCTGTAGTGTGGGAGAAGTGTGCTTGCACATGGACGTATGGACTGAGATGGACCTCATATCTTTATCTCCTAACTCAAAGTAACGTTACAGGTTGTATGAACACAACTCGCCTTGTAAGGTTGGTGAAGAGTGTGTTTATTAAAGGATGAGCACTGTGGATTTTTGCGTTTTGTGGGAGAAACGTTTCGTCATCACCAGGTGACTCCTTCAGTCTCAGCTGACTGCAGCTTTCAATCTTATAAACAGGATATTTGCATAATGACTGAAACCAGCCCACTGAAGGAACGATGGGCTGGGAGGTCAGTTCCTTAATCTTAATCATGCAGATTCTCATGACCATTGATCAACAACCACTGATCAAAACCCACTGATCAATAACCATGAGCACCATTCACAGAGAGTTGGGGAATGGCTGCAATCACAGCATTGTAAGATGGTGACAGATGTACCCTTAGGCCCCCTCCTCGATTCAGAGATGGTCTTTCTCTTTTCACGTAAATGGCCTCCGTGACTCCGCCCTCAAACCAGCTTTCCTCCCTGTCCAGGATGTTACATCCTCATCATTGAAAGAGTGTCACTGGCCTGTAGGTGTAAATAGACTGCAGAGTCCTGGCCTGACGAGGTGGCTCTTCTGTGTTGTAGCCAGAGGTTGTTTGGTTTCCCCGATATATAAATCCTGACAATCGTCCTGCACTTAACAGCGTACACTATGTTACTCTGTTTGTGTCGGGGGACCCGATCCTTGGGGTGGACCAGCTTTTGGCGCAGCGTGTTTTGGGGTTTAAAAGCCACAGAGACCCGGTGTTTAGAAAAAATCAACTGCTCCGATACTCCTGACACATACGGGATCACTACAGGTTTTCTCTTAGTCAGCCGTTGTCCTTCTCTCCTGGATTGGCTGGACCTTTCCAGCCAATTTCCTGCTATTTATAAGGTTGGGGAAACCTGCAGTCAGCTGAGACTGAAGGAGTCACCTGGATGAGTGACGAAACTTTTCTCCCACTGAAAACGTCCAGATGAACAGAATCAACCTTTGGTAATGTCGACGTTCTTCACCTGCAAGATTTTGTTTTAAAATTACAGTAAATTTACAGTGAAACACTTTGAATTATGATTAACCTTCAAATATTATGTCTGCTTTCTTTTTCACTAAATAACAGTGAAGCAGGCCTCACCTGCCACAAAAGCATCTGTCAGTCAATTGTTCCATTTATTTTTGAACATCTGAAAGGTAGGGGGACTACGCCATTTTATACTATACAGCTCATGCATAATTTTTGTAAAACCCCTTAAATTAAACCTGAAAGCTTGCACTTCAGTAACATATTGATTTGTGATTTCCACAGTGGTGCTGTTTAGAGGCAAAGCTGCAAAAATGTGCTGTCTTTGCCCCGAACATTCTGGAGGGCGCTGTTTTTGATCCCAAACGATTGATTCTCGATATAATGTAGACACAACCTTCAAGGGTAGTTTTAATAAAGTGCCTTTAGAAATGTGCAGATTTGACAACCCAATTCAGCATTACACATATTTAGAATTTCCATATTTACACAGAGAACAGAATTGAAAATGAGCTGTTGCACTTTGTTTGCACAATTTTACTTTACGACAGTGTGTGGGAAAAGTATCCTCACGTTCATCACTTTTTAATTTTTTTACATCTTTGTAGCTCAACTGCAATAGGGTCCGCGCAAGACTTATAGCAATGACAAAAACAGTTTGCTTTTTATTCAGTGAAATTAAAGAACTTTTCTAACTTCTGATTGAATTCACGACCTCTCGTCAGGACAATAATCCTCACGTGTATTCGCATCCTATGCGACTCTGTTGGACTCTATCAGATTTGATCATTCTTTGAAAATCATTTAAAAAAACAACAGGGTGTTTTAGTGCTTTTCCACAAGTCCATTTTAGATCCATGGAAAGAGGTATTTGTGTTATTTTGTTCCTTCTCTTGTTTTTTGAGGAAACGACATGTTAAATACACCTCAGTAGCAAAATCAACGCGTCCAGTGTACCAGTTAATTACTATAAACTTTATAAATTCGGCATTAATCATAGACCTATTGTAGTTGATTACATGATGTAGATGATTTTAAGTTCCCATCATGTGTCTGTGTATTGTTAGTTCTTCAAGGTTTTGTTTTGTATCTAAAACTACATTTTGTTTACTTGATTTTGCTCCTCAGTACAGAGTGTTGTGTTTATTTGTATTTGTGTTACTTTCTTGTTGTTTAAACCCTTGTCTTCCTTCCTGTCATGCCTCGACAACTTCTCCTTATTTGCATCCACCTTCTGCAACTAGATGAGATCACACTCCACCACGCATTGCTCAGTATACTCTTTCACCAGCTCCACACTCAGGGTGTCGTGGCAGAATTCAGCCATGGCCTTCCAAAGCGGTGGGTCTAGGAACATCTGGCACATCACATGACCCTTCAAGGTGGCAGTATGGCGCTGCAGGTGGTACAAGAACTGCTGTCGAGCCAGGGCGAGGTCTTTACCAAACATGTCGATGTTCAGGTAATACCTGGTTAAAGAAAACATCATGACTGTGTGAAAACAGTTTCCCATTCTTAGCAGTATGATTGTAAATGCAATGACCACATTATAGAAACAACACGTTCTCATCCCAAAACGTAACGTTCGACGCCATGTGCCAAATCGTCGGTATGTTACGCAGTCGGACACATGAGAACCATTTGGAATGAAACATGTAAATTTATTTTGCTTTCTCATCATTAATCGCTTTGGAAACACTATCTAATACAATTGAGACTGTGGTTAAGGTTAGGGCTGCAATACACGGTGCATATCATAGGTGCTATGGGACGCCTCAGGACGTGACAAATCGTCAGTATGTTACGCGTTGGGAATAAGAACGGTCTCTATAGAAACTATCTGTACCGTGTAGAAAAAAGTGAAATTGTTGTGCTCCCTAGTGATACTATTAAAAGTTGCTATTATAGACAATGGTTCGTGTTACTGTCAGTACACTTGCTTCAGCAACATCCATTTAGTCCTATCAATAAATGAAGAAGGAACATTTACCAGTCATCTCCAATGGGGACCCTGAATGGGAAGGTACAGAGGCTGGCCACAGTAGGATTGGACACATCATCCACCATCCAGTCAATCTCCTTCTTTAGTAGGATTGCCATGTTACTGGGCAAAAGCTTGAATGGCTGCCAGTCTTGAATGATGGTTGCGTTAGGGAGGACCCCGTGCATCAGGTCACTGTTTAAGTACAGCTGCTGGATTGCTGTATGGTCCAGATGCACTGGAGGAGGACTGGAGCAAAAGGTGGACAAAGTGGATTCATTGTCTCCTTCTAGACCAAATTCAGAGAGATGCAGCTTGAGGTCTTCAGCTCTGAAGCGCATCAGCAGGATTCCCTGGAGAGAGAAAAGGCAGCATTGAAAGCATGCAAACAGCCCAAAAAGGCTCATGATGACTAAGAAGCCATTTAACATCAGGACAGATCAAAGCATTTATTTACTCTACCTGCTTAGTTATGATGCGGTACTTTTCAAAGTCCTTTGGTCCAAGCTTATCATCACGGGTCAAGCGGCATACTTTGACCTCTGGATACCTAGATTTAACCAGCTCAGCACAAAAGCGTAGCAGAACACCTGCCACGCCCTTGCCCCTTTCCTGGGGGGCAACACGGAGACCTTCCACCAGCATGGTCTCCCCCTCATCGATGACACAGACAGACTCCAGAGCAATCTACCAAGCAATCAAACAAAGGAAGATAACAGACAAGAAATTACAAGCCATCACGCTGACATGGATACCTTTAATTACTTATTTATCTAAGGGGCCAACTCTGCTAGTTTGTGAGGAAGTCATATCTAGTTGCCGGGTGTTTTACTCAAGCTCATAGTAGCAAGTTTGGCGGTCCATTAATAGGAGAGATAATTTACTTAATTATGTGCTCCAATCAACAAACAGCATTCAGATATATGTTTTTTTTTTATGTTTTATATGTATAGTAGATGTATATGTAGAATGCAACCTGCTGAGGTTTCAGGCTGGCTGGGTCATTTATCAGGGTGATGCTTTACAGCCATTTATCCAGTGAACTGAACTTTTACTACTGAGTGAACTTACCACTTTTCCATGTTTGCGTGCCAGTATAACTGTACGGTTGGTATCCTGCAGCCAGCTAGTGTATCTAGTAGGTAGATAGTCAAGGCCTCCATAGATGTCCTGGCTCATAGCCATGATTTCATCAAAGTCCTCCTCAGTTGCCACAGTAAACTGAAGGCCTGCCTGGGACAGGGCCTCTGGGAGCTGGGGCATATTCAGGCTGGTATCAATCTTCATCTTGGAACAACTGATAAGATAAAAATGGAAGAGATATTATTGTGGACTATATTAAATCATATTTTGTGCTTCAGAGCGGGATGTCATTCTCGCGTAATCAAAAATAATTAGCCACAGATAAGTAAATAATTTTACCATTTTCTGAAAGCAGAATATAACAGACCTCAAGGTGTATGGCTGGTGAACCAAGTTCACCGATTCCATCCTTAGCAAAGGGGACAAAACATTAAACACTTTAGTATTAACCACACCAAGAGACACACATTCATTATTCAAAGGCACTAACCAATAGGAAATCAAACATACATGAGAAGAAGAATTAGGAGCTGATTGCTTCTGCAAATTGGATTGCAGATTTTCGCATTAGTGGAGAGGCCGTGCATGTAAAATAAGAGGTTCTATCTCGGACAGAGTCCAGAAGAGTCCTTGTTCATTAACCAAATTATTTAACAGCACATGTTTTCTTTCTCACAACACTGTGGGAAAGCCCCCGGTTTGGACCGGGTCTATCGTTGGTTCCATTCAAATACAATCAGTGAAATGCTTTACGGATCACGTCTCTGATGTTAAGTAACACATTTTTCAATTCAATCCAATTTTACTTATATTGCAATAGTTCACAAAAACAGCCACTATAGGTGCTTTATATTAGAGAGAGAACCCCAGAAATAAGCTGAGCAAGATTTTGGTGTTGATCGGGAGAAAGAACTCCAGTCGAAGAAAAGTTCAAGGAAGAGCCTGCATAGCATCAAATTATTATAAAGAAACCCAAAAAGTGCAGATTTGGGGAAGAAAGGTTTTGGCCATTGCAGCACAAAATCCAAGATGAACATGTCCTACTATGCATAGTAGAAAAAATTCAGCTTAAAGACAATAAAGCCTTTCTCTTCAAATTACAGCCCCACTTCAAAGACTGAAATATCTCTCTTTTACTACCAATGAAACATCAAGGAATGTGAAGAACAATAGCTGCACATCACTTTGAGAGGTGATCATGAATTGGGACGTTTACCTTACATCAACCTGACATCAACCACCTCGGTAGACATACCATTGCATGTCAATTTGTGTAGCAGTGGGTGGCAAATACAAGACTGTGGCAACAGCAAACCACAAGGCCTCAAACACCGAACCACAAAGGGAAAAAGAGGGATTTTGCCGTATGTTCAGAAGACACAGATTGTGCAACCTCTGAAAGAACATGATTGGAGCAACTTGGTCAACAATCTGCCAGCAGTTGCCATGAAAGAAGTGTTAACGGGGTTTTAGAGTTTACTTTCAGCTGGAAAAGATGATTCACAGTACAATAACATACTCGCAGCAGAGTACAGCCAGAGGCATAGACTGCACATCAAACCACGAGCAACTACAGTGAAGAAAATGAAAAGATCGTTGCCACAGAGTTATGACCCCAACTACAGACACAGAAGTGGTGAAATCCTGTGGTTCTGAAAACTCAAGTCCAATTCAACCACAGTTGTGGCTGAATCACAGAAGGGCAAGCAGAGAAGATGGCTCATTTTTAATACTGTTTAATGTCGCATCATATTCTAAACATCATAAGTCTGTAGTGGCTGTCCTGTGTGGACCACATTACTACAACCTTTTCAAGCTTCATCTTATCTGCATCACACATGTTGGCCAAGCAAACTCGTCTGTTATGAATCTAAATTAGTGAAGATCATTTACTGGCTAATGCTCTCTGTGTTCCCATCTGAAGCATAGATCCTAACTGATCTCAGAGCAGTGAAAGCAGATTCAGCGGCAGCTTGCCAGGCATGCCATCATGTGCAAGCCACCAGGAAAAAAGCTGCTGGCCTCTCAGCTTGCACAGCTCCAGTCATTGTTAACAGGAGATGGACAAAACCGTCAAAACACAGAGAGCTGCAGTTTTCTATGAGATTGAAAGAAGCACAGTTTTCAGTGGCAACAACCAACTGTGGCCACAACATGGCAGTAATGTTAACTGACAGGTTAATATTACTGCCAGCGCTGTCTGAGATGAAAGGAGATAGATCGCTTTACTTTGGTATGTTTTAATTTATGTCTATTTTTAAACATTAGACTTTTGTATGACAGAGTATTGGGGTCACATTAAGAAAAAAATATTATTGATCATTCTGAGAATAAAGTCAAAATGTGGAGATTATACAGTTGTTTCGACAGCCGCTGTACCCTCTGAGTTTGTGAAATTGTTCTTCAGAATCGGTTTTAGTAACAAGGAAGGACGTCGTTTCTCTTTTAGCACATAAACACAGGGTGCTGAAAAGTATAAAGATGGTGGAGAAGCTACATGTGGTCAGAGAAACCACACAAACCTGGTCGAGTGGCTGATTTGCTTCACTGACTCATGTAAACAAGTCATTTTGCATAACGACTGTGATGGTCTGTGTTGAAACAACAACTGTAATCTGCATGTTTCAACTTTTTTCTCAAAATTGTATTTCAACTTTTTTTTCAAAATATTGAATAAATTGAATAAATTTCGACTTTATTCTCAAAATGATCAATAACATGTTTTTTCTTAATGTGGCCCTAAAACTCTGTTGTACTTGTCTTGCAGTATCACAAATTCTGAAATGTACAGTTTACAAATGAAGAACAGTTGCAAACTTTGCATAACAACCCATTGTAGACTACAACTTTTCCACAGTAAGATTAACCTCAAGCTCAAAGTGACAAAATCACACACAAAGAAAAAGAAATGACATTTGATTCAATATCTACCATTACAAAAACAAATATTTATTGTTCAATGTGAATACATAAGAATGCCATAGGGGCACTAAGGAGAAGCAACAACCTGTCCACATATTTCAGCATCTGTCAAACACAAAGCTGCTATGTTAAGCAATACATTTGTCTTCAGCCTCCACACACCTGCAGTACATAATTCTGTACTACTAGAATTGCTCACACTGAACACTTGTAATTATAAAATGTCAAAAATGTACAAAAATGGCCCAAGAGAATCAGATAACCTTTGATGAAAATTTAAAGAAAAGTAAAATATATGGATGAAATGTATAAAGACGTAACTCTGAGAGAATCCTGGAAAGTAGAGGAATGCTTAATTTGTACGCTAACAATAAACAGTGCCTGTAGTAAAACGTTGCACCGTCATTAGGTCGTATTTCTGTGTAACAACTGGATGTTTGTTTGTGGATTAATGTTCTAGATTTGAACCCCTCAGAACTTTGTGTTCTCTGGTTTCTTCCATGAATCCAAACACATTCATGTCGTTGGTGATATTTTTAATTAAGGTTGATGCAAAATAATTATGTCTTTAATGGAAGGCAGACTAGAGAGACTGAGACTAGTAAAGCATGATATATTTATTGTTTTCGTTATTGTGGCTGAGCTGGGTTATTATAAGTCTGTTTGTCTGGGTTTGTGATGTGCTGAAGCACTGGAGTGTGGACAGTTCATTGGGGAAGTGCAGGCTAACACAGAAATGCTAAACTTGTTCCTACAATCTATTAATCGGCCATGTGAGCTGCAAGGGCATTTGCAGTGAAAACACTGTCTGGTCACAACAGATTGAAATGTACACATTGGGCACGCTGGTATTTTTCCACCATGCCTTTGAAGCTGTGAGATGAGGTGCCATGCTTGGCTGAGTATCCTGGTCCTACCAGTGAGAGGAATGCTATTTTATTTTTGCCTTTCTGTCTCTCAAACACTTCTCTCGTGTTCCTAATGGTTCTCTCTCAATGGCTGGCAGTGTTCTCCAGACAAAATGGAATTGGGCAACACTGACTGACCATCTAACGTGCAACTATCAGTGCGGACCTACGTCTAGTTTTTGTCCGAGCTGCCCAAAGGAGCTTTAGAACTGGTGGCATGAAAACACAGCGGGAAAAAATGTAACCAAAAGATTCACAAAAACAAGGACCAGACCATGATGTGACTTTATTGGTGAGTCATGAAGAACACGCATTATTCATTAATTTCAGTTCAGAAAAAAAAGGCTGCTGTTGGAAATGTAGGCAGTGTGCCTTTCACTCACAGAGCAGTAGTAGTGGTTATAATAAACATACACAGCATTTTAACCAAGGTGACAATAAGTTGAAAAGACTGTTCCTGGTATTAAATTTCTTACACTGGTCATCTTTGGTGTGAACCACAGTGTGAACAAACTTTTTGCTTTTATGCATCAGTAATGCTTAACAGTGAAGTGTGTACAGCTGCAGCTGTACTGAGGTTTACCCACTGTTGGGAGTCTCTATGTGTTATTCACTCAATACACGATTTTAAAGCATGTATAGGCTGTCACATGCACAGGTGGCAAAAACTGGAAAATGCTGGAAGCTGAAATGCCACCGAAGCACATCGCCCTCCATAAAGGCAAGGACAGCAATAGCTATCATTCAGTTTTATTAGTGCTGTCAGCGCTAAGCTTATTAAAATGCCGTTAACGCCATAACCACAAATCTCCATTAGCGAGTTACCATGGCATCAACGCGTTAGCGCGGTTAGCTCGTTGTGCATTTCACAAACGAAGAACAGTTTCAAACTGCGGTTATGGTGTTAAAGTCATTTTAACGAGATTAACGCTGACAGCACACATTTTTATACATTTTCTATGTGTGAACATATTCAGCTCTTTACAAGCAGAGAACGAGCCATGTGCTCAGCACACGTTGTTGTTGTTATATGTTGTAAACATGCAGCCTCCTCATTGCACTCAACTGAGAAAGTACACTGACATTCTTTAACAACCTATGAAAAACGTTAGCTCACATGGTCAGTACACTCTGGTGAAGTCACATGTCACATACATTCATAATGAACATACCATCTTTTTTCTCTGCTAAGAAGCAAGAAAATATATTTGGAATGTTTCCAGCTTTCTTTTTTGTGTTTTGCACCAGTTAAACACAGAATTGTTTGGGCCATCACACTGAAAAGAACCCCAAATAGTACAAAACTCAAAGGAACACACCATGGATTCAGTTGGTTGGTCAAGTGATGACAACATGGACACCAAAATGATTCATGTCTCCTGGGTGCATCTGTGGCTCCAGTGCTTCATGCCAGTAGCCTCCATGTTGATGCAAAGACATTAGCATATCACTCTGTTGCATGATAGCAGGATCCGTTTCTCCCACGCAGCCCCGCCTATACATGAAACACACCATTGACACAAAGGCACCAGAAAATCATTAGTTTGTAAATCTGTCAATAATCATTCTTTGCTTGTTGTGATGACATTAAGACAACTGTGTCCTGCACTCAAACTATGTCACCTACGCTGGCTGGTTCTGTGTAGGATTAATAACAATTCAAGTAAATGTATAAAGTAACTGCACATTTCTATCATAGCCACAGCTAAGCTGATGTTGTTGTGTAACTGTGGAGAGCCTCGTAATCTGGTCTAGTTGTAATTTGTAAAGATTACAGAGATTAATGTATTTTAATAAAAGTTATTAACAAAGGCAGTTCTATATTGACACTGATGTTCCTGTCTCTCAACAGACAAATGACTAGTGCTCTCATTTTTGTGGTTGTGGGGTGACTATATAAAGAAAAACATTCCAACAGCACAGCCAGTGACCGAGCAGTCTCAAAGATCAATAGTGATTTCTATCGTAAAACTATGAGAAGTGATGACCTGAAACTTCACCTTCACAAATTATATTAAATGAAGTTTAATAAAGTAAATAAAGATGAAATGATCGAAAAGCTTTTTAAATACTAAAGTGGCTAAAACTGAATTCCAAAATGCATCTAAGAGCCTTCTGGGGGCAGCTGTACAGTTTTTTAGGATAAATGAATTGCAGTGCAATAAAGATGGATCCATACATGGGGTTATGGAAACTGTTAGATTTTTTTTTTTTTTTTTGGAGATGAAAGAGTCTTTGTAAAAGCCTCAGCATTTCCACTAACTATTAATTATGATTGTGTATTGATGGCATGAAAACTTTTGCTTTTTCTTACAGTGAGCTGTTTGAAAGTGTCTGGATATTTAGTAGAATTCCTGGTAATGAAGAGAAGTCTGATGAACCCACTAAGTAGGTGATAAGCTGGTGAGGTAGAAGTAGACAGAAAATCCCCTCTGCTATATTTAAGAGCATACCTTGCACACACACATATGTGTTTGTATGTGTGTGTGCGTTTTTTTAGAATTCTCACTGAAGGCATCAAAACTATGAATGAACACATGTGGAATTATGTAGTAAACAAAAAACTGTGAAATAACTCGTGTTTTATATCTTAGATTATATCTTGGTAATATCCACCCTTTGCTTTGAGTCCTGCTTTGCTCACTCTTGGCGTTCTCTCCATGAGCTTCATGAGGTTGTCTCCTGAAACGGTTTCCAACAGTCTTGAAGGAGTTCCCAGAGATGCTGAGCACTTGTTGGTCCTTTGCCTTCACTCTGAGCTCCATCTCATCCCAAACCATCTCCACTGGGTTTAGGTCAGGTGACTGTGGAGGCCAGGCCATCTGGTCAGCACTCCATCTCTCTCCTTTTTGGTCAAACAGCCCTGACACAGCCTGGAGGTGTGTTTGGGGTCATTGTGCTGTTGGAAAATAAATGATGGTCCAACTAAATACAAACTGGATGGGATGCATGTGGCTGCAGGATGCTGTGGAAGCCATGATGGTTCAGTGCGCCTTCAATTTTGAATAAATCTCCAACTGTGTCAGCAGCAAACCCCCCCCCCACACCATCACATCTCGTCCTCCATGCTTCACATTGGGAACCATGCATGTAGAGACCATCGTTCACCTTTTCTCTCTCACACAAAGACTCGGCAGGTGGAACCAAAGATCTCAGATTTGGACCCATCAGACCAAAGCACAGATGTCCTCTGGTCTAATGTCCACTCCTTGTGTTTCTCAGCAGCTGTTTGACCATAAGGGCCTGATTCACACAGTCTCCTCTGAACATGTAGAGATGTGTCTGCTACTGGAGCTCTGTGTGGCATCTATCTGGGCTCTGATCTGAGCTGCTGTTAACTTGTGATTTCTGAGGCTGGTGACTCGGATGAATGTAGAGGGGACTCCTGCTCTTCCTTTCCTGGGGCGTCCTCATGTCAGACAGTTTCATCGTGGTCTTGATGGTTTTTGTGACAGCACTTGGGGACACATTCAAAGTTTTAGCAGTTTTACAGCCTGACTGACCTTCAGTTCTTAAAGTAATGATGGGCTGTTGTTTCTCTCAGCTGATTGGTTCTTGCCATAATATGAATTCTAACAGTCGTCAAATATGGCTGTCAGCTGTGCACCAACCTGACTGCTGCACAACACACCTGATGGTCCCAACCTCATTAAGAAGGCAAGAAATTCCACAAATGAGCCCTGACAGGCTCACCTGTGAGGGGAAACACGTCAGGTGACCACATCATGAAGCTCACTGAGAGAAGGCCGAGGGTTTGCAGCGCTGCCAACAAAGCAAAGGGTGGAACCTAAAATATAAAACATATTTATCACTTTTGTCTTTACTACATAATCCCATATATCTTGCTTCATATATTTGATGTCTTCCGTTTGTATCTACATATGGCAAATGGGGGTGTGTGATCTCTGGCTCTGTTGCTGCTGTTGCACAGAGGATCACCTGGCCACGGCAGACAACTAACCCACTTCTGTCCTATCTGCCTTCCCAGGGTCCAGAAACAGCCGGCACTGTTCCTGAGCAACAGAGCGCATCACAGATGCCGGGGGAGGAGTGCTAGAAGTGTGGGCTGCCAGGACACCTGAGGCCTGACGGTCCGCTGATGGAAGTGGGATAGGTGTTCCCCATCGCCGGGGCTCGGGCACCCTCCCCCGGTCCCAGACGGACTACCGCATTCTGCTAAGGTGTCAAGTGGGTATAGACCAGGCTTTGGTAGACACAGGCTGCACGCAGACTCTGGTCAACCAAACCCTGGTTCGCCCGGGAGTATTGTTAGAGGCTGAGTGGGTGGAGGTTAGATGTGTGCATGGGGACGTCCACAAATATCTCATGGTGCCGCTGCTGATTAAATTTAAGGGCAGAATGCAGTTATATCGCATCCCTGAATTTGGGAACCTTTTGGGGTTGTGGGTCAATGATTCACCCCCACGGGAGATTTCCCACTGGAGCAGTCATGTGACCAGTGTTGGTCAAGTTACTTGAAAATAGTAATTAGTTACTCATTACTTTTCCAAGAAAGTAATCCTATAATCCCATTCTTCATATTCCAGCATATAAAATAAAATGGAGGTCCCATTTGAGCGCATTGGAATGGACCTCATTGGGCCATTTCACCAGAGTGTATATGGCTGTCGCTTTGTACTAGTTCTGGTGGATTATGCAATCCAATACCCAGAAGCAGTGCCGCTGTGCACCTTTTCTGCAAAGAGAGTGGTGCAGGCGCTGTTTCAGGTATCCCAAAAGAGATACTGACAGACCAGCTCACGTCGTTCATGTCTTGCACACTAAAAGAGCTGGACGAATGATTGGGTGTTAAATCAGCGTCTACCATCATCAGACTGATGGGCTGATGAAGCGGCTGAATAAGACTTGAATAAGACCGTGATTCAGATGTTCGGATGTTGCTGTATTGCAACAGAGTTTTGCAGATGTGATCTTCGCCTTTACGATGCTCATAGAGCACCATTTTGAAACGCAGCTTGGCGTCACCGGGAGTTCACAGCCCTTCAGGTTGCCTGAACATAAGCAACATTTCAGCCAATTCAGAAAGAATTGGCTGAAATGCTGAAAATGGGAGTGAGAGAAGAGTCACACAGCACTTAGTGTAGCCCCATAGTTCTGGTATGAAGAAAGAGGGGTCTATACAGTTCTGTGTCACTACCACAGGGTGAAAAAAGTGTCACGGTTTGATGCCTACCCCATGCCCTGGGTCGATGAGCTCCTGGACCGATTAGGTAATGCTTGATTTTTCACAACACTTGATTTAACCAACCAGAGTCGAAGGAAAACACTGTCTTCTCCACTCCATACGGTTTGTTCCAATTTGTCACACTTTGTTCGGCTTGTTCAGAGCCCCGGCCACTTTCCAGTGCCTCATGGAGCTAGAGGGTCTCAATGCCCGGTGGTATCTAGTTGTAAAGCCAGACACCCCCGGGTTTGGCTCGATGCAGCTCTGACATGAGTCGGGCAGTGAGGGGGGGGTGTTCTCTGGGTCTGCTGCAGTGGTGCACTGGGCTGCAGTGCCAAGGAGGCTGAGGACCAGGTAGAGGGGATTCAATTAATTAATGCTCCTCTTTTTGTAGTGACACTGAGGACCACTGTGTGTGTGCAGAGACAGAGCACTCAAGGTGCTGACCAGAGATACGGTCAGAAGTTTTCATGCAGTTATCATTGGCATGAATATCGTAGCATTAGATCTGTTAATTATTTATTTGAACTGTTCTTTTTGTTTGGATGGAATGGTACAGCGTGCATCTTTAATGAGTTAGTTTACATACAGTTTCATATAAACACCTAATATTTGGTTAAATGTCCCTTAGTTCAACCAGATGTTTTTGGTAGTCATCAAGAAGCTTCTGGCTTAATTCTGGATGGATATTTGATGACTCTTCATGGGAGAATTGGAAGTTTCAGTTTATTTCAGTGGACTAGCTCATGAAGTTTGTTGGTTGGTTTCCTAGCACTGGTTTGGTTTTTAAGAATGGTCCACAAATTTTCACCAACGCTGAGCTCAGGGCTTTCCAGGTATTCCATAAGCCCAATGTTAGTCTGTTTTATCCATTCATTGTCCTGTTGGAACTCCCAGCTGTGTCCGAGTTCCCACCAGCTAGCTGTTGATTAATGCTGATGCTCCCTCCCTTTCGTGCTGCAGATCAATCCCTCGAGCACCTGGGCTATGGGACATTTTCTCCCAGCAGGTGAGGGGGGTTTCACCCAGAAACTGTCATAATGGGAAACACAGTACAGTCACAGACAATCCAGTGGGTAGTTGACTTCCTTTGCTATTAACTCCTCGGATGCTCGCTCATCATGCCCACACTGGCGATGGGGTTTGTGGCAAGGTGTGGTGGTGCAGGTGGTTCCAAGGCATTGCCAGAGGAGACTGGTTGACACAGCTGGTAAAAACTGGCAGCTTCAAATTTTAATCAATCAAGAATGTGTCGATGTCTTTTGGAGCAGGATCTTCTTCCTTGGTTGGTACCCTCTCAGTCTCTGGGAATCTAAAACCTGCTTCCCTACACAATGACACTGGTTGTCCAGCAGCTTCCAGTTAATAGCAGTGTTGAGCCCTGTTTTTTTCCTGGATTGTTCCGAACCATCCAAACATTTCTTCACATCTTATGGTGGCAGTCTGGGTCTTCATCCAGACCCAGCAAAGTGGTGACACACCTGAATAACTACTACAGTTTTTTATTTTAATTTTGGAATTATGGTCTTGGAATCTCCAGTTGTTTAGAAATGGCTCCAAGAGGTCTTCAAAGCTTGTGTACATCTACAATCGTGCTTCTTGCATCTTTACTGAATTATTTGGAGTTTCCCTTTGATCTGAGCATTGGTCAACCAGTAAGTACTGTCAAAAAATCCTTCTTTATGTTGGCAAAGAGAAGCAGTAGTTAATCTACCAGTAGTGGTTAATCATGATCACTAATGAGAAGTTAACTGGCCTTGTCTAGTCCAAATAAAGTTGCAGCACGGTGGCACGGTGGTTAGCACTGTTGCTTCACAGCACTGTTGCCCTGGACAGGGCCTTTCTGTGTGGAGTTTGCGTGTTCTCCATGTTGTTTGCATGTTCTCCCCATGTTTGTGTGGGTTCAGCTTCCTCCCACAGTCCAAAGACATGCAGTTAGTGGAGTTGGGTTAACTGGCAATTCTAAAAAACCCTGTCCAAGGTGCACCTGGACAGGGTTTTGTCTCTCGCCCTATAGTAGCTGGGATAGGCTCGAGCCCCCCCCCCCCCCCCCCCCCCCCCCGCCACCCTGACAAGGATAAGCGAAAGAGAATGGATTGACAGAAAGACATCGTAAAACCTTTAGCACCATTTCTTCAGAGTGTTGAGTAATATATATATATATGTACTAAATAAATTCTAACTTTTGCCCCAATTATTTTTTTTAAATAATTTTTAATTTAGCTTTTAAAGGTGTATGCTATAATCATTCCAGCAAGGAAATATAAAAGTTCAAAGAAATCATTAAAAGCACAACTACTATGAAATTCATGCCCATCATAATTGTATGTAAAATTCACAACTGTATATAATGCAGAAATTAAGTACACTGAAACATATCAGTTTCCTAATGTTGTAAACCTGCTCAACATTTGGCAATAAACCCCATTCTGATTCTGATTCTGATTCTGATTCTGGTGACATACCAATATATGGACAAATTGTAATTAACCAGAATGTGCTTAGTGTCTTTTTTTTTAATATAGTTCTCTTGATTAAACAAGTACTCACACTGCCTGTGACTTTGTTCATGTTAACCACACAGAGGTTGAACAACTGTAACAAGAAAAAAGTTTACTCCAATCCTAAAAAAATGTCTTTTTAATTTGGAAATTTCCTCAAATAACTACCTATATGAACATAATATCAAAACCAAATTGCAGTTCTTACACTTACCCAATAAATTATTCTTTTGAAAAAGATTGCATCTGATGAATTTAAGCTATTTGTTCCAAAAAACTTTGGAGAGTTTAGAATCATGCAGGCTCTGTAGGCTTGACTGGGGAGTAAACAAGCCCCAAATTTGCAAAGCGTATTTAAATATTCAGCAACCTCATGCAAAAGGATCAGGAAAACAGTTTGATATGAACACATGCAAAAACTTTGAGCATTCTTCGTCCTTCAGTCTGCTCAGATATGTCTGTGTGTGTGTTCCATGTCACACGCATCGCTGAAGCACTCTTTCCATGCAGTGGTTTGGGGTTACACAAACTAGCCACAATATTAAAACCACTGAGAGGTAAAGTAAAAAATAATTGAACATCTCACCGTAATGTTGTTATGTTCTGCTAAAAAACCTTGGTTTCTGGCAGTGTTGTGGATGTGACTTTGACATGTACAATGCACCTTAAGACTATTGCAGATCAAACACACCTCCACATAGCAACAGTGCCCCCTGATGGCAGCTGTCTCATTCAGCTTATTCACGATGCACCTCCGCTGGAAGAAAATGCAACAAAGACTCCCCAGATCCTGATCTAATCAAGGATCTGCAGGCTACAGCAGAAGACGTTCCAGACACAACAAACACCCCCAACATCTGTTGCACCCATGCTCTGACTGCTTTGACAACACAAGCAGGTCTGTGCAATTTTAAGCAGGTGGTTTTAATGTTGTGGCTAGTGGTCATTATTAAAAGTGATTAGGCTCTAATACACTTCGTTTAGCAAACTTAATTTGTTTGCTGATGTGACAAAAGTTAGGGCTTCACCTCCAGCTGGGTAACGTTTTAATGTTTATGTGGAAGTATATCACTGATGGTCAGTGGTAAGAACAAATAGACACATCTTTTGCTCTTTCTTCCTCACCCAACTGGTTCAGGCAGATGGCCCCGCCCCTCCCTGAGCCTGGCTCTGCCGGAGGTTTCTTCCTGTTGAAAGAGAGTTTTTCCTTCCCACTGTTGCCAAGTGTTTGCTCATATGGGTCATATGATTCCTAATATTTGTCCATATTATTGTAGGGTCTACCTTACAATATATAATATACCTTGAGGCGACTTTTATTGTGATTTTATTTATTTTTTTATAAATAAAACAGAATTGAAAAGAAACCTCAAAAATGTTCAAATAAATGTAATTTTTCTAACAGATTCGATTTGGTCTGCAACACATTGTTTAAAATGCTGGTGGACTACATCTTGGAGTTCCAGTGGCAGTAGTTCCTTACACTATCACAGGGCCATCCCATATGGAAAAGATATATATAAATCTTATAAAGTTTGTATCTGTCTTGTGTGAAACTTGTATGAAAAGCATACAAGAGTGAAAACAGATATAAGATCCCTTGAAAAATTATATAATGAAACTTGTATGTTTTGGATACTTACTAAAACAATATATGAAAGTAATGAGAAAGTGGCCGCTTTCATGAGTAAATCACATAAGTTTTTACTATTTCTTTTCCATATGGGATAGCTTGGAGCCTGTTAGCAGAAAGAGGGCAAATTACAATAGTTGACTCATATTTATTCTTTTAAAATCAGAGTAAATGACTCTGAGGGCTCCTGGCCATGAATGAAATGGTGAATGAATGTTATGTATGCTTTTTGAATTGCTTAAATAAATGTGAGAAAAGTATAAAAGACTCCAAAACATTTTGTGTTTAAAAGGGTTTTTTTTTAATTGATTTTGGTAACAGAAAATAGAACAGCAGCTTTTATTATGTGCAAGGTTTTAGGGGCTCATTAACAATGCAGCCGTGCTGTCTCTGTCATCTGGATCCATGCTTGAATGGAAAAGCAGTTGCCCCTGTTTTTTTCTGGAAGTATAGAAACACATATTATGCTACAAATTTTGACTTTTGTGATCAAGTAGTTACCACATATAAAAGTAAAACATGCACTTTACTGAATGTTCCCTTACCTGGGCAAGGACTGCAGAAGCCTTTAACCAGCATCAGAGAAAACACCATTCCTCTAAGCTTTCACTGAATCCATCTAGCATGTGCGATTAATGGTTTAAGCCCACTACCTGTACAACAAAGCACTGGTTATGAATAATGGGATATTTAAGACGGCATCGATAATTCAGAAAAGGTTTTCTTGGGCTCTACAACCTGATTCGTTTAGATGAAACATCACTTATTTTTCTGAGTTACAAAACACAACAGTAAAGAATATTTTTCTACTTCTTGTTTCTGTGCTTCATAACTTCACTTTTATTAAATGATTTGTTCAAGTGCTGATAAATTGACAATTGGTGTTCTAGTGTTAAGTAATTTAATTAGACCAGAATATGTAGGGTTTTACTTTTTTTGTTTTTATCTCTCATCAAACAGAAAAAATAGAGTTGAATAGATTAACTTTATTATCCACATCAGTGGAAAATTGTCTTCAGTTCATGAAGCCATAAACAAATCAAGCAAATAACTTCACATCAACCTGCATTCACACTTCCACACAAGCACACATACAACACATACAACAACAATAAAAACACATCGCAGCATCTCATTATTCAGTATACCGATTGCTCTTTGCACAACTGACCCCTATAAGGTCATCCTGTGGGTGCTAATTCAAAGTCAGAATAAAGAGGGTGTTCACAGTCAGCAACAATAGACCGAGCTTCCCTGAGAACAGCCTTATGATGCAGCTTATCCAGCGAAGTTTGTTGTCCGCCAGTAATTTTTCCAGCAGCTCTGACAATCCTGTTTAGTTCTTACTTGCCACAGTTAGGTTACCATACCAGACTGAAATACTGAACATAAGGATGCTTCTGACCTAGCTCACTTAAACTCTTTCCAGCACGTTGTGGTTCCAAAGCCTCCTGATAAGAAGGAATCTCTGATTAGCTTTCTTGTAATAAACTGTGTCAGAGACCGGTTAATGTGATCGCCACGTGCCAAAAATGAGAGGATCATCATGGCAAGAACACCGAATAATCTTCACACAATTAAACCTGCATAATAAAACATAAGACATGCTATGGTGAACACTGTGTCAGCAGCATATAGCCACACCCCCTCCCCTTACATGTCCCATTGTGAATGCAAAACTCTCCAAAACTGCAGCTCCTGTGGGATGTTCCTGGTTTGCAATCCAAAGTAGTCCAAAGAAGGGCAGTGATGAACTATTAAAAGTGTCGTGGGTGCATACGGCTTAATTATTCACGTGGGGAACAAAGGCTGGCCTGCGTCGCCCATTTCAACAGATGTGCTACTGTGGTTCAAATTCCCCCAAAATGTAATGCTGGTATCAGAAAGCACAGTAACCCCGGGACATTTTGGAGAGATTACATCTCAGGAGTAGGTGGTGAGAGGCAGGTCTGAGCTTCTCTGCTGCTGCACCCGTGACCTGACTTGGCTGCATGACTTTTTGTTTTGCTATTTTAAATTGTAACTTTTATTGAAGTGGTTATGGATTTTCAAACAGCGGCATCCTTCATAATGCACAGCAGAGTGTACTACACTGTTTATTTACAATTTTTGAGCATATTGTCATATTTTACTAACACGTGAACATCTTTTGCAGTAACATGCTTTCAAATTATATTTAGCACGATGCGAGGTGCCACGCGATTAATTGGAAAGATTCATTTTTGAAGAATGTGATGAATGGGATAAAATGCCTTTGTTATTAATTTTAGACATTTTCCATTTAATTGTTCTTAAATGTAACAGAATATCTGAGTGTTTCTTAGCTTCAGATTAGTCAGTTAGTCTAATTGTTTTTCTCAATAAGTCGGCTAAGAAGTTAGTCGCCGGGAACATCCGTAGTCATTAGTACTGAGCGCTGCACTGAGGTCTAGCAGGACAAGCACAGAGATGAGTCCACTGTCAGAGGTCAACATCATTTGTAACCTTCACTAAAGCTGTTTCTGTGCTGTGATGGGTTTTACGGAGGCCTTTTTTATAGGGCAACAAACTTTTTTTCTGGGCTAAATGATCCACCCTTCCACCCATTTTCTTCCTCTTATCCAGCACTGGGTCACATGGGTAGCAGGCTAAGCAGAGGAGCCCAGACCTCCCTCTCCCTGGCTACTTATTGTAAATTGTCTGATTCTTATACAGCGCTTTTCTACTCAAAGCGTTGTATACAACATGACTCATTTACCCAATCACACCCATTCCCACAAGCACTTTCTCTGTATGTAGTGCTTTCTAACTACATTCACGCACATTCATAAAATGCACCAAACACATTCTGAAGACTAATGGAGAAGTGCATGAAGGATATGCATTTGAAAGGGGTGCTAGTTTTTCTCTCAAATTGATTGTGTTCTCTAAAACCCTGGAAGATCATGAAGCAAGATTGTTGGAGATCCTCACTCATTTCAGAGAGTTCAAATTAAAGTTATCACCTGAAAAGTGTGTGTTTCTCCAGACCTCAGTGCGGTACCAGGGGCACGTAGTGTCCCAAAATGGAGCTGACACATCCAGAGAAAATCTCTGCCCTTTGTTCTTGGAAAGTCCTTCGAGATCTCAGAGAATTGTGATCTTTTCTTGGATTTGCTGGATATTATCGAAGGTCTCTAAAAGACTATTCCAGCATTGTGAAGTCCCTCAATGATCTGATTCATGGTTATCCTCAATCTACCAAAAGGTTTAGATCAAGAGACAGCCAAGACCAATATCACCCTCCCAAAGGGCTTTTTGGGATCCGCTGGACATTAGCTTGCCAGCAGGCATTTTAGTTGCCAGAATGGCCTATGATGCAGAGAGGGAAATAAAGACCTGTGGTAGATGTGTGCGCAGAAAGGCGTTCCCTGACAAAGCCACACTGTTAGGCAACATCAGTACTACAAGGCCACTTGAACTCTCTGTATGGATTTCATCTCTCTCAAACCAGACGAAAGTGGAACTAAAGACATCCTTTTAATTGCTGATCACTTTACTAAGTATGCAATTGCCATAGCAACGTACAATCAAAAACCCAGCACATACAATTCCACCAAGACTGAAATAACTGGGTTTGCAAACTTATCTTTGGTTGTTACCTCCACTCCACTCCTGAGACTGCATCAGGACTACTCCCCTGAGGCTATCTATCCACAGAGAGTAGTGACAAGCCTGTGAGGCAGACACAAGGACTTAAGCCAGCAACGTGTCTCAGACTCTGATCAATAATATCCAGACCAAATCTCACAGACTGACCAGTCATGTAACTTCCCTGTTGACAGTCCAGATTTAGTAACTCTTCCAGTATCTGACAGCCATCGTCGTGACACAGAAATCGTCATTGCAGACCAAAATCCACCAGCAGAGCTGCAGACTGAAAGAGTTGTATTTTAAAGTTTCAGATGTGTCCTTGATCCAACACAGCTGATTTAAATGGTTAAATGACCTCCTCAAGATTTCTTGAAGTTCTCCAGAGGCCTGATATCGAACTAATCGTGTGATTCAGGTGTGTTGACCCAGGATGAGATCTAAAACCTGCAGCCGGCCCTTGAGGCCTGGAGTTTGAGTTCAACTAGGGATTGAGAACAGCCGAAACGCGTTCAGTATGAGAAACCTGGGCACTCACTAATAGCTGTGGTATATCAATCAATCAATCAAAGCTTTATTCGTCACATGCAGGTTGCCCTGCAGTGAAATGGTTGCCCCCCCCGACCTTACACATATAGCACAAACATTACATGGGGATACAGGTCGGAGATTGGTAGAATCAGAGAAAAAAACATTGAAATGTACACTACAGTGGGGAAAGTGCAAGAGGAAAAAAGAGACCCCTACTCATGCTGTGCTTCCATGGTAGGACAGCATGAGAACAGGAAACAAAAAAACTCCTTTGCACAAAAAGCACATAAATGTCCACAGCACAACATTGTGAAGACATGACAAGCCACAGGGGTGGGTGGGGGGTGAGGAGTAATCCGAAGCAAACACAGCAGCCGCCCTGCACAGCGCTACCATTCCAGCGCGGCACACAGCCGCCGCGTTCCCTCGCAGGAAACAAGCATCGAAGGCGTTGGAAGGGGAGGGGGATGAGTGAGTGCCTATCAGTGTAAGTGTGTGTGTGTGCGTGTCCATAGTTCAGCTGAGACAGCGTCCTTCGCCCTATCAGGCTAAGTAAACAGTCCTCCAGCCAACCCAGGTGTCCTTGCATGGGATGGGAAGAATAGCCGTAACACAGTCGTTATCAGAGAGTGATTGTTCGGCTCCAGCCTTGGGCCTGCAGCTGGCGCGTTATGGGGGTCCGCAATGTTATAGTCTCTGTTTCAGGGTTTAACCACAGTTTTTACATATATTTTGGATGAAGGTTATCATTCATTTGATTGGCATGTTTAGTCCCATCAGATAGTAATTACTCAACCATTGCCATGCAACGTGGCATGCATGAGTTCAATGTTGGAGGTTGTAGCCCAGCTAGAAAAACAGAAAAATAATTTAGTCATGTTAGTCATTATTTTCTTTGAGATCTTCATAATGTGCAAGTCCAGTGAGCTACAGTGAGTTGCCAAATGCAGCTAAGTGTTAAATCTAGGAGTTGTGAACATCGTCAGGCCTTCAAGTTGATAGAATTACAGCTCACATAGAAGGATATGATGCTGCAGTGATTTATTTTGTTGTACAGCAGAGCTAGTTGAATTAAGATAAAGGTTACACGGATACTGATTGTTCACTCTGACTGTTCTGAGTACGTGAGACTGTATCACAACTGTATATGTGACTAGATGGATCCTGTGACCTGTTTATAGGTCAGGTTTTTTTCCATCTGGTAAAACAATGACTCAACGGATGAAGCAGTCTGAAGCAGGCCTCCACTGAAGAGTAGTGATTCCATACGTCCAGCTAACTGCATGGCAAGCCACTTCAAGAGTGGGTAAGACTGCTTTATTGAAGGCAGAGCTTTGTTTCCATGACAGACAGAAAGCAGCAAGTGAGGCTGGGGGAGATCACCTCTGAAACCCGGTCCCTCAGTATTGGTGCCCCTCAAGGATGTGTCCTCTCACCACTACTGTTCTCCCTCTACACTAACGACTGCACCTCCAAGAACTCGGCTGTTAAACTCCTAAAGTTTGCAGATGACACCACTGTCATTGGCCTCATTCAGGATGGTGATGAGTCTGCATACCGGCAGGAAGTTGAGCGGCTGGTACTCTGGTGCAGTCAGCACAATCTGGAGCTGAACACTCTTAAGACTGTAGAGATGACAGTAGAGCTGGGCGATATGAGATTTTTTCATATCACGATATGTTTTTTTCATTTCAGGCGATAACGATATCTATCACGATATAAGCCAAATAACTATATTTGTAAGATTTAAATGTGCTGTTGCTCACAAGTAAAATGTGAAATAATCAGCAGCTTGTTTTTATTTAAATATTTATTTCCCATAATAAGTTCAACAGGGTAGATGTACTTAAGGAACATGAGACTTTTTCAGATAAATAAAGGCAAATATTGCAAACTACACAAAAGGCAGCCGCTAAAGCGTTTAAGTTTCAAAATAGAACAAACGAAACAGACTAAATTGTCAATTCCACTTAGAAACAAAATATTAATTCTAAAAATAAATCTTAGTTTGTTTTACAGAAGAACAGACAAAACTGACTAACTTTTGTCAATATCAAATAAACTGAGAACTAAAAGGAAATTCTCAATCTCTCCTTGTTGTATAGCTGAGCTTTTCAAACAGTTTTAACAGTTACTGTAGTCTGACAAAAGCTGAATGACGAATCAGCGCATCCAGTCAGAGATTGAGCATGCACCGCTTTATTGTATTTCCAGACTTGCTTTCGGCACAATTTACAGTGCACGCTACTCTGCTTTTTGTCAGACTTGAAATAGCCGAAATACCTTCACACTACGGAGCTTCTGTGGCTCTTCCGTTCGACAATCTCTCCGGCATTGGAACCATCATCTGTTTTCTCTTCGGTCACGCTCGGTTGATTTTTCTCTAGTCGGCACACTCATTTCCTCCATTACCCGGGCGGCACGGTGACTGGCTGCTTCCCAAACACATACAGGTGCGGCTTGGCACTTGTGCTGTACGTAACAAGTCACGTGACGTGCCGCTGGTTCAGCTCTGCAGTACTTAATTTGGATTGGCTGTTCTTTTTTTTTTTTTTAAGAGGACAAGAGCGGCGAGGTCTATCGCCCAGCTCTATGTAGAAGTTTAGATTAGTTATTTATAGTTGGTTTACACAGCTTTGTGTATGTATGTCTATGCATGTGTAATGTATATATAGACGTATGTGTGTGTGTGTGTGTGTGTGTGTGTGTGTGTGTGTGTGTGTGTGTGTGTGTGTGATTGCTGTGCTTGAGAGCCTCCATCTACCGGAACCAAATTCCTTGTATGTGTCTGCACATATACTTGGCCAATAAACACGACCCTGATTCTGATGGTGGGACAGATACCTGCAGGACTTTAAACTTTCCTTTTTCACTGGAGTGTGGTAGGACAAACAACTAAACAAACACAGACCGGGCCCTAACAATCCGTCAGTTATGAGATATTCATTCATACATTTGACTCAGAGACTCCGCTCTGCCCCCTCTTAACACCACCCAAGGCTGCTACACACTTTCCCCCTCTCCCTGTGACCAATCACACCACCCCACCCCCTCCCTGAACACTCCACTCCATATGTCACTTCTACGCCTAATCACTCACCACTTTACTCCCTCGCCAATAGCACCCCACCCCCTCCTTGAGTGCTGACAAGGTGAGGAAGAAACTTAAGAAGTTCAGAACCAGAAAGGCAACAGGCCTGACGGTGCTGAGCCTTATTCTGGAGAAAGTCCCAGTCCTGTGGAAGACTTCCTGTGTGGTCCCAGTGCCATAGACTGTATGCCCCAGGGTGACTAACCACTTCAGACCTGTGGTCTTAACTTCCCACCTGAAGAAGACCCAGGAGAAGATTGTTCAAGATCACATCCAACCTCTGGTGCGCATGCTGCTGGACCACCTGCAGTTTGTTTCATGTAGATGATGCAGTCATCTTCCTCCTGCACAGACCACTTTTACCGTTGGATTATTAGAAGCACTGTGAGGGCCATGATTTTGGAGTTCTTCAGTGCCTTCAATACAATCCAACCAGCACTGCTGAGGGAGAAGCTGGAATCAGCAGGGGTTGACTGTCAAATGACTGCATGGACATTTGACAGTCCATGCTGTCTGCCAACTGGTATACAGCACAACCTGGAGTATAGGAAGGTCATCACCGACCTCGTCATCTGGTATGAACTCAGCCACCTGCACATAAACACCAATAAGACAAAGGAGATGGTGGTTAACTGAAAACCAGCCCCCATCGCACTGATGACCATCCATGGTTTGGACATCGAGGTAGTCGACATGTACAAATTCCCAGCTGTTCACCATAACAATAAACTGGACTGGCTACACAATGTTCATGCTCTGGGCCAAACGTGGCTCTATCTGCTGGGCAGGCTGAGGACATTCGGGGTGTGAAGAACACCACTAAGGACCTTTAATGCCACTTTGATTACTTCTACTATCTTTTATGTGGTTGTCTGTTAGGGAGGTGGTAGCACGAAGAGGGACAGGAAACAGCTTAATACACTGATGAAGAGGAGCAGCTATGTCCTGGACAGTCCCCTAGACTCCATAGAGAAGGTGGGTGAGAGGGGGATGTTAGCCAAGCTAATGTCCGTCATGGACAACAACATTCAACCTCTGCATGAGACCGTGGAGGCCCTGAGACGCTCCTACAGCAGTAAATCGTTACAGCCCCATTGTAGGACTGAGCGCTACCGTAGATCCTTCATCCCACAGCAATCAAGCTGTATAATACAAACACAGGATACTACTATTATTATGTTTATTGTTTTTCTAACATATCTCTAATTCCCCATTTCCTCCTGTCCCTTGTGCTGCTGTAAAGGGTAAAATTTCCCCAGTGTGGGATTAAATAAAGTCTGTCTATGTCATCTTTCTGTGGGTCACCTTCAACAACACCAGCCTAATGCCAAATCGCCAGAAGGTGCCCCCTGCTGCCCTCGTTGGCACCCAGAAGTGTTCTGTCTCTGCACCTCAGTACCAATGACAACAATCAAGCTCTGAAAGAAAAGCGTCTGGACTTCTTTAAGTTTCCTTGAAGACGTCTCGATCAGCCAAGGTTTCGGGTGAGCCCACTGTGAAACTTGAACTCACCCTATCATGTGATTTACTGAGGTCAAATGGCCCAGGATGAGAGCGGGCGTTAAGGCATCTGGATTATAGATGGCAGACAGTTGGTGTCGTAAGCCCCGCCCTCTGTTCAAAGATGGTCGCTCACTAAATGGCTTCTTCCACTCCTCTTTCAAACCATCTGTCTTCTCTGTCCAAAATGTGAACATTGGCATCCTTGAAAGAGTGACCTTTGACCTCTAGATGCAGATGAACAGCTGAGTGTTGCCGTCACACCCTGAGGTTAATTATGGCGTTCCAGTGCTGAGACTCATTCTATTTACATTATATACATCTGGATGAATGTTTAGTCATCCAGGTAAGAAGAAATGTTCGTCTGGACATTTTCAGTGGAAGAAACATTTTATGACTCATGACTCAAATGACTCAAATGTAACAGAAGGAGAGGATATTTCCCCATATTGACCTCTCTTCTCTGCTACCTGCACCCCAATAGAGCACGTGGCTCTCAGACTGCAGGCTCACTTGTGGTTCCCAGGACATTTAAAAGTAGAAGAAGAGGAAGACCAGCTCTCTTCTGTAGAACCAGTTTCCAGTTTCGATTTGGGAGACAGACTCTCTGCTTTTAAGATTAGGCTTAAAACCTTCACTGTTCAACTCTGGCTCTCTTCCACGGTGTATCTTTTGTCCTATATTCCTGTGCGTTCTTCTTCTCACCTCACCCCTAACTAACCCCTTCAGTTTATTACATGCCTGCAGAATCAGCCAGCGACAGAATCCACTCAAGAACAATTTTATAAACTGAGAACGTTTTTTGGCACAAGACCGGCATCACCATTAAGTACCTATGATAAGCTATTACACAGAGTCACAGTAATTAGCTACATTTGAATTGTTTTCTGTTTTCTGAAGTATGCATGGATATTTTGGCATGGAGGAAACCACCACCCATATTGCTAACAAATGTATTACTCTTTCCTTAGTGGATTATATGTCTGATGTACACACAGCACTAAGCAAATCCCTCTGTCACTATTCTTTGTCTTGAGGGTGATCATAACCTCTCCATAACCTCACATTAGCAAAACCTTCAAAGCAATCAGAAAACCTCGTGAACAAAACGAATCCTTTTGACTAATAATGAATAACTGCCTGTCTATAAAATGAATGAGGGTCAAGGGGAGGCAGCGATTGGTGTGGGGGATGGGCTTGGATTATCTGTGTCATTACTGCCGCAGCTTTCAGTGGGTGTTATAAATACGATGAAACACTAGAAGGTGAGAAAACTGCAGGAATGACAGCTTTGTGTTTTGTATTTCTGGTCTGCTCTGTCCATTTTCAGATAAGAGTAAAGGCGTGAGTTAAGCAGTTTGCTCAGTTACACACGGTTTTAATAAGCACTGTTTCACAGTAGTACATCTCGACTGAGGGCTATCTGCAAGCAATGAAAACCTCTTTTCTTTCTGTGTAAGTCTTAATGCTTATCTGAAGTTCATACTCTGTCAAACCTCAGCTTTCCCTGAACCATCTGTTTAGCTTCTTTAAAAAAGAACCTCCACTCCTCTTCCTTCTTGCAATCCTACCCCCCTCTCTTTTTTTACTTCTCTCCTCTTTCACCCCCTCTCATCTTTCCTCTCTGTTTGACCAAGCTGCACTGCAGCACATGTGCAGTCATTAATTTCCAAGGACAACGCTGCGCGTGACTGCGTGTGCGATGGCCCTGACAGGTACAGTAGGGAACACGGAGCTAAGAAATAGTATGCACAGGTATACACAGAGGAGGCTGAGGAGAAAAGGGAAAAAAGAACCACAGAAACAAGATGAGAAAACGGGGAAAAGATAGGTATAAGTACACATAAGATAATGCGGGAAGAGGAAGCAGGTGGGAGCACAGCTGGAAACTATAGACATAATGAAGTGGGGGGAAGTAACAACGCAAGACGCAGAAAACAACATTACAACAATAAAACAGGAAGAAACAACTGAACAGGAAACATACCTAACTTAGGGATGAGAATCAAGAACTGGTTCTTGTAGAAAGCTGGTTCCTGATAGTCCAATTCCTTGGAATTATGAGTCTGCCTGCCTATCAATCCCGCTTATCGTGTCAGAGGAGGATATAGCGACGCAGTCTAGAGCATGGATATGGACATTTATTTTTATCCATCCATCCATTCACTTCCGCTTATCCTTTACAGGGTCGCAGGGGGTGCTGGAGCCCATCCCAGCTGTCTCAGGGTGAAGGCAGGGTGCACCCTGGACAGGTCCCCAGGCTGTCGCAGGGCATTTATTTTTATTCCATAAAAAAAACGAGATACATGGTAAGGTGGAAAACTGCATCCAGGGCAGAAACAGCTGCATTATGTTCCTGACACAACTTTGGTTCTTTGCAAGCATCTGCCAAGACAGCATGCTAACGCTAAGCTAGCCAAGAACCCAGAGTGAATCACCGCGGCGACAGCTTTTATCTTTGCTTTGTGCGGTCAGCTTTGTATTCTACTAAGAGAAATATCTTAGAGTCCTCATTAAGGATTTGTGTTGTTGTGTGGAGTTGTAGCCTCAGGTTTATATTGTTAAATGGTGATTATGAGACAGCGTCTCTAAGTAATTCAGTAAAGTACTGCATTACATTTAAGGAGCGTGTTCTGTGCAATACGTGTAATAATTGTGAGTAATGACTCCAACAGTGATCACAACATAGAGGGGAAACACCTCAACAATCATGCACAAAAATTTGACCCACAGCATGCATTTAATTTGCATGAATGTAATGTCTTTATTGCTGATTAGCGACGGTGGTGACAAGAGAATCGACAAGGAATCAGAATCACTAAACTCGAATCAATTCCCGCCGACGGGTGAAACAAAAGGTGTAAAACAGCCAAAAGGTCAGGAGAAAACACACAAATCTAAAATCAACACAGTTTTGCAAACACAAATATCTACACTAATATCTAAGCCAACTCATAGGCTCTGCATAGCTTATGACTCTAGACAGAAATATGCTGATTTCTTGTCACCTCTTCATCGTACTTTCTTCTGCCAGTTCAACAGCTTTCATGCAGCTGTTCGACTGTTCTAAACCCGCCAAAGAGGTGTAGCCTTATGCAATTGTCCAAGTGGCTACTTTTGTGTCTTTTGCAGTTTTCTGTTAAGTGCTTTAAGCCCCGTACACCTGTAGTGGTCCAAAACAATTTGGCACCAGGACAAATCAACAGCAGACACATAATGCAAAAGAAGGCATTGCTCACACCACATCCAGCTAACCAACTTCACTTGCTGGAGCGCTTGAAGTCGCCATCCTCAGGCAAGCAGTAGCGAACGAGTGAGTGCCCCTGCTGTGATGATGTGTGAATAACATTGAATTGTCCAATCAAATTCTTAAACAAGATAGGCAGTCCATGCCAACTGGTCAGGGATGCACAAAATTGCAGCCCGAGGGGCAAATTCAAAGCTCCAACAGACACTCAGGCTCAGACCCCTGTGACTGGAAAAAACTGCAGTCTGTCCACAGACTCCCATTTGGCTGTCACATAATCATCAGAATGTAATCATGTTTGGCCAATAGGGCAGGCAACATGACGTACGAGCAAACTCATCCATTGAAAACTTATTTTTATAGTTGTTTCTCACGATATTTTTATGGGAGTGGCGTCCTAGCGCCCTCTATTGATGAGCCAACATTGCTACACAGGGGAACATGGAAAAACAATGGACAAACGCAGAAAAGACTAGGACACCAAGCAACACAAAGGGAACTAATGAAGAGAGCCAATAGTACACAGCAGCCAAAATACAACAGTCAGGCGTCGTGTGATGTTCCAACACGTTCTGTCTCCCAAAGTGTAACATTTACATACGCTGGGTGACAAACCGTCAACATCTTACGCTTCTGGGTACCCAACACGTCCCTCAATCACGAGATCGGAAAAACGAGGAAACATGAGAACTGTTTGGAATGAATCTAAATATGTACGTTCATTTTACTTAAATGTCTTGGGAAAACACTGTCTAACATCATTAATGTGCTGGTTAAGGTTAGAGTTTGGGCTGGAATACATGGCTGGAACGTGTTTTACCACGGGAGCATCAGTCAACTGGATTTCATCCATAACCCGGCGTGTAGCATAAGAACGTGGAAGGTCACCTTTCGCGTTTCTCAGGAACGCCTCGGGACGTGACAAATCATCGGGATGTAACACCTCGGGAGTGAGAACAGGCTGGATGTTCTGTGATGGGTTTTTGTTTGTTTATTTGTTTTCCTGGGCTGTCTTTCTGCTTAAACACCTGCAGCAGGACAATGATCCAAAACCCAACAGTAAGTCTACTCAAAACCACTGAAAACGAAAAAAAACCAAAGGGACAAAGGTTGGGGAGAGTCCTAGTCAAATCCGAAACCCAGAAACATCTGATTGAGATGTTTTGACATCACCTTACACAGGATGTAGAATCCACTGCAGCTGGATTAAAATAACTGTGATAACTATAGTGGGACAAAATTCATTCAGACACGTGAAATAGCAATTGCCAGTTATAGCAACTGCTTGACAGCCAAGAGCAATGCAACCAGTTTATAGGTTTACTTTATGACTTCTCACAGTTCAGTTTTTAGCTTTTTCCATTAATAAACTGCATTTTGTATTTGCTCTGGTTATCTTTGTTTAAAATTACAAATTATTTGATGATCTGAAAAATGCAAGTAAGGGGGGAAATGCTTTTTCACAGCACTGTATAGTGCAGCCTCCACCTGCACTTTTTAGTTGCATCTTTGTGAGCTGCTCAGCTCAGTATAGACATAAAGACTTCGAACATCAATAATGTGTAAACACTGTTATGCATGAGGTCTCTGTCGGCTAATATTATAGAGGTCTCAAAGTCCTTTAAAACAAGCACAAATCCACTTAGCCCAATTACGCAAGAGCCATGTACATAGTCACATGATTCGTTATGAAACATACAACAAGCACACAATCAGACACTAGATTGGAATCATTGGTGATGAGTTGGTGAGGAAGCAGCACAAGCATGAAGTATAAAGCCTATCACTGTAACGAGCTGTGCACGCTGACTTAATCACCTGTTAGGCTCACGCTCAACCATCTGAACCCAGGGTAGCAGACTATGAGCGGATCTCTGTCCACATAACCGTCCCGTGTTGACGTCCACTGCCTTTGTCAGAGAAACAGTGTTAAAAAGATTGTTGACAAAAGTGGACAGAGAAGGATGTCCGTGTTGTGTTTTCTCTCACTTGCATGATTAATACAATAATGCCTCCTCTCTTTCAACTCCAAATACCAAACTGTCAAAAGAGATCAGCTCATATCAGAAGCTCTCTCTCTATTCAAATCAGCTGGAGGCGCCGTGTTGTCACTGATCCTTTTATTCTGCATGTGTTAAGTGGAACATGTCATCGCTGATGGGTGTTTTATATGTACGAGTGTTGAGCCATATTTTACTAAAACCACTGCATGACATGCACACTCTGCTGATTCGTCACAGGGTGTGTTTGTATTTGGTGATGCAGACAATGTAAAAGTGTTTTTATAGATGTTTCTAACCTTCAGTCTCTTTGGCGCTTGTGCAGCCTCTGGAGCACAGAACACACACCGTTAATTTTTAAAAGCATGCATTTTAAAGTTAAAGTAGAGCCTCCCTCATTAGGAATAACACTGATAGCGCAGGCAGCGTTAAAATAATTAATTTAACTGAAATATTTATTTCACAAATCGTGCTAGTAAACGATTTTCTGCAGCATTAATCTCATGTGCAGCAGTTTCGGATTTTACCCTTTTTTTATGTTTTTGAATAGTTATTACCGTTTTATTATTATCATCTGTGATTGAAGTGGGGAGCATTAGCATTAGTGATCATGGACGTTTTAGTATTAATTTAATACCATGTAAATTCAGGATCAATATACTGATGATGATACCAATACTTGTTCAGCCATCTTATGCGGTCATGATATGGGAGATGAATCATCATCAAGTCTGAAGCCGTTTTAATGACCATCGTGTGATTTTTACTGTCCAGAATAATTACATAAACCTTTCAGCTAGCTTGTATTTTGGAGCCCTGGAATGTATTCAGTTCAATTTAATTCAATTATCTTTATATAGCTTATATACCTCAAGACACTTTCTATTGTAATGTGACGACCCTACAATAATGCAGAGAAAACCAACAATACAGGACTTGGCAACAGTGGGAAGGAAAAACTCCCTTTTTAACTGGAAGAAATCTTTGGTGGACAAACTGAAGAAGAGAGCCAAAGATGATTAAACACTAATGATTAAATGCAGAGTGGTTCATAAGCTCACAGAGAGTCAAAAATGTATGGGCAACAAACACCTGGGAAGCCAGCAGCCTAGGCCCATTGCAGCGTAACAACGGGAGGATTCTCGATCATCTGATCCAGCCCCAACTCGAAAAGGAACGTTTTAAGCCTAATTGTGAAACTCGAGAACGTGTTTATCTCTTAACTCCAAGCTTATTTCACAGAACAGTGTCATGAAAGCTGAAAACTCACAAGTAAGGGGCCACAAGTAAGTCTTAGAGCAACCTAGCTCCACTAGGGTGATCCGAACACGACTCCAGGATTCCTCAGTGTTATTGGCAGTGAAGTTAATTCCAGGCACAATGAGTATCTGGTCAGACACAATGACCTCAGTTTATCTAAATGTAGAAGCAGGAAATTAGAGGTCATCGAGTTCTTACGCATAATGTAATCAGAACTGGTCCCATCACGGGATCCTGTGGAATTTAACTTGGTGTGTGACTTTACTTGGAAAAATTAAAAGGAGTCTATTGCATATGATTCAAACCACTGCACCTTTACTTCCTATGGCATGCACTACTTTATATACTAACATACTTTGGTCGACAGTATCGAACGATGCACTGAAGTCTAGCAGGACAAGCGCAGAGCTGAGTCCACTGTCAGAGGCCGAGATCATTAGTAACCTTCACTAAAGCTGAATCCTGATGAAACTCTTCCTCTGCAGACGATCTGTTAGCTGTTTAACAATTCTTTGGAGATTTGTTTGATAAAAGGAAGGTTGGAGATTGGCCTATAACAGGCTGAGAATGCTGGGTGAAGTGATGGCTGTTTGTACTAGTCTCTGAATGTTTTTCATGTTTACTCAAGAATTTCAACTCATTTATAGTTAAGCATTAGAAAATTGTTTGAATACCAAGACACTCAATGAATGGTAAACATATCATTCTTAACAATGTGCTAGATTAAAAAGGAACAGAAAAAAATGCTATGACATTTAATGATGAATTTCAACCTGCCATAATGCTGATTTTGAGGAACAGTGGAGCTGTGCACACTCGGTCAGTTTTATTTCATTTATTTTTTAAGTGTTATTTGACTCAGTATGCAAAATGCTTTTAAATATTTAATGAGGAAAAAAGAATGTTTGTTAAATGTACATTTCGGCAGTTTGGTTCACTGTTATCACATCAACACTCTTCCTTTACTCCTGAAAGAATAGAAAAAGCAAGAAAACAAACCTTTTGAAAGATGACCAAAACCTGGTGACAAATCAATACTACGTAACTGAGTCATGAAGTAACTGTGCTGCTATATATTACTCAGTAACGAAAGGCCACACCTTTTCAGTGGAAGCCTTAATTTGGGTAAGAGAAAAACCCAATCCCAAAAACTAAGCGTGGATCCCTCTCTGAGATGTGTGACGGTAGATGAGCTGGGTTGAAAATGCAGACTGAGCCCTCATCCTGCTGTTTACTAAGGTCCTTCTGTTATAATTATTCAAACTTCCCCTCCTTCTGGCTTCTCTCTTTAGGAGTTCCCAGAGCAGATCATCTGCATCTCCATCTCATCCTATTCCTACCACCCTCTTCTGTCACACCAGCCCTCTGCATATTCTCTTTCACTGCATCTATGAATCATAAACTTCTCTTTCTTCTGCCTCCATCTTCAGCATCCTTACATGTCCACCTCAGCCTTGCCTCTCCAAAATGCTTGACCTGAGCTGTCCCTCTGATATGCTCATTTCTAATCCTGTCCATTCTGGTCATTCCCATTGGTCATACCCCTGACAGCTCCAGTTCAGCCTCTGGTTTATGTTAGTCCCACCATCTCTAAAAACCATCCTAGTCCACAAAGAGTCCAGCCTGGCCTCTTCTGTATCACCACTGTGAACCAGAAGGGGCTCAGAGCAGATCCTTGATGTAATCCCACCTCCGCCTTGAACCCAACTGTCCCTTCTACATACACCTCATCGCTTTCTCCTTGTCCTTATATACGTGTCCTGCACCAGCCAGACATATGTCTCTGACACTTCTCGTTCCCACATGCCTGTCTTGGAGTGATTTCTCACAGCTACAAAGACACCGTGCAACTCCTTCGGACCATCTCTACACTTCAACACTCAAAGCAATTATCACATTTGTGGGGCTCTGTCTGGGCATAAAGCCGCACTGCTAATTACTGCTCATCACCTCTCTTCTTAGCATAGCCTCAACAACTTTTTCCTCGATGCGATGAGTCATAAGCTTTATCCCACGGTACAACATCCTTGTTTTTGAAAATTGGTACCAGGAAAGATATTCTCCATTCCTCAGGCATCCTGACCCTCTCTAAGACTATGCTTAACAATGTGGTCAAAAGGTCCAATGCCCACTCTCCTGGGCATCACGATCTGGATCAACCACCTTCCACTCTTCATCCTTTCCAGAGTGATGAAGAGTAGAAAGGCTTTCACCTTTTATGAATGTTGAATTGATTCAGTTTGAATCAATCTATTAAACCACAGAAGAATTAGACTAGACCTTAATGAGCTGGTAGGTAATAAAACAAAAAATGTTCAAGAATATTAGCAAGAAACGCCCAAAAAGGTCTACATGAAGTCACTCACTGTCCTTTTTAAGGACGCAGATTGTGTTACTGTCAGAACTTCTCTGTTCCTCGCTGTGAAAAAATTGAATAGGTCGTCTAAAAGATGTGAGTAGAGATAGCAGGTTGACACTAACGAAGTCCTAAAGATCGTTTTATGTTTGAAATGTGGCAATTTCTCAAAATCAGATGAATTTTCTAAAATTAACTATAAGGGCTTTTATTTTGAAATGTTCAGCGCGTTACAGCATAATACATTTTTCTACTTATGTGACGCTGTGGATTAATAAGTAAACCCTGGCCTTAAATCATGCGGACAAATTATTACGAAATTCCAAAAGAGAAAAACGTAATCACAGTAATAACAGTGGTATTACCGATTAACGGGAGGACATATGCGTGGAGGGACAACAATAACAATAAGAATAAGAATAATAACGCAGAACACGATGCAGTTGTCTGTTTTGCAACAATACTACCAAAAATAGAATACTGCAATACTGCCCATTAAAATAACTCGCATCCATCAAAACGTCATCACGAAGCGAGCCGGCCTGCTGAGCACCGCGCGCCCCGCAGCCCGTATAGGATGGTAGTATAAGCTGGTAATTTTCCTTTAGACAACATATAGGACAGCGCTGAGCCGGCATCTGCTGCCGAGCCTCCAGCCCTACGCTGTTCGGGTCTTACCACAGAGGATGGCCAGGAGTAGCGTCCTTAGAGTCGGTGTTCGGAGGAGTCAGGATGGCTGATGGTGGAACGGCTAATTTCGGAGCAGAATAATTCCACCGATGAATGAACGACACAGACCAGCCGGTGTCCCCGGAGATTCAATACGAACCCCAAGCTCCGCCCATCCCAGTTTCCTACGTCAGCATCCATACTGGGTTCACTGGAGCGGCTCAGCATCCCCCTCCCCCTCCGCTATTTCTGTGTGTCCGTTTGCGTGAGTTTGACACCATCAGGGACGTGCAGAGAATTCCAAGCAGGAGCAGCAGTGAGCCATTTTGCATCAGTGTAGCGGACATGTTCGTCCTTTGCTGGCTCAAAAATGAACTCAGGTCAAGATGCGCTGCAGATAATCAGGTGCGAGCTGTGATTTCTCTTCTCACGCTGCAGAAATGTTCGCATTCCCCAGTGTGCGACAATTAGAGGACTTTTGTAACAGTGTATCACTACAGATCCCCTTAAATGTTTGAGTCTGTTAGTGTTTCAGACCTTTCCCGGTCTGAAGGGTCCTCACTAAGGACAGTGACCCGGAAGGATCCGGTTGGCGGCCATAAGAACTGTTTAGTTTCTCGGACAGGACATCCAGTCATGTTCGCCTCCTGTAGCGTGGAATAAAACACCGCCATTCATTCAATTCATGAAAACAGGCGACATCAAAGGATCATTAAAGTCACACACATGTTAACAAATCAGTTCGATTTTCCGTTTCAGTTTTTATAACTTGCTGATTTATTTTGAGTTTTTATTTTCTGGAGTTTCATTCATTATATAAAAAAAATCATTGTGGTTATTTAACACTTAATTATACTTCTTTTTTTTACTAATTAGTATTTTTAGCATTTTTTTGTAATTTTGAGTAATGACTGTGTTAAAAACACTATATCAAAACTAAAAGAATATTTTTTATTTCTAACAGAACATTCAGTGTATCATCGAAATGTGTTATTGAAAAACAACAAAACCAGAAATTATATCCTTGAGAACATTAATACTGGATTAGAATAAAACCGGGTTCCACAGTTTGAGGACAAAGTCACTGAATAATCAGTCCTGTGTGCGTTTACCTGCATGCTATGAAGAAGAATGCACAAACAGTATGAATGAAATAACTTACAAGCAGCCAAGATTTTCTTTCTTTATGTTTGATATTTATTTTTATTCTGTGTATTATTATTATTCTGTCTTCAAGCATCATAAGTCCTTTGAGTGCAGTCCTGTACCAGCTGAGGACTGTGCATATGTGAGTTCTTCACTCTTTGAATCTCTGTAATAATAGTGACAGCAACATTAGCATAACTATCAGACCATAAATTATATGTATTTCAACAGGATTTTATGTGATACAAACACAATGCAACACAAAGTGGTGCATAATTGTGAAATTGAAAGAAAATGAAGAACACTGTTCATAAGGTTTGTTAAAGGGACTTTGCTTAGGCGAAAGACAGTGCGTTTATTTACAGTGAACAACAAACACCAAGTGGATATATGCAATGTGCAGGGGAAAGGGGTCCGGGTCTCCAAGGTCCATGGGGGAACAGGGGTCGGTAAGAGGTGCTCCATACTTTCTGTACAACTCCAGCTCCTCTCGTAGTCCGTAACCAGGATTTAGGAAAGATCTACACACAAAAGGTCCGATTAGCAGGACAGTCACAACACTCACAGATACAGGTTCAGGTTTATTTCTGAGGAAATAACAAAAAAAAGAAAAAAAAAGGTAACGTAAAGGAAAAAACATGTTAAAAAACTTGTTAAGAATCATATTGTTTGTAATTACTGGATGTATTTTTCTAGCTTTTATTTTGGCAGTATAAATATATTCTATACGTCAGAGCTGTGGATGGATGAATAAGGACGAAGTCACTTTGTGCAGCAAATAACGTTTTCTTTTAAAAATAGAAAACTCAACTCAACTGAAGAGCAAACCGTGTCAGAGCTGAAAAATCTGCCCTCAGTTTGAATTTTAATGCAGCACAGTGCACCTCTCTCTCTCTGTGCTGATATGAATGAATGGAGCTGTCTCTTTTTTTCATCTACATGACAGTAATTCTTAAAATAATATTTATAGAATATTTATTCGATTTAACTTTGAATTCCAGTGTTTAATGATGGTTCTTCACTATAAGATAAGGTGTTGCTTTCTTTTACACATGCAATATATAGAAGTGATACTATCAGAAACAACCTAAATACAAACGACTCATAAAAATGTGATTCCCGTTGCCTCGCCCTAACCCTAGAAGCAGCATCTGTGCTGTGTACCATAATATGACTGATTGGAGATTCAAGTGTTTCTGTAGATCAGTTGTGCAGCTTTTACTTCTCAGTATTCTCTTTAAAACTCTGAATGAGAAAAAGAAAACAAAAAGCAGCAGCTTCTGTGCCTCAGTCCTATCAGAGGAGGCTGAAGTCTCAGCTAAAGACCACCGACCTCATCTTTTATAAAGTTTACCGAGTTACTGCTGTAAAAGCAACAAATCCCTCATGTGTGACCTTAAAAACACAGTTTTGATCTCTAAGTTAACGTCTTCCAACAGTTATAAGAGTGTGTTAGCATCACAAGCACAGCCACTATTTAACTCACTTTGTGTGTTGTAATACGTTTTCCCAAAAAGACACCACACTTACTGTTAGGTATTTTAGTACCATGGTAGCATTTACTGGATATTGTTTTATAGTGACATTATGCAGGAAAACTCTGTCATTCAATAAGGCCCCTTTGTTTTAGTTATTTTTCTCTTTGACCCAAGAATTGATGTGTGAGAATCACAGGCTGGTACAAGGTTGAAATACCACAGAGATCACTCCCTCAGCTACATTAGTTTCTTAATCTTTTAGACGCCTGTTGAAGGCCAAATGGTTTGTTTCAGATTTCACTAATGAAAGAACTCTTTGTTTTGTGCCTTGAAAATATGTCGCTGAGATAATCACAATTGTAGCTGAACTAATAAACTACACAAAGGATGCTTCTTCACCCAAGGGCAGGAAGACGCTCCCTTATCTTGGTCTGTACTGGTTTAAACTGATAAATCTGCTGTCTCATGAATTTTACCCTCTATATAAACTGTTGTACTTGTGAATAAAGTTGAGTCAATTTGGGAAGACAACCTGAAGCAGTCTCTGTTTTCTTGTTCTCCCAAGCTGCTCCCGAGCTCGTACTAACACGCTGAATGGCATGCTTGAATGTTACTTGAGAATATATTTGACTGTGTTACAGACTAAGGGACATTCTCTGCTGATAGGTGAAGGTACATTCTCTGCTGATAGACGTCCACGCCTCGGAGGAAGTCGATCCATGGATTAGGCCCTGGAAACCGTTTCCTTCACTTACCTTTACTCTTGGCATAAAGCTTCTTTCTGACAGCTTTTGGGGAGACAGCCAGAAGAAGCAGACACATAAATGAGCCCATGTTTGAACTCAAACCACTTCAAACTTGTTTCTTGGCAAAATGTTAAATAAACGGCTCCTTCCTTACTGAATCTTAAATAGCCAGTTATGACCACTTAACATGAGATTAGCTGAGTTCAAACTACTAATTTGATTTGAGAACTAATGATTGTAATGATGGTAAAGTTTAATGAAAACCACATTTCGATTTACATCCGTTGTTGGATAAACACAATTTAATCATGGCACCTTTTTCCACGTGTTTTAACCAAGTACAGTAACTGATTTCTGACCATGTAAAACCAACACATTTGGTGGTTTGATGTAATCAGATCACGTTGGCTCAACGTAGTATACATACATTGACTTGAAGTGATTTATTTAAATATGCAGAGTGAAATTTGTTTTAATTCATTCTACACAAGTTAACAACTTTAGGAAAACACAATGAAATCTTGTTGTTTGAACAACTACTTTGTTAATCAAGGCAATTACTGCTGGTCTTCCTTAATGAACCAATATGGGGGTTGATGATTTCATAGAGACAAACAACCATTTGCACTTATATTCATGGGTAATTTAGAATGACCAACTTAACTCTAACTAGAAAAAAAATTGCATTTCCTGCGAAAATGCAGTGTGGACGCTTTAAAGCTGAAGCTGTCTGCTGAAAAAGCTGAATAAGCTGAAAAAGTTGAAAACTTGCAAAAAGTTGTATGGCGGTGAAGAAACTTACATTTCTGCTGAAAACAGGTGAAAAAAATGTTGCCCTGAGCAAGATTCAAACCTGGCCCTCCACTGAGCCAAACTCATTCTTACAAAGAAGTGGAGAGACTGACAATTCTGCTCAAATGAGCAGAAGCTGCTATTGGCGACTGTCAAGCCTTTGAGTTGCCGAGCAGCTGAATAGGGGAATAATGTTGACGCGCCCGCTGTTTAAAACGTAAGTCAAAGTTCCAGGTTAAAACTCCTTTATTTGTTATCAAATCCTTAAAATCCGTAGAAAAACAGTGATCAAACACAACCTAAGCTTGAGCGGTCAGCAAAAGTCGACTTCCCCCATCACCCACTCATTCACAAAAATTCCCCTCGGGCCGTGAACAGGTGATATAACAATCACTATTACCGACAACACGTGACCCAAAGCTACGCCTATCCACAACAGCTGCTGAGAAGTGTGCTGATGAGAGGTGAAATGGCTCAATATTCTACAGAAATGAGGTGAATCAGGCTGAAAATTCTGCAGAAAAGAGTTTTTCTAAAAACAGCTGAGAAGTGTGCTGATAAGAGGTGAAAAGGCTGAAAATTTTTGCAGAAATGAGGTGAATAAGCAGAATTTCTGCTGAAAAGAGTTTTTTTTTTCTGAAAACAGCAGAAAAAACTGAAAATTTTGCTGAAAAGAGTTAAAAAAGTTTAACTGTTAACTGAAAGAAATGTTGCCATAAGCGGGATTTCAACCCAGGCCTCCCAGTCTGAGAACGGCTGCTCATCTCACTGAGCTAAAACACAGCTCAACCGGGCAAGGAAAACCAGTGACCAGAATGATAATGTGGAAGAAATGGGCAAAAAATATTGCATAAAAAATTCAATATCTCAAAAAGCATAGAAGTTATGAGCACCAAAGTCATAGCAGGAAAGAGCAGAATTTCTTAAGATTTGAATGGTGAAAATAGCACAAAAACTGAGGGAGTAGTTAAGCGCCGAAAAACGTACGGAAGCAACTTGCAGATGAAGAATAATAAAGAGAAACAGGAACTCAATAGTGTGGATGCCTTTGAGGGCATCCACACAATTACACACTGCAAACCAGCCAGGTTGTGGATTTGAACCCAGACCCTTCTTGCTGTGAGGCAACAGCACTAACCATCACACCAAGCTGTCAATCCAGGCTTAACAAAACTAGGAAAGCTATGATTACAAGGCTTGATGCAGCATTTTCTGTACGTTTGTCCTTGACTGGTTAAATCACATGGGGAGAGCAGGGTTAGAGCTGGGTTAAAGTGGATAACCAGAGAGGGTAAGTATAACAGTTTTTCCAGCTTACTTGCAGGAGGTGGAGGTGTGGTAATGAGGGGGAGGTGAGGCACTTCCTCGGAATTTGAAAAAGGTGAAACGGCTGACCTGGGGTTTGTTGGATCCAAAGTGGTGAGTGAGCAGGAGGACAGGCAGGTCAGGTTTGGAAATATTTCCCAGTGAGGTGGAAAGGAGCCGAGATCCAAGTGGTGAGCAGCAGTCGACACTGGAGAAAAGGTCCTGAAGCACAAGAAACAGCGTGAGTCAATCTACTTGAGAATAGCAGCATGACCGTGAGAGCCGGTTACCACCATCAGGTAGCTGACGAACTGGCAGAGAGGAGATGGCAGCGCAGAGCTTAAATCCCCTTTGGCCTGATGGTCCCAGTTAGCTCCAGATGCGTGAAGCTGAGGAAGTCCTGCCCACGGGCGGAGCCAAGGGTGCTCCGGCACTGATGGAAATGCCCGTCTGCTCACTCAGACCATGACATTAGATCACTTTGAGTAGATTTTTATTTTTGTTATTTCAATTATTTTAATCTTTATTTAACCAGGAATAAAATATCCATTGAGATTATAAAATGTCTTTTACATGGATGTTCTGATGAGAAGCAGCACAGAATCAAACCAAACAAACTGGGTGTGGTTAGTTAAGTAGCTTTTAATCCAACTAATCTGATCTGTACTAAAACCAAGCTTTTGTATAATACTGATAATATAACATTGATCCAAACACCTTGTTAGGTCAATAAACAGCCAAGCAAAAATGTTTATTTTCAAGTGTTACAGAGAATCAGAAGGACAAACAGAACAACACTGTTATCACCATGTAGCAGGTTTATCAGAGAAACATCCCAGCAACACACTCACACACAAACTGGTTCATCACAAAGACAAAACTCCTGAACACAAACTTAACAATGTGGTGTTTGCTGCACAGTGTAGAGGAATGCTCAGACCAAACAGCCACTTCATAAACGCACAACATGGAAGAGCCACCTCCACGGGACAAGACTCAGCTGTTCATCTGCATCTAAAGGTCAAAGGTCACTCTTTGAGGATGCCAATGTTCACATTTTGGACAGAGAGGACAGAGGAGTGAAAGAAGCATCTATGTCCACTGTGAGCGACCATCTTTGAACAGAGCCTACGACACCAAATGTCTATAATCCATGTTGTGAGACACTTCCCAGACGCCTTAGCGCCCACTCACATGCTTGGTCATTTGTTCTCAGCAACAAATGACCAAGTGGGTGGGTGGGGCTAGGTCTCACAATGAGCTCACCCAAATGCTTTGCTGATTGGGACCCACACCTGTTTTCACACCTAGGCTCATGTGATTAGGTAGAGGATCAACAGGGGGTCCATGACCCTCTTGAGGGGACACTCCCACAGGGCTTTAATCTGGGACTCTCCAACAGTTGATCCTAGAGCTGAAACAGCTTCTTTAAGGAAACTTAAAGTAGTCCAGAAACTTTTCTTACCAAGCTCCTTAGACATTAAGTAGAGTTGACATATCCTTTATATCAACAATAAAAGTGTTACCATATTTCAACTTGTGAGGAAGACTGGAAGCAGATGGATTTTGTAGCCTTCTAACTGACTTCCAAATCTTAAAATGAGCATTGCAGGTGTCAGAAAATCAAAGTCCAGTTATTATTTAAATCTAAGTTCATGAAAGTGCAGCCAGTCAGAGGGAGACTTGGTATTTGTATTGCAGACTGCAGTTAACTGAATTCTGTTTTCTTACTCCTCCTAGTTTATAACATTGCTGCTGTAGGACAAGCTTATGGTAAATGGCCTGTATTTGTACAGCGCTTTACTAGTTCCTAAGGACCCCAAAGCGCTTTACACATTCAGTCATTCACACATTCACACACTGGTGATGGCAGCTACATTGTAGCCACGGCTGCCCTGGGGCGCACTGACAGAGGCGAGGCGCCACCAGGCCCTCTGACCACCACCAGTAGGCAACGGGTGAAGTGTCTTGCCCAAGGACACAACGACAGAGACTGTCCAAGCCGGGGCTCGAACCGGCAACCTTCCGATTACAAGGCGAACTCCCAACTCTTGAGCCACGATCGCATAGTTTAGTCAACCAAGATGCATCAAAGACTGCGGCCCTGCTATGGATGGTGTGTTCTAGCACTGTTTATGTATAAAACCATTTTGTACACACTTTATTTTAAAATGTTTTAATGATATCAACATTTAACAATCAGTTTAGCAATCAAAAGTGTAAATTAAATGTGTTGCAATTAAATTTTTACCCCTGAGTCACCTCAGAAACTCGGATCGTCATTCATCTGTGATGAGTGAAGGCTCAGCTGTCAGTATTTACTCTGGATCAGGCTCTCAAACTTAGCGAGCATTAGTACGACTTTCTTTGAAGGGGATTTCAGGTACAGGTCTATACAGGCCAGAACATCCAGACTGGCCAACAGCCACAGGCTGTGAGGCTCCTGAATTCTGCCCCCCTCCCCTCTCTGCCCCCCTCTCACGGACAATAACCATATCCAACTTCTTAATAGCACTGAACTGGTTTGCATTGGTGCATTATATCTTTATTCTCTTCCCCCCCTGCCCCCCCCCCCCCCCCCCCCCCCCCCCCCTCTTTCTTAAATAGACAACCATCATATCTCACAGTACAATAATATTGAACGGGTTGCATTGTTGCATTTTGTCATGTTTCTCAGGTCTTTGTCTGAATGTCCTATGAACATTACCTGTCTTGTTCTCATGTTGTTGCTAAGGATTGTCTCATTGCACTGAAGTCACACTGGGTTAAATATTTACACTTGGGTTTTAAGGGGTATTTGTTTTTTTTTTGTTTTTTTTACGGGTTGTACGGAAGCCCCAAACGCAATTTCATTGTTCTTTGACAATGACAATAAATAAAATAAATACCTAAATAAATGTAAAATTGTTGAATTGCAGATAAGCTGTCATATTATGTGAGAATGTAAACAAACTGTCAGCAGGAAACTGTTTTTAGGACACTCTAGCCTAACATTAGCTGACATCATGTTATATCTATCTGTTGTTGTTCTTTAGCTGGTTCATTGTTGACTGTCCAAAGACGGGAGGGTCGGAAGTAACTGCATCGATATTTGGAGTAAATGAGCATGTTTATAGACATTTCTGTGTAATAGAGCCACGTTTGCCTTGTTCACGTGCTGGTGGGTTGTTCAGGTGTGACTAAGCCATGTGAACACGCTCTTCTTGGAGAGAAAAGGCTTTCTTTGATAGCCCTTTTAAACAAGCCATACTTTTTCAGCCGTTTTCTAATTGTACTGTCATTATTTTTCACAATTAATTTGCTTCATGTGGCCTGTAATGTCTGAAATTAACTCTTGGGAGTCTTTTTTCTGAGTCTAATTGACTGGGGCATTGTGCCAACACACAATAGAATAATTCAACAAACTGCCACAACCTATTTTTATAGATGTGGTCTCGCACCACTTGCAGATGTTCAGATAATGAAGTGCATTTCTTGAACAACACTTGGAGTCCACTGTAGTGATGATCACTGTTGTTTACGTTCCTCTAATGCTAACTCGGGCCTTAGACACCTGTGCAGTAGCATTAGCAACCAGCAGAACCACTATCCTGACGCTGTGCTCATCATTGCAGGTGACTTTACTGACGCAAGAATTAAAAGCAGCGTCTCCTAAACTTCACCAGCACACCAAGTACGCTAACAGAGGAGCTAACACACCGGATCAGCTCTATTCAAGCATCAAGCTGGCATACAGAGCTAAACAACTAGCGCTGGGTACTGATTTCAGTTTCTATAATCAATTTGATTCCATTTCTGATTCAAAAGGTCCCGGTTCAATTCAGTTTTTACTCAGTCAGTCAGAATCATTATTATTATGATCATTCTCAGTACATATCCATATTTTTATATCTGTGCATAAAAACAATCAGCAAACATCAGAGGTGTGAGCATCACAGCAGATGCCTTTGTGTTAAAGTAACTGAGGATAATGTTGGGTTCATTTTATGAGAGAGGAAAGACAAATATGCTCAAAGTGCATTTTCTTACATGTATTAAGCAGTTGAAGGTTCAAGTTAAAAAAAAAAAAGGCTGCCGTGTCTCTGCTCACGGAGGAAACCCAAACAAACAGAAAGCCCACACCCAGACAATAAGTGCTTTATATTATGTGCGATAAACACAAAAACAGTTTAGAGTGACCTCAAGTCTGATGTCAGCTCAGGTTTCTTCTTCTCCAGCTTTCTGGCCACTTCACTATGGCAACCACCTCTGACCCTCCTGGGACCTGCATAAAGGGTGCATTCCATAAGAGCAGATTTATGACCGAGGCCCCATTCCTGTGAAGGCTCCCAGTCGTGTGTCTGCTAGTGTCAGAGTAACAGCCTACTTCCAAAACCTCTCTACACAGCAAGATCTCCAGTGTTAAATTAACACTACAGCGTGTCTATATGGGGCCACTCCTCTGAGTGTTAAATACAACACTGTTGAGTGTTAAATTAACACTTTTGACAGTGTTATATGTTTAAAAGTAACCTAGTCAGTTTTGAAGATTAACAATGGCTAACACTGGGCAGTGCTGATCTTCTAACACTGGAATATTTCTAACATGTTGTTATTTTCCAGTGTTAGAAAATCAGTATAATCAGTATAAAATCAGTAATGTATAAGAAATGTACACAAAAGTTACATGTAAAACAACCCATTTGATTTGAAAAAATTAACAGTACTCTTTTTTAAAAATTGTAAACCCTGTTACTAATTTTGCAACAATACTTGGACTTTTTATATGAGTGGTATATTATTTTATGTCACTAAATTTCAACTAGATTTACATGATTTTGATCCCTGTTTCAATCCTTGGCTGCTCCAGTCTGCCAGAGTATCTTTAGGCAACAGAGTGAACTTCAAGTTACTCTCTGAAGTGTTCATAAGAGAGTGAGATTAACCGAGAAAGCACTTAGGTAGAAAAAGCATTGAAAAAAAGGATTTTATGAATGGGTGAATGAGGCATGTTGTATAAAGTGCTTTGAGTTCTCAAGTTGAGCAGAAAAGTGCAGTAAGTTAGATGGAAGCACAAGGAGGGCTAACCTGATAAGGAACAGAGCAAGACTCTGGCGACATGTGTACACACACAGGGGAAAGTGAAGGCACAGGCCACAGGTGGGACACAGCTTCTTCTTCGGGTTTGGGAGGCTAGATGCAACGATGCTCTATGCTGCCATCTGCTGTTTGTTACTTACAAGTCTTCTTCAGAATAAACAGGCCAGACACAAGCACTGTCAGTCTCAGGCCTCTATGCTCTCTTACACAGGTTAGTACTGCGTGAGTAATGTAACAGTACTTTATTGAAAAGTAAACTTTTTATCTTTAAACACATTAATGATCTTTTCACACCTTATGCAGATATTTTCCGAGTCATTCTCTCATCCAACCACATTCCAAAAATTTAACTGCTTGACTCTCAAGGTACTTTCCTGATACTTGCAGATATTTAGTTGCTACTTTCCTTTTATGTCCAAATATCACATACTTAGTTTTATCAACAGATATTTTAAAGCCTGAATCATTAGCCCGTGTAACCACATCCTCCAAAGCTCGGATGCTCTGAATCTGAGAGAGAATAAACGGAAGGTTTCTTCCCTGTTTCCAGACGGCACCATCATCTGCAAGCAGAGAGACACCAAACTCTTTTCCCAGCCGATTCAACATGTCATTCAGCAGAACGTTGAACAGAGAAGGACTAATGGCACTTCCTTGAGCAGTACCATTTTCCACCTCCAGCTCCTCACACAGTTCACTGCCAGCTCTCATTTGTGTTGCCCGGTTACATAAGAAATTCTGGATCCCATGTAGCATTCTTTCTCCTCCAGCATCATGACATGTTGTTAGCAAGCCCTCCTTCCACAGCCGGTCATTTGCTTTTTCAGTATCTAAGAAGACTTCTACTTGCACCCATAGCTGAGTGACCCCACCTCAAACCGCTCTGGTGCAGTACAAAAACCCACTTTTCCAAATTCTTTACTAATCCGTTAACATTCACTCTATTGTCTTGCATATTAAAGAGGTGAGGGCCATAGGCCTGTACAAGCTAGACTTAGGCTCCTTTCCAGGTTTTACAACAGGAATAATCATTGCACGTTTCCATTCTTTTGGAAGACCCCCATTCCCCCACACATTATTAAAAACAGCTAACAGCTTTTTAAAGAGTAGCTTTCCTGACTGTTTAAATAGCTGGAATCCTTTTCCACCCCTGCCTGGAGATGTGTCTTTTCCTTTCGTTATGGCTCTATTTATCTAACATTAAGATCACATTGATAGCACCTGAGTTTCCTTGTTGTTGCTCTAGTCTCTCCTCCTTTTCTCTGCACTTACCTTTCTTTACTGTGTACCTTGTGAAACTGCTAAACTAAGGCACCAGGTTCCATGTTTCGTGCTTTCACAGCGAGATTACATTTCAGATCCTACTGCGGGATCGTAATAGTTGTTTGGACGGGTTTCTTCTGTGGTATAACCTGAGCTGCAGCTGACCATGCTGACATTTTTTAACAGAATCTTGTATTTTGATGCAGTACATCCCATTTATCAACAGTTCTGCTGATGCAAATGTCACGTCAGTAGATGATGAGACTGTTTGATTTGTCCAGAACCATGAGGGCATGGGTCATCATTTAAAACAACCAAGTTGTGTTAGTCTATAGATTCCTCTAGAACTCTACTGTTTCTGTCCTCCTTCTGGCACTCAGCTACTGCATTCATTGCATAACAAACAGCAGGGCCGGCCCGTGGCATAGGCCGTATAGGCAAATGCTAAGGGTGCTGTCCATCGGGGGGCGCCACGCCAGTGCCACAAATGTTGAAAAAAAAAAAAGTTGGTACTATTATTTCTAAATACAAAAAATAATCCCACGTTAATTAAAATGCAAAGTAAAGCTTATTTAATAGAAATATTATTTGTTACAACATTACACTACACTGCTGATGTAGGGGGGCGCCACCTAAAATCTTGCCTAGGGCGCCAGATTGGTTAGGGCCATTTCTGACAAACAGCATTATGCAAACAGTGCTAGTTGTCATCATTAGAACCTCTGTAGAACGAGTCCTCTGTGTCTGTGTCGTCTCATTCTAAATGGTGACTTTCATTCAAACCTTTGTGATTGATCTCCTTGCATCCTTGCAGCCTTTCTGCAGCAGAAGCGATTTCCTGCCACATCTGAATTATTATTACCGGTATTTGATTTTTTGCGGCCATTTTTGATTTCCACATTGCTTCAACCATAAACACCATTAGTTACTTTCCACTTACCACCACTGAATCATCACTAGCAGTTTATATGTTTATATGTTCAGCATAAACTTGTCTGGCTCCATTCACATTGTCCACGGGTTTGATAACTCTGATAACTCGATTCAATTCAATTCAATTCAATTTTATTTATATAGCACCAAATCACAACATAAGTCGCCTCAAGGCGCTTCATAGATACAGAGAAAAACCCAACAATCATATGACCCCCTATGAGCAAGCACTTTGGCGACAGTGGGAAGGAAAAACTCCCTTTTAACAGGAAGAAACCTCCGGCAGAACCAGGCTCAGGGAGGGGCGGGGCCATCTGCTGCGACCGGTTGGGGTGAGAGAAGGAAGACAGGATAAAGACATGCTGTGGAAGAGAGACAGAGGTTAATAACAGATATGATTCAATGCAGAGAGGTCTGTTAATACATAGTGAGTGAGAAAGGTGACTGGAAAGGAAAAACTCAATGCATCACGGGAAGTGATGCATTATATATTACTCCTTTTAATTTACTCCTTTAACCACTAACTGGTGTGGACACTTTTACACTCTTACCCAACAAATTATTAATCTTCAGTGCTTTAACAAACATGTTAAACCCCTCCTCTCTATTTTGGTCCTGTCCCAAAAGGAAAGCTCATCCATGTCACCATCTCAGGACATGGATGAGTTTTCCTTTTGCTTTTACTTTTGCCGGCTGTATTCCAGTGTTGGGCAAGTTACTTTGAAAACGTAATTAATTATAGTTACTAGTTAGTTCTTCAAAAAAGTAACTGAGTTAGTAACTAAGTTACAAGACTCTAAAAGTAATTAATTACTTGAAAAGTAACTATTGTGTTACTTTGAAGAAAACGTTTAACCCTCTGGGGTCCAGGGTATAATTGGCCATTTTTGACTACTTCTGATTTTCCTCCACATTTCGCCGTTAAAAACTATTTCCTTTGTCTTGTTTGGTCTCATCCTTTTCAGCACAACCTCACGTGTCTGAATTTACAGTCATGTTTTCATTTTGACAGACTGTATTAACACAATTGATCTAAAATCAGGCAGAAAACATAAAATCCGAGTAGAAAAAGTTACATTTTTTATTGTAACCACAAACATGTTTAATGATCATATTTCAGAACTTTAAATGCAAAAATAAATTGTCAATTTTAAAATCCTATGCACAAGTTTTGCAAACAACAAAGTTATTTGCATCCATTTACCTTTTACCTTGATTTTTTAAATAACCATTTCAAACTATTTACAGAACAATCAGCTGTTCTTCAATACGATGCCACACAAATATTTCTGTCCACTATATAGGAAACATCACAGCCTGATACCTGCAGGTCTGACAGCAGCAGGTGTGTCACTGCTGTTTCTACCTGGAGACAGCAGTCGCCTCATTGTTCTGACACACAACACAAAACCATCCACAACACCACACACTAACTACACAAGACAACACAATAACTACACACTCCAAACACGCTAAACGTCACAAATCTCTCACATCTCAAAACTCTCTCTCTCTCTCTCTCTCTCTCACTCTCTCTCGCCGTCACTCACCGTCACTCCTAAAACTTCCCCCTCTTCCTAAAGAACCAAATGTCATGTTGCCATATCATTTTTTATTGGTCGACACGGTGCATTTTTCCACCAACACGAAAGGGCTGAATTTTGTTTGCTTGTAAGCAGAGAGTGCTCGTTGCGCTGTCCTTAGACAGTAAACGTGACGAAACGATTGAGGAAAAACACGCGTATATATTATTTATCATGACTCTGGTTTTACGTGACACCGTTAGTAACGCCATTACTTGTAACGCCATTATTCCCATCGCTGCTGTATTCCACCCTCCCCCATCACACTCTCCACCTGCACGGATGGGTCTGGCTCCAATAGTACACCCAGAAGTTTGTGATTAACCAGCCTAACATGATGCTGGCAGTGGCTGCTTTTTATGGTTTTTCTCTTGGGGAATACAGAAGCCCAGAGGTAGCCTGCAAGTTTTCAACTTACTGGGCCTGTACAGGCTGAAACCTGCACACCACTCCTCTTATCCTTCTACACAGTTTATCAAATACAGTATCTGTTATGCAGATCAAGTCCACTTGCTATAGTTAATCAAATACTCCAATTCCAAATACTTCTAAAGTTCGCACCACACACTCCTGACACTAATCCAAACTAGTGAGACAAAGGAATCAAACTCAGCATGATACACAGGAGAGAGGAGACTATCAAAATAAAACAGGAAACAACACACACTGAGACCTGAATTCCAAAAGACTGAACCACAAAACCACAATAACCTCAAAAACTGGGCCAAAAACCCAGGACCAAGATGGTTTTCCATCATTTATATTCACTCATAGTGTGCAAGTTTGCCTCACATTTTCTTAAATCCCAGTAAATAAAAGTAACTTTTCTTTAACTTTAATTATAGTCAATAGAACTTTTAGCTCTTTTTAAGTCATAGCTAAAATTTCAGGGATGATTTATGGTTAAAAAGCTTAAGATAAGATCCCGTGTGGCAGTTACCATGGACTGTGGAGTGTTTGAGTTTTTGAAAGTAAACAGGGAATCCTGTCGTTTCTTTTTCTGCATATACAGGATTGGCTGGCTAAGCTGGAGAAGCAGGTTGGAGGCGTGCCCAGCCCGACTGAAGCAGCAATGTGACCGTTGCTGCTCATGACTAGTACTCACCTTGCAGGATCCAAGTCCGGTGTGTGGCTTCTCTGAGACAGGAGTAATTAATACATGTTTTACTAAACTGGCATATACAAGGAGACTGCTAATCACGTGCGTACTATTGCCAAAATGAATTAACACATCTAATTAATTGTATATACACTGTGATAATTTACAAGAACTGAACCATTTTCTTAACAGCTTATTTAACTCAGGGACAATTGCTCAACGTTAAGAACCACTATGTCTCTATTAAAGGGAGGAGATGGGAGCTGAAATGGCTGATTCATACCGGAAAAATTGGTAAAATAAATAAGCGATAATGTGAAATAGAGCTAATCTAGTAGAGTCCAAGAAAACAAAGCAAAGAATTAGACATCAGCACAATATTTAGCTTATAACGTTTAAAACTAACTGATTTCAGCTGGAGGAACCATATCTACGTTAGTATAAAACATGTATGTACATGTCAACATAAAAAACAGGCACACCTGCTCCGAATGAGGCGTGTAGGCCAAGCCGTCCGAAAACTACATTTCCCTTGAGACTTTGCGAGCCTTTGACAACCAGCCAATCCGTGCCATGACAGGCCGGCACGTGACCTAGAGTGAGTTCCTGTTGTAGCTTGAGGGAAACAGGCCGACTTTCAGCCACGGGAGAATCGCAATTTGCGGGTAAGTTGAGACATCTGGCCGGAACGAGGTCACCTGAGTATATATGAAGTGTTATTCGGAGGGCGTTGTCGCAGGTTTCCGCGCTCTGTTAATCAGGAACGCGTGAATCTCGGGGGGAACGAGCTGTCTTCCCGTGTAGGCCTGCTCTATTTCCTGGTGCACATCTGTGTCTGTTGGAATGGCTGAGTTAAAAAAGTTCATTTAAGGCGTTTCGGCGTAGCTTTGTCTGTTTCTCACTCCGCTTCCTGCTGTGCTCAGATTTTTCCATGGACGCTTCCCAGCTTTGACGCTGAATTGTAAAAAGACTGGAAGCCACACTTTGCCTGTGCTGGGAATATTTGAGCTGGTTTCGGGCACCGAAAGCGGCTCCTTGTGTGTTGTTCTGTTTCACAGCAGCTGACCAAGGCAGGAGTGAAAGCAGGTTTATTAACCCGTTATTACGCGACAATGCTGCTTCATGTCGCCCTGCTCCCACATAAAACAAAACACTTGCAGATGCAGACTGCTTTTACTAAGTAAAATGTTTCTGTTGGTTATGTTAATCATCATTAGTTGCCGAGTGGCACTCCAATTTCGTTGTACTCTGTACAATGACAATAAAGGCTATTCTATTCTAGTTGCCGAGTTTCTTAAAAGTCAGAAGCAGCTTCAGTGTTGACCACGTTCAGGCACGTCACGCGTGGAATTAACAGCTTTGTGCACAGAAATCATTGGAGGAGAAACATGGCTGTAGATCTAAACGAGCAGCCATATTTAGACATAGAAACTTTGCTGTTATGGCTGTGGGCTCGACCTACTGCGCCGGCCTCTGTTTAGAGGGATCACTGCCCACATCAGCGAGTGGTTTAGGTTATTAAAATCTTAAAAACAACAATATCGTCATGTTTTGTTTTATAAAGTGTCATTTCTTTTGTTCTTTAAAGGGATATGAAACACTAAATGCATAAGTTTACACCCTTGAGCTCTGCTCTCAAAAACTGACACAGATATAACCATCAGTGTAGCTGGATTTAAGAAGTAAGTGCTTCAAGTTTTAAAAGCATATTTAGCGCCATCTTCTGTCAGTGCGGACCCTTAAGTCACCGGTTGGTTGGTTTCCATCAGCAGACCAAAAGGTTGCATCTGTTCATCTGGATGTTTTCAGCGGGAGAAACGTTTCGTCACTCGTCCTTCTTCAGTCTCAGCTGACTGCAGGTTTCCAACCTTATAAACAGGACATTTGCACAATGACTGAAACCAGCCCACTGAAGGAACAATGGGCTGTTCATTGAATATGCAAATTGTCACAACCATTGATCAACAACCACTGATCAAACATTTCTCCCAGTGCTAACGTCCAGATGAACAGATTTACTTACCTTGGTGACTGAGCGTGCACTTAGATCTAGACTTACATTAGCTTATGTTAGCTAACTTGTAATAGACCCAATAGCTCAGGGGATTTAAGAAGCCTGAAACTAAAAATCAGTTCAAGGAGAGCTTTTGTTCTTCCCCGGGCAGCAACAACGAGTTTTATGTTAAAACCAAGGCTACACTGTCCACTTTTACTCTCTGTCTCTTGAGTAGGGGTTCCTCGTTGTTTGGCTAGCTGCACTGACACGCTGTTAGCTGTAATGTTCAGGTTTATAAATGAGGACAGTGTGGAGGAGAAGATGCTGTCTGAGTCACCAGACCCACAAGCTGCAGTCTGACACTCGAGTTTTTCCATGATAGGCCGGATGCAGCGGTCATCCACCTGTCACCTGAGTCAAACAGGCTCCTCTCTGTTCTCATTTATTCAACCAAACAGCCAACAGGTGGATTTCCTCCTGTCAGTGCAGCCAGCCGAACAACGACAAGCGAATCACTGCTAAAGAGACACAGAGTGAACGTGAACAGCATATATGTGGTTATAACAAATCATCCCAGTGAAGACGGAGCTCCACATGTTTCTAAAACAGACTTTAAGCTGTTATTTGTTAAATCCAGCTAACAAACAGTGCTATACCTGCATCAGGCTGTGAGAGCAGGGCTCCATTGTGTCAATTAGCCTCTGCATTTAGTGTTTAATGTCTCCTTTACAAGTGTTTCAATTACACAGGTGTTGATCCTAAAGGACGCTGCAGAGTTTATTATTACACTGCAAAAACTCTCAGTACACAGTGATTTAGGAACTAAAGGGATTGTGTTTGTGGTTACAACTTTAAATATTGTTCATTGTCTTAATATTAGAATCATTAACACCTTAAATATGGTGCTGTTTAGTGTGTGACTGGGAAGATTCACACCCAAAATACCGACTTAAATCAGGGGCCGTCGAATCAAAGACGGACTAACCTAATATGAAATGAATGAGTAGTGTTAACACTTTCAGTCCTATGCAGAGTATTTCACATGTATTGCTATAAAACACTTGAAACATATCGTACCACAGCAGCTATTCTCATTTTCTCAAACCTACTGATGACACACTATATTTTTTCATAGGTTTTTACTTGTTACTCCACCCTGCTGTCCTGGCGTTTCACAAAATGAGGAAGCATTCACTGCTGCTGGTTTCATGTACATTTGAGTCAGAATGTTTTCGAGTCCACTTACTGTTTTGCTTTAAAACCTGGTTTAGAATGGTTTGAACACTTTGTGGTTTATTTAGTGAAGATTAAGTGTAAGTGAAACATGACTTTTCAGTTGCTGCGTCTGTGAAACGTCCTGAAAAAGTCCTAAAGGTTCTGGTATGTCCAGGAGCGCCGTGGCAGAGATCACAGACATTCCTGTATTGTTGCTGCACTTAGGCAGTGCACAGTGAAGGACCTTGTTTAGCCCTTTCATCAAACTCCATTTCACAGTCTGAGAGCAAGAGGGAAACTGTTCATTGTTTTGATGAGCTGGGCCTGCTCACTGCTCGTTAATACCAGGCAAAGCTGGGCTTGGTGGTGGCATCATCACGCTGTGAGGCTGCACACCGCAGAAAGGAGGAAGAGCATCCACAAACACACAGAGAGGAAGAATAGCTCAGTAGTGCTGAGACTCGAGTCCGCGGCACGATTTCATTTCGTCAAATAAAACAGCGACACTGAGTCCTGAGGACAAGTCTCTGTCTGTGCTAAAGTGCCCCAAACTGATAGTTTTACAAAACAAACAAACAACCCTGGACACACAGATGATGTCATCTCAATCCCCCTTACAGGAGATAGAGACGACACGTAATTCAGTATTTTATACCAAGAAGCAAACTCAATCTTTGTGACACTCTGCTCTGAAGTGTTAGTTGAAGACGTTCTTCATTTGTTGTGTTTTCTCACGTCATATGTCAGATGTAATGTGATGATTTTCAGTAGAGTTTAGTTACATTCTGTCTCTGTAACACAGCTGTCAGTGACTCAGTGTAACAGAGAAGGTGGCATGTCTCTAATAGTGGGGTTTAAGATTTTAACTTCAAGTCTTGTTGTTTTCTTTGAACGCATTTGTTGAAACTTATTCACATGATTGATTTTTGAAGTCGCAGGATTAAGAAGGGAGAGTTTCTTTACTATCTTGATTCACAATCAGTGTTATTACATTTTTCATTTTGACTTTTGGTTTTGAGTTGAATTTGGTCTCAGTTGGTTTCCTGAGTCGATTTTCAGTTCAGTTTTTATCTAAAAAAAGAAAAGAAAGAAGTCTCAGTGCTAGTTTTAGTCTTTCGGGCATGATTGTATCTAGTTTGAGTTTTTTCTTTAGTTTCAGTTGTAGTAAGGATAATAACCCTGCTCACGACACACGCTCGTTATCAAATTAAGACTGTTCGTCACTCAGTTTAATTCAGTTCAGTTGTAATTATCTGGCACCAAATCACAACAACAATGTGCTCAAGGCACTTTATATTGTAGAGTAAAGACAATAATAGAGACAATTCCAACAATTAAATGACCCCCTGTGAGCACAGGAAGGAACCTCCAGCAGGACCAGTCTGCGACCAGTGAGGGTTGAGGGCAGGGAGCTGGGACAAAAGAGACACTTATGGTCCCAGTATGCCCACTGCATCAGTCTCTTTGCCTGCAGATGCAGACTCACAGTCAGTTGTATTTATACCTGCTGTTAAGGTGCCATTACATCATTTGTATGTGACTCAAACACATAAAACACATATGTCAGACTCAAGATAAAGGAAAGAGCCAGAGGAGGCAGCGTGTACAAGAGGAAACAGTCTGTGAGGTCGTAATCATGCTAAGACCTGAGCTCCTCAACTAGACGACACCAGTTATTTATATCTTATGCTAGTTTGCTGTAATCGTTATTTATATCATAAGTCTTGCACATAGTTTTAATGGCTGTACTGCATATTATCAGTCTGGGTGTTAAACTAAGCCTCACAGCGGTGCGATGTCACTGTTTCCACCTCCATTAATGCACGTTGTTGCATCCTTGGATGCAGCATCCTTGAGTCTTGCAGGTCTGCCGCTTGAAACCATTCGATGACGCCTGACAGCAAAAAGGTGGTTTTGATGTACTCGAGGTCAAATTTATATATGTAGCACATTTAAAACAACAAAGTTGCTGTACACTGAAATGATGTAGTTCTAAAAAGTCTGCACAAAAAATTTCAGAAAAATGTAACACAATACTTAACATTAACATAAAAAAGTAGAAAAAAACAATTTAAAATTTTATTTTTGGACAAAATGCAACCGTCTATGATGATGTCACAGCGAGAGAATAAGTGTTTTAATAAAGATTTACATGTGTGCAGTGTCTGAGCTGTGCAGTTGTGGCGTGGTATTGATTCTGTAGCTCTGGTGCTGTAGATGCAGGAGCTCGATCACCTCTCTGTTTTAATCTGGTTTCAGGATTACTTAAGAGCATCTGGTTAGATGACCTCAGACCGCGGTGATGTGTGCATGCTTTCTAACGCCTGTTAAGAGGCGAGCTGCCACATTCTGGACTAAAGATAAAGATAACTGTTCAACACCAAAGTTAAAGTAGCCCAGGCGGCAAGTGCTAGAAGCATGAAGAACTTTATTTTCAGTTCCTTCTGTAAGAGGTGAAGCTTTACTTCTTCAGTGACTCTGAGTTGATAAAAACAAACTGTCGTGATGACTGTTATTTGTTGGTCCATTTTAAGAAACCTGTTAAAAGTCATGCCCAGATTTTTTTACAGCAACATGACTGTAAGGAGCCAAAAGACTCACAAGAGTCATATTTACCAAAGCGTATGAAATCGGTCCTTCTTTCATTAAAATGTAGGAAATTTATCCTCATCCAGGACTTAAAGTCACTAAGACAATTTCAGCTGAATGGGCATAAACACCTGGATGTCACGGCAAAGAAAGCCGATCTTTTCTAAAGATAGAAATTAGAGGCAACACGTACAATGAAAAGAGAAGTGGGCCCCGAATGGACCCTTGAGGTACTCCACAAGTGAGCGATGCTCCCACCTGTACAAAACAACTTGTGTTTGTCAGGTCTGATTCAAACCAGGTCAGAACTGTGCCTCTAATCCAGTTTCATGTAGAGCTGAGGTAGAAGGACCCGGTGGTCCACAGTGTCAGAGGAGGATGTAGAAGCAGCGACTTTAGAGTTGACTTTCTTTGTTTCTGTGTTTGCAGACGATCAGTCGGATTTGACTCATTTAACAACTGAAGTTTTACTTTAGGGGAAACTTGAAATAGATTTCTTTAACAGAGGTGATAAATAATGCTCACATTTTAAATGCTGCATGTGATGCATTTATATGATTCTAGTTCTGATTTGGGAAACTGACAGACTTCAAACCTGTGAACCAGCCTATAAGTAATTTATACTTATGTAATTACAAGTATTTTACTTGTGTTTAATTAATTTCATACTATTGTTACATTTCAAGTAAAATAATAAAATCTTCCCTTGTGTGTTGTCATGCAGTGCAGTGGATAGATGGTATCTTTGCTCACGCTTTTGTTTGGCGTCCCAGAAATGTGCAACTTGTGTAGCTACCAGTCCAATGCGACTGAACACGGCACTGAGAGAAATGTTGGTAGAGAGGCTCAGTTACTTTAATCAGCTGCTTAAATCTGACATTTTTACTGTGCTTTCTGGCGTCATGTCTTCCTGCCTTTGTGGAAACATGTTTTTGACGCAGGCTGATTGTTTGTTGGAGGTAAGTGACGTAGCTCTGCAGTGCAAAGAGTTTAACAAAATGTTTTTTCTAACATTTAGATTGCATCAGTGAGTGACCTGATAACAGGAAGTGCTGCTGAGTGACAAGACCCAGCAATACAGCTAATGCACTTTAGCTCACTGCTTTGTAAATGGTACATGGACTGGTTCTTATATGGTGCTTTCTTACTCTGAGCACTCAAAGCGCTTTACACAACCATGTTTTCTGTGCTCTCTATCTTTCCATCTAACGTTCACACATTCCTACTCTGATGGATGCATCCGAGAGCACCTGGGGGTTAGAAACTCGCCCGAGGAAATGGAGCAGATAGGGGTTGAACCACCAACCTTCCAGTTCATAGGTGACCTGCTCTCCATCCTAAGCTACAGGCCTGTCTCTTAAACAACATATTATACAGGATATCACCTGAACATTAACATTTTAGTAGTCAGTGTTTACCCAATAGGTTCACTGTAATCTAGAATGCTCTCCTCATACAGTTAGGCTAAGATTTTGGATTATGCTAAGTAGAGCTGCAGCTATCGACTGTTTTAATGAGTTATTTAAATTTTCCTTATTAATGAGCAATAATAAATACTCAAAGTAAAGGCTGGTGTTTAAAAACAAACTGGGATTGGCTTCTATTTTAGAAATTGCAACGTTTGTTTCATCAAACATTTTATTTTTTTTATAAATGCAAAAATATAGAAATAATCTCAAGTAGATTCAAAGCCAAATAAAAGACAGGTGCTCTGTCTTCTTGGACGGTCTGTTTCTAGTCGCTCGCGTTGGCGTTTCCATGGTAACAGTGGCGCCACAGAGCCTTGTGTGAAAGCAAAGAATCTGTGTTGAACCATCTCAGCCCTTCAGTGTTTGGTTTGTCCTTCACTTCAGCTGCTGCCCGGTCGTGGCAGACTGCTGACCCTCTGCTGCAGATGTCTTTGTGTTTGGAGCGTTCGTCCTTTCCACTGTCACCAAGTCGAGTCTTTACCGTCCAATTACAAGTCTTGAGACGATCGTTGTTGTAAATTGGTGTTAGAAAAACAACATTTCATTTTATTGAACAGTTATTAGGATATATCAATTTTACTGCAGGAGCAGTATTTGTGAAAGTCCTGTTCAGGTCCTGGAGCTGCGATCAAGGTTGCTAGCATCTCATTTTTGGCATCATGAACAGAGAGCCCTCACAGTCCTGTCTCTCTTCCTCAGCCTGTGGAAACTCCCTCCCTCAGCAATGGCTTCACCTGTTTCAGTGTACAACATCTTAGAGTCACACACGCCCCCTGTAAGTATGCGTTTGTGTGTCTGTGTTGTGCATTTGATTGTGTCAAAGGCGCTTCTTAAAAGATGTAGAGTTCAGTGTGACACAGAAGAAGCCAAATCTCTGTTCCTGTTTTCTTTTTTTCTGATCTTCTATTACTGTGATAACTAACTGCCAGTTAGATGAATAACACATTTAACTGTAACTACCGCTGAAAAGTTTTAGAACAATTATTCCAGTTATTTGGTACAATTGAAGTCAGTCGAGTCACATGAACAGTTTAAGATGGTACAAAGGTTAGAAAAAGGTAAGTTTACACAAACAGACTGATACAAAAGGTCTTTCTCAGGGACAACATGGGCTAACAGTTTGAAGCTGCTCTGCAGCAGTGCAGAAGCTGCTGCTCCTACAGCTCCAGCCCCCTCTGTCTGCAGTAAGCAGTGCTGGACACACTGTGGTACCAAAGCCTCGTCAGCATCAGCTGAACAGTGCTGTACTGCAGAAAGTAGAGTGATGGTGCAAACATGGCGAGAAAATCTGTGAAAAATCTGAAACAATCAAAAACGTTTCACAATATTGTCAAACAGTGTTTGTATATAAACAATGAGCAAACTTACAAACTCATCAGGTGACTGACTGAATGTTAATAAATGAGGGCGGGGCTAAATTGCAATAAAAGCTAAAAATCTTTTGTTATTTTAAACATTGCTTTTGGCCGATTTGACATCGTTGCAGGTTCAAACCAGTCATGTATGTTGATATTGGTGTTTGCAGACCCGCAAAGAGTCTCTGAAGATGGAATTGTTATCTGACGTGTCCCTGCTGCCTGGAGAGGAAAGGATTACTGGTGAGTCCTGTGCAGCTGATGAATAAGACTGTTTGCTCCACAAGTTTCTCATATTCTGACTCTTCTCCTGTCTTTCCAGATAAAGACATAATCTACATCTGTCCGTTCAGTGGAGCCGTGAAAGGCAAAGTGTTGATCACCAACTTCAGACTTTACTTCAAGAGCTCAGATGCTGTAAGTGTGTGTGTGTGTGTGTGTGTGTGTGTGTGTGTGTGTGTGTGTGTGTGTGTGTGTGTGTGTGTGTGTGTGACAACTCGATTAGATTAGACACCGTATCTAACACCATCGCTGTGAAGCATCGCTGAGTTTTTTCTGAGTTTTCTTGTTATTGCACTTTTGCTTTGTTCAGCTGTTACAGACTAAGTTTAGCATTTACCACCTTTATTTATAAGCACCTTAAAAAAACCAGGGTTCACAAAGTGCTGCACATATACAAAGAGCATAAAGACAAAAAGAGAAGAGGCAGCTTTGGAGCAGCTACAGCGAAGCACGGTCACGGGCCAGCAGGAGGTTTAAAAACACATAAAAGAAGTTTAAAAAGGATCAAAGGTGGAGTGAAATGAAAATGGGCTGATGAGCTCAGACTTTTTTGTTCCAGTTAAAAGATGCGCTGCAGCTTTTGGAAACTACCTGCAGACGTGCCACTAACTCCATCATAAAGTGTGTGACTGTAATCCAGCCTGGATGCAGCAAAGCTGTGGGTTACTACCTGAAAAAGCTGCCTTGATAAAAGGCTTTATTTTGGCGGACCGCCTTAAATGGAAAAAAAAAGCAGCAGCTGTGACGTTGCTTTCAAGTTTAACGTCTGCATCCGTTTTAACTGTGATGACATACTGTGATAGGGAACCAACATCATACTCAGAAATGCCACCAAACCCATCACTTCTGTGTTTGTCTTATTAAAATGTAAAACGTTCAAAATATAAAGGCTGGATAAAAGCGCCACAGTCTGTCGACGGTGCGGCACGAGGAAGCCTCATGAGCCTGGCAACACGCCGGGCGGCTCATGACGTCACCCTGATGTGACAGGAGCTAAGATGAAGGCTGCACAACAACCGCTGATATCTGCGGCGTTTAAGCAGCCTTTGCTGCCCAGTCTGACCGGGCTAAAGATGCAGACGTGAGGCCACGATTGGATATCCTGGCGCGCGCACACTTCAGTGACAATATCGTCCAAGCATGTATGAGCAGCAAAGTCTAAAGTTATGGCTGAGCTGTCCCGGGTGCTTCTGTAGCCCTGACTACAGGAGGGCGGACCTCCAGGGCAACGGGAAGCCATGTGACCGCGACCGCTCGTTACATCACAGCGTGAGATACGTGAGATACGCCCGACGTCGCACCTTAATTTGTTTTTATATAAATGCTTGGAATGAGTCTTGAGTTGAATGTTATTTAATGGGCAAAAATACTTAAATAAAAAAAATGGCAAATTAAATTTTTATTGTCTTTTTTCATTTTTTGCTGATCTGAAAATTGATCCGTGACTTAAACCGTGATCCGTGATACGAGTTTTGATTTTGGGACCAGTGTGGATGCTTTTTGTGGACGCTGTGAGTCGTTTTGCTAGTTTTACATGGTGAATTTGAATGTGTGACATGTTACCAGGTAAATATAGGCATTATTGTGTGTTGTTATTGAGTCTATATTTATAACACGAGTATCCGTTGCTAATTTTGTAATTGTGTGTTTACAGTAAATGTGTTTATTTTCCAGTTATCATTGTGAGTTTCTCCTGCTGAGCCAGTTTAGCGTCACGCTGGAGCCTCTCCCAGCTGTTGAGTAAAACACCAAATTGAAACTGAGTGATATTAAAGATGAGAGAGAGTTAATAGCTTTACAATAAGAGTCACTGGACTCATCACTGTCCTCGGTGAGTCCAGTGACCGTTATGTCGTCTGCAAACTTTACGTTTTAACAGTGAAGTTATTTGTGTAGAAGGGCAGACAATCGAGGACTGAGGGGTGCTAGTGATTTAGATGTGATTCTCCCCAGACTTCAACTTTCTGTCCGTCAAAAGTTTGTGAGGATATAACAGATGAAGCTGAAACAGGGAGCGGAGTACTTTAGGGATGAAGCGCAGTTCTGTGTCGACAGCATTGTCCCCGACCTGTCTGCACACAGCCTACAGGTGGTGTCCTGCAGGTATCACAGAGGGCTTCTTGGTTACTGGAGTGATTGTTGAATGTTTGAAACAGGAAGGAGCCAATGTTGAAGATCAGTGTGAAGACTGGCCCATGATCTGAGAGTGTCCTTAGAGTAGATGGGTGAGAGTGTGGCAGGCGGAGGTGGTGAGGCAGCAACACTGTCTGCTAATCATCAGCATGAATGTTAGTAATCAACACTGTGAAAAACTACTTTATCCTTGGAGAAGATAAAGTCTTTACGCTTACAGAGATCATATGAAACTCACAGCATTAGTACCAGGAACCGTTCTGTGGTGGACAGAAAACTGAACAATTCCTACGACACCGTTAAACGATGTATGACTTCCTGCTCACGCCGTCACATCTCAGATTATTATAAAGTCCAGTTTTACAGAACAAGTCATTTATAATAAATGAGCTGTTGGCACAGCATGCATTATTCACCATTAATTTAGCAGAGCAGGCCGTCAGGGCAGGTATCATGTTTGGTGACACGATCACTCAAATTTTCATTAACGTTTCTGCTGTCGTTTTGTCTTTTATGGTAAGACTGGGAAAAACTGCGAGGCATTAATAAGCTCAAAGTACTTGATACAATAAATCAGCCGAGTGGGTGACGTGTACGGGACAAGTGGGATCGTTACATTTGCATTTCCGTGGTCATACCTGAGGCGGAGCATTTTTTTACCTCTGCTAAAGGCTCGTACCTGGAGCTTGTTTTCAGGATCCTAAAATGTTCATCAGTTTGAGTGGGTGCCAGTGTTTCTCTGCCTGTCAGGTCACAGGGACGAGCTGGGAGGGTCCTAAAGTTTGGCATAAAGTTTATTCCACTGCATGCTCTTAAATAAGAGCTGTGTGTGTGTCGTGCATTGTTTTTAATACACGCTGGACCTCGCGTAACAGAACAGCTTCCTGTTGCTGAGGTCACATGACTATATTTGTCATACTTTGTGTTGCAGGATGTGACGGTGACGCTGGACGTTCCATTGGGTGCCATCAGTCGAGTGGAGAAGATGGGTGGGGCGTCAAGCAGGGGAGAAAACTCCTACGGCCTGGATATTACTTGCAAGGTGTGTGTTTAATGTTCAGAAGTCATTTGCTTTTTTACAGTTACTGGATTTTTATTTAAAAAGAACACAAAGTCTCATCTCTGCCATCGCATACATGTGCTGGTAGCTTAAAGTGTCACAGCAACACTTTCTTTTAGTTGTGTCTGTTTTGCAGGTCTTACATGTTGTGTGTTGACAGTGAAGTGTTTGATCTGTTCTGTCACCAGGACATGAGGAATTTGAGGTTTGCCCTGAAGCAGGAAGGCCACAGCAGAAGAGATATTTTTGAGGTTCTCTTCAGATACGCCTTTCCTCTGTCACACGGTCTGGTAAGAAACCTTCTAACGTCTGCTGCTGCTTTACTTGGTGTGTGGAAAAAGAAGAACACCTTATTTTGACAGAGCCTAATAAACATTATGGGGTTTAAATAGAGCATATGGCTTCTGCTCACCCCAACCAATCATAGCAGATGGCCCCGCCCCTCCCTGAGCCTGTCGGAGGTTTCTTCCTGTTAAAAGGGAGTTTTTCCTTCCCACTGTCACCAAAGTCTTGCTCATAGGGGGTCATGTGATTGTTGGTCTACCTTACAGTATAAAGCACCTTGAGGTGACTGTTGTTGTGATTTGGTGCTGTTTTTAAAAATGTTGTTCCAGCATTTCTGAGGCTCTATTTTCAAATTGCATCATCTAGTAAAACTACAGCAGGTTCTTCTTTGGCACAAACACTTACAGTGATGACGGCTTTAGGTCTGAGCTGATTTGGAGGCCGTTGGAAACCACAGTTTGTTAGGCGTCTGATAGCTTTTATACAAGCCTGTAATATTTATTTTCACGGATATTAAAGCTTGAACGTGAAAAAGAAAGCAGAATTTTCATTCAACTTTGAACTGACCTTTCATGTTTCTGGTAAAAACTAGACCAATAAAGCCCCTTCATTCGTTCTGCTAACTGCCTGCTGTCCAAACCAAGAGTATTATAACATCGATGGGGCTTAATATTGAAAAACGCTCCCTGCTCGTGTGCTTTACTGTTACAATGGCTGTTCTAACGGATGTGCTGCTGTTTCTATAAGACCGCTGTATACAGTAACGTCTGACACGTTTCTCTCTTTTGCTTCTGTCCAGCCTCTTTTTGCGTATTTGAGTCAAGAGAAGTATACTGAGACTGGCTGGACCATCTACAAACCCGTAGAGGAGTTCAGACGGCAGGTAAGAAAGACAACGTGCGCATTATCGGGGTCCCAGGACAAATGCTCAGGACAATAGGAATGGCAGTGTTTTCTATAAGGGCTGATAATCTGTTTTTATTGAACCACAGTAAGCGAACGCACCCTCAGAAGCCTTGATGTTAAAAACCTGATGACCTGTGAGGTCTGATGCTTCTGAACAGTCAGAGCTGAGTTTGAGTTTCAAAGAAATGAGTCAGTAATGATCATTATCTCTTCCAGGGTTTACCCAACAACAAGTGGCGTATATCATTCATCAATAAGAGCTATGATCTGTGTGACACCTACCCCACTGTGCTGGCCGTACCCTACAAGAGTAAAGAGGAGGACCTCCGAAAAGTGGCTGCCTTCCGGTCAAGAGGACGAATACCGGTGAGGGCAAGACTAAGCTGTCAAGTATAGGAAAGACTTTTTGAGTTAGACCAGATCTTTGAACGCATACCGTGCTGTACTTCCTCATGGTGCTGTAGATACTGTTACACACTTGTACTGTGTTTCTGAACAGGATGAGCTGATTAGTTTAAGTTTGCATTTTAAAAACATTTGCATTGTCAGTTGGTGTGTAAAATTACCAAAGCTAGTGTTAGGAGTCAAACTGGACTTGGTTCTTCACCGTGACAGGGCTGCTATCTGACATTCAGTAATAATGAAGCAGGCAGAAGACATGTATTCATGTGTGTTTCTCCTGTTTTGGCTTCCCTTCATTGGCTTCCTGTTAAATCCAGAATTCAAAATCCTGCTCCTCACATACAAGGTCTTAAATAATCAGGCCCCATCTTATCTTAATGACCTTGTAGTACCATATCACCCTATTAGAGCACTTCGCTCTCGCTCTGCAGGCCTACTTGTTGTTCCTAGAGTATTTAAAAGTAGAATGGGAGGCAGAGCCTTCAGTTTTCAGGCCCCTCTTCTGTGGAACCAGCTTCCAGTTTGGAATCAGGAGACAGACACTATCTCTACTTTCAAGATTAGGCTTCAAACTTTCCTTTTTGCTAAAGCATATAGTTAGGGCTGGACCAGGTGACCCTGAATCCTCCCTTAGTTATGCTGCAGTAGGTGTAGGCTGCCGGGGACTCCCATGATGCATGCAGTGTTTCTTTTTCCCTCACTCTGCATTTAATTATTAGTTATTCCTATGCTTTCACAGTCTGTCCTGTCCACGTCCTCCTTTTTTGTGGTCCTTCTGTTTTACTTCTTTTCTGCAGTGTCTGAAGCTTCTTAATCTTCCCTCTTGAACTTTGTTTCCAGACCACCGAACCTCAACCTGAGCTGTCCTTCTAATATACTCATTCCTAATCCTGTCCATTGTGGTCACTCCAAAGGCATCTGTAACTCCAGCTTGTCCTCCTGTCTTTTTTCTCTTTTATGTCACAGCAGGTCTCACTACCATCTTAAATCTTCACTTTCAGTTACGCTGCCATCTTTCACTTCACTCTGACTGCATGCTAAAAGCTTTTTTGACCTTGAGGTGCAAGAAAATCCCAACAACAGCTGCTGTAGTTGGTGCTATATACAGTAAATTGAATTTGCCTGCACAGTTCATTGATGGTTGACCTCTGGTATTTAAACTTGTCGACCTTCACTAGCTCTTTTTCTTGCAGCTTCACTGTCACACCTCCCTGCTCCCACTACAAGTCACACTGTGGTCTGTAAATATCACAGTGTGTGGAACCTCCCGCCTCATCTGTCACCCCGTCTATTACCAAAGCTCTGCACATCACTATTGTTGTTCAATACTTTGCAAAAATACTTTGCAGACCCTGATGCTGTGTTTCCAGCTTGGCTGTTACTGTAGCCTCCTGCAGCTGCTGCTCTATTGGGTTGAGATTAAGGGGCGTATCATGTCACTGAAGAATAACCCACTTCTCTGGCTTTAGCAGTCTGCTTTTACTCATTATAAATTTGCACCGTGAAGTACTTTCCTATCATTTTTGCAGCATTTGGCTCAATCTGAGCAGAAAGTATAGCTGTGTACATCCCAGAATTCATCCTGCTACTCTTGTTAGCAGTCACATTATCAGTAATCACTGGTGGCCAGATTACACTGGCAGCTATAGATACCCACCACAGCATTGCTTAAGTGATGCGTGTTAGCTGATGGGCCTGACTATATTCAGTGGGCCCTGGCTATAACACGGTTCACTTTTTGCAGATTTTTTTGGGGCAGTTTTGCATACTTTTTTTTTTTTTTTACTGCGTACTGTGTTCTGCATCCTGATTGGCTGTAGACCATCATGTAGCATCCAGAAGGCAGAGAACGATGCTAACCATCACACAGAAAGTTGGACTTCTGGACATGCTTACTGTATTTCCCGGATTGTAAGGCGCATTAAGCGAAACAAAACAGTCAAACTTTACTCAACTCATTCGTCTTGCTTCCTCTGCTTCCGTACCAGTGATTCATTAATGATTCATTAATGTTGAGTTCTCTGGCAGCTGCTCTATTCACTTGTTCTGGACCTGAAAACAGGGTTTGATCTTTAGTTTCATTCTTTAATACTGGACTTATGTTTCTACCAAGGTTTGAACTTTGAGAGTGTTTAAACAAATGTTCATGCCTGTCTGAGAAAAGTCTATAAAGTGTGTAAAATGGGGTTTTACAGCCTAAAACATTTATAATAATTGTAAAAAAATAAAGTTCACTACTTTGCAGATTTCACCTATCGCGGGTTGTTTTTAGAACGTAACTCCGGCGATAAACGAGGGACCGCTGTACTGTGATTTCTGCATTTTCTTGGTTGTCATTACTGACCTGTTTGAGAACTTCCATTGACTGACCATCCAATAACATTTAAAGGTTTCCCCTGGTTTCCACACGTTAGCTCCAGATTTGGTTCAGTTACAGTTTGATGCAGGAAGCAGAACCCAAGACAGCCAATACAGAAACGACCTGTTTGTGTGTTTTTGTACTGGAAGCTTGCAGGCTAAAAACATCCAGATGTGCAGTGGAAGTCCAGACGGGTATTTTGTGACATGCTGCAGATTCTAAACACAACTAGAGCTTGAAAAAACAAAGGGATTGTTTCAGACTGAACATAATGGGTTTGACTTGTTGACATAGTTTGTGGATATTCAGATGTTTGAGGAGAAAAGCTTCTGGATTTCTTGAAGTTTCTTGAAGACGTTTCATCTGAGAAGCTTCTTCAGTTCTAGGGTCAAATGGTGGAGAGTCCCAGATTTTAAGCCCTGTGGGTGTGTCCCCAAGAGGGTCATGGACCCCCTATTGATCCTCTGCCTAATCAAACGAGCCAAGGTGTAGGTCACAATCAGCCAAGGTTTCAGGTGAACCCATCGTGAAACCTGGCCCCACCCTATCATGTGACTTATTGAGGTCAAAGGGCCCAGGATGTGAGTGGACGTTAAGGCGTCTCAGAACTGGATTATAGATGGCAGACAGTCCAGATGCTTTTCTTCCCAAGCTCCTTAGACTTCAATGACCTGGATGACTGAGAACCTTCACAGACAGATGTTCTTAACATTGACGCTGTATCATAAAGTGTTGTGTAAATCCTTGTTACTGTTGTTCTGTCTTAGGTCCTGTCATGGATCCACAGAGAGAACCAAGCAGTGATCGTCCGCTGCAGTCAGCCTCTCGTTGGCATGTCTGGTAAAAGGAACAAGGACGATGAACGCTACCTGGAGCTGATTAGGGAGGCAAATGATACCACCAAGCTCACCATATACGACGCTCGTCCCAATGTCAACGCAGTTGCCAACAAGGTCAGAAGGAAAAGAAAACATCAGCGCAATCCACGGGCATCATTTGCAACATTTATCTGTGAACTACTAATTTAATCAAATTTAAGACGGTACATCCAAAAACTATTCATAGCACTTCACCTGTGTACACCATATATACACTGCCAGTCAAAGGTTTGGACACACCTTCTCATTTAATGGTTTTTCTTTATTTTTTACTACTTTCTACATTGTAGATACAAACTGAAGACATCACCTATATGGAGCAAGATATATGGGATTATGTAGTAAAGACAAAAGTGATAAACATGTCTTATAATTTAGATTCCAGCCTTTGCTTTGTTGGCAGCGCTGCAAACCCTCGGCCTTCTCTCAGTGAGCTTCATGCTGTCGTCACCTGACGTGTTTCCCCTCACAGGTGAGCCTGTCAGGGCTCATTTGTTGAATTTCTTGCCTTCTTAATGAGGTTGGGACCATCAGGTGTGTTGTGCTTTGAATGTGTCCCCAAGTGCAGTCACAAAAACCATCAAGACCACGATGAAACTGTCTCACATGAGGACGCCCCAGGAAAGGAAGAGCAGGAGTCCCCTCTGCTGCTGAGGATTCATCCGAGTCACCAGCCTCAGAAATCACAAGTTAACAGCAGCTCAGATCAGAGCCCAGATAGATGCCACACAGAGCTCCAGTAGCAGACACATCTCTACATGTTCAGAGGAGACTGTGTGGATCAGGCCTTTATGGTCAAACAGCTGCTGAGAAACACAAGGAGTGGACATTAGACCAGAGGACATCTGTGCTTTGGTCTGATGGGTCCTGGCCTCCACAGTCACCTGACCTAAACCCAGTGTGGATGGTTTGGGATGAGATGGAGCTCAGAGTGAAGGCAAAGGACCAACAAGTGCTCAGCATCTCTGGGAACTCCTTCAAGACTGTTGGAAACCGTTTCAGGAGACGACCTCATGAAGCTCATGGAGAGAACGCCAAGAGTGAGCAAAGCAGGACTCAAAGCAAAGGCTGTTTGGAAGAACCTGAAATATCAAACATGTTCTGAGTTGTTTACTACATAATTTCATGTGTTCATTCATAGTTCTGATGCCTTCAGTGAGAATCTACAGTGTAAACACTCATGAAAATAAAGAGGAACCATTAGATGTGTGTCATACAGTTTGACTGGTTGTCTATGGCAGTAAGGTGATATATTTAAAAAGTGACACAGTACAAATAAGATTCAAACCACAACATAAAACAGACAACTACTAATGGTGTCGTTAGCCTGGCTGCAGGCGCAGACACTCAGGTTTTCCTCGTTGAGTCATCACAGTCACATGTAGGATTTTCTAACTTGTTCTTTCTGACAGTTTTAGCAACAGAATCAGGGTCTGGTGGTGATGATGGGCGGATGCTTTGTTGTGCCAAAGATACTTGCTTTGAGCACTGTAGACTGTTATTATTCCCGTTATTGTGGATGCTGGAGCAGACGCTGTGAAGGTGGAGCAGTGGTGGAGGAATAGAGAAAGGTGGGCTGGGGGGATAAAAGTGGAGAAATCTCCATCTGCTGCATCTGTAACAAAAGACTCACAAAACAAACATCAGTTACAAGATTAAACAGAGGTCTGCAACAACAGACTGCCACAGGTGGACCCAGGAGACCTGGGCCAGTGCAGAGCTGCAGGGAGGAGGACCCCACACCACCACCTCACCTCTAGTCCAGCCTTCTGGTCCTGGGTGTGTCTGCCTCCCAGCGTCCTAGGTCCAAGGGCCCCAACACCAGTAAGCCATTCAGTCAGAAAACTCTCAAATACTCTTGAACCTGCAGCTGGATCTGCACAGAGGAGGTTGTAGCGAAGGCCTACACTGCACTGCTGACACGCTCACTTTTATGCTATTATGGCACACCAGCTCTGCTCTGCTCATATCTGTGAGTCCCACCTGCTCAGGTATTAGAAGAGGGATGAGCCCCTGTATGTATGATGCTGGGTGATCTGTGATATAGTGGGGCAAAAAAAAACACTCAGCCAAAATGAAACAACAATAAAACATTTAAAAAACAACCAAACGTCCTATAAAACGCCATTTTTGTGGATACTTCCATCACACTCTCTCTTAACCTTTGTCTACCTGAACCTGCTGCGACACAATGCTAATGAGTCTAATATAACCAGCGACAGGTTATTGGGATAATAAATATTTATTATGTTGGAGGATGATCCCTAAAAGAGTTAAAGAGCTCTGTCATCATTAGTCCCAAACATTAACAAAAGTCTCTTACCCAGTTAATTCCACTGATACTATTATACACATCTGTGTAGAGATGCATGCCCACTGTTTGTGCCTCCTCCTCAGGCCACCGGAGGAGGCTACGAGGGTGATGAGTACCAAAACGCAGAGCTCATCTTCTTGGACATCCAGAATATCCACGTCATGAGGGAATCCCAGAAGAAACTCAAAGATATCGTCTACCCCAACGTGGAGGAATCCCACTGGCTGTCCAGCCTAGAGTCTACACACTGGTTGGAACATGTCAAGGTGAGAGGTTTCTACATGCATTTGATAACTGCGCTCAGAAGAGTAGAAAAGCGCTTCATAAGAAACAGTCCATTTACATTACCTTGTTATAATAATGTATTTTTATTGCATTGTGCCAATCCTTGTACTCAGCTGGTGTTGTCAGGAGCCATCCAAGTTGCAGACAAAGTGTCCAGTGGGAACTCAGTAGTAGTTCACTGTAGTGACGGCTGGGACCGAACTGCACAGCTCACCTCTCTGGCTATGCTGATGCTGGACAGCCACTATCGCACTCTCAGAGGATTCCAGGTCAGTCGTTTCACCCTCGTGAACATGAGCTTAGACATTCACAGAGGATATGAGGAGCACAGCGGGCTTTAATTTCATCACGATGTCTGTTTGATATTTAAAAGTTGTGATTTTTTTCATCTGTGTCTTTTTTAGGTTTTGATTGAAAAGGAATGGATCAGCTTCGGCCACAAATTTGCCTCAGTAAGTTTTTCACCATCTAGTTTCTGAAATATATTCAATCGCATGAGTTAAGACGACTGATCAGGAGGAAACGTTTCTGATCTGTGTGTGTGTGTGTTCAGAGGATAGGACATGGTGACAAAAACCATGCCGATCAGGACCGATCACCCATCTTTGTTCAGTTCATCGACTGTGTGTGGCAGATGACTAAACAGGTACGTGCAGCGCTTCAGTCGTCTCACTGCGTGAATGTAGGAACGTAACAATGTTGCACTTTGTAGTTAAACAGCAGCTAGCAGTTTGTAGATAACCCCTCGACCTGACACCCTCCGTGGCTGGTTTCCTGTGACAGTCGTAGCAACACTGAGTTTGTCAACACGTGCACAGGAGCAGGCTCCTGAATCAACATAGACTAAAGTAGGTAGGTACTCATGGAAAAGCAGAAGGGCTTGAACAGAGATGCCACAGCTTCCTCTTCCAGCTCTTCTTTTGGCATAACAGGTCTTCCAAGCTAGTCAATAATCAAGTGTGACCGGGGTTTAACTTGGGGCCTCCTCCCAGTTGGACATGCCAAAAATAGCTCAGTTAGGAGGAGCCAGGAGTCGGTCTAATCTTCTGCCTTTTTATTTAGAATCCTGGCTCTACCCAGAGCCCGACTGAGCTCCTAAACATATCGCTGAGAGAGATCCCAGATGCCCTCCGACGGGCATTTCAGGCACTCTTATCTGCCTCATTCATCATTCTCCTTCTCATCTCAGCCCCTACCCATCGTCTGTGGCCACTGACAAGAACGGGAGAGTAAATTCACTAAATGGACCTCTTCTCTTTCCACCACTGCAGACTGGTATCGAGTGTCACCATTACTGCAGACCCAGCAGACACTTTGTTAAGCTACCACTCCCTACTTCTATCACTCATCTACTTTTGTCACTAATGAACAAGACCCACAAATACTTTAATGCGTCCATTTAGGCCGGCATGCATTCCCTTCCTCACGTGGGCACGCCACTCATTTCCAACTCCCAGTCTGCATACTGGAGCTGGAGCTGTCACCCGATGAAGCTAGCGGCACCATATTTCCAATAATATAGAGCAGACCCCTGAACCCGACACCTCGTGAAGGGCCGATAACTTGAGAACAGAGCGTGTCAGTTAACTCTGTTCATGCTTAGTTTGAAACCGGAGCCCCAGGAGGCTCGTCTGCATCAGCAGCAGAGGCAGCATTTCCTGAAGACGTTTGGACAAAACAAATATTTCGGATGAATTTCATTACAGATTGTTGTATAGTTCAAATATGAATGAGAATAAACAAAGAGTGCAACAAACAACATAACAGCTCGTTACAGAAGAAGAAGATTCAAAATGAATTTTGGCTTCGTTGAGCTAAAATCATCATCGATCGTCACTGAGAGCTCGTTCCTGTTGTAAGTTGAATGTTTGTCTGCCTCTCACGTCTCAGTGGGACTGTCTGTATAGATCAAACCAACAAAGGTGGTAAACAGCACTGTGAAACCCCACGTTCACCTCCTCGGCTGTTTGGCTGCTACGCTCTGGATTTCACTTTATTTCAGCACACTGTGAACTCTTCTCAGTCCAGCTGCACAGACCAACCAGCCGCCTGCTGGTTCAGGCACACACTCCCCCACTCTGAGCTGCTCTGGTTAGGCTCAAAAATACTCAAAATGCTGTTTGACTTCATGCATTTGACAAAAGAGAGAAGGAAACATCCCAACAAAAAGACAGGAACACTGCTAAATGTTTGTATGTTCACTAACGTTAGGATGACACAGTCTCAGATTACTGACTCAGTCTTTGAATTGTCACTCTCACCTCTTAGTTCCCTACGGCCTTCGAGTTTAACGAGCATCTCCTGCTGACGATCCTGGATCACCTCTACAGCTGTCGCTTCGGGACCTTCCTGTACAACTGCGAGAGCGTACGAGACCAGCATGTAAGAACACCTGCACATATAACATGTACATACATGCAAAAATGCGAAAATTGTGTCCTCGTAATACAGAGTTTGGCCCAATGAGAGTTTTTACTGCCTCTCAGACTTTAAGGCTGACTGGATGCTGCCGTCAGTTTTGTCTTCAGCAGCTGAATCACATGTTTCGTTGTGTTCGGGTCAGGTGACTGACTTGGCTGTTGTAAAATACAGAATTTCTTTGCCTTGTGAAACTCTCGGGTGTCCTTTGAAGAATGCTTTGGCTCATTATCCGTTTCCATGGTGAAGCATCACCAATCAGGTTTTCAGTATTTGGCTGAATCCATCGTTGCTTCTGTCAGCATCCATGTCAGCCGTTAACAGCAGTGACTTGGTTCTCCTGGCAGCCGTACCTTCCCAGCCATCACCATGTTTGCATTTAAAATCAAGAACTTTCCTTTTCCTGTTTTCCTCTTTCATTCGTCCTACTGCAACTTTATTTTGGTTTCATTTCATTCAAAGATGTTTTCCCACAACTGACTCTTTTAGTTGTTTTCTGGCCTAATCCGGTCTTCTTGTTACATTGTACTGTGTTTATATTTATAAAGGTGCCTCTTAACTGTAGACACTGTCAGTGATACACGTGTCAGCTCAGAAGTGTTCTTGACCTGGCTAGATGTTGTGAAATAGAGAGGTCCTGCAGTCTTTCACTGTCATCCATGGTCTTCCAGGATATACAGTGCAGTTCATTTAGTAGTAGTCCATGTCCAGGTCATGGATTTGGCAACTCCTCGAGGTTTTGCTGTCTGTCTGGAAGGTTAAGTTGAAATCAAGGAACTACGTATAAAAATGTCTGCAGTTCCTGCAGTTAATGTGATAAGAAATACTTTATTTATACTCAAAGTTGGGAAGTTAGTGTATTACAAAGCATGGAAATCAATGCAACAAAATAAATACAGTGTTACAAAACAAAATCCCTAAGAAAGTTAAAATTACACAGACAAAATGATCAAAACTGTGTCACTGTCCACATACTTATGTCGTGTGCTTCAGCTGCAAGTGTTTGACACTGAAACTCTTCTGTGGTGCAGGAGGTGAGGTCCAAGACGGTGTCTCTGTGGTCTCTGGTCAACAGCAAGGTGGATATGTATTTAAACCCCTTCTACACCCCAGAATCTGGCAGGGTTCTCTACCCTGTTGCCAGCATGCGCCACCTAGAGCTCTGGGTAGCGTACTACATCCGCTGGAACCCACGCATACGACAGCAGGTAGGACTGCTCTTGTGTTTCCTATAATATGCTGTAAGCTTGCCTGGATAAACATGTGGCTGGCTGCACAGGACTCCAAATACTGTATATCTGTTATCTGGATTCACTTACCAGATAATGGGTATCTGGATATCTCAACCTCAGAACTCTGAGATCGCAGCACAGAAACAGCTTTAGTTACAAATGATTGTCTTATGGCCTCTGACGGTGGACTCCTCTCTGTGTTAGACCTCAGCGCAGTCTCCTTCACACACTGAGGTTAATTATGGAGTTCCACAGGGTTCAGTGCTAGGACCACTTCTGTTTACAGCATCATCAGAAGGCATCGTTTACATTTACAGACAGAAAGACCTGACGAATGATTCTTTTATAAATGTGGTTCATTATAGTAACTCTGTAACTGACTTTATAGAAACTCTCCTGTTCTGAGAATCAATATTCAAAGCAAATGCTGCAATATGGAGTTTCCCGTGTACAACCTGTGACTTTGCATGCATGTGCGTGCGTTTGTGCGTGTGCGTGCATGTGTGTGTCTGTGTGTGTGTTCCAGCAGCAGAGTCCAGTGGAGCAGCGCTACAAGGAGCTGCTGGCCCTCAGAGACGAATACTTGAAGAAGCTGGAGCAGCTGCAGCTGTCCGACTCGTCCACTTCCTCTCATCTGGCTAACAGCCCCACCCCCAACACCACCTCCTCCTCCACCTCCACCCCATCACAGCAATACACACACCTACAGACTCCTCTCTGAGGGCTGGTGACGCACTCGCGCATGCACAGATATCAGAAATACTTGCTAACTTGCACTTACACCTTCTTCAGTTTGATTTGTGTCTTGCACATGCAGGGAATTAATTAGTTTTGTGCAGCCCTAACTGTTGAACAACAGAAAATTGCGAATAGGTTTTAGATTTGATGGCGCTAGTGTTGTCTAACTCTAATACCGCGTGATGGTGATTTATGCAATATGTCACAGTACAGCCTTGTCTCGAGACTTTTCTAAACACACTTTTCAGACAGTGAAGCCTTAAACACACTGAGCAGCTTTCAGTCCAAGGGCTCGAACACACACACACACACACACACACACACACACACACACACACACACACACACACACACACGACACACACCGTTGTGTTCATTCAGGCAGATGAGCAGAGCTGAAGTTCAGTTTTATCCTGTTGTGATTACACAAGAAATTTTACCTCAGGTCTTCTTAGGAGAGTTTAATGAGCTCCAGCCACACCCAGTTTACAGAGGTCAGCATGCAGGGCAAAATAAATGAATCAAGGTAAAGACAGGTTGCAGGTTGCAGGCGTAGCCAAAGACTAAGCTGTCACGAGTCAAGGTCGGTTGAGCAAAATCAGGAGACTTCCTGTTTGTTCGATTCGGGTTTAGCGTCAGAAATAAACTGATGTGCATTTGACAGAGAGAAAGCTGCTGTCTGTCAGCTGGCTCCTGCCTGCGTCACAGCTGTTTGTGTCCTGTACCAACAAACAACAACACTTTTTACACTTCCTGCTGCTGAGTTCTCTATCCTGAAGGCGTACGGTGATCCGAAGCGCAGCAGACGTAGAGTTCTCAAGTGGACGACGGTTTAGTTTCCAGCTACATGTAAATATTGCGTCTCGTTTTGGGGCATTTGGGGTTTTTTAATAGCTAAGGAGGAAATCTGGAGCCACGTATGTTTGCCACTGCTATATGCTACATCACTGAAAGCAAATGTAGTTCTAGCCAATGACTTTGGTTGGAATTAATTAGCATGATACAGGATATATTTCAGGTGCTCGAGAGAGTAAAGGAAAGTCACGTGGTGCTGGCCTCTGATCCCGATCACTTCCTGTATTTAAATGTTTTCACTAAACACACAGAGTACAGTCCTGGCCCATCGTGGTCTCAGCGTGCTAACATGCTGGTCACCAACTCGAGAGCAGGGTGAGTGATCACCTGTGCCTTTGGACGCCTGTTTCACCGTTTTGTAATTTTTTGTTTTGGTTTCTTTTCTCCAACAAAGATCAACTCATTCCAATTACATCGAATGATTAAAAAAAGGTTACTTTGCTCATCATGATCGTTTTTCGTTGTTTCAGGCGGGTTTAAAATTTCTACCTGGGATACGTATGAAAACTGTCCAAGCAGCATGTTCAGGTGCTGTCAGCGTCCAACTCGGACGTGTGGGAATGTTGGCAATGTTTTTCTTATTCGCACCAACTGATTCTAACTATTTGATATGACGTCTTTATCACAGTTAACACAAACTGTGATGAATGGTAGTTTGTTACAATCGCAGTGACTCCTCCACTTTATTCCAATCATCCAACCGCGGTGACGCGTCGATTCTGGAGCGCTGTCATTCTTGTTGCCAGGAAAACGTAACACGTCAATCACGTTGTGTTACTTTGGCAGTGCCAGCTGTGGGGTTTGAAACCAGTCACTTCACTCAGCACTGGATGCAGATCTCAGCCTGGCAGTGTTGCATTGTGGGAGGGGAAACTGGTGGAAGTCTTAGAGAGTGATGCAGGAAACAGAAGTAGATGACGCCTCGCGACGATACCTTTAGCAACATAGTCCTATAAGTTCTTTCCTACAAACAGTTACATTTAACAATCACAAACATATAAATGTTACTGTTATCAGGATTCTCACTACAGTGCTCATCCATCATCGATGAAATTATGGATTCATGGAAAAACTGACTCTGTTTTCTTCCACGTCACACAGACCCACAAACCCTGCACAGGTCATGTTCTCCTTTTTGTTTCTTTACGCTCTAAAGTCGATTGTCTGATGTCTTCAAAACTGGAGTTTGAGCCCATTCTGCAGATTTCTATTACGATCGTAATTTTTAACGCGCGTCGATTCATGTCCAGATTCTGCCTTGGATCACCTTCACCTCTACAGAGAGACTTTAGCTGCGCTGTATCTTATTTGAGATGCTTTTAGAGGCAAACAGGGTCTCTGCTAGTTAACCCCAACCCTTCCTCAACTGACCAAGTTAACTTCCCCTCATGCTTAACCAGCTCATGTTGCAGCGTGTAAAATGTTTTCCTTGTTTGATTTTAAGGAATCTTTCAGCCATGTAAAAGGTAAATGGGCTGATGCTGTTTTATTCTACCTGAGCTTTATACAACAACATGTTTATGCCAGTTTACTACAAAACAGGCTGATCATCAGTCCAACAAAGACTCACACAGTTTTATTCTAAAGTCTGCAAACCTCACTGACTCTCTTTGTGTTCAGCTAACCCTGCTGCTTTTGTGCTTTGACTTCATAGCCAACCTTTAGCTTGTCAGTGCAAAGCACTTTCCTGCATCAGCTTTATTTAGCCCCTCTGTTTCCCCAGCGTGTCCAAAATATGGCAAAAAAATCAGAGTTACTGAAAGCACCTGGAGCGAATCGGTGATAAACCTTTAGAGTGTCCAGCCTGTAAATGCACATTGTGTAACAGCTGTAGGACACGGCGAGTTCTCACATCAGTTTCCTGTAATAAGCTTGGAGAACTTGTCTTGTGGTTTTACTGTTTTTCTAAAAGTAGCTCTAACGTAAGAAGGGAGATCATACAGCAACTGTCAGGATAAAAGAGAATAAACTACCTGCATGTGTGACAAATTCCAAAGTTGAACCTTTTCTGGAAAAGCGAGGCAGTGCAAGCTGATTGCTGTGTGCAAAGAGAGGTGCAACGTGACCCGAAGTATTTGGTGACCACGGAGGCAGAAAGAGACAGAAGTGTGTGTGTTGGGCTCTTGGTTGTATTTTGGGAAAAACAAATGAGAATCTATTTTTTTTTTTACTTTGTATAAGCACCATGATGTAATGTAATTACCTCAATCAAAACCTATTTTACTGTCTAAAGTTCTATTGTTGTAAAATACAAATATTTTATGTAGTGTAAAACCTTACAGTTTTATAAAAAGGAAAGTAATATTGGTTCAGAAATTGTTGGTATAAATTTTGGATTTCTGCTCCATCGGTTCAAAGTGTTTGGTTTTATCTCTGAGGGCATTTTTTGCTTTGTACGTGCGAACCCAGGAGGAGGAGGAGGAGGAGGAGGAGGAGCGGCGGCGTCAGGCCACCAGCTCCGTGTGGATCCTTGACTCTGGTCTGTGAGACGTCCTCTGCCATTGTTCATTTCAGTTAGACGCTTTCATTTATGTAGGGGATTGTAGTTTGAGGGGCTTGTGTCATATTATAGCCAGCTTTGTAATGAATACACACAAAATGTGTACTAAACAAAAGGTGAAATCTGAAAACATTTCACGTGTTTCTTTTAATTGGTTTGTTGAAAGGCTCATTTTCTGTAAATAATTCTGATTAAATTAATTTAAAGTGTTCTGGCTGAGTTCTGTGTGTTCATTCAGTGACTGCAGTGTGTTCAGTTTACATCAACAAATACTAAATATTATCTATAACAGAAAAAGATTTGTAGCCATCCAGATCCTTCAGGCTGTTCTGCAGTGTTTACAGTGAGTGACAGTCTAGCATAGAAAAGCATTACGAGTAGAAATAAAGAAATGTAGGGTTGTTTGTTTCAGCTGAGCTGGACAATCACAGACGGGCTTTTTCTACAGTTTGAACCAAAGACATGCTGTGAAGTTCTTCCAGCTTGCTGTGCTAAGTTTGGATGCACAGTCAAGCCCATAATTATTCAAATTTTGACTTAAAGTTACTATTATTTAACCAGCAAGTTCTTCTTTGACTGGAAATGACACAGGTGTCTCCCAAAAGATAATAAGATGATGTACAAAAGGCATTATTGTGGGAAAAAAAAAACATTTCTCCGCTTTTATTGACATTTGAGCAAAAAGTGTCACGTCCAGAATTATTAAACTGTCCTTCTCTGGGAAAACCCAAAGTTGTGGACCAGTCCAAATAGTCCAAGCTGTTCTAAAGCATCCTAATTACCCTGATTACCTGGGAACAGCTGTTTTGACTCACCAGGTGAAAAACATCAGCTCTCTGCAGTGGGTTTGTGGACAGTCATGGTTAAGAGAAGGAGCTCAGTGAGGACCTGCGGCTGCACATTGTGGCTGCTCACAAGTCAGGAAAGGGCTACAAAGCATTATATCTCAATGTTTTAAAGGACCAGCGGCTACAGTGCAAAGTAGTGATGGGCAGATGAAGCCTCATGAAGCACTGAAGCTTTTCATCCAATTGGTTCACCCCAACGCGAAGCTTCTTGAAGCTTCATTTGCTCTAGCAGGACACCTACTGGACGTAAAAATATTAGTTGGCATGAATTTGAAGAGTGTGGCATTTTGCACACAGCCTGTAAATGTCAACAACAAAAGGAGTGTGTAAAACATCTATATTGTAGTGATGGCAGTATACTGTGTATATTTATACTGGCAGTATGGAAAATGATTATTTGCGGCAAAGTTCAAACCGCTTCCTGAACCAGTCACGTGGTACAGCCGGGCAGCGAGGCTTCGGACGTCATCATTTTCAGCTCCTCCCATAAATGAAGCAAGCCTCGATACGCGCTTCGCGGAAACGCCCCCTCCATTACTCGACACACGCTTCGAAGCCTCGATACAGAACGCCACATCACTAGTGCAAAGTATTATTAAAAAGTACAAAATGTTCCACACTGGAAAATCTCAGAGGACGAGGTCGGAAGCCCAAAGTGACACCTGTGCTGGCCAGGAGGACAGTGAGAGAGGTGAAAAGAATCCAAGGATCACCACCGAGGCCATTCTGGTGAATCTGGGCTCTGCTAGTGGCAATTACTCAAGGCAGACAGCCTTGAGAAACGGTTAGCAGACAACATTAATGTTTTGCAGTGACCCAGCCAGAGTCCTGACTTCAATCCAACTGAGAATCTGTGGAGGGAGCGAAAGATCAGGGTGATGGTAAAAAGACCCTCCAATCTGAAAGATGTGGAGCTCGTTGCTAAAGGTGCATGAGCAAAAATAGCTGTGGAGACGTGCAAAACACTGCTCTGTACTTATAGGAAGCGCTTGATTGCAGTAATACCCAATAAAGGCTTTTCTATTGATTATTGAGAAGGGTATGAATAATTCTGGACTTGATACTTTTTGTTCAAATGTAAGTAAAAGCTGAGATTTTTTTCCACAATGATGCCTCTTGTACATAGTCTTATCTTTTGGGAGACACCTGTGTCATTTCCAGTCAAAAAACAAAACAACATTTTGCTGGTTGAATTAAAATAACTTTAAGTCAAAATTTACCAGGGCTATGAATAATTATGTGCTTGACTGTACAAATTGGTGTCAAAAAGAAATAACAATTCAGCAAAGCGTCACACAATGTTAATGTAACTTGAATATTTCAAAAAGAATGTAGCCTACTGGAGGAAACACTGCCCCCTGCACGACCGTCAGTCAGAACAACAACACAGCAGGCTCTCTGACTAACTGCGTACTGAGGGAAGGTCAGTGGTCTGTTTTATAGCGCTTCTCTAACCTGAGCACTCAAACACAACTTCATCTAATGTTCACACTTTGATGGATGCATCAGAGAGCAACTTGGGCTTAGTGTCTCGCTCAAGGAGATTTTGGCATGCATATTAAATCTGCCAGAGATTGAACCACCAACCTTCACTCTGATTTTTTTTTTTTTTTTTTTCAAATCCATCAGCCATCATCAAGCTGCTAAATACATTATATTTGGAGTGGCTGTAGAGCAGTAGATAGAGCAGGTCACCTACTAGCTCTATCTACTGCTCTACAGCCACTCCAAATATAATGTATTTAGCAGCTTGATGATGGCTGATGGATTTAAAAAAAAAAAAAAAAAAAAAAAAAAAAAAAAGTCTTTGTAGGAGTCTATAAAGACTCTACATTGTCTACAGATACTCTGTAAAACATTGGAGTGTCACCTCTCTGGTGAGAAAGGAGCCTGAGTTAGTGCGTGAGGTTGAGAGGTACTGGTTATATATAGTCGGTCTACCTCAACGTATACCTTGGGCTCCAGAACCAGTCTCCTGGAGAGGGGCTGGACTTGCTCTTGGTAAGAGGTGGCGGGCTCAGCTGGATAGTTTAGTATCCCCTCGACTTGCTGCCTGTACATTGGAGTTTTTCCTGGTGGACAAAACTGTTTGTTCCCTGCGCCTCCGGGTCGGGAAACAGGTCCTAACTGTCGTCTGCGCCTATGTGCCGAACAACAGTTCAGAGTACCCGGCCTTCTTGGAGTCACTGAGTGGGGTGCTGGAAAGTGCTCCACCTGGGGACTCTTTCATCCTAATGGAAGACTTCAACACTCATGTGGACAACAGCAATGACACCTGGAGGGAAGTGATGTGAACAGCCTGCCAGATGTGAACCGGAGCAGTGTTCTGTTGAGCAGACTTCTGTGTAAAACGCAACAACCACCATGTTTGAACATAGAGGTGTCCATAAGTGCACGTGGCACCAGGACAGCCCAGGCTGATGATTGATTTTGATTTATGATTGCTTATGTTCCTGTTCCTCTGCACAGGTGTTTTTTAAAAAAAAAGAAAAAAAAAAAAAGAAAAAAAAATCGCGAGTTTACCAGTTACAAAAGCATGTTTTCCTCTTCCTGTAAAAAAAGGAAAAAATATCATTTCATAGATTTTTCAAGTGTGGAGAAAAAGTGAAAACCAATTAATTGTCATTTAATTTATTACCCATAAAGAAAGTTAATTTAAGACATTTACTGATAATTATCAGGGTGATGAATTTTTCAGGTTGATGTTAGGAAAGCTTGGAGTTTTTGTAAAAAAAAAAAAAAAAAAAAAAAAAAAAATTTAACTCGAAGATATTTTCTTTATATATATATGCTGTATACATGCTATATCAGTGCATCCTATGTTTATTATTGGTCTTGAAGAATACCTGTGACAGAATTTTGTTGTAATATTTTAATTAATGATGTAGATTTTTTGCGGTTGCTCCAACTTTTCTGCATTTAAAGATTATATGAAACATCCTTTAAGCAGTTACCCCCGTTTCTACCAGCAGTCCTAAATGTGGTGAATTCAGACAGGTTAATTTAAGATAGAATATGTGGTTATTTATTTATTCGTGTGTTTTTTGTATTGTGTTATTATTTGATGAACATGTTTGACACCCACATCCTCTCGTGGCATTTTTCTTCGTTCCGTGTTGACTTCTTCTTCTTCTTCTTGCGCTGATGTGGCAGTTTTGTCTAAATGGCGACGCCTGTCGGTCAGACCGTGCAACAGCATCCTTAGCACTGGTAGAAGCCGTGGCGACGTCACTGTTTGCGAACAACAATGCTGCGGGTATAGATGCGACTAAGAGGAAGTGCAAACAACCAAAGCAGAGGAAACCACTGCATGTGAGATCCGCTGTCGAGCCTCTGATTAGTTTCTTTACACCGTTCGGAGTCCTTAAAGATCCATTACAGCCGCTGGGAGCGGACACTGGAATTACACCGAGCTTTAGTTTCATCCGCATCCCTTGTCTGTATCAGAGGAAACCATCATCTGCGCCCCCCGGTGACCCAGAAACGAAGCAGTCGTGTGACAGATGGAGAAACAGGCCGGAGGTGCCGGCGCTGGGGACGGTGCAGGGGCGAACAGAAAGCCGTGGGGCTCGCCGACTTGCGGCGCGGCAGCCGGTGATACCCTGGACAGGTAAGCAGGCTCGCTAACGAGAAAACGTGACGTCGATGCCCAGCTTGTTACTTATGCTCGTCTCGCTTTCCCACTGAACACCAGCAACATGAAATATTAGTAGTAGATCACACCTTCATCTCGGCATCGATCCACAGACCAGTGCTTGGGTCAAACTTTCCAACGTGACAAAACACTCATCACGGATGTAGTGTGTTAGCATTTCATCTCAGTGTTATTTGGAACCACAACATACAACACAGTAGCTGACAAAATAATACGGTCACGTGATTAACACAGCATATAGGAAATGCACAGGAATGAGGCGGAATATGGCCACCCAGCCTGCAGACGCCGAGTTACGCATCCGTATCTGCCGCTCAGAGGAAGCGACGTGCAGCGCAGCCACCTGAGGAAGAGATGACGTGGTGACAGAAATGTTACAATGTTGCTCCTGTTAAAACAATGCCGACACTGAAACGTGGGGTTGTGTTGTGCTGGGTAGGAACCATGTTCTTTATGTAGTCTTTATGCTGATGCCTGCTTATCATCCCCCCATTATAGTACTAAAACTGGAGGAAGCGTCACACAGTCGTAACTCCTCCCCCTCAACATTCCAAGACATTCACACCACAAAGCTGCTCCAATCCAGACTGAGTCTGTCAGAGGCACTGGCTTATCTTCTGTCACCGACAAGCTTCATATGAGCTGATATATTGTTCTCGGCTTGATATTCAGGACTGTCATGGAGACCGACCGTATGTCTCCATCACTCAGACAACCGCTGTCAAAGCTCAGGGACAGGACGTTGTACTGTCTGGCTCAGGAGTGGGAGAAAAATCCATACAGCAAAGTATCATCAAATTTTGCATCCAAAAATCAACATTTTATTAAATAAATGAAAAGACTCTGTGAATACTACAAAAGTCTGACTCAGACTGACTGAAGTCACAATGCAGTTTATATCAGAGACAGATTGCATATAATTGGCAACTTCACCCTGTGTAGTTGCAGGCTGGTGTCAGTCTGATGGCCGACTCAGTCCAGCAACATTTCTGGCAGCTTTTAGTGGCAGTGTTGGTTTTCTTAGCAATCATCGTTTGCAGTTGAAATAATATTAGTTATGCATTAATAACATTGTTACTACACAGGGGTTCTGCTCTTTGAGCTGGGGGAACGTTCTCATCTGTAACATGTGGTCAGCTGAACATTGTCCTCACTGACAGAGGATGTTTATCTGTTTAACACATGCATCTTACAGTGATGATGTTAAACGTGAATATAGCCGAATATACGTCAGTTCACTGTTTCACTCTGTGTTCAGTCCAACAGGTTCTCACGTAGAATGGTGTAAACAGCTAATAGCAGCCACAATCTCCAGTCAGATCTCAGGATCAGTCCAACCAGACATTGGGAGCAGGGACATCAAGGTAGATAACACACAGCACACACAGACACACACACTGCTGGCAGTGATTCTCATCCATGTGTATTCTGTAACTAATAGGCTGGGAGAAGACCAGACTTCATGGTAAGTCTCGGAGACGTCTCCATGTGAGCTGCTTTGAGTGTGGGCGCCTAGTTTTGTCTGTTAAGTCCATATGAATGATAAAGTCTGCTGTCATTGTTTAGGGACACTACTGAGCAAGTTATCGACTGCTTCTGTCTGTCAGCGGCCTGCTCTCTGCAACCACCGCTCTGTAGCGAGGCGCATTTTGGCTCATTCATATTGAGTTTTGTCTGTTAGACCTCAGATCAGGCAGAGGTGTAATGTTCTATGTATTGCACATTATATGCAATGTGCTTTATTAACTAGACGATGCTGCTCATATAGATCTGTTATTTAGCAGGGTTTAGCTGTATTGTTTGCAAGTCTAACACATCACACTAGACCTGCAGAGAGAGACCAAACTGTGGCCCCTGGTTGTATAACATTAGATCTTTGCAAACGCTGACGATAAAATATGATAACACCTCACTACATCTTCTACAGCTATTACGTTGCACCTGAGCAATAAGGCTGACCAATATTCAGAGAACTGGAGTTTTCCTTCCCGAAATCCAGATCGGAACCAAACTCTGCTTATAGCTGCTGAGAACTGTGAGCTGAACAGTGTTAGTTGTGTTATTTCTTTGAAAAGTTGCATTTCCAGGAACTTATCACAGTCTTGAGAAATGTAACCAGAGTAGCACAGACTTCACTGTCACCACTGTGGTATGTACACTGTCTGTGAAATGACAAATAGCTCCTGAATGTAAAAAGACACCACTCTGTGCACATCTAATGAAATGTGTGTAGTGAATTCACCTCCACTGTGTCAGATCAAACCCTCCGATTTAAGGCTCACTTCATTAGAACAAAGTTAGAAGCGCAGCTTTCCTGCAGCTTGTCTGAACTTGTATCGGCTGTTTGTCACTTGTTGTCTTTGCTTGAATTTTGAAGCTCATTGTCTGGAGGTTGCTTCTGCGCGCTTGTCTATTTGCATCCTTCTGTTATAAACACAGACTGATGTGCCACACATTAAAGATAACCTTTGGGTTGAACCAGAGTGTCACATTAGTGCTTTCCATTTCATGTCCATGTGGTGTGTTTAACCTCCAGGTGTCCAAGAGGCTGAATCGCAGGGTAAGAGTTGTTGTCCTTTCAACACATTTACAACACAAGTGTACTGCACACACACAGGAGTTTTGTAGCCTGGGATAAAGCAACAGCTGCCTCTTGACTGTGATTCTTGTGATACAGCAAATGTTCAAATTAGACGAATACCTGTAACGGCTCTGAATAAATATTGCATGTGATGCAAATTTGAGCAGTTTGTTACTGTGTGACAGTGTGTAACCAAATCAGCCTCCTGCTGCAGACAGACCAGAGCTGCTGCTGCTCTCTGCTCACTCTACTTCCTGTTTTATCCCTCTCTGCTTTTCTTCATCTTTCTTTTTTCATTCTTAATTAAGTATGAAACTGACTCCACTGCAACAGAGAAAGAAACCAACCAGACAAACTGTAGCGCCTCAATAAGAAAATCTAATTAAAGTGGGGTTTTTTTTGTAACTCGATGTTGTTTGATGAGTGGAGTGGCTGCAAATCAATTTCCCATTGGGGACATTAAAGTTACCAAACAGTGTTTGCATGTGAAGGCCATCACAGTGGTGGGAGCATCAAGCTGTGGGAATAATTCAGTGTTTCTGGAACTGGGAATCATGCCAGTGGGTGGAAGGAATCCTGAATGGATCTGTGAAGCTTCTGAGCAAACCTAGGTCTGGATTGTTATAATAACAATAATAATACATTTTATCTATAGGTGCCTTTAAGAGGCTCAAGGTCACCTTACAATAGCACAAGAACAATCGCAACAATATAAAAAACATGGCAAAATAACATTTAGACATAAGGTAAATAAGAAAAACCAAGCATGACAGTATAAAAGCTGAGCAAGTAAAAATGGACTAAGACAGAGCAGGTGTATGCAATTCTGAATAGATGAGTTTTGAGGTGTGATTTAAAAGTGGTTTGTGGTCAGGAAGTTCTGGTGGAAGTGCATCCAAGTGCATCCACCACACAGGCGGAGCAGAGTGGGGTCGTTAGGCCTGGGGTTCAAGCTTGACAGGAAGTGCTTCTTGGAGCTCTACCAGGGCGCAAAATGCCTGGAATTATTTAGAAAAAAAAGAGATGCCCAAATACACTCCACAGGGTCAAAGGTCACATACTTGTTGTTTTTCAGTGTTTAACAGTTCATCCTTAAAATATTTGTGTTTTTCTCTTATTATCCCTGATAACACTCTTATAGTTTACAGGAGAGCAACACAACTACCAGATGTTGAAAGAAATAGTCGTCCTGACAAAGGGGACAAAAACTCTCAGATGATTTTATGACACTTTTACAGCTGAAACAGCAAAATGATTAAAGGCGGCCGGCTTAACATGATCGATGTTATTAAACCCCAACTTGCTCTTTATTGCATCTGTCAGAGGTAAAACGTGATTGGTGAACGAGGGATGCTTTGAGTGCTCACGTAGAGTCCACATTAGCATCAGGGGAGCTAATATTTTTGACTCTGGTAGGTTTTGTGAAATTAATTTGTTTCTGTGTGAAAGGGGACATAGTGTACACATCCATCATATAAACCTCAGATGTTTGGGAACCCTGTTAAAAACTCCCTGCTGTTTAACAACACTTGGGAAACTTGACAAACCTACTTTAAACATTTTTCATAGACGGCCCAATAATTCTGTGCTCATCTGTTTCACACGAGCTAGACTTTGTTTTGTACTGCCCTCTCAAAGGGAGTGATGCACTTGTGTCGTCACATCTTCAAACACATAACATCTTTCAGTCTATAAGCGTGTCCTTTTACTATATAATCTCTCTCTGTCTCTTTGTCTCACTGTCTTCATGCTGGCTTTTCCCTGCAGCAGGATTCACAGGATGAAGGGCTTTGTTACCATGGAGACATTGACTCTGAGCATCCTTCCAGTGCTTTGGCAAGTCTGTCTCTTACTTTTCTTCAGTTTTCTTGCTCCTCGCTCTGTTGGTCTGCCTGCTTCATCCTTTCCGTTCACTCTTCTTTCCCTTAGTGCTGCTGTGCTATCCTGGCAAAATGACATGTACAACAGTCAGGGAGGGTCTTATAAAAGATGTTACTGATTTGTATTCTTGGAAATGTAGAATGTGTGTGGTAGCCAGGTCCTGATTAAGAATCAGACAAAACATTAAAACCAGTATTGTTGAACAATCATATGACCCCCTATGAGCAGCACTTTGGCGACAGTGGGAAGGAAAAACATCCGGCAGAAAAGGATTATTGTTCTAACACTGATGAGTTTATTTTGCAACAGTAGCAAAATACCTCTCCATTACAGGCTTGATAACGATGTGTCTGCAAGTACTAGCTAGCATAAAACAGGTGTGTAGTGGTCCCACTGAGTGATCTGTGATCTTTGCAGACCCTCCCAGGTCTGAGATACGGAGCACAGGTCAAAATGTTCCAGAACCAGGTTCCTCTGCTCCCTGGAGAGACCATCCAAACTACAGGTACCTTCATTCTTCCTAGTCTCTATGTGTATTGTCCAGTCATACAAATACACCTGTGTAATCAGCGCTTTTCTTTTCCTACAGTCAAGGATGTGATGTACATTTGTCCATTCAGCGGTCTGGTTACTGGGACTTTGACCATCACAGACTACAAGCTGTACTTCATCAGTGTGGAAAAGGTCTGCTAGATTATTAGAAGTGCTGTAGCGCGCTCCATCTGTACCAGTGTGTTCATGTTAGTGTGTCCATTCAGGACTCTCCCTTCATTCTGGATGTGAACCTGGGAGTCATCAGCAGGATCGAATCTATCAGTGTTCCCAACCAAGGAGAGAACAACAAGGGACTGGAGCTGGTCTGCAAGGTACCGCTTTAATACACAAGCAGTCACACAAATGCATGATTATATGTGTTAAAACACGTCATCTAACATCTTATAGGCATTTTTAGTTAACAGCAATAAAAGAAAAACCCAGAAAATGTGCAAATGTCTTATTTTGGCGAGTCTGCTGATTGAGCAGTTTCCTGCTTCATGCTTCAGGACATGAGGAGTCCCAGGTTTGCCTATAAGATGGAGGAGAGCCAGCCGGACGTGGTGGAGGTGCTGACCAAACATGCCTTTCCTCTGTCCCACAGTCTGGTCAGTTTAATTCTCTTGTCCTGTATTTACTGCTTTTAACTGACGTGTCACTCAGATCTGCCTCACAACATCCAGTGACAGATAGCAGACGCAAGCACCAACATACAAAATGATAAAGAGGAGCAAAGGTTGGAGGATAGTGAGGAGTTTGACAGTTAGCTGTAGAAGGCTTTTGGTTAGTCCCATAAGGCAAACTGGTCGTGAGTGAGGGCGGTTATAGTAAAAACTACTGTTTGTCACATCTGCATGACTAATTCTGTAACTGTGACTTCCTCGGGCAGCCCTTGTTTGCCTTCCTGTACAAAGAGCAGTTTCCTGTGGACGGCTGGAAGGTGTATGACCCAGCAGCAGAATACAGACGTCAGGTAACTCCACGGGCGCCGTTACTCTACGACTGACATGTTGCCAGTTAACCTCATTTGTTGCAAAATGTTTCTCTGTTTCTTTTTTAATAGCACTTTTCCAGCATCCTGAACATTTTATGTGTGAACAAGTTACGTGTGTATCAGATTTGTTTTCTACATTATCCAGACTTTGTTTCTTTCCTCTGCTTGCATGTCTTTTGTCAGGGGCTTCCTAATGAGAGCTGGACCATCAGTAAGATAAACAGCACCTACGAGCTATGTGACACGTATCCTTCCATCCTGGTCATCCCCACCAACATCACAGATGAAGACATCAAACGAGTGGCTGTGTTCAGAGCCAAGCACCGTATACCGGTCAGTCTGAGCACAGATCTGAGGCTTTGCTCTTTATCTCAGAGTAGAACGGGAGCAGCTCCCAGTTTGGATTCGAGGGACAGACAGCGTCTCTACTTTTAAGATTAAAGATATAGTTAGGGCTGGATTAGCTGACCCTAAACCTCCCTAATGTTACGCTGCAATAGGCTGCTGCAAGCTTCCCGCGATGTTTGCAGGTTCATTGGCTGATGACTTGTCAGTTAGCCATACATCTTGCTTTGTAACTTTAGTATTTATGGGAACACACAAAATGAATGTTAGTTTAGATTGTGTCCGAGCTGTTTCCTCATGCTGTGCTCAGTGTGTTTGGCTCGCTTGAACTGGTCTTGCTCTTCCTGCTTGCAGGTCTTGTCCTGGATCCACCCGGAGTCTCAGGCCACCATCGTACGCTGTAGCCAGCCGCTAGTTGGGCCGTCAGACCGTCGCTGTAAAGAAGACGAACGCTTTCTCCAAATCATCATGGACGCCAACGCTCAGTCCCACAAGCTCACCATCTTTGATGCCCGACAGAGCAGCGTGGCCATCACCAACAAGGTGCAACACAGAGCGTTTTAACCACGCTGCTATAGAGACATGCTTCTTCATCACTGCTCACCCTTACATCACTTATTAACACGGAAATCTCTCTTTTTCTTTTGGACTCCTCCGCTGCCTCCATCACATGCAGGGAAAGGATGGAGGGTATGAAAGCGAGAGTTTCTACCCCAATGTAGAGCTAAACTTCCTGGAAATTCCAAACATTCATGTGATGAGGGAGTCTCTCAGGAAGATGAAGGATGTCGTTTATCCTACCATAGACGAAGCCCACTGGCACTCCTTTATCGACCAGACGCACTGGCTGGAGTACATACGGGTAAACTACACAAACGCACGCCAGCCACATAAAAGAAGGAACAAGCTGTTTCCTTATGCAAAGAATAGATCTTAACCACACGGCCCTGCTGTGTTTAGCTGTTATTAGCAGGAGCAGCAAAGGTAGCTGATAAGCTGGAGTCTGGGAAGACGTCGGTGGTGGTTCACTGCAGCGACGGCTGGGACAGGACAGCCCAGCTTACCTCTCTGGCCATGCTGATGCTGGACAGTTACTATCGCACACTGAGAGGCTTCCAGGTTACACACACCAAGTACACACTCCAAACCTCATCTTTGCATGTAGTAACGTACTAAACATATATATGCTTGTGTTTGCAGGTTTTAGTGGAGAAGGAGTGGATTAGTTTTGGACACAAGTTTGCTGCTGTAAGAGTCTGCTACATATAATATTTGTTGCTTTGCTTTATATCCCTATTTTTTACATAACAACATAACAATCTGGCATCAACATGCAGTCATTTACATAGTTACCTGGAATGAAGTACATTCACGAGCCTTTGCTTTTCATGTACACGCTCAAGTGTCGCTGCATATGTAAACAAGTTAGAGGTGCTGTAATGCATTTGCTTCACATGCAGAGATTCCGAGTCCAGGAGGAGAAATACTTACGAGAAGATCTGTCATAAAAATCTGCACCATATTAAATATGCATGCCTTGTTATTAAGGAAGCTTTTAGTTGTATATGAGAAAGCAAATGATACGACTCAACATCAGGCATTCTTTACCTCGCCAGCTCCACAGTTAGAAGTCTGTCAGATAGTTTGCAAAATTAATTAATAATACTAATTAATAATTTGAAAATAGGGCAGGAAACTGAACGGCAAATGCAGAGCAAAGGAAAAATTGATATGTTTTATATTTTAGATTCCATCCTTTGCTTTGTTGGCAGCGCTGCAAACCCTCGGCCTTCTCTCAGTGAGCTTCATGCTGTCGTCACCTGACGTGTTTCCCCTCACAGGTGAGCCTGTCAGGGCTCATTTGTGGAATTTCTTGCCTTCTTAATGAGGTTGGGACCATCAGGTGTGTTGTGCAGCAGTCAGGTTGGTGCACAGCTGACAGCCATATTTGACAACTGTCAGAATTCATATTATGGTGAGAACCAATCAGCTGAGAGAAACAACAGCCCATCATTACTTTAAGAACTGAAGGTCAGTCAGGCTGTAAAACTGCTAAAACTTTGAATGTGTCCCCAAGTGCTGTCACAAAAACCATCAAGACCACGATGAAACTGTCTCACATGAGGACGCCCCAGGAAAGGAAGAGCAGGAGTCCCCTCTGCTGCTGAGGATACATTCATCCGAGTCACCAGCCTCAGAAATCACAAGTTAACAGCAGCTCAGATCAGAGCCCAGATAGATGCCACACAGAGCTCCAGTAGCAGACACATCTCTACATGTTCAGAGGAGACTGTGTGAATCAGGCTTTTATGGTCAAACAGCTGCTGAGAAACACAAGGAGTGGACATTAGACCAGAGGACATCTGTGCTTTGGTCTGATGGGTCCAAATCTGAGATCTTTGGTTCCACCTGCCGAGTCTTTGTGCGATGCAGAAATGAAGGCCTCCACAGTCACCTGACCTAAACCCAGTGTGGATGGTTTGGGATGAGATGGAGCTCAGAGTGAAGGCAAAGGACCAACAAGTGCTCAGCATCTCTGGGAACTCCTTCAAGACTGTTGGAAACCGTTTCAGGAGACGACCTCATGAAGCTCATGGCGAGAACGCCAAGAGGGAGCAAAGCAGGAATCAAAGCAAAGGCTGTTTGGAAGAATCTGAAATATCAAACATGTTCTGAGTTATTTCACACTTTTCTGTTATTACAGAATTCCACATGTGTTCATTCATAGTTCTGATGCCTTCAGTGAGAATCTACAGTGTAAACACTCATGAAAATAAAGGAACAACATCCATACTTTTGACTGGTTGTATATTTCTGTGTAAAAGCTCAGAAATGATGCAGGAGTCTAGTTTCATATTAAACATATCAGATGTAAGAAATATGAAGATTTGAAACGACGTCAGGCAGGCTGAACAAATGCTTATAACTACTTTTCCCCTGTGTTAAAGCGCGTGGGCCACGGTGATGAGAACCATGCTAACTCAGAGCGCTCGCCTCTGTTCGTCCAGTTTATCGACTGCGTCTGGCAGATGACTCGACAGGTCGGTCCTGGACTCCAGCTTCAACAGCACATCGTGTTCGTTTCTTGATTCCAGGAGTTGGCATGTATGTCTTTGTGTGTACGTATTTACATCATTTCTCTGACTCGTTCTGAACGCAGTTCCCAGCAGCCTTTGAGTTCAATGAGCTCTTCCTGATCACCGTGCTGGACCATCTGTACAGCTGTCTGTTTGGTACATTCCTCTACAGCAGTGAACAGGAGCGGGCCAACCAGGTATGTTCGTGTCCTGATGCAACAGGGTCATAGAAGCTGTTTCAGCTGAAAGTCTAACTTTGTTTTGTGCAGGAGGTTCCAGCCAAGACTGTGTCTCTCTGGTCGTACATCAACAGGTACGTTAATGACCTCGCTGGTTATGTTAAGCGTGAGTGGACAAGATTACTGAAAGGTTTTGACTGGTTGATGCTGTTACCTGACAGCCAGCCCGAGGACTTCACCAACCCCTTCTACGTGGACTATGAAAACCACGTTCTCTACCCGATGGTTTCGCCCAGACACCTGGAGCTTTGGACCAGTTACTATGCCCGCTGGAACCCACGCATGAGGCCACAGGTACGCAGGTGGTAGCTGGTGAAGGAGTCTGGTTAGGGCTGAGATGTTCACCACAGATAAATGTTACCAGAAAACAACAGGTAACAGAAACAAGATCTACAAGAAAGCTCTCATGATGGATTTAGTCATCCATCCACCCGCTTCTGCTTCTCCTTGTCAGGGTCGCGGGCTGATCAATTATTGATTCATGTACTAACAGGAACCGAGCAACAGAGACCGTATGGTTACATTGTGACCTTGGTTCTCTGAGTAAGAATCTCTGGAGAGTGGAGTCTCGATATGATAGAGAACTAATGTCTAAGTTCTATATTTCACTGTTTTACTCTTTGGTGCAGTTGTGGATGTTATTTTTGTGGCTCAGCTGCAGGGGAGGGTGGAGCAGTGGGTTCAGGGGAAGCTGAGCCACACAGCTGCTCTCAGTCACCTGGTCATGCCGGGACACGGGACCTGATGAGAGAAGGGAAGATAAAATTTTGATCAAATAATCCCAGACGAAGGAGCTTATTTTTTATAATACAGAGAAGAAAACATCTTCTTTTCTATTCAGTTCTGGCTGCTTATCTCCTGATGGTGTTGGAGTTCACTCACAAACAGCAGACACTCAGACAGAGCTCACAGTAAGAGTCTCAGCTGTGCCGAGCTGAGTCTACTGAGGACTGCTGGAGAAAGACTGTAGCTCCTCACGCTGTGATTGTGTTTCAGGTACCAGTGCACCAGACTCTGAAGGATCTGCTGATCCTGAGAGCAGAGCTCCAGAGGAGGGTGGAGGAGCTGCAAAGAGAGGCTTCATCCCACTCCCTGTCGTCCTCCTCGGACCACTCCCCGACACACACCGCAGGAACCCCGCTGCACACGGCTGTCTGACAGGGACGGCCACACATGACTGCTTTTGTGTGTTTTAACAAAGTTACACCAAAATACTAATTGACTGATATTTTTATCAACATTTCCATTTGAGAAAAATAAAATAACTCCTCGAGATATTTGTAAAATTAAAAAGCATTTAGAAAATGTTTTAAACTAGACCTAACTGAAGCGTCCTGTTAACTATATTTATATTATTTTTATTGCACTTCACAAGAGCATGGATTTTTTCTACTGTTCAACCAAAGCATGTTAGAAAACATGTTAATATAAAGTGATTTGGGTTCATTTTCTTGTTGCACTCTGTGGATGTTGCACCAGTTCAACCTTAAAACTAATTATGTGAATGCAAAGCATGAAAAATAAAAAGTTATTCTTATTCAGAGTTTGTGGTTTAAGGCTCTACGTGCAGATTTTTATATGATGTGTTGTTGTTTTAGGGCTCTGCTGCTCTGACGAGTCACATGCACTGCTGAACACGCTCCAGCTGGTAATGTTTATTGATTTGTAATGAAGACAGTTATGAACGGAAACTGTAAAATTATTGAACTCTAAAGAAGATAACAGCTACAGCTGTTTTATTTTCCAGCTCTACCACACAGTTCATGGCACAACCAACTATTCTCTGCTTACAAACACAGGGACCAACGTCTGCATGCAGAGACTGCTGTGTGTTTCCTTTTTATTTTTTACAAACACCAACTTCTTCTTTGTCTTAAATAAACTATTTTTGTCTTCTGTGTTTCTGTTGCGTCTCTGTGAAACAACACGTCCCTGGTCACATCCTTCAAAACGTGTTTTTTTTTTCCACTGTATAAAACTGTTTGCAATGCATGCCCCTCATGTATGACTGTATGCATGTTCATGCTGCTCTGTTTTCTCAGTTTGCTTCAGAATCAGTGTTAGAACCTGGCAAATAAGAATTTTTATTCATATTTCATTCTTATATGGAACACAATATGTGTCATTATGAAGGCCTTAAATGCACAGGGTGCAGGTCTGCCACCCTGTGTAGCTTCACACACTCCTGACAAACTGATGTTGCAGAAACATTATACACAGCAGCTTAAGAATAAAACAAAACACGACAGACAGCAGCTGTTAATTTGATCATAATTGATTGCTTTTGTATCATTATCGTTCTTATTTACACATTTAAATACAACAGCAACGCTGACCAAAGTCCTGTACAGAAATACAAAATAGTATCAAATAATTTGTACTGTATGAAAAGCCAGTGAATACAAATGTGTTTTTAGATGAAATTTGAAAAGACTGACAGTAGGAGCCTGTCTGATGTGTAGGGGTACATTTAGGGGCTACGAACCCTTGATGGCCTCTGTGAACCAGCCTCGACCTTGGTGCGGCTAAAAGCAACAAATCATTTGATCTAAGAGATCTAGAGGGCGCATAAGGCTGCAAGAGGTCAGACAAATACCCTGGAGCGTGTCCATTTAGTGCTTTGTAAGTTGACAATAGTATTTTAAAATCAATTCTGAAGTGAACGGCGAGCATCAGGGAAATATGTTCACGTCTTTTAGTTCGTGTCAGAAGACGAGCTGCAGCATTTTCGACCAATTGGAGTCTTGCGAGGCAGGTCCGACTAACTCCAACATATAAGGAGTTATAATAGTTCAGCTGGGATGTGATAAAAGCTTGGATTGCCCGTTCAAAGACTTTAAAAGACAAAAATGAACTCGCCTTAGATATAAGCCTCAGTTTGAAAAAAAAAAAAACCCGCTGTACAACTGAGCTAATCTGTTTTTTAATTTTTGTCAACTATAACCCCCAAATATTTAACGTTCGACTTCATAAAAGGTTCAAGACTGTGCAGGTTAAAATGATAAGTGCTGCCACTTGGTCCAAACATTTCAGTTTTGTTCTCATTAAAGTTGAGGAAGTTAGAGGAAATCCAGATGTTAGTCTCCAAAAGTTTATTCTGTTCATCTGGACGTTTTCAGAAACGTTTCCTCATCATCCAGGTGACTTCTTCAGTCTCAGCTGTCTGCAGGTTTCCCCAAATCTTATAAACAGGACATTTGCATAATGACTGAAACCAGCCCACTGAAGGAACAATGGGCTGGGAGGTCACCTTCATCATAATTATTCTCATGACCATTGATCAACAACCACTGATCAAAGACCCCTGATCAATGGCCATGAGTACCATTGACAGAGAGTTGGGGAAACGTTTCTCCCACTTAAAATGTCCAGATGAACAGAATCAACTTTTGGAGATTTACTTACCTGGATGATTGAGAATGCATCAAGACATCCAGGCGTTAACTTCACGGAGACATTGAAGTAAGGGTTCTAGTGGAGCAGGACAGCCTCGCTTCACTTGACAGTAGATCTGAGTGTAATCGGTGTATGAATGGAAAAAAATGTTATATTTCCTAAAAATTAGACCTAGAGGCAGCATATAAATAGAGAATAAAATTGGCCCCAGCATAGATCCCTGAGGAGCACCACAAGTAAGGGGAGCTAAAGGGAAACATAAAATCTCAGAAGCTCACAGAGAAAGTCCTGTCAAGCAGGTATGACCTGAACCAATCTAATGCTCCAATCGCGAGATCAAGATGCTTTGGCCAACAGTATCAAGCCGGTCGAAGCCGGTTTATCTTATTGATAAAAAACTGCAAGAACCTTTTGCAAGTTCTGAGGAACTATTAATACGAAAAGCTGGAGAAATATTCAGAGCAGAGTCAGTAACTGCTCTGTTTCTCTCTTTTTTGGTACTAAAGAAAATCCTTTTATATATTTAATCTTAAACCTGTGCAAGTACAACTTAATTCCAGCTGGGTCATCACCATGACCGCGTTAAGATGTTTTAGATTAATTTGTGTTTGTAATTGAAAAAACAAACAAACCACATTTGATTTTTTTCCATCACTACAGTCCCGATAAAAGTTTAAACCACTTGAAAAATGGCAAAAAATGGTTCCACGTAGAGCTTTAACATGCAACAAGAAGAAATGAGAGTGAGACAAAACATTTTGTTGAGCATGCAATTTATTGAAAACAACGCTTAAACTGAAAACGGCTGTTTTACAGCTGATCAAAGGTTTAAGACCATGTCAATGGAAAATTGTACTTAGTAGTCAGTATAGTCTTTTAATGATATAAGTTTGCATATGGTAGAATACTGCATGTAATCATTTGTGTTAGAAGTATATAACTGGTGGCATATTGAAAGAATGTCTCATCCTAGGAGGTCTGTAACATTCCAGGGTGTTCTGGCGTTCACCCCCACATCCTAGGAGCATGGGAAAGGTTGTACCTTGTGTTATTGTTTTACGGTAAGATTAACGTAGCTATGTCAGTTTTAGTCTAAGTGCCTTCTTTACATATAGATGAAGTGTTGGATTTTCCAGACCAGCAGGTTAAGGGAAGACACACGCGCGCGCGCGCGCACACACACACACACACGCACACGCGCGCACACACACACACACACGTACACCTCCACATTCCAATGTAAGGAACAAGCACCCACTGAAGGAATAAAGACTAAAGAATAAGAATAAAGACCGGGGCAGTCTCTCATTTGTGAATCTTGGAGCTTCACTCTTGGTGTGTGAGCTCTGGAGGCTGCCCTTGCTAGCAAGAAAATCTATGTGTTTCTCCTCTCTGATTCTCTGCTGAAGAAGTGTTTTAGAATATATCTCTTAACAGTGCTATTTCCAAGCACATTGTGCGCTGTTGGTCCTGCTTGCTACACAACAACATTCAATATTCAGTATTTACTGCTGTTTACACTTAGCTAGATTAACGTGACGGTCAGTGGCGGTCCTAGCCTGTTTGGTGCCCCGGGCGAACACTCTCTCTGCCCCCCCCCCCCCCCCCCCCCCCCCCCCCACACACACACACACACACACACATAAAACATATTAAGGATTGTGCGTTAACATAAAACTGTTGTCGAAATTCACCAGGTGCAAATGATAAGACTTATTATAATGTCTGGTGTTTTCGTGTTTGTTAGTTTGTTTTATTCTTTATTTTATATTTTATTTTATAGAAAACCGATTGGTGCCTGTACCATTCCCAATATGAGCTGGCTGATGTCGGGGCAGCATGAGTACAAGCAATTTTTTTTTTTTTTTTTTTTTTGCCGATGCCCATGATGCCCGTATCAAAAACCGCTACTGGTGATGGAGTTGTGTTTAGTATGTTGCTCTCTTCTTTTTCTCTCAACAGGTGATCCAGGAGATTTTTTTTCTTTCTCTTTTTAAGTGCCCTTTCTCACTGTCCCTCTTCCCTTCTGTTTTTCTTTTCCTTCATCGTTCTTTCTCCCTTTCCTATCCCTCAGTCATGTCTGTCCCGTCTGTAACAACTGAAAATAAAATAAAATAAATAATAACAACAAAGGTCGATCAAATGGACCAATACGGCAAGGCCGTGATGATCCATTTGGGAAAGTAAATCCATTGGGTCTCCTTGTTGGTCTTCAGACAACAATTCTGAGTTCTAAAGAACCAAATGGGACAGGCAAAAAATAAAAATAAAAAATGTGAAGTTGACTAAAAGATCTCAGAAAGCAACATCGTGGACATCTAAAGAAACAGCTAAGAAACATTGAACTCTATCAGTCTGGAAAGGGTTACAAAGGCATTTCAAGCGCTTTGGGAATCGAGCCACGATGAGGGCCTTAATACAGAAAATGTGGAAAACCTGAAGGCCTCACTTGTCTCATTTAATGTGCCCTGAAGCTCAAGTGCACCAGGACAATAATGCAAAACACAGCAGCAAGATCATCTCTGAATGGCTCAAAAAACAACATGGACCTGGTCAAAGTGCAGACTGCAATCAGATTGAGATGGTTTAGCATGACCTTAAAAACTCAGCCTATGCTGGAAAACCCTCCAAAGTGGCCGAATGAAAACAATTCTTCAAAGAAGAGTGGACCAAATTTCCTCCACAGCGCTGTAACACACTCATCACCAGTTATTGCAAATGCTTGATTGCAGTTCTTGCTAGATGACAAAACCACTTATTAGGTTTAAAAGGAAATGACTTTTTCTACATGAGGTAAAGTTGGAGAGCTGTTTCCCCAAACTAAATGAAATCATCATTTAAAAAACTACAATCTGTATTTACTCTGAACATCTGTGTTAACATTTGAAATTGGAAACATGTAAGTGTAACAAACATGTTAAAACATAAGAAGTCAGGAAGGGGCATGTATAGGAATTTCTTTTACTTATGTATTAATCACATTATTTTATTTTATGATACCTTGGTGCCACTGGATTTTAACATGTCTCACACTCATACAGTAAGACAAATGGTGGGGGTCTAGTAAGGAAGTTGGGGGAAGCAGGCAACTCCACAGGAAGAGTCTTTTGTCTCTTCGAGGACTCTGGGAGGTAGCAAGGGAGTGTGAACCTTAAGGTGTGAAACAGCTGTGTACTGCCTTTTGTTCCTGGAGAAGGTATTTAACTGAGAGCCATGCTAGGCTCAGGGAGACTGCTGACCGTCTGTCCCGCGGTCATGCAGGGACTTCATCAAGCTTGCTTGTCTGTTCTTTGTGTGTTTTGATTAAAGAATGTTAGCTACCGCTCACCGCTCGTCTGCAGGCTTTATTTAAATGGAAAACTTCCACAACAGGCCCAAAAAAAAGATTTTTTTTCTAAAAAAAAAGATTTAGAGCAGAAGTTTTTTGCACTGCATTTTAAAATGAAAACATATTGCATTTATTTACAATTAAAGACACACAGAGCAGAAAGTGTGTTACTGTTTTACATCCACAGACACACAAGAAAAGAAGCAGGCAACATGAGGTCAAGTTATGGCAATTTTATTTGTGTATTTCAGTGCATGTATTTAGAATGAAAATTTAAAAAAATCTTGTTCATGACCTGTGTAGTATGTTAACACTATTGGAAGTAAAATAAATAAAAATAAAATAAATAAATGTAACTCTCTGTCTGCAAAATACAGTATATAATGTAATATACTGATAATGATGACCAATGTTGAGCAATTGAATTATATAGTTACTTCTTCAAAAAAGTAACCAAGTTATGCAAACAAAGTTTTTTGCAGCTGTTTACCTAAAAATGCAGCCAAGGCATTTGTTTTTTTTTTAAAGAAAAATTTCAAACTATTTACAGAACAATCAGCTGTTCTGCATCAAATCTGATGCCACACAAATTATTTGTGCCACTGCAAAAAATAATTTCTGTCCACTATGAGATAAAGGAGAACAACAGCCTGATACCTGCAGGCCTGACAACAGGACATGTATCACTCCTGAAACATTCAGCAGTCGCCTCATTGTTCTGACACACACAACAAAACTATTGACTACACTACACACTAACTACACAAATCTCTCACATCTCAAAACACCGCAGTCACTCCTAAAACTTCCCCCTTCCTAAACCAGTAAATGCCACGTTGCCATATCATTTTTTGATTGGTCATTGCCTGTCAACCACATTGATTAGCTGCGTATATACGAATGTGAATCGCATTATTGGGTGGACTATGGGATAAGGTGGCATCGTTCTAATCCCATACGGGAGCAGCCTGTCACGAGTTGCTTAGAGGATCCACTCGCAGGACTCCTGGGTAGCGTTCAAACAGAGATAGTTTATTACAGATCTTCACCAAGTGTATGTACAGACAGTGTGAGGTTAGTGCTATATACAAGATGTGAGGGGCAGGGGTCCAGGGCTCCAGGGAAAACGGGGAAATCACACACACGCTCAGAACAGCCTCTCTCCACTCCGCTAGCGACCTGTCACTCCTTCCACACTCCACACGGGGAAACACGGGGACGGGTCCGGGGAATCTAGGAACAAAGGAACACGTTAAGTCTCTGAGACAGAGGCATGGGAAACTTGAGCTAGGTGTCTACTGACAAGAGCCTTCACAACAATCCAGTGTTGAACAGCTGATCTCCTCCTTCTAATATACCAGCTGGTCTGATGAGGCCCAGGTGTGCATGATCCGGGAAGGCATGGACCGAGGGTGTGAACCCGCTGTGAGTTCCGCCCCGGAAAAACAGGGGAGAGGGAGAGAGAGAGGAAAAAGAGAAGAGAAGGGGGGCTAGGAGTGGAAAGATGCTGATCAGCGCCTTGCAGATCCTGCAGGTTGTGACAGTACCCCCCCCCCCCCCCCCCCCCCAACAGGAGCCTCCCGGCGACCCCCAGGCTTCTCAGGGTGAGCCTCATGGAACTGCCGAACCATGGCCCGGTCCAGCAGAGCCACCCGCGGGACCCAGGAACGCTCCTCGATGCCATAGCCCTCCCAGTTCACAAGATTCTGACGTCCATAATCCGAGTCACGGAGAAGGCCGGACGGCCAGCGATGACCCGGGGGGGTGGAGGGGGTCCGGAAGGAGGGCACAGAGGACTGGAACAGTGGGGTTTGAGTTGGGAAACATGAAACACATTGTGGATACGCATGGGCCTGGGAAGCTTGAGACGCACAGAAACGGGGTTAATAACGGAGTCCACTTCGAACGGTCCAATGAAGGTGGGGGAGAGCTTTTGCGATTCTGTTCTGAGAGGTACATACCGGGTCGAGAGCCAAACCTTCTGTCCAGGTGAGTAGGCCGGGGCCGGGGTCCTGTGGCGATCTGCCTGCCGTTTGTTCCGGTCCGCCGTGCGAAGAAGGGCAGCTCTAGTGGCCCGCCATGCGCGCCGACACCGCCGCAGGTGCTGCTGAACAGAGGGCACAAAGTGCTCACCTTCGATTGCAGGGAACAGGGGAGGTTGGTACCCCAGGGAGGCCTCGAACGGAGAGGCGCCTGTGGCCGACAAGGTAAGGCTATTGTGAGCGTTCTCCACCCACGTCAGTTGCTCACTCCAGGTGGTCTGATTAGTGGACGTCAAGCAACGGAGAGCTGCTTTGAGTTCTTGGTTGGCCCGTTCCGCTTGACCGTTGGTCTGTGGATGAAAACCTGCGAGAGACTGACCTGAGCCCCTAAGGAGGTGCAGAACTCCCTCCAAACACGTAACGTGAACTGTGGGCCTCGGTCCGAGACCACTTCAGCGGGGATCCCGTGGAGGCGATACACATGAGTTGACAGAAGCCTGGGGGTCTCCAGGGCAGTGGGGAGCTTGGGGAGAGCAACAAAGTGGGCAGCTTTAGAAAAACGGTCGACAATGGTGAAGATGACTGTGTTACCTGATGACGGCGGAAGACCAGTGACAAAGTCAACCGCAATGTGGGACCAGGGGTGGCTTGGCGTAGGTAAGGGATGAAGTAGGCCGGCAGCGGGCTGGTTGACAGGTTTATTCTGGGCACAGGTTGGACAGGCGGCGATGAATTCTTGGACGTCCTTGGCCAGTGTAGGCCACCAGGCGAACCACTTGATGAAGGTGACGGTGCGATGAATGCCCGGATGACAGGTGAGTTTTCCGCTGTGGGCCCATTGTAGCACTCGTGTCGTGACATCCAGTCCCCGGATCCGGTTCTGCCCGCTGGGCCTCCCGTATGGCGGACTCGATCTCCCACGACAGGGCTCCGATAACGCATGTGGGAGGGAGAATGGGAGCCTCATGGGTGGGGTCCTCTGAGGTAGTGAATAGGCGGGAAAGGGCATCGGGTTTCATGTTCCGAGAGCCGGGCCTGTAGGTGATGGTGAAGCAGAATCTGGTAAAGAACAGAGCCCACCTGGCTTGTCGGGCGTTTAGTCGTTTAGCCGACCGGATGTATTCGAGGTTCTTGTGGTCAGTCCATACCACAAAGGGTTCTGTTGCGCCCTCTAGCCAGTGGCGCCACTCCTCCAGGGCGAGTTTGATTGCCAACAGCTCCCTGTCCCCGATGTCGTAGTTCTGCTCTGCAGGAGAGAGACGACGGGAGAAGTAAGCACAAGGGTGGAGCTTACCCTCTAGTTGCTGGGAGAGAACGGCTCCAACCCCTACATCTGAGGCGTCCACTTCCACGATAAACTGCCGCTTGAGATCCGGTTGCCGGAGGATGGGCGCCGACGCGAAGCGTTTCTTTAGCCGGGAGAAAGCCTCCTGAGCCTGATCATCCCAGCAGAAAGGTACCTTAGGGGAAGTTAAATGGGTAAGGGCAAAGCAATCTTGCTGTAGTCACGAATAAACCTCCGATAAAAGTTTGCAAAACCAAGGAACCGTTGAAGCTGCTTACGGTTAGGTGGAGTGGGCCAGTCCAAGACTGCTTGTACCTTATCTGGATCGGTTCTTAAATTGCCCTGTTCGATGATGTAGCCCAAAAATGACACAGTACTCACATGAAACTCGCACTTCTCCCCTTTAACAAACAGGCGATTCTCCAGGAGACGTTGCAGGACTTGTCTGACGTGGCGTACATGATCAGAGAGAGAGTGGGAGAAGATGAGGATGTCGTCAAGGTACACAAACACAAAACGATTGATGAAATCTCGGAGAACACCTTTGACTAGACCCTGAAACACAGCTGGAGCATTAGTCAGTCCAAACGGCATGACCAAGTATTCAAAATGGCCCAAGTGTGTGTTGAAGGCCGTTTTCCACTCGTCTCCCTCTCTCATCCTGACTAAGTGGTAGGCATTCCGCAAATCGAGCTTAGTGAAAATGGTCGCCCCCTGCAGGAGTTCAAAGGCGGAGGATAAGAGTGGCAGAGGGTATTTATTCTTAATGGTAATGTTATTGAGGCCCCGGAAATCAATACATGGCCGAAGGCTTTTATCCTTCTTAGTGACGAAAAAGAACCCGGCAGCCACGGGGGATGAAGAGGGGCGAATCAGTCCATCAGCCAAAGATTCATTAATATACTTCTCCATGCATTCACGTTCAGGTTGAGAGAGACTGTATAAGCGACTAGTGGGAAGAGGTGCACCTGGGAGCAAATCAATACTGCAGTCGTACGGGCGGTGACGAGGAAGAGAATGGGCTCGGTCCTTACAAAATACTTGCTTGAGATCATGATACTCTGACAGGATGGCTGAAAGGTCAGGGGGCACGTGTGGTAGTGGGTTAGATGCTTTTACGGGAGTAGCTGCTTTTAAACAAGTCATGTGACACTCCTCCCCCCTCCCCAGAGCCTCTCCGCCTTCCAGTCGAGTACGGGGTTATGCTGGCGTAACCACGGAAATCCTAGCACTAGGGGCGTGAGAGGAGCTTTAAAGACATAAAACTGCAACAGTTCAGTGTGATTCCCAGACAGAGTTAGGGACACGGGTTCCGTAACGCGGGATATGTCGGGGAGACGCTGACCATTTAAAGCGGTGACCTGCAACGAGTGGGGCAATGCTTGTGTGTAAATCTTAAGTTTAAGAGCCAGGGAAGCATCCATGAAGCTCTACTCCGCCCCAGAGTCAATCAGCGCCTGAAGGGAGTGAGAGGCAGAGTGGACAGTCACTTTAGCGGCTAGCATGAAGCGTGGAGGAGAATGTGAAAAGGAGACCTTGCCCACCCGTATCCTCCTTTCTACCGGCGGGCGAGGTCTTTTGGCCGTGCAGGACAGACCTTGGCGAGATGGCCCTTGCGGCTGCAGTAAAAGCACTCACCAGACCTCCATCTGCGTGCTCTCTCCTCCGGGGAAATTTGGGAGCGTCCGATCTGCATGGGTTGCTCATGCTCGTCGCCGCGGTCCACTTCCCGATCGCTACTTGAGCCCAGTTTAAGGCTTGACCGCGGATTAACTGAACAAAAAAGGCTATCTTGGCTCCATCACTTTCATATGTTCACCGCAGCTGCCTAAACTGCAACGTAATCTGTGTTAGGAAACCAGCACACTTGTGGAACTCACCAGCGAACGGCTCCGGTGACGGTAGAGCTCGTTCCGGGGGCTCTGCGGAAGCGGGGGCTGGTGGCGTGGAGAGTTCCGGGGCTGACGGCTGTGCGGGAGCAGATGGGGGGGGGCATAGCGGGACCTGGCAGAGGTATGTGCTGAGTGAGAGCCTGAGTGAGTGCGTGCAACTGATGGTTAATGTGTTGTAGCATCTGCTCGTGTCACTCCAACACGGCTTCTGGAGGGGGGGTGGGTTGCCGAGCTGAGTCCGCTGGATCCATAGTATGGCTGGATTGTTACTGTCACGAGTTGCTTAGAGGATCCACTCGCAGGACTCCTGGGTAGCGTTCAAACAGAGATAGTTTATTACAGATCTTCACCAAGTGTATGTACAGACAGTGCGAGGTTAGTGCTATATACAAGACGTGAAGGGCAGGGGTCCAGGGCTCCAGGGAAAACGGGGAAATCACACACGCGCTCAGAACAGCCTCTCTCCACTCCGCTAGCGACCTGTCACTCCTTCCACACTCCACACGGGGAAACACGGGGACGGGTCCGGGGAATCTAGGAACAAAGGAACACGTTAAGTCTCTGAGACAGAGGCATGGGAAACTTGAGCTAGGTTTCTACTGACAAGAGCCTTCACAACAATCCAGTGTTGAACAGCTGATCTCCTCCTTCTAATATACCAGCTGGTCTGATGAGGCCCAGGTGTGCACGATCCGGGAAGGCGTGGACCGAGGGCGTGAACCCGCCATGAGTTCCGCCCCGGCAAAACAGGGGAGAGGGAGAGAGAGAGGAAAAAGAGAAGAGAAGGGGGGCTAGGAGTGAAGAGATGCTGATCAGCGCCTTGCCGATCCCGCAGGTCGTGACACAGCCAGTCACTCACTGACTAACACTGCAAAACAGAATTGTTAAAGTATTAATTTTAATGTCAATTCAGGTTAGATTTTTTTGTGCGCAACGCAGATTTTCTGTGCGCAGAGACTGTGCCAGCAGTGCACAATTGCGCACGCGCGCAGCTTAGAGGGAACATTGCCCATCTTATCTTAATGACCTTGTAGTACCATATCACCCTATTAGAGCACTTCGCTCTTGCTCTGCAGGCCTACTTGTTGTTCCTAGAGTATTTAAAAGTAGAATGGGAGGGAGAGTCTTCAGTTTTCAGGCCCCTCTTCTGTGGAACCAGCTTCCAGTTTGGATTCAGGAGACAGACACTATCTCTACTTTCAAGATTAGGCTTCAAACTTTCCTTTTTGCTAAAGCATATAGTTAGGGCTGGACCAGGTGACCCTGAATCCTCCCTTAGTTATGCTGCAATAGACGTAGGCTGCTGGTGGATTCCCATGATGCATTGAGTTTTTCCTTTCCAGTCACCTTTCTCACTCACTATGTGTTAACAGACCTCTCTGCATTGAATCATATCTGTTATTAACCTCTGTCTCTCTTCCACAGCATGTCTTTATCCTGTCTTCCTTCTCTCACCCCAACCAATCACAGCAGATGGCCCCGCCCCTCCCTGAGCCTGGTTCTGCCGGAGGTTTCTTCCTGTTAAAAGGGAGTTTTTCCTTCCCACTGTCGCCAAAGTGCTTGTTCATAGGGGGTCATATGATTGTTGGGTTTCTCTCTGTATCTATGAAGCGCCTTGAGGTAACTTTTGTTGTGATTTGGCGCTATATAAATAAAATTGAATTGAATCCTTTAAGTATCTGGGAGTTCATCTGGATCACAAGTTGGAGTGGTCTGCCAACATGGACGCTGCCTACAAAAAGGGTCTGAGCCAGCTTAACTTTCTACAAAGGCTCAGATGGTAAATGGACCGCCTGGAGGAGGTGATCTGTGACACACTGCTGTCAATCATGGACAATGACTCTCACCCCTCCATGATACACTGGACAATCTGCACAGCAGTTTCAACAACAGGTTCCTTCAACCCCGCTGTCTGAGGGAACGTTACAGGAGATCGTTCCTTCTGCTGCCTTCAGACTCTTCAATTCGTCCACTTGGGTCAGATCCACACATGTGGAACAGAAATAATCACACCTCAGTGCAGCCTGTCACTTTGTACACCACAATATATTTGCACACATACTTATCCTTTTATACTGGTATGTATATTTATACCTATATTTCTGTATTTCTCTATTTATCTGAATATTTATCTATCATAACTCTGTTTCTACACTCACTTTGAGTGCTTGTTGTTTCCTGTATATTTGCTGCTATGACAACTCAGTTTCCCTCCTGGATTAATAAAGTTTGCTGATTCTGAAATACAGTGAGCCATTATATTTGTAGTTTCTAACTAACAATATAAAGGCTCAGAAACCGATAGTGCCACAGCACGTCCCACTGGCAGCTGAAGGAACTTTGAAACAAAGGACTTTGTAATTGAAGCTTTATTTATACAGGTTGGCTCATTGAGACTCAATGTCTCATTTACACAGTGTTGGGGAGTAACGGAATACATGTACCGCCGTTACGTATTTAAAATAGAAAATATGAGTAACTGTATTCCGTTACAGTTACCGTTTAAAAAGGTGGTATTCAGAATACAGTTACTTTGTTGAAATAAATGGATTACACTGCGGTACTTTCCTGTTTCATTTTGTCGCGGGTCAGGACTGTTTGGGTTTGTTTGACAGCTACGTTCTGTTGATCCAGGCGGCAGCGTTACGGTTGCCATGGTTACAGGGCAACGCTCTCTCTCTCTCTGCGACTGTGTGTTTCCTGGGTGAGAGAGCGCCTTTTCGTTGTTGTTGTGCTAAGCTAACAGGCAGAATGCTACAAGCATAGCTCTAAATAATGTAGCATCATGGGCAGAATGGACTGCCATACACGTTATGGGTCTGTGAGGGCGAGGAGGGAGAAAAAGGGGAGTGGAAAGGTACGAGCTGTCATCGAGAAAAAACGGGAGCTGGAAGCATGTAAATATAATAATAACCACTTCAGCCAAGAAGAGTGCCTGACGAGCCCAGTTGTAAGTAAGCTATTAAGACTCGACTGTACACTGTGTTCGTGTTTTCCTCCAAAAACAATAAGTTCCGTTGGAGCAGTCTTTCAACGCCTCTCTCTGTCTCTCGCAAGAAAAGTTGACCCACACAACAAAGTAAAGCTGTTTTTCAGCTACGAGCCGACAGGGACCCCGCCGTATTAGTCAGAGGTCCCTTTACTACAGTTCGGAGTCGCGGACCTTCAGTAATAGTAATAAATCATACAGCAATAGTACATTCACGTTGTTGTAAAAAGCATGATAATATATTAAGTAATCCAAAGTATTCAGAATACGTTACTGTCATTGAGTAACGTAACGGAATACGTTACAGAATACATTTTGGGGCATGTATTCTGTATTCTGTAATGGAATACATTTTAAAAGTAACCTTCCCAACACTGCATTTACAAGAGAGACCTGTTCCAGACAAACATATTAAAATTACAACAATAAAAGAAAAGTTTGTGTAATGTACTCAGTCACATTAAAAACGAGAACAAGTTCCCAGAGATGGTTTCACAAAAACATGTGTACGTCTTTTGAAGTCTGCAAGTGAAATCAACGGAGAGCCTTAAATCCTTCGGTTATGTTTTCCATGAAGACGGAGCAGAAAAGGAGAACGCCTTCTTCCCAAGCTCTGCATGAACTGATGGAACAGTGAATGTAATGATGTCCTGAGACTGCAGGCTGTGACTAAACTGTTTGCCTAACATGTACTCTGATGAATAGGAGGCAGTAACCCAGAAACAGATTTATAGATAAAATGATACTAATGGACCATCCTGTGTAAGACCAATGAGGACCAGTTAACCAGAGAACACAGAGTACAGTGGTGTGTTAAAGGTTTACAGACAGTTATAAATCTTAATGCCCCATGATGGACAAAATCCAACAGATGAAGAGAGCGAGCAGAGTCATTCATATAAATCATGTCACTGTAATCCAGGGCAGGTAAAGAAAAGGTGGCAGCAACAAGCTTTTTCCTGTGAAACATGATCTGTTCCTGGAAGAGAAGCCCAACTTCAGCCTCAGTGTCTTTATTAGATGTTCAATGTGTGGCTTATAGGAACGACTGTCATCAACCACAATACCGAGGTATGTGTACGAGGCCACAGTTTCAATAGAAATACTTTGAGCAGATACAGGAGAAGGAAATAAAGCCGGACCCTCTTTCTGTTTGTGAACAACATGACTTTGGTTTTTTCTACATTTAAAGCCAGTCTGAGCCAGCTGAGACTGAATACTATCAACAGCTGCTGTAATGGTTTGAAAACTATGTTGATGGTATAAAATGAACAGATGCATCTAGATTTTGTGCCACACCGTTGATATAAGTAGCCCAGGACAGAACCCTGTGCACTCGTTCAGTGACATTTAAAAAGCTGGAATAGAGACCATTGAGCTGAACGCACTGCTGATGTCCAAAAGAACATTAGAGAAGCAGCCAGCTGCTCGGTCTGAAAGGCCTATTTCCAGTAATCTATGACATAAAATGCTGTGGTCAGCAGCTCAGCTCATAAACCAAGGGACAGGGAGCAGCTGCTGCTGAGTGTTGCTGGAGTTCCTGTGCTGTTAGATCCTCATCCTCTCCACGCAGCTTGGAAGTAGGTGAAGTTGTGCCAGAAGAGTTTTTGTTGTGGTCAACAGTGTCAAAGACTTTGATAGATCAATAAAAAGAGCTGCACAGTAGTTCTTTGCATCCAGCGCTTCATAGACGTCTTTGAGAACTTTTATCGAAGCAGTTCCAGTACTGTGCAGTTTCCTAAAACCAGACTGGAAGGGAGATAAAATCATATTTTCATCCAGATAACTTTGAAGTTGATTATTTACCAGCCTGTGAAGAACCTTAGATAAGACACAGAGTTTGGAAATTGGCCTGTAATTACTAACTGTTGAAGAATCACCAGCTTTCAGTGGGGGAGTACAGAGGCACACTTCCACATCTGTGGTAAAGCCTTCTGTTGTAGAGAAACATTAAAACTATAAGACACTGGCTCAGCTATGATATTTGCAGCCAAGTGCAAGAAGGAAGGAGAACGATTGTGAGGACGAGTTTCTGGTGTTGGGGCTATTCAAAGCCTTACAAACCTCTTCTACTGTGACAGGTGTGAAGGAAAAGGTATCAGTAACCAGGAACTACGAGCAGAGTTGTGTGCAAGAGGTTTACCATCAGATACTGTGCTGAACAAAGAACAAGAAGCAACAAAGTGTTTGTTAAAGCAACATTTCAGTTTTGTGTGACACAGGAGTGGAGTCGATATTTAAGTGAGGAGGAAGCTCTGAGGAGTCACAGCTGGCAGAGACACTTTATAGTTTGCCAAAACCTCCTACGGTCGTTTGGACTGTCAGTCGTTAAAGTAAAAAATAGTTACATTGGATCTTGATGATGGAGGCAGTAATCCGATTACACAGCTAATGAAAACGTAGCCAATCAGCATCAGAGCCAGACTTCCTGCCCAGGCCTGGTTTCTCTCATGTAGGAGATCGGCCGGTACTGAACCAAACCAGGCCTGTCCCGACCTTTCACCCTGACCTGGCAAAAAGGGGCGTGTCTGTCCACAAAGTAGACACAACTCTCCTGTAAATGTTCCCAAACTGACATTGTCAGCCTGTTTAATACGACCCCAGTTCAAACTGATGCGGGCTCGGAGCGTGAGATTTTAGTGTTTCTCACAGCACCAACTACGCAGTGATCACTCAGGTCGTTGGCAAAAACTGCAGATGTGGAAAACTTACGCAGCATATTAGTTAAAAAAGGTCAATAAGAGCAGATTTATCTGGGTGTTTAGGATCAAGACGTGTGAGGCTTTAAATAATTTGAGTTAGTTTTAAAAACAAGCAGCGTGCCTTAAAATCATCAGACACAGAAGAAAGCCAGTCCCAATGAAAATCATCCATCTGAAAGACATCATTAAAATGCAGCTCAGATAAAAGTTGAACCAGAGACGGTGATGTGCTGGGGGAAGCAGATGGAGGCTGATAGCAGCCAACAACAGTCTGATTTCCAAACAGATCAATAGTTAAGGCCAAGATTTCAAATGGCTGAGGTGCAGATGGAGAGAACAAGACTTGAGCAGCAAGACAGACCTTCACATAAACTTCCAGACCTCCGCCTTTTCTGGGACAGTCTGAGTGCTAAATGTTAAATCCATCAGTTGCTACTTCCCCCCAAAACAACAGAAAGACATTTGAAGATAATGAATGACATTTATCCCTCTAAAGAAGGACTTAGACTACGATTTAATATGAATGAGAACATGTTCATAAATGGATGCAATCAAAGATTTCATCAATCCCTGATTTAGAGACAACAGAACATTTGGTTTGATTTCACAAGATAAGAATGACGACTGAGTTGGAAGATTGTTTTATGTTTAGTCAAATCTTTCATACATAAAGTCGGATTACAAAATCATCCCCTAAGTTTGTTGTTTTATTCAAGGAATTGAAATTATAGAGAAAATCTGTGAAATGACTTAAAGAAAACAAACCACAAAAACTCTATGATGCTCTAAACCCCCTGGTTTAGGTCGGCAACCTTTCTGATGTTGAGTGCATCTAAAATTTCCTCAGAAGTCAATGTGCCATATGATTGCATTAGCAATAAATTACACACTATATAGAACCACTTTATAGGATTATATTTGTGTGCAGATGTTTGCAGCTATCAGTGAATATTTATCAGCTATTTTGAAACAAAAAAAGACTTTTTATCCATAACAGCAAATGAACTGTACAACAGAAAATACAAATGCTATTTATGGTCACCTCACAACAATGATAAGAAAAATAAACTGGGCCAATATGGCATGTTTGTTAATACAGGGACACACATGTTAATGTGATCTCTGGTCTCCTCTGAGTGGGAGTTATTGTAACTGACTGTAAAAAGTCAGCACAAGGAAAATAAACTGCACCTAAACTTGGTTTATATCTGACCCAGATAGACTGCAGGCCATAACTTCTTACCTGAAGTTCAGTTCACCTGACACTCGGTGAACTGAACCGGCGGCCGCCTCGGGTCTCTGCTCCTCCTGCCTCCCCTTTCCCTCATCCACCTGCTGCCTCTGTGGAAGCTCCGCCATAGCCACCACCAAACAACTGACTTATTTCTACACATCGACCAGCATCCGGCCAATCCACCACCTTCCATTGTTTATACCGTTACAAAAAAACAAAACAAAAAAAACATCATCAGCCCATAAAAATGAAAAATCACCATCAGTATGCCCGATGGCCAGTCCAGCTATGGTCGTGCCATCAGTTAACCCTTCATGTGGCAGCTGTGACACGCGTGCCCAGGGTTGCCGACCCCTGCTCTAAAGCATCTGATTTGGATTCCTGAGATCAAATATATTTTCCTTTGTGTTTGTTTTCTTCCCATTTGTGGCTTTAATGTAGTGTTACATCCTGTTTGTTTGCTTCCATCTGTATACATGTCCAGATTCACTGTTATGTTTCTATTCTTACATTGCTGTGTGATCACTGTTCCCTCTGCTGACTGATGTGACCTTTTGTATCTCACACTGATACTTGTCATATTTGTATCTGCGCCTAAAAGATAAAAAGTTTTCCATGCTAAAACACAGCTCCACCTCCTGCAGTTCTCCCTCTGAACCACTAGATGTCTCTGTTATCTAAATGAAGACGTGCAGCACAGCAACCACAGCAGCGCTCAGATCACACGTGTCCTGTTATTATGTATAAAAGCATGAAACAGGTGAGACAGGTGGGATCAATATTAATGTTGTGGAAATATATGAAAAAGCAACAGAAGAGTGAAAACATTTCGTGTTTCTAGAAAGATCTTTCAGCTCACAGCTGCTCACAGACTGTATTTACAAGTGACAAACTGCAACTCTACAGTACATCTACAGTATATATCAAATATATTCTGTATTCAAATCTATTGAGTGATGTTTGAAAGTCTTTCCAGGTGAGTTTGATCCAGGAGGGTCTGAAGCCAGAGTCAGACAGAGACTGTGCAGAGACTGTAGAAGGACAGAGCAGCAGCAGAGCAGTCCAGATACACTGATGATCCTCTGTCAGATCCAGAGGGACACACAGGGATGATGCTGGACTCTACATTGTGTCTGACAGTGGAGCTGTTCTCAGAGCAGTTCACTCTGCAGCACTGACAGTCATCTGCACTTCTTCTCATTCCTCTGTCAGTCACTGCTGGATGAAGCTCTCCTCTCCACCTCCCAGTAACATGGCCCAGTCAGAGCGTCTCTACACACAAGCTGCTGCTGCTTCAACCTCTCTGGATCATCAGGACACAGCTCCTCCTCTCTCAGCACACACACCGTCCTGTTTACCATCATCACCTCCACCTGCAGAGAGAAGAAGGAAGAGCAGAGGAGATAAACGAGTGTTTCCAGAGACTCTTCATCAGCTGTCAGTCAGTGATGCAGCACATCCAGTATAAAGAGCAGCAGGGACTTCAGTGCTGGGACTGTACTAGGACTCATTGTTGCTTCACTTTTTCTAATCTTTGGATTTTTATTGAAGTTGATGAAAATGTTTTTCCCTCCTAGTTTGAGTTTGGACTTTCATTCATTAGAAGAACCTTGGTGTGTCCACTCTGAGCTCTGTAGGAACCCCAACAACAAGCCCAACAATCCAGATGGACGGTTCCAGCTGTTAACTGGAGGAATTCCATCCAAACATCTGCTCTCACTAAATTCTTCCTCACCTACAGACTGTGTTCTTCACTGCTTTAAACTTGGAAATGAATGCAGTCATTGGTCTGCGTGCTGCTTTGTTCAGAGAGCTGATTGGCTGTTGACAGTGTTTGATCAGAGCGTGTCAGCCGTTACTATGGTGACCATAAAGGTCAGAAACAGGAAGTGTTTGTGTCCAATCCTGAAGCCTGTCACCATTCTCCTCTCACAGCTTCACTGAGAAGCTGCAGCTTTACAGGAAACACTGGATCTTTGTTTCATACTGACTGTGTTTAGTACAATACTGCTGACAGCACCACCCACTCACTCCATCACTCTACTTACACCAGAGTCTCCAGTCTGTAGTCTGGACTCTGCTGAAGATCAGACAGCTGCTTCACATCTGGATCCCTCAGGTTGTTGTATCTCAGGTCCAGCTGTCTCAGATGGGAGGGGTTGGACTTCAATGCTGCTGCCAGATAATCACAGCTGATCTCTGACAAACCACAGTCGATCAATCTGTATAAAGAATGAAAGATGTAAGTTTATTAGACAAAGTGTGAGCTTGAAATCATTCAGTGTTTCATCATCTGTTCAGAGCTGAAGAAGGTTCAGAATGTAGAAGTTTAGAAAATGGAAACTCCAAACAGCTGAAGCCAACAGGAAGCAGCTTCAAACAGGAAACTGTGCAGAGTTTCAGACTATATGTCCTGATGCAGCCAGTTGGATTTTGGAGATTTGAATCTCTGTTCTGTGACTAAGTCCTTGAATCATTTCTTCCAGTTGGTCCAACAAGACAGACTAAGTATTGGACATGTGTTGTGGCTCCATTAGGGGAGCTTCTAAATGTGATGTGATGGCCCCTCTGGGTCTGTCAGGTCACAGGACTGAAGAGAGCTCAAACTGGGCACACAGTTGTTCCAGTCTGGACCAAAGACTCTATACTGGGACTGAGGGACTGCTTTGACTGCACCCACTGGGACTTTTTAAAGGCTCATGTTCTCACTTAGATCATCGATTTCTACTTACATTTCTTTCTGGGAAAAATGGGGATTACTTTGGAAACAGGAAGTATTTTCCCCAATAAGCAGCCCTGGATTAGTAAATCACTCCAACATGTTCTCAGGCAGAAGAAGCTGTCTTGTTATGAGGGAGAGAAGAAAAAGATTGAGGCACAGAAACTTGTTGAAAGAGAGATAAAGCAGCTAAAATCAGGTGTAAAAGTAAAGCAGAGGATGAGCTGAATAAATGACACTCAAGGCTGGCTTGGAAAGGAATGAAGTCCATGGTGGGGATGCAGAACAAGGAGCAAAGATGAATGTGATGCTGAATCAGCAGAAGACTTGGACTCATTGGATTCCAGCTTTGATATCATTGATTTCAATGAAGAGCTTTGTGATTGTAGCAAAGGGCTGGTAGCTCTGAGAGTCCCACTGATGAGGTGTTTGTGTGGAAATCTCTTAGTGGGATCAAAGAGAGAAAAAGCCCTGGTCCTGATGCTGTGGGAGGGAAATGATTGAAGTGTGCTGTGAGGAACTGACTGGGAGATTTTCACACATTTTCCAGTCCTCCTTGGAACAACAGGAAGTTCCCAGCATATGGAAACAAAGGTTAAGTGTCCTATGGCACTCAGTGATGATGGTGCTGTGGCCCCACCACCTCCACCTCTTTGTAAAGGAACTAACTGTAATCTGAAGCTTCAAATGGAACTAAGACTTCCTCCACTAGGTGGCAGTGTCTGATGAGAAAGTGTTAGTGGAGCTGGCCTGGAGTCAGAAACAGGAAGATGCAGGATTTGGGCTGAAATGGGGAAAAGTGGTTCGCACTAGTGCCTTAAAGCAAGAAGGTTGTAGGTTGAAGCTTGTTGGCCTTTCTGTGGAGGTTGGATGTTCTCCCACAGTCCAATGAAATGCTGCTTAGGTTCATTGGTGCTTCTAAATTGGCTGTAGGTGTGGATGTGAGAGAGTGCTTCTCTGTCTCTCTCTGTTGGCCCTGTGATGGACTGCTCACCTGTGCAGGTGGACCACGCCTCTTGCCCTATGACAGCTAGGGCACAGGCTGCAGCCCTGTGAGCCTAAGCTGAATAAATGGTTAGCAAAAATGATTCACAGATGGCCTGAAATCCCCCAGTTAGCAGTTTGGTAGATAACTATGACATGCTAATCCCATCCAGCAGCTGTATTCTACCTGTAAGATGATCCCTGCTGAGCCAAAGCACTTTTTCATATACAAATTACAACCTTTAATAGAAACCTATTGGTCAGCATCTTATTAGCCTGCTGTTAGCTTCATTCCACAGAAAACTGAGAGAAACTAACAGAGTTGATAAAGAATAAAGAGAAATGTGCTGATTTAAAGCCTTTGAAGTGCTTAAAATGATCTCTGTCCACTTCTGTCCACTCATTCATTCATGTAAGCTTTCTAATGCAGCTTTGATCTTCACAGTCTGCTTCATGAAACTCATTCTAACCCTGAATGTCAGAGTGTTCCTCCTTCTCTTTCCCATCATTCATGCTGGCAGTGGAGGAGATTTGGATGTTGGACTGTGTTTTGGATGATGTGTGTATGTTTGTGTTGGACTGCTGTCTGTAAAGCAAACGCACATTTTGCTTTGGATTTCAGTGTCAGACAGACTTTAAGGTGGAATGAAGAGTTGGAGAGTTTCACAGTGAATTATCCAGTGGAGGATTTTTCTTCTTCTTTGAAGGTTTGAAATGTGAACATTGTTCTGCTGCAGTCAATGGACTAAACCAGAGAAGAAGAAAACAGACTTTACCATGAAGATCCTCAGTGTGGATCAGTATAATATCAGCCTGATGTCTGCAGTTTAGTGTCAGCACAACTTTCACATCATATTCATCTCAGCACAACTAAAACATGCTGGCTGACCTCAGAGTTTCAAGTCCACATCCTGGACTCTCCAGGAAACCACACAGATGCTTCACTCCTGAATCCTGCAGCTTGTTGTTGGAGCTCAGGTTCAGCTCTCTCAGATGGGAGGGGTTGGACTTCAGTGCTGCTGCCAGATAATCACAGCTGATCTCTGACAAACCACAGCCCCACAATCTGTATAAAGAATGAAAGATGTAAGTTTATTAGACAAAGTGCTTGAAATCATTCAGTGTTTCATCATCTGTTCAGAGCTGAAGAAGGTTCAGAATGTAGAAGTTTAGAAAATGGAAACTCCAAACAGCTGAAGCCAACAGGAAGCAGCTTCAAACAAACACAACAAGAGAAAAAACTCTGAATGTTTCACATTAAAGTCGTACATTTATCATAAAAACAGGAAAAAGACTTGAAAAAGTCGTGTTTTTCCTTCCAGGAACCACAAGGCTTCACTTTTAAAGGTGAAGTGTGAAAGAAATGGACATATTTGAAGTCCAACACCTTTTTCCAGTCACATTATTAAAGCAGACAAACTACCAGCTCATTTTCATTCCAACAAGTCATCTTCTGACCTGGACTAACAACACTGGTCTCTATGTGCAGCTGGCTGTGAGACCAGTGCTCAGGGAGCGTCTACAAAGTGCAACACTGAAAGAACATCACACACTAATTTGCTTCCAGCACTTTCACACAAACATCTACTGTCATTATTGTCACCAAACTCTGTGGATCCTTTATTGCAAATTCAAATGGGATCAAATGGTCAGACAAAAGAGGGTTATGAGGAAATATGATGAAATGTTGTGTATTAGCAGCAAGTTATTGAATCATTTTCCTCAGAAACCAAACAAAATGATTAACAAACATGTTTTTATCTGTTATCTGTCTGTCACCACTGAGAACCTAAATAATCCACAGAAGTTCTGGAAAATCATTGAGTCTCTTTCAGTGAGTAAAAGCTCCCACACTCTACCCACCTATATTTTTAAGGATTCTGTTCCTCTTCATGATAGGAAGGAGATGATGAATTGCTTTAACAAGCACTTTATATCTTCTGGCTCTTTGTTTGACTCTCTGAACCCAGTCTCTGTAAAATCCGGCACAAACCTTCCGGTGTACACTGGTCAGCCATTTAACTTTGTTCCTTTCTCTGTGCAGGAGGTCTGTAAAGCTCTTAAACTGTTAGATCCTAGAAAATCTCCAGGGCCAGACTTACTAGATCCTTACTTAATGAAACTGGCAGCTGATTTTGTGGCAGAGCCTCTCACAACACTTTTCAACCTCACACTGGATACGAATAAAATTCCTTCTGTATGGAAATCAGCTTTTGTTGTTCCTCTATTAAAAGGGGGTGACCCAGCAGTGTTAACTAATTACAGACCAATATCTAATCTATCTGTGCTGGCCAAAGTTCTTGAATCTCTTGTGTGTGAGCAGTTAAAGGAGTTTTTACACACCAATGCCATTTTATCTGAATATCAACCAGGCTTTAGGAAGAATCACAGTACTATCACAGCTGCAATTAGAGTGGTAAATGATATTACTATTGCACTTGATAAAAAAAACAACACTCTGCATCCCTTTTTATTGATTTGTCAAAAGCATTTGACACTGTTGATCATTGTGTTTTAAAACTTAAACTCTTCCAGGCAGGACTCTCTGAGAGAGCAGTGGATGGTTCTCAAACTACCTCAGTAACAGGACTCAGTGCATTAAATCTGACGGTCTATGTTCTGACTTTGTTACAGTGCACAACGGAGTGCCACAGGGTTCTGTATTAGGTCCCCTTCTATTTATCATTTACGTAAACAATCTTAGTCTAAATGTGCCAGATGCAAACTTGCACTTCTATGCTGATGATGCAGTTATTTACAGCTGTGGTTCAACTCTTGTCCAAGCCATTGACTCCTTGCAGAAAGCCTTTTCTGCTGTCCAGCACTCATTACTTCAGCTTAAACTTGTTCTCAGCGCAGACAAAACAAAGCTCATGCTGTTTTCTAAATCAAGGAATTTGGCCCAAATAATCCCACCAGTAACCACTCTTGAAGGTAATAAAATAGAGTTGGTTCACACCTATAAATATCTGGGAATCTTAATTGATGACTCGCTCACCTTCAAACCACATGTAGAGAATCTTGTAAAAAATCTGAAGTTAAAACTGAGATTTTATTTTCAAAATAAGTTTTGTTTCTCTTTTAATTCAAAGAAGCGGCTTGTTGTTGCAACATTTTTGCCTGTGCTGGATTATGGTGATATTCTATATATGAATGCTTCTGCTCAATGTCTTCGAATGGTTGATTCTGTGTGTCGTGCTTCTCTGAGGTTCATCACTAACCGTAAATTTCAGACTCACCACTGTGAGTTATACTCTCAGGTAGGATGGCCTGCTTTGGTAAGTCGGAGGAACTCTCATTTATACACTTTTATATATAAGGCGATACTTGGGTTGTTGCTTTCCTATATACACTCAACAAAAATATAAACGCAACACCTTTGTTACTGCTCCCATTCCCCATGGGATGGACGTAGAGACCTAAAATTCATTCCAGATACACAATATAACCATCCCTCCCAAACAGTGGTCACAAATCAGTCCAAATGTGTGGTAGTGGGCACATCTGCCATATTGAGATAATCCATCCCACCTCACAGGTGTGCCACATCAGGATGCTGATCTGACATCATGAGTAGTGCACAGGTGTACCTCAGACTGCCCACAACAAAAGGCCACCCTGGAATGTGCAGTTTTGTCTCACAGCAAAATGCCACAGATGCCACAAGCAATGAGGGAGCGTGCAATTGGCATGCTGACAGCAGGAATGTCAACCAGATCTGTCGCCCGTGCATTGAATGTTCATTTCTCAACCATAAGCCGTCTCCACAGGCGTTTCAGAGAATATGGCAGCACATCCAACCGGCCTCACAACCGCAGACCTCGTGTAACCACACCAGCCCAGGACCTCCACATCCAGCAGGTTCACCTCCAAGATCGTCTGAGACCAGCCACCCAGACAGCTGCTGGAACAATTGGTTTGCACAACCAAACAATTTCTGCACAAACTGTCAGAAACCGTCTCAGGGACGCTCAACTGCATGCCCGTCGTCCTCATCGGGGTCTTGACCTGACTCCAGCTCGTCGCCGTAACAGACTTGTGTGGGCAAATGCTCACATTCGATGGCGTCTGGCACGTTGGAGAGGTGTGCGCTTCACGGATGAATCATGGTTCACATTGTTCAGGGCAGATGGCAGCTGAGAATGTCCCAGTTCTTGCATGGCCAGCATACTCACCGGACATGTCACCCATTGAGCATGTTCGGGATGTGCTTGACCGGCGTATACGACAGCGTGTACCAGTTCCCACGAATATCCAACAACCTCGCACAGCCATTGAAGTGGAGTGGACCAACATTCCACAGGCCACAATTGACAATCTGATAGACTCCATGCGACGATGTGTTGCACTGCATGAGGCAAATGGTGGTCACACCAGATACTGACCGGTTCTGGGTCCCCAGACCCCCAATAGCGCAAAAAACTGCACATTCCAGGGTGGCCTTTTGTTGTGGGCAGTCTGAGGTACACCTGTGCACTACTCATGATGTCAGATCAGCATCCTGATGTGGCACACCTGTGAGGTGGGATGGATTATCTCAATATGGCAGATGTGCCCACTACCACACATTTGGACTGATTTGTGACCACTGTTTGGGAGGGATGGTTATATTGTGTATCTGGAATGAATTTTAGGTCTCTACGTCCATCCCATGGGGAATGGGAGCAGTAACAAAGGTGTTGCGTTTATATTTTTGTTGAGTGTATGTTCCCTGCTAGCAATGAAACATGCTGGTCGGTATTCTCTTCGTCCGCATGGCTACTTGTTGCTTTCTGTTCCATTTGCCCGAACTGAACTTGGTAAAAGAGCTTTTGTCCATTTAGCACCCTTGGCTTGGAACAAACTGCAGAAGGAATGGAAAATGACTGAATTAATTTCATTAAGTGCTTTTAAATCTAAACTATGAACCCTTGAGGCCAAGTCCATAACATGAAACTGTTTCAATTAGATTGATTGTCATTTTAACTGACCTTTTTATTTTTATTTGAAATTTATTGACTTTTATTGAATTTTATTTTATTTGTATTCTTTCACTTATTGTTGCTGCCTGTGTTTGATTGAGTAATTTCTGTAACTGTGAGACACTTGCTGCTGCCTATCTTGGCCAGGTCTCCCGTGAAGAAGAGGTTTTTAATCTCAATGGGATCTTCCTGGTTAAATAAAGGTTTAATAAAAGAAAATTAAATTTTTTTTTTTTACAAACGCAGTGTTGGACTTGGATCAACAGGATAAGCTGATGTTTAAAGGCATTTGAGTATCGCTGTATGAGAGTCCAGTTATTACTCAATATTTATGGATGATGTTCTTTCAGTGTTGCACTTTGTAGACGCTCCCTGAGCCTCACAGCCAGCTGCACATGGACCAGCTGACATTACCCAGCATTAGAGGCGGGTGTAAAAAAATGGATTTTCCTCTTTAAATGGTTTTAATTTGAATAAAGCGATGTTGATTCATTCAGTCCTGAATCGATTTTTAATATAAATGTATTTTGCCAGAATCTCAGGTTAAAGCTCCCAAAAGTATTTCAACAACAAGCAAACAGATAAAACAGTAAATGAGAGCAGCTAAACACACAAAGATGGAAACACAGAGCGTGGATCGTACACTCGACAGCACGTACACGGACACGCCGTCGGGGCTGAAAGTGGACAGCTCACAGATCCTGAAGCTGCAGGTTTCATCTGTCTCCAACCAAAACTGACTGAACCAGCAGCAGAAGAAGATCCAAACTACGCTTTACGTTTGATGAACATCGTCATGAATTCTCTCTGACTTTGACGTTTACTTCCTGCACAGCTCTCTCTCTCTCAGTGTACTTCAAGAACAGTTTACCTTCAAAAATCTGTTTCCTGCATTATTCACTGCTTATTACGCACCAGTCTGCTGTTGTGTTCACTGCTGTCGGCCTCCGAAAACAAAGCCTCATTTCTGCTGTTCAATACTGAAGAAATTTAAACCTTTTAAAATGATGACAGATTACAAACTCTCAGCTGTGTCTGTAATCAAACTTCTGTAACTTTGCTTCACTTCAGCAGCATCAGCTCATGTTCACATGTTGATTCATGGTTTGCTTCAGTTTTTGATGGACTGCAGAATATTTTGAAGGTTATCTGCTATAAAAAGCCAGAACAGGAAAATCTGCTTCATGTGTTTCTGTTTGATCCTCAGTGACTTTGACACAAAGGCCTCTGCTGTGATGATCACACCTCTGATCAAGTCTCACAGTGTCAGCTTTGTTTTTATACATATGGATATGTGCTGATAAATGATCAGAATTATAATATTTCCCACTGTCTGCTGTGTGCCGTGACCTTTGACCTGCTAAAGACAGTCAGCTGTGGATTATTCATTGTTGTGTCTGATACTTAGAACTGTGAGGAAGAACACTACACAGTTAATCAGGGTCCCCTCTCTCTGAATCAGGAAAGGTGGGCAGGCCGCGTGTGGGCCGCGGGCCATACGTTGAGTATCACTGTTTGAAATGTGAACATTGTTTTGCTGCAGTCAATGGACTAAACCAGAGAAGAAGAAAACAGACTTTACCATGAAGATCCTCAGTGTGGATCAGTATAATATCAGCCTGATGTCTGCAGTTTAGTGTCAGCACAACTTTCACATCATATTCATCTCAGCACAACTAAAACATGCTGACTGACCTCAGAGTTTCAAGTCCACATCCTGGACTCTCCAGGAAACCACACAGATGCTTCACTCCTGGATCCTGCAGCTTGTTGTTCAGGCTCAGGTCCAGCTCTCTCAGATGGGAGGGGTTGGACTTCAGTGCTGCTGCCAGATAATCACAGCTGATCTCTGACAAACCACAGCCCTTAAAACTGTATAAAGAATGAAAGATGTAAGTTTATTAGACAAAGTGTGAGCTTGAAATCATTCAGTGTTTCATCATCTGTTCAGAGCTGAAGAAGGTTCAGAATGTAGAAGTTTAGAAAATGGAAACTCCAAACAGCTGAAGCCAACAGGAAGCAGCTTCAAACAAACACAACAAGAGAAAAAACTCTGAATATTTCACATTAAAGTCGTACATTTATCATAAAAACAGGACAAAGACTTGAAAAAGTCGTGTTTTTCCTTCCAGGAACCACAAAGCTTCACTTTTAAAGGTGAAGTGTGAAAGAAATGGACATATTTGAAGTCCAACACCTTTTTCCAGTCACATTATTAAAGCAGACAAACTACAAGCTTATTTTCATTCCAACAAGTCATCTTCTGACCTGGACTAACAACACTGGTCTCTATGTGCAGCTGGCTGTGAGACCAGTGCTCAGGGACCGTCTACAAAGTGCAACACTGAAAGAACATCACACACTCATTTGCTTCCATCATCCAACCTGAAGAGGAAACAGAGACGGCTCCCCTTCAAAGTAAAAACTGCTCCTTTTGGACACAGTATCAAAGAAAGTCTACAGTATAACATAGAAAAGACAGAACAAAGTTTTGGTTGTTTTTAAATTGTGCAGAAATGAAACTACACTAAGTTCAATTATGTGACAGACATTTCATCCCATGTCAGTTTGGCCTCATCCTGGGCCGGATTATCCAGCACACACTCTGACCACAGGCCCAGGGACCACGCACAGCTGGGCTCCATCCAAGAGACAGAAAACAAACCAACACAATAATAAAAAGCACCATGTGATCTTCTTACATCTTCAAGACAAACATAGTAAAAACATGAGCATATTTGTTTCCTGATAAAATGATGTGACAGGTAGAACAGAGTAAAGTGGTGGTGTTACAGCCTTTCTCCCCTCTGCTGCCGAGGCTGTTAGTCTCTCCCAAACTCAGCTACAGGACTTCCAAATGAATGACAGCAGCAGAAGTTCCTTTACAAATGAAAGAGGAAGAGCAGAAGAAGAGGAGAGGGAGGCCACCCTGACCATCACTCCAGCTGAAAACATCACACTTCCATTAAAGTTGGTGAGGAAATGTTGAGCAGGATGAGCTGCTGGCTAATCTGGAGGCTGTAGCAGCAGCTCACAGTCACAGTGGATTTCCACTCATGAAAAAGCTCTGGCTGCTTCATTTCTCATCTCATATCAGAGACTTTAATGCTTCACTGAAGCTGTACTGTGATGCTTTCATATCCCAGTGAGGCCTCCATAATGATTTCAGCTGTTCTGTGCACACACTGTGTGCCCTGTATGGCTCAAAGTCTCTGCAGCCTGTTTTTATCTGCTATCATCAGATCTTCATCATCCTCATTCACATCCCTCACACACTCTACAGCCTCATCAGCACCGACTTCATCTTCACTGACTGATGGAGCACAACATGAACCTGTGGAGGCTGAAACACTGTCCTGTCAAACATCTCCCCGTCACCACTCCACTTCTGTCAGCCTTTAAATGAACCCTGCTCAAGTCTGTCACTTCTGTTTGGAGCCAAAAGAGGTTAAAGATTATGCCACTACATTCTTGTCTAGAAAATATTAAAAGTGTATTTGGTGACACACAAAAAAGGGTAAAGTTTAAGTATAGTTTGGGTCCACACATGTCCAAACCCTGGTGTGTAGGCCTACTTAGTATTGAGAAAAGCCCACTAAAAGAACGCCCACCAGACCAAAGCAATGGTTTTGACTTGATCAGCATTAACCCAGCCCCCTGACTTTGATGGGTGAAGCTGACAAATAAAATGTATTTATGAACAGCGATGCAGGGCCAGGAGTAGCAACGTGAATTAAATAAATACATCATTAAATAATTCATTAAATGTGTCAGTAAAACAATTAAAATAGAAAACAAACCAATAACTGATTAAATATGTAATTAACTAATTAGAATAGTACATAAATAAATAATGAATTGTTTTAAATCAAATTAACTGATAATTCATTATCAATATATTTTTTTAATTAATTATATACATTTTTAATTAATTACTGAAATAAATAATTCATTAGTGATGTATTTATTTAATACAACCATAAAATTATTGCTAGTTTACTCAAAATAAATTTAAGACATCAATATTAAAGGTTAAATTATGATAATGAATACATGCAACTATAACTGATGACGTAAGAATTTGGATTTTTTAAGCTAAAGCGAAGGTGCTGACTCACTTGGCATGTTACTCTCAAATCCTCCCTAATAACAATAACATAATTACACTTTAGCCACAAGAGGGCAGCAGCATTAATACAAGTCACGTGTATATAAAGGTACAGTGATTATATTACAGTGATTTTGACAAAAACAAAACAGAAGTTGATGGCAGTGTGTTTTCCATAACATACCAACCAAATTAAATAATAAAAACTTTATAACTTACAGAACTTTTTTAGAGACTTTGACCACTGGCAGCAGCCTCAGAAGAGACTCCTCTGAAGCAGAGTATTTATGCAGGTCAAACACATCCAGATCTTTTTCTGATGACAGTAAGATGAAGACCAGAGCTGACCACTGAGCAGGAGACAGTTCATCTGTTCGGAGACGTCCTGATCTCAGGAACTGTTGGATCTCCTCCACTAGAGAACGATCATTCAGTTCATTCAGACAGTGAAACAGATTGATGCTTTTCTCTGCAGACAGATTCTCACTGAGCTTCTTCTTGATGTACTGAACTGCTTCCTGATTGGTCTGTGAGCTACTTCCTGTCTGTGTCAGCAGACCTCGTAGGAGAGTCTGATTGGTCTGCATTGAAAGACCCAGGAGGAAGCGGAAGAACAAGTCCAGGTGTCCATTTGGACTCTGTAAGGCCTTGTCCACAGATCTCTGGTGGAGAGATTGAAGTTTTGGTTTATCAAATAATTTAGACCACATGGACGTTGTTTGTTGTTCTTCTTCCAGCAGATTAAGTCCAGAGTTGATGAAGGTCAGGTGGACATGAAGAGCAGCCAGAAACTCCTGAACACTGAGATGAACAAAGCAGAACACCTTGTCCTGGTACAGTTGTTTCTCCTCTTTAAAGATCTGTGTGAACACTCCTGAGTACACTGAGGCTGCTAAGGGCTAATCTAAAGAAGGGTATCAAAAAAGCCAAACACGGAGATCACGTGACCCGTCGTCAGGAATGCCAGCATAGTTTTTAGCTCTGCACACATTGTCACTGTTTATCACTATCCTGTCATATAAATTAGTTATCTCAACGCCGATCCCACTATGGACACCGCTTCAACCAGAGACTCGCGGAAAAGGGAGATTGCTCAGTCTCCCTTAAAGAAGAAGTTTAAAGATTCCTCCGTCACTAAGGAAGACCTCGACGAGGCTATTGCTAACGGTGTGAAGCTAGCACTTCAGGAACAACAAAAGTCCCTCGATTCAGTGGTTGCCTCGGCAGTCAGGGAAGCTATGGACTCTATCTTAATTCCTGCTCTGCGCGACCTACGCACAGACCTTCAAAAGACCAATGAAGTGGTAAATAATGTTAGCGGGGAAATCGAGAGGGTAACTGCAATGGCTAAACGCACTCAAGACCGAGTGGACTCAGTGCAAGCCGCCGCGCGTGAGGACAGACGATCGGTTATCGATCTGAAGAAACAACTCGATCTACTCACGACAAAGCTTACAGATCTGGAGGACAGGGGTCGCAGGAATAACATCAGGCTTGTTGGCTTACCTGAAATGCTGGAGGGCTCGGATACAGTTGGCTACATTAAGGCCAATCTCCCCAAGTGGATTCCGTCGTTGGAGGGGCACAACATCGACATCGAACGAGCGCATCGGGTGTACGACGGCCGCGATACTAATACCAAGAAGCCTCGCACCCTAATCTTCAGATTGTTACGGTGGCAGGACAGATCGGCAATTCTCAAAGGGGCACGCAAAGCATATCCAGTGAAGCATGCCGCCAACACCACTCTTCTTTTCTTCCCTGACTTCAGTCCGACTACAACAGCAAAGAGGAAGAGTTTCTCTCCCGTCATGAAGAAGGCTACGGCTATGGGCCTGGAACCATTCCTCATTTACCCCGCCGTGATGAAGATAGAGCACGGTGGTAAGAAGATGGCTTTCGAATCCCCTCAACTGGCAGAAGATTTCATTAACTCCCTGCCGCGTAAGCTGAATCCTGCAACGCCGCAGTGTGTTGATGGGGCCCCCGCTTTTCCTCCCGATCTAAACAGCGCGGCCAACAACGCTGGCAATCAGCATGCGGGAGAAGGCAACTTAGTGGACATGAATGACTGAACGCCGGTTAGTTGTCCTGTTTTAGTTGCAGCAGGCCTCAACTAGGTTGACGGCAGGATCACTTTCATGGGTTAAGGTTGGTTACATTTAATTTAGCGACTTGCTTCGCCCCTCCCGGGGGTAGTTTTTATTTATTTATTTATTTTTGTATTGTATCTTATTTTGTTTTGTGTATGTATGCATGTGTATGTGTATATGTATGTATGTGTATATGTATGTGTATATATATATATATATATATATATATATATATATATATATATATATATATATATATATATATATATATATGTGTGTGTATATATGTGTGTGTGTGTGTATGTATGTATATATTTATATATATGTATTTTTTTTTTTAATATTAATTATTTATTTTACTTTTCTTTGAGCTTATCATGGTCAAACATTTGCTGGCTGTTGTTACTGTACATATATAAGATACATTTGTATTATTTTATTTTATTTTTTATGCAAATATTTATATTTTATATTCTTTTTTTTCTTCTTTTTTTTTTCTTTCTTCGCTTTATAAGATAATTTCACTCAGTCGGGAGGGTGTGGGATATACTTACCCACTTAATTTTCGTTGCCTATGTGTGCACGTCTGACCCTCAAGTTTTTTGTGTTGGAGTGGAAGGACCGGTTACGAATCAATCAGAAGTTTGTGTTCTAGCAGACCTATGGAGGGAGCTCTGTGCGGTCTGCACCAGTTTTTGTATATAGTTTTTTCCTCCCCTGTCCCCTCCCTTGCAGACATATCTCTATGCAAAGTTAAAATTCCAGTAGCACTAGTGAAACATTGCAGTACTTGGCAGGGGTATGGTGGCCTTATATTTTACTACACATTGACGTTCCTCTCTTGCTATCTTCACATTGGGACCATTCTTGGACACTTGCCGTACCGATGCTACCATTGATTATTCTGTCACTTAACGTTAATGGTCTTAACTCCGCTATTAAGCGGACACGTGTCCTTGAGTACCTATACCGTAAAAAGGCTGACATTGCTTTAATCCAAGAAACACATCTGAAACAAGGTGATGTGGCACGTTTTCAAAACAAACACTACAAACTAATAGCTTCGTCCTCTGCCCCAAATAAAACGAAGGGTGTCTGTATCTTGCTGAAGAGAAAATTCGACCTTACTACCAGGTATAGCACGAGTGATGAAAATGGCCGGCTGGCACTTGTAACTGGCAGTATCTTAAACCATAAACTGGTATTCGTATCTGTATACTGTCCAAATGAGCCAGACAGGGACTTTTTTACTTATATTGCCAATACACTATTAGAATACAATGATTATTCCATAGTGTTGGGTGGAGACTTCAATGCTGTCGTCAACCCCGTTTTAGATAAATCTCATCCAGATGCAGTAGCTAATCTCTCATCTTCTCTGTTGAATACACTTATAAAAGATCTTAATCTCATCGACCTTTGGCGGATGCAGAATTTCGACATTAGGGATTATACATTCTTTTCTAATAGACATAAGACATTTTCTAGGATAGATTACGTTTTTGTTAGTCCTTCCTTAGTTTCAGGTGATACATCTATTTCTATTCAGCCAATCTTGATATCGGATCATTCAGCTTTGTTATGCTCTGTCGATCTGCCCAATTTAAAGAATAGGGCCCCCAGGTGGTGCTTTAATACGTCCCTATTAACTAACTCTACCTTTCTCAGCCTGCTTAAGCTCCAGCTGAAGGAATTTTTAGATATCAACGCTAATGAGGATATCGACCCACAAGTCTTATGGGAGACTACAAAATGTTTCATTCGTGGCTTTTCCATCTCATTCTCCTCCATGTTGGCAAAAACAAAACTTGCTCAGGTGTCCAATCTAGTAAATCAGATGGAATCTTTACGGAATCTGCAAAAACTTAGCCGGTCAGACGATCAGTCTACACTCCTAGCTTCACTAAAAGAAGAATATGATGCAATAACCTTGTCCAAAGCAGAGTTCATCTTGCATAGAACTAGACAGAAGTACTATTTTGAATCAGAGCATCCTAGTCATTTGTTGGCACTTATGCTTAAAGAATGTGAAACAAGGGCACATATCCCAGCTATAACAGCTGCAAACGGTAAAATTACGACAAATCCTCAGTCCATTAACACCACTTTCTCGTCATTTTTTGTAAATCTGTATAAATCAGATATCAATTTTAAGGATACTATCTGTAATAGCTTTCTCGAAAATCTGGATCTACCTCATTTTCCACAAGCAGATCAGGATGAGCTAGAGGCCCCATTAACTCTAGATGAGCTGCATAGAGCGCTGAAAGACCTTAACAAAGGTAAATCACCTGGACTGGATGGCCTTCCGCCAGAACTATTTCTAGAACTTTGGGATACAATAGTTTCGCTCATGCTCGGCTCATTTAATTTTGCAATCCGGAACGGGTCTTTCCATAGAGACCAGAAAACAGCACTTATTACCCTTCTCTTAAAAAAGGGAAAGGACCCTCTTGAGTGCTCTAGTTTCAGACCGATAGCTCTGCTCACAACTGATCTCAAAGTATTTGCAAAAGCTCTCGCATTGCGCTTGGAAAGAGTTATCCATGTTTTGGTCAATGCAGACCAGACAGGATTTATCCGAGGGCGGCTTGCATCTGATAACATAAGACGGCTGTTGCACATCATAGATGCCGCTAACAGCTATCAAAATCCATGTGCAGTATTTTCACTTGATGCAGAAAAAGCCTTTGATAGGCTAGAGTGGGACTATATGTGGATGGTATTGAAACACTTTGGGTTTAAGCAGAAATTTGTTGCTATGATTCAAACACTATATCACTCACCTCTTGCTAGTGTCTTAACAGGGGACCTGGTCTCTCCCCCTTTCACGCTGCAGCGTGGAACGAGGCAGGGTTGACCTCTCTCTCCTCTCCTGTTCTGCCTCTCTCTAGAGCCCCTAGCACAAGCCATCAGACAGTCCACAATTTCTCCCATAAGAATTGGTGGTCAAAATCATATCATATCTCTATATGCGGATGATATTATTCTGTTTTTGGACAACTATGAGACGTCCATCCATCCATTAATTAAAAACTTTGACCATTTCAGCTCTCTATCTGGCTACAAAATAAACTGGTCGAAATCTGCTCTGATGCCTTTGAACGTTAAAGCTACGAAAGTTTCCTTACCCGGTTGTGTTCAGATCAAAAGCACTTTTACTTATCTGGGCATTTCAATTCATAATAGTATTCCAAAGATAATCAAGGACAATTTTACTACTATGCTAAATAAGATCAAATCCGACTTTCAAAGATGGGACAATTTAAAAACTTCGCTTCAGGGTAGAATCAACACAGTAAAGATGAACATACTGCCACGGCTTAATTTCCTTTTTTTTATGTTGCCACTCTCTCCTCCTCTAACTTATTTTAAAGACATACAGTCTGCGGTGTCTAAATTTATTTGGAATGGCAAAAGGCCTAGGATACGTTTGTCAACATTGCAGCGGCCCAAATTGTTTGGTGGCCTGGCAGTGCCAAACTTCGAGTTTTTTTACTGGTCGTTCCAAATCAGGGCGCTTAGTACGTGGGTCAACCCAGAGGCTACTACTGCGTGGAAAATGATCGAATCCGCCAAGGCAGCACCGCATAGACTGCAAGATCTTCTGTTTGCTAATGTTCCCACCAATACGCTCTACAACAACAACAAATTCGGACCTATTATTGCCAACTCTATACAGGTATGGAGGAAAATAGAAAGGCGGCTGGGTGCTCCAGTTAAATTTTGTAAAAGCTCACCACTCTGGCATAATTTAAAGTTACTATGTGGCAGTGCCATTTGCCATTTGTTCAACCCTCTTGGTTCTCACTCGGGATAAACCTTTTTGATGATCTATTCAACGCCCAAGGCCTCTGCTCATTTCAGGACTTAAGGACATGTTTTTCTCTTCCTGCATCTTCTTACTTTGTGTATCTGCAGCTCAGATCAGCTTTAAAAGCATATGGTGTCCCCTGGGATTCTCCTCTTCCCTCTCATCCCATGTTGGACTGGATCCTGCCTAAATCTGGCAGACCCTCTGTTTCCAAAATCTACAACAAATTAGCCGAACATGGTATGAAGTCCCTGCCCATTGAATCTATTTGGGTCAGGGAACTGGGAGAACTGCAGGTTAATATAGACTGGGATACAGTTTGGTCTAATCTGAGTTTGACTTCTAAGAACCTGGCACATCAATTAATTCATTTCAAAACCATACACAGAACATACATTACACCCTATAGGAGGTTCCAGATGAAACTACAGGCTACGTATCACTGTCACATCTGCAATGATTCATCACCTGGCACGTTTTTGCACATGTTTTGGGACTGTCCTGTGGTATCCAATTTTTGGGTCTTTGTAAACTCTGTGTTATCTGAGGTACTGGAAGTTTTTTATGTTCCCAATCCTGGTCTTTGTCTCCTTAATGATACCTCTGAAATCTCCTTAAAACAAATGCAATGCAAAATGTTGTTCGCTGGATTCACATCCGCAAAGAAGACTATTACAAAGCAATGGTTCTGTCCTGACATTTGTATGGAATCATTCTGGAGGCGATGTCTTATCCGTGTTATTGGTTTTGAACATACCACAGCAAAATTAAATAAAGCTCGACCCACGACTGTTGACGCTTGGAAAATCTTCTCATCCAGAGTTATCTCCTGGAAGAGGCAATAATTGGTTTTAACTTTGTGTTTTTGTGTCTTTTCTTTGCTGTCCCTATGCCTTGTTTGCTAATGTTTGCTTTGCTACTGCGGTTTACAGTTGTGCTGTATATGTCTGTACCTACCCCCCCCCCCCCAACCATAAATCAATAAAATGTTGATCACAAAAAAAAAAAAAGCCAAACACCATTACAAAAAGAAGGTAGAAGAACACTTCTCCAACTCCAACCCCCGACGCATGTGGCAAGGACTCCAGACCATTACAGACTACAGGACCACCAAACCCTCCCCGCATCCTCTGATGTCACCTTCCTCAACGAGCTCAACAACTTTTATGCTCGTTTTGAGTGAGGGAACCCCACAACCACAACCAAAACAGACATGATGCCAGACCACCAACCTCTGACTCTCTCCCCCACCGATGTAGGAGCGGTGCTGAGCAGGATCAATGTCCACAAGGCTGCAGGTCCTGATGGCATCCGATGTAGGAGCGGTGCTGTTCTCAGAGCGTGTTCTGGGGAGCTTGCAGGAGTGCTCACAGACATATTCACTCTGTCCTTGGCCCACGCTGTGGTACCGGCCTGCTTCAAATCCACCTCCATCGTCCCGATACCCAAAAACTCCAACCCATCTAGCCTCAATGACTACGACCCCATCATCACAAAGTGCTTAGAGCAGCTCTTCCTAGCACACTTCAAATCCTGTCTCCCCCCCACCCTGGACCCCCACTAATTCGCATAGCGCCAGAACAGGAGCACAGAGGATGCAGTCTCCATCACACTGCACTCTGTCCTCTCACACCTGGACAACAACAACACCTACGCCAGAATGCTGTTTATAGACTTCAGTTCAGCATTCAATACAATCCACCCCTCACAACTCATCAGGAAACTGACAGACCTGGGCATCAGTTCCCTCATCTGCAAATGGTTACTGGACTTCCTGACCAACCGCCCCCAACATGTCCGGCTGATAACCGCTGCTCATCTACAATCACAATGAACACCGGTGTACCACAAGGCTGTGTGATGAGCCCTTTCCTCTACTCCCTCTTCACCCACGACTGCAGACCTGCTGATGGTTCCAACGCCATCATTAAGTTTGCAGATGACACCGCGGTGATTGGCCTCATCAGTGACAACAATGAGGCCGCCTACAGGGAGGAGGTGGATTGTCTGGCTGAGTGGTGCGACACAAACAACCTGCTGCTTAACACTGAGAAGACCAAGGAGCTCATCGTGGACTACAGGAGGAATGCTGACCCACATCCACCCATCCACATTAAGGGGACGGCTGTGGAGCGTGTGAGCAGCTTCAAGTTCCTGGGAGTCCACATCTCCGAGGATCTCACCTGGACGACCAACTGCTCCAAGCTGCTCAAGAAGGCTCACCAGCTCCTCTTCTTCTTGAGGACTCTGAGGAAGAACCACCTGTCCTCAGACATCCTGGTGAACTTCTATCGCTGCACCATCGAGAGCATCCTGACCAACTGTATAACAGTCTGGTACGAGAACTGCTCTGCCTCGGACCGGAAGGCGTTGCAGAGGGTCGTGAAAACTGCCCAGCGCATCGCCGGGGCACCACTTCCTGCCATACATGACATCTACTGGAAGCGGTGTCTGAAAAGGGCTGGGAAAATCATCAAAGACCCCAGTCACCCATCACATGGACTCTTCACCCTCCTGCCCTGGGAGGCGCTACAGGAGCCTCCGGACTAAGACCACCAGGTACCGGAACAGCTTCTTCCCCACAGCTGTCAGACTCCTGAACTCTGCCTCCTGACATCTGACCCACGTTAAACTCATGGACTGAACATACACACACCCAAAACCACCTACACACACACACACACACAATGGACAACTGTACCCTCAAACACACAATAATAACATGAACTGAACAACCACTCACAACCACCAGCACTTTATATAGCCTCTGTAGAAATTATCGACATATCTCACTTATCTTAACTGCACTACTGTATAGCTCTGTGTAAATAATCATTCTGTACATTCAATAATCTTTAATCCTACAACTGTTTATAACTTGCATAGTTCATATTTCTGTATAGCTGTATATCTCAGATTTCTGTATAGTTTTTTATTTCATATTTATATCCTGTTCATAGCCTGTACATACTTAGTTATAGAATATTCATAACATACTTCATACCGTGTACATTATAACATACCATAATAGACCCATTTCTGTAATATACTTACATATCTATATTATTGCTAATATATATTGTAATATATCTATATCATGGCTAAAGCACTTCTGGATGGATGCAAACTGCATTTTGTTGCCCTGTACCTGTGCATGTGCAATGACAATAAAGTTGAATTCTATTCTATTCTATTCTAATAATTCCCACTGTCTGCTGTGTGCCGTGACCTCTGACCTGCTAAAGAGAGTCAGCTGTGGATTATTCATTGTTGTGTCTGATACTTAGAACTGTGAGGAAGAACACTACACAGTTAATCAGGGTCCCCTCTCTCTGAATCAGGAAAGGTAGGCAGGCCGCGTGTGGGCCGCGGGCCATACGTTGAGTCTCACTGTTTGAAATGTGAACATTGTTCTGCTGCAGTCAATGGACTAAACCAGAGAAGAAGAAAACAGACTTTACCATGAAGATCCTCAGTGTGGATCAGTATAATATCAGCCTGATGTCTGCAGTTTAGTGTCAGCACAACTTTCACATCATATTCATCTCAGCACAACTAAAACATGCTGACTGACCTCAGAGTTTCAAGTCCACATCCTGGACTCTCCAGGAAACCACACAGATGCTTCACTCCTGAATCCTGCAGGTTGTTGTTGGTCGAAGACCAGTACACACTACTCAGGTCCAGCTCTCTCAGATGGGAGGGGTTGGACTTCAGTGCTGCTGCCAGATAATCACAACTGATCTCTGACAAACCACAGTCCCTCAATCTGTATAAAGAATGAAAGATGTAAGTTTATTAGACAAAGTGTGAGCTTGAAATCATTCAGTGTTTCATCATCTGTTCAGAGCTGAAGAAGGTTCAGAATGTAGAAGTTTAGAAAATGGAAACTCCAAACAGCTGAAGCCAACAGGAAGCAGCTTCAAACAAACACAACAAGAGAAAAAACTCTGAATGTTTCACATTAAAGTCATACATTTCTCATAAAAACAGGACAAAGACTTGAAAAAGTCGTGTTTTTCCTTCCAGGAACCACAAGGCTTCACTTTTAAAGGTGAAGTGTGAAAGAAATGGACATATTTGAAGTCCAACACCTTTTTCCAGTCACATTATTAAAGCAGACAAACTACAAGCTCATTTTCATTCCAACAAGTCATCTTCTGACCTGGACTAACAACACTGGTCTCTATGTGCAGCTGGCTGTGAGACCAGTGCTCAGGGACCGTCTACAAAGTGCAACACTGAAAGAACATCACACACTCATTTGCTTCCATCATCCAACCTGAAGAGGAAACAGAGACGGCTCCCCTTCAAAGTAAAAGCTGCTCCTTTTGGACACAGTATCAAAGAAAGTCTACAGTATAACATAGAAAAGACAGAACAAAGTTTTGGTTGTTTTTAAATTGTGCAGAAATGAAACTACACTAAGCTCAATTATGTGACAGACATTTCATCCCATGTCAGTTTGGCCTCATCCTGGGCCGGATTATCCAGCACACACTCTGACCACAGGCCCAGGGGCCACGCACAGCTGGGCTCCATCCAAGAGACAGCAAACAAACCAACACAATAATAAAAAGCACCATGTGATCTTCTTACATCTTCAAGACAAACATAGTAAAAACATCAGCACATTTGTTTCCTGATAAAATGATGTGACAGGTAGAACAGAGTAAAGTGGTGGTGTTACAGCCTTTCTCCCCTCTGCTGCCGAGGCTTTTAGTCTCTCCCAAACTCAGCTACAGGACTTCCAAATGAATGAAAGCATGGAAGAGGAGAAGAAGAGGAGAGGGAGGCCACCCTGACCATCACTCCAGCTGAAAACATCACACTTCCATTAAAGTTGGTGAGAAAATGTTGAGCAGGATGAGCTGCTGGCTAATCTGGAGGCTGTAGCAGCAGCTCACAGTCACAGTGGATTTCCACTCATGAAAAAGCTCTGGCTGCTTCATTTCTCATCTCATATCAGAGACTTTAATGCTTCACTGAAGCTGTACTGTGGTGCTTCCATATTCCAGTGAGGCCTCCATAATGATTTCAGCTGTTCTGTACACACACTGTGTGCCCTGTATGGCTCAAAGTCTCTGCAGCCTGTTTTTATCTGCTATCATCAGATCTTCATCATCCTCATTCACATCCCTCACACACTCTACAGCCTCATCAGCACTGACTTCATCTTCACTGACTGATGGAGCACAACATGAACCTGTGGAGGCTGAAACACTGTCCTGTCAAACATCTCCCCGTCACCACTCCACTTCTGTCAGCCTTTAAATGAACCCTGCTCAAGTCTGTCACTTCTGTTTGGAGCCAAAAGGAAAAACTGTTGTTCAGTCGTTTGGAAAGACAACATTTCTGAAAGCACTCAAACTTCTTCACATTTGTCTTCAGACACATCCTGAACATGTAGGAACTAAAGAAAGTTTCAAACATCAATCAAAGACCTGAAATATAGAAAAACAACAACAGCCGCAGTCAGTGAACTCACCTCAGAGTCTCCAGTCGACAGTTTGGACTCTCCAGTCCAGCACACAGAAGCTTCATCCCTGAATCCTGTAGCTTGCTCCAACTCATATCCAGCTCTGTCAGATGGGAGGGGTTGGACTTCAGAGCTGAGGCCACAACTTCACAGTGAGACTCTGAGAGTCGACACTCAGTCAGTCTGTGATGATAGAAAATATAAAATGTGTTATTATAAAAGCAGAAAATCTGCATTATAAACACAGACTGAATGTATATGAAGACAAAACAGAGTGAGGTCATAATCTGATGAATCTGCTCTTCACATCTGTGCTTCAGCTCCTCTTACTGTGTTTGACATGACACAACGATTGAGTCTCTCTCAGACCTGCAGACTTTTAATGAGAATCTTTGTTTGGCTTTAATCTGCAGATGAAGGAGGAAGATGGTGTCACATTTAGGCTTCCATAATGTCCACAGTCTGTCACTGAGATCTGATCCAGAGTCAGAGTGAAGACACACATTTGGACTGTTTCCTGTTTTGACTCCAGAACATTTTGAATGAGTTCAGCTCAGTGAAGAGTTCCAGCTGGAAAGATGATCTCTGTTTGCTACCTGCTGTCAGGTACGACTGTTCACGTCCACACGCAGGAAAAACCTGCTGACTGTTACCAAACGGAGCAGAAATCTCATCACTGGACAATAATGATGAATGAACTCAGAGCTGCTGATATCAGATCTGATTTCAGGGGAACTAAACACAGAAATGATTGGCTCATTTTAGCTTTCTGAGCCATTATCTGCTGGTGTGTCGCTAGTTGGCAGAAAATGATTTGTATTCCTGTTCAGGGCTTCAGTGTTTATGAGTCCAGATCCAGGTGACAGCAAGTCAAAATGATGTTACCTGTCTGTGTCCAGCAGCAGCCTGTATTCACTTTGAATATTGTTATAACCTGACATGGATCAGTTTGTCTTTGATTGGTTTGTAAATGTCACTGTTTCCATTGGACCTGAGTGACGTACAAAGACAGAGAGGGAGAGAAAGGAGAGAGAGGATGGAGACAGCAAAGAGAGAGCAAACACAAACAGGTGAGAGTGGACAGGTGACCAAGGTCAGCAACCAATCAGAGAGCTTCTGTTTGACCCACAGTCACTGATGATGACTGCACATAACCAAGCAGTGTGTTACTCTGATATCAAATATGGATCCTGCTCTTATAATAATGATGATCAGATGATATTATTGTGTTATTTTGTAGCTGAATACGATGTTTGTGTGATTATCAGTGAAAGAAGCAGTGAGGAGGATGGAGAGAGAGAGAGGACAGAGGGTGAAGTTAGAAACACTAAAAGGATTTTTCATGGATTTCATGGATGATTTGAGTGATTTCCAGCAGGACACTTAAACATGTCAGTGGACGTCCTAAAGAACATATTCACTGATATGAAACGTGTCATTGAACAGGATTAATATCAGTGGAAACATGGTGGAAACAGCTGTGACTGCATGGATGTGACACACTTCAAATCTGTTCTCCACTCTTGGATTTGGGATCCATGGAGCTGCTGCTGAGTCTGTACAATAAAGGAATGGTGTGGAAGGTTGCAGCGTACGGACACAAACACTTTGTGGTTACAATCTGATTTTATTTTCAACATTAAACTACTAACCTACACTGATCAATGATGCTAATGATCACATCTGGACTCACCCAGCCTTTCTGCAGGTCCTCACAGCTGGAATCAGTCTCAGTCGTCCCCGCTCTGATGTTTTGTACTTCTGCAGGTCCAACTCATCCAGAACCTCCTCTGACATCTGCAGCATGAAGGCCAGAGCTGAGCACTGGATCTCAGAGAGTTTCTTCTCTGATCTGTTCTCTGACTTCAGGAACTCTTGGATCTCCTGATGTACTGAGAGGTCGTTCATCTCCATCAGACAGTGGAAGATGTTGATGCTTCTGTCAGGAGAGATTTCATCACTGTTCATCTCCTTCAGGTTGTTGATGACTCTCTGGATGGTTCCTGGACTGATCTCTGTCTGACCCAGCAGACCTACTAAGAGTCTCTGGTTGGACTCCAGACAGAGGCCATGAAGGAAGCGAACAAACAGGTCCAGGTGGCCATTTTTACTCTGGAGGGATTTCTCCATGGCTCTCCTCGGGAAATCATCCAGAGATGATTCATCCAGAGATGGTTTAATGTGGGGAAACCGAAGCAAATTAGTATAATCATGATAGTCAAAATCAAAGTCAGAATCATAACAAAAATCTCCCAGGAAGTCTTCCACTACCTCTATCTTCCTGTTGGTGTGACAGTGGAACATGTAGACGGCAGCCAGAAACTCCTGAATGCTCAGATGAACAAAGCAGTAGACTGGTTTCTGGAAGATCACACACTCTCTTTTGAAGATCTCTGTACAAACTCCTGAGTACACCGAGGCCTCTGTCACATCCAGACCACACTGCTCCAGGTCTTCTTGGTAGAACATGATGTTTCGTTTCTCCAGATGTTCAAACGCCAGCCTCCCCAGCTTCAGAAGAACTTCCCTGTCAGCCTCCGTCAGCTCCTGTGGACTCGTCTCACGTCCCTCATGGTACTTGTTCTTCTTCCTGTTTGTCTGAAGCAGCAGGAAGTGTGAGTACATGTCAGTCAGGGTCTTGGGCAGCTCTCCTCTCTGCTCTGTAGTCAACATGTGCTCCAGAACTGTAGCAGTGATCCAGCAGAAGACTGGGATACTACACATGATGTGGAGGCTCCTGGATGTCTTCATGTGGGAGATGATTCTGCTGGACAGCTCTTCATCACTGAATCTCCTCCTGAAGTAATCCTCCTTCTAGGCGTCAGTGAAGCCTCGTACTTCTGTTAGCCTGTCAACACATGTAGGAGGGATCTGATTGGCTGCTGCGGGTCGGGAAGTTATCCAGACAAGAGCCGAGAGAAGCAGATTTCCCTGGATGAGGTTTGTCAGCAGCTGGCTGACTGATGACTTCTGTGTGACATCAGACAGCAGCTTCCTGTTGGTGAAATCCAATGAAAGTCTGCTTTCATCCAGGCCGTCAAAGATGAACAAAAGCTGAGAGACAGCCAGCTTCTCTGCTGTAACCTTCTGTAATGTTGGATGGAAAACATGGAGCAGCTCCAGAAGACTGTACTGCTCATCTCTGATCAGGTTCAGCTCCCTGAATGAAAGCAGAACCACCACACTGACATGTTGGTTCTCCAAGCCCTCTGCCCAGTCCAGAGTGAACATCTGCACTGAGAAGGTTTTTCCAACACCAGCCACGCCGTTGGTCAGAACCACTCTGATGGGTCTCTGTTGGTCAGGTAAGGCTTTAAAGATGTCCTGGCACCTGATTGGAGCGTCATGGAGGGCGTCCATCTTGGAAGCTGTCTCCAGCTGCCTCACCTCATGTTGGGTATGAACCTCTTCACTCTGTCCCTCTGTGATGTAGAGGTCAGTGTAGATTGTAAAATTATGATATTATTTTATGCCATGTTATACCCCTAATTAAAGATTGTGAATTATTATGTAGTTTTAGTTTGCATTATTCTCCTGAATTAGAAGAAGCTGATAACTATTGCATTAGTTAAACTGATTTGCATTACATTAAATTGCTGACTTGTTGTGAATGAATGATATTGTTTTATGATGCATTATATTGCTGAGTTATAAGAAATACTGTTCGCAGAAGGTTATTGTCTAATTTGTCTGAGTAGAAGAGAACAGAGTGTGCTGGAGTTTTCTGCCCCATTTCAGCAGGAGCAGATAAACAGGGAGCCAAGGTCGTAGCTTAGGCGCTGTGTGAGAGAGAGCATGTGAATGTTTAGGCTTTTTATGATAAGGTGGAGGCACCAGAGGTTATAAAAGTTTGAGCAATGCTCCACCATTTTGAGATTTTGAGGCTGTCTGCATCAGTGTCCATCTCCCACGTGTGTGATCATTAAATCATCGTTTGACTCAACCCGGCCGGACCAGTGTTGTTATTGTGGTTTTTTCTCTTGTCTCCATCCCCGATATTTTGAACCTTAACAGCTTGGGGGCTCGTCCTGTGGTATTGGGGTGGAATTTAAAAGTTTGGACGGTCCGAGGTTGTCGAACGGACAGGCACGAGCCAGTGGTCTGATTTGAGTGGACAAAAGCCGGCTTATCTAAAGGTAAGGCACTACCTGTTGAATTATTTCCAAAATGTGCCAAATTGGATATGACTAAATTAAAGTCTACTCACTGAAATTACTGGTAGAGTGTCTGTTTTGATTTTGATGAGAATCACCGTGTGTTATGCAGTTAAAGTTGCTTAAGAGTATTTAATGAAGTTGAAGAAATATGAAACTGTTCCCAGAAGTAACAGAGAATGTTGGGTTTGAGTCCCTGGATATTGAGCTGAAGGCTCAGGTAGTTTGGTAGGGAAATTAGGACAGAAACTGTTCCCAGAAGTAACAGAGACTGGTTAATAGTTTTACAAATTAGGTCAGAAACTGTTCCCAGAAGTAACAGAGACTGTTTAATTGGTCGTAAAAAAGTTATCTTTCTTCGGTGAGACCCGTTATGGTAAAATTTCTCAAAATCGGTTAGGTGAAAATTATTATAGGACGGCAGCCCAGAAGTCTGCTAAGAAGCACATAGCCCGGGGGTTACGCCCCCTCCTGGCCGTGGACGCGCGGTCTTGACCTGTCGGCGAACAGGGGTAGTTCAGTTTGGCTTTAACTGTGGGGTACAGGGCATCCCGAAATAAGCTAGGAGTTAGAATCTCCTCACCGTTTTAAATGGTGTCATGTGCTTGTTTGGACAAAGTTAAATTGAGTTAGGGATTTAGAAGTTAGGTCAGAAACTGTTCCCAGAAGTAACAGATACTGTTTGATTGACTACAAAAAAGTTGGACTTTCTTCGGTGAGACCCGTTATTTTAAATTTGTCGAAATTTGTTAGGTGCTGAATCTGTCAGGCCTGTCAGTGATTGTGAATATAAGACGTCTTTGTAATATAAAATAAAAGAGTTTTGTCTGAGCTTTGTGTGACCCTGTGTGTGACGACAGCGCACTGCAGCGCTGCGAGCTATTTTTAGACGGTGTGTGAACATGCAAATGAGCTGTGACGCGCACAGAGGACTTTTGTTGCTGTTTAGCGTGTTTTTGAGTTTTATAATTTTGATTTGCAAACAATGATACATGCCTGTAATTAAAACGCTGATTTTGCTGATTATGATACTACAAATAAGGTTTTGAATGACTAGGGTGTGAATGATGTTGGGTTTTAAAGCTGAAACTCAGAGAGGAGTGTGTTGGGAGACTGGCATGTAGTCTGCAGTGCAAAGGTGGGCGTCTTGCCTGCTAGTCTATTTAACAGTGATGAAAATGATATTAAATAAATCTCTCAGTGTGTTGATACAGGTGGCTATGGGGCTGGACCAACTGCCCCCACAAGCACGGCGGCCGAAGCAAAATTATAGTAATGGAAACCAAACTCAGCAAGAATCAGCAGCTGTGGAAAAGACAGCAGCTAGCAGAGAATTAAAGGAGAAATTAAGAGAAGTTTTACACATAAAATTGCGGCCAACAGACTTGTGGAGGTTGGGAAGGCGCCTGGAGCATCACAACAAAAAGGTGAAATAAAAACACACACAAGCAGAGTAATGTGAGAGAGAGGCACGTGCTAGAGAAATGCCTCGTTTGAGAAAAAACGTTAAATTAGCCCATGTACAAACGCACATACACGCAATGAAGAAACAGCTTACACCCATGAACACGTGAAGATTTTCCAGCAAGTTTAAAGCAGTGAAACTTAACATACACCCGCCGTTACACAATAAAGTTTATCCACTACTAACAAATAAACCCTCTGGGTTGCAGGACAACAACTTAACTTCAAAAAAAAAAAAAAAAAAAATCACAACCAGTGATAACACGACAAATTTAGTGGTTAATAAAAGTCAAATTGTGACATGTTTTCTTCTGATTGATTAATACAAGTGATTACTGAATGAAAGAAAATTCCATTTTTGTGCTTTAAACATGATCTTAAGAATTTTAACATGTACCTGTGTTGTCCTGTCAGCTTGGTGGGTTATGAGAGGATTATATGGTGAAAAAAAAAAAAAAAAAAAGGGGGAGAGAAGGCTGACACAGGGCCTGGTCCCATTGTTTTTCCCCTCTCTGAGTAACACAGCCAATACAACGTGATTTTCCTGTTCGTTTGTTTTGTTTTTGTTTTGTTTTGTTTTTTCTCTTTATGCTTGATTACAGGCTGCTTTGTCGGCCCGGAAAAGCCGAGGCTGACCCTGGACTCCTGCTCTCCCCTCTACCATCTTTGCTCTCTCCTCTACCATCTTTGATGTGACCCTGACCAAATGCTAAAGCAGCTGAACCCGCAACAACAACTTGAAAATGTCAACAGTGCTGCAGGAAAATGATCTCATGCAGCAGAGACGGAGAGCGGTAATCCAAGGCCCGTTTCACTACACGGGGAGATTTCTGTCAGCGTCTTTTCTTTCTGAGAAGACTGAGAAAGGCCCGGCTCCCACCACCGATTCTGACCACCTTATATAAAGGAATTATTGAGAGCATCCTGAGCAGCTATATCACTGTCTGGTTCGGGAACAGCACCATGCCGGACAGACAAGCACTACAGAGGGTTGTGCAATCAGCTGAGCGCACCATCCGCTCCGAGCACCCTGACCTGCACTCAATCTACAGCAGGCGGTGCTGGACCAAGACCAGGAAGATCGTGAAGGAGCTCAGCCATCCCAACAACAGACTGTTCTCTCTGTTGCTGTGTACGTGACAAATAAACATCTGGATTTGGAAAACGAGGCACTCGCAAAGCCACCAGCATTGTGCCTGATTGGACACACCCCTCTCACACACTCTTTACATTCTTGCCATATGGAAAAAGACAGCTTCAGCTGACAGAGCTGTGACGAGACGCCCATTAAGCCCAGATGAAAAGTGAGGCCGAGCAAAACCATGCTGACCTTAACCACTCTGCATTAAGACTGTGCAGGACAGTGACGGACCAACAATGACCATCGGGCAGCAAAAAGGGCGTGCCAGAGACAGGAGGAGTAACTGAGGTCAGGAGGCACCTCAGAATGGACAAAACACCAGGAGAAAATAAGCTGAAGGCACAGGTGTCGGGGCTCGGCCAGGAGCTGACCTCTGAGAAGAGCCGAACAGCAGAGCCGCAAAAGGCCGTGGAGCAAAGCAAGGAAAACATCAATGGACTTAAATCTGATTTCTGCGGAAAAGACTCTGAGGTTTCTGCCCTCAATAAGACCTCGAGGCATCAGAGCAGAAACTGAGCATGGCCCAGGAGGAGCTAGCTGAAAATCGAACCCATCAGGCTTGGAGTCCAAGACACCGGACTTGAAATCAGGCCGGAGCATCCTGGAGCTAGATGAGCAGTGTGAGTTGTCCGGTCTGCTATGGAGCGAACGTTAGGGGGATGGCTTCCTGTCGCCTCTGCCGTCCTCCGATCGCTCAGCGTCCTGGGCTGCCCAGCTCTGGACTGAACGCTCGGGCCGAGACACCCAAACAACCAGGGACTCCATTCCCCTGGAATGGGACCACGACTACGACCTCAGCCGTGGGCTTGAGAGTGCAAGAAGGGATCCCAGAGAGCCTTGAGGCCTGTGTAAAACTAACAGAACAAAGATTGAGGTCTTCCACTGGGGAGGTGGAAGCTGCAGACTCTCCTATACACCTTCTGGATGTCAGCCGTTCCACCTGCAAACAAACGGACAGCAGTCGTACTTCTGCAAGCAACAAACGGACATCCAGACAATTGAGCTGCGTATCAAAACCCTGAAGGAAGACCGAAGCAAAAGGGTCAAGTTAAGGAGGAGCGAAATAAGGAGAAGATGCTGGACACTGGAGAAAAGGACTGCCTCAATTGGGGCCAGAACCAGTATGGACAGAACTCTGAGCAGCAGCACCAATGGATGCAAACAGACTGAAAAGGAGGAGGGCAGGACCCAGGGCACGCTTCAGGCCGTGGTTTACCCAGAACACTACAACAGGAAAGTGATGAACACAAACACCCACACAAACACACACATCTACATGCACCGACTCAGAGTGAAAAGAAACATACATATGAACATATGCACTCGTTGATTGAGGGAGAAATGACACACACACACACACACAAATTAAAATGTTGATTCAATGAACTGAGAAGTGATCCACACACACACACGCTGATGCAATGAAGAATGCTTTACTAACAAATGCTGCACACAAACATCCAAATACGGAGTTGGTTACAACAGCAAGAACTGATTGATTATTTATTGCTTAAATGTATTTCATGCCACGCAGAGGGCATTTGTGTAGATTTAGAGGACATGGTCTGAAGCACTTTGATAATGAAAACAATGTCTGTGCGTGATGTCTGTTTATGGCTCAAAGCCTCCACTGAATTGTTTACTGTGCTTCACACAGTCTAACAAGGAGCAGTGGCACAGAGCGAAAATGATGAATGAATGGTGTGAGTTTTATTTCGAAGAGATTATGAAAAGGTTGTGTTGATTCAACTTAGTTGTTTACGTTTTTGCCAAGGTAAAGAGTTGGTGTGTAACTAGTGTCCACTATTGAGTCAAGTAAATCCAACATGTTTTGTTGGTGCAAAAAGGAGTTTTGGTTGATCTTTGGGTTTTGTTTGACACTAGGTTGATTCTATCAGTGAGGTTTGGATTGTTCTCTTTCTCTAAGAGAGAGAAAGATGGTTTGAACTTTGGACATGTTTGCAATGGGCCCCAGTATCTGTTATTATATGAGTGTTTTATTGTTTACGTTTGTTTTTGCTTTTGTTACAGTGCACTGAGATAAGAACATCTGAGAGGTGTGATCCACCGGTGGTGATATTTTGGTATTTTGTGAGTTCCTGATTTAACAAATCAGCTCTTTAATCCAGGCCTGAGAGATTGAACTTTAAAGCGCTATAAAATATTCTTATTGAAAACAGTCGCAAAGTATTTTTTCTCCATGATTATAATGAGCTTGGGAGAAAATTCACTTATATGGGACACTGATCCTGAAGCCTAAAAGGATTGCAGTGAGTCAATCCAGTCCAAAGAAGGAAAAACAAACAAGGAGCTGTTTCCTTTAAAATGATGACGTCATCTTGCTGGTGATGGAGCCTCGAATAGGCTGCGCGTGAGACTCCATTATCAGCAACTTTTGGTATGAATGTGTGTGGATGTATGCATATGACTGACGACTAAAAGTCATGGACTGACGACTAAAAGTTTAACTGACTTGATACTGAGACAAAAACGGTGCTGACTTTAGGATTATTGAATGTCCACAGACAATTCACCCAGCCTGTAAAAGAAGGGTGGATGTTTTGTTTTGCTTTGTTTTGTCTGCAAGAACAGAAGAATGACAGAGACTAAAGAGCTGTAGCTTCACAGCAGTGTGAACTGCAGACTGAACCCTTTGGTTGCTAATTTTGAGCTACTGATGTTTGCATTAAGGAAATTGTGTTTTAGTAGCTGTGTTTTAATTAAGGTATTACATTATATTGTTGGGAATATTAAATGCTAAAGTGAAGAAAAGGTTTGATCCCACTCATGACTGAGCATGTTATTATTAACCATAGTGGGTCACTATAGAGAGTCAATTAATTTTAGAAAAAAACAAACAAACAAAAAAACCCTCCACCGAGGTCTATGAATAAGAGGGGAATGATAGACAGCCACACTCAAAATGGAGATATGTAATGATAAACACTGGTCCCCGTCTTTTGGGCGCTCTCTTGAAGTAGTCAACAATTTAAAAGTAAGATAAAATAACAGGGGCATGTGCTGAGGGGTGGTGCTGCACAAGAACAAGAGTAAAATAAAGAAAATATTGTTTTTAAGAAGTGCAAATTAAAATGTACCATTACACTCAGAGGATCAATATGAAGCTTGATATTTGTTAATTTTGAATGAAGTACATGACTGGTGACTGTTCTGTCCTGAGCTTTTGTTTTTACAGCACCCGCTTGATCACACCAACAGTTTCTCGCCACCGAAGAGGGGTACTTGAAAAAAATAAAGAACGGGGAGGAATATCATCAAAAATGGAAAAAGGTAATCCCCAAAGGGGGTGATAATGCCATAACTTTCACTATGGTCAAATTCTCAAAATTTGACCCTCAAAAATTCTTCAAACATTTATAATGTCGTAAACCACATAAGCATGTAGTATTTGATTCAATAAGATGGTGAAAAAACAAGCAGCAAAAGGTTGATCATGTTAATGGTGTTTATTCAAGGGTGCAGAGGAGATTATTATTATTATTAAAGACAACAAATGAAATAACGAAAAGTAGAAGTGGAAAGAATTTGCGTTAACGGTAATAAAATCAAAACAAAAAGGAATACTAACTAAAACTGTACTGAATGTTCACAAAACTAACTAAAATTAACTAGATTTATAGCAAAATGTGTTTGGTTGCATTGATGTGTGCGTGCCCTGCTATAGTGAAATTAAGGTAGTACGTTAGTCGAGTCGTCTGTGTTGCTGCTCCGTTCACGCGCAGAATCAGGTCAGGAAAAGTCGGGAGACAGCGCCAGAATAGAATTGAGGATGATTTTAATATGACTGTTTTGTAGACATAACAAGAGTCTTGTAGTGGAGAGGGACGTAATGTCCTCCTGAGACCCAGAGAATAAGAAAAAACAGGGAGAAAATATTTTCGTTTTTTCTTTTTTTCTTTTTTTTTTTTCTTTTTTCTTTTAAATGAATCAAGTGTTATTAAAATAACAATCTCATAAGATGAAGATCAGGGACTAACCCAGAAGTCACTGACACTTCACTAATTGTAAACTATTGGTTTAGGAATAAGTGATGGCACTGAACTTTCTATTTCACAAAAGTCAATTTATTTAGGATATCTGAGGAAGTACTGATTTTATTTGGAGACACAAAGGAACATTTGGCACTTCCCTCATCTCACATCTGTTTCATTGTTGTACCCAATCATTCTACAACTGAAATGCCTTGGACTGCTAACCATTTCAGGCAAGTGGAGTGAACCATATTTTGCTAGACTCTCATCAGATTGGGGCTTCCTTTTATTGATCTTTGGAGAGAAGTCTTCATTACTGGTACTATTCAGGTCTTGTTCACATGTTTGTCCCAGGTTTCTCAGCCAAGAGGAGCTTAAACCCCAGATACTGTGAGTTCTTTCACACGTTGAGATCACTGATAACTCTCAGCAACGACGTGATCTCGTAGAAACAATTAGGTGTTATGGATTCAACTATAATTGCGACTCTTATTTTTTCTTTACTGGAAAACATTTCTGCATTTTACCCATATTTTATTTTTAACTCAAAATCAAAATTCCAGATTCTACTACATGTTGGTTTTGCACCAGATAGGACGACAGATTCCAGGTGGCCCTGTGTCTTTCTCTATTACATCTGCCACTGCATCTCGATAATCTTTGTGTGGCTTTTAGTGGGTCCTGACCCTCTCATATTTTGAAAAATCTATGTTTGAATCTCCCTTAATAATTGTGTTAAGAATTCTCTCCGCCTTTGTCAAAAGTTGGGTATTAGGAAAAAGTGAAATAAATATAAATATAAAGTCCCAATGTGTAGAGCACACATTAATAAATTAGTCATGTTCCCTGTGAAAGTAAATGAGCCTAATTCTTAAAGACCCCTGAAATTATTTACCAGATGTTTATTTTTTGAATAAAATAAAAATCTGAGTTTAACAAAACATTTTAAATGTAAATATCAAGCTTACCTTTCTCTCTTCCATAAAATGTGCTTGTGGGCACGCCAGCCATTTTGAAAAGGTGGGAAAAACAATTGGCAAGGCCACACCCCCACACATGTGACATAATTTTAAAGGTACTGTTGTCCTCTCTAAGAAACATCAGGACTTAGAGGAGTGGCAAGTAGAGTATGAGAGCTACAAGCAAAAACTAAATGTGTACTACAGTGCGCAAAAATGAATTACTGGGTCATCAGGGGGTCTTGAGGGACATTTATAAAACAAAAAATCCCACAAACCTTAAAAGTGCACTTGAAAAGCTCACACAAGAAGGTTAACCTAGCTTACCTAGAAGACCTCATCAGGGGGAGCACGCTCCCCCTCGTTGAAGAGCTCACCCACTTAACTCGCATCCCAAGAAAATAGCTAACCCCAGATAAGGCAGCGTGATGTATCCCGAGATAACAGGACTGGGACATCTAAATAAAGGTGTGAAACAATCGCCTTCAAAAGGTTATCAATTAACTTTAACCAAAATTTGGACCACACGGTGCGGCAAGAGTTAATAGTTATTAGTCTCAACACCCAAGGATAATTAGAAGAGCATGACTGATATGATGGAACTGAGATTTTGTTACACTTAACTTTTGCAAAACACAAATAAAACTAAATTGAAACTAAGGATTTTCAGAAAATAAAAACTAGACTAAACTAGCAAAGAATTGGTAAAAACTAATTACAACTGGCAAAAAATTGAAAATCTGGAGTCGAAACTAGATAAAAGATAAAACCTAATGAAAATGGCGAAACGTTTAAAACTCTGGTGCAGAGATTGGCAAATCTGACCAGGAACGTTATAAAATGGATTGTCAGAACAGTCAGCGTTAAAGCCACATTTGACAGTCCATACTAGGGTGGCATTGGACATCTTGGGGGTGGAAAGGGGTTGGTGTGACCAAGGTGTGGTTTGGCTTGTTGTATGTATATTTGAGATCATATGGCTCTGGATGGACCGGTTACCAGGGCATGGAAGGAGGACAGACTCATTAAAGGAGGAGAAGGAACTTGCTGGGATTGGAGATCCTCTGGGTGAGTGGTTGATTAAAAGCATGCATAAAATAGAAGTTATCTGTTGTTATTGATTGGTAATAGATTGATAATTGGCCACATTTACAGCTGTATTGACTTGTTGTGGACGTAGTCGACTTCAGGTTTAAACACTCTCATTAACAGGTTGAAAATAGTGATATTAAAGGAAGAGTATGCAGCGCCACCCTGTCAGACGCCAGTGATGGTGGAGCTCACTGATGAATCAGGTGAGCTGGATTCATGGCTGATTCAAAACTAAGATCCCCCTGCTGTGGTCAAAAGGGGAGAAAAGGGGGAAATAAAATCAAGAATTAAAGAGGCATTTATAAACGTTTAGGTGTCAAGTGAAACGGGACAAAAGGGGGTGTTATACTGTTATTTTCAATGTCAGCATTATTATTGTATGAGAATCATGCAACAAGCATTGCATCGATGATCATTTATTGAAGCTTTTGACCTTATACTAACATCTGTGTTCCTGTGATTGTTATAACTTCTGATGAATCTTTCATTTACAGGTGTTAGGATAATGATATAATTTTTCATTGCAGGTGTAACCATGATCATTTTTATACATATTGCAACTTGTTGCTCATTGTAGAGTTGTGCTCAAGTTAATAAGGGTTAAAAGCTACAGTCAGCGCGAATGTCTGACTGATCTATTGAGGGGAAAGGCTTCGAGCATAGAAGGCCGCACGCGCTTACAAAACACTGATATCATGTTATTCTTTTTGATCTTTTCTTAAATTATGTCTTTAAGGTTAGTTTAAATAGTGGCAGTTAATTAAACGAGATTTATTAAAATATTAAATACCTGAGTCAGAACGTTACACGCGGATCACCTTAAGAGTCTGGGAAACTTTGTAGCTGCCTAACTTTTTTTTTTGAATGTTCTAGCTCCGTTGATTTGACACATTGGAATGTGTCAAAAAAGGGGGGGAAGGTTGAGCTTTAACATCAAACCAGGATTATTTGAACATTTTATAACTTCATTTGTGTCTTTAATACCTTAGGAATGGTAAAGCTTAAGCTAATAGCGGTCCGAGAAGACGGACCTTTTAGAGAATCAGTGAAAAAGCATAAACTATCACTTTCATGTTTAATCATTACTCATTGAAATGAACTGAATAGCGTTTAGAAGATTTGTTAATTTTTTGTCTTTTGTCAAAAAGAGGGGTTTCAATAATTTTCAGACACACCTTGCAAATGTGCTTATAACGAGTTGGCACTCGGCCTTTTGAAGGTCAGAAGCTTCGTTCGGCGTGACTGTCCGGACTGATAAAGTGTAAGAAATGCCTTGAGTGCGGAGGGCTAAATGCAAACATGCTTACACACACATAAGATATGATTAGAATAAGTCCCTGGGACATTCTGAATGTTTTAGACCAATTCTGAATCACTAGAAGGTCAGTAGATAAGAACATTAGATTATTAGGGTTAGGAAGAGAGGTGTTTTGGTTTTCTGTCTCTTACAGAGAAAGGAACAGACACCAGACGAGGTCACAGAGATGCGAGGATCCTCCGTAGCAGAGTCAGACACAGTGACTGCCGAGACATCAACTGGGTCCAAGGGTCATGGCGTTTGGGCTCCAGCTAGTCACCACAAAAGGATGGATCCCATAAACACAGCAATAACCATGAAGGGGTTGGCGGAAATCCGGGAACACCAGACCAACGAAGTTCGAGAGGCTTTTGGGCAAAAAGGGGACACCTTCCTGTTCCTTTTCTGGAGAATACACAGATCGTTGTTTGAAATCGGAGCAGAATAATCCCCTGATCTGTGTTACGACTGAAGGGTTGTCTAACCCCTAAGGTTGAAGAATTAAGAGCAGAGGATCACCCAACTGGACGACACTGGTAGCTGCAGCAATAAAATAAAGGTTAAGAGCTCTTCGGACAGAGGTTCTAGTCTACGTCTGAATGGTATAAGGGAACACCAAATAAAGCTGTGGGAGAACAGGGGAGTGTCATCTGGACCTGCTATCCTTGTAGTAATAGTTTGTCTTGCACCTGACTTGCGCAAACACAGAGATCATCTTACATATGGTTTGCCCGTCAGGGGGACAAAGGACCTCAGGAGTGAGAAGAGATGAACCCGGCCACACTGGGCTACAGGGTGTTTGTGAGGTCATTATTCTAATGACCTCATCAGGGGGAATTGTAAAATTATGATATTATTTTATGCCATGTTATACCCCTAATTAAAGATTGTGAATTATTATGTAGTTTTAGTTTGCATTATTCTCCTGAATTAGAAGAAGCTGATAACTATTGCATTAGTTAAACTGATTTGCATTACATTAAATTGCTGACTTGTTGTGAATGAATGATATTGTTTTATGATGCATTATATTGCTGAGTTATAAGAAATACTGTTCGCAGAAGGTTATTGTCTAATTTGTCTGAGTAGAAGAGAACAGAGTGTGCTGGAGTTTTCTGCCCCATTTCAGCAGGAGCAGATAAACAGGGAGCCAAGGTCGTAGCTTAGGCGCTGTGTGAGAGAGAGCATGTGAATGTTTAGGCTTTTTATGATAAGGTGGAGGCACCAGAGGTTATAAAAGTTTGAGCAATGCTCCACCATTTTGAGATTTTGAGGCTGTCTGCATCAGTGTCCATCTCCCACGTGTGTGATCATTAAATCATCGTTTGACTCAACCCGGCCGGACCAGTGTTGTTATTGTGGTTTTTTCTCTTGTCTCCATCCCCGATATTTTGAACCTTAACAAGATCCTGTTGAGGAGGGTTCTACTTCCTGTTTCATCACTTCCTTCAGTCACACGTTCACATCTCCTCCTCAGGCTGATCTTATGTTCATCTAAAACCTCCTGCAGACCAACATCTGCTGAAAGAAAGAAAAACAATGAGACTAAAGAGAAAGAAAACTCTTCAATGTCTGAACAACACAAGAAGTCCAGTTTTCAGAAATGAGTCCATCAGCAGACAGATGTTCAGTCTTACTTTGTACACAGCTGCTCTGACTGACTGTCTGCAGTCCAGCTCTGCTTCTGGATCTTTCTCCACACTGTGCAGAAGCTCTGATGGTGACACAGAAAAGTCAAAGTGGAGATACTTCTGTCCACCTTTGATTAGACTCATTATAAAAAGGAAAACAAAGTTTGAACACAGTCATGTTTCCAGTTCACTGACTTACATTTATTCCATGGACACTCACTCTAACCTGAACCACAGCTACAACCCAACATTGTTGAGGCCTCATCTCCTCCTTTCCTGACTGTAGAGGTTAAATATGCAACAATCAACAAATAAAAGAATTTGGTTCATTTCAAAGAAACTCACACGGTGACCAAGTAAAGTAACCATAGTAAAGGAGACAACATCCCGTTGATGGTGGGATTATTTGAAAGATTTGCTTTAGTCACGTCACCAAATGCAGTTGAACCACCCGTGGATCCATGTTTGACCATTCTACCACTCTGAGCTCTGCTTTTGAATCATTTCATTATTATCATCATTCATTTATTCATTCTTTGGAGGGGGGCTATTTCCTAATGCCGCCCTAATAAGCTGATGTTCAAGGGGAAATATAACAGAAACTCTTTCAGTGTTATTCATTAATAAATTAACAGATAAACTGTGAAGAAGAAAAAAACTGAGATTTAAAGGAGAGAGTGAGAAACATGATCATCCATCCTCATAATACATGTTTATCAGTATCTGCTGTGACCATACTGCAGTAATAACTACAAGTCTACATTTCTGTGACTGTTGATCAATCACAGCAGGAATCTGAGCTCATCTCTGCACACAGAGCAGCTTCAGCTCTGGGATAAACTGCTCGCTTCACGTCCTTCTCAGCTCACAGACATTCATCCTGATATTTTCCTTTAACATTTGATGGTATAATTCATCTGAGTTTACACTTTATCTGCATGAATACAGAAAAACAGAGCCAAACACCATAAACCATCAGTTTCACCATGTAGAATATATTGTTGTTTCCTTGCTTTTAATTCAGAGAAAAACTCTGATTTGGATTTTCTCTGTTCTCTTTGCCACAGCCCATCCCAGCAGCAGCTGAAGCAGCTGACTGTCACAACACTGAATAACACTTTAGGAGGAACGTCTTGATGCATTCTCAATCATCCAGGAAAGTAAATCTCCAAAAGTGGATTCTGTTCATCTGGACGTAGCATAAGTGTGTCCCAGCTGGACTTTTGTCAAAGCTGGAAAGGCGCCTAAAGAAAGCTCCAGCCGATCCAGGTGAGAAGGACAACCGCTGCCTAAGAGAAAACCTGTAGTGATCCCGTACGTGTCAGGAGTATCGGAGCAGTTGAGATGCATTTTTTCTAAACACCGGGTCTCTGTGGCTTTTAAACCCAAAAACACGCTGCACCAAAAACTGGTCTACCCCAAGGATCGGGTCCCCCGACACAAACAGAGTAACATAGTGTACGCTGTTAAGTGCAAGAGGATTGCCAGGATTTATACATCGGGGAAACCAAACAACCTCTGGCTACAACACAGAAGAGCCACCTCGTCAGACCAGGACTCTGCAGTCTATTTACACCTACAGGCCAGTGGACACTTTTTCAATGATGAGGATGTAACATCCTGGAGGAACGCTGGTTTGAGGGTGGAGTCAAGTAGGCCATTTAGTGAAAAGGGAAAGACCATCTCTGAAACGAGGAGGGGGCCTAAGGGTACATCTGTCACCATCTTACAATGCTGTGATTGCAGCCATTCCCCAGCTCGCTGTGAATGGTACTCATGACCATTGATCAGTGGTTGTTGATCAATGGTCATGAGAATTTGCATAATTAAGATTAAGGAACTGACCTCCCAGCCCATTGTTCCTTCAGTGGGCTGGTTTCAGTCATTATGTAAATGTCCTGTTTATAAGATTGAAACCTGCAGTCAGGTGAGACTGAAGGAGTCACCTGGATGAGAGACGAAACGTTTCTCCCACAAAACGCTACGAACAGATGAACAGAATCAACTTTTGGAGAACATTGAATCAGTATTTCAGCTTTATGTCTGTCTCCACGTCGGTTGAGTGTGAAGTGCATATGAGAGCATGAGGGTGGGAATGGATGTTTGTGTCTGTGTGTGCCTGTATGTCTGTGTCTATATGTCAGGTTGGGTATCAGACGCCACCTCTCTGGGGACATCTCAGGCCCTCCAAGGTATGGAGGCCTATCTCCCTATATAAAAAATTCAGGAGACTAATTTTCCATGAAGTATATTTGGGAAACATGTACAATTACTTTTTAATTATTCAATAAATAATGTTTGATTAAAACCTAACTATGAATGTGTTTCAGGGAACGCTGAGGATAACTGCATTGCACCTTGTCCCTGTGTATGAGCCCTTAGTGCGCAGGGAGCCACCAGCCACCCGCACAGTGCAGAGATGGTCAGAGGAGAGCGAGGAGGCTCTTAAGGACTGTTTTGAGTCGACTGTGTGGGAGGTGATCTGTGACGACCACGGAGAGGACATCGACGGCCTTACTACATGCATTACTGACTATATTAATTTCTGTGTGGATAACACCGTACCTACCAGGACTGTACGGTGTTTCTCCAACAACAAACCTTGGATTACCCCAGAAATTAAAGCTGTCCTCAAGCAGAAGAGGAGGGCCTTCAAATCCAAAGACAAAGAGGAGTTGAAAAGGGTGCAGAGAGAGTTGAGGGGACTGATAAGGAATGGGAAGGACAGCTACAGGCAGAAGATGGAGAAACAGCTTCAGCAAAACAACGTTGGTGAAGTCTGGAGAGGCCTCAGAACCATCTCGGGCCACAAACAGCAGAACTCTCTGCCTGGGAGGGATGTGAGATGGGCAAATGAACTGAATCATTTCTTCAACAGATTTGATTCAGCCATGAGGCAGTCTGCAACATCGGCTGCAGACTCACCCACCCCCACTGCTGCTGTTCCACCTCTGACACCTCAGACACTTCACACCTCTTCTATTCACCCTGCTCACTCCCCCCCACCCCCAACTGCAGCATCTAATACACACTCAACACAAGGCTCCAGCCTGTCTCTCTCAACCACCCAGGTTAGGAGGGAACTGAGGAGGATTAATGGCAAGAAGGCAGCGGGTCCAGATGGCATCAGCTCGAGGGTCGTCAGGTCCTGCGCGGACCAACTGTGTGGGGTGATGGAGCACCTCTTCAACCTGAGCCTGAGGTTGGGAAGAGTCCCACAGCTCTGGAAAACCTCCTGTGTTGTTCCAGTGCCAAAGACTTCACGCCCCAAGGACCTCAACAGCTATAGGCCGGTGGCTCTGACATCCCACCTGATGAAGACCCTGGAGCGGTTGGTCCTGGCTCAGCTTCGGCGCCTAACAAGCTCATCACTGGACCCACTTCAGTTTGCCTACCAGCCTGGCATTGGAGCGGATGATGCCGTTATTCACCTCCTACATCGTTCCCTCGCTCACCTGGAGACCGCTGGAAGCACTGTGAGAATCATGTTCTTTGATTTCTCCAGTGCCTTCAACACCATTCTTCCCTCGGTTCTGAAGGACAAGCTGGAGAACTCTGGAGTGGACCATCACCTCACTACCTGGATTTTGGACTACCTCACCGACCGACCACAGTATGTGAGGACTCAGGGCTGTGTGTCGGACAGGGTCGTCTGCAGTACGGGGGCCCCACAGGGAACGGTTCTGGCTCCGTTCCTCTTCACCATCTACACTGCAGACTTCTCCCACAACTCCACCCAGTGCTTCCTGCAGAAGTTCTCTGATGACTCTGCAATAGTCGGCCTCATCACTGATGGGGAAGACAAGGAGTACAGAGGTCTGACCCAAGACTTTGTGGACTGGTGCCAGCTGAACTACCTCCAGATCAACGCCAGTAAAACCAAGGAACTGGTGGTAGACTTCCGCAGGCACAAGCATTCTCCACTGCAACCACTGAACATCCAGGGTATGGACATTGAGGCTGTGGACAGCTACAGGTACCTTGGTGTTCATCTGAACAATAGACTTAACTGGAATCATAACTCAGACGCCCTCTACAGGAAAGGGCAGAGCAGGCTGTACTTGCTGCGGAGACTCAGGTCGTTTGGAGTGGAGGGCCCACTCCTGAAGACCTTCTATGACTCTGTGGTGGCTTCTGCTATCTTTTATGGTGTGGTCTGCTGGGGCGGCAGCATCTCTGCTGGGGACAGGAAGAGACTGAACAGGGTGATCCGAAGGGCCAGCTCTGTTCTAGGATGCCCTCTGGACCCAGTGGAGGTGGTGAGTGACAGGAGAATGGTGGCTAAGCTGTCATCCCTGTTGGACAACATCTCCCACCCCATGCAGCAGACTGTGACAGCACTGAGCAGCTCCTTCAGTGGGAGACTGCGGCACCCACGGTGTGGGACGGAGAGATTTCGCAGGTCTTTCCTCCCCACTGCTGTCAGCCTCCACAACAAAGACTTTACCTGAACAAACACACAATCCACACATGTGCAATAACACTAAGTGCAATAATCTTTTCTGGCATCGTTGTATTTTTACTCAGTTGTATATAGCATTTGTATTCTATTTTTATCTTATTGTATATTTTTATTCTATTTTATTCTACTGTATATAGTATATTATTTTTATTCTATTCTGTACAGCTGTGTACTGTATTTATTCTTATCGTATTCAAATTTTTGCTTCATAACTTTTGCACTGTCCACTTCCTGCTGTGACAAAACAAATTTCCCACGTGTGGGACTAATAAAGGTTATCTTATCTTATCTTATTGTTTGCTCCATGTTAGATGCTAATGCTGACCGCAGCATGATTGAAATGGTAAAGCAAAACAAAAGAAAAGAAACACATAAGTCTTAGTATCATTACTTGCCAATCATGATAAAAATGTTGACTAATAGTATTCACCAAACAGAATATGAGTGTTTTATTTTTCCTTTCCAGGTGCAGTGTGAATCTTGCCAAAGATGGGCACATTTTGAATGTGAAAAATATAAAGAGAGCAACGAAGAATATAAATGCAAAAAATGTAAGGAAAACACAGAACAACTTCAAATAAAAACAGCTGTCTTTTCCCCTCCATGTGTGTTTGTATTCTTTGTCAACATTAGATGATTGTGTGCAGGAAGCATGTTTTAATAGTGTGATTTGGCCATCTGAACATGTTACCTAAATAAATCCAAGCAGGAAGCATGTTATTAACGTCCTAGCGAAATAACTCAAAGTTTTGAAGTGATTGGGCCATCTGAACATGCTACCTATATAAATCCAAGCAGGAAGCATGTTTTAATAGTGTCATTGGGCCATCTGAACACGCTACCTATACAACGGAGCCATTAACCACGTAAGGTAGCATATTCTGATAAGGTAGCACGGATTGATAGACAAGACCATAAATTTACGCTACGGTAGGATGTTTTGACAGAACACCGGGACAAACTGTGTTCCTTCTCAGCTCAACACGAAATGCGTAATATTTTCTCTGAATACAGAACAATTCAGTTTTTTACGGGACGGTTGGAAACTCTACTAAAATAAAGTTCACTATCAGTAACATCACAGCACCACCCAGCTGTATAGAAACTCCGTCATGCTAGCTAGTAGCAGTACGAGTTATTGTAACTGACTGTAAAAAGTCAGCACAAGGAAAATAAACTCCACCTAAACTTGGTTTATATCTGACCCAGATAGAATGCAGGGCCCTATTTCAAGAAGCCGGTTTAGTGCAAACTCTGAGTAAGTATACCCTGAGTTAACGAAAACTCTGGGTTTTCGGTTTCACAAAGCGAGTTTAGATTAATTCTGACTGAGTTACTATGACACTCCGTGAAGCTAACCTGCTCCCCAGCAGGTTTACTCCAACTAACCCTGACTTTCTCCGCCTCTTTGTCGGAAACCTGACTGTAGGAAGTGTCAGACATGGCGTGCCCCTTCCTTGAAGAGCCAGTAGATGTTGAAGCCCAAATTCTCCGCAGAGCTCTCCGCCGGGAGAGAGTGATTAGAGCGCGTTTGGACATTTTACCATTTCCTGATGATTTTCTGTGTGAACGTTACCGTTTTTCAGCACAATCTATAATTTATTTGAATAACATCCTCAGGCCTAATATTGCTCATGTGACACATTGTGGACATTCTCTCAGTTCTGTACATATTATTTGTATTGCATTTTTTTGCAAACGGGAGCTTTCTGTATAATATTGATGACGCTGAGCACGTTTCCAAGGCTACCGTCTGTCGGGCAGTCAGGAATGTTACAGTTGCACTGAAACGTCTCCTGCACTCGTTTGTGGTGTTCCCCGGTCATAGACCCACAAGATTTATCAAAGAGAGATTCCACAAAATTGCAGGTATCAGGATGAACAAAACTTAATACATGATGTGGTGATACTTGAACTACTACTTAAATTTTACATTTATTTTCACGGTTCCCAGGCGTGATTGGCTGTATAGATGGCACTCACATTCCAATCATTGCTCCTTCAGTAAATGAAGGAGACTATGTGAACAGGAAGTCTTTCCACAGCATTAATGTACAGGTACATAGTTCCCTGTAGCATTTCAAACTAACAAATTATTTCATTATAGTAATGGATGCTAATTTGTGTTCTCTGCACTGTGAAGATCATATGTGATGCCAACATTATCACAAATGTGGAAGCCAACTACTCAGCCTCTGTGAGTGGTGGTGGTGGAGGACCCCCACCTGTTTTTCGGGCCTCTGCTTTTTTTCTAGTGGCTATAATGGGTACATTTGAGCATACAGATTAAGCAAATATGTACTTGTAATGTGCTCAGATAATTGCAATAAGTGCTCACAGAAAGAAAATTAATGTAGCCTCTAACTGCAATTGATTTACATCGGACAAACAGACCAAGCACTATGGCTCGTAATACAATTACACCTTACCTGTTTGGACTATATTTTTATATTTCATTTTTACTTGCTGCTAGGAACGTTTGGGGCCTGTTGGGTTGCACCTGCTCTCACATCACATCACAAAATAAAATGTATAAAATAAAAAATAAAATAAAATATAATAAAATGACGTGTTAAATGGGTGGAAATCCCTAGATCAATGTTTAAATTAACACTCACGCATTGACTCTGTCGGCTATGTTTTGCCATGCATGCTCCCTTTCTTTTGCAGCTGTGGCTGTGTTACTTTTTTTCCGCAAAATTCCGCATGTTATCGGCATATGCTGCCATCAGAATTTCAGCCTCAAGCGCTGTAAAATACATTGACCGCGCCTTCTTTCCCTCCGTCTCCATGGTGACTTGCTTAATCTGTGCTCCACTACTCCACTAATCAGGGCTTTATGTATCCTCGTGCGCGCGCTTAACTTGGGGTTAAAGCAACTCCGCGTTGATTGAACTAATTGTTATCAGCCTTTCTGAAACCGAATATTCCGAGTTGGACAGTTCGGGGTTACTCAACCCTGAGTATCGTTTTTCACTCTGGGTTTTCTAAACCGGCTTCTTGAAATAGGGCCCAGCAGTAGAAATCAGTCCAATAACAAGGTGTGTAACATCTAGCAGGGTGACAGAAAAACCCAGGGTAACTTCTAAGGACCTCAACGTCTCTCTCACATTGTGTTTTTTAAACATGCTTCCATTTGTCACTTCAGTCTTTACTCTGAAATACAGGAAGAGAAATCATGGCTGAAATAATTTCTCATAAAACCAGGGGTGTGGTCCAACAGTCAGTTTGGTGAGGAAGGTTCCTAACTGAGAAAAGTGACCCAGAAGTATCTGTGTAGCAGCCACAATAAATCAAGATCATGAGCTTTATTAACTGATCAAAGTCTCTTCTTTCATCTTCTGTATCATTCAGTTTGCATTGGTAATGCCCATTATTGTAATGCTTTTTTAAGACGAGCAAAACTTTATTTCACTTTGGGTTAGCTGGGATAAGTGATGGATGGAGGGAATTTTACTTCAGCCACAGAAATCCTAAACAGGAAGGAGGAGCAGAGTTACAGTGGATCACTATCCAGCAGGGAAACAAGGTTTATTTCAATTTCTTGACCATGAGTGAGATTTACTGAGTGGGCAAATTAGGGAGACGACACCATCAGATCCCGAGCCCTCCATGTGTTAATCAAGAGACGGCTGCTGTGCTACATCCATAAATAATGAATAAATTAGGAGCTAAAGCTGAAAGGACAGTTTATTTGTACCATCTTCACGTGAACACATTCAAGAACATCACAGATGAAGAAACATTAAAAACTTCCACACTACATAAAGCAAGAAAAATAGTTTTTCTTTCAGGTGGTTTCAGAAAAACAGAAACATCAAACATCTCCAAGACTCTCTTTGAAAGAACTAAAAACCTTTGTTCTCATGGTCCAATCATGAGTGAACTCCCCGATGAAGCCTTGTGTGCTAAAACATGTCAGAGTTTTAAAGGTTAAACATGAGTTTCCAAAACGTTTTGCTGGAGAACAATGAACTATTTGACTGAGTTTCAATTATTTACAGACGAGCAAAACCAGGACAGAGAAAAAAGGACAAAACTGACTCAGTAAAAAACAGAAAAGACCCATGTAGATCTGTATTAGGTAGAAGTTCAGCCCAGCAACCAGTTCAGTTCAACACAAGTTTAAATGATTCTATCTGAACTCTATGGAGCCTGATCTCAAGCTTTTTGAGTCTGACACAGAAACCAGAGGATCTTTCTGTGTCTTCAGATTCACTGTGATCCAGTGATGGGAGTGATTTCAGCCCTGAGTGATCGCGCTGATGTTTGCACAGAGCAGACAATGAGGTGAATGTTTGGGCACATTGGTAACAGTGAAACAGTTTATTAGTAACGTGGGATCGTTTGTGTGCAGAGTATGAACTGAGATTCCTGAAGCTCTTGTCACACTGGTCACAGCTGTAGTTTCCTTCCATGTGTGCACGTTCATGACTGTTACGATTACCTGACTGTGAGAAGCTTCTCTCACAGTGTCTGCACTTGTGTGGTTTCTCTCCTGTGTGGACTCGTTTGTGTGATTTAAGCTGACCTGCAGTGGTGAAGGATGACCCACACTGATCACAGAGGTGCTTTTTAACCCCACTGTGAATCAGTTCATGTTGTTTTAAATCACTTGGTGTGGTGAAGCTTCTCCCACATTCTTTGCAGTATTTCCGTTTGTCTCCAGTGTGTCTACGTTGATGTCTTTTTAGGGTCTTTTGCCAACTGAAAGTTTTTCCACAGAGGTCACAATGAAAGTCTTTCCCACCACCACAGTGATGACAGGGTTGAGAACTGGATCCATCTGTGTCGCTCTGCTTCTAAACAAAGACACAAAGACAGTGTAAGTCAGTCCTTCAACATTTGTATCCTGAACGTCGCCTGAAATAAAGAGCATCTCTGCAGACGTCCAACTACATTTGACTGTTTCAGTTAACACACTCAGTTTACTGGGCTGCAATAACTACAATACTACCACCATAATACTACAGTAATACTAAAATCATAACTGAAAGGAAAATCTGAACAATCACTCAGAGCTGCTTTTCCATGCAGTAGAATTGCTAACATGCTAACACAGTTTAATGAGCAGAGTTGTTCCAAACAGTCAGGCTAAAATGACAAGATAACAATATAAATACATACCTCACAGTAGCTGCACTTGTAGAGTCTCTTTCTGGTGTGGATCTCTTGGTGTAGGCTCAGGTAACGTGGAGATTTAAAAGTCTTCTCACACAGGTCACATTGATAAGGTCTCTCCTCAGTGTGGGTAAACATGTGTTGTTGTAAGTGTGCGTCTGTTGTAAAGTATTTGCCACACTGTTCACAGCAGTACACATCATGTCTGGTGTGAATGCGTAGGTGTGTATTTCGGCTCCCTCTCTGGCTGAAAGTTTTTCCACAGATGTCACAGCTGTATGCCTTAATTCCAGAGTGGGTAACTAGATGACTCTGTAAGCTGTTACTGTGAGTAAAAGCTCTGCCACACTGATCACAGCTGTATGGCTTAATTCCAGAGTGGGTAACTAGATGCCTCTGTAAGCTGCTACTGTGAGTAAAAGCTCTGCCACACTGATCACAGCTGTACGCTTTAACTCCACTGTGGATGAGTTGGTGTTGTTTTAGGGAAGGCTTGAAGGAAAAAGACTTTCCACACAAGTCACAGCTGAACGGTCTCTCTCCAGTGTGGCTGACCTGATGCTGTTTTAGTGAAGCTTTCAGAGTAAAACCCTTCCCACACAAGTCACAGCTGAACGGTCTCTCTCCAGTGTGGATGACCTGATGCTGTTTTAGTGAAGCTTTCAGAGTAAAACCCTTCCCACACAAGTCACAGCTGAACGGTCTCTCTCCAGTGTGGATGACCTGATGCTGTTTTAGTTTAGCCCTCACAGTAAAACCCTTCCCACACTCGTCACAGCTGTATGGCTTAATTCCAGAGTGGGTAACTAGATGCCTCTGTAAGTGGCTACTGTGACTAAAAGCTCTGCCACACTGATCACAGCTGTACGCTTTAACTCCACTGTGGATGAGTTGGTGTCTTTTTAGGGAACCCTTGAAGGAAAAAGACTTTCCACACAAGTCACAGCTGAACAGTCTCTCTCCAGAGTGGATGACTTGATGCTGTTTTAGTTTAGCCCTCACAGTAAAACCCTTCCCACACTCGTCACAGCTGTATGGCTTAATTCCAGAGTGGGTAACTAGATGCCTCTGTAAGTGGCTACTGTGACTAAAAGCTCTGCCACACTGATCACAGCTGTACGCTTTAACTCCACTGTGGATGAGTTGGTGTTGTTTTAGGGAATCCTTCAAGGAAAAAGACTTTCCACACAAATCACAGCTGAACGGTCTCTCTCCAGTGTGGATGACCTGATGCCGTTTTAGTTTAGCCCTCACAGTAAAACCCTTCCCACACTGATCACAGCTGTATGGCTTAATTCCAGAGTGGGTAACTAGATGACTCTGTAAGCTGCTACTGTGAGTAAAAGCTCTGCCACACTGATCACAGCTGTATGGCTTAATTCCAGAGTGGGTAACTAGATGACTCTGTAAGTGGCTACTTTGAGTAAAAGCTCTGCCACACTGATCACAGCTGTATGGCTTAATTCCAGAGTGGGTAACTAGATGCTTCTGTAAGTTGCTACTTTGAGTAAAAGCTCTGCCACACTGATCACAGCTGTACGCTTTAACTCCACTGTGGATGAGTTGGTGTCTTTTTAGGTAACCCTTCCAGGAAAAAGACTTTCCACACAAGTCACAGCTGAACGGTCTCTCTCCAGTGTGGATGACCTGATGCTGTTTTAGTTTAGCCCTCACAGTAAAACCCTTCCCACACTCGTCACAGGTGTGTTTTTTCTCTCCCTTTCTTCTGTGAGGTTTGTCGGCCTCCTGAGAGCGCTGACTTCTGGCTCCATGTTGGTCCTGCAGTGACAGAGATACAAACAGAGGCAGTGAGTGAAATGCAGTCGTGGAACAAACTCAACCTTCAAACTCCATTAACACTAGTTTTAAACCTGAAGGTGGAGCGTGGCACCAAACACCTTAAAGGTCTCTTATCCCCACCTGCTGGTAGTTCTAACACATTACATCCAACCTGCTGTTAAAGATAATTCATGACTGTTCAAACACTAAACTCATGCCCATCCCTCCTGTTTGTACACACACACACACACACACACACGCACACACTATTTTATAATTTAGATTATTTTGTTGTTTCCTATTACATATTTCTATAATTTGTATAGATTTATACATAATTATTCAGTGATAATAAATCCTGTGTTTGTTTATTCTAAAGGAACCCCGTTAGCTTCCACAACAGATGTTGCTCGTCGTCCGTCAAATACTCACATAAAATATTACACAATAAAGTGAATTCAAGATATCCACATAATTTCACTCTTACATCCACAGTGAGGTTTCACAATTGTTAAAATATAAGCAATCAATAATAATAATATCAATAACATTGAGGCACATTACACAAATTTCAAAAACAAATCATGTCTTACAATATTTACAACAACTAAAAGCTCTGTAAATCGGCTTTTAAGTGTTCATTGAAGTTTTGAATAATTCTCTAATTTTTTAAGGCAACTTATTCCACTTAAAAGTTGCTCTAAATGTAACAGTTTTACAAAACGTTACTTTTAACTCGAGCATTTACTAAATTGCAGCTTGTTGAAAACTGTGTAATATGATGATGTATTTCATCTGGATACTGCAGCTGAGCAGAATAAATGTGGTGTGTTTAACAGAATTGCTTTCTTTAGAACTACAAGTAAGCCATAGAATATTTTAGCCTGTACAGGAAGCCAAGAAAGGTTATTATGCATTTTATCAATATTAGTATAGTATGAACATCTTCACACTAATCTGGACGCCTTATTCTGGACTAACTGAAGTCTGTTAAGATCTGTCTTATTAGCTGCTGACCAAATGATTGAACAATACTCCAGATGAGACATTACTAGTGCATTAATGACATCTTTCATAATGAAGAAGCGATACACAAAGAGCATTTCATAGCCATAGCTATGCCTTGTCGGCAGAGTTATGTGGCATTAGTGATGTTTGTACTTTCAGCGTTAACTTGGTTTTAAAGCCTTTAAAATATACGCCGTTCAATAGTCGACCTTAATCTGACAGAGAATGTGATGATTTTGTGGATAATTAAAGTCAGTCATTTATCCACAAACACAACAAGCTGAAAGTCAGTGATGCTGCTCGGTTTGCAGTCCTGAACATCACGGCACAAGCAGGATTCACTGCACTGTTAATGTTAGCTATGTTATATTGCTGCCTCTGTTTGGTGGTGTCGAGCCAAACGGACTTTAACGTGTGTTTGAACGAGCTGACGGTTCACTCGTTAAGCTGAAAGAAAGATGCTTTAATCACAGCAGTCACACATGTGTCCACTGCACCATCTGGAACTCTTCTTGTTTACACTCGTAATAACACAAACACTAAATCCTGCTTCTCTGGTGCTGTTGTGTAGCAGTGTATACACCTGAGACTGTCACCTGTCTGTCTGTCCTGCACTCTCTCTCTGTTTCTTTCTCTCTGATTGTGGAATAAAAGTATGAACATGTGTTTATAAGTTACACTTGTGTTTGAATCCTGCAGCTTATCACACATTTGATTTCCATGTGTGACGACTGCAAGTGTCCAGAGTGAGGACAGACTGAGGGACCCACTGCTGCACATCATCTGTGAGGCTTTGCACCCCTGATGATCCACCAGGACAAACTCAGCAGTGTGTGAGGAAGAGGAGGAGGAAGAGCCAGCAGCAGCTGACAGATGGAGAGAATAGACAGACTGTTCCCTGTTTGTGAAGGACTGCTAGGAAAGTTTAACATAACTGTCTGTCCTGAATCAGTCTTATTAGGTAATGTTCAAATAATGTGATCATCCCAGTGTTTCCAGTGTGGGAGAAAGTACTCAGGGCCTTCAAGTTACACACTATGAAAGGCAGCAACAAGTTTAATGTTCAGAAACCTAAAGTATGTATCAGCAGCAGAATGGAGCTAAAAATAAATGTTGGTTTCAGTTCTATGAAGCTTTGAGTATTTTGGATCAGTAGCTGCTGTGTTTGTTGCATCACATTGCTGTAATTGTTTATATGCTTTATATATTCTGAGCTAAGTTGATCTATAGTGTTACATCATATTCTATAAGGATGTTATGTGTTTGTAGACTTTCTGCCCAGTTTGACCCATTTAGCAGAAGTCAGCACTTCGGCCTTAGCGGTCTTTGAGTACACGGCCCTTGAGGACTTTAAAGCTGCAGAACCTGAATCGGGATACAGCCATGATGATCTCCAGCCTCGTGCTCGCCAACATTCTCACCTGAGTTAAGAAGACGATCACTGAAATGGTCTCAGCAGGTCCTTTGATGACAGCAATGAAATGCAGTGGTAAGGCTTTTTGGGGATTAAGTTCGTTTTCATGGCAAAGAAGGACGATGCAGTTCATCTGATCACTCCTCATAACATTCTGGAGTGCAGGCAAAATGCTATTATAAAAACTTAAGCAGCAACTTCTCCAGGTTCCAATATTTATGCAATTCTCAAACCTTTTGGCCACGACTGTATAACCTCTTCTGAAGTTTAGTGGATATTATACATGGTTATGCTCAGGATGTGTCGGCCAGTTTCCACTGGAAACGCCTTTTGGTTAAACTATCAGTGAGGAATTTGCATTTGCACTGTTACATTTTTATATAACTTTAATGCACATAAACAACAGCTGCTTGTTTCAGTGAAAATACATTGATGGGTTTTTAATAAAGTTGTGCAGCTGTAAAGTATTTTGTCTGGTGTCAATTCTATCGTCAGCTACATCGTTATGGCAAATGTTCAGATGTATATGGTGATAAATATCTTTGCTCATATGGTCCTGCTCTGTCTGTCACCTTCTGTGTTGAGCTCATTGTTTCCTCTGTAGTGGCTGAGCTGAGTCCAAGTAGCTGAAAATGTTCCTCTGCTGCTCCTTCAGACTCTCCTCCTCCTGCTGATCAGCTGGGACACAAAACAGATCTTTGTTAGGCTCCACACTGCACTGAAGAGTCAAAGTGTCTCATATGTTCATCTGACAAGTAAAAGAACACATTTTTGTTTCCCGAGGTGGGCAACTTGTTGGAAACAAACACAAAAGGTTTGAGCACTGATACCTGCCATTGCTGCCATTGAAAGATGCAACGCCAGCAATGTGGATTGTCAAGACTCAATGCAGATGTGTCACGAGTTCATCCAGCAGTAGCTATGGCACTTGGCCACAGGTGGCAGCAGTGGACTGACCTGCATTTGAGACTGCTCCAGCTGCTCTGTGACAGTCAGCAGATCTGCTACAAATTGCAGATCATATGCAAGTTTTGGAAATGACATTATAAATATTCCTAACTTAGCCACGGCAGCCATGTTGATGTATTACCTATATTGGCTGAAAATGTTCATTTGCAGAGAAAAGACACAGGCAGACACTGCTTACAGGATGTTACATGTTATTATGTGATGTTATTGAAATCATCATGAATAACAGGAGTGGTGATTTGTAAAACTTCACATTTTGATCCGGGACGTACTCTGCATAAAAACAAGCGCTCACTCTTCCTGCTCAACAAATGACAAGGGCGGAGCCTTATACCACGTGATACAGAAGCTGTGCCGTGTGATGCTAAAATTAGCAGGGAAACAACAACGGAGAGCACGTCAGGGATGACGAGAAAGTGACAGGAGAAAATCCGTCCCGGTCAACCACCCAAACATCAATAACGGGAACCTTATACAGCGCTTCCCTATACACGTCGAACTCCCACAGGCACAAAGACATTACGGAGGCTATCACTTATCACCTGACCAAAGATATGGCTCCATCAACACTGTGCAAAACGAGGGATTTAGGAAAACGATCAACACCCTAGACAAACGCTACACAGTGCCGTCCCGCAACTATTTTTCTATTGTTGCACTACCTGCTCTGTACACGCAGCGTCGAGCAACGGTGGAGACGGAATTTCAAGCACTACAACATTTTGCTGCAACAACAAAACGTGAGACGTTTGTTGTTTTTATGTTTATTTATTGTTATGAGAGAATCATGATCTCAATTCTAAGCCAAAAAATCGTGATTCTCATTTTATGCAAAATCGTGCAGCCCTAACATTAACACAAAACTATTGTTTCACCAGAGAAACACACATGAAGAGAGAGAGAGAGACAATAACAGCTACCAAACAGTCGTCATAATTCGTCACACAATGAGAAAAGGACAAATCAACAAGTAACAATGACTAATTAATATTAAAATCTGTAACATAATGTATTGTTTGGCGTTTAGTCTGATTGGTTCAGGATGAGCTGCCATTATCCAATCACACGTCTGCTTACCTGCATCTTTTCTCTTTTTTCTAACCTGAGCACCTGATGGCTTTGAACTTTTGTTGTCCATCTTCCATTGGTTTGAATTTTGCGCTCCAGTACAAACACAAATCCCCCAACCCGAGGATCAGCACAATTAACCTAACAGACCTACACCTTAGTTCACAGATTCACTTTGTCTAAGGTTGATTTCTGGGATTTCACACAACCCAGAATTCAGATCGTGAATCCATGATGGGCTTGGATTTACATCATTATAAATGAAATGTGCTCTACTTGGAAGCAGCCGGCCCCGCCCCTTTTGACGGGTTGTGTGAGACTTTAAATCATCAAACTGTAAATTATAAATTTAAATTGTTATTGATCCTTTACCCCGAGTCCTAAAGTGTAGATTTATTTTCTTACTCTTCTTATATTTATTGTTTGTTTACTTGCACCGCTGTAACTGCAGCCTCGTCGTCTCGTCTCTCTATATGCTGGACTGTCTGTAGCGGAGATGACAATAAAGTTTATTTTGACTTCAGCAGCGCGCAGGCGCACCGAGGGCTCTCGCGCTCACTTTATAGAATTTAGAAAAAACATCGGTGCAGATTATAAGTCTGTATCATAATATCTGTTTGTTGTTTTTATTTTGTTTTGCGAGTTGGTTATTAGATGCCGCTCCAGCCAGCCAGAGACTCCCCGCCGCCCCGCCCTCTCCTCCCTGTGCCGCCAGCAGCAGGCGCACCTCGCAAACGGAGGGCGCCCTTACTCCCAGCAAATGGCTGATAGAAAACCGATCGGTGCCTACGAATTTCCCAATATGCGCTGGCATGACGTCGGGGAAGCATGGGTACGACCGATTATTTTATTTTTTTCTTGCCCGTGATGCCCCCCCACCACGATGCATTCTATTGGTTTGCACACTTACACACACCCAGCTGTGGTTTCCGGTTTTGCTGGACTCTGGAGAGCCCCGCCTTTAACGCTCTTCTCTCACAGAGAGCAACAGAAAACTTGGAAAAACTCCAGATTGACTGAACTCAGTTCAAAGTTACCTTGACACCTTTAGATGTGAGACGTAGTGATGGTCCGCTTGAACCTGACGCTCCGGTGCGTGTGTCAGAAAGATCAACGCGCTGCTTCAGAAGCACCGTGTCGAGGCTTGATTCGTTTGGCCAGAGTCACGTGATCAGTGACGTCTGAAGCTTCGTTTAGAACGTACCTTTTTTTAAATCGAACTTTATTGAAACACACTGAGTATACAACATACAAACAGATGAAGTTTACAAAAGAACAGAACATGAACATAGAGAACCAGGAGTAAAAAAATTATGATATGAGTAGGCGAAAAAAATCAACATATAAATATTGTTCTGAGAGGCTTTTTGTTGGTTGAGTCTGAAATTGATTGTATGTACAATTCATATCCTTATAAAAAGGCAGAAATATGGTGTTTTATTAATAAACTTACATTCATGGATATAAAATAGCTAAAAGTATTAACAATTTTTTTTATAAAAAAACATTTATCATTCTTCCTGGGGAACTTAAAGAAAAAGAATAAAACATTTTCCCATCGTAAAGAAAACTCCCTTAAACTATAGACAATAACAAAACTGCTAAATTCTTCCAGAATCTCTGTGTAGAGGAACCAAAAGAGATGTGCCACAGTTTCTGGATGATCTGATGATATGAGATTTCCTTCACCTTGTTCACAATTAGATATTTATGGGATCATCCAGACTGTCTTCCAGGTGATATCTGGAACATGTCGGTTCCAGTAAGATATTCTATATATGGGAGAGACATGATATCTTCTTGGAATAAACTACGTCTTCTCTTATTGCTGTTACCAAGTTCCTGTGAAAAGCAGATTTTTCCCACTGCTGACTCAGCTGGATCAGGGAGAGTGACTGAGGCAGATATTGAGCTGTCAGTGTTTTTATATAACATTAAAGTCCCTGAGGGTATGGCACCAAGCACCATTGAGAATTCCCCAACACTGACGGGAAAATTATATAGTGTAAGGAATTCATTGTAAGTAAGTAGTACTCCCTCGTTAAATTTTAAAACTTAGTAGCAGCCGCCATTGTTGGCAGCTGAAATTTGGCTGGGCCGCGCTATGAATTCTGGGATATGGTGGGCCACGAAGGACACACTCGACCCATCCTTCAAATTCGGGGGAATGAAGGACGCATTTGAAGGAGTCGAGGAATCAGGACAGCCTTCGTCGCCTGGCTGTGACGTCATCGGCCTTCAAATGCGGCCTCCGGAGGATGCAGCCGACGTTTTGGGACACAGCTTGTGTGTCTTTGTTGGTCATGTGACCTCCCAGGGACTACACATGGAAACGAGCAGTTTAGCTCAAATCTGGCAGGTTTCCATCGTCTGTTTTTGTCCTGATGTCCATGAACATGAACACTGTCCCTGTCAAACACATCCAGATAATCTGATCCAGTGTTGTTCTTCTGGGGTGTTTGTGATGGAGCAGCAGCTGCTGATCCTGATGTCCTCCACCAAGGGGGCAGCAAATTCAGCTGACTGTCATCATTTATTAAAAAGATGTAACAATGTGACATAATGCAATATAATAGTGTCAGTTACACATTGTGGGTTGCACTGTGGCCAGAATGGACATTACCTCCTGCCTAATGGAAGCTGTCAGCCATCCTGCAACCATGAATTAGATAAGCAGAAGTGAAGGGATTGTTAACAACAATTTAATAATAAAATGTAATGTGATAGTTGCACTTTATTAGCTACCCACAATCGTATGAATAATAACCATGAATGCACTGCATGCTCATAGCAAGTTCTTTAGGTTTAAAGTGAGATCCTGCTTTAAAGGGCGCTTCATCTGCTGGGAATGACATGTTTCTTCTAGTATGTAAGGCTCAGCCCATCTTACTGGGACTTACTTTTGTAGATCCACATGCTCTAAACCTGGTGCTCCATGATTGGTGCAGAAGCTTTAAGCTACTATTAACAAATAATAACCATGGACTTAGTTGTTACTACAATAACTTATCATTGAGCAACTTGTATATTTAATTTTACTTGTAAAACTATGCAAGTAGAATTCAATGGGGCACAGTGAGCTGAGCACAGGCCCACTCTGTGACACTCAGAGGTTTGTGGATATCATACTGAGAGTATTGCAGCCACTTTCCCACCACTTTAGCACAATGTTTACATGAGACTCAGCCACACTAATGTTCCTGGGCAGACATGTGGTGCAGCATGGCTGATGGCACTGTACCTGCAGCTGTCATGGACAAGAACCACTCAATACCTCACCCAAGCCAAGCCTGTGCTGATGTTGTGATCTGAGACCGAGACACTAACCCAGGATCATGATATGATGTTGTGAGAGTTTCACTAAGAATTAGCTCTGATTACAAGATTTCAATCTATCGTAACTCTAATTTGTATTTACTTCAGTTTGTTCATCTTCGAGCTGTGTGCAGCTGAGGACAGTCTTATTATTACCAGGTGAGGATATGTAACAGCCACAGTCTGTAGAGATGATGTCACCATGGAGTGGTGATGTCACTGGAGCTGCCAATATGTGCTCCAGCCAAAGCTACACCAGAGGGTTGTGCTGTGTAACAGGTTGGTGCAGGTGGTGTTATCTACATTTGAACATTAGGCAACAGTCTCATGAAGACACTTTATATTGTTCACTAAAGACCAACAATAACAGAGACAAAGGGAGAGCAGCAGAACTAGTGCTAACAATTAGCACTGCTAGCCTGCCCACCAACACCAGCTAATGTTCTAAAAACGATGATCAATGATTTTGCTGTAACGGCTCCAGCTGTCTGTGTCAGGGACACGTTGGAGATGAAGTGAGTGATCCAGTGACAAAGGTTTGGAACCCTGCAGTCAGCTGAGACTAAAGGAGTCACCTGACCGAGAGACGAAATGTTTCACTGAGAACGTCCAGATGAACAGAATCAACCTTTGGGATAATCTGTTACACACATCCATGTTTCACTTACTGCATTATATTTCCTCATTGCTGTGCACACAGGCCTGTGGCTTATAACCAACTCCAAGTTCAGACTCAGAGGCTGCTGAAGCTGTTTTCTGGAACAGAGACGTGTTGGATATAAAACCAACTCTTCTTTATGTGTCAGCACTGAGGAAAGGAGCAGCTTCGTTTCTAAGTGTATGAAGGACTGTAGCAGTGTGTGTGTGAGGTTTGTTTCACAGACAGAACCATGTCAAAAACACAACTTCAGGTAAAAACAATACAAAATCAAAGAGTCTGATCAGAAGGATTAAACAGAGGAGTGTGGGACTGTTTTTAACAGACAGCAGGTTAAGCCAGGCTGGAGGAGTAAACTGAGCCTCGGTGTGAGCAGCAGTGTGTTTGACAGGAAGCTGAGATAAACAGTCTGGAGCCCATTTAGTGCTTCATATGAAAGTGTGAGGATTTTAAAGCAAATCTAAAATCAAGCAGGAGTCAGTGTGAGAATGATTTGTGCTTTTCCTCAGTCAGATGCTGGGAGTTTCAGTTCATCCATGTTCAGCGTGCTGTGCTTTGTGTAACAGGAGAATATGACAGTATAAATCAAGTCTTCATGTCACTGAAAGCCTCCACAGTCTGCTATGGAGGTGCATCAGTTTGGATTTACAAGAATAACATTTCTTAAACCTGCCACAAGATGGCGCTCCAACAGAAGGGATGTCCACAGTGTAACACAGACACACACATACTGTGTGAATGTGTGAGTGAATGGGCTTTCAACACAAGGCTTCTGCTGCTACCTTTAATTACATAATTAGCTAACAAGAACAAACTGTTAATTACCACCAAAGAACGGCTCCAGATTTTAGCTGCTGACCATTTTGTGAAACGTTGATTACATCAGCTTATTGTTGATTCTTCAACCTTAATATCAGCTGCTTTAAAGGAGCCTCGTTCTCTCGCAGTAACAGTTTTCTTCACTAGATGCAGTGCAGGCACAGTCTGTGTTTCTAAACTACACACTAATGTTCATTGTTGTGCAGCTAAATCCTCCCTCTGGATGGGAAGAATCCCTGTCAGGCTTCAAACACCTGGCTTGGTGTTCTGGAGCTAATGTGTCACCTGTGAGGACTCTGAGATGAACACACAGCAGACACTTCAGTTCTCCGTCTGTGTGTCCTCAGTTTCCCAGCATGCCTTGGCTGTGGTGGTGGAGGTGAATGAGGGGGAACATGCTGCTCTGTCAGCACTCAGGTTTCATACCTGGTGATCTCAGAGGACAAAGCGGCGTTACAGCAGCGCACGTTGATGAGACCTGATGCTCTGAACAGTTCAGACTTCAGCCTCACTCTGAGAAAACAAACGACTGACTGTCAGCAGCAACTACACCTGCTCCATCAGTGACGGAGAGAAGAACTGAGACTGAGAGACATACAGCTGCAGGTCAAAGGTCAGAAACGCCCGCTCTTTGTACGGGTCAGGAGTTAGTACTGCAGAGGTCAGAGGTCAGCTTGCTGACAAACCATTTGAAACAGTTTGGAGCTAAAACCACAACAGCAGAGGAAAGAAGAGACACTGCAGAGATGATGCAAAATATTGTGTTTTGTTCTCAGCTGTCAAAAAGTGTAACACACGTGTTCCAGCACAGCCTTTGTGTACTTTCACTTCTCCATACTGTCCATTGGAAATCCTGTTTGTTAGTTTTTTATTTCAGTCCATGTGTACAAAGCAAACTTCTGTCCCACACTTTCTCTGCTGACTCTTCACCGATGCTCAGATGATCTCAGATGATTTCACCAGAACTCATCAAAATTCGGGCTCCACAGAAACCCAGACGTCACTAAACAAGTGTAACAAGCAAAGTGAAAACTCGTCGTTCAGCTTTATTGACCAAAGATAAGCTCACATGTCACCTCATGACACAGACACTTATTTCCACAGCATGCACGAGGACTGACAATAAGTTTCTATATTTTTTTTTTCTTCTTTTTTTTTTGTCCCGTTTGGATCTTTAGCCATCAGAATTGTTGTCTTAAGGCCATGAAAGATGCCAAGCGGATTTATTTTACCAAGTGGATCATCATGGCCTTGCCATATTGGTCCATGTGATTGACCTTTATTATAATTATGAATTTATTTTATTTTCGGTTGCTACAAACGGGACAGACATGACTGTGGGATAGGACAGGGGGAAAGAATGAAAGAAAGAGAGGGAGAGAAAGAAAACCAAAGGGGAGAAGAGACGGTGAGAAGGGGGGGAGAGAGAAAAAAAACACAAACAAAACACCTGGGTCACCTGTATGGAGAAAAAAAACAGAAGAGAAAGCAAACAACAAAGAGCAACATAATAAAAAAACAGCACCATCACAATAAACTAGCTAGCAGTAGATAACAGTAGATACTAAATAATAAACGATATTGTGCAGCACGCAAGATAGACAGCGCACAATGTGCTTTGAGGCAGCAGCCAAGAAAGGTGTAGTCCGCGTCTGTGAACACTGGTGTGTACACCTGTGTGCATACCTGTGTGGATCAGCATGCTTGTATTCCAAAGGTTTCTCCATGTAATGATCTGCTAGGGAGTGTGGGGAGCCACAGCCCCGTCCACCAGGGCATGAAGCAGGTATGGAGGAGATCCAGGCCCCAGATATCCAGAGACCCCAGAGTACAAGGACCCGAGGAGGACCACCAAAGGGGGGGGAACCGTGCCACCCTCCTGGGAAGAGCTGAGTAAAGCCCCAAAGGAGAGGTCACCCCGCAGCTACGGAGCAGAGGCCAGAGGGGGTTGCAGTGGCGTGCCCGCGGGCTCTGCCGGCAGCCAGCTGTGCCAGAGAGGACCGAGCTTCAGGCCCAGAGGCCAGAGGCCTGAGGGCATCCCACCCCCCGGAAGGAGCCCAGCCGGGCCACAGGTGCCAGGCCCCGCCAATCGGCCACCAGGAGTGAGCCGGTACATACATGAGCGCCCAGCCCCAGACGACAAGGACCACCAACACACCAATGTCTGAGGGCATCAGCCACCGGCAGGGAGTGTGGTGAGGGGAGATAGGCCTCCGTACTTTAGAGGGCCTGAGATGTACCCAGAGAGGTGGAGTCTAAGACCCAACCTGACATATAGACACAGACGAACAGTCACACGCGGACACAAACGTGCATTCCCACCCCCATATGCACAACCAAATACTCGGCACTCACCCAACGTGTAGACAGACACAAATAGACACTGCACAGACAGTCGCACTCCCCAAACATACTCTATATCCCAGGTCCAGGTACCCCCGCCCTCAGAGGGGCAAGCCGCACCTAGACCCAGGACATGTAACCCTTCTCTCTGGGGTGGAGGCAAGCGGACCACCTCCTTATCTGCAGTAGCAGGGAGGCCCTGCATCCCAGACCCCAGTCTGACGACCAGCACCTCCTCCCAGCCCCCCAGCCCTGACAGCTAACAGAACCGAGGTGAGTGAAGACACCAAACCTCCCTACGCCCGCTCATATGTAGTGTTGCTGTGTGCTGTTCTAAAGTGCATTTAAAACTCAGGAGAGCATGGTACTAGCTTCCTCTCAGAGAGCAGCACGGCTCTTCCCGAAAACCCTTAGTGTCTAAATGCATTTAAAATTGAGGGTAGGGCACCAGCGCCAGAGGTGGGTTGGAGTACACCGACCATCCTCTGGATGCTGTAAAACGTGCCCACCCCCAAGGCCCTATATGTATGTGTTATGTGAGAGTGTGAGTAATGTGGATGTCTAGGTTGCAGAATAAAATTGAGGCACAGGCGGCCAGAAGGGGACAGAGGGGGAGTGCCTCCCCTGCACCCTGGTGACATACCTGCACCCCAAGCCCTGCGTGTGTGGGTGGGTGTGTTAGAGCGGGAATAGGGAGGCAGCTAAGGATGGGGAGGGAAGAAAGGGAGGGGCAAGCGGCCCCTCCCTGGGGCCAGCTCCCCCCCTGACCCCAGTAGGCACCTCCACACTCTGGAACCCACCAGGGCAAGGGGGCCCAGGCCCATCCGGACCGGGGCCCGCAGCAGCAGCACCGCCCAGCCCCACAGAGTCCGGGGCAGCCCACCCGACTCCACCCCAGAGAAAACTGCACCCACCCCATCATCCAATCATCTCCCAAACTACACAAGACAATAGACACCCAGGTTGAGTTCATTCTCCACCTCTCCTATATCTCTCCCCCACCTGCAGAGTGAGCTCCTGTAGTGAGGAGACCACCTGCAAAGATATAACAACCTCCCCACCAGTTAGAGAGCCCCCTAGTTGGGCCGATGCACCAGAGGTCCCCTGCACTGGGGCTGAGCCCCCCTGCACCCACCCGCCCACTGCTCCAGCGACACAACAGCCAGGACCCAAGCCCCCAAGGCCCGGCCAGCACCCCAGACCGGGGGGCGGAGCACCCCCAGACCCCCAAGCCTCCACGCCCGTCCCGGACCCTCCCAGGGGCAGCCAGGCTACCAGGCCAGTAACCAACGTCCGCCAGCACAGACCCTCCCCCATCTCCGCTGTACGCAGCCACAAGGAAAACACCATCCAAGAGCCCCAGAGCTCCTAACCAGGTCATGGCCGCATCCCCCAGGTTAGTCCCTCTAGGGAAACGTCCCTAGGGACTCCCCAGAGAAACTACATTTTCTAAGAACTGTCTGACGTTCACCTCTCACTCTCAGAAAGTATACAGACTTCCTTTGATTCACTAGTGAGATAAAATGCATTTCTTGGACAACATGACTTTGATATATTTGTTTTCCAGGAGCAAAGGTCTGTTTATACTGGCGAGCGATGCAGGCAGGAGGACTCTTTACACTGTGACTGACTAATCAATCTCTTCATCATGACTTCTGCTGTCATGGTTTTAAACCTGCGCAGTGGAGAAAAGAAGCTGAAAGAAGCTTCCTGCAAGTATCTGATGTGTCTTTAAAGAACTAAATCCTCCTCATCCTCACAGATACTCCCTCCTTAACCAGTTTCTTAAACTAGCTAACAGGTGGAGCGACACCACTGCGTACCAAAGGTTATAAAGTTAACCACACAGCAGACACTCTTGGTACGTCAGCTGTGTGGAATCGAGTTGTTCTTGCATTAATACACATACTGAAGTAACTGCCATGAGAAAGGTGAACTGAAGCTTTGATGCTAAAGTTAAGAACCTTTTGTTCACACTGGCAAGTGTTCAATGTTACCATTTATGCCAGTTTATTAATAAAGTACTTTTAAAAACAGCAGCAGGGCTGACAAAAGTGCAATAAAACCAAAAATCTATGAAACAGCAAATAATGAAATATTTTCATTTCAAGACCTTTTTATTAACTCTTCTCCGGCCTTTATAGCACATTTACTTGTCTTACACTCTTTCAGTTGATATGAGTGACCAATATCTAATTCATTAGCTCACTAGTGCTTTACTGTTATATTCAGTCTGCTGACTGAGATCAGGTGACATTAAAAAAATCGCTAGTGAATGAAATGTGAAAACAAAAATCATTGTGATCAAAGCTCTCTTGTTTGCTCTGAGGCACTAAAGCCTGCACAGGTAATAAGCTTCTTGGCTTTAAGTGAGGATTTCCATTCGTTTGCAAGCAAATGAAGAAACAAAAGTTTGTACGGACTTTAGCGCCCTGTTGTCCTCATGTGTGGACGTCACATTTTATTTTACTGCCCATCTAGTTTCATAACCACATGTCCAACTTAGGGTTGCAGGAAGGGGAGCTCGAGGGATTTAACAAAATAACTGCTTTAACTGCTTACTGGCTGCGTTCAGCTGTTACTCACAGGGCACCACAGTGGGTGACTGTTCATGTGTGATTGGACACATTTTTAGGCCTGATGCCATTTCTGACACAACCCAAAAGAGATGTTTTGTCTCCTCCTGAGATTCAGCTGCTGAGCTTCCACTTGGTAGGCAAATGTGTAAAGAACTATATTCAGGGGCGTTTTTAGCCCGTTTTGGGCGGTGCTTCCCAAAATGGATCAAAGCACCCCCAAAGATTTCTTACTTTTTTGACAATATTTGGTGTTTGTGTGATACACTACAAAAAATATAGAAAGTATACAGTACTTGGTTGAGATGTAATCTTTTAACAACAGAAGTATAGATAACCCCCTCCCAGAATGGTTTGTTCCAGCTCGCCTCTTCCCTGCTCTGGCTCTGGTGCCCTTTGTGCCAGAGAGATGGTGGCTGAGACGCAGCAGAGCGGAGGTGGAAGTGCCTGGCTTAAAACAGGACATGTTAGCTGCATTTAACCTTCAATTACTCTTTATATAGTTGGTAGGAGTCAGACCATGTTTCTGTTTACCTGAAAAACATTACACCAGGTAACCTGCTGGGTTAAAAACGTGTTTTCTGACGATGTTTGTCCGTAGCCTGCTGTTGTTACCACTGTCCTGTTAGAAAAGGAAGGAATGAGAGAAGCTGCTCATTTTGTCATATGTGCCGATATTAAACCCAAGGTACTTACCAGCTAACTGACTGGATTCCCATTAACCTTATAACTCCTGTTGTGTGTGTGTGTGTGTGTCAGTCAGGTTCATAATGGATATAAGGACGTTTTTTCAAAAAAAGCAGCAACATTCAGGTAAAAATGAAAGAACAAATGATCCGTCAATAAAGGATAATGTTGGATCAGTGTTTCAGTATTTATGTCTTTTATTTGATGTTCATGTGTTTGGTTATTTGCCTTTTGGTTGAAAGTACACTGAGGGAGGACTTTTTTATTAGTGATTTCAATAGTCCTTATATGAAAGAGACAGGAGAGGAACTTCTCTTCCAGTATGGTAAGACTCGTCAGCAGCAGACCAGGGAGGAGGCTCCTATCGCAGATCTGTCTCCTCCTGACAGCGCGTCGCCGCACAGTCCCGCCCCACTCCACACCTGAACACGGACTCCCTCGTCTCACCGTCAGATGCAGGCAGAAGGGCATCCCTGCCCTGTTGTGCATTGCAGCCATTGCCACCCACTGTTGCTGTTCCTGCGTTGGGACTGGATCGCCGAACGACTCGCGGCACAGTCAGGCAGCAGTTCCTTCCACACACGTGCGGGCTTGCACGCGTTCCTTTTTCTCCTGCTCACCTTTCGTGCGTCACTCCTCTTTTTGTCTCTGCGCTCACTATCCCCTTTAACAGGTCAACCTGGCGGCTGATAGGCCACCTTGGGGAACGCCCCCACCTCACAGGTGCCTACAATTGTCTGTTTAGTCCACAGTGGATTAAAGGAACATGGTACAACATTAACACACATAATATAAATATAAGGATAAAACCATGCCGTATAAATATCAATAAACAAACATGCAATATAAATATCACAATAAAATCATGCAAATAAAATCAACACTATGTACCAATACACAGATTGATAAAACATAAAAACACAAATTTCCACTGTGTGACATCTGCGTGTGATTATCAGTTCAAAGAGGGAGAGAGGAAAGATGGGAAAGAACAAGGTCAGGAAGAATCAGGTAAGGAAACAGACAGGGAGCAGTGACAGTTACAACAGAAACTGTTAAACTGCTTGAGAGAGTTGATCACCAAACACTGATAGATTTGCCAACCTGAAGGTGAGGTGACGTTAAAATAAAAGAAACAATCTGCAGAGCCAAGACAAGGCTAATCAAAAGGTACTGGCTGAAGCATGTTTATTAAATTGTGTTAAAATGTACAAAACAGTGATGTCATGTTTTGAGACTTGATGAATTTAAGAATCTTATGATTTAATACAGAAATTTGCAGACTTGCACAGAGAGGGTAAAATTAGGATGACGGATAACGGAGACAAAGACAACAGACGACGAGGACAGGAAGGAACAGGGGTTTAAATGCACCAAGGAGACAGTCAGAGAGAACTTGGGACAACTGGAGGCATGTAGGGATGCAGGGACTGACAGAGACAGGGAAGACGTCTCATCGTGACGAGTAAAGTTTATCTTGCCTGGCTGGGCAGCTCTCTGGGTGCTCAGCACCCCCAAAGCTCTGATCCTAGAATCGCCCCTGGTTGAGACGCATTTTCTCTAAACACCGGGTCTCTGTGGCTTTTAAACACCTAAACACGCTGCACCAAAAACTGGTCCACCCCAAGGATCGGGTCCCCCGACACAAACAGAGTAACATAGTGTACGCTGTTAAGTGCAGGAGGATTGCCAGGATTTCTACATCTGGGAAACCAAACAACCTCTGGCTGAGAGGATGGCACAACACAGAAGAGCCACCTCGTCAGGCCAGGACTCTGCAGTCTGTTTACACCTACAGGCCAGTGGACACTCTTTCAAGGATGAGGATGTAACATCCTGGACAGGGATGAACGCTGGTTTGAGGGCGGAGTCAAGGAGGCCATTCACGTGAAAAGGGAAAGACCATCTCTGAATGGAGGAGGGGCCTAAGGGTACATCTGTCACCATCTTACATGCTGTGATTGCAGCCATTCCCCAGCTCTCTGTGAATGGGACTCATGGACATTAATCAGTGGTTGTTGATCAATGGTCATGAGAATTTGCATAATTAAGATTAAGGAACTGACCTCAGCCCCAGTGGGCTGGTTTCAGTCATTATGCAAATGTCCTGTTTATAAGACTGAAACCTGCAGCTGAGACTGAAGACGTCACCTGATGATGACGAAACGTTTCTCCCACAAAACGCTACGTCCAGATGAACAGAACCAACTTTTGGAGACTCGTCTCTTGTACTGACTCACAGTTTTGTGTCTCTTGCAGCTGTTTCATCAGGCATGTTTGTTGTGACCCAGAGTCCAGATGTTTCTGTCATGGAGGGAGAGACCGTAAGCATCACCTGCTGCTGGACAAGAACGTCTGAAAGATTCAGAGTGGCCTGGCTGAAAAATCAAACAATAATTAAGAGAGAGACCAACGCAAATCAATCTCCAAGTCTCTGAAAAAGAAGGCAAAGACTCATCTTTGAACATTTCAAACATCAGAGGATTCAGGAACATACATCTGTAAAGTGACTGTGGAGATTCCATCTTTAACTGTGTCTAAAGGAAATGGGACCATCATTACAGTCAGAGAGAAGACGGTGAATAACAACAACAACAACCACACAGACTCCAGTGAGTGAACACGTTCAGTTTGGTGACCAACACGCCTCCAAAATATGTGAACATGTCGTCTTTTACAGATTAAACGCTGTCACATAAAAGTTTAGTCTGTCACGTGTCTGTGCTGTTACCGTACATGTGGCAGTCTTTGGTCGTCTGAAGGGACGATTAATGAACATTGAATCCTCCAAACCAGAGCGATGAAACTACCTGAACGTCTGTCAGCTGAAAACCTTCAAACTTACAGACGTTTGTGACGACTGGCTTAGAAAAAACTTTACAAACTTGTTCAGCGTTTTTGGTTTTGTTTTAAATTTATTTGATGACTCCAAAAACACTGCTGATTAAAAATGAATGATTGACTTTTGACTGATTGTCTCATTTAATGAATTAATTAATACTTATCATAGTAAACTCCTCTGGGTTACCATAGTAACACGACCAGTAAAGATGCTTTGGCATGCAGACTGGAGCAGCAGGGATCAAACCACCGACCTTTCTATTGTCAGGTGACCTGCTCCACCTCCTGAGCCCCACTTCTCATGACAAATGACTTCCTTTTCCTTTTCTTTTATTCTCACTGACACTTGAGGATTGATCATGTTTGATTAGAGCTGCTGCTTATTCTGCAGCCACAGGATGTGCCAAGGCTCAGGGAGGGGCAGCCATGTGACCAGTTCGTCTGAGAGAAAGAAGACATCAAAGACGTGCTGTGGAAGAGCCAGATATGAATAGTAACTCATGATTAAACACGTAGAGGTGTATTAACACACAGTGAGTGAAGAAGAAACACCCAGTGCATCATGGGAGTCCCCCAGCAGCCTACACCTATTGGGTGGTTGTTACATGTACAAGATTCAAACTTGTGATTTGAACTAAATAATTTCATGTTTCTGTGGTGAACATAATTAAATCCTGGAGCATCTGCATGAAATTCAGACACTTAATTCTTGTTCTTGTTGAGATGACAGGATACAATCTAGTAAGAGTGGTTAGTTACCTGGACTCACGAAGTTCACAAGATCACATTAGATGTCAAACTGCAGGAAAATCACTGGAGTTTTCAGCAGCAGACAACTACGCCCACAACAACAGATTTTTTTGAGTGTAACTAAGGGAGGATTCAGGGTCACCTGGTCCAGCCCTAACTATATGCTTTAGCAAAAAGGAAAGTTTGAAGCCTAATCTTGAAAGTAGAGATAGTGTCTGTCTCCCGAATCCAAACTGGAAGCTGGTTCCACAGAAGAGGGGCCTGAAAACTGAAGGCTCTGCACGTGGGGTCAAAAATGACCCCAGGGGTTGTTTTTCTCCAAAATCTTTAAAATGCAAAGTTGTAATATATTCATATTCCAGGTATTCCTCATAAAATATGTTTGTAACATGAGGCCATTTGCATTTTTATTTATTTTTTCATTAATTAAAAAAATGCAGTTTTTGTATCACTACCCCACTCTTCCACAAGTGGGGTTAAAAATGACTCCAAGCAGTTCCTATGGAATCTTCTATGAAACTTTCATTCTTAGCAACTCTGACTGTTCCACTTACACTTCTGATGGATCAAGAATTAATTTTTGCACAGTAACGTACATGATTTATACTCAGGGCTGCACATAAGTGGTCCGCAGGTGTGCATTCGCTGTCAAAATATGAGCATTCCTGGAAATTCAGAGAATACACACTTCTTTTGCGGTGGAGGAACACCTGTCACGGTCCTGGGTCTCCTGACCCAGCGTTTTTAGTTATTTGTGATGTTTGTATTTTTGTACTTGTGTGAGTTATTCTATGGTTTCTAGTTTCGATCCCTTGCCCTTCATGTTGCTCTGTGTCCCCTCTGTTCTGTGTAGTCTGTGTCTGCATGTTTGAGTTCCCCTCTGTGTCTCTCGGTTCTTAGAGTCCTCCGCCTTATGGTTTATGTCTCTGTGTTTCTTAGTTGCTGTCTCCACTGTGTCAAGTTCGTGTCTCTGTGTGATCCTTCCTGTTTTACTTTGAAGGTCCGTGTCTTATGTGAATGTGTCCTGCTTTGCTTGTCTCGTCAGTCCTGATTTCTCCCAGCTGTGCCCTCCTTCTTCTGCTAACCCCACAGCTGCATGTGACACTATCCACTCTGCCATAGCTCGGCTACAGACTCAGCACCCGAGTGCCTTTATTGTGATCTCGGGTGACTTCAACCATGTATCACTGGACAATACACTACCAACATTCAAACAATATGTGGACTGTCCCACCAGGGGAGAGAAAACTTTAGACTTACTGTATGCTAACGTCAAGGATGCATACAGCTCCTCCTCCCTCCCCCCACTTGGTAGGTCAGATCATAACCTGATTCACCTCACCCCCCGCTATGTGCCAATTGTGAGGAGGGAACCTGTGACCACCAGGACTGTTAGGAGGTGGTCAGAGGAGGCAATAGCGGAACTACAGGGCTGTTTCGAGGTGACCGACTGGGAAACACTCTGTGAGCCTCACGCCGAGGACATCAATGGGCTTACTGAGTGTATCACAGACTACATAACTTTCTGCACCGACTCCATTGTTCCAGCTCAGACTGTTCATTGTTACCCAAATAACAAGCCGTGGGTGACTAAGGACATCAAAGCCCTCCTCAACAACAAGAAGAGGGCTTTCAGAGGGGGCAACAAAGAGGAGGTGAGGAAGGTCCAGGTGTTACTAAAGGACAAGATCAGAGAGGCTAAGGACAATTACAGGAGGAAGCTGGAGTGGAAACTCCAGCAGAACAGCATGAGAGAGGTGTGGAGGGGCATGAAGACCATCACTGGATTCAGGCCAACCAACAGCAGGGGAGCTGAGGGAGGTGAGAATAGAGCCGACGAGTTGAATCTGTTTTTCAATAGATTCGACACCACAGTGTCTGCTCCCACCCCCACAACCTCACCTGCAGTCAGCCTGGAATCCAGAGCCACACCACTGTGCCAGCCTCTCTCTTCACATGTTGCCTCCTGTGAGATTCCTGACACCCCTCCCCCACCCATCACCTTCACTCAATACCAGGTTGAGATGCAAATGAGGAGACTTCACTCAGGCAAGTCTGCTGGACCAGACGGAGTGAGTCCCCTTGTCCTCAAGACCTGTGCCCCCCAGCTGTGTGGAGTCTTTCATAAACTGTTTATGCTGAGTCTGAGTCTGCAGAGGGTCCCGGTGATGTGGAAGACATCATGCCTCGTCCCTGTACCAAAGACGCCTCGTCCCAGTGGCCCCCAGGATTACAGGCCCGTGGCACTGACCTCCCACATCATGAAGACCCTGGAAAGGCTCATCCTGGACCAGCTGCGACCCATAGTAAGACCACATCTGGATCCCCTTCAGTTCGCTTATCAGCCTCGTCTCGGAACAGAGGACGCCATCATCTACCTGCTCAATCGTGTCTACACCCATCTGGACCAGCCGGCGAGCACTGTGAGGGTCATGTTTTTTGACTTTTCCAGTGCTTTCAACACCATCAGGCCGACCCTCCTGGGTGATAAGTTAGCAGCGATGCAGGTGGATGCTTCTCTGGTGTCCTGGATTGTTGATTACCTGACAGGAAGACCACAATATGTACGTCTCCCACAGTGTGTGTCTGACAAGGTGATTAGCAACACAGGGGCACCACAGGGGACTGTCCTCTCCCCCTTCCTCTTCACCCTCTACACCACAGACTTCAGCCACTGCACAGAGACCTGCCATCTTCAGAAGTTTTCTGATGACTCTGCGGTGGTTGGATGCATCAGCAGGGATGATGAGACAGAGTACCGGGCTGTGGTCGACTCCTTTGTCACGTGGTGTGAGCAGAATCATCTGCAGCTCAACGTGGCAAAGACCAAGGAACTGATCGTGGACTTCAGGAAGACCAGGAAACACTTGACCCCTGTTTCAATCCAGGGGGTCAGTGTTGACATTGTGGAGGACTATAAATACCTTGGAGTACACATTGACAATAAACTGGACTGGGCTAAAAACACCACAGCACTTTACAGGAAGGGCCAGAGTCGTCTCTATTTTTTGAGGCGACTGAGGTCCTTCAACATCTGCCAGAAAATGCTGAGGATTTTCTATGAGTCTGTGGTGGCCAGTGCGATCCTCTATGCTGTTGCATGCTGGGGGAGCAGGCTGAGGGTCGCAGATGCCAACAGACTTAATAAACTGATCCGTAAGGCCAGCAATGTTGTGGGGATGGAGCTGGACTCCCTCAAGGTGGTGTCGGAGAGGCGGATGCTGTCCAAGATAAAGACAATGTTGGATAACACCTCCCACCCACTCCATGACATGTTGGTCAGTCACAGGAGCACGTTCAGTGAGAGACTGAGATTACCGAAAAGCACCACTGAACGACACAGGAAATCATTCCTGCCTGTGGCCATCTCCCTGTACAACGCATCCACTTAACACACTGGTTACTGCTACAACTACACATGTTTCTTTTCCAACTATTTATTTATAAGTGACTTATGTATGTATGTATGTATATATATGTATATATTGTACTATTCTTAGTTAGCGTATTGTCTGTCTTGTCTTAATGTTGGTTTAAAATGGAGCACTGTAACAAAAAATAATTTCCCCCAGGGATCAATAAAGTATTCTGATTCTGATTCTGATTCTGATTCTGATTCTGTGTCTCATCCCCCTCGTTACTCCCCAGTGTATTTAAACCCTGTGTTTCTCTGAGTCAGTGTCGCGTCGTCCCTCTTGCTGTGTGTGATTCTCCCCGTGTCTTCTGGAATGTGTTATAATTAGCATTTCCCAGTTTAGTTTTGTATTGCTTGTGTTCTGTTTTCCAGCAATAAAGCTGTGCTTTTGAGTTCAAGTTCTGTCCCCGTGAGTTTGCGTTTGGGTCCAATCCCTGCCTGCCACACAGCGTTTCATGACAGTACGACGTGACCACAACATGGACCCAGCAGACTTACCCGGGGAGAGCGATCTGATACGTGTCCAACGCCTAGTCGAGTGGATAACCCACACTTCAAATACACGGGCAAAGATTGTGGGAATAAATGCTATCGAAGCAATCCTCGGAGGAAATTCCCATCTCCGCCAGGTCAGAGGATGTGTGGACTTATTGGCCAATTTGAGGCGGCGCGAGCTCGGAAAAAATCAGACTTGGCCCAGCAGCAACAGACAACAGCTACCCTGGAGCAGCCACGTCAGCCACACCGGCCGGATGTGGTTTTGCCCGGCCCTTCGGAGCCGTCTGCGAGGAAGAAACGACGATCACGGCGCCAGCGCGCCACCCCACAGCCGGACGTTCGGACTTGTACATCGCCGGCTGTGGTGAGTAAGGACTCTTTTTCTGTGTCGAACCGTGGGACTATTCGTTCAGGGGTTGTGTTTTGTGCTACGGATGGTAATGTGAACAGTTTATCAGCTGCCCAGCCTCCTGAAGCTCTCTTAGCTGCCCAGCTACAAGCTGTGTCTCCTGTGTCCCCGCTAGCACAGCCATTAACTCCACCACAAGCTCCATTTTCACCTCTACCATCGCTTCAGTCATCAGTTCGGTCTGCCGCTCAGTCACCCTTAGCTCCATCTTCCACACTACCATCTGTTTCTCTTCCGCCACAACCATCACTACACTCAGCCATTCAGGCTGCTACTCAGTCAGTCATTCAACCTATAGCCCTGCCATTAAGACACTCTGTAGCTGAGCCATTAGCCATCCAACCCGCAGCCAATTCAGCTGCTCCTCCACCCGTTACACCTCCACCACAACCGTCACTGCAGTCTCCAGTTCAGTCCCCTGCAGCTCAGCTTTCCCCAGTGCAGTCTCCAGTGTCCCCAGTGCAGCCTCCCTTAGCACAGTCATCCACTCAACCACCAGCACCACAACCGTCACTACCTCTAGTTCATTCCCCTGTGAAGTCATTAACTCCACCACCTACTCCACTCTCACCACCACCGTTACTACAGACATCAGTTCAGTCCCCTGTGCAGTCATTTACTTCTCCACCATTAGCAGCTCAGGTCCCCGTGTGTCCAGCAGCTCAGGTCCCCGTGTGTCCAGCAGCTCAGGTCCCCGTATGTCCAGCAGCTCAGCTCGCACCTGAACCTTTGGCCCAGTTCCCCGTAGCAGTGCAGTTTTCTAGCCAGCTTAACGTTGAGCCCGGGGTCCCAATTCTCTCTGGCTCTACATCAGCTCCTGCTGGAAGCTCGGATGAGCTCATCCAGCACTCCGCGGCTCCCGTGCCGCCATCTACCTCGTCCGCTGGGGGTTCCAGTGAGCCCAGCCAGCACCTCCTCGTCTCCGCTGGAGGGTCCGAGGGGCCCGTTCAGCCTCCTGTCTCCGCTGGAGGGTCCGAGGGGCCCGTTCAGCCTCCTGTCTCCGCTGGAGGGTCCGAGGGGCCCGTTGCTCCACCAGCGTCATCAGCTTCAGCGTCGCCTGGTCCAGCTCCAGTGTCATCAGCTTCAGCGTCGCCTGGTCCAGCTTCTGCTTCGTCAGCCTTGTCTGGTCCAGCCTCCTCCGAGCCTTCATCCCCGTCTGGTCCTGCCTCGCCTGGTCCTGTGCCCACCGAGCCTCGGCCGGTACGCCTGACACTTAAGAACTGCCGCTGCCTTCCGCGCGGCCGGCCCCCTGAACTGCTCCATCGTCTCCTTCGCCGCCGCCGTTGCCGTCCGCATAGTCGGCCCCCTGAACTGCCCTGTGTTTGGGCTGTTTTCTTGGGCTCCAGTGTTTGCTGTGCTCCGCTTTTGTTATCTAAAGTAACACGGCTGCTATGAGGCCAGCTAGGATCCCTGTGGCCCTACAAATGATCCAGGACGGATGGGATGAAGAGCCCATTGGAGGCATTGACTCAGAATCTCACATCTAAGATATAGAGGACCCAGACTATTGCCCCCCCCCCCCCCCCCCTCCCCCCCACTGAACAAGGCCTGTCAGATACAGAGGAGTCCTCTGAAGAGGAAATAAATATTTAGTCTAACAGAATAAGCCCCTCTTACTGCTCTAGCCACAATATTCTGAATTAGTCGGCCAGGGCTTGCACCTGGGTTTAGTACTTTCTCCCCAGTAAATGCATGGAAGATGTTCATGTCTGATAATTTAATAGAAGAGGTGCTGTCATACACAAACATGGAGGCACAAAGAGTAGCCACAGACAGGGGAAAGAGTGGAAAAATGTAATCAAACATAAGCTCCTGGCCTTCATTTGATTGACCATTCTTGCAGGAAGTGAGAAGAACTGGGATGTACCAGTCGGTGTGTTTTTTGGGAATTCTCTGCATAACCCATTGTACAAGGCCACTATGTCAATTCAAAGATTTAAAGATTTCGCCGTTTCTTGCACTTTGAGGACAAGAGGACCAGAGCCTACCGACTGAAAACAAACCACATGGCAGCTTTCTGCTACATATGGGACCTGTTCCTGGTCAACTGCAGGCAGAAATTCATCCACAGTGATTGTGTTACAGTGGATGAACAACTTGTGCCTTTCAGAGGGAAGACCCAGCTTCTGCAGTATAGGCCGAGCAAGCATACAAAAGTGATACAAAAACTGAAAATTAATGAAAAAATAAATAAAAATGCAAAGGGCCTCATGTCACAATCATGTTTTATGAGAAATACCTCAAATATGAAAATATTACAACTCTTCGTTTTAAAGATTTTGAAGAATAACAACAGAGTTTATAGCAAAATGCATTGTTTCTATTTGGGGTCATTTTTGACCCCACTTGTGGAAGAGTGTAGGTATTGGTAGGTTGTGCATCCAAGGGTTAAATACTCTAGGAACAACAAGTAGGCCTGCAGTGTGAGAGCAAAGTGCTCTAATAGGGTGATATGGTACTATAACAGGGGTCCCCAACTCCTGGACTCCGGTCCAAATCCAGACCCCAAGAGGATTTTGTCCGGATCACAAAGCAGTTTCTCATTTACCGTGTAGTTGGATAGTTTCTTCCTGCCGGCTGCCGTGGCTGACTTTTGAACTGGCGCGACACGCAGCTATGCAGGTTAGCATCATGCTGGTCCACTCTCCCAGCCAGCTGTTGGCGGTAATGCACCACCAACTGCCAATAAAACGACAAAGAAGAACAAGCTATGTGGGTATGTGAGTTGATAGGTTACTATCTTGGGTGCTTGCGCTTGCTGAGTGGATGAGTAAAAGAAGATGGCTTTGTCAAAAATACTTATAAAGTTATAAAGAGTGGAAGTCTGAAGAGCTGTTATGAAATCAAACATAAGAACTTCAACCAAAACTGTGCGCCTGGGTCTGACGGTAGAACAAGAAGAATAAATGAGGTATGAGCGGCTACACGGCTGATAACAGTCTGTGACAGCACAACAGCATACGAGTGTTCACTGTGAGCACGGTGGATTTTAGGAGGACACAAAAAGACTTTCACTGACTGGAAAATGATAAAGAGTGAAAGGAAGCTGCAGCAGAAACACTTTTTAGTTTGGAAGAGAAACAATGTAACACTTTTAGATGGAAACAAAGTAAAGTGCAACAATTTACCTTCAATAAAAAATAAATTACATCCTTACTAAAACTATAAACATTTGAACCGTTTGATACTGAAAAATAAAATGAAATAAACTCCATAAACAATCAAAATGAATTCAAACTGATCAGCAACATTAACTCAGGAGCACAATATATGAAACACTTTAACCTACAAAACAAAAACGAATCAAACAGTTTGTGCTGATTTCTTTCTTTGATCAAAATAACAAAGTCAGCATTAATGGCTCCGACGAGCACGTTTTGCAGTGCACAGCTTTTCAAAGCAGCTTTGAAGCAGGATCCTGCAGCTCTCAGCTGCTGCTCAGTGTTTAGCTGGGACCTGGACTTGGTCTGCAGCAGCAGCAGAGAAGCCTCACAAAGATGAGACTAAAGGAAGAAGAACGCCCAGAGCCTGCTGCCCTCAGAGTGGATACTGCTTCTCTACACTCAGCCAGAATCCACTCAGTGTCTGTGATGTGAACTGCAGTCTCAGTGTGGAGTCAGACGTCAATGAACTGGTTCTGCTCTGCAAAGCTGAAACCAGTTGGAGCTGGTCATGCTGGGAACTGTTTTCATGGAAGTCCTTTTAAAAGTATCCCATCAGTGATGAAATATGCTGCTTGATATATGGAGTCACTGAGGCGGCATCATCATCAGTAGTGTCAACAAATTCATGCAGGTTCTCCAATGAATCTGTGTCTCCTTCATCGAGTCTCCTGCCCCACACTGCAAGCTTTCCAGTGACAGAGCTGATCTTGTGACCTGAGGGAGGTTTTTATCTTTCCCTTGAAGCTGTAGATTTACTTCATTTCCAAATATGTCACTCAGGTAGGCCAGTTTTGCCAGCAAGCTCTCATCACTAACTCTGCGACTTCATACTTGTGCTCCTGCTCCAAAAACATCTGATCTGCTCTCTGAGCTCAAAAACTCAGGACAAGACTTTTCCTGGTGACAGCCGCCTGGCTTCACTGTGAAACAGCACAGCTTGATGTTCGGCTCCATCTCCTCACAGACAGCAGAGACACTCTTGTTTTTACTGGTCTGGTCTTTATGAAACCGACTACACCAATAATTTCAGTCATAACCCCACTGAATTCAGAGGAAAGCTGCTCGCAGTGTGAAACACTCCAGCAGAGGGCGCTGTTAAGTCCTTATTGTAACACAGTTACTGTGTGCAGTTAGACTTCATACATAATCTGCACTTATTTCCATCAGACATGCTGTCAGTAAATGATTGGTTTCTATTGATTCTACTTCCTGTTGACTAGTTTGATGACAGTGAAACAATCACAGCTGATTGTGTGATGATGTAAACTGTCACTGTTACATTCAGTGTGTCTGACATAATGTTAGTGCAGGCTGATAACAGCCTGGTTCTGTTAGAAACACATGAACGTGTCCATAGATCTGTGTGTGTTTAACATGAGAGCTTCAGCCCTGCTGATGTGTTAAATAAAGACATGCAGGAAAACTGATGAGACTCTGAAATAACTCTTTATATTTATAATGTAACTCTGCATCAAAAGAACAACAAAGGATCCCAGACAGGTTTCTGTGAACAAAGACCATTCTGATGTTTCTGTCTTTCTAACAGTTTGACATTATTAGTAAACAGACTGCAGTGAGCAGCATTTATAAAGAGCTTATATATAAAGATATGACAGCTGTTTGACAAGTTTATCACTCTGTGTTTGGACCTGATCAGTCCAGCTGTTTACTTGAAATATGTTCATTTTGGGGTGGGTACAGTTTCCTCTGCGGTGGGGTAGGGTGGGCTGCCCCGGGTCCTGTGGGGCTTGGCAGTGCTACCGTAGGCCCCGGTCTGGATGGACCTGGGCTCCCTTGCCTTGGTGGGTACCAGAGGACGGGGGTGCCTACTGGGGTCAGCGAGGGAGCTGGCCCTAGGGAGGGGCATCCTCCCCTCCCTCCTTTTCCTCCCCATCCCCGGCTACCTCCCTCTTCCCGCTCCACCACACTCACCCACACAGGTAGGGCCTTGGGGTGCGGGTGTGTCACAGGGGTGCAGGTGAGACAACCCCCCCCCCCCCCCCCCCTCTGTCCCCTTCTGGCCACCTGTGCCTCAATTTTATCTCACAACTTAGACATCCACATTACTTACACTCTCATAACACACACATATATATAGGGGCCTTGAGGGTGGGCACGTTAACGGCGTCCAGTGGACGGTCTGTGTACTCAAACCTACCTCTGGCCCTGGTGCCCACCTCTCAACTTTAAATCCATGTAGACATTGAGGGTTCTCGGGAGGGGCCATGCTAACACCTGCTGCTCTCTGGCAGCAGCACCATGCTCTCCTTTGTTTTAAATACACTTTAGACAAACACGCAGCAACACTACACATGAGCAGGAGGAGGGAGGTATGGGGTCTTCACACACCCCCGTTCTCTGCTAGCCATTGGGGTGGGGGGGCTGGGAGGAGATGTTGGCTGTCCGATTGGCCTCCCTGCTGCTGCGGAGCCTGGGACGGTCTGCTTGCCTCCACCCCAGGGGGAAGGGTAACATCTCTTGGGTCTGGGTTCTGTTTCCCCCTCTGGGGGCGAGGGTACCTGGACCCGGGGTATAGAGTATGTTTGGGGAGTGTGATTGTGTGTACATGTCCATTTATGTCAGTCCTTACGTTGGGTGAGTGCTGAATGTTTGTATATGTGTGCATGAGGGTGGGAACGCATGTTTGTGTCTGTGTGTGCCTGTTTGTCTGTGTCTATATGTCAGGTCGGGTCTTAGACTCCACCTCTCTGGGAACTCCCAGGCCCTCCAAGGCCTATCTCCCCTCACCACACTCCCTGCTGGTGACTGATGCCCTCAGGGGTCGGTGCATTGGTGGTTCTTGGTGTCCGGGGCTGGGCGCTCAGGTATGTACCGGCTCACTCCCGGTGGCTACCTGGCGGGGCCTGGCGCCTGTTGCTCGGTCAGGCCTCCTCCGGGGTGCGGGGGGCCCTCGGGCCTCCGGCCTCTGGGCCTGCGGCTCGGTTCAGCTGGCTGCCGGCGGAGCCGTTGGGCACGCCGGTGCAGCCCCCTCTAGCTTCTGCTCGGTGGCTACTGGGTGACGCCTCGTCTGGGGATCCTCAGCCCTTCCCATGAGGGTGGCACAGATGCCCCTCCGGTGGTCCTCCTTGGGCTCTCGCACTCTGGGGCCTGGATCTCCTCCATGCCTGTTTCATGCCCTGGGGGACGGGGCTATGGCTCGCTACATCCTCTTGCAGACCATTACATGTGGAAACCATTTGAATACAAGCGCGCTGATCCACACAGGTGTGCACACGGGTGTTCACTGTTCGTAGACTTAAATTACACCTTTCTTGGCTGCTACTTCAAAGCACATTGTGCGCTGACTGTCCTGCGTGCTGCACAACACATTATTTGACCACAAGTGTCTGTGAAGGTTCTCAGTCATCCAGGTCATCGTAGTCAAAGGAGCCTCTGTCAGCAAAGAGGCACAGAAAAGAAGATCAGACACCAGCGAGGGAGGATAAGAAGGACAGACGCAACAACATTGTCATCCCCTATGTAGCCGGTGTATCAGAGAAACTCAGGAGAGTTTTCTCCAAGCATGACATCCCGGTGTATTTCAGACCCAGCAACATGCTCAGACAAAAACTGGTTCACCCGAAAGACAAAACGCCAAAACACAGACTTAACAATGTGGTGTATGCTGTACAGTGCAGCGAGGAATGCCCAGACCTCTACATTGGAGAGACCAAACAGCCACTTCACAAGCGCATGGCACAACATAGAAGAGTCACCTCCACAGGACAAGACTCAGCAGTCCATCTGCATCTTAAGGATAAAGGACACTCTTTCGAGGATGCCAATGTTCACATTTTGGACAGAGAGGACAGATGGTTTGTGTACAAACACATCACATGTCAGTTGTCAGCAGAAGTGTAGAGAGGACAAAATGTAAGCGCTGAGAACTTCAGAATCTGAGATTTGTCCAGATTTGTAGAGGAACAGATCAGATTTATTTTGTTTATATCATGTTCAGTCTTTCAAAATTAGAAAAGGCAGAATTTGTGTTGTTCAAACACACTGATTCCACAAAAAGACACAAATGTGAAATTGCCTAGCTAACAGTTACAGAGCTACATGATGATAATTATATGTGAAGACATCTGCTTTTTTAACCCTCTGATGCATGAATTATGAAAGCCTTGGTCATGATTTTTTTTCTTAAGTGCTTTTATTATTCTCAGGACATGAAAAAAAATGTTCAACTCTTTTTTTTCCAAAAATATGTTTTTTTTTATAAAGTTATAAACTTGTCCACTCCAGTGGACTACATGCGCCTGAGCACTTAGCATGAAATACTGTGAATTTACTGCAAAAATTAATTACCTTGTGTTCTATTGTAAATAAACAAACACTTGTTTGCTTGTATCCTTTGAAAAACATCTCAGCAATTTTTTTGGAACTTTCAACTCATAAGGCCCCAATGTTTAGACGTAAATAACAAAACCAATCAACAGTCCTAGCTGTGAATCCTACACCTGAATATGGCAAACTATCTCCAACAAGAGAAACATTTTTGAGTCTACACAGTTCTATAACGATGCAGGACAGTATTACCAAGCCCTTAGTAGCATGCTGGAAGAAAACACAAACTGACATCTTAGTCTCTGCATCTCCAAACACTTCTATGTTCATCACACCTAGGCTGTGCGAAAGTTTGCAAAGCATCCAGGGCACAATGGCCCACAGCATTGCATGCAGATGTATTTGGTCTTCCGTGTGCATGCAACATCATGGCACCTGTTTGCATTTTTCACCTCGGTCAGTTGGGGCCAGTGATATCCTGTGGCAAACCTGACCTCACAGGCTACTTTGGTGACTGCTCTCCGCAACACGGGTTGTGGGGTCCCACTGGATCTTCCTCTTTTGCATTGCTGGAGGGTGAATCTCTTCTCCTGTTACTGACAGTTCTTTCCCATACAAGTTGGTGTTGTATGTTATATTATCAATTAGATCTGCTGGAAACAGATGTCTGAAGAAATCTATGGGATCCTTCCCCTCCTCATTCAATTTCCACTCTCCTAGAAAAGGAGGCAAGTTTCCATCAAAGTCATTGTCTTGGACTTTCCAAATATTTTTGCGGGCTTGAGTATGGTCAGGTGCCATGTACCCATCTCCTACAGCTCCCTGATCATACTGACCTTCCTCTTCATCCTGCCCCTCATCGTTCTCACTTTCTGCATCCTGACTGTCTGTGTCTTCATCATCCGTAGTTCCTATGTCTCTGTTCTGCTCTGGCAGCCACGCTCATCATCACTGGACTTATCACTGAACTCATCATCACTGCACTCATCAATGAAATCATCATCACTGGAGCTGGATGGAATTTCCTGGACTATTCTGTACGCTGCCTTATTCTTTGCTGCATTTGAAGTCTACAAAATATGATAAAATAATTATTATAGTAATTCAAACTACAGCTGATCTGCACAAAAATATATTTTTTAAATGAGTAGCTTATAAATGTAACAATTATATGCTTACTTATAACCAAAACAGTCCCAAAAAACAGTGAGACAATTTATGACTTATGTTAAAAAAAAATATAGTGGGTAATGCATGATGTCCACTACAGTGGACACATGGTTAATCGTAGTTTTCTACATATTAGACATAACAATTTCTTATTCCAAACAGATAATATCCTTCCCTAGATGTTACTGCATATCATCATATTTTTTTTACCTGTTGGGCTCTTTTAGCATAGAAGGGTTGACAAGATATGCCAGCAGTGGTCGGCAGGGGTGACAGTTTGTCTGCCATCTTTGATTAAGAGGAAATTTACTTGCAGTTGCACTAACTGAACACTGAATTGACCTCAATGGAGCATGGCAGCAGAGAGCACTCTAGAGGCTAATATGCAGTTCCACCATAGAAACCAATGCATTAAAGAGATATGTACGTTTTAGTAGCTGTCCACTCCAGTGACCACTATGCATCAGAGGGTTAAAATATAGCTCCATGCTTGCATTTACATCTGTGACCATCGGAGGGCAGTAAGCACTCATTAGTCTGTTCCTCTTTACTGATGTCAGTGTTTCTGTCAGTTTAATAATATCTGTGTTCAAATATGTTTCAAATAAGTTCAGTATTGAAATTGAAATGAACTTCATCATCTCAGCTGAACTGAGCTTCAGAGAAACACTGCATACTGATGTCTGTGAAGCTTTGACAGAAAAACAGTTTAAAACATCAAGTGATTGAATCCATGAATCTAAAAATGTGTTTCTGAGTGAAAGAGACAGACGTGTACAGACTGAACTATCTGTTAAAGGACACTAACATGATACTCTTTAAACTAAACTACACACAGACACACTGAGGAACCACATGAGACTGTAAATCCAGGATAAAGAGGTTCAGTGAATGTGGTGTGGAAGGTGTGGAGGTGGATCAGAGAGTCAGAGGAGACTCTGTAGAAGGACACAGTGCCAGCGGGACAGTCCACACACACTGCTACTCTGTTAGAGACAGAGGAAGAGGAGGTGGAGATGGGTGTTTCTCTGTTATTGTGCCACACAGAGGAATAATGATCAGAGCAGAAAAGACTCCAGGACTGATCATTTCCACCAAACACACACTCATCACTCCTTCCTTTCCTTTTGATTCCTCTGTAACTCACTGATATCCAAGCCTCTCTCGTCCACTCGACCTCCCAGTAACAGCGACCAGTCAGACCATCTCTACACAGCAGCTGTTCACAAACATCAAATCTGTCTGGATGATCAGGATATGACTGAACCTCCTCCACATATGTCACCTTCCTGTTGTTGTCAGACAGTTGGAGCTTTGTGTTCACTGTGTTTGTGTCGATTGTGAGTTGACAGGAATCTGATGGAGAGAACAAACACAATCCAGCTGCAGTTATTGATCCATCATCTGTTCATTGATTGACCCTTTGATGATGCCTCCTGACATGATGAAGATGGTTGAATGTGTGCTGCTTTGTTTTCATGAATCCCATTAAAAACACACTTACACTTCCTCAGACCTGGTCTCAGCCACCGGACTCCAGCAGGCTCCACCCTGAAAGGAGGAGGGGGGTCAGAGCAGCACAGTCAGCATCCACACATGGACATTACATGGCTCTCATACACACACTGTTACACACTGATAAAGGAACAGTCCAACATTGTGACACATAAATGTTTAAACTCCAAAAGAGCAAAACTCATAATCACATCACATTTAATCTCCTTTATTAAGCACGATGTCCAGGGAGCATTGACATGTGCCACAGTCAAGGTTCAACACACTGTGACATTCATGCTGTCAGGGAGTGGATGCATATTAAATGTAAAGACTGAGACTGGGTACAAAAACTGATTCAGTACAGGTAGAGTGCAGCAGCCAGTGCATCACATATTTTGAGCTAATGCAGTGGTCATCACACCACATACTGCTTTCAATGTAAAGGAGCCTTCATTCTCAGATTAGGGCTGTTTGTGACCATAAAGTCTGTCTCACAAGGGCAGCCACTGGTCCAGGCGAGGATGCCTCCACAGTGGGATGTCTGAGGGTGCAGACATGGGTGAAGTTAGGACCAGGTGCCAGTGGACCTGTGGACCTCTGGAGATAGGAGTTATTGTTTCACTCCACCAAAAGCAGGAGAGAAAGATGTTTATTAATAATCCTTCTAATTAATAAATGCTCTGTAGAGCAAATTTGTTGAAGGTAAACAAACATAAATGATGGAAACAGCATCAACCAATCACAATGCTGCACTGCAGGAGGAGGTTGTGATTTGTGCAATTACGATAAGAGCTTTTCAAGCAGAGAGAATATGATGTGATCCTCATGATCACTTAGTGTATCCTAACTCTTTGATATTTCTTTTACAAAGATGCTGCTTCAGTCAGGATGGAATAACTCATAGATGTCATTTATTAGCTCCACATATTAGAAGATCTGCAATTTCCTCCTGTAAACAATTCTCTCTCTCTCTTCAAATATTTTTATTGTTAAGCACAAATAACAATCACAAATTGTCCCATAGACTGACATTGCTTCCTTTTTACAGTTTTGGCATCAAGAAAAGGGGAGAAACAAAGTGAACAACGACAACAACAAAAAACAAAACAAAAACAAACAAAAAAGAAAAACCCTCCTCCCTACACCCCTCCCTTATCCCAAAGTGCTATCAGCTTATTTTAAGCAATGGTGAAGTCCACATAATAGCTCTCATTTGTTCATAATTTCCAGGTGCCTAATGAGCGGCCTCCAAATCTGATCGAAGTCCTCCAGTTTGTCATTTATAATGTAGCGGATCCTTTCCAGATGAAGAGTATCTGTCAGTACTGAAATCCAGGCTTTCAAGGATTGTACTTCTTTTCCCTTCCATAGGAGGAGAATCAGTCTCTTTGCACACATCAGGCCATAGAACAGGAGGGCAGTCTGTGTGCTTCTTTTAATCTTTGGGCTGAAGGAAGGACACTACTCGGTGTATAAATGCACAATCAACAATCATTTATTTCCATATAATTCAACACTTAAGAGCACAAGAACCATCATGATGGGGAGACCTGCCTGCAGAGGCTCACAGCATGTCTCAAACTGGTGGAGGGTTACTCAAGCTCTTATAGCCTTTAGTGGCCCCCACCTAGTCGTAAAAGCCTAAACATTCACATTCTTTCTCTGTTACGGCGCCTAAGTTATGACCTCGGCTCCCTGTCTTTCTGCTCTCTGTAAAGGTGGGGGTATGGAATGTGGTCTGTTTCTTCTATTATCTGCACAAGGTCCTCTGCACACAACATTCTCTTCATGATTCAGCAGTATGAAATGTCAAGAAACAGTGTAATACATTCAACAGTGTCGAGTAATACAGGTCAATCCAATAGATCTAATGATTTTCACACTCTTTTAAGTCAGAAGTATAATGTAAACTAAAACTACATACTGATCACACACTCTATATTAAGGGGTATAATATGATCTACAGCAGTATCATAATTCAACTACTTTGATTACATATATAAGGTAACATATGATAACCGAATAATCTCACACTTCTCATAAGACAAAGTTCGTGTGAGGTCGAGCCACTGTTAAGGTTCTAATATTGAGGAAGGAGAGTACAAACAACCATGGTCCAGAAGATCTTGGTCAAACAATTGATTTTAATGAATACACGCTTGGGAAGACCACTCTGTACGCAGACAGGAATTGATCTTTGACTTAACCAAAGCATAAACAGATTTTTATAGCATCAGGGTTTGAATTAATGACGCCCCTTCATACGTCACAGACAGAATATATACATACGTCAAATCAAAACCACAATAACTTTTAACACAGTTTAAAAGAACATTATCTCTGTCTCGTCTGGAACACGAGCCCCACATCCTGCAAGACACTGTTCCTCTTTCTTGCAGAGACAACATGACTAATCTCTCACCTATAAATGAGTCTACCGAATGTGTGTGTGTGTGTATATGTCACGACCTCACTCGGCCTCTATGTCACCTCTCGCCTACTAACGCTCACTAACTGTATGTGTGTCTCGTCCTTAAATGCTCTCTCATCTCACCCGTTGCACTTCTGACCTTTCACCAGAACAGAGGCTCATCCTTATGTGTAACAACCTAACTGAAACTATATGTACTATGTTGAATAAATGTTACAATCAAGAACCTCTACTAAAAGCTTAATAAAAGAATATAAAAGTATAACAGACAATTTGAATACCCTAGTTATTCACATAGCCTCGTCTAACCAACTCCTCAGAATAACCTGCACTTAGATTCTGCTTTCGGTTTAATTTCTGCAAACGCTCTGCAAGCCTGCAGTTTCCTGTCACTCCTGACTCTGTACAAAGTGTACTCAAAATCAACAGAATCAGCACATACACACTTAAGGTTATAACAAGCATTCAAAAGCATTTAAGATTATAGATTCAACTCAACAATTTAAAGTGGTTATAACTGCGCCTGTAATAAAGGCTAATTGGGTACCAAAATGTTTAAACATCTGAATGCACTATCAATTGTTGTGATTCGTTCGTTATGGATCAGAGAAGAAAGCAGGCTGAATCCAGGTATAGGTGTCAAAAATAGTGATCTTTATTACATACCTCTAAAACAGAGGCATGGGAAGACAAGCGCACAGTAACAGATCTTCGGCGAGCGGAGGCTCTCCATATCTTTTTATAATATTCATGATGACGTCACACAGACCTTACTGGAAATGATATCAAGTCCCCACAATCCCAAAAGTTTCCCTTATATAGACATCAGATGATAACTTTAAGAGAAAAACAAGTGTGTGATCTGTTGTGCATTTTGTGAAACTGTGAGTCCACTAGAGAAGATGTCCTCCCCTTTGTTAATAAGTGTGTATGTGAGGGAACGTGCGTGTGTTACATAAGTCTGTATATATGTGCACGTTAGTGAGGCCTGACTACGTGCAAAACTGAATGTAACAGTCCAGCTCGAGTGGTGATGGTGATGTTGCAACAGCTTAAGCAGAGAGAAAGAATAATCCAGAACAACCATATACTACTTAAAGTGATGGAAATATGTGTACATTAATATTTTACTCAGATTAACATAGATCTAAATAAAAGGTTATTCTGTCAACAGATACGACAATGATATATTGCTGATAAACTGATGCAGACTAATGAAGTAATAATGAACTAATAACAGTGCATGTAAATGATATCAGTGAGATTAAAATAACATACATTATCCTAACAACTCCTTTGAAACAATGTAAGACATTCAACATAATACAGGTCAATCTAACAGATCTAATGATTTTTAAGGGTATAACCTGATCTGCAACAATATCATAATGCAACTACTTTGATCTCATATATAAGGGAACATATGATAACAAAATAATCTCCACATTTCCCCCTTTAATCTCTTCTCCCAAAGAGATTCCTTACATCATACACTCTAACGTTGCAACGTCCACATCTCCTGGGTCCCGAGACCCTCCGTCCCCCTTTAACGGGTGGACCTTAGGGGGAATGACCCCTGCCTCTACGCCGTGCAGATGCAAGCAAAGTTAGATTTACACCCATTACAGCAGTTACCGATGACACTCCCATCACTCCCCAATTTTCCCACAGCTTTATTTTGGTGCTCCGGTTTTCCACCCCCTTTTTACCACTTATACCCTTCAAATGTACTTAGAATAGCCCCTCTGTCTAACGGGCTTTTAACCTTTATGCTATTGGTACAGCTACCAGTATCTTCCAGTTGGGTGATTCTCAGCTTCTTTCTTCGACTTCCGGGGTTAGACCACCCTTTAGTCGTTACACAGATCTGGGGATTATTCTGCCCCACTATCAAACAAAGATCTGTGTGTATGTTGTCCGTTGTCACCGCCGTGTCCCCTTTTTTGCCAAGAGCCTCTCGAACCTCGTTGGTCTCTGGTGTTCCTAGTTTTCGCCAACCCCTTCCTGGTTATTGCTGTGGTTATGGGATCCATCCTCTCAAGGAGCCCAAATGACACTTGACCCCAGTTGCTGTGAAGGGTCCTCATATCTCCATGTCCCCGTCTGGTGTCTGTTCCTTTCTCTGCAAGAAACAGAAAGCCAACACCTCTCCCTCGCTGGCTCTCCTAACCTAATGTTGTTGACTTTGTTTATTCCAATCCTATGCTATACTTATGTGTGTAAGCGTGCATGCATTTAACCCTCTGCACGTGAAGTCAATAGCTCCGATATATCAATCCGATCCGTTGTCGGATGAAGCTTTTGACCTTCACAGACTAAGTGCCTATACCTGTTTTAATTCTTCCTTATATAGAACCCCCTCAGTTTCCGGTTAGTTTTAATTAGTCTCGATTAATCGTTCTAGTTGTATTTTGCAATTCAGCTAAAAAGCAAACCTGTTAAAGTAAACAGCTTATTTACAACCACCTGCAAATCATAAGATTAATAAAAGATTCAGCACAACAGACAAGTATCATGTTCAGTTTTTCTCCAATCATTAAATCACTATTATTGCCGCAATTTGTTTTATTCACCCTTTGGGCAATGTTACTCCAAGAGCCCCCTAATGGCCAGTTAGTGAGCTCTATGTCAAACTGTCCCCAAATTTGTTATTTGTTATTATTACCTGTTTTATTATTATTCTTTATTTTCATGTCACTTGTCTGTTTTCTACTGCACCTTCCTCACGCATTCTTAACAAAAGCAAAGCAAACATTAGCAGCACATTGACCGCGGTCAGCCATCTACCTACCAGAGATGCTATAAAAGATTCCCTGTAAAAAACATCACAGTTTTCAAGACAGGATGTGTCTTATCCAACACCCTCCCAAGAATACAGTGTAATGGCATCACCAACTCCTAACCTAAAACACCGTTTCTTCACACATCAGCCCAGAAATCCTGTAATAGAAAAACCTTATTGGCAAGCATCAACCACTTGTCAACTTAAAAAGAGAGTGTTTTTGATTTGACACATGCGTATATTGTATCTGATGACGCATGAGGGGGCGTTAACCCTGATGAATCAAAAGCAATCTGAAGTGTCTTTTTGGGTGGAGATCTACAGCTGGTGTTTCAGATTGTACATCTCCCCACGCTGAGTGTGTTCATTAAAATCAATTGTTTGACAAAGCTCTTCTGGACCATGATTGTTTTTACTCCCCACCTGAATATTTGAACCCTTAAAACTCTAAACCCCCTGGTTTAGGTCGGCAACCTTTCTGATGATGAGTGCATCTAACATTTCCTCAGAAGTCAATGTGCCATATGATTGCATTAGCAATAAATTACACACTTTATAGAACCACTTCGTAGGATTATATTTGTGCGCAGATGTTTGCAGCTATCAGCGAATAGTTATCAGCTATTTTGAAACAAAAAAAGACTTTTTATCCATAACAGCAAATGAACTGTACAACAGAAAATACAAATGCTATTTATGGTCTCCTCACAACAATGATAAGAAAAGTAAACTGGGCCAATATGTCATGTTTGTTAATACAGGGACACACATGTTAATGTGATCTCTGGTCTCCCACTCAGAGACACAGGTCTCCAAGTGTCCAGCATTCAGACCTGAGGACTCTCTTCATGTGAGAGAAAATCTGCTCACACAGATATGTAGAGCAGAATACTGTCAATAAGGCCTCTGCAATGTTCTGAAGACAGTTAAACCTGTCAGGTAGTGATGTCCAGCAGGTGGAAATGCAGCTCCATGAACACGCACAGCTGTGGATTCCAACTGCGTTCGTAATCCAGCTGCTCATTAAAGCTTTCTGGTTTGATCAGAAAAGAAAACATTGGTCCAAACACCTGACGCTTCGGGTCTCTCCTCCTCCTGGGTAACCGACCCCTGCTCTAAAGCATCTGATTTGGATTCCTGAGATCAAATATATTTTCCTTTGGCTTTGTTTTCTTCCCATTTGTGGCTTTAATGTAGTGTTACATCCTGTTTGTTTGCTTCCATCTGTATACATGTCCAGATTCACTGTTATGTTTCTATTCTTACATTGCTGTGTGATCACTGTTCCCTCTGCTGACTGATGTGACCTTTTGTATCTTACACTGATACTTGTCATATTTGTATCTGCGTCTAAAAGATAAAAAGTTTTCCATGCTAAAGCACAGCTCCACCTCCTGCAGTTCTCCCTCTGAACCACTAGATGTCTCTGTTATCTAAATGAAGACGTGCAGCACAGCAACCACAGCAGCGCTCAGATCACACGTGTCCTGTTATTATGTATAAAAGCATGAAACAGGTGAGACAGGTGGGATCAATATTAATGTTGTGGAAATATATGAAAAAGCAACAGAAGAGTGAAAACATTTCCTGTTTCTAGAAAGATCTTTCAGCTCACAGCTGCTCACAGACTGTATTTACAAGTGACAAACTGCAACTCTACAGTACATCTACAGTATATATCAAATATATTCTGTATTCAAATCTATTGAGTGATGTTTGAAAGTCTTTCCAGGTGAGTTTGATCCAGGAGGGTCTGAAGCCAGAGTCAGACAGAGACTGTGCAGAGACTGTAGAAGGACAGAGCAGCAGCAGAGCAGTCCAGATACACTGATGATCCTCTGTCAGATCCAGAGGGACACACACAGGGATGATGCTGGACTCTACATTGTGTCTGACAGTGGAGCTGTTCTCAGAGCAGTTCACTCTGCAGCACTGACAGTCATCTGCACTTCTTCTCATTCCTCTGTCAGTCACTGCTGACTCTCCACCTCCCAGTAACATGGCCCAGTCAGAGCGTCTCTACACACAAGCTGCTGCTGCTTCAACCTCTCTGGATCATCAGGACACAGCTCCTCCTCTCTCAGCACACACACCGTCCTGTTTACCATCATATCCTCCACCTGCAGAGAGAAGAAGGAAGAGCAGAGGAGATAAACGAGTGTTTCCAGAGACTCTTCATCAGCTGTCAGTCAGTGATGCAGCACATCCAGTATAAAGAGCAGCAGGGACTTCAGTGCTGGGACTGTACTAGGACTCATTGTTGCTTCACTTTTTCTAATCTTTGGATTTTTATTGAAGTTGATGAAAATGTTTTTCCCTCCTAGTTTGAGTTTGGACTTTCATTCATTAGAAGAACCTTGGTGTGTCCACTCTGAGCTCTGTAGGAACCCCAACAACAAGCCCAACAATCCAGATGGACGGTTCCAGCTGTTAACTGGAGGAATTCCATCCAAACATCTGCTCTCACTAAATTCTTCCTCACCTACAGACTGTGTTCTTCACTGCTTTAAACTTGGAAATGAATGCAGTCATTGGTCTGCGTGCTGCTTTGTTCAGAGAGCTGATTGGCTGTTGACAGTGTTTGATCAGAGCGTGTCAGCCGTTACTATGGTGACCATAAAGGTCAGAAACAGGAAGTGTTTGTGTCCAATCCTGAAGCCTGTCACCATTCTCCTCTCACAGCTTCACTGAGAAGCTGCAGCTTTACAGGAAACACTGGATCTTTGTTTCATACTGACTGTGTTTAGTACAATACTGCTGACAGCACCACCCACTCACTCCATCACTCTACTTACACCAGAGTCTCCAGTCTGTAGTCTGGACTCTGCTGAAGATCAGACAGCTGCTTCACATCTGGATCCTTCAGGTTGTTTCCTCTCAGGTCCAGCTCTCTCAGATGGGAGGGGTTGGACTTCAGTGCTGCTGCCAGATAATCACAGCTGATCTCTGACAAACCACAGAGCCTCAATCTGTATAAAGAATGAAAGATGTAAGTTTATTAGACAAAGTGTGAGCTTGAAATCATTCAGTGTTTCATCATCTGTTCAGAGCTGAAGAAGGTTCAGAATGTAGAAGTTTAGAAAATGGAAACTCCAAACAGCTGAAGCCAACAGGAAGCAGCTTCAAACAGGAAACTGTGCAGAGTTTCAGACTATATGTCCTGATGCAGCCAGTTGGATTTTGGAGATTTGAATCTCTGTTCTGTGACTAAGTCCTTGAATCATTTCTTCCAGTTGGTCCAACAAGACAGACTAAGTGTTGGACATGTGTTGTGGCTCCATCAGGGGAGCTTCTAAATGTGATGTGATGGCCCCTCTGGGTCTGTCAGGTCACAGGACTGAAGAGAGCTCAAACTGGGCACACAGTTGTTCCAGTCTGGACCAAAGACTCTATACTGGGACTGAGGGACTGCTTTGACTGCACCCACGGTGACGTTTTAAAGGCTCATGTTCTCACTTAGATCATCGATTTCTACTTACATTTCTTTCTGGGAAAAATGGGGATTACTTTGAAAACAGGAAGTATTTTCCCCAATAAGCAGTCCTGGATTAGTAAATCACTCCAACATGTTCTCAGGCAGAAGAAGCTGTCTTGTTATGAGGGAGAGAAGAAAAAGATTGAGGCACAGAAACTTGTTGAAAGAGAGATAAAGCAGCTAAAATCAGGTGTAAAAGTAAAGCAGAGGATGAGCTGAATAAAGGACACTCAAGGCTGGCTTGGAAAGGAATGAAGTCCATGGTGGGGATGCAGGACAAGGAGCAAAGATGAATGTGATGCTGAATCAGCAGAAGACTTGGACTCATTTGATTCCAGCTTTGATATCATTGATTTCAATGAAGAGCTTTGTGATTGTAGCAAAGGGCTGGTAGCTCTGAGAGTCCCACTGATGAGGTGTTTGTGTGGAAATCTCTTAGTGGGACCAAAGAGAGAAAAAGCCCTGGTCCTGATGCTGTGGGAGGGAAATGATTGAAGTGTGCTGTGAGGAAGTGACTGGGAGGTTTTCACACATTTTCCAGTCCTCCTTGGAACAACAGGAAGTTCCCAGCATATGGAAACAAGGGTTAAGTGTCCTATGGCACTCAGTGATGATGGTGCTGTGGCCCCACCACCTCCACCTCTTTGTAAAGGAACTAACTGTAATCTGAAGCTTCAAATGGAACTAAGACTTCCTCCACTAGGTGGCAGTGTCTGATGAGAAAGTGTTAGTGGAGCTGGCCTGGAGTCAGAAACAGGAAGATGCAGGATTTGGGCTGAAATGGGGAAAGTGGTTCGCACTAGTGCCTTAAAGCAAGAAGGTTGTAGGTTGAACCTTGTTGGCCTTTCTGTGGAGGTTGGATGTTCTCCCACAGTCCAATGAAATGCTGCTTAGGTTCACTGGTGCTTCTAAATTGGCTGTAGGTGTGGATGTGAGAGAGTGCTTCTCTGTCTCTCTCTGCTGGCCCTGTGATGGACTGCTCACCTGTGCAGGTGGACCACGCCTCTTGCCCTATGACAGCTAGGGCACAGGCTGCAGCCCTGTGAGCCTAAGCTGAATAAACAGTTAGTAAAAATGATCCATAGATGGCCTGAAATCCCCCAGTTAGCAGTTTGGTAGATAGCTATGACATGCTAATCCCATCCAGCAGCTGTATTCTACCTGTAAGCTGATCCCTGCTGAGCCAAAGCACTTTTTCATATACAAATTACAACCTTTAATAGAAACCTATTGGTCAGCATCTTATTAGCCTGCTGTTAGCTTCATTCCACAGAAAACTGAGAGAAACTAACAGAGTTGATAAAGAATAAAGAGAAATGTGCTGATTTAAAGCCTTTGAAGTGCTTCAGATGATCTCTGTCCACTTCTGTCCACTCATTCATTCATGTAAGCTTTCTAATGCAGCTTTGATCTTCACAGTCTGCTTCATGAAACTCATTCTAACCCTGAATGTCAGAGTGTTCCTCCTTCTCTTTCCCATCATTCATGCTGGCAGTGGAGGAGATTTGGATGTTGGACTGTGTTTTGGATGATGTGTGTATGTTTGTGTTGGACTGCTGTCTGTAAAGCAAACACACATTTTGCTTTGGATTTCAGTGTCAGACAGACTTTAAGGTGGAATGAAGAGTTGGAGAGTTTCACAGTGAATTATCCAGTGGAGGATTTTTCTTCTTCTTTGAAGGTTTGAAATGTGAACATTGTTCTGCTGCAGTCAATGGACTAAACCAGAGAAGAAGAAAACAGACTTTACCATGAAGATCCTCAGTGTGGATCAGTATAATATCAGCCTGATGTCTGCAGTTTAGTGTCAGCACAACTAAAACATGCTGACTGACCTCAGAGTTTCAAGTCCACATCCTGGACTCTCCAGGAAACCACACAGATGCTTCACTCCTGAATTCTGCAGGTTGGTGTTCCAGCTCAGCTCTAGCTCTCTCAGATGGGAGGGGTTGGACTTCAGTGCTGCTACCAGATAATCACAGCTGATCTCTGACAGACCACAGTTCTCCAATCTGTGTAAAGAATGAAAGATGTAAGTTTATTAGACAAAGTGTGAGCTTGAAATCATTCAGTGTTTCATCATCTGTTCAGAGCTGAAGAAGGTTCAGAATGTAGAAGTTTAGAAAATGGAAACTCCAAACAGCTGAAGCCAACAGGAAGCAGCTTCAAACAAACACAACAAGAGAAAAAACTCTGAATGTTTCACATTAAAGTCGTACATTTATCATAAAAACAGGACAAAGACTTGAAAAAGTCGTATTTTTCCTTCCAGGAACCACAAGGCTTCACTTTTAAAGGTGAAGTGTGAAAGAAATGGACATATTTGAAGTCCAACACCTTTTTCCAGTCACATTATTAAAGCAGACAAACTACAAGCTCATTTTCATTCCAACAAGTCATCTTCTGACCTGGACTAACAACACTGGTCTCTATGTGCAGCTGGCTGTGAGACCAGTGCTCAGGGAGCGTCTACAAAGTGCAACACTGAAAGAACATCACACACTCATTTGCTTCCAGCACTTTCACACAAACATCTACTGTCATTATTGTCACCAAACTCTGTGGATCCTTTATTGCAAATTCAAATGGGATCAAATGGTCAGACAAAACAGGGTTATGAGGAAATATGATGAAATGTTGTGTATTAGCAGCAAGTTGTCTGTGAAGGTTCTCAGTCATCCAGGTCATCGTAGTCAAAGGAGCTTGCAAAGAAAAGCGTCTGGACTTCTTTAAGTTACTTGAAGACGTTTCACCTCTCATCCGAGAAGCTTCTTCAGTTCTAAGGTCAAATGGTGGAGAGTCCCAGATATAAACCTAGTGGGAGTGATCCCCCACAGAGGGACAAAAGGACCCCCTGATGATCCTCTAATCGCCTGAGCCAAGGTGTGAAACTGGGTGTGGGCCCCAATCAGCCAGAGTTTCGGGTGGGTTCATTGTGAAACCTGGCCCCACCTTATCATGCGAATTCCTGAGATCAGATGGCCCAGGATGTGAGTGGGCGTTAAGGCGTCTGGGAAGGGATCTCAAAACTGGATTGTAGATGGCAGAGAGTTGGTGTCGTAAACCCCGCCTCTGTTCAAAGATGGTCGCTCACAGTGGACATAGATGGCTTCTTTCACTCCTCTTTCAAACCATCTGTCCTCTCTGTCCAAAATGTGAACATTGGCCTCCTCGAAAGAGTGTCCTTTATCCTTAAGATGCAGATGGACTGCTGAGTCTTGTCCTGTGGAGGTGGCTCTTCTGTGTTGTGCCATGCGCTTGTGAAGTGGCTGTTTGGTCTCTCCAATGCACTGTACAGCATACACCACATTGTTAAGCTTGTGTTTAGGAGTTTTGTCTTTCGGGTTAACCAGTTTCTGTCTGAGTGTGTTGCTTGGTCTGAAGTACACCGGGATGTCGTGCTTGGAGAAAACTCTCCTGAGTTTCTCTGATACACCGGCTACATAGGGGATGACAATGTTGTTGCGTCTGTCCTTCTTATCCTCCCTCGCTGGTGTCTGGTCTTCTTTTCTGTGCCTCTTTGCTGACTTTAAGAACGCCCATGTAGGATAGCCGCACGTTTTGAGTGCTTCCTTTACATGTGTGTGTTCCTTCTTTTTTCCTTCAGGCTTAGAGGGAACATGTTCTGCCCGGTGGTGTAGGGTCCTAATTACTCCAAGTTTGTGTTCCAGAGGGTGATGGGAGTCAAAGAGGAGGTACTGGTCCGTATGTGTGGGCTTCCGGTAAACTTCGATGTTGAGGTTGCCGTTCTCTTCAATGTGCACAGCGCAGTCCAGGAAAGGCAAACAGTTGTCCTTTGTGTCTTCCCTGGTGAACTTGATGTTTTTATCCACAGCGTTAATGTGCGCAGTGAAGGATTCCACTTCTTGTGTCTTGATTTTGACCCAGGTGTCGTCCACATATCTATACCAGTGGCTGGGTACTCTTCCTTTGAAAGACCCAAGAGCCTTTCTTTCCACTTCCTCCATGTAAAGGTTGGCTACAATAGGTGACACGGGGGAGCCCATGGCACAGCCATGTTTTTGTCTGTAAAAGCCTTCGTTGTATTTGAAATATGTAGTGGTGAGGCAGAGGTCTAACAGGGTGCAAATCTGATCGGGTGTGAAGTTGGTCCTGTCCTCCAAGGAGCTGTCTTCTCGTAGTCGTTTTCTGACAGTCTCCACGGCCTCCGTGGTGGGTATGCAAGTGAAGAGAGAGACTACATCAAAGGACACCATGGTTTCATCTGGATCCAGGGTAAGTTTCTGGACCTTGTCGGTGAAGTCGGTGGAGTTCTTGATGTGGTGTGGGGTGTTCCCCACGAGAGGAGCAAGGATGGTAGCAAGGTGTTTAGCAATGTTATAAGTGGCTGAGTTTATGCTACTGACTATGGGTCTGAGTGGGACAGCTTCCTTGGGGATTTTAGGAAGTCCGTAGATGCAGGGTATGGCACCCCCTGGGTAAAGGCGGTGATATGTAAGGCGGTCAATAATTTTGTCCTTTTCAAAGTCTTGAAGGCAAGCTATAACTTTCTTTTTGTAGCTGCTTGTGGGGTCTTGCTTTAAGGTTTCGTAGGTATTGTTGTCACTGAGGAGAGTAGTGATCTTTGTATGGTAATCTGTAGTGTTTAGGACCACGGTGCATCTTCCCTTATCAGCTGGTAAAACAGTGATGTTGTGGTCTTTGCTCAGGGAAGCGACGGCCTTCTTTTCCTGTATTGTGAGGTTGGATGGAGGGACTTTGGCACTGGAGAGTGTGGCTGAGACTTTCATCCTGATTTGCTCTGCTTCTGTCTGTGATAATTTATTAATCCGTATGGCAGATTCTGTGGCTGTGATGAGGTCCACTATGGGCAACTGTTGTGGAGAAATGGAAAAATTGAGTCCTTTGGCTAATACTCTCTTTTCAGGTTCAGTGAGAATCCTGTCTGAAAAGTTCTTAACCCATTTCTCCTGACTGACTTCAGGTGTATTTTCTTCTCTGGGTTGTGTAGGTTCAGGATGAGGAGTGTGTGTTTTTGAAAGCAAGGTGTGAAATTTCCTGCGTTGTCTTTCTTTTCCTTTAGAGTGTTGGGCCCGCTGAGCCTTGTCCACAAACTTGTAAACCTCTTCTAAGATTGGAGAGGGTAGAAGGATTTCCAGTTCCTGCAGGGTCTGGCTGATCTTGATCTGGAGGGCATCTATGGTGAAATGGACCTGTCTTATCCTTTCACTTAAAAGGTGATTTTGTGCGCTCTGTAGAATCAAGTCTGCTCTGTATCCCCTGACAGTGGATCCAAGGCGCAGGCTCTTAGGAACAACTCTGCTTTGTCTACATCTTAGGTTGAAACGGAGATGGTTCCTATAATCCGCTAGTTTCCTTGATTCCCTTTCATACTCCCGCACCAGTTGAAGGGTGTTCCTCCCAAAATGTACGGCAATATGTCTGTGAAGGTTCTCAGTCATCCAGGTCATCGTAGTCAAAGGAGCTTGCAAAGAAAAGCGTCTGGACTTCTTTAAGTTACTTGAAGACGTTTCAACTCTCATCCGAGAAGCAGAGAGGACAGATGGTTTGAAAGAGGAATGAAAGAAGCCATCTATGTCCACTGTGAGCGACCATCTTTGAACAGAGGCGGGGGTTTACGACACCAACTCTCTGCCATCTACAATCCAGTTTTGAGATCCCTTCCCAGACGCCTTAACGCCCACTCACATCCTGGGCCATCTGATCTCAGGAATCCGCATGATAAGGTGGGGCCAGGTTTCACAATGAACTCACCCGAAACTCTGGCTGATTGGGGCCCACACCCAGTTTCACACCTTGGCTCAGGCGATTAGAGGATCATCAGGGGGTCCTTTTGTCCCTCTGTGGGGGATCACTCCCACTAGGTTTATATCTGGGACTCTCCACCATTTGACCTTAGAACTGAAGAAGCTTCTCGGATGAGAGGTGAAACGTCTTCAAGTAACTTAAAGAAGTCCAGACGCTTTTCTTTGCAAGCTCCTTTGACTTAGCAGCAAGTTATTGAATCATTTTCCTCAGAAACCAAACAAAATGATTGACAAACATGTTTTTACAAACTCAGTGTTGGACTTGGATCAGCAGGATAAGCTGATGTTTAAAGGCATTTGAGTCTCGCTGTATGAGAGTCCAGTCTATATTTATGGATGATGTTCTTTCAGTGTTGCACTTTGTAGACGCTCCCTGAGCCTCACAGCCAGCTGCACATGGACCAGCTGACATTACCCAGCATTAGAGGCGGGTGTAAAAAAATGGATTTTCCTATTTAAATGGTTTTAATTTGAATAAAGCGATGTTGATTCATTCAATCCTGAATCGATTTTTAATATAAATGTATTTTGCCAGAATCTCAGGTTAAAGCTCCCAAAAGTATTTCAACAACAACCAAACAGACAAAACAGTAAATGAGAGCAGCTAAACACACAAAGATGGAAACACAGAGCGTGGATCGTTCACTCGACGGCACGTACACGGACACGCCGTCTGGGCTGAAAGTGGAAAGCTCACAGATCCTGAAACTGCAGGTTTCATCTGTCTCCAACCAAAACTGACTGAACCAGCAGCAGAAGAAGATCGCTTTACGTTTGATGAACATCGTCATGAATTCTCTCTGACTTTGACGTTTACTTCCTACACAGCTCTCTCTCTCTCAGTGTACTTCAAGAACAGTTTACCTTCAAAAATCTGTTTCCTGCATTATTCACTGCTTATTACGCACCAGTCTGCTGTTGTGTTCACTGCTGTCGGCCTCCGAAAACAAAGCCTCATTTCTGCTGTTCAATACTGAAGAAATTTAAACCTTTTAAAATGATGACAGATTACAAACTCTCAGCTGTGTCTGTAATCAAACCTCTGTAACTTTGCTTCACTTCAGCAGCATCAGCTCATGTTCACATGTTGATTCATGGTTTGCTTCAGTTTTTGATGGACTGCAGAATATTTTGAAGGTTATCTGCTATAAAAAGCCAGAACAGGAAAATCTGCTTCATGTGTTTCTGTTTGATCCTCAGTGACTTTGACACAAAGGCCTCTGCTGTGATGATCACACCTCTGATCAAGTCTCACAGTGTCAGCTTTGTTTTTATACATATGGATATGTGCTGATAAGTGATCAGAATTATAATATTTCCCACTGTGTGCTGTGTGCCGTGACCTTTGACCTGCTAAAGACAGTCAGCTGTGGATTATTCATTGTTGTGTCTGATGCTTAGAACTGTGAGGAAGAACACTACACAGTTAATCAGGGTCCCCTCTCTCTGAATCAGGAAAGGTGGGCAGGCCGCGTGTGGGCCGCGGGCCATACGTTGAGTCTCACTGCTTGAAATGTGAACATTGTTCTGCTGCAGTCAATGGACTAAACCAGAGAAGAAGAAAACAGACTTTACCATGAAGATCCTCAGTGTGGATCAGTATAATATCAGCCTGATGTCTGCAGTTTAGTGTCAGCACAACTTTCACATCATATTCATCTCAGCACAACTAAAACATGCTGACTGACCTCAGAGTTTCAAGTCCACATCCTGGACTCTCCAGGAAACCACACAGATGCTTCACTCCTGAATCCTGCAGCTTGTTGTTCCAGCTCAGGTTCAGCTGTCTCAGATGGGAGGGGTTGGATTTCAGTGCTGCTGCCAGATAATCACAGCTGATCTTTGACAAACCACAGTCCATCAATCTGTATGAAGAATGAAAGATGTAAGTTTATTAGACAAAGTGTGAGCTTGAAATCATTCAGTGTTTCATCATCTGTTCAGAGCTGAAGAAGGTTCAGAATGTAGAAGTTTAGAAAATGGAAACTCCAAACAGCTGAAGCCAACAGGACGCAGCTTCAAACAAACACAACAAGAGAAAAAACTCTGAATGTTTCACATTAAAGTCGTACATTTCTCATAAAAACAGGACAAAGACTTGAAAAAGTCGTGTTTTTCCTTCCAGGAACCACAAGGCTTCACTTTTAAAGGTGAAGTGTGAAAGAAATGGACATATTTGAAGTCCAACACCTTTTTCCAGTCACATTATTAAAGCAGACAAACTACAAGCTCATTTTCATTCCAACAAGTCATCTTCTGACCTGGACTAACAACACTGGTCTCTATGTGCAGCTGGCTGTGAGACCAGTGCTCAGGGAGCGTCTACAAAGTGCAACACTGAAAGAACATCACACACTCATTTGCTTCCATCATCCAACCTGAAGAGGAAACAGAGACGCCTCCCCTTCAAAGTAAAAGCTGCTCCTTTTGGACACAGTATCAGAGAAAGTCTACAGTATAACATAGAAAAGACAGAACAAAGTTTTGGTTGTTTTTAAATTTTGCAGAAATGAAACTACACTAAGCTCAATTATGTGACTGACATTTCATCCCATGTCAGTTTGGCCTCATCCTGGGCTGGATTATCCAGCACACACTCTGACCACAGGCCCAGGGGCCACGCACAGCTGGGCTCCATCCAAGAGACAGGAAACAAACCAACACAATAATAAAAAGCACCATGTGATCTTCTTACATCTTCAAGACAAACATAGTAAAAACATGAGCATATTTGTTTCCTGATAAAATGATGTGACAGGTAGAACAGAGTAAAGTGGTGGTGTTACAGCCTTTCTCCCCTCTGCTGCCGAGGCTGTTAGTCTCTCCCAAACTCAGCTACAGGACTTCCAAATGAATGAAAGCTGCAGAAGTGGCTTTACAAATGAAAGAGGAAGAGGAGAAGAAGAGGAGAGGGAGGCCACCCTGACCATCACTCCAGCTGAAAACATCACACTTCCATTAAAGTTGGTGAGGAAATGTTGAGCAGGATGAGCTGCTGGCTAATCTGGAGGCTGTAGCAGCAGCTCACAGTCACAGTGGATTTCCACTCATGAAAAAGCTCTGGCTGCTTCATTTCTCATCTCATATCAGAGACTTTAATGCTTCACTGAAGCTGTACTGTGATGCTTCCATATCCCAGTGAGGCCTCCATAATGATTTCAGCTGTTCTGTACACACACTGTGTGCCCTGTATGGCTCAAAGTCTCTGCAGCCTGTTTTTATCTGCTATCATCAGATCTTCATCATCCTCATTCACATCCCTCACACACTCTACAGCCTCATCAGCACTGACTTCATCTTCACTGACTGATGGAGCACAACATGAACCTGTGGAGGCTGAAACACTGTCCTGTCAAACATCTCCCCGTCACCACTCCACTTCTGTCAGCCTTTAAATGAACCCTGCTCAAGTCTGTCACTTCTGTTTGGAGCCAAAAGGAAAAACTGTTGTTCAGTCGTTTGGAAAGACAACATTTCTGAAAGCACGCAAACTTCTTCACATTTGTCTTCAGACACATCCTGAACATTTAGGAACTAAAGAAAGTTTCAAACATCAATCAAAGACCTGAAATATAGAAAAACAACAACAGCCGCAGTCAGTGAACTCACCTCAGAGTCTCCAGTCGACAGTTTGGACTCTCCAGTCCAGCACACAGAAGCTTCACACCTGAATCCTGGAGGTTGTTGTTGTTACTCATGTCCAGCTCTGTCAGATGGGAGGGGTTGGACTTCAGAGCTGAGGCCACAACTTCACAGTGAGACTCTGAGAGTCGACACTCAGTCAGTCTGTGATGATAGAAAATATAAAACGTGTTATTATTAAAGCAGAAAATCTGCATTATAAACACAGACTGAATGTATATGAAGACAAAACAGAGTGAGGTCATAATCTGATGAATCTGCTCTTCACATCTGTGCTTCAGCTCCTCTTACTGTGTTTGACATGACACAACGATTGAGTCTCTCTCAGACCTGCAGACTTTTAATGAGAATCTTTGTTTGGCGTTAATCTGCAGATGAAGGAGGAAGATGGTGTCACATTTAGGCTTCCATAATGTCCACAGTCTGTCACTGAGATCTGATCCAGAGTCAGAGTGAAGACACACATTTGGACTGTTTCCTGTTTTGACTCCAGAACATTTTGAATGAGTTCAGCTCAGTGAAGAGTTCCAGCTGGAAAGATGATCTCTGTTTGCTACCTGCTGTCAGGTACGACTGTTCACGTCCACACGCAGGAAAAACCTGCTGACTGTTACCAAACGGAGCAGAAATCTCATCACTGGACAATAATGATGAATGAACTCAGAGCTGCTGATATCAGATCTGATTTCAGGGGAACTAAACACAGAAATTATTGGCTCATTTTAGCTTTCTGAGCCATTATCTGCTGCTGTGTCGCTAGTTGGCAGAAAATGATTTGTATTCCTGTTCAGGGCTTCAGTGTTTATGAGTCCAGATCCAGGTGACAGCAAGTCAAAATGATGTTACCTGTCTGTGTCCAGCAGCAGCCTGTATTCACTTTGAATATTGTTATAACCTGACATGGATCAGTTTGTCTTTGATTGGTTTGTAAATGTCACTGTTTCCATTGGACCTGAGTGACGTACAAAGACAGAGAGGGAGAGAAGGGAGAGAGAGGATGGAGACAGCAAAGAGAGAGCAAACACAAACAGGTGAGAGTGGACAGGTGACCAAGGTCAGCAACCAATCAGAGAGCTTCTGTTTGACCCACAGTCACTGATGATGACTGCACATAACCAAGCAGTGTGTTACTCTGATATCAAATATGGATCCTGCTCTTATAATAATGATCATCAGATGATATTATTGTGTTATTTTGTAGCTGAATACGATGTTTGTGTGATTATCAGTGAAAGAAGCAGTGAGGAGGATGGAGAGAGAGAGAGGACAGAGGGTGAAGTTAGAAACACTAAAAGGATTTTTCATGGATTTCATGGATGATTTGAGTGATTTCCAGCAGGACACTTAAACATGTCAGTGGACGTCCTAAAGAACATATTCACTGATATGAAACGTGTCATTGAACAGGATTAATATCAGTGGAAACATGGTGGAAACAGCTGTGACTGCATGGATGTGACACACTTCAAATCTGTTCTCCACTCTTGGATTTGGGATCCATGGAGCTGCTGCTGAGTCTGTACAATAAAGGAATGGTGTGGAAGGTTGCAGCGTACGGACACAAACACTTTGTGGTTACAATCTGATTTTATTTTCAACATTAAACTACTAACCTACACTGATCAATGATGTTAATGATCACATCTGGACTCACCCAGCCTTTCTGCAGTTCCTCACAGCTGGAATCAGTCTCTGTCGTCCCCGCTCTGATGTTTTGTACTTCAGCAGGTCCAACTCATCCAGAACCTCCTCTGACATCTGCAGCATGAAGGCCAGAGCTGAGCACTGGATCTCAGAGAGTTTCTTCTCTGATCTGTTCTCTGACTTCAGGAACTCTTGGATCTCCTGAAATAATGAGAGATGGTTCATCTCCATCAGACAGTGGAAGATGTTGATGTTTCTTTCAGGAGAGATTTTATAACTGTTCATCTCCTTCAGGTTGTTGATGACTCTCTGGATGGTTCCTGGACTGATCTCTGTCTGACCCAGCAGACCTACTAAGAGTCTCTGGTTGGACTCCAGACAGAGGCCATGAAGGAAGCGAACAAACAGGTCCAGGTGGCCATTTTTACTCTGGAGGGATTTATACATGACTCGTTTAAGGAAATCATCCAGAGAGGACTCGTTGTATTTTTGTCCCAAAAAGTTCTTCAGCACCTTTGCCTTCCTGTTGGTGTGACAGTGGAACATGTAGACAGCAGCCAGAAACTCCTGAATGCTCAGATGAACAAAGCAGTAGACTGGTTTCTGGAAGATCACACACTCTCTTTTGAAGATCTCTGTACAAACTCCTGAGTACACCGAGGCCTCTGTCACATCCAGACCACACTGCTCCAGGTCTTCTTGGTAGAACATGATGTTTCCTTTCTCCAGATGTTCAAACGCCAGCCTCCCCAGCTTCAGAAGAACTTCCCTGTCAGCCTCCATCAGCTCCTGTGGACTCGTCTCGTGTCCCTCATGGTACTTGTTCTTCTTCCTCTTTGTCTGAACCAGCAGGAAGTGTGAGTACATGTCAGTCAGGGTCTTGGGCAGCTCTCCTCTCTGCTCTGTAGTCAACATGTGCTCCAGAACTGTAGCAGTGATCCAGCAGAAGACTGGGATACTACACATGATGTGGAGGCTCCTGGATGTCTTCATGTGGGAGATGATTCTGCTGGACAGCTCTTCATCACTGAATCTCCTCCTGAAGTACTCCTCCTTCTGGGCGTCAGTGAAGCCTCGTACTTCTGTCAGCCTGTCAACACATGTAGGAGGGATCTGATTGGCTGCTGCGGGTCGGGAAGTTATCCAGACGAGAGCCGAGGGAAGCAGATTCCCCTGGATGAGGTTTGTCAGCAGCTGGCTGACTGATGACTTCTGTGTGACATCAGACAGCAGCTTCCTGTTGGTGAAATCCAATGAAAGTCTGCTTTCATCCAGGCCGTCAAAGATGAACAAAAGCTGAGAGACAGCCAGCTTCTCTGCTGTGACCTTCTGCAATGTTGGATGGAAAACATGGAGCAGCTCCAGAAGACTGTACTGCTCATCTCTGATCAGGTTCAGCTCCCTGAATGAAAGCAGAACCACCACACTGACATGTTGGTTCTCCAAGCCCTCTGCCCAGTCCAGAGTGAACTTCTGCACTGAGAAGGTTTTTCCAACACCAGCCACGCCGTTGGTCAGAACCACTCTGATGGGTCTCTGTTGGTCAGGTAAGGCTTTAAAGATGTCCTGGCACCTGATTGGAGCATCATGGAGGGCGTCCATCTTGGAAGCTGTCTCCAGCTGCCTCACCTCATGTTGGGTATGAACCTCTTCACTCTGTCCCTCTGTGATGTAGAGCTCAGTGTAGATGGTGTTGAGGAGGGTTCTACTTCCTGTTTCATCACTTCCTTCAGTCACACGTTCACATCTCCTCCTCAGACTGATCTTATGTTCATCTAAAACCTCCTGCAGACCAACATCTGCTGAAAGAAAGAAAAACAATGAGACTAAAGAGAAAGAAAACTCTTCAATGTCTGAACAACACAAGAAGTCCAGTTTTCAGAAATGAGTCCATCAGCAGACAGATGTTCAGTCTTACTTTGTACACAGCTGCTCTGACTGGCTGTCTGCAGTCCAGCTCTGCTTCTGGATCTTTCTCCACACTGTGCAGAAGCTCTGATGGTGACACAGAAAAGTCACAGTGGAGATACTTCTGTCCACCTTTGATTAGACTCATTATAAAAAGGAAAACAACGTTTGAACACAGTCATGTTTCCAGTTCACTGACTTACATTTAGAAATCAGAAATCAGAAATCAGAATGGGTTTATTGCCAGATGTTGAGGTTTACAACATTAGGAAATTGCTGCGGTGCTTCAGTGCAGACAATAAGAATTAAAGTGCTATGTAGAAAGAAAGATATGTGCATGAGATATACATGAGATATATACATGAGAATAAGAATTATGAGTGCTACGTAGAAAGATATATACATGAGTGCAGGTGGTGATCAGTGCCAAACATGAAATGATGCAGTTACACAGCGTAGGGTCATATGTTAGTGGCGGGGACAATCATGTGGTTATTGTTCATGTGTCCAACAGCAGAGGGGAAGAAACTGTTCTTATGGCGAGAGGTTCTGGTGCGAATGGACCGGAGCCTCCTGCCTGAGGGGAGCAGGTCAAACAGACTGTGTCCAGGGTGAGAAGGGTCAGCTGAGATCCGGGCTGCACGCCGCAGTGTCCTGGAGGTGTACAGGTCCTGCAGAGATGGGAGTCTGCAGCCAATCACCTTCTCAGCAGAGCGCACAACACGCTGCAGTCTCTGTTTGTCCCTGATAGTGGCTCCAGCGTACCACACGGTGATGGAGGAGGTGAGGATGGACTCGATGATTGCAGTGTAGAATTGCATCATCGTCCGTGTTGGCAGGTTGAATTTCTTCAGCTGCCTCAGGAAGTACATCCTCTGCTGGGCTTTCTTGATGACGGAGGTGATGGTGGGCTCCCACTTCAGGTCCTGGGTGATGGTGGTACCCAGGAAGCGGAATGAGTCCACAGAGGTGATGGGGGTGTCAGTCAGGATGATGGGGGGGAGTGGGGCTGTGTGCTTCCTGAAGTCCACAATAATCTCCACTGTCTTCTGGGCATTCAGCACCAGGTTGTTGTGGCTGCACCAAGACACCAGACGTTCAACCTCTCTCCTGTAGGCAGACTCGTCCCCGTCCGAGATGAGCCCAATGACGGTGGTGTCATCTGCGAACTTGATTAGCTTGACAGACTGGTGGGTGGAGGTGCAGCAGTTGGTGTACAGGGAGAAGAGCAGAGGAGAAAGAACACAGCCCTGAGGGGAGCCGGTGCTGATGGTCCGGGAGTCCGAGACATTCTTTCCCAGCCTCACGTGCTGCTTCCTGTCCGTCAGGAAGTCAGTGATCCACCGGCAGATGGGATCAGGCACATTCATCTGGGAAAGCTTGTCTCGGAGATGGTCTGGAAGGATGGTGTTGAAGGCAGAGCTGAAGTCCACAAACAGGATCCTGGCGTAGGTTCCTGGGGAGTCCAGATGCTGCAGGATGAAGTGTAGGGCCATGTTGATGGCGTCGTCTACAGACCTGTTGGCTCTATATGCAAACTGCAGGGGGTCCAGGAGGGGGGCCGTGAGGGTCTTGAGATGGGAGAGAACTAGGCGCTCAAATGACTTCATGACCACAGATGTCAGAGCCACGGGTCTGTAGTCATTTAGTCCAGTGATCCTAGGTTTCTTGGGGACAGGGATTATGGTGGAGGACTTGAAGCAGGCAGGCACATGACATGCCTGCAGTGAGGAGTTGAAGATGCCAGAAAACACTGGGGCCAGCTCGTTTGCACAGTGTCTGAGGGTGGCAGGAGACACACCGTCTGGGCCGGGATCTTTCCGAGCATTCAGACTCTTAAACTGCTTCCTCACATCTGCTTCATGAATATGAAGAGTTGTGGTGGGAGGAGGTGGTGTGAAATCCTCTTTTGTGTGGGGTGAGGGGGCGGGTGTTGCAGGTGAACAGTTTGAAGGTGGTGATGGCTCTATGGAGGGGGGGGAGGTGAGGGAATGGGTGTCCAAAGTGTCTCTATTGTTGGGGCCGTTGGAGGTGTGAAGGCTGCCTGATGGCTCGTCAAAACGACAGTAGAAGTCGTTGAGGGTGTTGGCCAAGAGCAAGTCATCAGTGGAGTGGGGGGTTTTAGGCTTGTAGTTTGTAATATTCCTAAAACCTTTCCACACAGAGGCCGAGTCATTCTCTGAGATCTGCTGCTGCATCTTCTCAGAGTGCTGATGTTTGGCAATGTCCACTTCCTTAGTGAACCTGTACTTGGCCTCTCTGTAGCAGTCCCTGTCTCCGCTTATTCCATGGACACTCACTCTAACCTGAACCACAGCTACAACCCAACATTGTTGAGGCCTCATCTACTCCTTTCCTGACTGTAGAGGTTAAATATGCAACAACCAACAAATAAAAGAATTTGATTCATTTCAAAGAAACTCACACGGTGACCAAGTAAAGTAACCGTAGTAAAGGAGACAACATCCCGTTGATGGTGGGATTATTTGAAAGATTTGCTTTAGTCACGTCACCAAATGCAGTTGAACCACCCGTGGATCCATGTTTGACCATTCTACCACTCTGAGCTCTGCTTTTTAATCATTTTATTATTATCATCATTCATTTATTCATTCTTTGGAGGGGGGCTATTTCCTAATGCCGCCCTAATAAGCTGATGTTCAAGGGGAAATATAACAGAAACTCTTTCAGTGTTATTCATTAATAAATTAACAGATAAACTGTGAAGAAGAAAAAACTGAGATTTAAAGGAGAGAGTGAGAAACTTGATCATCCATCCTCATAATACATGTTTATCAGTATCTGCTGCGACCATACTGCAGTAATAACTACAAGTCTACATTTCTGTGACTGTTGATCAATCACAGCAGGAATCTGAGCTCATCTCTGCACACAGAGCAGCTTCAGCTCTGGGATAAACTGCTCGCTTCACGTCCTTCTCAGCTCACAGACACTCATCCTGATATTTTCCTTTAACATTTGATGGTATAATTCATCTGAGTTTACACTTTATCTGCATGAATACAGAAAAACAGACCCAAACACCAGAAACCATCAGTTTCACCATGTAGAATATATTGTTGTTTCCTTTTAATTCAGAGAAAAACTCTGATTTGGATTTTCTCTGTTCTCTTTGCCACAGCCCATCCCAGCAGCAGCTGAAGCAGCTGACTGTCACAACACTGAACAACACTTTAGGAGGAATTTCAGAGGTCAGTAAAGCTCCAGTTTCAACATCAGTTAATTAATCATAGTTCATCATAAATGTGAACCTGGCTGGCACACATGTTAATGTTAGCCATTTAAATATTAGCAGTTAGCTGAGGCCACAAGAAGAAGAGGCCCTAGAAGAACAATGGATGATAAGATTAGATTTTCAAGACTAGGCAGAGACGTGTTTTCCTTCACTGTCTCTTACAGAGGAGGGAGCAGATACCAGACGAGGTCACGGAGGTACGGGGAGGATTCGCAGCAGACAGCAAGACTGCCACGTCCATGCGAGAGAGCGATGGCGAGAGAGCGATAATCTCTGTTTTTGTCTCCCTATATAATGTTGTACAGCCCATGTGAGGGTTATCCTCTCTGTGAACCAGATGCTTGATTTCACACAGAGGTCCACCAACTGAATTTGATCAGTTATGGAACGATTTACCTCGACAGGCTCCTTCACTCGCTGCTTTTAAACCTCCTTTAAAACACACTTTTACTCCCTGACCTTTGACCCAGTGTGACATGTTGACTCACTACCTCAGACAGCTTAAAAATAGTCTTGTTGTTTTTTGGTGCTGCCTAAAAGAACCGTAAATATCTGTCCTATATACAGTTATGTTCATATATTTTTGTACTACATCAGGAAACTCAAAAACATAGTTTGTAATATTTTAATCCTTATTTTTAAAACTGTTTTTGTCATTTTTCTTCTCCCATTGCATCAAAAATCATTATTTACACTGAATAAATGAGTCAGCAGCTCTCTTACATTGTTGCTGCAGGTTCATTACTGAAGTTTAGAGGTATTCCTTTGGACCAGTCACTCCTCACAGACACACAGCTGGATGCTGCAGATCCTGCTCCATCCTCTTCCTCCATCTTCTTGATGTCAGGGTGGAGTTAGTCTGAGAGGCAAACACACACACTCAGAGGTGCTGTTGTACTGGAAGCATCACACTGACGGGTTTCTAAAGTTCTCATTGATCATTTCATGGAGTTTCTGTGGTAAACACTGTCCTGTGACGTATGTGTTATGGTGAGGGTCATGAGGGCTAACCAGCCCCACTCCTTACTCCTCATATTTCAGCCTGAAGCACAATAACAGCCTAAACCTAACCAGGAGGCTGTAACCTCAAAGGGACTTCATGGTTAGAAATAAAGGTTCAATGAAATGAAGCAGATCATAAAAACATGAGTTCCAACTTTAAAAGAAGCATCCACACGATGACGGCACAGCAGAGGAGCACTTTCTCTAACACACTGATTCAGTTCCACTGACACAAGGACACACACAGGAAGGCACACACACACAAGCCTTTATAAGAAACAACACAATCATCTGCGCTTGACTTGTCAATCCAAGTCCTTAGCCCATGAGCCCGCGGTATCACACCACAGATATTCCCTTACTTTGAAAAAATAAAGCCAGTTTTCAGAACAGACCTGATGTTTATGCTACAGCCTGTTTACCAATATAATCAATATCAGATATCAGAGCAACAGAAACCTCGGTGATCAGGACGCTGGGACTGAGAACAGGAAGTGGCTCAAACGTCACAGTTTCATAACGTCACCCTGAACTCCACCCACGGAGTTTCTGTCGCCATTGTAGTTTTCCCGTGATAAAGGCGGGTCTTTCTGTGAATCTGCACGCTCATTGGCTAATAACTCGGGATTGACACATCGTTATCCAATGAGCGTGCGGGAACTTCCGACATAAAGTTGTTTCCTTTGAAAAACCAAAGTCTGATTATTTTTGCCTCCACTGACGGAGCCTGTTGTTCCCGCCACAGAGACACAGTAATGTCAGAGCGGTGTTAACACTCACCCTGCCTCAGCACAGCTCTCACTCTCCTCCTGCTCTCTCACACTAAACGGAGGCTCAGCTAAACTCACTTCCTCTCTACTTACAGGAAACCAGCGCTCAGAGGAGCCGACCGGCCTCACATTTCACCCACAGACACGAACAGCGTGGAATTATTTTATGTCATAAGAAGAAACATATTCATGTTAACACTCACCTGCCTCAGCTCCACCTTCCTCCTCCTCTCAACGGAGGCTCAATACTTTCACTTTCACTGCTGCTCCCTAAACACAGAGGATGCTGGGACTTGTAGTGTTTTTCCTTCCGGTACGGTCTTCCTCTTTGTCTGTTTGTGTTTGTGTTCAAGTTATTTTGATCATGTAAACATCAACAGAACACGTGAAGCCACACAGAGTTTGTATGTCGAGGTGGGTAGGAGGGTTTGAGGGTTTGGGGAGGGGTCAGAGGGAAGAGGTCTCTGCAGTTGCAGGATCTCTAACATTAGAATCTAAAAATGTGTCTCATATAGGTGTTATTTTGGTACTTTACACGTCACACAGTTTCAACAACTCCTTATATGGTACAAGTTCCTCTTTTCTGTCTGGCTTCCAGTATTTATTAATATGCTTGTATATTTCTACACTAACTTCCTGTTTTTCAGTCTGGCTGAGCACTTAGTTTGTGAGTCAAAAGTGGCCTTGCTTTACAAACCTTCATTATTAAAGTACATAAAACAATATAATCAGAAAATAAGCACTAAGAATATATTGATTACATGACAGTTCTCCCCCTTTTTGTGTTTCCTAAGAAACACGACATAATTCCTGATTTATCCCATTAAGTTTACTTGCATGTTAAAAGGCTAAAATATAACAAAAGAGATTATGCTAAACAAAATGAAACCTTTCAATTGCCCAACTCTATCTGTCCCCTCAACGGGTTGTATGTTGTTGTATCCCCTTTTTTACCCAGAATCCCAATTTAAACCCACTTCTGACTTCCCTCAGTGCTCACTGTAAACTCCAAACAGATACAATTAGCTTTTCTGGTAAAAGGTCGTAGATTATTTTGTCAATCTTTGGAAAACATCCTCTATAGAGTTTCATCTTTAAAACTTAGTCCTGGTTTCTTCACCCGCTTTAACAGGTAGAGCATATCCGTCCTGAACACTGTGTTTGGGCAATTTACATAACATAGAAATCCTACAACTATTCCTAAAGTCCCTCTCATTACTCTTCATTACTTTTATGCTCACATTTAACCTGTGTCTAACAAGCTTTAAATTTCCTAAACAACACATTTTCTGGAACTATGGTTCTCTGTGCTCTGTGCTTCTTTTGGTTCCCCTTTCTCTGGTTGGTTCCGTTCGGTCTGGGGCTTCCAGGATTCTTGCCACCAATGTGGTCGCTGTGGTCCTGAAATCTTCTCCTGTAAAGGATCCTATTCTAAAAATCCTTCTATCCTTTATATTAACTTTACTTAATCTTTAATTAATCTTAATTTACTTAATCTCAATGTTCTTTATGTGTGTGAGCAACACTTTTAATTTTATTAAACACACCCAGGGTCAGATATACACCATCACCCTATCAGCATAAAAACAGACAGAGACGTTCCTCTTTCTGTCACATTCTTCCATACATGGCAATTTGTTTCACCTTCCAGATGATTCCTGGGGACTTACAATTTCTTGACTCTTCTTCTGTCACTTGTTACTAGGCCGCTCAAATGCAGTTAGAAGCAAAATGAATTCCAGGCCCTCGGCCTGGCCTATGTTTAAATCATTTGTGTTTGTAAGCGTGTATGCGGTTTAACCTTCTGCTGCTCCAAGTCACTTACACAATAGATCATCGGGACATCGTGCCCAACGAAGCTTAAGACCTTGAATAGACTGAGCATCAACTCTGTCATGAGCACAATATGCAATGTGTGTATGCAATGATTATAGCTGCACCTTTAATAAAAGTTTTAGTCTAATGCCAGTAGCTTTAATAAACATTTTAATGCAGTGTTAATGATGAAGGCTATATTGTAGCAGTAAAGTATTTTCTTTATTCCCACATTCCCTCTCTTGACCTTTCAAAAAGAAAGGTCACCACACTTCGTGTTGTGTCACTCCTCGGCCCATTCGGCCGCTTCTAAGTCCATCAATGGCATCATGGCCACCAGAACCACCGTTCCAGGGTCCACTGCCCTCGTTATTACCTTTTCCAGCAGTCCTGTGGCACAAGGAATGAGACAACAACCGCAGGTGACCAGTATCGCTAAAAAGTGGCAGTAGAAAACATTGCAGACATGAAAAACCCCTCCATTTCCCAAACACTGAGGTCATCCAGCTGTCCAGCGGATTGTCAATTCCCGAGTGCTCATGCATGGTTTTAGACAGAGTTTTCAGCCCCTCCAGAGCTCGGGTTACTGAGCCATCTGGAGCAGTGTTGTTGGGGATAAAGGTACAACACACTGCTCCAAACATGGCACCACACGCCCCCTTTCTTTCACGCCAACAACATGTCTAGGGCCATTCGATTTTGCACTCCCATCAGTGAGGTCGAACCCAACTGTTCTGTGAACCCCTCCATGGCATCTCTGGTCAGGTTAGAGAGGCTCAGCACATTATAATGAACATAGTTTATGCGATCAACATTCTTATTTGGAGTTATCCATATGAACATATGTTCAAATCCTGAAGCTAGTTGGTCCACTAGTTTATACTCATCTGGAACTCCCCTGGGCACTCCTATTGAGTCAATCCAGGTAGGCGAGTTCATTCTAGGGTCATAAGCATGTATCCCCTGTGTCCCTCTCTTTGCCAAAATGTGTCTCTTACATCTGGCCACCAATGTGCGTGTGTCGCGTTGTGGTATGGCTTTTACTTTGTTCCCAATTAGCATGAGTGGAGCTCCGAGTCGCACCATTGCGCACGTCCCTTCACTTCCCATATGTGCACGAACCAAAAGGGTGTTACGTCCACAATAATAATAGAGCCCACTTCTTGCCCATGTTCCAATTAAAGTGTTCGTTTGGCTTACTTTGTTTGTGGTTCTCCCTGTGAGTGTGACAGAGCACCAACTTGGGTCAATCTCTCCCAACTTGTACTTTACCGTATCCGTTGAGAATTTAAAGCATGTGTAGTTGTTTCGTTTGGGCATGAATGGTCCTACTTGTGTTTGCTTGTGAATTAGGGGAAATAAGCTGGACAAGATAGTGCAGTTGCCAGTGCTCACCGCTTCTCTAGTCATCTGCAACATGCAGTCATAGCCCCACTTGTCCTCTGGATACAGTGGTGCGGGCTCCGTGAACAAACGTGGTCTAGCTGAAGCACAGGCAACACAATCAGATACATGTTGTTCTTTAGCATTTTGAGCCACCCAGTCCAGCCAGAGGTTACTGTCACTGAAGCCGGTGACACGCTCAATCAGGACCTCAGTCCTAGTGTAATCCACCGTCAGGACTGGTCTCCCATTTGTTTCCTGCTCCTCTTAATGTAATGGTACATTTTATTTTACTTTATCAGACTTACCCAAAATATATATGCTGTCGTTACTTTGCTCCTGTCTCCCTCCAGTACCAGCTATTTTAATAATTTACTGTTTTAAAGGGAAAAAACCTTGGTCACTTGGACAAGTCTTTGTTATTCTATAACTGCATTTTTATATGAAAAGTCTAGCGATCCCCTATTTGACTCATAAATATTACTTTGGTTGTAATTATTTTCCTCTATCAAATTTAATTGACTTCTACAGTGGCCTGCTTTTGTTAATAGTAACATGAGTAACATCCAACATTTTCTCCCCTTTAGCATTTGGTATTTCCCCACTATATAATGTACTACCATAATCTACACCCAGTCAATAAAACAGAATTTTCTCAAAGCAAACATCAGCAACCCAAAATCAGCAGCCCCAGAATTAAGTCTTGCGCTCCTCCTGCTCATGGCAAAAGCAAAGCAAAGCAAAGCAAAGCAAAGCATCCCCTTTCTCTTGCCAGCGTGGTGAATTGTTTGTCAGCATTTATTCATCCTACCCTTGGTCCAGTCTTTATCTCAGTGCCCAGTCAGTCCAACCTTTAGTCCACATCGTCAGTCCAGTCACACACATTCACACCAGATATTGCTGATAGTGGAGACTCCTGTGCAAATAATCAGATTCTCCACCCTCAGCAACGTGAGCTCATTCATTTGTTTTATTTTGTTTTGTTTTTTGTTTTTTAGGAAAAGAGTTCTTTATGCTCTTGGACTGGATTGACTCGCTGCAATCATTTTAGACAGGGACTTACAACCTGATCAGGTCCCCACAGGTCGGCTTTTCCTCAGCCAGTTGTAATCTGGAAAAGCTCACCTTATATTTGTTCTCCCGAAAATTTTTACAGCGCTGTTAATTCAATCTTTCAGGCCTGCTTAGAACAAAACCGAGAAAAAGAGAGCTGATTATTAGCTCATCAGAGCACACAACATCATCACCTGACAGGTTTTCTCTAAGTGCACTGTTACCATGTTAAAGGGCCCAGTTCTAACCATGTCCATGTTTAATAAAACTCCCTCTATTAAAATAAGAAAACAACCCAAACCTAACCGACAGAATCAACCCATCACTAAAACAACAACCACAAAAATCTTAATACCAGACACGTTTTGTTTATTAATCTATCAATATGTTATGGGGATTAGAACTTCAGTGAACTTTGTTCACTTCCTGCCAGACACAGACACACTCTCTTCTCTCAGACTTCCTTTTTTCACGCACTCTGCTATGAACCCACGATCTTCACCCCAGTAGTGTTATTATTACTTATTTGTTATTTTGTACAAATCACACAGAATCACTCAGATGCAGTACCCACAATGTTCACACACTTAGAATCACACACTTGTGATAAACTATTTTCATCAAACATGCTGTTTAGAATCAGAAAGAGGAAGTAGACCGCACCCTGTTAAGTGCGTATACGACCTCAAACTGAAAGAAAAACAATTAAAACCTCTAATCAATTCTCACATTACACACCAAAATCAAAAAATAAGTCACACCAACATTTATTACTGAAATTCTTGCCTATACTTGCTATTTAAATAGAGATATTTGTCTTTAATGCCTCAGGGTTTAGGCCCGACACAATATATGCAGTATGCACTATTCATCCACTATAGACCAAAAAATAAATCAATTCATCAAAATTCACTAAAAGAAACCCAAACTTTATTTATTATGTTCTAATATAAATAAGCCAGCGTCTAAAAACCCACAAATTCAGCGATGTTCACAGCAATATATTTATAGAATCACCAATGATTAAAAGGATTTCACAACATGCACACTTTCATTTCAACACACACTCTCAGCATCCTTCCAGCCTTAAATCACTGTTAAATTGCAAAGTCTTTAAATGTAAAAATGTTTATTTTATATTACAAAGACGTCTTATAATCATAACAACAAACACAGGGATCCCTGACATACTCAACACAAAATCCTACTCAATTTTGACAAATTTTAGCAGCGTCCACTTGGAATCTGACCCGCTCTACGGCAGCGTCTTTCACCAGAGTCTGACCTACTTTATGAAGCGTCCACCACTAGGGTCTGACCTTCTTTATGACCAATTTGCCAGTATCAGTCCCGGACTGTGGCCCGATTTCTAAAACTCTAAGTCAATTTAAAAGCGTCAACCAACACAAACTTTACCCATAGGTATAAGTCAAGGTTCCACGCCCGAAACCCGGTTTCTCTCAGTCAAACAAGTGCATTAAATCATCCCGGACGACAAGAAATGGTCCTGTGACCACTAGCTATTAACGAATGCCCCCAGTTTTCGCGGTGGCTAACCGAACTAACCCTCCCCCGGAGGACTCTGACCCACGTCCGGGCACAGAGTTGAAGCGTAACCTTCTGAGCAAATGCACTTCTTAGGGATCCCCGCCCCGTTCTAAACAATTTAATCTCTTTGAAAACACCACACAAAACCACACAAGCAATTTTATTGATGTCCAAGCCTGGCTTTATACTCAATAGGGACAAACCAATGACCAATTCCCTATTGTCCTATATTCTCTTAAACACACATTGTTTCTTTTTCTCTTTTACCATGAAATACCATATTACCTTTAACTCAGTACTGTCATTCTCAAAGTTTCATTATCATTACCTCAAAGCTTTACTTTATTCTAAAGAATTTAGTTCTACCACTACTGAGCCAATTTAATAGTTAAGATCGTCAACTCAGCGAACAGATAATTTAGAATTCATCCAATATGCACAAATTTGCTTTTTCTTTGAACAGGTTTGTGCCTACTTTTAAATCTTTTTAGACCGGTCTCCTGTTCGCCTCATATCAGATCCAACCTTCGGCCACATTTGTTCTCTCTGTTGCAAAGGGAACCGGGCGGGAAACACCAAATATTAAAACCCGATTCTTTGATCCCCATGATAGAACAGAGAAAACCCGACTCATAGTGGTCAAAACATTTATAATTCTTTTTATTCAATCATCCTCTGGAAGAGAGAGCCCTGCACAGCCCAACAGCAGTTGCAGGATCTCTAACATTAGAATCTAAAAATGTGTCTCATATAGGTGTTATTTTGGTACTTTGCACATCACACAGTTTCAACAACTCCTTATACGGTACAAGTTCCTCTTTTCTGTCTGGCTTCCTGTATTTATTAATATGCTTGTATAGCTCTACACTAACTTCCTGTTTTTCAGTCTGGGTGAGCACTTAGTTTGTGAGTCAAAAGTGGCCTTGCTTTACAAACCTTCATTATTAAAGTACATAAAAAAATATGATCAGGAGTTGTTTTGATGGAAACTGTGTGTGTCTGTGTGTGACCTATAGCAGAACTATGTATGCGTATTTTGCCTGGCAATGCTTTTAGTACTGGGGTACGTGCTCGTGGCTGCAGTTCTCCGTTTCCGGAAATGTAAAAATAAAATCATTTTTTGAGCTTTGACCACTCTGAGTCAGAAGTCTTTCTCTGTCGCCAAAATAATTCAAAAGAACAGAATTTAATAATTGGTGCCGTGACCTGGATTCTTTTGTGGCTGAGAGGACAAATTCGTCTTATGGTGCGATCTGATATGAGGTGAACAGGAGACTGGTCTAAAAAGATTTAAAGGTAGGCACAGCCTGTTCAAAGAAAAAAGCCAATTGTGCACATTGGATGAATTCTAAATTATCTGTTCGCCGAGCTGATGATGTTCACCATTAAATTGGCTCAGTAGTGGTGAAATTAAAGTCAATTATAAAATCTGTTAAGTAGATTTTGGGTGACATGTCCATGGTGAGTTTGGGTAATTTGTGATAAATAAAAAGTAAAGTCTGGGGAATATTTGATGAAAGCTTATTGTTGTTAATGCTGGGGTGAATTTTAAAGTTGATGTGACGTGTGCTTAAAGTTGATGTGTTATGTGTGTCAATTGTGTTACATCAGCCAAGAAAAGAGATTAGATTAGGACATTCGGTTAAGGGATTTAATTCCCAAATTGATTATAGGGTTGGACCCGAGCATCAGATAAATAAACTGGCGGTGACAGTCCACAGTGGTGCTTCTAAATGTATTTAAATTGATCTAGGACTGGGGTTGGACTCCTAGGAGCGCAGTGTTCAGCGTGTGACAACGACTCCTGATCGTGGACGTGCAGTCAGGCCTGGCGATGTCCAGTTAGCCCGGGTGGTTCCCACGGGGATTCGAACTCCCGTTAATAACCAAGTGGTCGAGGATCACTTCTTTCCTGCGCTGTTTGAGTGAAGAGCTTGGCTCAGGCGTGAGCATTTCAATGCGGGTGACAGGTAAAGCTTTAAGTAAAGCTTCAGGCACCAGTTAAATACTGAGACGCTGGTTAAGTGGAGTTTCCGGTCAAGCTGCGGGGAGCACTTTTAAATTAATATAGGGCCTAGAAATTTGACCATTATCGGTGACGGCGTTCCCGAAGCGGGTTGATTGACCAGCAAGGTTGGACCTGGGCTTAGAGGCTTTTAAATTTGTCGAAATTATGTAAGAAAGGTCTGGTATCAGTAGAAGGGGGCATAAGGGTTGGACCCGGGAGTTGGGCGCCAGAAAACCCCCGTAGGGATCATGGTGTTTGTGTCTGTGTGTACTTGAGTTGTCTGATTATTGTGTATTGTACAAGTGTGCAAGAATTCTGCTAACCACGCTGAGGATTTTGATGGATGTCGTTTGGTTAATGTTTGCAAATGGAAAGAGCTTAATACGTGTGCGTGTGTGTGTGTGTGTGTGTGTGTGTGTGTGTGTGTGTGTGTGTGTGTGTGTGTGTGTGTGTGTGCTGAGGGTGCATTCTTTTATATTAAAATTAGTAGAGTTACAGAGGGTATATAGAGTGTGAACATAAAATAAGAGCTCGATTAGGCTGTAGAAACGGATGAAAATCCAGTAAAGTGAAGAGTGTGTGTGTGTGTGTGTGTGTGTGTGTGTGTGTGTGTGTGTCTGGCAGGAAGTGAAGCAGGAAGTCTGAATATAGCTTGTGAGCTTGTGAGAGACGTTTCAAATTGAAAACAGAGGAATTAGACAATGAAAGTGCTAAGTAATAGTAATGAAAATGATATTAAATAAATGTCTTAGTGTGTTAATACAGGTGCCCACGGACTTGCTCAACCTCCTGGAAGAATACAGCAGAAAAATGATAGATTAACAGAATTGGGACGAAAACAGGCTTTGGTTTAAAATTTCACAGCTTCACCTCTCATCCTGTCCTTATCCTCAGAAGAAGCTTAAAGGGCAGTTAATCTCCTGATGAAGAGAGGAGACAGGCAGAACAACACCGTGGACTTGAAGAATTAACAGCAGGCAAAAAGACACTGAAGGGTCCAGCAGCATGTTGATGGAAATATGCGCTCTGAATTACAAGCTGGAAAGTGTACCAGTGACATGACTGTGTGAAACCACTGGATGGGACTGTCTGAGTTCATATTTGCCATGCTGGGAGTTAAGCGCCAAGAAAAGACTGAAAAGAGGAACAGAGAAGAAGAAACAGCTGATTTGGGCCTGTGTTTGATTTGGGAGGCCACACAGGAAGTTGAGAGAAGAGGGGACGAGGACCGGTGAGAGGTGAAGGCTGGACGTGTTAAAGTGACAGCACAGGAAAATTGGGTTGAACACTGAGGCTGAATTTGTGGGGTTTAGAAACATCCAGAGCATCACAACAGAAAGGTAAAGAAAAAAAAAGAGAGAGATAAAGAAATAAATAAACTAATAATACATAAATGAATAGAAAAATAGAAAACACACATGTAGAAATTGTCACATGTGAAATTATTTTTGGAGAGAATCAGAAGTGAGACAGTTTGAATCCACAGTTCAGCGCAAAGATGCAGGAATTAAATCTGATTATAAAAACACATCGAGGCAACGAAGACCAGCTTACACTCAATATTAATATGAATACACAACATACACGCAATGAAGACACGCTTACACTCGTGAATGTGAATACATGACATAAATGCTAAATGGTGTAGATTTAACACACTTAAAGGCTGAAGCTGAGGAATAACTCAGGAAGCTGCAGGACAATAGAGTGACTGTTGTGAAGAGGAAAAAGAGACTGGGAGGACCAACCAGTGATTAGAAGCTTAAAGCAGGTTTAAAATAGTGAGTTAGAAGTGGTTTCCAGCTGATTGAGCAAAAGAAGTGACGACTGTAGAAATAAAAATAAAATAATAATAATTGAATTATGCAGCAATGTTTGAATATGCATTTCTGTTGTCAGGGCAACTTCTCGAGATGTGACTCAATATGCAAATCAGTTGAATGAGTGGGGACAGAAAAAAAAGAAAAAAGAAAAACTCAAGTTTCCTGTCTGAGACATGAGTGAAGTTTGCATTGAGAGAAATATATCTGTGACTGTGTGAGAAGAATTGTTTGGTAAAATATATGATAGCAGCCGCAGGACAATTAAATAAAGTCTGTCGTGCAGATTTGGAGAAGAAGTTTATAATTTAGTGATGACACATTGTTATAAAGTGTTTAGAAAGGGCTTAATGGGAATATTACTGCTGGGCAAACTGTGCGGCTTTAACAAGATTTTCTGTGTATTTAGCAGGTGAAACTCTGTCAGCTGACTTCAGACTGTCAGGAAGCTGAAGAACCTGAGGCCAACCACTGAAATATGATGTGGGCAAAATGAACAGAGGGAGTGATTTTAAGTCTGATTTCAGACTATGTAAGTATTAGTTAAGCCAAGAGTCGGCAAAAGCTTTATGGCCCGGAAAGTTCTAATTCCCACAACATATTGTTGGATTAGTAAGCAAAACTTTTCTGTGATGAAGATTTTTGGGGTCGTTGTTTTAGTGATGGGTTAATTCTGTCAGTTAGGTTTGGCTTGTTTTCTTATTTCAATAGAGGGAGTTTTACTAAACATGGACATGTCGAGGAGCGGCTCATTATTTCTGTAACAGTGCACTTAGAGAAAACTGTCAGGTGTCGCCCCCTTTGGTGATGATGTTTTGTGCTCTGATAAGCTAATAATCAGCTCTCTTTTTCTCCTTTTTTGTTCTAAGCAGGCCTGCAAGGTTGAATTAACAGCGCTGTAAAACATTGTTGTGAGAGCAAATATAAGGTGAGCTTTTCCAGATTACAACTGGCTGAGGAAAAGGTCACCTGTGGGAACCTGCGAGTTCCTGTCTAAAAGGATTGCAGCGAGTCAATCCAGTCCAAGATCATAAAGAACTCTTTTTCTAAAAACAAAAGAAACAACAAATAAATGAGCTCATATTGATGAGGGTGGAGAATCTGATGCTTTGCGCGTGAGGCTCCACTATCAGCAAGATCTAGTGTGAATGCGTGTGCATGATGTGTGTGACTGGACTGTGACTGGACTGACCATGTGGACTAAAGTGTTGACTGACTTGACACTGAGACAAAGACTGGACCAACGTTAGGATGAGTAGATGCTGACAAACAATTCACGACGCCGGTAAGAAAAGGGTGGATGCTTTGCTTTGCTTTTGGCAGGAGCAGGAGCACAAGAGAGAGAGGGAGACCGAAAGGTTCACATGAGGGTGTGGAGCTGCAGACTCCACCCTTGGGCGGCTAATTTTGGGTTGCTGATGTTTGCTTTAAGAAAATGTTGTTTTATTGACTGGGTTTAGATGATGGTGTCACATTATATTGTTGGGAAAATGCCAAATGCTAAAGGGGAGAAAATGTTTGATGTTACTGATGTTACCATTAACCAAAGCAGGCCACTGTAGAAGTCAATGACATTTTATAGAAGGAAAATAGAACCAAAGCCAAATGTAGGAGTTATATAGGGGATTGGTGGACTTGTCACATTCCAAATCCAGTTATGGAATAACAAACACTGGTCCAAGGGAAAGGGCATGTGATACGAGGTGGTGCTGGAGGAAAACGAGCAAAGTAAAGACAGCAAGCCTATTTTGGTTCGATTTGATAAAGTCAAATTAAAAGAAGTACCATGACACTCAGAGGATCAACGTGAAACTAAAACATACGCAGATTTTGTATGAAGCACATGACTGATAACTGTTCTGTTTTAAGTTTAGTTTCTTATAGCACAGAGTGGATCACAGTGAGGGAAGGACAGGGGGGGAACTGAGTTTAAATGTGAAGTTGATGCTAATATACAGGTTTTGTTTCTAGGTCGTTCTGGGGATGCAGGCTCTGGATGGAGCCAGGAGCTGAAAAGATCGAACATGATAATTAAACTGATTTTATTATTTAAACACAGGTTTGCAGGCCCGGAGCAAATATACTCGAGAGGAGAATCGCTGAGGTTTCCTGAGAAATGATCTGATGAACCTTTTTCTTTTCATTTTCTAGTTGTGCTTTTGTTTGACACATGAAGATGTGTCAAAAGGGGGAGTTTTAGGTCTAATTTGAAACAATGGATTATATGATCAGTGTGTGACTTTTTGTGTGTTTGATCATTTAGCTACGGTAAAATTTAGGCATAAGTAATTGCTTTTATGCTTAAGCTTAACTGATTGAAAATGTTTGTTTTCTTTATGATTTCTTTTACTAGAATAAGCGCTTATAATCATTTTTCATACACACATTGCAATTGCACTGATAGGAGTTGCCACTCAGTCTTGTGAAGGTCATAAGCTTCGTTCAGCGTGACTGTCTGGATTGAAATATGGTAGGAAAAGGACTCAGAGTGCTTAGGGGTGAATGCAAACACGCTTACACACAGAAATAATAATTAGGCTAATCCTTTTGATTAGAGAGTCCCGAATGTGATGTTTTGAACCAACTTTGAATAATCAAGAGAAGAATTGATGAACATATTAGATTATTGAGGCGTAGCAGAGAGAGGTGTTTTCCTTTTCTGTCCTTTACAGGAGAAGATTCCAGAACCACAGCAAAACCACGAAGGGGTTGGTGAGAATCCAGGACCCAAGAGGAGGGGCACCCAAAAGAAGCACAGAGCAGAGAAACCTCTCAGAAAATGTGTTGTTCAGATTGGAAAGAACATTAAAAGCTTGTTAGACAGAGGCTATAATGTGAGCACAAAGTAATGAAGGGTAATGGGAGGATTAGCTTTAGTAATAGTTTGTATGATTTTTATGTCAATCGCCCAAACACAGTGTTCAGACTGGATATGCTCCACCCGTTAAAGGGGGCGAAGGGACAAATGAAGTGAACTGTAAGTGTGTGCTTAGAAACCAGGAGGAAATGTTTAAAAGAGGAAACGTTTCACTGAGTAGAGATCGTTTCCATAGACTGACAAAAGTAATGTTGGACCTTTTTACCAGGACAAAGTTAATTATATCTGTTTTTAGTTCACAGTAGTTATTGAGGGAGTCAGTTCATTAGGTTAACTCATGAAATGAGTTCAAAAGGGGGAGACTGTTACGAAATAAATATATATTCTTAGTGCTTATTTTCTGATTGGATTGTTTTTTGTACTTTGTAATAAAGTCTGTGACAGGTCGCCTAGCAACAGAGGCTTTAGTAAGGGGAGGTTAAGAAACAGGAAGTTTAGTGCAGAGCTGCAGAGGCATATTAATAAAATACAGGAAACCAGACAGAAAAAGCAGAAGTAACACACACACACACATTAGTCAGAGCAGAAGGAGTTGTTTTGATGGAAACTGTGTGTGTCTGTGTGCGACCTATAGCAGAACTATGTATACCCATTCTGGCTTCTAATGCTTTCAGACCTGAGCGTGTGTTAGTGGCTACAGGTCTCTGTTTCCGGAAATGTACAATAAAGATCATTTTTTGAACTTGACCACTCTGAGTCGGAAGACTTTCTCTGTTGCCAAAAGAATTCAAAAGAAGGGAATTTAATAGTCACATAGCATCGATTTGTCACATGGCATCGGTCTGTTAGGTTTTGGGATGAGAACGTGTTGGATGGTTACCTGTCTTGGTCTGGTGGAGGTCTCTTCCCATAAGAAGACTGATGACTTTTTCATTAACACTGAAATGTTTCTTTCTTCTCTCCCCTCAGATGACTTCACACTATAACCAAGGACACCTCATAGGGGATCATCTGATTGTGGCTTCTCTAATAATCTTTCTAATAGTAATATTGTTCACTGTTATGTTACAGAGTGAAGTGAGATTAGTGCTGTAAAACTTCCATAACACTGAACAGATGCCACCACAGATATGTTGAAATCTCAGTCAAAACTAGCAAAAACAAATGAAATCCATGAATCAGAAATGCTGATTGTTGAACAGATAATTCAGTCTGTACATGAGGAGGATCCACTTTAGACTAAACTACATACAGAAACACAGGAACCAGGGCACAGTGTAAATCCAGGACCTCTGTGTGCAACAGCTGACCTGTATGAACACAAAACACTGATTGAAGTCCACGTTGATGCTTTCTGTCTGTTTAACTTTTACATTTGAAGTAACACATTTTACTTCAAACTCACAGATCAGGTAGAAAACTGTGGATTAGAAAACAAATTCATCAAGAAGGTCCTGAAGCAAGAAGTTCTTCATTGCATAGAGAAAGAAAAAGGACATGAACCATCCCACGGGTCTGTGCAGTCGTTATGTTATCATCACCTAAATCATGTCTGCATACTGTGTGTGTGTGTGTGTGTGTGTGTGTGTGTGTGTGTGTGTGTGTATGTGTGTGTGTGTGTGTTGCTTTTTTAAATCTTCTACTTAGAGTTCAAACTTGGATAGTGATAAAAACATTGCACTGCTTCATTTAATATTTAATTGAACACATCTGTGGTTGAATTTGAATCTTAAATGTTTGGATTTCAAAGATGTGGTTCTGATATGAAGGAACAGAAAGTCAATTGTTGCCATGGATACAGTGAGACAGACGCCTCAGACCCTTATTTTTATTTCTTTGACTTTTTATTTTATTGATTCATTTCTTTATTTTTACATTTTAAAAAGTGTATTTGTCTGAATGAACTAATCCCCATTTCCCATGCTTTGTGTCACTGGTCATACTGGGAGCAGCCATAGAAAATGTTTGTAAAGAAGAAATCTTAAACATGAGCAGATTCTCAGGCGATTTCTGTTTCCTAACCATTGTTTCAGTGCACACGTCCCATCACTACATGTGTGTTAAAGATTTCTTTGGGATCAAAATAATCCACTGACAGTTATCAGTACAAACAGGATGCAAAAATCAAAAGTTCAGACTTGTCAATGGTGTGTGACATTTTAAAATACGATGAAGGAATACAAGACAGTCAAAAGGAATTTCACAGAGCTACGTGCACGGGTGAGTGATCGAGTGATACTCACACCGAGGCACTGTAGTCAGCTTTATTTATAACATACCAAGAGGCAGTTGCATAGCATTTCCTGTTTATCAAGCTTGGTTATCAGCATGAGTATATATGTATGTGTGTGTGTGTGTGTGTGTGGGTGTGGGGCCTATATCTTGGAACAAACAGCTGCATGTTTGTTCCTCTTTTGATATGCGTTTCGAAGTTATGTGCCTTCTCAGCAGAGAGGTTATTGTAAGGCTCCTGTGCATGTGTACGTGACAGGATATAATGGCATGTGATACAAAAATATATGAACATTTTAATGCATTTGCAAACTTTATAATGGAGGTATCTTTTAATAATAGACATCTGCAGTTAAAGCATAAAAGTTTCTTCTGACAAGACTTCAGAGTTACTAAAACAGAGATCTGAGGAAAACTGGTTCTTCACACGACTTTTCATGTGTGAACAGTAGAGGTGGTTTCATTTTCACATGTAGGTGTTGCAGTGAGGATTGCAGGGAGACATTTGCTGAATAGCTGCAGCTCTGCTCCTGTAGACTGCCTCTGAATGTGTGTGTGGTGATAAAGTCACTTTAATTAAATGTCACCTGTGAGGGAAAACTTTGTGTTGACTGAAGAAAGTTCACTTCTCTTTCATTGCAGCTCCACTCTTATTTTGGATGCACTCATTTGTTTAATAAATGATTTCAATGATTTTGCCACACCTCTGCATTGTCAGGTCGGAGCATGTGTGCTTTTGATGAAATGCTGATATGATGACGCTTGATTGGGGAAAGATTTCCACAGGTGGTGTTGTTGGTCTCCTTCTTCCAGTTTTCTTGTTGCTGCCTCTCTCCTCGCCTCAGTTGCTGCAGCTGTATCATGTATGTTGTTATGTTACATACAAAGAGGAATTTGTGACATTAAAGAGTAAAGATTCTTATTCTTAAATGAAGATGAATAAAGGTTTTGTGAAATAACTACTGAGTTCTGGTGCCGTCTCTGGATGCCTCGACGAATAAAAGAACCGGAGTAAAACTGATTTCGTAACAATTTATACCTATATTTCTGTATTTCTCTATTTATCTGAATATTTATCTATCATAACTCTGTTTCTACACTCACTTTATATGAGTGCTTGTTGTTTCCTGTATATTTGCTGCTATGACAACTCAGTTTCCCTCCTGGATTAATAAAGTTTCTCTGATTCTGAAATACAGTGAGCCATTATATTTGTAGTTTCTAACAAACAATATAAAGGCTCAGCAACCGATAGAGCCACAGCACGTCCCACTGGCAGCTGAATGAACTTTTAAACAAAGGACTTTGTAATTGAAGCTTTATTTATACAGGTCGGCTCATTGAGACTCAATGTCTCATTTACAAGAGAGACCTGTTCCAGACAAACATATTAAAATTACAACAATAAAAGAAAAGTTTGTGTAATGTACTCAGTCACATTAAAAACGAGAACAAGTTCCCAGAGATGGTTTCACAAAAACATGTGTACGTCTTTTGAAGTCTGCAAGTGAAATCAACGGAGAGCCTTAAATCCTTCGGTTATGTTTTCCATGAAGACGGAGCAGAAAAGGAGAACGCCTTCTTCCCAAGCTCTGTATGAACTGATGGAACAGTGGATGTAATGATGTCCTGAGACTGCAGGCTGTGACTAAACTGTTTGCCTAACATGTACTCTGATAAATAGGAGGCAGTAACCCAGAAACAGATTGATAGATAAAATGATACTAATGGACCATCCTGTGTAAGACCAATGAGGACCAGTTAACCAGAGAACACAGAGTACAGTGGTGTGTTAAAGGTTTACAGACAGTTATAAATCTTAATGCCCCATGATGGACAAAATCCAACAGATGAAGAGAGCGAGCAGAGTCATTCATATAAATCATGTCACTGTAATCCAGGGCAGGTAAAGAAAAGGTGGCAGCAACAAGCTTTTTCCTGTGAAACATGATCTGTTCCTGGAAGAGAAGCCCAACTTCAGCCTCAGTGTCTTTATTAGATGTTCAATGTGTGGCTTATAGGAACGACTGTCATCAACCACAATACCGAGGTATGTGTACGAGGCCACAGTTTCAATAGAAATACTTTGAGCAGATACAGGAGAAGGAAATAAAGCCGGACCCTCTTTCTGTTTGTGAACAACATGACTTTGGTTTTTTCTACATTTAAAGCCAGTCTGAGCCAGCTGAGACTGAATACTATCAACAGCTGCTGTAATGGTTTGAAAACTATGTTGATGGTATAAAATGAACAGATGCATCTAGATTTTGTGCCACACCGTTGACATAAGTAGCCCAGGACAGAACCCTGTGCACTCGTTTAGTGACATTTAAAAAGCTGCAAGAGAGACCATTGAGCTGAACGCACTGCTGATGTCCAAAAGAACATTAGAGAAGCAGCCAGCTGCTCGCTCTGAAAGGCCTATTTCCAGTAATCTATGACATAAAATGCTGTGGTCAGCAGCTCAGCTCATAAACCAAGGGACTGGGAGCAGCTGCTGCTGAGTGTTGCTGGAGTTCCTGTGGTGTTAGATCCTCATCCTCTCCACGCAGCTTGGAAGTAGGTGAAGTTGTGCCAGAAGATTTTTTTGTTGTGGTCAACAGTGTCAAAGGTTTTGATAGATCAATAAAAAGAGCTGCACAGTAGTTCTTTGCATCCAGCGCTTCATAGACGTCTTTGAGAACTTTTATCGAAGCAGTTCCAGTACTGTGCAGTTTCCTAAAACCAGACTGGAAGGGAGATAAAAATCATATTTTCATCCAGATAACTTTGAAGTTGATTATTTACCAGCCTTTGAAGAACCTTAGATAAGACACAGAGTTTGGAAATTGGCCTGTAATTACTAACTGTTGAAGAATCACCAGCTTTCAGTGGGGGAGTACAGAGGCACACTTCCACATCTGTGGTAAAGCCTTCTGTTGTAGAGAAAGATTAAAAATATAAGACACTGGCTCAGCTATGATATTTGCAGCCAAGTGCAAGAAGGAAGGAGAACGATTGTGAGGACGAGTTTCTGGTGTTGGGGCTATTCAAAGCCTTACAAACCTCTTCTACTGTGACAGGTGTGAAGGAAAAGGTATCAGTAAGCAGGAACTACGAGCAGAGTTGTGTGCAAGAGGTTTACCATCAGATACTGTGCTGAACAAAGAACAAGAAGCAACAAAGTGTTTGTTAAAGCAACATTTCAGTTTTGTCTGACACAGGAGTGGAGTCGATATTTAAGTGAGGAGGAAGCTCTGAGGAGTCACAGCTGGCAGAGACACTTTATAGTTTGCCAAAACCTCCTACGGTCGTTTGGACTGTCAGTCGTTAAAGTAAAAAATAGTTACATTGGATCTTGATGATGGAGGCAGTAATCCGATTACACAGCTAATGAAAACTTAGCCAATCAGCATCAGAGCCAGACTTCCTGCCCAGGCCTGGTTTCTCTCATGTAGGAGATCGGCCGGTACTGAACCAAACCAGGCCTGTCCCGACCTTTCACCCTGACCTGGCAAAAAGGGGCGTGTCTGTCCACAAAGTAGACACAACTGTCCTGTAAATGTTCCCAAACTGACATTGTCAGCCTGTTTAATACGACCCCAGTTCAAACTGATGCGGGCTCGGAGCGTGAGATTTTAGTGTTTCTCACAGCACCAACTATGCAGTGATCACTCAGGTCGTTGGCAAAAACTGCAGACGTGGAAAACTTATGCAGCATATTAGTTAAAAAAGGTCAATAAGAGCAGATTTATCTGGGTGTTTAGGATCAAGGCGTGTGAGGCTTTAAATAATTTGAGTCAGTTTTAAAAACAAGCAGCGTGCCTTAAACTCATCAGACACAGAAGAAAGCCAGTCCCAATGAAAATCATCCATCTGAAAGACGTCATTAAAATGCAGCTCAGATAAAAGTTGAACCAGAGACGGTGATGTGCTGGGGGAAGCAGGTGGAGGCTGATAGCAGCCAACAACAGTCTGATTTCCAAACAGATCAATAGTTAAGGCCAAGATTTCAAATGGCTGAGGTGCAGATGGAGAGAACAAGACTTGAGCAGCAAGACAGACCTTCACATAAACTTCCAGACCTCCGCCTTTTCTGGGACAGTCTGAGAGCTAAATGTTAAATCCATCAGTTGCTACGTTTTTATCCAGTAAAGATTTGGAAAGTCTCAGAAACAACAATGATACCAGCACCGCTTGAACAGGCCCAGATTCCAATCATATCCATGTTAGGAAGCACACGACGTGATGCACGTGTAACCCAGACAGTTTTTAACATCTGCTGGTGTTTCACATTCAGCCAGAGGCCCAGGGTTAGGTTGGATACCAGACAATAATAAAAGCATCGTTATTAGACTCTAGAGCTCGTTTATAGCTGACACCACATGTAGAGTTTAAGTTCACACAGAGACGATGACATTTTTCTCAAACCAGCAAACAATAAACAAGAAATGTAACAAGAGTTTCAGAAGAAGCTGTTTTACAGAGAAATGATTCCCTGAAGACAAAATTATTATTATCATCTTTATTTCTCCAGGTGAAAATTTAATTGAGATTAAAAATGTTGTTTTCAAGAGAGACCTGGCATCATGGCAGAAAGAGTCAGAAATACATCATAATTCAAACAAATACAAAATAGGAGAAACATCCTACATAAACTTCATAAAGTTTCATTAACAGACTTTGAACAATGGACTTCAAACTTCCCCCCAAAACAACAAAAACACATTTGAAGATAATGAATGACATTTATCCCTCTAAAGGACTTAGACTACGATTTAATATGAATGAGAACATGTTCATAAATGGATGCAACCAAAGATTTCATCAATCCCTGATTTAGAGACAACAGAACATTTGGTTTGATTTCACAAGATAAGAATGACGACTGAGTTGGAAGATTGTTTTATATTTAGTCAAATCTTTCATACATAAAGTCGGATTACAAAATCATCCCCTAAATTTGGAATTGAAATTATAGAGAAAATCTGTGAAATGACTTAAAGAAAACAAACCCCCTGGTTTAGGTCGGCAAAACTTTCCTAGATCCGCCCCTGCACAGTTACCAGCTGTCAGCTACTTAGAAAAGCATCCTGGTGTTATTTGTCTCTCAGAAACAGTTCATAACTTCCCTTCAACTCATTCATGTCACCTAAAAGGTAAACCTGTTTCTCCATCACCTGCTCAGCTCTGATGATTCAGTAAGGACATCTCCTGGTTTCATCTTCATGTTTCCCTCTCACCACATATACAAACCGACATCATGACCAGCAGCTTTACAGCTGTGGCTCCAGCAAACATCAGCTGATACTAGAAATTAATGTTAAATAAATTCTAACAACAGCTGATCAAGCTTAAACGTGCTGCTGTTGTTTAGCGCGACATCCGCTGGTTTCCTCTTTCTGGCGCAAAGTGGATGATAAAAAAACAAGAGAGAAAAGCCAATCAGCTGATCATTGATCAGTTTCATGATTGAAGTAGCAACAGGAGAGGGAGGGGAGAGAATGACAGTGTAAAGACACAGAATAACTCCAGCTTTGTGTCTTTTCCATTCTAGCTGAAGTCAGGGACAAACTGTGTTCCTTCTCAGCTGAACACGAAACGCGTAATATTTTCTCTGAATACGAGACGATTCTGTTTTTTACAGGACGGTTGGAAACTCTACTAAAATAAAGTTCACTATCAGTAACATCATAGCACCACCCAGCTGTATTGAAACTCCGTAATGCTAGCTAGTAGCAGTACGAGTTATTGTAACTGACTGTAAAAAGTCAGCACAAGGAAAATAAACTCCACCTAAACTTGGTTCATATCTGACCCAGATAGACTGCAGGGCCCTATTTCAAGAAGCCGGTTTAGTGCAAACTCTGAGTAAGTATACCCTGAGTTAACGAAAACTCTGGGTTCTTACCTGAAGTTCAGTTCACCTGACACTCGGACCGGCGGCCGCCTCGGGTCTCTGCTCCTCCAGGGTTGCCGACCCCTGCTCTAAAGCATCTGATTTGGATTCCTGAGATCAAATATATTTTCCTTTGGCTTTGTTTTCTTCCCATTTGTGGCTTTAATGTAGTGTTACATCCTGTTTGTTTGCTTCCATCTGTATACATGTCCAGATTCACTGTTATGTTTCTATTCTTACATTGCTGTGTGATCACTGTTCCCTCTGCTGACTGATGTGACCTTTTGTATCTCACACTGATACTTGTCATATTTGTATCTGCGCCTAAAAGATAAAAAGTTTTCCATGCTAAAACACAGCTCCACCTCCTGCAGTTCTCCCTCTGAACCACTAGATGTCTCTGTTATCTAAATGAAGACGTGCAGCACAGCAACCACAGCAGCGCTCAGATCACACGTGTCCTGTTATTATGTATAAAAGCATGAAACAGGGGAGACAGGTGGGATCAATATTAATGTTGTGGAAATATATGAAAAAGCAACAGAAGAGTGAAAACATTTCGTGTTTCTAGAAAGATCTTTCAGCTCACAGCTGCTCAGACTGTATTTACAAGTGACAAACTGCAACTCTACAGTACATCTACAGTATATATCAAATATATTCTGTATTCAAATCTATTGAGTGATGTTTGAAAGTCTTTCCAGGTGAGTTTGATCCAGGAGGGTCTGAAGCCAGAGTCAGACAGAGACTGTGCAGAGACTGTAGAAGGACAGAGCAGCAGCAGAGCAGTCCAGATACACTGATGATCCTCTGTCAGATCCAGAGGGACACACAGGGATGATGCTGGACTCTACATTGTGTCTGACAGTGGAGCTGTTCTCAGAGCAGTTCACTCTGCAGCACTGACAGTCATCTGCACTTCTTCTCATTCCTCTGTCAGTCACTGCTGGATGAAGCTCTCCTCTCCACCTCCCAGTAACATGGCCCAGTCAGAGCGTCTCTACACACAAGCTGCTGCTGCTTCAACCTCTCTGGATCATCAGGACACAGCTCCTCCTCTCTCAGCACACACACCGTCCTGTTTACCATCACCAGCTCCACCTGCAGAGAGAAGAAGGAAGAGCAGAGGAGATAAACGCGTGTTTCCAGAGACTCTTCATCAGCTGTCAGTCAGTGATGCAGCACATCCAGTATAAAGAGCAGCAGGGACTTCAGTGCTGGGACTGTACTAGGACTCATTGTTGCTTCACTTTTTCTAATCTTTGGATTTTTATTGAAGTTGCTGAAAATGTTTTTCCCTCCTAGTTTGAGTTTGGACTTTCATTCATTAGAAGAACCTTGGTGTGTCCACTCTGAGCTCTGTAGGAACCCCAACAACAAGCCCAACAATCCAGATGGACGGTTCCAGCTGTTAACTGGAGGAATCCCATCCAAACATCTGCTCTCACTAAATTCTTCCTCACCTACAGACTGTGTTCTTCACTGCTTTAAACTTGGAAATGAATGCAGTCATTGGTCTGCGTGCTGCTTTGTTCAGAGAGCTGATTGGCTGTTGACAGTGTTTGATCAGAGCGTGTCAGCTGTTACTATGGTTACCATAAAGGTCAGAAACAGGAAGTGTTTGTGTCCAATCCTGAAGCCTGTCACCATTCTCCTCTCACAGCTTCACTGAGAAGCTGCAGCTTTACAGGAAACACTGGATCTTTGTTTCATACTGACTGTGTTTAGTACAATACTGCTGACAGCACCACCCACTCACTCCATCACTCTACTTACACCAGAGTCTCCAGTCTGTAGTCTGGACTCTGCTGAAGATCAGACAGCTGCTTCACATCTGGATCCTTCAGGTTGTTTCCTCTCAGGTCCAGCTCTCTCAGATGGGAGGGGTTGGACTTCAGTGCTGCTGCCAGATAATCACAGCTGATCTCTGACAAACCACAGCCCCTCAATCTGTATAAAGAATGAAAGATGTAAGTTTATTAGACAAAGTGTGAGCTTGAAATCATTCAGTGTTTCATCATCTGTTCAGAGCTGAAGAAGGTTCAGAATGTAGAAGTTTAGAAAATGGAAACTCCAAACAGCTGAAGCCAACAGGAAGCAGCTTCAAACAGGAAACTGTGCAGAGTTTCAGACTATATGTCCTGATGCAGCCAGTTGGATTTTGGAGATTTGAATCTCTGTTCTGTGACTAAGTCCTTGAATCATTTCTTCCAGTTGGTCCAACAAGACCAATAAAGAATAAAGAGAAATGTGCTGATTTAAAGCCTTTGAAGTGCTTCAGATGATCTCTGTCCACTTCTGTCCACTCATTCATTCATGTAAGCTTTCTAATGCAGCTTTGATCTTCACAGTCTGCTTCATGAAACTCATTCTAACCCTGAATGTCAGAGTGTTCCTCCTTCTCTTTCCCATCATTCATGCTGGCAGTGGAGGAGATTTGGATGTTGGACTGTGTTTTGGATGATGTGTGTATGTTTGTGTTGGACTGCTGTCTGTAAAGCAAACGCACATTTTTCTTTGGATTTCAGTGTCAGACAGACTTTAAGGTGGAATGAAGAGTTGGAGAGTTTCACAGTGAATTATCCAGTGGAGGATTTTTCTTCTTCTTTGAAGGTTTGAAATGTGAACATTGTTCTGCTGCAGTCAATGGACTAAACCAGAGAAGAAGAAAACAGACTTTACCATGAAGATCCTCAGTGTGGATCAGAATCAGAATCAGAAAGGGTTTATTGCCAAATGTTGAGCAGGTTTACAACATTAGGAAATTGCTGTGGTGCTTCAGTGCAAATATACTGTCATAAAAATATAAAAATAAGAATAAAAATAAGAATTAAAAGTGCTAAGTAGATATATACATGAGTGCAGGTGGTGATCAGGGCCAAACATGGAATGATGCAGTGAACACAGCGTAGGGTCACGTGGTAGTGGTGGGAACAGTCATACGGTTATTGTTCATGTGCCCAACAGCAGAGGGGAAGAAACTGTTCTTATGGCGAGAGGTTCTGGTGCGAATGGACCGGAGCCTCCTGCCTGAGGGGAGCAGGTCAAACAGACCGTGTCCAGGGTGAGAAGGGTCAGCTGAGATCCGAGCTGCACGCCCCAGTGTCCTGGAGGTGTACAGGTCCTGCAGAGATGGGAGACTGCAGCCAATCACCTTCTCAGCAGAGCGCACAACACGCTGCAGTCTCTGTTTGTCCCTGATAGTGGCTCCAGCGTACCACACGGTGATGGAGGAGGTGAGGATGGACTCGATGATTGCAGTGTAGAATTGCATCATCGTCCGTGTTGGCAGGTTGAATTTCTTCAGCTGCCTCAGGAAGTACATCCTCTACTGGGCTTTCTTAATGGATCAGTATAATATCAGCCTGATGTCTGCAGTTTAGTGTCAGCACAACTTTCACATCATATTCATCTCAGCACAACTAAAACATGCTGACTGACCTCAGAGTTTCAAGTCCACATCCTGGACTCTCTAGGAAACCACACAGATGCTTCACTCCTGAATCCTGCAGCTTGTAGTTGTCACTCAGGTTCAGCTGTCTCAGATGGGAGGGGTTGGACTTCAGCGCTGCTGCCAGATAATCACAGCTGATCTTTGACAAACAACAGCTCTCCAATCTGTATAAAGAATGAAAGATGTAAGTTTATTAGACAAAGTGTGAGCTTGAAATCATTCAGTGTTTCATCATCTGTTCAGAGCTGAAGAAGGTTCAGAATGTAGAAGTTTAGAAAATGGAAACTCCAAACAGCTGAAGCCAACAGGAAGCAGCTTCAAACAAACACAACAAGAGAAAGAACTCTGAATGTTTCACATTAAAGTCGTACATTTATCATAAAAACAGGACAAAGACTTGAAAAAGTCGTGTTTTTCCTTCCAGGAACCACAAGGCTTCACTTTTAAAGGTGAAGTGTGAAAGAAATGGACATATTTGAAGTCCAACACCTTTTTCCAGTCACATTATTAAAGCAGACAAACTACAAGCTCATTTTCATTCCAACAAGTCATCTTCTGACCTGGACTAACAACACTGGTCTCTATGTGCAGCTGGCTGTGAGACCAGTGCTCAGGGAGCGTCTACAAAGTGCAACACTGAAAGAACATCACACACTCATTTGCTTCCATCATCCAACCTGAAGAGGAAACAGAGACGCCTCCCCTTCAAAGTAAAAGCTGCTCCTTTTGGACACAGTATCAAAGAAAGTCTACAGTATAACATAGAAAAGACAGAACAAAGTTTTGGTTGTTTTTCAATTGTGCAGAAATGAAACTACACTAAGCTCAATTATGTGACAGACATTTCATCCCATGTCAGTTTGGCCTCATCCTGGGCCGGATTATCCAGCACACACTCTGACCACAGGCCCAGGGGCCACGCACAGCTGGGCTCCATCCAAGAGACAGGAAACAAACCAACACAATAATAAAAAGCACCATGTGATCTTCTTACATCTTCAAGACAAACATAGTAAAAACATGAGCATATTTGTTTCCTGATAAAATGATGTGACAGGTAGATCAGAGTAAAGTGGTGGTGTTACAGCCTTTCTCCCCTCTGCTGCCGAGGCTGTTAGTCTCTCCCAAACTCAGCTACAGGACTTCCAAATGAATGAAAGCAGCAGAAGTGGCTTTACAAATGAAAGAGGAAGAGGAGAAGAAGAGGAGAGGGAGGCCACCCTGACCATCACTCCAGCTGAAAACATCACACTTCCATTAAAGTTGGTGAGAAAATGTTGAGCAGGATGAGCTGCTGGCTAATCTGGAGGCTGTAGCAGCAGCTCACAGTCACAGTGGATTTCCACTCATGAAAAAGCTCTGGCTGCTTCATTTCTCATCTCATATCAGAGACTTTAAAGCTTCACTGAAGCTGTACTGTGATGCTTCCATATCCCAGTGAGGCCTCCATAATGATTTCAGCTGTTCTGTACACACACTGTGTGCCCTGTATGGCTCAAAGTCTCTGCAGCCTGTTTTTATCTGCTATCATCAGATCTTCATCATCCTCATTCACATCCCTCACACACTCTACAGCCTCATCAGCACTGACTTCATCTTCACTGACTGATGGAGCACAACATGAACCTGTGGAGGCTGAAACACTGTCCTGTCAAACATCTCCCCGTCACCACTCCACTTCTGTCAGCCTTTAAATGAACCCTGCTCAAGTCTGTCACTTCTGTTTGGAGCCAAAAGGAAAAACTGTTGTTCAGTCATTTGGAAAGACAACATTTCTGAAAGCACTCAAACTTCTTCACATTTGTCTTCAGACACATCCTGAACATGTAGGAACTAAAGAAAGTTTCAAACATCAATCAAAGACCTGAAATATAGAAAAACAACAACAGTCGCAGTCAGTGAACTCACCTCAGAGTCTCCAGTCGACAGTTTGGACTCTCCAGTCCAGCACACAGAAGCTTCACACCTGAATCCTTAAGCTTGTAGTTTCCACTCATGTCCAGCTCTGTCAGATGGGAGGGGTTGGACTTCAGAGCTGAGGCCACAACTTCACAGTGAGACTCTGAGAGTCGACACTGAGTCAGTCTGTGATGATAGAAAATATAAAATGTGTTATTATAAAAGCAGAAAATCTGCATTATAAACACAGACTGAATGTATATGAAGACAAAACAGAGTGAGGTCATAATCTGATGAATCTGCTCTTCACATCTGTGCTTCAGCTCCTCTTACTGTGTTTGACATGACACAACGATTGAGTCTCTCTCAGACCTGCAGACTTTTAATGAGAATCTTTGTTTGGCTTTAATCTGCAGATGAAGGAGGAAGATGGTGTCACATTTAGGCTTCCATAATGTCCACAGTCTGTCACTGAGATCTGATCCAGAGTCAGAGTGAAGACACACATTTGGACTGTTTCCTGTTTTGACTCCAGAACATTTTGAATGAGTTCAGCTCAGTGAAGAGTTCCAGCTGGAAAGATGATCTCTGTTTGCTACCTGCTGTCAGGTACGACTGTTCACGTCCACACGCAGGAAAAACCTGCTGACTGTTACCAAACGGAGCAGAAATCTCATCACTGGACAATAATGATGAATGAACTCAGAGCTGCTGATATCAGATCTGATTTCAGGGGAACTAAACACAGAAATGATTGGCTCATTTTAGCTTTCTGAGCCATTATCTGCTGCTGTGTCGCTAGTTGGCAGAAAATGATTTGTATTCCTGTTCAGGGCTTCAGTGTTTATGAGTCCAGATCCAGGTGACAGCAAGTCAAAATGATGTTACCTGTCTGTGTCCAGCAGCAGCCTGTATTCACTTTGAATATTGTTATAACCTGACATGGATCAGTTTGTCTTTGATTGGTTTGTAAATGTCACTGTTTCCATTGGACCTGAGTGACGTACAAAGACAGAGAGGGAGAGAAAGGAGAGAGAGGATGGAGACAGCAAAGAGAGAGCAAACACAAACAGGTGAGAGTGGACAGGTGACCAAGGTCAGCAACCAATCAGAGAGCTTCTGTTTGACCCACAGTCACTGATGATGACTGCACATAACCAAGCAGTGTGTTACTCTGATATCAAATATGGATCCTGCTCTTATAATAATGATCATCAGATGATATTATTGTGTTATTTTGTAGCTGAATACGATGTTTGTGTGATTATCAGTGAAAGAAGCAGTGAGGAGGATGGAGAGAGAGAGAGGACAGAGGGTGAAGTTAGAAACACTAAAAGGATTTTTCATGGATTTCATGGATGATTTGAGTGATTTCCAGCAGGACACTTAAACATGTCAGTGGACGTCCTAAAGAACATATTCACTGATATGAAACGTGTCATTGAACAGGATCAATATCAGTGGAAACATGGTGGAAACAGCTGTGACTGCATGGATGTGACACACTTCAAATCTGTTCTCCACTCTTGGATTTGGGATCCATGGAGCTGCTGCTGAGTCTGTACAATAAAGGAATGGTGTGGAAGGTTGCAGCGTACGGACACAAACACTTTGTGCTTACAATCTGATTTTATTTTCAACATTAAACTACTAACCTACACTGATCAATGATGTTAATGATCACATCTGGACTCACCCAGCCTTTCTGCAGGTCCTCACAGCTGGAATCAGTCTCTGTCGTCCCTGCCATGATGTGTTGTACTTCTGCAGGTCCAACTCATCCAGAACCTCCTCTGACATCTGCAGCATGAAGGCCAGAGCTGAGCACTGGATCTCAGAGAGTTTCTTCTCTGATCTGTTCTCTGACTTCAGGAACTCTTGGATCTCCTGATGTACTGAGAGGTCGTTCATCTCCATCAGACAGTGGAAGATGTTGATGCTTCTGTCAGGAGAGATTTCATCACTGTTCATCTCCTTCAGGTTGTTGATGACTCTCTGGATGGTTCCTGGACTGATCTCTGTCTGACCCAGCAGACCTACTAAGAGTCTCTGGTTGGACTCCAGACAGAGGCCATGAAGGAAGCGAACAAACAGGTCCAGGTGGCCATTTTTACTCTGGAGGGATTTCTCCATGGCTCGTTTAAGGAAATCATCCAGAGAGGACTCGTTGTATTTTTTTCCCAAGAAGTTCTTCAGCACCTTTGTCTTCCTGTTGGTGTGACAGTGGAACATGTAGACTGCAGCCAGAAACTCCTGAAGGCTCAGATGAACAAAGCAGTAGACTGGTTTCTGGAAGATCACACACTCTCTTTTGAAGATCTCTGTACAAACTCCTGAATGCTCAGATGAACAAAGCAGTAGACTGGTTTCTGGAAGATCACACACTCTCTTTTGAAGATCTCTGTACAAACTCCTGAGTACACCGAGGCCTCTGTCACATCCAGACCACACTGCTCCAGGTCTTCTTGGTAGAACATGATGTTTCCTTTCTCCAGATGTTCAAACGCCAGCTTCCCCAGCTTCAGAAGAACTTCCCTGTCAGCCTCCGTCAGCTCCTGTGGACTCGTCTCACGTCCCTCATGGTACTTGTTCTTCTTCCTCTTTGTCTGAACCAGCAGGAAGTGTGAGTACATGTCAGTCAGGGTCTTGGGCAGCTCTCCTCTCTGCTCTGTAGTCAACATGTGCTCCAGAACTGTAGCAGTGATCCAGCAGAAGACTGGGATACTACACATGATGTGGAGGCTCCTGGATGTCTTCATGTGGGAGATGATTCTGCTGGACAGCTCTTCATCACTGAATCTCCTCCTGAAGTACTCCTCCTTCTGGGCGTCAGTGAAGCCTCGTACTTCTGTTAGCCTGTCAACACATGTAGGAGGGATCTGATTGGCTGCTGCGGGTCGGGAAGTTATCCAGACGAGAGCCGAGGGAAGCAGATTCCCCTGGATGAGGTTTGTCAGCAGCTGGCTGACTGATGACTTCTGTGTGACATCAGACAGCAGCTTCCTGTTGGTGAAATCCAATGAAAGTCTGCTTTCATCCAGGCCGTCAAAGATGAACAAAAGCTGAGAGACAGCCAGCTTCTCTGCTGTGACCTTCTGTAATGTTGGATGGAAAACATGGAGCAGCTCCAGAAGACTGTACTGCTCATCTCTGATCAGGTTCAGCTCCCTGAATGAAAGCAGAACCACCACACTGACATGTTGGTTCTCCAAGCCCTCTGCCCAGTCCAGAGTGAACTTCTGCACTGAGAAGGTTTTTCCAACACCAGCCACGCCGTTGGTCAGAACCACTCTGATGGGTCTCTGTTGGTCAGGTAAGGCTTTAAAGATGTCCTGGCACCTGATTGGAGCGTCATGGAGGGCGTCCATCTTGGAAGCTGTCTCCAGCTGCCTCACCTCATGTTGGGTATGAACCTCTTCACTCTGTCCCTCTGTGATGTAGAGCTCAGTGTAGATGGTGTTGAGGAGGGTTCTACTTCCTGTTTCATCACTTCCTTCAGTCACACGTTCACATCTCCTCCTCAGACTGATCTTATGTTCATCTAAAACCTCCTGCAGACCAACATCTGCTGAAAGAAAAACAATGAGACTAAAGAGAAAGAAAACTCTTCAATGTCTGAACAACACAAGAAGTCCAGTTTTCAGAAATGAGTCCATCAGCAGACAGATGTTCAGTCTTACTTTGTACACAGCTGCTCTGACTGGCTGTCTGCAGTCCAGCTCTGCTTCTGGATCTTTCTCCACACTGTGCAGAAGCTCTGATGGTGACACAGAAAAGTCAAAGTGGAGATACTTCTGTCCACCTTTGATTAGACTCATTATAAAAAGGAAAACAAAGTTTGAACACAGTCATGTTTCCAGTTCACTGACTTACATTTATTCCATGGACACTCACTCTAACCTGAACCACAGCTACAACCCAACATTGTTGAGGCCTCATCTCCTCCTTTCCTGACTGTAGAGGTTAAATATGCAACAACCAACAAATAAAAGAATTTGGTTCATTTCAAAGAAATTCACACCGTGACCAAGTAAAGTAACCGTAGTAAGGGAGACAACATCCCGTTGATGGTGGGATTATTTGAAAGATTTGCTTTAGTCACGTCACCAAATGCAGTTGAACCACCCGTGGATCCATGTTTGACCATTCTACCACTCTGAGCTCTGCTTTTTAATCATTTTATTATTATCATCATTCATTTATTCATTCTTTGGAGGGGGGCTATTTCCTAATGCCGCCCTAATAAGCTGATGTTCAAGGGGAAATATAACAGAAACTCTTTCAGTGTTATTCATTAATAAATTAACAGATAAACTGTGAAGAAGAAAAAACTGAGATTTAAAGGAGAGAGTGAGAAACTTGATCATCCATCCTCATAATACATGTTTATCAGTATCTGCTGTGACCATACTGCAGTAATAACTACAAGTCTACATTTCTGTGACTGTTGATCAATCACAGCAGGAATCTGAGCTCATCTCTGCACACAGAGCAGCTTCAGCTCTGGGATAAACTGCTCGCTTCACGTCCTTCTCAGCTCACAGACACTCATCCTGATATTTTCCTTTAACATTTGATGGTATAATTCATCTGAGTTTACACTTTATCTGCGTGAATACAGAAAAACAGACCCAAACACCAGAAACCATCAGTTTCACCATGTAGAATATATTGTTGTTTCCTTGCTTTTAATTCAGAGAAAAACTGGTTTTGATTTTCTCTGTTCTCTTTGCCACAGCCCATCCCAGCAGCAGCTGAAGCAGCTGACTGTCACAACACTGAACAACACTTTAGGAGGAACGTCTTGATGCATTCTCAATCATCCAGGAAAGTAAATCTCCAAAAGTGGATTCTGTTCATCTGGACGTACATAAATGTGTCCCAGCTGGACTTTTGTCAAAGCTGGAAAGACTCCTAAAGAAAGCTCCAGCCGATCCAGGAGAGAAGGACAACCGCTGCCTAAGAGAAAACCTGTAGCTATCCCATATGTGTCAGGAGTGTCGGAGCAGCTGAGTCGCATTTTTTCTAAACACCGGGTCTCTGTGGCTTTTAAACCCCAAAACACGCTGCGCCAAAAACTGGTCCACCCCAAGGATCGGGTCCCCCGACACAAACAGAGTAACATAGTGTAGCTGTTAAGTGCAGGAGGATTGGCAGGATTTATACATCGGGGAAACCAAACAACCTCTGGCTACAACACAGAAGAGCCACCTCGTCAGGCCAGGACTCTGCAGTCTGTTTACACCTACAGGCCAGTGGACACTCTTTCAATGATGAGGATGTAACATCCTGGACAGGGAGGAACGCTGGTTTGAGGGCGGAGTCAAGGACGCCATTTACGTGAAAAGGGAAAGACCATCTCTGAATCGAGGAGGGGGCCTAAGGGTACATCTGTCACCATCTTACATGCTGTGATTGCAGCCATTCCCCAACTCTCTGTGAATGGTACTCATGGACATTGATCAGTGGTTGTTGATCAATGGTCATGAGAATTGCATAATTAAGATTAAGGAACTGACCTCCCAGCCCATTGTTCCTTCAGTGGGCTGGTTTCAGTCATCATGCAAATGTCCTGTTTATAAGATGGAATCCTGCAGTCAGCTGAGACTGAAGGATGATGACGAAATGTTTCTCCCACAAAACGCTACGTCCAGATGAACAGAATCAACTTTTGGAGAAAGAAGTTGAATCAGTATTTCAGCTTTAAGAGGGTATTTTAACACAAACATCAGTCCTTCTACTTAAGTATGTTTGACACTTTGTTTACGCCTAAACTAACTTTACTGTTAACAAGTTTTCATGTTTCTGTAATCCACCAGTGTGCTCATGCTTTTTTAAGTGAAAACATATTTTAATGATCAAATATAATTATTTTTGTTATTTGTGGATTTTAAATGTCCTTGACAGAGACAGATGATAATCATTATCCTGCACTGTGGTCTCAGGTTTGGTCGAGCTAGCACAAAGAATGGCTATGTTGAACTTCCTCCTGGGATCTACACTAAGAAGTGAGTCCAACATTAGCAGGGTCTCTTTCCTTTATCTGGATTCACTTTAGCATTCACAGTCACGTGAAGCTTGTTATTAACTCGATAAGTCAACCCAGGGTTTCAGCTGAGCGCTCACATGAAACACATGGTGTTGGCAGCATCTGATCAATCATATTCATGGAGACGTGTATCAGCAACAGAGCAGCTGAGCTTGCAGAAGGAAGTCAAACTAAACCACAGGAACAATATGAGGAGATTACACACATAATTACCGGTAACCATTTAACGCTGCGGCATGGAGCAGTTTGTCGCTGGGACATTGACCCTCCTGTGTTCATGATCTCAGTTCCTTGCTAAGAAATCTCTCTCTAAATTCACCAGTTGGGTTAACTTTGTGTACACTTTGAGTATATATTTCACCGGACCTGGTTACAGACGCTTACCTGTGATTCCTGTGTGTGGCTGTGTGAGTGGAGAGCAGAACAAGAGTAACTGAAGAGGAGTGAGTGTGGACTCCCTTCCCTCTTTTCCCTGGAGCCCTGGACCCCCTCCCCAACTCACTGTACATATATAGAGCACTGTGGTTCACCCCTTTGGTAAATAAACTGTCACCTTTTTGTTTGTCACAACTCAGTCTGTGCTTGAGTTCTTCTGTTAGCCATGACATTTTGTTGGTTCTCTCTCTTCAGGTCCCTGTAAGTGTTTGATCTAAAACATTATATTTATTCTGCTTTGATTGTTTTGTGTGCTGAGGGACATTGTTGCATGATCCACTTTTTCTTATCACTCAAATATCCTGATACTTTCAGAAAGTTGGAGAGCTCTCCTGGCTTGCTTAGTCTTTGCTCTGTACTGCAGTACTTGCACTGGTTTCACTGGACAAGTCTGCATGTGAATCTACAACTGATCTGACATTGTGGCACAAACACAGTAAACAAACACTACGAGCACCTTGTTTCATGTGCAGTGGCTTTCTTCTCATTCTGTTACTGAACACTGTATGAAAAGCCTCTCACTGCCAGCATCCTTCCAGCCCCACGATAACAAGACCAACTCACATCTTCACAACACCAAGAATATTTCCCCTTTTCTTTGGAGAAACTGAGAAGCCAATAGGATTGTAGCTCAAACTTGCCCACAGTCCTGCTTCATCACTGCTCACTCCTACCTGTGTTGGTGCTCAGTGGACAGTCATAGCCTGCTGCTAGCATGAATGCTAAATGTACTGCTGTGGATGATCAGCAGAAAAAGATGTGGTCAGTTTGACTGTTTGCTGTATTTAAAGTGTTTTTCTCAGTTCATCTGTATTCAAAGTGCATTCGGGGCTTTAGCTGACAGCTCTTTGTGCTAACAAACTAAACTCTCTTAATTTAAGCCAACAGACTTTACCAAACACAAAGCCTGCTGCTGCCTCCATGGGTTAGCTTGTGTGACTGGTGTTTGCACCACTGAAATCTAAATCACACTAATGTGTCCTCCAAGGTGTTTGGTGGGAGCACTGAGTGAAACATAAGAGCTCTGGTAAAATAACAAACAGGGCTGTGAGAGCAACTGAAGTGATAAAAATACTGTTTAAAGATAAAAAACACTTTGATGTTCTCTCGTCACCTAACAAAGTCCAAACCCTGTGAACTATTTTAGCTTTAATAACTGTGGATTCAGGTATCCTGAACCCATCTTTGGACATTTGTAATGAAATATTTTAAAACTCCATCAGAGACTCCTGATGTGGCTGTTTGGAGAAGGAAAAGAGGGACAAAGTGGAGCGTCGAGCTGAGGCTTCATTCACTGCAAACCTACAGTTATGTTTCCTTATTTCTGCTGTTTGCATGTTCACAGCTGAAATAAAGCTGCCTCTTTGACTTCATCCTGTTGTGTTTGGGTCCAATCCTGCCTGCCACACAGCGCTACAGGACAAAGTCTAAGATTTTTATCTTTTTAATGAATCTTTGGTCATATTTATGCAGGAAAACACAAACATGTAAAGGAGTCATCACAGTTCTCTGACCTTGTTGGTCCAGGTTCAGCACTGAAGTGTGGAGGGTGATGTTTGGACCGGTCACTCCTCACAGACGGACAGCTGGATCCTGCAGACTGTGACCTCTGACCTCTGCAGACACAAACATGTTTCATTCAATGATCAATTCTCTGATAAAGTGATTGAAGCAGCTGTGATCACACAGACTGCAGATAATGCAGCTGTTTCCTGTCAGTAACAGTCTTAGATTAGAGTTCAGCTTTTTACAGGAAAACAAATGTCCCTGAATGCAACAGTGAGACACAGTCTGCCTGTGTGGCTGTGATAGCTGCCGTTAGGAGCGCTCATGTGTTTGCAGTTAGACGAGGAGATGTTACCATCATGGACATGTTAACAAATCCTGCAGCATCACGTGGCACAAACACTTTGTGTTCCTGTCATCTGCAGGCAACAGGAAGTTCATTAATAAAGGCGGGATGGAGACGTGCCTGTGATGGTTCTCCTTCATCCAGCTGTTACACACATCTGGGATCACACGACGAGCCTTTGTCTAATACAGCAGCTGCTCTCTGAACACTTTTCTGAAGAGGAGCTGCACAAACCTTTGTTTGCTTTCTAGAGCAGCGTATCAAAGTCAAACTACCCACTGCTAGCAGCTGTTTCTATCATAGTTTAGGATCCAGATGTGTGAGGTCTGAATTTACACCTCTGATTAAAATACATAGTTAAAAACAGCCAATTGAGTCCAAATGTGTCTTAAAACCAGATAAACTGACAGTTACAGCTGAGCCTGTGTGTCCTTGGAGACACTGCTCTGCTACAGAGATGCATTTTAGAAACCAGGAAACATCAAAATCATTTAAATCAGAGAGTTCTTGTTCCTAACAGCTCACCTCTCTGCAGCAGAGTCTTTAAACTCAATGATGAAACCTCTAGAAACATCACTCTTACAGGACACAGAGCTGGGTGGAGGTCCGGGCTGGTTCCTGTGAATAATGATGGAGCAGTGATGTGAGTGCTGAGCTGTGACATGGAGAAGAGTCATGGACAGTTAGAGATGGTCATCTCACCTCTGAGCTTTGGTCTGGCTCTCATGTTCCCCACACAGAGTGCTTTTAGAGGGAGGGACTCCCTCCTCTCTGTCCTCACACTGATCCATGCTGCTCAATTCACATCAGCTCACACACACTTTCTACCTTCACCTGCAGAGGAAACACAAATCATTCATGTGCACATCAACTGAAATCCTCCTTTCCATCATGTGTGCTGTCCAAATATCAGCTGCTTCTTTCCTGCTTCATCTCAGTGTCAGCTGTATGCAGTCAGACAGCAGTGTGAGGCAGAGGAAGCTGCCATCAGTGCTCTACTATCAGTCCACTAGATGGAGCCGTGAAGCACACACGATGCATTCACTGACACACACTGACTCGCTGTTAATAAGAAAAATAAGAAGTGCACAGTTTGTGTCTTGTGTGTTAACATGGACAATGTGGAATGTTTTGTCTAATTAAATCAGTCTGAATACCCAACAACCTTTTTGTTGTTGTCATAACTACTTCCTGTTGAAGCAGATGCAATGTTTGTAACAAAAGATCTTTACACAGACAGAAGCAAACAGGTTTAATTCAGTTCTACACTACATCTATGCATCCACCTGCACTGTAATAATAAAGACCCCTGACCTCCAACAGCTGTTGACATTATAACAGGTTATGGTCAAACAGATGTGTCCACCTGACAGCAGTTACTGTGGAACAGCAGCTGAGCTCAGGCTGCAGTCAGTGTGTCACTGAGAGCAGCAGCTCCTCTCCACCTCCTCCGCAGATTGATGGAGGCAGAAAAATCACTCTGGATTCAACTGATGAACAGATCAGTCCTGAGTTTGATGACAAGGAGCTGACACGTGTCACATTTACTGAATCCTGAAATCACTGAATGAAAAGCTCCACTAACAACTTTTCCTACATCTACAGTATCTCACAAAAGAGATCTGAAGGGAAAAGTATAGTTTGGACAGAAAGAAACTTCTGGCCAAGGGAATGGGCTAATGAAACAAAAAGGAAGACATTTGTATAGGGTGCAAAACACAATAGCAGTTAAGAGGAATAGTGGGTTAAAGAGAAAGAAGGATGTTATTATAGTAGAATACAAACAGGCCACTGCTTTTTAAATGGTAGTCTTTTTAGGATAGGGAAACATCCGACTGTGTTGTGTGATGGGTGCAATGCTATGGAGATGGTTGAGCATGGGCTTCTTAGTTGTAGGAAGTATGCAAGTCACAGGAGGGTGATGAGGGTTGAAATGAGTGGTGGAAGGGAACTTACGTTTGTAAGTGGTTAATAAGTGAAGTCATGGTGAAGGGAAAGGGGTGGTTTTTCGTTTTTTGAGAAATACTGGTTTCATCAAGAGGATCTGAGGATTCGGGAGTGAAGTACGATTAAAAGCCAGGAGATGGCAAAAATGCACCTCCTGATGCAAGCTGCCGTTAAACATGAAGGAAGAAGAAGAGAAGGAAGTAACATGGCACATCATAGAAAACAATTCTCTGAGGATCTGAAACAGAATTGTTCCTCTACATAAAGATGGCTGAGGCTATAAGAAGATTGCCAACACCCAGAAACTGAGCTGCAGCACGGTAGCAAAGACCATACAGCAGTTTAACGGGACAGGTTTCACCCAGAACAAACTTCGTCGACCAAAGAAGCTGAGTGCACATGCTCAGCGTCATATCCAGAGGTTGTCTTTTGAAAATAGATGTATGAGTTGTGCCAGCATTGCTGCAGAGGTTGAAGGCATGGAGGGTGAGCCTGTCATGCTCAGACCATATGCCGCACACTGCATCACATGGCTGTCGTCCCAGAAGGAAGCCTCTTCTAAAGATAATGCACAAAGCCCACAAACATTTTGCTGAAGACAAGCAGACTAAGGACATGGATTACCTGTGGTCTGATAAGACAAAGACAAGTCCTCTGCTCTCCCTCCACCTGCTGTCTCTAAACACAAAGAGGGTGAGAACTTTAAATTAACACTATGACAGATATGTAACCAACTTTAAATGATCTCAGTGATTGACAGACAATTGTAGGAAGGCATCTGTGGGGGGCAGAAAGCTCTACCCGAAACATATCCACAGACAGCAGAGTTTTTATACTTTTGTCATTTCTAATTAGCTTTCATTTGTATTTCTTTTTCACCGTGTGTTTTTAATTCAGTTTAGTTTCAGTAAGTTTCCACAGTGAGTTTTCCCTAAATAAAACATAAAACCTAAACTGAAAAAAAGCAAACCCACTGGTGTATTTCAGAGGCTGGACTGATTTAGATTAATGCAGATTTTAAAATAAAAACTGATCTTTTTGAAAGCAGCGACTCAGTCTTTTTTTAACCAAACTATAAAACACTAACAGGACATTTCCTGTAAAATGTTATTTCGTTTTGAGTTTTCAAAATCATTTAATTTATCATTACCAATAATTTAGTTTTAAGTTTTGTTTGTAGTTTTTATTTCTATTTTAACTTTTTTAGATCCAGTTTTAGTTGTGAGTTCAGTTTTAGGGAACTACAATACCTTTTGTGTGTTTTGTAAACTTCTTCCTGTTGGCGCGGAGCCAACAGTTTGTGACGCAGTATTTTCAAGACCGCCATGTTGAATCTGTATCTAACACACATCTATACTAAATATTAATTTACAAAGTCCGCTCTCCGTCTCCTGCTGTCCCTGTGAATATAAACACCCGGAGCTCGGCGGCTCTCCGGCTGAGCTCAGGACACATTCAGTTTGTTTAGTCTGATTCCCGGACTCTGATCACACACTAACGGGAAATGGCGGACACATTGAAAAAAGACATTACACACTGACTTTAATGGAGAGACTAGAAATACAAACACACACAGTTTGTTGTGTGAAGAAATCAAACATGAGCTGAACAAACAGTAAAGTTCCTAAAGACAAACTGTTAAAGGAGGAAACAAAGCAAACTTACAGTTTCTTCACACACCAACAACAAGCTCCACTCCACGAAGTTCAGAAAGTGAAAGTAAACTTTGAGCCTAATGCGGTGTTTGAGGACAGTGGGGAGCATCGAAACACTGTGCTGCGTTAGGGTGAACCTCGGAAACTCCAAACTCTTTGGCAGGTTGATATATTTCTGCTGGTTTCTCCGCCTGTTTGAAACACAACCATTCGTCATCACTTTGTTGTTCTTCTTCCTGCAGCGTTTGAATATTTCAGCACTAAACTGATGTTTAAAGCTCATTTCAACCTGTTGAAGTCATGAATGAAAGTGCAGACTGGGAGTGGATCACATGATGTTTAAGGTGTGTCATGTGACATGTTCAGTATTGTCACACATGTCTAGATTGTCCCTGATATCATAACTGCTCAAACACTGATGATTATATTTGAAGAATTATTACTGATGGCAGCAAAGTTTGAATGGAGCTCTCTGTCTGTGCTGATTTGTCGCCCTCTGGAGGTCAAAGCACAAACTGCATGATGTCACTTGTCATGTAATTAATATATTGTTAGTGTTTATTTAGTGCATATTGTTACTTGTTTTTGATATAGTTTACTTTTAGTTTAAGAGAGGGCCAACTTTGAGAGTGAACTAGGTTGTAGGCTCACAGCAAACTGCATGCTTTTAAATATTTGTATGTAGGGATGTAGGGATAACATGAGTCCTGATGTTTGTCAGTGCAGTTTGATAACTCCATCTACTGTGGGCTACATATACTGGGCTGGTAGCTCCATAGTGTTGGAAAGAAACTATTAAATGTGCAAATTTAAACTCAGAGGCTCTTCTAACACAGGAGCCATGTTGAGTTTAGATCACAGCCGACCACCGGCAGTCTGAAATGCAATGAAGCCCATTGACAGCGAGCAGGTCTAAACAGGAATGGAACGCAGCCATTTGTATACGTGGCAATGATGTGGCTGCAGCTGACACAGGATTGGTTCAAACTCAACATCAGATGCATTTCACAGAGTTCACAAATAAACTCACGTTTTTATCTTTGAAGATGATCATAAAGTAGAATCTATGGTCCAGTAGAAACAGCAGGAGGTTTGAGCCCTTCTGATGCAGCAGAAACAGGATTTGGAGGAAGATGTTAACAGATTAGAAAGAATTGTACACTGAATCAATGCAAGTCTTTCTAGATAGACAGATCTTTAATAATCCCTCAGGCAGGTTCCTCTGAGACAGTCACAGATAGAGACTCCAACTCTGACGTCCTTTGAAAGCCTGACTTTGAATTTTCATCACTCGTCATGCACACAGATGTTAATTCTACATATTCCTGGTACTGAACTCTAAATCAATATGAAGAAAATGCTCCTACTAATCTGCATATATGTTGATATCAAATCCTTTTCCAGCACATGGATAAATCTCTATAAATCTTTCACTCTGATCAGAATGGGCACAGTGTTGTTATTGCAGCTCCCTGATGTTTGAAAAGCTAAACGTCCATTTTAAAGAGGACGTGTGTAGGATTGTGTTTCCTTCCTTTGTGCAGTTCTTACAGGAAACATGTTTGAATGTTTCCTGTTCCCCTGATGCTTCTTCCTGTTGGTTAAAGTTGGTTTGGAATAACATGTTCTTATAGGTTTCAATGAACTTCAGACTGTGATCCACTTACAAAACTGTCTCATTTTATTGGAACGATCCACATCTGCATCCATTCACAGTACATTTGACATCTGAACACGTTTGTACACATGATGAAAGGACAGATGGTGTTTGTGTGTCCTTCTTAAACTTAGTGTGGATGTTTCATCATGTAGAACTACTTAGAACAAAATCTTTGGAACATTTGGAGAACACGTTTAGGAAAGTAACATCCTGGTAGAACGTTTTCTTAAAGCAAAGCAGAGCTGCAACATGACTGTGAGGATTCACAATAATAAAGTCAGAATATTATTATGAAGACTAAAGTGCACCTTAATGCTGCCAATGAATATACATGTTCTTTGTGAAAGCATGTGTGAGCACAGCTGACATGCACCACACTGACCCCACTCGCCCCGTTTCTTCATCCACTTCTTGCTCTTGTGCTTGAAATGAGACGCAGCAAAAGTCAGAGGCTCTAAAATCCACAAAAAGGGGGCTCGTTAGATCAGGATGCTGGATGTGATCCATAGAAAACATGGATAATACACCACTTTATTTGAAGCATCTGTAGCACTGCCTCAGTTCTGGATGTTTCCACAGACGCCTCTGTGCACCTAAAGGAAAGGTCAAAGGTCAGCAGCACATGTAGTTGGGACAATTCTTCATTTACAAACAACAGTCGCACAAACTCTACAATGATTTTCCTCCAATGACGACTTTTCACTTGCAGAAATGGTCCTGTGTGATTTCTAGGCTGTGATATGAAAAACTAGTTCCTAATGGCAGCGATTCACTCAGTAAACATGTGTTTCCTTCACCAACCTCACACACAGATCCAATAAGATCAGGAAGTGGGCAGTATAGTACAATATGTGTTATTTTGTGCTGTACTGCCCAAACTAAAGATCTGCTGAAGTGTTGCAAATGATCCAGATGTTTATTTTGGACGATACAGCAGAAGATCAGACATGAAAGTGGAGATAACACAGAAGACCTGCAGCAAAGGGTCAGAGGTCAGACTGGGCCCCTGGATTCAACAATGAGCCAATGATCATCAAGCAGTGACTAAAGCAGAGCCCTGACGTTCTGACATTCATCACACAGTTAAAACAAATGTCTGCTGATGACTTCATCTCATGAAACGACTGATAGATGTCAATTCATTGATCAGCTGAGCTGCTGCTGCTGATCTTCATCGTCACAGAAACATTCAGCTTGTTTCAATCAGTAAATAACTCCCACTACTCTCAGTTTGAACTGTTCCCACTCAAAATGCTGTCAGAACAATGATCATTGTAGAACTTCACAAACATCACGTGTTGTTTTCCACATGTAAGATCAGCAAACATACAGAAACTTCCTGTTGCCACACACGGCCTCTAAAATCTCTTCCACGCTTTCTGTCTGAAGTCCACTCTCTGTGTCGGATCCACAGGAAACAACAAGATCTTATTAACATGGTTTTCAATGTGTCTCCTTACAAAAAGTCCAACCAATGAACAAATGTGTGTATTTGTGGAGGCCGAACAAAAGCATGACACATTTCTCTGTTTCTATAAACTGGAGTCAAACACAAACATGAAGAGTTTCACTGACAGACTCCAAAATGCCCCCACAGTGGATCAAAGGGAAATCCTACAGTGTGGCCAGAGACTCTTAATGGCTCCAACATCAACACATCCACAATGTTGGATCCAGTTCTGCCTCACAGAGTTACTAAGACACACCCTCTGCCAGCATCACAACAGCTCCACCTGTTTCACCCACCTCCTCAGCATCTGTACACCTGAAGAGAAAAGAAAGGCTCCAAAAGCTCAAATCTACAAAGGATTCATGAAGTTTCATCCAACAATAACATGTTTGCCTTCCACAGTGTGCTGTTAGACACCACTGTACCTCTGCCATTTCAAAAAGAGCAGCTTGGGAACATTTTGGCTCCAAACACTTTGTGTTTAAGTTCTTTGTTTTCTTTGTGAAGCCGACAACATCTGGAGCTTTTTGACTCATAGAAACATCATTTTGTTCTTTAGATGACAGCAGATTGGGACTGAATAATCAATCACTATCAAACCAATAAAGACAAAAATGCTGATTTTACAGGAACTTTGTTGGAGAAGCTGTAAAGACATGAAACTGGTGGAGATCCCAAACCAGTTGATAGTGCTGGTTATTCCAAATAAAGCTGTTTCCCTTTGAGATGAAATGACTTTCTGTCCTGATATATAATAAAGATGTTGTTGTTTTTGAGCCCCTGTATTAAAAGTAGTTTAAAGTCAGCTTGAGTTTGATGTCTTTATGTCAAAGCTGCTCATGATGTTGAGCTGCTGATGGAATAAAAACAGTGAAAAATCTCCTCAATATAAAAGCATGTAGTCCAGACTTAAATGTAGCCTGTTGTTAGCTGAGGTCCACACACAGTGTTTGACAGTGTAAAGTGTGTGAAAGGGCTGCTGGTGGAGCTCACTAGGATGAGCAGGTGACCATGTGCCACGAGGTGGAGAGCAGCTGGCCTGGTTTGATTCTGACCCGGGCCACGCCCCCTTTCTCTCTCCCTCTGCTTTGCTGTCACTTATCTTCACTGCTCTGTCCAATAAAGCTGAAAAAGGCCCCGAATCACAGAAATCTGCTGCAGCCTCTGAAATGTCTTCTGTTTCCTTCCCGACGGCTTTTTCACCGTCAGCCCATCAGACAGTCCAGCAGCATTTATGATGATGTCATGATGTTGAAGAGACTGCTATGGTGGCCTCCCATGACCCCCAGCCTCATCACAGCTGAGATGCAGACATTTGAAAACATTCAGCAGACAACTGAATAACAGTCCAACACAACAGTCTGTGTACAGACACACACTGACCTTTCATATAGTCAAAGGAGTCAATCAAACACAGCTGGTTGAGTCATTTCTTGTGTGAGTCTAAAGTGAATCTAGTATTTGAAAGTCCACTTCCTGTATTTGTTGTTGAAGACTTCTTCAGCTTCCTCTCAAGGACATCAGCTGCTTGTTTGGCAGCAGAGGCAGTTAAGAAGCTTCCTGAAAAACACTGAACAGTGAGTTCACTGTGGCATATGACAGATTCAGCTTTCTGTGTGCAAATGTGTCTGTGTCAACCTTTCAAATGCTGTTGAATCCAAAACATCAGCGGCTCCTCGGCTGCTCACTTCATGCACTTCTGTCTGTGTGACAGTCCAATGACATCACAGCTGTTTCCACCCCCAGTGTCTCAGGACTGGACACCTTTAAACATGTCGAGGATCAAACAGCCGTCCAGCTACACATACATGAAACTATCAAAGCTGACAATCATTCCAATAACATCTAATGGTTCATATATATAGACACAGCACTACAAGGAAATGGCTCTCAGCATCTGGCTGTGGGAACAAATGTCCCTGTTTTGTGTTCAAATTGTGTGCATGTTTTAGACGTGTGTCACATGTAGAAACACAACAATCCCACAATGACACAAAGATGTGTTTGACACAACTGTGCAGCTGTAAGTTGTTTCTAATGATTCATTGAAGCTCTTCTAACATTCTGGAGACGATCAGTACATGAATCTGTTCAACACGACAACAATTTGACTTCAGTGTGAACGTTTGCCATTAAATAACCTTCTTCATCCAGCTGACAGCATCTTCATCCTATGATGTGAACAGTTCCTCCTGTTGATGACAAACCTCTGACATGATCTGCTTGAGGAGCTTGTTCCTGTGCAGCTCTCTGAGCTCAGGGCTAAGTTGCTGTGTTTCATCTTTAAGAGCTGCTGCCTCCTCACCGGACTTGTTCTTCTCTTCTTCTCCTAATGACACCATTTCTGCTTCATATCTTTCACTGGGCCTAAAACAGATGAAGAGTAGATCTACTGCTGTTCACTGTTTGTGTCAATATGGAGAAACATGAAAGACAAACACAGCACACACAGAGAAATGTAGACAGGATGTGCAGCCAGTGCAGTAAATGGTCTCAATATCAGCTCTTTAGAAAATGATCCTGATGAACATGAAACTAACATCCAATGAGAAACAGCTTCCTTGTTTCATGTCCAATAACAATAAATGCAGAGCTAATAAAGAGCTATTCTATTGTAAAATGCTGAGATGATTATTAGACAGAACCCAGCGGCTCACCACAAGCCTGCATTGAAAATCTATATGAAAGTAATCTATGCTCATATATGGCAAAATCCTTTAACTGTCACTGTGTTTTTCATCTGTGCTCTTGTTGGTTGGACAAGTTTGTAAATGACAAAGAGCTCAGTGGACTTTGCATCCATCAAATCCTTTTAGATGTTTGTTTTTCCTTCACAGCTTTGTGATGAAGGCTAAAGAACAGAGATATGAACTATTGCCAACATGAATCCTGATGCATGACGTGGGCATCGACCCACCAAAGCAACACTCAGCTCACCTCATTCCAGGCGCTTGTCTGCTGGAGACCATGAGCCTTGTTAGTCACACATCAGCACCGTGGTAGGAAACAGCCTCCATCATTTCATTAGATCTGAATTTGGACTGTTTCCCTCTGGATGAACCAAGTCTGTCAAATCTATTGATCCAACACAAACAAACACATTGGCTCACAGTCAGATTGGCTTTGTATGGATGGTGTAACAGGGGGCTGGGAAAGGATGCTGAAAGCTGAATATAACACAGAACAATAACAGGACATATAATAATGTAGAAACATGATCTTCAACAGGCACACTTCTGTTATTCATGATCACAAACACAAAGAACTTGTGCAGCCCTGATATCAGCCCTAATATATGAGTGTGTTTGCCCAAAGATTGAAACAGCATCAACATGACAGCTGTAAGAAATCTTCTCTCAGCCTTGTTTGGCAGAAGATCCCTGCAACAAAGATTGTAGCTGAAAGATGACGTGTGTAAAGTTTGCTCTGTGGGAGGGTTGAGGCTGTTTTTAGACCTTTGAGAGTTTCCAATCCAGTTCTGAGAGACAGAAATAAAAACAACATCATTAAGATCAGATCATGGAGCTGTTTCCTGCCTTGTTTCTATCTTCACATTACAAGACTTTACTACAATAAAGATGCTAACATGTATCTGTAGCAACAACATCATTGAATCTGTAACAACTGGAGCCAAACCAGTGGCCTCTGCTGGGATCACTGGTGAGCCAACACTTCCTTGTTGGATGCAGATTTCAGGGCTTCCTTTTGCTCCTCCGTTATAACTGTTCTCTCTTCTCAACCAATGATGACACAAAGGAATCAGCAGTGACAAAGATGATGCTGAAGAGAAGCACACACTTCACACATATAACAGACCAGTGCAGTTACACACACCTCTGCTTGACATCAGGCCTCAAACAAAGACACAAAACACTAACTTGACTCTAAACAGAAGAAACGAGCAGCTGTTTCTGTTCTGTGCTTATTTATATTTGACACACATGCTTCTCTTTGTGCAAACACACATTGCACTATAAGGGTAACCTAGCACACAATGATTGGACAGCACAGTGATGATGCTGGGAGATCCTATACGCAGCAACACAGAAACACTGAGAACTTTAAACATTGATTATATTGAGATCAGCAGCCGACCCAGTATAGATAAAGGCGAGCAGCTGGGACCGCTGCTGCACCAAAAACAGGTTTCAGTGTTTCCATGTGTGTGTGATGTCTTTACTTATACTGGTCAATAGACTTTAGTCAACACATTATTGAAAGGTGTTACACATGAAATAAAAACAGTGTTTCATCTTTATTCCTCTGAAGCAGCTGCATTATAACCAATCTGCTCCTTTGTGGCCGTTTAAAACAGCCTTAAATAACTGTTGTTATATTTGTTGCAGTTTCTGCTCCTCTTGGACAGACGACTCTTGAAAAGACATTTTTGAATTTCAACTTTTAACTTTTGTGTCATTTTTATATTTATTCATCTGGGAGAAAAATCTGAGGGACATTAAAATGTGTTTTCAACAGAGACAAGAACATAAATATAACAGAACAGGTAAATGAACATGTTTCAAGCAAACAGCTGGACTGATCAGGTCCAAACACAGAGTGATAAACTTGTGAAACAGCTGTCATATCTTTATATATAATCTCTTCATAAATCCTGTTCACTACAGTCTGTTTACTAATAATGTCAAACTGTTAGAAACACAGAAACATCAGAATGGTCTTTGTTCACAGAAACCTGTCTGGGATCCTTTGTTGTTCTTTTGATGCAGAGTTACATTATAAATATAAAGAGTTATTTCAGAGTCTCATCAGTTTTCCTGCATGTCTTTATTTAACACATCAGCAGGGCTGAAGCTCTCATGTTAAACACACACAGATCTATGGACACGTTCATGTGTTTCTAACAGAACCAGGCTGTTATCAGCCTGCACTAACATTATGTCACACACACTGAATGTAACAGTAACAGTTTACATCATCACACAATCAGCTGTGATTGTTTCACTGTCATCAAACTAGTCAACAGGAAGTAGAATCAATAGAAACCAATCATTTACTGACAGCATGTCTGATGGAAATAAGTGCAGATTATGTATGAAGTCTAACTGCACACAGTAACTGTGTTACAATAAGGACTTAACAGCGCCCTCTGCTGGAGTGTTTCAGTACTGCGTTAACTAGAATACACCACCTCCTCCTCCTCCTCACACCACCTGCTACAGCTCTACTCTTCTATGACTACAGTCATCCACAGCACTGATGTGAGGTCACATGGTTCATATGTAAGGAGCACAGCTGACCTCAGGTCAGTTTAATGACTGTGAGCAGCAGCTGTGTTATTGTCACTGTGACAGGGAGACACTCTCAGACACAGCGCTCATGTCAGCTTGTTCTCATGCAGGAGGATCAGGAGCTCCATGTTTGTCTTTCTGTTTGAATCATGATGTGTTTGTGCCATCAGAGTCTGTCATGAGTACTCAGGGTTTCACAGCAGCTCTTCTGGATGCTGACGAGGACTCCAACCTCATGTTTCACCTCTCTGAGCTTCTGATGTCTGTGAACACTCGTGTTTCTTCTCTGGGCTCATCTGGACAAAAACACCTTTCTGTGTTTGGCTCCAGCCTCATTCTGACTTACCTGACTGACAGGAAGTGTGTTATCCATGAGCTGCACTTCTGTGAGGAAGTTTCCTGCTGTGTTTCCTGTCTGTGGACAAACACGAGTGTTCCAGCTGAGGACTTGGTTCCTTCCACCTGTGCATACAGGACATCACGCTGTCTTTTCTCTGTAAATGCAGTTCCAGGTCCTTCCACGTGCTGCTCTGTATTTGTGCAGTTTGTAGTGTGTCCTGGGAAACGTAGCACACATGGTGTTCTTCTGCTGTTTCCTCCTTTCACTGAGTGTGAAACACTGACGCTGTGCTGTTGTTCACAGAGGGGAGCTGATTCTAGCTGCAGCTGGACTCTGTCATCTAACTGAATGTGTTGGTGCTGATCACGGGGCTCTGAGGGGGGAGCAGCAGGAGGACTCTGGATGCTGACGTCAGTGTATCTGTGGAAGCTCCCACAGCGTGTCTGTCATTCAATATTGTGCTGTATATTGTATCTATGCAAAGATGAACAGACTGTGTGTTCACTGGTCTCTGTGCTGCAGCTCTGATGTCATCATCACTCCCTCCTCCACCCTCAGCAGTCCCAGCATGCTGCTGTGGTGCACCCCACCCTCACTCTACACCTGAGCCATAGACCACACCCTCCACCTCAATATACACCACAGTTTTCTCTGCTATGGAAATGAGATCAGGAGGAAATCATTATTATTATTATTTAATAAATGCTCACATTAATGTGGGCTTATTTGTTTCATATTAGAAACATTAGTTGAGTGTTTTTAGTATAAAATGGTCAAAGTCCCTCTTTTTGCTCCTCCCCTCACCTGTGGATGGACGGTGCTGTTACCGTGGTGACAGCTTGGATGTGTTTCAGTCCTGCCTGGTTATCACTGCAGGAATCTTTCACATTTATTACAGGTAATAACTCTGATTTTTCTGTGTATTATGAACTAAATGTATCCTGATACACACAGAGATGGATGAGCAGAGGTCACATGATGAAAGAACAAACATGGAGTCTTTGATTTATTTAGATATTTATTGATGAATGCAAACAAACCCTGACACTGAACCATCGTCCAGCAGAACAAACCTGATCACATGACCTGCTGACCCAAACAGTGAAAAGCTCCATGGCAACAACAACAAACAGCCTCACATATGTTAACAGAGGCTGTTAGAAGCACAGAGTCTTTACAGTCTTTCTCCTGTTTGGACACAGATCTCTGCACATCTTCATCACAGTTACTCACAGACGTGTTCTTAATTAGTTCTTGTTCTTAACAGCTCACCTCTCTGCAGCAGAGACTTTAAAATCAATGCCTCGACGCTAAAAATAAGTGAACATGAAACATGTGTCACATCCAATGTGTCCAATACATTACATAAAAAGTATAAACTATGTAAATAGTATATTATTTAAATCGTTAAATAGTAAAAAGCTGATTAAAATTTCAAACATTTTAATACTGACATGAACTTACTTTTCGTCAGATGACTTTTTTCGCCCTAAATTATGAAAGAAATGCTTCACCCGTTTGCTCTTAGAGGACACAGAGCTGGGTGGCGGTCCAGGCTGGTTCCTGTGAATAATGATGGAGCAGTGATGTGAGTGCTGAGCTGTGACATGGAGAAGAGTCATGGACAGTTAGAGATGGTCATCTCACCTCTGAGCTTTGGTCTGGCTCTCATGTTCCCCACACAGAGTGCTTTTAGAGGGAGGGACTCCCTCCTCTCTGTCCTCACACTGATCCATGCTGCTCAATTCACATCAGCTCACATACACTTTCTACCTTCACCTGCAGATGAAACACAAATCATTCATGTGCACATCAACTGAGAGCTGCAGAGGTCGTGTCTGATGTGTTGGACTAACATCCATCTGAGATGCAGCTTTCATCAGTTCACTACAAAAAGTGTCACAGAGCCGAGTTCAGCCTCCAAATCCTCCATTGCTGTAGTCCTACAAAGCAGCAGGTCAAACATGGCTGCAGAGAGCAGCTTTATGTCAGTAACCATGTCCAGGACCGAGCTGACTGCTTACAGAGTTCATACTCTAACTGCTAGCTGCTCTGCTAGCTAAGCTAACTCAGTAACAGTGACTCTGACAGCAGTTACTGTGGAACAGCGGCCGAGCTCAGGACACATTCAGTGTGTTTAGTCTGAGTCCTGGACTCTGATTCAATGGATTCAATCCAGCTCAGAGTTTCATGTGTTCATGAGAATAAAATACATGTACTAATATAACAGAAGTAATGCTCTGAATGCAGGACTGTAATGGAGGATAAATAAGGTTTTTACAGCCTGAAAGAAACATTCAGTTCATATATTTGTAGACAGTGAAGCAGCTTTTAATACTGCAGCTGTTTCCTTCACCTGTGTGTGTGTGAGCCACACCTTCATGTGCTGCTTTAGAAATATGTGGTCTGACTGCTCAGACTGAGTCTAGGAGGAAAATTCAAGAGAGACCAGAGGGGAAGAGTGTAGTTTCACATGAGAGTGTGGAGCTGCAGACTCCACCCTTGGGCGGCTAATTTTGTGTTGCTGATGTTTGTTTTAAGAAAATGTTGTTTTATTGACTGGGTTTAGATGATGGTATCACATTATATTGTTGGGAAAATGCCAAATGCTAAAGGGGAGAAAATGTTTGATATTACTGATGTTACCATTAACCAAAGCAGGCCACTGTAGAAGTCAATGACATTTTATAGAAGGAAAATAGAACCAAAGAAAAATGTAGGAGTTATATAGGGGATTGGTGGACTTGTCACATTCCAAATCCAGTTATGGAATAACAAACACTGGTCCAAGGGAAAGGGCATGTGATACGAGGTGGTGCTGGAGGAAACCGAGCAAAGTAAAGAAAGCAAACCTATTTCCAAGTGACTGAGGTTTTTTCCCTTTAAAACAGTAAATTATTAAAAAGAGCGCGATCGGTAAGGGTAGGTGATACTAGCTGGTACTGGAGGAAAACAGGAGCAAAGTAAAGAGAGAAAACACATTTTGGTTAGCTCTGATAAAGTCAAAATTAAAAGAAGTACCATTACAATCAGAGGAGCAACATGAAATTAAAAATATGAAATTTTGTATGAAGAACATGACTGATAACTGTTCTGTCTCAAGTTTTGTTTCTTATAGCACAGATTGGATCACAGTGAGGGAAGGACAGGGGGGGAAACTGAGTATGAAATGTGAAGTTCAGGTTAACACACAGGTTTTGTTTCTAGGTCGTGCCGAGAATGCAGGCTCTGGATGGAGCCAGGAGTTCAAAAGATTTGACATGATAATTAAACTGATTTTATTATTTAAACACAGGTTTGCACGTCCGGAGCAAATATTCCCGAGAGGAGAATCGCTGAGGTTTTTAGAGAAATAATATGACTAACCTTTTTCTTTTAATTTCCTAAGATGTGGTGAAGTATTTTCAGTTTCACTAGCTGGTCTTTAGCTTATTTGACACATAAAATGTGTGAAAAAGGGGGGATTTTGGGTTTAATTTGAAATAAGGGGCTTTATGATCATTTTATGACTTTCTGGGTGTTTGATCATTTAGCTACGGTAAAACTGAACCATGAGTAATTGCTTATATTCTTAAGCTTAACTGATTGAAAATGTTTGTTTTCTCTTTGATCTCTTTTTATTAGAATAAGCAGTTATAATCATTTTCTTATACATATTGCAACGTGTGCTCATAAAGAGTTGTTAAGCACTCAGCCCTAAGAAGGTCAAAAGCTTCGTTCAGCGTGACTGTCTGAACTGATATATTGCAGGGATGACGTGGAGTGTAGTGAATGAATGCATAACATGCTTACATACACAAACATCACATAGATTTATTTTCTAGGGTAAAGGTGGAACATATTTTGCTTTGTCTTTGCTTAGCAACTAGTGATGCAGAAGGTGTTTGTCCTGGTTTTTTGTGACCTGTACCGTCGGCTTGACGGTAATAGTTCAAACAGTTGATTGCTGGGGTGAGAGTAGGCCTTGATGATATTGCCAGCTCTGCTGAGGTACCGAGAGTTTGCAGTGACCTCCAGGCTTGGCAGAGAGCAGCCAGTGATCTTCTGGGCTGTGTTGATGACCCTCTGCAGTACTTTCCTGTCCGCAGCTGAGCACCCTGCATACCATGTTGTTATGCCGTACGTTAGGATGCTCTCTATGGTGGCTCTGTAAAATGTCACCAGCAGCCTCTCCTCCAGGTTGTTCTTAGCTTTCCTGATGCCTCTACTCAGGTCTGCCCTGGCCGCCTTATACGCAGCCCTGTCCCCTGACTTGAAGGCAGTGTTGCGGCTTTTTAGGAGGGATTGCACTTCGCTATTCATCCAGGGTTTTGGATTTGGAAACACCCTGACCCTTTTGTTGACGGTGACATTGTCAACACAGTTCCTGATGTACGAGAGTACAGTGTCCGTGTACTCCTGGAGGTTGTGGCTGGAGAATAAATCCCATACAGTTGTTGAGAAGCAGTCCTGCAGTTGAGAAAGGGCTCCTTCAGGCCAGGTTTTTATTGTCTTTGTCTGGGGCTTTGTTTTTCTCAGCAGGGGGGTGTAGGTGGGGGTGAGGGACATGCAGAGGTGGTCAGATCCAGCCAGGTGGGGGAGGGGTGTCGCTCTGAAAGCATGCCTGATGTTTGAATAGACATGGTCCAAAGTGTGTTCTCCTCTCGTAGCAAAGTCCACAAACTGGACAAATTTAGGGAGCACAGTCTTTAGGCACGCTTTGTTAAAGTCGCCGGCGACAATAAAAACTCCATCAGGGTGGGCAAGCTGTTGTTTGTTTATGGTGTTGAGCAAGAGGCTGAGAGCCGTGCTAACGTTAGCATCCGGCGGTATATAAACAGCCATCACAATAACTACTGTAAACTCCCTCGGGATGTAAAAAGGTCTGCACGAGACTGCCAGAACCTCCAAATCAGGATAAAGATTAGTTATCCTGTTATTAGTTATTAAAGATAAGTATGCCATGAATAAGTCAACAGGAAACGTGTGGGGGTGAGACGGTTGAAACAAAATGTTGCCGATAATGGAAACTTGTCTAACTGTCATTAGCTGTAACTTTTGCATGTTATGTATCTGCGTGAAGCAAAAAGGGGCGTAAACTCTGATAGACAAACATTTTGGAGTGTGCTTTCTAGCGGAGATTTATGCTGATATGGTGATGGTGTATATCTGACCCTGGGTCTGTTTAATAAAATTAAAAGTGTTGCTCACACACATAAAGAACATTGAGATTAAGTAAAGATTAAGTAAAGTTAATATAAAGGATAGAGCCCAGAACATGATATTTTGAACCAACTTTGAATAATTAAGGGAACAATAGATGAACACAGTAGATTATTGAGGTGTAGCAGAGAGAGGCGTTTTGTTTTCTATCCTTTACAGGAGAAGATTTCAGGACCGGAACGAAACCACGGAGGGGTTGGTGAGAATCTAGAAGCCAACCATCAGAAAGGGGGACTCAAAAGAAGGACAGAGCACAGAGAATCGCCAGGTTTCAGAAAATTTGTTGTTTAGATTAAATAGTTTGTACGATTTCTATGTTATGTAAATTGTCCAAACACAGTGTTCAGGCCAGATATGCGCTACCCGTTAACCCTTTAAGACCTACCATAGAACCAAGTCCACCAGAGCTTATATTATATTTTTACCTGCTGTGGTGCCATTTTTGGGAGCATTTCAAGTTGCTATACATCAATACAACCATTATAGCCCAGATTTTAATAATATGTATTCATTAAGTGCATAGTAATTACATAAATTGCAAAAAAGTGCAATAAACTACAAAAAAATTGAAAATCGTTTTTGCTTTTTTTAACACTATATTTGTAGTTAGAGAAATTTAAGAGGCTTATCCCTCAAAACTGTAAATACAAAAAAGTTGCACAAAATAGTTTCCCACCACAGGAAATTTATTTTGAGTGTCTTCATAGTTTTATTTTTGAAATACACCAATTTTTATACACTGCAGGAAAAACGAAAATAAATATTATACTGCAAATTTGCAAAAAAGCAGCATATGCGTCAAAATAAACTATTTCCAGCAGTGCAATATGAGTCGTAAGCATCCCAGAAACGACACAGAAAGTCATAAAGTCAAAGATAACTTTTAAAAAGACGAGTATAGGCCCTGAGGCCCTGATAGTAAAAAAAAGACTACATTTCCGCGAAAATGACGTCACTTCCGGTTTCAGGCAGGTAATGGCGGAAATGCAAAAGTTCGCGCTGACGTCTATTCCAACGTAGGAAGTGTTATGAACAGCTGATCGGATTGGCAATGCGTGTTTCTGGAATATTATGTTTTTGTTCCTGCAAGCACTTTTTATGCAGTTTTTGCAAAGCTTTATGTGGAAGGAAACCGTGACCTAGGACAAGCTGATGGCATAAGATGTAAGTACAACTCCTCCGGTTTCATATGCAAAAAATATTTTTGCGCTAGCTTACGTGGTTGCAGTGCTACCGGGATTTAAAAATAGTTACGCAAAACATAGCGTGCCCGCTCCGATCGGCTGTAAAGGGTTAAAGGGGATGAAGAAACCAGGACTAAGTTTTAAAAATGAAACTCTATAGAGGATGTTTCCAAAGATTGACAAAATAATCTAGGACCTTTTACCAAAAAAGCTAATTGTATCTGTTTGGAGTTTACAGTGAGCACTGAGGGAAGTCAGAAGTGGGTTTAAATTGGGATTCTGGGTAAAAAAAAAGGGGGTGTAGGAAGTAGATTTAGGACATTTCACAGGTGCTGTCTTAGAGCTTGATTTATTTGTTGTGGATAGAAGTAATTATGACGGAATAATAAGGAAACATTGAAAACATACAACCCGTTGAGGGGACAGATAGGGTTGGACAATTGAAAGGTTTCATTTTGTTTAGCATAATCTCTTTTGTTATATTTTAGCCTTTTAACATGCGAGTAAACTTAATGGGATAAATTAGGAATTATGTCGTGTTTCTTAGGAAAAAGGAAAAGGGGGAGAACTGTCATGTAATTAATATATTCTTAGTGCTTATTTTCTGATTCTATTGTTTTATGTACTTTAATAATGAAGGTTTGTAAAGCAAGGCCACTTTTGACTCACAAACTAAGTGCTCAGCCAGACTGAAAAACAGGAAGTTAGTGTAGAAATATACAAGCATATTAATATTATACAGGAAGCCAGACAGAAAAAGAGGAACTAGTAACATATAAGAAGTTGTTGAAACTATGTGATGTGTAAAGTACCAAAATAACACCTATATGAGACACATTTTTAGCTTCTAATGTTAGAGATCCTGCAACTGGCTTTGGGCTGTGCAGGGCTCTCTCTTCCGGAAGATGATTGAATAAAGAACTATAAATATTTTGACCACTCTGAGTCGGGTTTTCTCTGTTCTATCATGGGGATCAAAGAATCGGGTTTAATACGGCACAGCAGAGGAGCACTTTCTCTAACACACTGATTCAGTTCCACTGACACAAGGACACACACAGGAAGGCACACACACACAATTGTTTTTACTTTTCAAACCGACGGATCATTTGAAGCCAACCATCCAAAAACTGCTTCAGCTGTGTTTGATGTTTATGCTACAGCCTGTTTACCAATATAATCAATATCAGATATCAGAGCAACAGAAACCTCGGTGATCAGGACGCTGGGACTGAGAACAGGAAGTGGCTCAAACGTCACAGTTTCATAACGTCACCCTGAACTCCACTCACGGAGTTTCTGTCGCCATTGTAGTTTTTAAAGTCCCGTGATAAAGGCGGGTCTTTCTGTGAATCCGCACGCTCATTGGCTAATAGCTCGAGATTGACACATCGTTATCCAATGAGCGTGCGGGAACTTCAGACATAAAGTTGTTTCCTTTGAAAAACCAAAGTCTGATTATTTTTGCCTCCACTGACGGAGCCTGTTGTTCCTGCCACAGAGACACAGTAATGTCAGAGCCAGTGTTGGTCAAGTTACTTGAAAAAAGTAATCAGTAACTAATTACTGATTACTTCCCCAAAAAAGTAATCCTGTTACTTTACTGATTACTTATTTTCAAAAGTAATTAATTAATTAGTTACTTAGTTACTTTTTAAAAACACGATTTACAACCTGAATAGGTGATAAAGCGATAGATCTTTCAGCCCAATTCTACTTTTTCTACATAATCCATCTTACAAAATATAATCAAATGGAAAAGTCTCTTTTTTTTAACTTGTTTTATCAGTTTTAATCTTTTAACTTTATGCATCAAGCAAAAATTTAATTATATGCAACATTCTCTGACTTCAATAAATTAGTTTAACATTTAAACCTATTTTCTACACATTCCAGCACATAAAATAAAATGTTTTTTTGTGTTTACACTCACTCTTTCAAATAGATGCAAGTAAAACACAGCAGAAAATAAATAAAGTCAAAGACTCAGCGGTCCTGTTGCTCTATTTTCACCTGTAAAGCAGGACTGCGGTAGGCGGAGGTTTACCCTGGTGCAGGTGTGCCGCGGTCAGTTGAAGAATCCGCGAGTTTCTCTGTGAATTTCCCATTACGTCGTTGCGCACTCGGTGCTTGCTTGGAAGTTTAGGGGTAAAAAGAAGTTTTCTTCCCACGCACGATGGATGCTAATGTTTTTGTCACTTTTTATGGAATCAAACTTAAAGTAAGGTCAGTACTTCCACGCTTTAAACGCTGCACGCTCATACTCTCTCCCACAATCGATATGTGATCCATTGTTGATCTGCACACAGCTGTTGTCACTAACGGCGCACTCGCTTACGTCACTGTCGTAAGGGGTATGTTGCTCACAGAACTTACTGTGAGAAAGTGTGTACACACCTGCGCAGCGCTAACATTTGCATTCTCTTTTCTACAGCATTACAGTTCTTCATGTGATTTGATGATGTGATCACAGATTAAATTGTGGAATAAATTGGGATGATTCATGATTTGGGACAAAATTATGGTAATAATAGTGATTTAATGATTGGAGAAAACCTGCACATGATACTTGTCTGTTATGCTGAGTACTTTATCACTCTTATGATCTATAGTTGGTTGCAAATGTGAAGTTTGATTTAACAGATTTGTCTTCCAGGATACAGGCTCCAGGTGTAGCTGGGAGTTAAACAAGCTTAACATGTGACTGCTGATTAATGTTTTACACAGGGTTACAGGTTGGAGTATGGCTGCTCCAAGTGGGAAACCCTGGAGATTGTTTTAGAGAGAATGTGCAACATTCTTGTACATGTCTCATTGGGGAGTTGACACATGGCGAAAGCCACGTGGCAAGAGGAGTGTTATTTTTTAATCTGTAGATGTCGTGAGGTGCCATGACGAGAAGGAGTGGCTGAGAGGATCGTCCACAAGATGGGAGCTGAGGCCAGGAGAGAGGCTTTAGGAGGATCAGAGATCATCTTCAGCACAGCAGATATCACACAGAGAGCTGTGCTACTGAGCTTCCAGGAGATCAAGAGGAGACTTCCCACAGCAAGATTTTAAATAAAATGAAAGATTCAATGTTGACGCTGAGGAAGACAACTAAGCTGTACGACGTGCTCTGCCTTAAATCTTCAGCAGCGTTGGAACATGAGAACCTGAGGGATGGAGAGAGCGTGCCAAGCTCTAAAAGTGACAGCGCAGAGGAAGTCCAGCGATGGAATTGTGATTCTGTGTGAGGCACAAATACTAGGAGACTGGGAAATAGTTGACACCACTTTTCCCAAGGATGAAGATCACCTAAAGTGTGTCACTTTGCCATGCAGATTTGATGCTCTGCAGAGAAGCCTTCTGTGAGGGAGAGATGTAAACAGACGAGCCTTTTATCTACATTTAAATCATGTCAACTTCTCTAGGCTGGTTGAGGGGGAATTGGAGAGAAACGGTAGTGTTAGGTGTGACTGTGGTTATTGTAACTGTGATTTTCTTATAAGTGAATTGCCCAGAGACAGACCTGAATCCATTCCAGCGACTCCACCATCACAGGCCACGGTGAAGCGAACCAAACGTAGTGAAACAGGTAAATCAGATGAGTGTTTTGATTATTATGGCGGTATAGAGTTGGACTACGTTAAAGGGTCCACAATCTCGTATACATTTGATCTTTGTGCTGTCATTAAATGCAAGTGCTTGCTGAACAGTTGGGTCCAACATCTTTAATGGCAGTACAAAATCAGATGGCGTTAGATATGTTGTTGGGAGAAAAAGGGGGCGTTTGCGCGATGTTTGGGGATATGTATTGTACTTTCATTCCAAATAACACAGTTCCCGACGGCTCTGTGACCCGAGTTCTGGAAGGCCTAAAGACGTCCACCGCAATGTAGGAGCATTCGGGATTAGATGACCCGCTGGAAGCGTGGATGACCTCTGTCTTTGGGCAATGGAAAGGGTTCATTATGTCAATTATGGTTTCTTTGTCTGTTTTATTGCAGTATTAGTGACATGTGGGTGTTGTTGTGTGCCTTGTATCAGAGCCTTGTTCGTAAGACTCATCAATCGTGCTGTGGGAGAATCTGATACAAAGGCCGACACCATGATGCCACTTTTGGGAAATGGGGAGTCACAGTATGAAAACATTATGGTTAGAGATTTAGTTTAGTTTTATCTGCAATAGGGCAGATAAAAAGGGGGATTTGTAGGAATGTTTAGCTTATTTTAGAGTTTAGAAATGTGTTAACATAGAATGTAGAACTATTGTAGAGATACTGACACTGCCCTCAATGTAATAAAGGCCTCACTGTGTCGTGAACTTAGGAGTAGATTGTAGGAGACCCCTCCCCCACTTGAACTGTGAAAGTAAAACAGAGAGGAGTTAATGCTGAGTGGAAATTCCCCAGAGAATGTTTGGGTGGGGGTCTCAACATTTGTAACTGGATAACTGTGGTCTGGAAGGGACATGGGTTTTATGACCTAGGGAGTCACCTACACCCACAGTGTTTTAACTGTCACGCACACACATCCACACGCACACTCACTCATGTGCACTCACACATACACACAGGTATGCGTACACAGTCACACACAAGCACTCACATAGACACGTGGGAACGCGCACATGTAGGCATTAATGTGCTCGTGCACATAGACACAGACAGAGTTTGCAGCACACCGTGGGGGTTTTATGATGGGGTCGCCCCTACAAAACTGTGTTTCACAGACAAAGGGGTGAAGATTTGCAAAGGGACACACCGGCCTCGTCTTCCCTTCTAGAAGATGCATGCTTAAATGAGGATAAATGAAGAAGAGTAAAGATAAATGAAGATGAGTAAAGATGAATAAAGGTTTTTTGAAATGACTACTGAGTTCCGGTGCCGTCTCTGGATGCCTCGACGAATAAAAGAACCGGGGTAAAACTGATTTCTTAACACCGGGCATTCAAGGGGGAGGGGCATCCTGCGTGGAGAGTCAGCTGATGAATGGAAGTCCAGTCTGACCGCACTGGCAAGGACCTCATTGGGTCAGTATTTCACCAGAGCACATGGACAAAGTGGATGGCACTGTCACTTGGTGTTGGCTCTCTCTGTGGTATCACTTCCTGTTCCAACACACAGAGGTGTTTTTGCATACAAACTTTCTGTGGACGATCAGTAAGAAAGTCTCTGATCCAGTGAATAATTAATCACTGCAATAAAATGTGTGTCCTCATTGTTTTAAAGTCAAATCAACAAATAAACTTCTTGCCTGAGCATCTGTTTGTTGTCAGTGATGTGTAGCTGTATTAACTGACAGCAGCGTTGCATCTTCTGTGCTCCTTTGTTGCTTACAAGCAAAGTTGTGACGGTGAAGAAGAGTTGAAAGCCTACACGCCTCTCTGCAGCTCTTGGAGCCCGGAGGCTAGTACGTGTACGTGGACCCAAAAATGCATTTTTATAACGTTTACACAGATTGTGAAAGCATTTAAAAACAAACATAAGAAATTTAAAATGAAGTAAAAGACACAGGCAGCCAGTGAGGCCAGCACAGGGGCTGGTGAGCACCCTGAATGGCTGTGAGTGAGGTTGGCAGGACCTGTAACATACTGCATGCCAGGATATTATGGTCGACGTGAAGGTTCTCAGTCATCCAGGTCAGCGTTAGAAACACCTGCTGAGAGCGTTCAAACCTGAACGACTGAATAAAGAAGTGAAAGCAACACATTCAGCTCTGTGTTGGACTCAGAAAGAGGACGTCACTTTGATTAAAGTCCTTCTGCCAGCAGCCGTCATGTCTCTGATAATAATGTGTCTGATTTTATCAAACGTTCCCTGAACACAACACTGATCCTTTCACTTTATTCCTGAACAGTCAACACACCAAACCATGTTTCATAGTGAAACTGGATATTCAGCCTGTTTATTAATGACAGCTTCAAACCACTGACTCAATTTCACTGTTCAGATTCACTGATGCTGAGTTTGATCACACTGAGCTCACACATTCAACACAACCACAAAAACACCTTTACTACACTAACACGTGATGTGTGTCTCATTAGCTGCACAAACTCCCACAGCTGATACTAACTGGAAGGTTACAAGACAACATAATGAAGCTCTGTTAGCAACATTTTACTTTCTCGCTCTCATTTTCTCACCTTTGCAGCTTTTGTCTTTGTAACAGCTGTTCTCTTACTCATCTGCCTCCTCCTGCTTCTTGGTGTGTGTGTGTGTGTGTGTGTGTGTGTGTGTGTGTGTGTGTGTGTATGTATGTATGTGTGTGTGTGTGTGTGTTCCTCTCTAGCTATCTTTGTGAGGACCGAAATCTGCATTCTACTGTACTTGTGAGAACCAGCAGTCATTTGTGAGGACACACAACCCGGTCCTCAGATTTTTGAAGGCATTTATAAATGTGGTTTTAGTGTCAGGGTTACAATTAGGTTATGGTTAGGTTTAGGGTCAGGGTTAGGGTTAGGCATTCATTTTTAATGGTTAGGGTTAGGGTAAGGGGCTAGGGAAACCATTATGTCAATGAGGGTCCTCCCTAAGATAACTGAACGGGGTTGTGTGTGTACATGTTTACATATCTCTGTGGGGAACAAGAGCGCTCATGGGGATAAAAATGGAGTTTGAAGGCATTTTGGTTTTGGTGTCAGGGTTAGAGTTAGGCATTCATTTTTGATGGTTATAGTTAAGGGAAGTGGCTCGGGAAAGCATTATGTCCTCAGTAAAATATAAAAACATGACTGTGTGTGTGTGTGTTTGTGTGTGCTTTCTTCTAATGGCTAGTTAGTGCTGACTCTCTGACATCACACACATCACTGCTGTGTGGGGACTTTCACCTGCTACTGTAGGTGTTGTTGTGGAATTATCTTTTTCATTAAATCTGTTTGTTTAGTGTTCTCTCTGCCTCCCTCATGTTTGGTCTCTGTGTTTCTTTTTTGCTCTGTCTCCCCTGTCAGCTGTTTCCCCTAGTCAAGTCCATGTCTCAGTGTTACATTTCCTGTTTTACTTTGAAGGTCTGTGTCCTTTGTGAATGTACTGAGTTTTGCTCCCCTTGGTCTTGTCGTGTCTGATTTCTCCCAGCTGTGTCTCATTCCCTCTTTATTCCACAGTGTATTTTAGCCCTGTGTTTCTCTGTGTCAGTGTTGGGATGCCCCTCATGTTGTGTGTCTGGTCCTGTGTGTTTTTGTTAGATTTTGCCCAGTTTAGGTTTTGTATGGTTTTTCTGTTCAGCAATAAAGCTGCTTTTTGACTTTCGCTCCCGCCTCAGTTGAGTCTGCATTTGGGTTCTTTTCCTGCCTGCACACAGCCGTCATCACATGACTGTTATTGGCCTGACAGTGGGATGTCTGTGTGTTTCTAAGAAGCTGAACACAAAATGAAGATTTTTGTTTTACTTTTTGCAGAATAAGTGTTTTAAAACACAAAGTCCAAAGTTCATCCAAAGAAGATGTGTCATTTTTGTCAGAGTCTTGGAGGAGAAACTGACTAACTCTGCAGAAACATGGTGGACAAAGGTGATAATGACACATTAAAGAAGAGAACTGATTAACACAATATGGCTGTGACAAGTATCAGGTGAGGTTGACTGCAGAAAAATATGCATTTGTTATGCTTTGAGAAGGGATTTTGATGAAAAACACTGGTGTGCCTTAACATAACATGCAGTAACACTAATAAAATCTACTTTTTGTTGAAGCACACAGCCGGCTATATTTCAGACAAAGTTACCAGAATTCATGCTTTAAAATACAAATTTCTGTGGATGAATTTGAAGTGATTACAACATAATCCTGTGCAAATGTGACCCACCACCTGCTTTTCCCTGTGTGGATAAGTAATGTCTGTGTGGCACAGAATTTAAATCAGTCACACTATCAACCAAAAGCTCTGAAGCTCTCACCTCATGCTGTGAACAAGCATAAGACACTAAGAAAGACATTCTGAATAGCAGATCTAGAGTTTTATGGTGTGACATCTTCAACGAATGCCTCTCTCAAATTTCTCATTTATAGCAGCTGTTCTGTTACTCATCTGCCTCCCTCCTGCTTCTTGTGTGTGTGTGTGTGTGTGTGTGTGTGTGTGTGTGTGTGTGTGTGTGTACACATGTTTACATATCTCTGTGGGGACCAACAGCCCTTATGGGGACATTTTTGAGACTCAAAATTTTGTTTTGGGGTCAGAGTTACAGTTGGGTTATGGTTAGGAATTTAAAACAGTATGGCTCAGTTTACTTGGTTTCTCGTTGAATGTGTTCTGACTCTAACTAAGTCGGCTGTGCTGTAAACTTTAGGAATTAATCTAAAAACAGGAGAAAGAACCAATTTCAAAGAACACGTCTCTCTGTCTGTATCAACAGAATAGTAATTTATCATTTTTGTTTTTATCCTTTTCCAAAAGGAGACTATATTCTCAGATCATGAAATTGTTAGAATATCACCTCAAATTAAACAATTCCACCTCTCAATTAGAGTATCACACTTTATTTACAGTCACACATAACATGCCGACCCAGTGAGGGGAACTTGTATTGCCTGGATTTATTATCCTTCAAACGTGTATCTGTATAGAGTAATTATATTTGGTGTCATGTGTTATAAGTTTGTATTAAAATACAACTTTATGGAAGATTTATTAGAGGCCTGATTTTTGGGGGGTGGGACTTTATTGTCCAGTTGTTAACAAAGGAGCATTGACACAATGTTCCTCCTAACTCCTTGTCGTTACTCGTGTAGTACCCCACCGATGGGCTGTCATTCGATGACAAAAAATAATCCAAGGTCTCTATTTGCTAAAATACACTCATAACAAAGAAAAGCCCTACAAAAAACCCCAGAAAATTACCAGTGTATCTGTGGCGAGGCGTGGTCGACGGTGCAGCTGCAGGGTAGGCAAATGCACCTGCAGGTCATCCGCAAAGACTGAACTGGGTCCTGTCGTGTTGTTGTTGGTGTGCAGAGCTGGTAGCAGGAGAGCTGCAGCTGTGTGTTAGAACAACAACTGTGCGTGTAAATAAAGTTAATGCTGAACAGCAGAAGCCAGTGGTTGGTGACCCTGTCACCAGAATATGTCAGTAAACAATCATTGACTGACAGCATGATTGAAATAAGTGCAGATTATGTATGAAGTATAACTGCACACAGTAACTGTATTACAATAAAGACTTAACAGCGCCCTCTGCTGGAGTGTTTCAGTACTGCGTTAACTAGAATACACCACCTCCTCCTCCTCCTCACACCACCTGCTACAGCTCTACTCTTCTATGACTACAGTCATCCACAGCACTGATGTGAGGTCACATGGTTCATATGTAAGGAGCAGAGAGACGTCCTAGCAGCTGACCTCAGGTCAGTTTAATGACTGTGAGCAGCAGCTGTGTTATTGTCACTGTGACAGGGAGACACTCTCAGACACAGCGCTCATGTCAGCTTGTTCTCATGCAGGAGGATCAGGAGCTCCATGTTTGTCTTTCTGCTTGAATCATGATGTGTTTGTGCCATCAGAGTCTGTCATGAGTACTCAGGGTTTCACAGCAGCTCTTCTGAATGCTGACAAGGACTCCAACCTCATGTTTCACCTCTCTGAGCTTCTGATGTCTGTGAACACTCGTGTTTCTTCTCTGGGCTCATCTGGACAAAAACACCTTTCTGTGTTTGGCTCCAGCCTCATTCTGACTGACAGGAAGTGTGTTATCCATGAGCTGCACTTCTGTGAGAAAGTTTCCTGCTGTGTTTCCTGTCTGTGGACAAACACGAGTGTTTCAGCTGAGGACTTAGTTCCTTCCACCTGTCCATACAGGACATCACGCTGTCTTTTCTCTTTAAATGCAGCTCCAGGTCCTTCCACGTGCTGCTCTGTATTTGTGCAGTTTGTCGTCTGTCCTGGGAAACATAGCACACATGGTGTTCTTCTGCTGTTTCCTCCTTTCACTGAGTGTGAAACACTGAGGCTGTGCTGTTGTTCACAGAGGGGAGCTGATTCTAGCTGCAGCTGGACTCTGTCATCTAACTGAATGTGTTGGTGCTGATCACAGGGCTCTGAGGGGGGAGCAGCAGGAGGACTCTGGATACTGACGTCAGTGTATCTGTGGAAGCTCCCACAGCGTGTCTCTGTCATTCAATATTGTGCTATATACAGTATTGTATTTATGCAAAGATGAAGAGACTGTGTGTTCACTGGTCTCTGTGCTGCTGACTGCTTTGCTGCAGCTCTGATGTCATCATCACTCCCTCCTCCACCCTCAGCAGTCCCAGCATGCTGCTGTGGTGCACCCCACCCTCACTCTACACCTGAGCCATAGACCACACCCTCCACCTCAATATACACCACAGTTTTCTCTGCTATGAAATGCTCTTTTTGCTCCTCCCCTCACCTGTGGATGGATGGTGCTGTTACCGTGGTGACAGCTTGTATGTGTTTCAGTCCTGCCTGGTTATCACTGAAGGAATCTTTACTTTCACATTTATTACACGTAATAACTCAGATTTTTCTGTGTATTATGAACTAAATGTATCCTGATACACACAGAGATGGATGAGCAGAGGTCACATGATGAAAGAAAAAACATGGAGTCTTTTATTTATTTAGATATTTATTGATGAATGCAAACAAACCCAGACACTGAACCATCGTCGAGCTTTCACAAAAAAAACCTGATCACATGACCTGCTGACGCAGACCCAAACAGTGAAAAGCTCCATGGCAACAACAACAAACAGCCTCACATATGTTAACAGAGGCTGTTAGAAGCACAGTGACATAACTCTTCCAAAATTATTAGACACCCAAGCAATGGCACTGGATTCGCCACTGACGCCAGGTGAACTCCAGGAAGTTCTGATAAGTATGCCCAATAATAAGTCTCCAGGTCCAGACGGTTTTCCAACAGATTTTTACAAAGAATTCTGGACAATTCTGGCACCAGTTTTTCACAGGATGTTGCAGGAAATCAAAGAAAATGGTAGACTACCACCAAATATGAACTCTGCAAATATCAGTCTCTTACAAAAACCAGGCAAAGACCCTGTATTTCCTTCAAGCTATCGTCCAATATCCCTTATTAATGTAGACCTTAAAATAATCTGCAAAGCTCTCTCAAAGAGACTAGAGAAAATAACCCCCCTTTTAATTCATCCTGACCAAACTGGTTTTATAAAAGGTAGGCACTCGTCAACAAATACACTTAGATTACTTAATTTAATAGACTACTCGTGCAGTAAAAACATTGAAACCATAATATTTTCTTTAGATGCAGAAAAAGCATTTGACAGAGTTAACTGGAAATTTCTATTTGCAACTTTACATAAATTTGGTTTTGGACCCTCTTTCATAAACTGGTTAAAAATATTATATAACTCCCCAACAGCTTGTGTCAGAACAAATGACCAAACATCCCCCAGCTTCTCTCTTCTGAGGGGCACCAGACAGGGATGCCCACTCTCCCCTTCACTGTTTGCAATTTTTATTGAGCCACTAGCAGCAGCAATTAGTTGCTTTCCTAAACACGCTTTCCTAATAGTATTTTAAGATGGTTTAATAACACCCTCTTAGATGAACCTTGGATAGAACAGGCACTATGTAATAACCTAGAAATTTCAGACCTACCATTTATCAGCTGAAACATCAAATGACATGAATGCTTTAAAAGCATCAATATTAGCTCTTCTCTGACAGCATGGTGGGAGTTTCTAAAAATGACAGAGTCTTCATTAATCCCATGCAAACGTACTCCTATCTGGAACAATCCGGACATATTACAAAACAATAATATGATAAACTTTCCAGATTGGAGTTGCAAAGGAATTAAATACTTGGAACATATGTTGGAAGGAACAGACTTTATTTCATTTGACAGACTAGTTACACAATATGGGATCAACAAGAAACAATTTTTGGAATATCAACAAATTAAATCCATAGTAAAAAAGAAATTTAATCCCAGTGAAGCTGAATTACAAACACCACCAAGTGTGGTACAATTTTTTAGTCTAAAACCCCCCAAATTATTGTCTAAAATATACAGAACACTTTCTAAAATAGATGAATCGATATCCCTTCCTATTGCAAAATGGGAAGCAGATTTATCAATCAACTTAGACCCAAACCTTTGGTCTCAGATTTGCTTAAAAGCCTTTCAATGGATCAGAAATCCCAGTTTGCAATTAATACAATACAAAATATTACACAGAGTGCACTATACTGGTCATAGGATGTTCAAGATGGGCTATACGCCTTCCAACAACTGCTCACACTGCACAGCAAATACACCGGACAATTACATCCACACACTTTGGTTCTGTCCACCAGTTCAGAAATTCTGGCGTGAGATATGTGAAGACTTATCAAAGTGTCTGAAATGTAACATTCCAGCCTCCCCTTTAGTATGCTTGCTGGGCAACTTGGATGAGGTCACTGCAGAAATAAACACAGCCCACGTTGTTTTTACGGCCCTATGCATTGCCAAGAAGATGGTCCTCATTAACTGGAAAAATAAAAATAATCTTAATTCTAACCAATATAAAAACCATCTAATAGATCACATTAGTCTTGATACAACCTCTGTCATCACATTTGATCAATCCGTTTGGGCTCCTTTGATCGGCTTCATCACCTAGTGGGGGTGGGGGGTCATGGTTTGGCCCTGCCTTCGCTATTGTGGTTGATATGGGGGTAGGGACGGCCTTAGGGCGTCTGGGGAGTCCCTAGGGACGTTTCTCTGGAGGGCCTAACCTGGGGGATGTGGCCATGACCTGGTTAGGAGCTCTGGGGGCTCTTAGATGGTGTTTTCCTTGTGGCTGCGTACAGCGGAGAAAAGTGCTGTGCTGGCGGACGTTGGTTACTGGCCTGGTAGCCTGGCTGCCCCTGGGAGGGTCCGGGACGGGAGTGGAGGCTTGGGGGTCTGGGAGTGCTCTGTCCCCCGGTCTGGAGTGCTGGCCGGGCCTTGGGGGCTTGGGTCCTGGCTGTTGTGTCGCCGGAGCAGTGGGTGGGTGGGTGCAGGGGGGCTCAGCCCCAGTGCAGGGGACCTCTGGTGCATCGGCCCAACTAGGGGGCTCTCTAACTGGTGGGGAGGTTGTTATATCCTTATTCCAGAGTGTGGGGGTGCCTACTGGGGTCAGCGGGGGAGCTGGCCCCCAGGGAGGGGCCGCTTGCTCCTCCCTTTCTTCCCTCCCCATCCTCAGCTGCCTCCCTATTCCCGCTCTACCACACCCACCCACACACGCAGGGCTTGGGGTGCAGGTATGTCACCAAGGTGCAGGGGAGGCACTCCCCCTCTGTCCCCTTCTGGCCTCAATTTTATTCTGCAACCTAGACATCCACATTACTCACACTCTCACATAACACATACATATAGGGCCTTGGGGGTGGGCACGTTTTACAGCATCCAGAGGATGGTCGGTGTATTCCAACCCACCTCTGGCGCTGGTGCCCTACCCTCAATTTTAAATGCATATAGACACTAAGGGTTTTCGGGAGGAGCCGTGCTGCTCTCTGAGAGGAAGCTAGTACCATGCTCTTCTGAGTTTTAAATGCACTTTAGAACAGCACACAGCAACACTACATATGAGCGGGCATAGGGAGGTTTGAGGTCTTCACTCACCCCGGTTCTGTTAGCCGTCAGGACTGGGGGGCTGGGATGCGGTGCCTCCCTGCTACTGCAGATAAGGAGGTGGTCCGCTTGCCTCCACCCCAGAGAGAAGGGTTACATCTCCTGGGTCTAGGTGCGGCTTGCCCCTCTGAGGGCGGGGGTACCTGGACCTGGGATATAGAGTATGTTTGGGGAGTGCGACTGTCTGTGCAGTGTCTATTTGTGTCTGTCTACACATTGGGTGAGTGCCGAGTATTTGGTTGTGCATATGGGGTGGGAATGCACGTTTGTGTCCGCGTGCCTGTTCGTCTGTGTCTATATGTCAGGTTGGGTCTTAGACTCAACCTCTCTGGGTACATCTCAGGCCCTCTAAAGTACGGAGGCCTATCTCCCCTCACCACACTCCCTGCCGGTGGCTGATGCCCTCAGACGTTGGTGTGTTGGTGGTCCTTGTCGTCTGGGGCTGGGCGCTCATGTATGTACCGGCTCACTCCTGGTGGCCGATTGGCGGGGCCGGGCGCCTGTGGCCCGGCTGGGCTCCTTCCGGGGGGTGGGATGCCCTCAGACCTCTGGCCTCTGGGCCTGAAGCTCGGTCCTCTCTGGCACAGCTGGCTGCTGGCAGAGCCCGCGGGCACGCCACTGCAATCCCCTCTGACCTCTGCTCCGTAGCTGCGGGGTGACCTCTCGTTTGGGGCTCTACTCAGCTCTTTCCAGGAGGGTGGCACGGTTCCCCCCCTTTGGTGGTCCTCCTCGGGTCCTTGTACTCTGGGGCCTGGATCTCCTCCATACCTGCTTCATACCCTGGAGGACGGGGCTATGGCTCCCCACATTCCCTAGCAGATCGTTACATGGAGAAACCTTTGGAATACAAGCATACTGATCCACACAGGTATGCACACAGGTGTACACACGGGTGTTCACAGACGCGGACTACACCTTTCTTGGCTGCTGCCTCAAAGCACATTGTGCGCTGTCTATCTTGCGTGCTGCACAATATCGTTTATTATTTAGTATCTACTGTTGTCTACTGCTAGCTAGTTTATTGTGATGGTGCTGTTTTTATTATGTTGCTCTTTGTTGTTTGCTTTCTCTTTTGATTTTTTTTCTCCATACAGGTGATCGATGTGTTGTTTTTTTTTTTTTTTTTTTTTTTTTCTTTCTTCCCCCCTTCTCACCGTCTCTTCTCCCCTTTGGTTTTCTTTCTCTCCCTCTCTTTCTTTCATTCTTTCTCCCTGTCTTATCCCCCAGTCATGTCTGTCCCGTTTGTAGCAACTGAAAATAAAATAAATTCATAACTATAATAAAGGTCAATCAAATGGACCAATATGGCAAGGCCATGATGATCCACTTGGTAAAATAAATCCGCTTGGCATCTTTCTTGGCCTTAAGACAACAATTCTGATGGCTAAAGATCCAAACGGGACACAAAAAAAAAAAAAAAAAAAAAAAAAGAAGCACAGTCTTTACAGTCTTTCTCCTGTTTGTACACAGATCTCTGCACATCTTCATCACAGTTACTCACAGACGTGCAGAGTGTGTGGATATCAAAGCTAAGTTTCCACCATGTTTGTAGTCTGTACTGGGACTCATGGAGCATCTCTCCATGAGCACTCAGTGCTTTAAACAGTGAGTCCCAGTTTAACCAGCAGCCTTCACACCACACAGACATGGAAACTTCAAACCCTCAGACTGAAGACACCACAATAAATAAATAGATTGTGATGAAGATGAATAACTGGAACAGTTTGCTGTAGTTTCTTCTGTTCCTGTCGGAAATAAGAGTCTGGCAGCACTTTGCTCTCCTTCCACATGTTTAAGAAGGAAGTGAAGAAGAGTGAGTGAGTTGTCTTCCTCTGTGGGCCCAACATCAGGCAGCAGCCACGTATTTTTAAAAACCCAGCACACTGCTTAGAACTGCATTCAAAACTATTGAGCCAATATTTTCAGCTTCTATGGCTGAAACATTTTCACATGATGAGCTTCCAATAATGAGTGAAACAGTAAGAGCATGTGGAGAGTTTGGAAACATCCCATTAAGAAAGAGAAATCAAACATTTGGATTCATTTTAATGAGCTCAGACTTGTTGAAAATGCAGAGGAGCTGGTTGTGAACTGAGCTTCAGAGAAACACAACATACTGAGATTCACTGTGAAGCTTTGAGTGGAACAAGACAGAAAAACAACATGTGGATCCTGGAATAATGGGAGCTTTCATCTTTAAAGGACTGAAGAGGAAGAAGTTTACAAGGAATCATTTAGAACAGTTTCAAACATCAACTGATTGAATCCATGAATCTGAAAACGTGTTTGTGAGTGAAAGAGACAGACATGTACAGACTGAACTATCTGTTCAACAGTCAGAGTGTTTCTCTAACAGGAGACACTCTTTACACTCCACTCAGCACAGGGACACTGAGGCACCAGAATCAACCCAAAACCCAGGATAAAGAGTTTGAGTGAATGTGGTGTTGAAGGTGTGGAGGTGGATCAGAGTGTCAGAGGAGACTCTGTAGAAGGACAGAGTGCCAGCAGGACAGTCCACATACACTGCTACTCTGTTAGAGACAGAGGAGGAGGAGGAGGGGGATGCAAATTTCTTATCGTGACAGACATAAACAGGACCATCATTAGCACAGTGCAACCTCCAGGACCGATTATCGAGTCCAAACTCACAGTCATTACTCTCTCCTTTCCTTCTGATGTTTCTGTAACTCACTGATATATAAACCCTTCCTCTCCACTCGACCTCCCAGTAACAGCGACCAGTCAGACCATCTCTACACAGCAGCTGATAAACATCAAATCTGTCTGGATGATCAGGATATGACTGAACCTCCTCCACATGTGTCACCTTCCTGTTGTTGTCAGACAGTTGGAGCTTTGTGTTCACTGTGTTTTTGTTGATTGTGAGTCGACAGGAATCTGATGGAGAGAACAAACAGAATCCAGCTGCAGTTATTGATCCATCATCTGTTCATTGATTGACCCTTTGATGATGACTCCTGACATCAGAGATGTGAATGATGAAGATGGTTGAATGTGTGCTGCTTTGTTTTCATGAATCCCATTAAAAACACACTTACACTTCCTCAGACCTGGTCTCAACCATTGGACTCCAGCAGGCTCCACCCTGAAAGGAGGAGGGGGGTCAGAGCAGCACAGTCAGCATGCACACATGGACATTACATGGCTCTCATACACACACTGTTACACACAGATAAAGGAACAGACACATCATGGAACAAAAACACTTCAATCCATACGTGGATCAAACTGCTGATGATTTGGACTTATCCTGGATCTGTCAGTACACCACTGTATTGAATGAAATATGATTGATCAAACTGTCACCTTCATTATCTTTATATTCCTCTTCTGTTTAGCTGGAAAGGACACCTCCCTGCCTTTGCTCTTATTCATGACTGTTATTAAAAAAAACTTGAAAATAAAATTTAAACATTTTACTCCAGTTCTGGCCTCCTTACACTTGCTTTCAATTGAATTTATGATCTGTTTTAAATATATTTTAAAATCCTTTGACTGGTTTATAAACCCTTAAATGGTCTGTCATGGTATGTCCGATCTGCTGAAGCCCTATGTCCCCCCCTTTTTGACTCGTTGTCTATTTTAGCCGTGAAACTTTGGAACAATCGTCCTCTTCACATTAGGCAATCTACATCATTGGTGGTGTTCTGACTGTTGTCAAATTTGTACATGTTTGTTTTGTTTGGTTAGTGCACTGGCCCTTTAAGAGAAAGGCATGGTCCGTGTGCAGACAGGGGAAGTGTAAGAAAGAATCAGACAATCGACTGAATGTGATCTATGCTGTGATTTATGCTGTGAAAGGCTGATAAAAAGGCATTCCCTGTGAGTATGCATTATTGTTTGGCACTTTATGTTGATTAATAGCAGTTAATTAGATGCTGTATTACGCGTGCTAATTTATGGTTCATAGACAGCTGTTTGGTGTTAGCATTAGCACTTGGTCACACAGCTCCTCAAGTAATTATTTTAATTTGTCACTCATATACACTGTATTTTGTTGTTACAGTTTCACACCTGCCATATAAAGCAAAGTCTAAACCCACTCTGGCGTCAGTGACTTTTGTGTGGAGGTGTTTAACTCCTGGATAGTAGAAAGTGGTTCTACGAGGCCAGTACAGGTGGTCTTTAAATCCACATTAAAATCTCAATTTCCTTAGCTGGCTTTTGACTCTCGGTAACTGATACTGTTATTTATTTATTGTATTTTTTTTTTTTTTATATATTTCTGCTGTACAGCACTTTGATCGGCCATGTGCTGTTTTTAAAGTGAGTTAGACTGCGTCTTATTGTTTCCGGTTTTGTTTTGACAGTCTTGCATTCTTTTTTCAGTTTGTTTAGTTTAGCTTCCTCTTTCCCGTTGTGTTAGTCTGTTTGAACTGTCCTGTATTGCATTCTACCTCATTCCCTGCCATGTGCTCTGTTCAGTTTCATGTACATTCCAAGTTTAGCTAGTTTTGTATTTCTGCTGATCAGCAACAAAGCTGTTTTTGAGTTTATTTTTTCCCCCGTGAGTCTCATATTTCCTTTTGCAGACTTCTGTTTGATGGACTTTGTGTTTCCTGATTTTGAAGTTGTGCCTTTTGGCCACTAAAGATCTTTTTGTCACTTCCTCACCAGCCTCTGCATCTTGACCTGTTCTCAGTATTATTTCACTTTTCATACAGAGTATTTTGGGTTCAGGCTCCTGTGTATGTAGTCCATTTCCACTCTTCATCTCACTCACTGAGTTCAAACATAAATAAATTTACTCTCTGTGCCACATACCTGCCTAAGGTCTTATTTTCAGTCTGTGCCCCTTACTCATTTCTCACTTTGTACATCCTCCACTGCTCTCCTCACATCTTAGCCCCTGACAGCGTAGCATCTTATTCTCTGCAATATAATATTTTATTCCATTGCTTATAATATTTTTATTCTATTGTATATAGTATCATATTCTTTTTACCTTATCATTCTTATCTTATCCTACTCTAACTCCACCTCCTGCTGTGACACAACAAATTCCCCATGTGTGGGACTAATAAAGGTCTCTGGGTTTAAACATGATAAATTTACTGCCTGTCCCCCAGACCTGCACTGTAAAAAGAAAAAATTGTAATATAAAATTATTTTACTGTGTATTTTACAGTTTTGTACAGTTTTTCTAGAAAATCATTAAATTTACAAAAATAGACTGATTTTATATTTCAAATGTAAAATAACATAAAATCACAGTAAATGTAATAAAACATAATTTTCTTATTTTTTTAAATCTATTTGTCTGTACATATGCATATTTAGATTGTTAAAATACATTCACAAATGCATCATAATTTCACAAATATTTGTCCGTTATTTGAAAGATTGAACTGTTAAATTCAAATGTAATTCTATGTAAAAATATATAAAATGATTCTTATGAACTTTTTTTTTTACATCAAATAATGTTATTTAGGGCAATTGTGACTCAAGAGTTGGCAGTTCGTCTTGTAATCGGAAGGTTGCCGGTTCGAGCCCCGGCTCGGACAGTCTCAGTTGTTGTGTCCTTGGACAAGACGCTTCACCTACTGCCTACTGGTGTTGGCCAGAGGGGCCGATGGCGCAATATGGCAGCCTCGCCTCTGTCAGTCTCCCCCAGGGCAGCTGTGGCTACAACTGTAGCTGCCTCCACCAGTGTGTGCATGTGAGAGTGAATGAATAGTGGATTTGTAAAGCGCTTTGAGGGTCTTGAAAAGCGCTACATAAATGATATCCATTATCATTTAAACCAACTGTTAACGGCATATTTCTGCACATTTAAGTATTGTTATTAATATTGCTGCATTCAATGACCTTGTTTATAGGTAATTTCATTGTTTAATCACATTAAAATGTTCCTAATTTAATGTTTAAAAGCACCTGAAAAAGGCAAAATCCCATGTAAAATTAGGGCAACAAACTGTATTGTCATTACTGAAAATAACTGTATTTTTATGAGAAAGTTATTTTCTGTTATTTTAACGGTATTATTTTGGCGCCCCAGCTGCCGGAATATTACTGTTTTTAAAGGATTTTTTTTACACTGTGCCTAAGGTCATCAAGCTTTTCATGTACAGCTGGATTTTTGTGACACTAAAGCTCACTCCCTGATTGTTCAGCTGCTTCTTTAAGATACTGACAGCAAACACCTTTAAAAAATACAAATGTTTTGCAAAGAACTCCATGACATTTTTTCTGTGAAAAGTGCTATAAATAAAGTAACTAATAAATAAACAAATCTTTCTAATAATGTATCTTTCTTGATTTCCAGGTGTAGGCCAAAGGATACCTCTTCTTAGTGCTAGGTTAGCCTACTTCAAGCACTGGTGAGCAGTGTACTGCAAATTTATTCTTTGTATTAATCACATATTTTAACCATATCACATTAGTAATAATAGTATCCCTTTCACATTAATTGTATGCTTGGGTCTTATGCTCTATGCCTTACACACTGACACATTGTAAGTTCATTGGGGAGACGTTAAACACATAGTGAGACTCCTTCTGCTTATCAGCTATGTAAAGGTGAGCTAAGCAGAAAACAAGGTCATAATTCTCTCTGGTGAGAGAGGATTTTAAGGATGGGGCTGAATTCAATTCAATTCAATTCAATTTTATTTATATAGCGCCAAATCACAACAACAGTCGCCTCAAGGCGTTTATATTGTAAGGTGGACCTACAATAATACATACAGAAAAAAAACCAATAATCAAGTGACCCCCTATGAGCAAACACTTTGGCGACAGTGGGAAGGAAAAACTCCCTTTTAACAGGAAGAAACCTCCGGCAGAACCGTGTTCAGGGAAGGGCAGCTATCTGCTGCGACCGGTTGGGTTGAGAGAAGAAAGACAGGATGGAAGACTGCTGTGAAAGAGAGCCAGAGATCAATAACAAGTGTGATTCAATGCAGAGAGGTCTATTAATACATAGTGAGTGAGAAAGGTGACTGGAAAGGAAAAACTCAGTGCATCATGGGAATTCCCCATTAGCCTACACCTATTGCAGCATAACTAAGGGAGGATTCACGGTCACCTGATCCAGGCCTAACTACATGATTTATCATAAAGGAAGATTTTAAGGCTAATCTTGAAAGTAGAGATAGTGTCTGTCTCCCGAATCCAAACTGGAAGCTGGCATCACAGAAGAGGGGCCTGAAAACTGAAGGCTCTCCCTCCCATTCTACTTTTAAATACTCTAGGAACAACAAGTAGGCCTGCAGTGTGAGAGCGAAGTGCTCTAATAGGGTGATATGGTACTACAAGGTCATTGAGATAAGATGGGGCCTGATTATTTAAGACCTTGTATGTGAGGAGCAGGATTTTGAAATCAATTCTGGATTTAACAGGAAGCCAATGAAGGGAAGCCAAAACAGGAGAAATCTGCTCTCTCTTTCTAGTCCCTGTCAGGACTCTTGCTGCAGCATTTTGGATTAACTGAAGGTGTCATGATTCAGCTGTGCGCAGGCAGGAGAAGGACCCAAATGCAGATTCACTGACATGGGGGATGAACTCAAAATGCCACAGCTTTATTGGCAGACATGGGGAGAGCATACAAAACTAGAAATAAACTAAACTGGGAAAAAGCTAAACTGATACTCAAGGAGACACACAGGGAAACACAGCAAAGAGGGACGCCACGACATGGACTAGAGGGAGACCGACATAAATACACAGAAGGTAATGAGGGACGTGGGAACACACAGGGAGCACAGCTGAAGACATTTACGCATAACGAGACAGGGAGGACACTGAACTGAAAATGCTGACCCAAGACACAGACCTTAAATGTAACACATAGAGGCAGCCTGGAGAGAGAGAGAGAACGTGAAGGAGCACATGACGGGATGAGGAAAACATGGAAAACAAGGAGTGGGAACAAGGCACAATAACTCACATCACAGTATATACACCATCACACGGAGGGAGACACCGAAGACAGCTACACAACTAAACACTCATGGAACTAAAGAGGAAATACAAGAAACTCAAGTAGGACACTAGACTCTGTAGAATAAACTAGGACAACAAAGAGACCTTTAAACATAAATCATAATACAAAATCACAGGGACACAAGGAACTCAAAACACTGGGTCGAGAGACCCAGGATCCTGACAGAAGGCCTTTCAGGGAGCTCCTAGGACTTCCTGATGATAGAGAATTAATGACTCCAGCATAGAAGTAACAAATGCATGAACTAGTTTTTCAGCATCACTCTGAGACAGGATATTTCTAATTTTAGAGATGTTGCACAAATGGAAGAAAGCAGTTCTACATATTTGTTCAATATGAGCATCAAAGGACATATCCTGGTCAAAAATGATTCCAAGGTTCCTCACAGTGTTACTGTAGGCAAAGGTAATGCCATCCAGAGTAAGAATCTGGTTAGAAACCATATTTAGTTTGTTTTAAAATCTCCACAACAGCAGTCATATTAGAAAAGGAAGACACTATCATTAAACTGTTTCTTCAAAGTTGGGAGCATGAAATTGTCCCAAAAGCCTTCTCACAAATAAATAACTCATAAATATTCAATTTAGATTAAATTGTATTTATATAGTGCCAAATCATACCAATAGTAACTTCAAGGGCCTTTATAATGTAAGGGAACAACTTGAAATCATCATATTACCCCCTATGAGCAAGCACTTTGGCAGGAATGGGGAAGAAATAAAAAAGATGAAAGGAGGAGAAACACTTGTGTCATGTCTGCATGACATTAAAGAATTAAATTATTTAAACAATGTGTTTCCAGCTCTTCCTCCTGTATCAGACATTCTCTCCATACCTGAGAGTGTCCAGTCTCCAGCCTGGATCCTTCAGTCCAGCCAACAGCAGCTTCAGTCCTGAGTCACCTGGATGATTGTAGCTCAGGTCCAGCTCTCTCAGATGGGAGGGGTTGGAGCTCAGAGCTGAGGCCAGAGAAGTACAGCCTTCCTCTGTGATCAGACAGCCTGACAGACTGCAGACAAAACCCCCGCCAAAGAAACAAAACAAAACAAAAAACAAAAAACATCTAGCTGTGAATACTGCACGTAACGATTGTTTTACTTGTTTTTCTTATTCTTAATTCATTATTAAAATTTTCATCATGTATTCATCCAGAAATAATCGATTTCACCAGGTGCACAGTTCTGCAGCACTTTACACATATGAACAGTTTTAACAGAGAAAAAAAAAATGTACAATATACCAACAGGAGTAAACGAAGTAAATACGTAATAAATACTGTAATGTATATACAGTTGGGTTATTGCACATAGAATTTTGTATTCCACAGTGGTGATTCATTGAGGGAAATGGGGAAAGATGTGTGTGTGTGTTTGGGGTGGGGGGGCTGTATTATCATTGTATGTGTGAGATAAGGGTCGTTATGGCCTTTGGGAAGAAACCGTTCTTGAGTCTGTGGGATTTTGTGCTGATGCACCTGTAGCGCTTCAATGAGGGAAGCAGGCTGAACGTGTTGAAACCAGGGTGGGAACTGTCTTTGATGATGGTTGCTGCTCTGCTGAGGCAGCAGGAGGAATAAATGTCCATCAGGGAGGGGAGAGGGCAGCCAATTATTTCTCTGCTGCCTTGACTATACACTGAAGCCTCACTAGATCTGCCTTAGTGCAGCTACTGTACCATACCATGATGCAGTATGTTAGGAGGCTCTCAATGGATGAGCGGTAGAGGGTCAGCAGCAGGTTGGTGTTCAGCTTGTACTTCCTGAGGACCCTCAGGAAGTGCAGCTGCTGTTGGGCCTTCTTGACGACCGCTGAGATGTTGTCTGTCCAGGAGATGTCAGTGGAGATGAGGACACCAAGGAACCGGAAGGTGTGGACCCTCTCCACACAATCCCCGTTGATGTAAAGGGTGCTAAGTCAATGCTGTGTTTCCTGAAGTCGACAATTACCTCTTTGGTTTTCTTAGTGTTCAGCACCAGGTTTTTTTTTCTAAACACCATGCTGCCGACTTCAGGACTTTCTCTCAGTAGGCTCCCTCATCTCCCTTTGAGATGAGACTGACTACCATAGTGTCATCAGTAAACTTGATGATGAGATTGTTGTTGTGGGTCAAACTGCAGTCGTGGGTGTACAGGAGGGAGAGAATGTTGTTCTTTGAATAGACCATGTTCAACACCTCCATTGTAGAAGCTGCTACACTGAGCTGCAGCCACAAGGTGGTGGTAACCCCCGAACCAAATGGTGGACTCCAGAGGTGAAAGGAGCCACCAAGCTGAAGAAGGAGTCCTATCAGGCTTGGTTAGCCTGTGGGACTTCGGAGGCAGCTGAGAGGTACCGACAGGCCAAGAGTAAAATGGCTTGGGTAGTGGCTGAAGCCAAAACTCGGGTGTGGGAGGAGTTCGGAGAGGCCATGGAAAAAGACTTTTGGACTGCCTCGAAGAGATTCTGGTAAACAGTCAGGCGACTCAGGCGGGGAAAGCAGTGCTCAACCGGCACTGTGTATAGTGCGGGTTGAGCGCTGCTGACTTCGACTGAGAAAATTGTTCGGACGATGGAAGGAATACTAAGGACCTCCTTAATCCTACTAGCACGTCTTCCGTGGAGGAAGACGATTCTCTGGACGAAGGGGATGACCTGCCAATCTCCAGGAGCGAGGTGACTGAGGCAGTTAATCAGAGCCCATGGGGTGGATCACATCCACCCTGAGTTCCTGAAGGCTCTTGATGTTGTAGGGATGTCCTGGTTGACACACCTATAAAATGTTGCATGGAGATCAAGGGCTGTCTGGATAATTGCTACAGGCCATTCAATTTTTTTTTTTAAATTTCAATTCGATTTTATTTATTAAATTCAATTAAATTAAATTTTATTTATATAGCACCAATTCTCAACAACAGTCACCTCAAGGTGTTTTATATTGTAGAGTGAATCCCATGTCCCATTTTTAAGTAAGATCATTGAAAAAGCAGTTTCTCAACAGCTCAATTACTTCTTAAAACAGAATAACTGCTATGATGCCTTCCAGTCAGGTTTTAAACAGAACCACAGCACTGAAACCACTCTGTGTTTAATGACATATGTCTGAATACAGACAGTGGAAAAATGTCAGTTTTAGTTTTACTGGATCTCAGTGCAGCATTTGATACAGTTGACCACAACATATTACTCAAACGACTGGAGAACTGGGCAGGTCTTTCAGGAACTGTACTAAACTGGTTCAAAACATACTAAGAAAACAGGAAATACTTTGTATCAATAGGTAACTTCACATCTGAGCAGACAAGTATCACATGTGGAGTTCCCCAATGTTCCATCTTGGGACCCCCTCTGTTTAACATTTACATGCTCCCACTGGCACAGATTATAAAGAACAACAAAATAAACTATCAAAGCTATGCAGATGACACACAAATATATATCACAATGTCACCAGGAGACCGAGGCCCTGTACAAACTCTTGGTAAATGCATTGAGGAAATTAATGACTGGTTGTGCCACAATTTTCTCCAGCTAAACAAAAACAAAACTGAGGTAATAGTCTTTGGCGCCAAAGAAAAATGATTACAGGTCACCAGAGAACTTCAATCTATACACCTAAAAACCACAAACCAGGCGAGAAATTTGGGTGTAGTGATGGATGCAGACCTAAACTTAGAAAAACACATTAAGACAATAACAAAATCAGCTTACTATCACCTCAAGAATATTTCAAGGATAAATGATCTGTCTCAACAGGACCTGGAAAAACTAGTCCATGCATTCATCTTTAGTAGGCTTGATTCCTGTAGCAGCATCTTTACAGGTCTACCTAAAAAATCAGTCAGACAACTACAGCTCATTCAGAACTCTGCTGCTCGAGTCCTCACTAAGACCAAAAAAGTGGACCACATCAGTCCAGCTCTGAGGTCTTTACACTGGCTGCCTGTCCGTCAGAGGATAGACTTTAAAGTTCTGATGCTGGTCTATAAAGCTCTGAATGGTTTAGGACCAAAATACATCAGTGACCTTCTGACCCAATATGAACCTTCCAGATCCCTCAGGTCATCTGGATTCATTTTTTTATCAGTTCCCAGAGTCAGAACCAGACACGGAGAAGCTGCATTCAGCTTTTATGCTCCATATATCTGGAACAAACTCCCAGAAAGCCTCAGATCAGCTGAAACACTCAGTTTATTTAAATCCAGGTTGAAGACTCACCTGTTTTCAGCTGCATTTGAATGAAACACCAAATCCACACTTTTAAGCTTAAATTTCAAAACTTAAATTTTAGCTACTGATTTTATCTATTGTTCTGATTTTATCTTCTGTTTTTTTTAATCAATTTTAAATCATGCTTTTTATTTGTTTTTGTTTTTTAATGTCTCTGTAAAGCACTTTGAATCACCTTGTTGTTGAATTGTGCAATATAAATAAACTTGCCTTGCCTTGCCTACAATAATAGATACAGAGAAAAACCCAACAATCATATGACCCCCTATGAGCAAGCACTTTGGCGACAGTGGGAAGGAAAAAACTCCCTTTTAACAGGAAGAAACCTCCGGCAGAACCAGGCTCAGGGAGGGGCGGGGCCATCTGCTGTGATTGGTTGGGTTGAGAGAAGGAAGACAGGATAAAGACATGCAGTGGATAAGAGACAGGTTAACCCTTTAGAGCCGATCGGAGCGGACACGCTCTGTTTTGCGTAACTATTTTTAAATCCCAGTAGCACTGCAACCACGTAAGCTAGCGCAAAATTTTTTTTTGCATATGAAACCGGAGGAGTTGTACTTACATCTTATGCCATCAGCTTGTCCTAGGTCACGGTTTCCTTCCACATAAAGCTTTGCAAAAACTGCATAAAAAGCGCTTGCAGGAACAAAAACATAATATTCCAGAAACACGCTTTGCCAATCCGATCAGCTGTTCATAACACTTCCTACGTTGGAATAGACGTCAGCACCCCCGTTCTCTGCGGCCTGCTGGAGCAGGGGGGGCTAGGAGGAGTTGGCCGTCCGGCTGCGGCCTGGGGTGTGGGGCCTCCCTGCTGCTGCGGAGTCGGGGCGGTCTGCCTCTCCCCACCGCAGGGAAAAGGGTAACACCACCTGGGTCTGGGTGCAGTTCCCCCCTCCAGGGGCAGGGGTACCTAGACCCGGTTTGTAGAGTACGCTTGGGGAGTGTGATTGCGTATCCACAGGTTTCTGTAAGAGCGTACGTAGGCTGCCATGACAGACCACTACTTCCGTTGTCCGGTTTTATACTTCCGGTTACTCAAAGCGAGACCCAGCGTTCAGTCGTTGCTAACAACAAAATCAGTTACTTTGTGCGGTAATAAGTGGCTTTACCTGTTCGAAGATGAGCTCGGGTTCAACGTGTGCTGTCATCGGCTGCCACAATAATTCAAGAAAACTGAAAAACGCATTAGAAACATTTTGCCTTGAGCATCAACAACTTAGAAAGGCCTGTCCGTGCCCACCGCCCTACGCACTGCACTCTATGCCGCGGAAGGAGGATCGGAAACTGGCGTGGCTGGCAGCTTTAAGACTCAAACACCCTCCAAAGAGAGTTTATGTTTGCTCCTTTCATTTTATCGATAAAAAGCCCACAGAGCTACACCCCGACCCGGAGCTTTATCTGGGCTATGACCGACCCCCACCGAAGAAAAGAAGAAGGCTCACTCGGACCACTTTGAGTGTGACAGCTTCCAGTAATACGAACAAAAACACAGAATCTGTACCCGGTAAGTGAAAGTGTAAATGTGGTTTGCCACAGTTTCGCATTTTAAACACGCAATTCTTTACTTTTACTAAATAATAGCCTATGGTGAATGGCGTTAGTATCAGCACTAGCTGGTTATTAGCAGCAAAGTCAAAATTTTAACGAAAGTTTATAATAATAATAATAATGCCAAAAGATTAGCTCCAAGGGCTGTAAAAGTCTTAGGTTTGTGTTTATAAAGAACATGTTTTTTCAAGTCGAGAAAACTCAAGTAAAAAAGTTAAAGGCAACCTTTGCAAAAATACCAACAGTTGTGACTTTTTTTAGAATGTAAAATAAAATCTAATCACATTAATTGAATAAAATTGTGACAAATTTTTAGGGGACTTAGGAACATTTTATGTTGACATTTATGATTTTGCATTTGTGTGAAAAAATGTAGAATGAGAAATTTAACTCAAATATAATAAGCTAAGTGACACTTTACAGTTTCTCTTATGCTAACAATTTGACTGTACATCTGATCATATTTTTGTCTTATTCAGACTCCACAGTGTTACGTTCAGTGGAATTAGACCAGGCCAGCATCTCCACACAACCCCCTGAGCCACATCTGCACTCAGTCCACACACAGTGGGAGGATCCTTCGCAACAAGACCATCAATACTGCAACAGGTCTCGCAGAAAAGATGTGCAGGATAAGATGACTCAGTGTGATGAAGTTGCATATTTCATTCTTCAAAATGATGCAGACGCTTTGCTGTACACTGGGATAGCCTTAGAAACATTTAACACACTTGTGTCGACACTGGAAGGATATGACAACAATGAATTTACCATGCCTGTCCGAGATCAAGTCCTCATGACACTTATGAAATTAAAGAGTAACCGTGTAATAGGTGACCTAAGCCGCCAGTTTCATATATCACAAAGCATGGCCAGCAAGATCATCTCACACTGGTTAGACAAGCTGGAGGAAGTTCTCCGACCATTAATTCCATGGCTGCCAAAAGAAACTATTCAAGCAACTATGCCTGAAGCCTTCAAGAAGAACTTTCCAAATAGTACATGCATTATAGACTGCAGTGAGACCCTTTTACAGAAACCCAGAAATCTGGGCTCAAGAGGGGAATCATACAGCCATTATTATTCACACAACACAGTCAAATATTTGGTTGCTGTTGCACCATGTGGACTAATCATGTTTGTGTCTGCGGCATATGGCGGCCGATGTAGTGACAAATTTATCACAATGGACTCTGGAATATTAACATACCTAAAACCTGGTGATGAAGTCATGGCAGATAGAGGTTTTACAATTAAAGACTTACTCTTTGAGAGAAAAGTTAGATTAGTAATACCCGCTTTCACAAAAAAACGTAGACCGCTAACTGAGGAACAGGTAACATACACACGTCGGATTGCAAATGTAAGAATCCATGTTGAAAGAGCAATCAGACGCTTGAAAGTCTACAAAATACTTTCACAAATTGTTCCTATAAGCATGGCTCCTAAAGTAGACAAGATACTGAGAATATGTGCTGCTCTAGTGAACTTAAGAGAGGATCTCATTCGTGATACACAATAATTGTGTATGTTATGAACAATTGTGGACTCGGGGATATTAAGATGGTTACTCAGGACATAAAGTTGCGTAGTGTAATGTAATTATTTTAAAATTTGATGTACATATATGTAGAGAGTAAATAATTCCAGGTCTCACTTTTTTATCTTGTGTTCTAGATGAAAGGTTATGTGATACAGTGTGTGTGTGCGTATGTATGTATGTATGTATGTATGTGTATATATAAAACAATTGCAATCAATCAATTGAACAATTATTACTTTTTTATTCAACCACAATGTGATAAATTTCTTAAATGAAAAAAAAATGTTTTTCTCAAATCTACAATAATTAGTTGTGCATTCTTGACATTTTTTTGTGTTGGAAGATTACAGAAATACAGAACTATTCACAACATTTAATGTTGTCAGTTTGTCATTCATTTCCCACCATATGTTACAACTACGTACATTTTAGTTGTATTGAAATATTTAACAGATTTCATATTGAATGTCTCCTTTCATTCACAAGACAGACACCAAACTCTGCAGACATGTTGGTGTCTGACTGTCCCATTTATAGTTGTAACATGTATTAAAGCTTGCCCATTATCTTCAAGTATCTCTCATTTAACTGAAACCGTCCTGCTGCATACTCCTCTACAAGTCGAGGTAAGAAATATGAGAAGTAAAACCCTCTCAAGCATTTTACTTGTTCCTTTACAAATGCTTCATCATATTGCACTGTAAATGAAACATGCTCAGTAGGTGTCCAGATCACAAGTGTGGCAGTCTTGAGCCCTGTGCAAAACATTGTAAGTTGCACTTGCATGTAATAGCCTCTGCTGCCAGTTTTCTGCAGCTGCAGTTCTCCATCTACCAGTTTGATATCGCTGCATTTCTGGGTAAGCTGCTCCGTGAGTGAAGGATAAGTCTGCACAGGACATTTTATTTCTAGAAGCACATCTGAGTCAATGACCCCGTCAGGACTCGCAGAGAGCCATGGCTCCTGGATGCTGATAACACTACCCATGTGAAGGATGTTCATACCCTGTTCTTTCAGCTGATGACAAGCTTTAACTTCATTTTCTTTACCATAGTTTGTTTCATAATTCCCACGAAAGGAAGGGTACATGTGCTCAGATAAAAATTTGTCATTTTTTGGGTGGCACGTACTGGAACTTTTTTAGCAGAGCTTGCTGTAAGTCTGATTTTCCTGCAGTTGTGCCACAAATCAGATGCACTTTGCTCTTTTGTTTCTTCTTGTAATTGTTCTGCTTGCTCTTCAGAAACTTGAATGTATGCCTGGTAGAATGCCCTGCATGGATTACAGCTTAGTTTGTAACTGTGTGCTTGGTGTGGCTGAAAAAATTGCTCATCAACTTTACTGTTGCGGTGAGGACCTGCAGATGGCGAGGCATTGTAACACTTTCCAATTAATGTGTTCTTGAGGAGGAAAAGTGGCTTCACTGGTGCTTTGCTAACACTGTCAATAAAGTCTTGATGTGTAAGGTGATATGGTGTGTTAGGGAGAGATTGTGTCACTGCAGTCCGGGAGTTCACATCGTACTGCTGCTCTGCCCTGTGATGTCTGAAGTTTATCTGGCTTAGACGTTTAGGTTCAAGGTTCTTTGCTGTCCCTGCATTCCACCTGCGCTGCTCGTCTGTACACGCAAGCCCTGTCTTTCCACTGATCGCAGCATTCTGCACCTGTAACAAACATTAATAGTTTTTTCTCACTGTCAATACTCAAGATTTAACATAACGAGGAAGTTTACACTAACAAAAGCAGTACACGGTTGGTGTCCTGCATGTTATAGATATGACCCTGGGTCAATACACCTGAATCATATCCAAAACAGATATAAACACTGGCAAAGTCACCCATATTATCCATTTCATATTAATAGTCAGTTACTTTTTGATGCAGAAATATACATCCACAGTCTAATTTTTTTCAAAGTAGTGTGTGTGTACAAATATACATATATATAAACAAACATGTATTATACTACTCTGTGTCACTTCTTATAACTATAGTTTTTCTTGTCTTGTAAATTTGACCTTAATGTGCAGTCTTTTATTTTTTTAATATTTTATCTTCATGTGATTGTACAGCATACAGCCCACACAAAGTTAACGAGTGGCTTTCACATGTAAACAGTGCTCCACGTAATACTTGGCTAGATGGCAGTAGCGTGACTCCTTAATCACAGCCTTTGACCAGTCCAGTGTTTCTGTTTCAGTGATTTAAACATTGTGATATCCAGATAAGTGATATACCTTCCACAGAATAGCAGCCGCATGGCTACATGATCTCCCTAATCCGGCGATACAGGAACAGCCGACTGTCTCCACTACTCCACTTTCTCTTAGCATTGCCCATGCTAAGTGTTTCGCTTGATTAATACTCTGGCTCGGCTCTACAGCTGCTTTAAGAAAAATAAAGTCGCCTTGTTTGTTGAGCAGTACTTTATCAATTTTGTTGCTGTGCAGGTAATTATACGCCTCGGTGCTCTTGTAATTACGTAATTCCTCGCCATCAACGCCTTCGGAAAATACAAGGTAATTAATAATGTCGATGTAGCTAACATCGGGCCATAGTTTCATGTCATCTACCCACTCCGTGAGAAGTGACGGGTGAGGCACTGCAACTGAACTGTCCTCGCTGCTTTTTAAAACATCTTTACTGTGTATCCACCTTCGATGTGTTGCCATTTACTCCAGGTAAAACAAACTGCAGTGAGAGAAATCTTTATCAACAGTGAAGGTGTAACCCCGCAACTGTCAACAACAGCGCAAGCGGAAGTAAAAAACCAGCTTCCGCTATGAATCGGGGTAATGGCGCGAAATCAGAAATACTGTGGATACAGCGTCTCTTTATATTTGTCTCCACGTCGGTTGAATGTGTAGTGCACATGAGAGCATGAGGGTGGGAATGGATGTTTGTGTCTGTGTGTGCCTGTATGTTTGTATCTATATGTCAGGTCGGGTATCAGACGCCACCTCTCTGGGGACATCTCGGGCCTTCCAAGGTATGGAGGCCTATCTCCACCCACCACCACTTCCCCTGCCGGTGGCGGACTCCCTCAGGTGTCGGAGCGTTGGTGGTTCTTTGTATCTGGGGGTGGGCGTCCGGGTACACACCGGCTCACTCCTTGGCGGCCGCTTATTGGGGCTCGCTCGGGCCATTTCGGAGGTGGGGTGCCCCCGGCCTCTCGGCCTGGGGCTCGGTCACTCAGGCACAGCTGGCTGCCGGCGGAGCCCACGGGCGCATCGCTGCAACTCCCCCTGGCTTCTGCTCCGCGGCTGCTGAATGAGCCCTCATCTGGGACTCTCCTTAGCTCTTACTGGGACAGTGGCGCAGCTGCCCCTCTGTGGGTCTTCCTTGGTCTCTTGTGTTCTGGGGGCCTCTGGATGTCTGGAGTTTTGATCTCCTCCATACCCGCTTGATACCATAAAGGACAGGGCTGTGGCTCCCCACACTCCCTAGCAGATCATTACATGGAGAAACCTTTGGAATGCAAGCATGCTGATCCACACAGGTATGCACACAGGTGTACGCATGGGTATTCACAGACGCGGACTAAAGCTTTCTTGGCTGCTGCCTCAAAGCACACTGTGCGCTGTCTATCTTGCGTGCTGAACAATATCGTCTATTATTTAGTAACTATTGATATCTATGACTAGCTAGTTTATTGTGATGGTGCTTTTTTTTTCTATTATTATGTTGCTCTTTGTTGTTTGCTGTCTCCTCTGTTTGTTTGTTTTGTTTTTTTTCTCCATACAGGTGACCCAGGAGTTTGTTTTTGTTGTTTGTTTGTTTTTTTCTCTCTTCCCCCCCTTCTCACCGTCTCTTCTCCCCTTTGGTTTTCTTTCTTTCTCTCCCCCTCTTTCTTTCATTCTTTCCCCCTGTCCTATTAAAAAAAAAAAAAAAAAGATGACAAAGGATGAACTGAAGCTCCGCCATCACGTGATGTCACATGCTGCTGTTTCTGATGTCACTTAGGGAAAAAAAAAAAAAAAAAAAAAAAAGGAATAGACGTCAGCGCGAACTTTTGCATTTCCGCCATTACCTGCCCGAAACCGGAAGTGACGTCATTTTCGCGGAAATGTAGTCTTTTTTACGATCAGGGCCTTAGGGCATATACTGGTCTTTTTAAAAGTTATCTTTGACTTTATGCCTTTCTGTGTCGTTTCTGGGATGCTTAGGACTTATATTGCACTGCTGGAAATAGTTTATTTTGATGCATATACTGCTTTTTTGCAAATTTGCAGTATAATATTTATTTTCGTTTTTCCTGCAGTGTATAAAAATTGGTGTATTTCAAAAATAAAACTATGAAGACACTCAAAATAAATTTCCTGTGGTGGGAAACTATTTTGTGCAACTTTTTTGTATTTACAGTTTTGAGGGATAAGCCTCTTAAATTTCTCTAACTACAAATATATGTTAAAAAAGCAAAAACGATTTTAAATTTTTTTGTAGTTTATTGCACTTTTTTGCAATTTATGTAATTACTATGCACTTAATGAATACATATTATTAGAATCTGGGCTATAATGGTTGTATTGATGTATAGCAACTTGAAATGCTCCCAAAAATGGCTCTACAGCATGTAAAAATATAATATAAGCTCTGGCGGACTTGGTTCTATGGTAGGTCTTAAAGGGTTAATAACAGAGAGGTCTATTAACACAGAGTGTGAAAGGTGACTGGAAAGGGAAAACTCAATGCATCATGGGAATCCCCGGCAGCCTACGTCTATTGCAGCATAACTAAGGGAGGATTCAGGGTCACCTGGTCCAGCCCTAACTATATGCTTTAGCAAAAAGGAAAGTTTTAAGCCTAATCTTAAAAGTAGAGATAGTGTCTGTCTCTCGAATCCAAACTGGAAGCTGGTTCCACAGAAGAGGGGCCTGAAAGCTGAAGGCTCTGCCTCCCATTCTACTTTTAAATACTCTAGGAACAACAAGTAGGCCTGCAGTGTGAGAGCGAAGTGCTCTAATAGGGTGATATGCTACTACAATGGTTCCCAAACTTTATTTGCTAGGCCCCCCTTTGTCTTACAAGAAAAATGTTCGCCACCCCCCCGCGCATGCACGCGCGCACGCACAAACACATCCTCCAACCACACACACACTTATTTTGCTCCATTGCAGTTTATTTCACACCACAAACATTTAGTAAACAATTAAGCAAATACAAGTAATATGCAATAAATGACAGGTAGTAATAAAATAAACTACTAACTCTTTTACACTACGTCCACACCTACACGGGTATTTTTGACAATGCAGCTGTTTCGTCTACACGTAAACAGCGTTTCGAATCACCTAAAACTGAGATTTTTTTTAAAGCTCCTTTTTTGCGTCTATGTATGGACGAGGAATATAGAGTTCATCATGCAACGTCAAAGGTATGTGCCTTTTTTCACGTCACGCTGTGCGCCACGTTATTGTTTACGTGAGATGAAATGCAGAATGGCAGATAGAGACAAAATACTGTTACTGTTAATCTGACTATCTGCAGGTTTTAAACGCTTACATATACACATGCAATTACTGTCCCTCCATTTAGAAAGGCAGAGGCGTCACGGTTATTATTGTATGATTATTTTACTATTTATTTATTATTTTACCTGTAGTTGTTTTTTTCCCTGTGTAATAATATTCAACTTTGCTATCAATACATTTTTCAAAAAATGCCTCTCTGTGCAAAATGGGTTCAAAAATATAAACAGCTGTGGGATACTGTTTGTCCGTGATTTGAACAAATCGTGGCAGGATCAGCCTGATATCAGAATCAGAATCAGGAGTAGTTAGTCATTTCAACAAGTGTTTGTGTACTAAAAATCAAGAATGTGGGATACTGTTTGTCCATGATTTAAACAGCCCAGCGCTGCTCCCGACACAGGGAAAACCAATTCTGCAGGGAGACCTACCTTGGCACTTGTGCACTTCACCATATTTTCTAGTCTTTGGCTTAGAATGAAGTTGGTTTGGAAACATATTCAGCTATGCTTCATCTCCTGCTTTGCGTTTCTGTGGCCGCCCTGTGCTATCAGTGTCCAAGTGTTTTGCCCCCCCCTCCCCTTTTCATATAGCGCCCCCCCTGCAATGGCTCTGCCCCCCCCCCCCCCCCCTAGGGGGCGGGCCCCACACTTTGGGAAGGTCTGTGCTACTATAAGGTCATTAAGATAAGATGGGGCCTGATTATTTAAGACCTTTTATATGAGGAGCAGGATTTTGAATTCTGGATTTAACAGGGTGCCAATGAAGGGAAGCCAATACAGGAGAAATATGCTCTCTCTTTCTAGTCCCTGTCAGGACTCTTGCTGTAGCATTTTGGATTAATTGAAAGTTTTTTAGGATTTTTTTTTTTAGGACATCCTGGTAATAATTAATTACAGTAGTCCAGTCTGGAAGTAATAAATGCATGAACTAGTTTTTCAGCATCACTCTGAGACAGGATATTTCTAATTTTAGAGATGTTGCACAAATGGAAGAAAGCAGTCTTACATATTTGTTTAATATGTGCATTGAAGGACATATCCTGGTCAAAATTGACTCCAAGGTTCCTCACAGCGTTACTGGAGGCCAAGGTAATGCCACCCAGAATAAGAATCTGTTTAGATACCATATTTCTAAGATTTTCAGGGCCGTGTAAAATAACCTGAGTTTTATCTGAATTAAGAAGCAGAAAGTTAGCAGCCATCCAGGTCTTTATGTCTTTAAGACATTCCTGCAGTTTAACTAATTGGTGTGTGTTATCTGGCTTCATGGACAGACATAGCAGTGAAAGTGTATACTCTTATAATGATATTGCCTAGGGCAGGGTTCGGCAACCTGCGACTCCAGAGCCGCATGCGGCTCTTTAGTCCTTATTCTGCGGCTCCGCGTGGTTTGGGAAAATAAATTACAAGTATTTACCTGAAGTGTATTTTTTTGTATTAGTTCTTTTTAAACTTGTAGTTCTAAATTGAAAGATTACTGTGATATTGAAATATAAAAATAAAATTATATTTCATTATTTTTCGTCGCTCAAAATAAGCGTCACACTCGCGGAAGCTGGTATACTCGCCGAAACGCCGTGCATTTATCGAGACTTTCAACCCCAGGTAGGCCAATTATGGATCTTCGGATCCACATTATGTCAGCAGCTCCACCGCAAACTATGTTAAAAAAAAAACACCGCTCCCGCCTCACAGATGACAGCTTACACTCCTGCGTAAAGATGAAAGTGACTTCACTGTGCGCAGAGGTTCAGGAGCAGAAGTTCCATTGTAAACATATCACGACAGACCTGACGATGTTTTCATGAGCATGCTTTTCGGCACCTCTTTATTGAGCACTTTTCACACACGGTTGCTGTACGCATACAGTTGGCTGTAGCTTTTCAGCTCACAGCCCGACAACGCAATAGCAAAGCGAGCACAGACTTTAAGGCGGCGAGGCGTGATTGCGGGTGCAGCTCAGGTGCGTACGCCTCCCATGCAGCGGTACTGCAGACCACGCCCCGCCACACACATTTACCATGTAAAATACATATGAGTAAATAAATAAATATTTATGAAGAATTTTGCAAATATTTATTTTTCATTTTTTTAAGTAGCATAGTGCTTTTTTCCAATTATTTTTTAAAATTCAGGTCAAGGCTCTGCTATGCTCCAAAAGCCCAAAGGTGATATAAGGGGAGCAGTACACAACAGTTTTTCTTTGCTACATGGATCATTTTAGTTCAGCTGGGTGTCTCTCCTTTTTGTTACATTTCTTTAAGAGAGTTCAAAATGTGTTAATTACATAAATAAAATGTAATTTTCTCTGTAGCACTTCATGGATTTCATAAGCAACACACTTTAGTTGTTCACACAAAGCATAAGGTAAAAAAAACAATATATACAGTGTTATCTTCATTTTAGATGTCACAAAGTATTTGCGGCTTGCAGTGTTTTCTTTTGCGTGGAAACTGGGTCCAAATGGCTCTTTGGGTGTTAAAGGTTGCTGACCCCTGGCCTAGGGGAAGCATGTATATTGTAAACAGAATTGGTCCTAGCACTGAACCCTGTGGAACTCCATAATTAACCTCAGTGTGTGAAGAGGACTCTCCATTTACATGCACAAATTAGAGTCTATTAGATAGATATGATACAAACCACTGCAGCGCAGTACCTGTAATACCTACAGCATGTTCTAATCGCTCTAATAGGATATTATGGACAACAGTATCGAATGCTGCACTAAGGTCTAGCAGGACAAGCACAGAGATGAGTCCACTGTCAGATGCCATAAGAAGATCATTTGTAACCTTCACTAAAGCTGTTTCTGTGCTGTGCTGAGCTCTGAGACCTGACTGAAACTCTTCAAATAAGCCATTCCTCTGCAGATGATCTGTTAGCTGTTTGACAACTACTCTTTCAAGGATTTTTGATATGAAAGGAAGGTTGGAGATTGGCCTATAATTAGCTAAGACTGCTGGGTCTAGAGATGCTTTTAGAGTAAAGGTTTAACTACAGCCACCTTGAAGGCCTGTGGTACATAGCCGATTATTAGAGATAGGTTGATCATATTTAAGATCGAAGAATTAATTAATGGCAGGGTCTAAAAGGGACATTGATGTTTGGAGGAAGTAATTATTGAAATTAACTCAGAAAGATCAATTGGAGAAAAAGAGTCTAAATGAATATCAATGGTACTAAAACTAGCTGTAGATAATATTACACCTGTGAGATGATTATGGATAATTTTCTCTTTAATGATTAAAATTTTATTTGTAAAGAAGTTCATGAAGTCATTACTTGTTAACATTAAAGGGATGGTTGGCTCAACAGTGCTCTGAATTTTGTCAGCCTGGCTACAGTGCTGAAGAGAAACCTGGGGTTGTTCTTATTTTCTTCAGTCAGTGATGAATAGTAAGATGTTCTGGCTTTGCGGAGGGCTTTCTTATAAAGCAACAAACTATTTCTCCAGGCTAAACTATCATCTTCTAAATTTGTGACACGCCATTTCCTCTCCAGCTTACGAGTTATCTGCTTTAGGCTACGTGTTTTAGAATTATACCACGGAGTCAGGTACTTCTGGTTTGAGGCCTTAGTTTTCACAGGAGCTACAGTATCCAGAGTCGTACGTAGTGAGGAGGTAAAATTATTAACAAGATAATCAACCTCTGTTGGAGTAGCGTTCAGATAGCTGCTCTGCTCTATGTTGTTACAGGGCATTGAAGATGATAACAGTGATAACAGAGGAAATCACACCAATAGTATCTTCAAGGGCCTTTATAGTGTAAGGGAACAACTTGAAATCATCAAGCCGAGTCTCCAATTCAGTAATCCTGACCTCCAGAGCTGCAAATATGCTACATTTGTTACAACTATCATTACTGTTAAAGGAGCCCGAGGTAAAGATCTGACACAATGAGCAGGAAAGCGCAGGAGGGACAGGTGAAGAGGTCATGCTCCTAGCGAGTCCGCTACGAGCTAAGCTAAGCTAGCAAAACAGTAAAGACACAGTGAGTAAATACTTTGTGCTTTTTGCGGATGATGTGGTTCTGTTGGCTTCATCGTGTGATGGCCTCGAGCTCGTATTGGAATGGTTCACAGCCGAGTGTGAAGCAGCGCGAATGAGGATCAGCACCTCCAAATCTGAGCCCGTGGTCCTCAACCTAAAAAGGATGGAGTTCCCACTCCAGGTCACGGACGAGTTCCTGCCCCAAGTGGAGGAGTTCAAGTATCACGGGGTCTTGTTCACGACTGACAGGAGAAGGGAGCCGGAGATCGGTAGGTGAATTGGTGTTGCGGCCGCAGTGATGCGAACCCTGTACCGATCTGTCGTGGTGAACAGGGAGCTTAGTGTAGAAGCCAAGCTCTCAATTTACCGGTCGATCTATGTCCCTACCCTCACCTATAGTCACGAGCTGTGGGTAGTGACCCAAAGAACGAGATTGCAGATACAAGCGGTGGAAATGGGCTTCCTCTGAAGGGTGGCTGGCCTCTCCTTTAGAGATAGGGTGAGAAGTTTGACCATTCGGGAGGGGCTCAGAGTAGAGCCGCTGCTCCTTCACATCGAAAGGAGCCAGTTGAGATGGTTCGGGCATCTGACAAGGATGCCGCCTGGGTGAGGTGTTCCGGGCATGTCCCACTGGGAGGAGGCCCCGGGGCAGACCCGGGACACACTGGACAGATTATATCTCTCAGCTGGCCTGGGAATACCTTGGTGTTCCCCCAGATAAGCTGGAGGAGGTGGCTGGGGAGAGGGAGGTCTGGCCTCTCAGCTTCATCGATCGATCGATAGATCGATAGATAGATCGATAGATCGATAGATCGATAGATAGATAGATTCATTCATTCATTCAGATATGGGATGTCTGATTTTTCTGCTCCCTTTATTTTTTGAGGAGTGTATAAACATACTTTTAAAAAGCCAGCTAATACAGAAAAGGAAACAAACGGGGCAGTTTTGTTCATGGAATTAAATAGTTTTGACTTACTGGAAAACATAAAAGTATAATTTAGATAAACCATGTAATGCACTTCCTTTTAGCCTTTGCTGTAATGTCATTGTGTACCTTCCTTTCATTTTTCTGGGTTAATTGCAAAACGTTTGGGTCTCTGGCATTATCCCTTGTTTGACTTCTTGTTTAGACTTGGTCTTCCCATTAAATAAGAAGGCTATTGTCTTCTGTCTGTCCTTTTCAGTGTCGCTGCCATAAGGTAAGAGCACTAACACATAGAGACAAAAAACCATTCATACTCACATTCACACCTGTGGGTTATTTAGAATGACCAATTAACCTAACCCCTATAACCTCACCTGAGAGTTTCCAGGGTACAGTTTGGACTCTTCAATCCAACAGACAACAGCTTTACTCCAGAGTCGTGCAGATCATTGTTACTCAGGTCTAGTTCCCCCAGAGTAAAAGACTTAGAGATGAGAACTGATTGCAGAGCTTCACAGCTTCTCTCTGATAGGTTACAGCCAGATAGTCTGAAAATCAGTTATATTTACGATTAAATAAAATTAGTTATTTTCAACTTACTATAAGTAAAACAAAAATTCCATGTCCATCTCATAAATAAGAATAGAACTTCTAATTCATTATCACACTTAATTCACAAATACTAAACCCTGATGCAGCCACTATTCATCCTCTGTTGGAAACAAGTTGTTTTAGCTCCGTTCAGGGATTTTTATTATTTTCTTTTTATTAATATTCGTTTTTGAAGAGTTAAAGAAAAGCTCTGGTTCCATTTTAATAAGGTTTACATCCACAAATGTTTTGGAAATGCTAAAGCTTTCTGTTGCTATAAACCGTAAATTACATAAATTTTTCAACAATCAAAGTGTGCATAGATGTGTACTCACAGAGCTTTGTTGGACACTTTGACCACTGGCAGCAGCCTCAGAAGAGCCTCATCTGAAGCAGAATATGTCTTCAGGTCAAACACATCCTGATCTTTTTCTGATGACAGTAAGATGAAGGCCAGAGCTGACCACTGAGCAGGAAACAGCTTATCTGTGGAGAGACTTCCTGATCTCAGGGACTGTTGGATCTCCTCCACTAGAGAACAATCATTCAGTTCATTCAGACAGTGGAACAGATTGATGCTTTTCTCTGCAGACAAATTCTCACTGAGCTTCTCCTTGATGAACTGGACTGTTTCCTGATTAGTCTGTGAGCTACTTTCTGTCTGTGTCAGCAGACCTCGTAGGAGAGTTTGATTGATCTTCACTGAAAGACCCAGGAGGAAGCGGAGGAATAAGTCCAGGTGTCCATTTGGACTCTGTAAGGCCTTGTCCACAGCACTCTCAAATGAAATCTGTCTCCCAAGAGAATTTCTTCGCTTAAATGTCTGGGAGGTTGGTTGTTCTTCCAGGAGATTGACTCTAGAGTTGATGAAGGTGAGATGGACATGAAGAGCAGCCAGAAACTCCTGAACACTCAGATGGACAAAGCAGAACACCTTGTTCTGGTACAGTCCTCTCTCCTCTTTAAAGATCTGTGTGAACACTCCTGAGTACACTGACGCTGCTCTGATATCGATGCCACACTCTGTCAGGTCTGATTCATAGAAGATCCGGTTTCCTTTTTGCAGCTGATCAAAAGCCAGTTTCCCGAGAGACTCAATCATCTTCCTGCTCTCTGGACTCCAGTGTGGATCTGTCTCAGCTCCTCCATCATGCTTGACCTTCTTCACTTTAGCCTGAACCACAAGGAAGTGGATGTACATCTCAGTCAGGTTCTTGGGCAGCTGTCCTCCCTCTCTGGTTTCCAGCACATCCTCCAGAACTGTAGCAGTGATCCAGCAGAAGACTGGGATGTGACACATGATGTGGAGGCTTCGTGATGTCTTGATGTGGGAGATGATCCTGCTGGCCTGCTTCTTATCTCTGAATCTCTTCCTGAAGTACTCCTCCTTCTGTGGGTCAGTGAACCCTCTGACCTCTGTCACCATGTCAACACAGTCAGGGGGGATCTGATTGGCTGCTGCAGGTCGTGTGGTTATCCAGAGGTGAGCAGAGGGAAGCAGTTTCCCCCTGATGAGGTTTGTCAGCAGCACATCCACTGAGGTGGACTGTCTAGGGTCAGTTAGGATTTTAGTTTTGTTGAAGTCCAGAGGAAGTCGACACTCATCCAGACCATCAAAGATGAATACAACCTGGAAGGCTTCAAAACTGCAGATTCCTGATTCTTTGGTTTCAGTAAAGAAGTGATGAACAAGTTCCACCAAGCTGAACTTTTCCTCTTTCAGCACATTCAGCTCTCTGAAAGTGAATGGAAATATGAACTGGATGTCCTGGTTGGCTTTGTCTTCAGCCCAGTCCAGGCTGTATTTCTGTGTTAAGACTGTTTTCCCAATGCCAGCCACTCCCTTTGTCAGCACTGTTCTGATTGGTTTGTCTCTTCCAGGCGAGGCTTTAAAGATGTCTTCTTGTCTGATTGTTGTTTCTGGTCTGTCTGGTTTCCTGGATGCTGTTTCAATCTGTCTGACCTCATGTTCATTATTGACCTCTGCAGTCCCTCCCTCTGTGATGTAGAGCTCTGTGTAGATCTGATTCAGAATGGTTGGGCTTCCTGCTTTAGCGATCCCCTCAAACACACACTGGAACTTCTTCTGCAGCTTAGATTTAATTTCAACTTGGCTCCAATGGGAGTCCCTAATTAAAGTTTCTAAAATAACAAATAGATAAAAATGACAATTTATGGAAATATCAAATGCACACGTTCTAATTAAAAGTTGGTAAAAAAAAAAAAAATTAGCCAGCATCTTAAATCCTCTGTGAAATCCTCTTACTGCTCTTTAGAAGGTCAGCCATCTCATCGTGCTTCATTTTCCTTAGGAAGTCTAGTGTGATATTCACAAAAGCCTCTCTACTGCTCCTCTCCTCGCCTGCCTCTAACTGTTCTGGGTAATCAGAGTTTAAAAGCTTCTGGATTTTCTTCAATTCATTTTTCACATATGTGATGATGTTGTCCTCCAGCACCTGGAACAGAATTCTATATGAATACCTTAATCACCCATAAACATTGATTGGTTAGGCAATGAAAGAACAAAGCAGAAAACACAAAAACCAGGAACAACAAAGGAAAAATTTTAAAAAAGGGAAGAAAAAAAAAACTACCAGTGATAGTAGACAAATTTTCAGGAGATAAAGAGACATGTGTATTAAAAAGAGGATAATTACCTCCGATATCCAGGTGTTGTCAAGGTGATGTGTTAGTTTACCCCAGCAACATTATATTTATACTCTAGCACAATCATTATTGTAACTGTCGACAGTAAGAGCTAAGGGTACAGATGAAACTGTACCCACAATCCTCCAGTGAAATGTAAACTCTGGGCTATAGTTAAAAAATAAATAATAATTAAAAAAAAAATCAGAAACATTGTTTCGGCCTGCCCAGTTTCAATTTTTATGGTTTGTTTTACACAGTGTTGAGTTGTGCTCCCAATTTTTTCCACCACTTGTACTAGAAAAGTAATACTTTCATATAGACCATTAATGTTGAGGGCCAAAACGATCAAGTAAAAATCTCATGTATTATAGCATGCTGATTAGAGAAGACAGCGGTCTGACCACCAACTTTCTTTTTTAAGGACAACTGGCTCTGCTTCTCAAGCCACGACATGAACATGGTGAAAGGTGTAAAAGTTGTTGAACATGTACAAACCATAAATATGGAGTCCAGGTGTGTTTGATGCTGCTGGGCAGACTGACCACTGGGAACCTCTGAGCTCTCCTGATCCACTCTGTGGAACCATGAAGAACATGAATAATACAACAAAATAGTAAAGCCAGCTACCTACGGTGATGCTGGTCCTTGGTGTCGTACAAAACCCACTCACACCTGGCTCTGAGAAGGTTCTAAATCTGACAATATGACATCTGGCATTTTTTGTTTTATTGTTCTGTAGTGTCAAAATCGTTTTTAAAACATACTGATATAAAAAATATATATACATATTTCAACAGCAATGCAATCAAAGAGTTTGGAACACAAGTCTCATATCTGTTTTAGATATTGATCCTCAGATGACTTTCTTTTTTAAACTAATCTGTCAAGACAAGCCAGGGTCTAAAGCTCAGAAACAGAAACCAGACACAAACTGATCTCCTCTGAACTAAAGCCATAAAGTAAGAGACCTTGGAGTGCTCTTTGACTCAGATTTCAACTTCAGGTCTCATGTGTCACTAATTCTGACTTTCAATAACTTTAAAATATTGCTGGTGTGACTGATGGGGTCAAATTGATTTTATAGTATTTGAAAATTATTTTTCTGATTTTTACAGGATTTCAATGTCTGTTCCAGAATGCATGTCTTACACAACGTATGATCCAGTTCACACCTGAAACACTGAGTGGAAGCTCCTCCCTACACTGTGTTTGAAGCAAAGTACAAAGGAGACACCTGCTGGAGCAGCTGGAGTCCTACAGACACTCAGCCTCTTCACTACACAAACACCTCCGACAACATCCACTCTTTCCACTCTGACTGTTGTGCTTGTGGAAAAACCAACACACACCGCTTCATATATGAAAACAGAAATATGTGTGAAAAAGAGCCAAGCTGAAATTAAACATGATGGAGGATTTATTCACAAACACTGAGGCACAACAACATTTACACACACATTACCTCTCTGCAGGAGAAGGACACACGCCTGATTTAAAATCTTCACCAATGCCCTTTGACCGGTCACTCTGTAAGGACACAGAGCTGGGTGGAGGTCCAGGTGGGTTCCTGTGAATAATGATGGAGCAGTGATGTGAGTGCTGAGCTGTGACATGGAGAAGAGTAATGGACAGTTAGAGATGGTCATCTCACCTCTGAGCTTTGGTCTGGCTCTCATGTTCCCCACACAGAGTGGTTTTAGAGGGAGGGACTCCCTCCTCTCTGTCCGCACACTGATCCATGCTGCTCAATTCACATCAGCTCACACACACTTTCTACCTTCACCTGCAGAGGAAACACAAATCATTCATGTGCACATCAACTGAAATCCTCCTTTCCATCATGTGTGCTGTATCAGCTGCTTCTTTCACGCTTCATCTCAATGTCACCTGAATGCAGTCAGACAGCAGTGTGAGGCAGAGGAAGCTGCCATCAGCTGCTCTACTATCAGTCCACTAGATGGAGCCATGAAGCACACACGATGCATTCACTGACACACGCTGATTCACTGTGACTGGAAGCTTCAGTCAGTCCAACACGTGTAAAAAACATTTTAAACATTTCAGCTGATCCATGATTCAAAGAGGATCAGCAGAGTTAAAAGCTTCACACTATTTATTCCTGCTGAAACTGCACACACACTGATTTACTGCTAATGAGAAGCTTCTTCCAGCTAGTAACGCTCTGGGTCTGTGAGTTCAGGATTAATGTGGCCAACCAGAGGACCAAGCATGACAACAAGAAATGCGTACATCCGAAGGGGCAGCTAGAGTCAAATGCTTTGGAGATAAAGTTAGAAAGTTGAGGGTGAGATTGTTTGGACATCTACAGAGCAGTGTGTGTGTGTGCCACACCTTCTTGTGTTCACTCCAAAAATATGTCGTCTGACTGCTCAGACTGAGTCAGAGTAAGTGCACTGTTGGGGTTGCAACTCAAGGAAAGTAATCGTTACTGTATTACACATTACTTGTTACTTTTGTTGCACTACCTGTTATACATCTCAGGTCTATAAAACAGCTGTTCCTGGACATTTTTAGATCTGGGTCAAAAGCAGAAGTAATGGAGTTTTTTCTGTGGTGGCACCTTAAACCGGTCCTTTCACATATGAGCTGTGAGAGCTATAAATACAACCTCAAAACCTACTTATTCTCACTGACTTTCAGCTTGTGTTGAGCAGGATATTTTTTTCTTTTATTGTTCAAACTTCTTAATCTCATTTACCTCTATTTGTGTTTGATGATGTGCAATTTTAATTTGAGGCTTTTATGTATTTATTGTTGATTTTATTGTATATTTGAGTGTATTTTTAATCACTGTCAGTTGTTAGAAGCATATTTTGTTTATCCGGTGCACTACTCAAGTCAACTGAGGTTGTTCTAAATATGCTAAAGAAACAAACCTTGATTTTTTTTTTTTTTTTTAGAGAAGCATAATCTCCAAAATCAGAGGTTCCCGAAGTGTGAGGCCCACCCCCTGGGGGAGCGGTATGAAGAAGAAAAAAAAAGAAGTCTTGGACACTGCTAGCTTAATGGACAGGTTTTTGATGGGGCGGTCACACAAATGCAAAACAGAAGATGAAGCATCGCCAAATATGTTTCCAAAGCAACTTCCTTCAAAGCCAATGACTATAAAATATGGTGAAGCATATCTTCCCTTTGGTTTCACCTGCACAAGTGCCAAGGCAGGTCTCTCCTGCAGAATTGGTTTTCCCTGCGTCAGGAACACGCACTGGGCTCTCCAAATCACAGACAAACAGTATCCCACATTCTTGATTTTTAGTTCACAAAGACTTCTTATAATGACTTTCTTGTAAAACAAAGGGGGACCTAGCAAAAAAAAGTTTGGGAACCACTGTCCTAAGTGATAACCAATGCCATATTGGTTATCACTTAGGACAGTGGTTCCCAAACTTTTTCTAAAGCCATTTTAGAGCAAGAAGGTCCATTTTGATGGCAGTGATGGAACTTGTAGAAGAGATATCTACTGCAACAGATAATAATGGTAAATGGTAAATGGCCTGTATTTATATAGCACTTTTATTAGTCCCTAAGGACCCCAAAGCGCTTTACATATCCAGTCATCCACCCATTCACACACACATTCACACACTGGTGATGGCAAGCTACATTGTAGCCACAGCCACCCTGGGGCGCACTGACAGAGGCGAGGCTGCCGGACACTGGCGCCACCGGGCCCTCTGACCACCACCAGTAGGCAACGGGTGAAGTGTCTTGCCCAAGGACACAACGACCGAGACTGTCCAAGCCGGGGCTCGAACTGGCAACCTTCCGATTACAAGGCGAACTCCCAACTCTTGAGCCACGATCGCCACCGACAATAAGGAATAGACTGTTGGTGTTTTGGTCCTGGGTCAATTTTTGTATCATTATTGTACTTTGATTGTACTTTTCTAGTTTTTTGGTTTCTGTTTCTGTGTTCCATGGTTGCTGTTCCTACTAGTCAAGTCCACGTCGGTTATGTTTCCTGTTTTACTTTGAAAGTCTGTGTGCATTGAGTTTTGCTTCACCTGTCTCGTCTTGTCATTTACTCCCAGCTGTGTTCTTCCTTCTGTGTCTCATTCCCTCGTTATCCCTCTGTGTATTTAAGCCTTGTGTGTGCTTCTCCCCACACTCCCCTTTTGTTCGTTAATCAATCAGTCTCAATAAAGCCCTCTCACGTCACTGCAATATCCACATCTTGGGTCCTTTGTTAAATTCTACACAGTTCATCCCTCAAGCCATGACAGTACGAACCAGCCACATGGACCCCACGGCACTCAATCTGTCTGAAGAGTTCGAGGATGATGTGACCTACTCGGTGGAGCTGCTAATTAACTTATGGCTGGAGCACGAGAGGAAAGAATTTCACTAAGCTGTAGCTAACCGGCTACAGCGATTGGTTTCCGGTCTCCCCTGGCTGCTCATCACACTACACCCGCTCGCACAGGATTTCACTCTGAATGAGCTTCGCCTTCACCCCCGACTGCTACCACCCACCCAGCAACTAATGCTTCGCTGCCTGGCCCGACGGAGGATGTTCTGCACGGCCCGTCGGTTCAGCCTTCGAAAAGGAAGTGGCGCTCACGCCGTTGATGCCCCTCGCCACAGTCAGACCCCAGGATTTCAGAACAGCTGGCTGTGGTGAGTAAAAAGGACCATTTTTCTGTTTCGGACTATGGGACTATTTATTCCGGGGCTGTGTTTTGTGTGGGAGATAACAATAATGACGGTGGTTTTTCTGCTCCACCTGCAACGGACATTACAAGGACTGACTTTTCCACGGCCACTTTGAATTCCAGTGACTGTGTTCCCTCTGCTACTTCTGAGCCAGGAGCAATAATAATGATAACTGGGGCGGTTGGGGTAAAGACTAAGAACTGTTTCTCACCTGCAGGTTCAATTGGTAAAACTAGTGTCACACAAACTGTTCTAGTTGAGCCTGCACCTCTGCCTATCAGTGTTTCAGGTTCTCGTCCACTAGCACAGCCTGAAGCTCTGTCGCTAACTACCCAGCCACGAGCTCAGTTAGCTGCCCAGTCAGCTGCCCAGCCAGCTGCCCAGCAGACTTTAGCTCAGTTAGCTGCTCAGCTGCCACTAGCCCAGTCTCCAATGTCCCCTGTCAGCTGTCACTAGCCCAGTCTCCAGTGTCCCCTGCTCAGCTGCCACTAGCCCAGTCTCCAGTGTTTCAGCTGCCACTAGCCCAGTCTCAAGTATCCCCGCTGCCCGTAGCTCAGTCTCCAGTGTCCCCGCTGCCCGTAGCTCAGTCTCCAGTGTCCCCGCTGCCCGTAACTCAGCCTCCAGTTTTGTCAGCCACTCAGCCACCCATTATTTTTATGCAGGGAGAAAATCTCATGCCCACCCTGGGTGTTTCTCATGAACTGGCTGATAGAGAGAGAGAGAGAGAGAGAGAGAGAGAGAGAGAGAGAGAGATGGGAGATTGAGGGTCCTGCGCAGTATCTTAGCTGTTCCCAGGACTGCGCTCTTCTGGACAGAGATCTCCGATGTTGTTCCCGGGATCTGCTGGAGCTTGGGAGTCACCGCACCTAGTGCTCAGATTACCATGGGGACCACCATTACCTTCACCCTCCACATCCTCTCGAGCTCTTCTCTGAGCCCTTGGTATTTCTCCAGCTTCTCGTGTTCCTTCTTTCTGATGTTGCTGTCATTCGGAACCGCTACATCAATCACTACGGCCGTCTTCTTCTGTTTGTCTACCACCACTATGTCCGGTTGGTTAGCCACCACCATTTTGTCCGTCTGTACCTGGAAGTCCCACAGGATCTTAGCTCGGTCATTCTCCACCACCCTTGGGGGCATCTCCCATTTTGACCCCGGAACTTCCAGGCCATATTCGGCACAGATGTTTCTGTATACTATGCTGGCCACTTGGTTATGGCGTTCCATGTATGCCCTGTCTACTAGCATCTCGCACCCTGCTTTTATGTGCTGGATTGTCTAAGGGGCATCTTTACACAGCCTGCACCTGGGGTCTTGCCTTGTGTGATAGACCCCAGCCTCTATGGATCTTTACTCAGAGCTTGTTCTTGTGCTGCCATGATTAGTGCCTCTATGCTGTCTTTCAGTCCGGCTTTGTCCAGCCACTGGTAGGATTTCTGGATACCAGCCACCTCCTCTACCTGCCGGTGGTACATACCGTGCAGGTGCCTGTCCTTCCATGATGGTTCCTCGTCTCCCTCCTCTTTCTTGGGTTTCTGCTGCCTGAGGTATTCACTGAGCACTCGGTCAGTTGGGGCCATCTTCCCAATGTATTCTTGAATGTTCGTTGTCTCATCCTGGACTGTGGTGCTGACCACTCACCAGTCCCCGGCCCCCTTCCTTCCGCTTAGCGTACAGCCTCAGGGCGCTGGACTTGGGGTGAAACCCTCCATGCATGGTAAGGAGCTTTCTTGTCTTTATGTCAGTGACTTCTATCTCCTCCTTTGGCCAACTTATTATACCAGCTGGGTACGCAGGGCGTAGGTGTTGATAGCCCGGATCTTGTTCTTACCATTCAGCTGACTCCTCAGGACTTGCCTGACCCTCTGCAGGTACTTGGTGGTTGCAGCTTTCCTAGCGGCCTCTTCATGGTTCCCATTTGCCTGCGGGATCCCCAGGTACTTGTAACTGTCTGTCTATGTTGCCTTCTGGTAGCTCGATCCCCTCCGTTCTGACTACCTTCCCTCTCTTTGTTATCATCTGACTACACTTCTCCAGCCCGAATGACATCCTGATGTCATTGCTGTATATCGTGGTAGTGTGGATCAGTGAATCGATGTCTCGTTCACTCTTGGCATACAGCAGCTTGATGTCATCCATGTACAGGAGGTGGCTGACAACTGCTCCGTTCCGTAGTCGGTATCCGTAGCCAGTCTTGTTAATGATCTCACTGAGGGGGTTCAGGCCTATGCAGAACAGCAGTGGGGACAGATCATCTCCTTGGTAGATCCCGCACTTGATGGTGACTTGTGCTATGGGCTTGTTGTTGTTGAATTGGCCTCTAGTGTTGTCCGCCACATCCCCATTGAGTTCCTGATGAAGGCTCTTAGGGTCCTGTTGATCTTGTACAATTCTAAGCATTCCAGGATCCAGGTGTGGGGCATTGAATCATAGGCCTTCTTGTAATCAATCCAGGCAGTGCACAGGTTGGTCAGCCTGGTCTTGCAAACTCGGCTGACTGTCCTGTCTACCAGTAGCTGGTGTTTTGCGCCTCTGGTATTCCAATCCCTTTCTGTGCCCCGCTCATGTATTCACCCATGTGCCTGTTCATCTTAGCCGATATGATGCCTGACAGGAGCTTCCATGTAGTACTGAGGCAGGTTATTGGTCGGTAGTTGGATGGGACCGGTCCCTTCTTGGGGTCCTTGGGGATCAGGACCGTCCGACCTTCGGTTAGCCATTCCCGGTGTCTCTTGTCAATTAGCAGCTGGTTCATTTGTGCTGCCAGACGCTCATGGAGTGCAGTCAGCTTCTTCAGCCAGTAGGCGTGAACCATATCGGGGCCGTAATGGTTACTGGACCCTTTTCAGGGAGGTTGCTATGGTCTGCCCTCAGATCCACTAGCCACTGAGCATTGCCATTATGGGTTGCGTCCTTCTCCCATATGCTCTTCCAGTATTGCTCCGTCTCCAGCCTTGGTGGTGCTGTTCTCTTATTGTTCCCTTGCCACTGAGAGTACACCTTTGCTGGTTCTGTGGAGAACAGCTCGTTTATTCTCCTGCCTTCTATCTCTCTGGTGTACCTCCTCAAGCGGCTGGCCGGCAGTCAGCAGTGCTTGGCAGTTTCCAAGGCCTCAGGTATGGACAGCTTGCTGTATTTTTTATGCACCTTCTTTGTCGCAACTTTCTGCAACTACGGGGATCCAGGTTTCAAGCTTGGCCATGATCCTTTCTTTTCTCTCACACTCAACGATCCTTCTCCTATTGCACTTGGGGCTTTGTACCCAATCTCAGGTGGGGGTGGTGATATCTCCCCCCTGACCTTGCTGTAACATTTATGTTGTACCTTGTCAATCTCTGGCTGTGAGAGCAGTCCCTTCTTTCGAAGGTTGGAACACTGAGCTACTAGTCATTGTGGATGTTGGGTATCGAAGAATCCATAGGTCCCTCATCCTATTCATGTACCCCCTTCCGCCAGGGTTACTTGCATAGAAGCATTCCAACAACGTTTTTTGTCTCTTGCCCACCGATGACTGACTGACTGACTGACAGACAGACAGACAGACAGACAGACAATTCTAAGTAGAATGATTAGAGTGTACATTGGGTACAGGATGTCTCTGTTTTGGGAAATATTCCTATTATTTTCCTTAGAACTGTTTCAGTGCTACAGGTACTAACAACTTACCTTAACAGGAAGAAAACTCCAGCAGAACCAGACTCAGGGAGCCGTGGCCATCTGCTGCGACCACCTGGGGTGAGAGAAGGTAGCTAAACATAAAACTGAAATGCAGACCAAGAGTACCCATAATACCATCAGAATTAATAGACTTTATCAATAGACCATAATTCATCTGCAGACATGACAAAATTCTTCACAAAATTAAATTAATTCAGGGACACAGACATAAAGAAATGTTACTAAAACTATATAATAAACTATAGCAATTTCTATAATATCCCTATGATGTCTATACTATGAACACAGTCAGGTAAGGAGCACTGATCCTGAGCTGGTCATTAAAGTCAGCATTAGTTCTCGTCGGTTTTCCATCATATTCATGAGAAACAAAAATGTTTTTTTTATGTTTGGTGTTTACAGCCAAGGAAACATTCTTCATGGAAGTTTAAACTAGAAAAACTAGAAACTGCATGCAGCATAGTTTCAGTTTGCAGCACAGTTTGATCTCTCTCAAGTATCAGCAGTAACAACATGTTATTTAAAAGAGCTGCATAAAGACTAACACACATCCCTTTATTTGATTGATACATTAATCCAGATCACACATAACATTTATTTTATGTCAATTAAAAAGTCTCACATCCTGTTCTGATCTATTAACTCCATCAGTTTCTGTGACACCTCAATCATCAGCTGTCAGTAGAGGAATATTTAACTGAACACTTCCTCATGTCCGAGTGTGTCACAATATGTGTTTGTCTGACTATTTACCAGGTTATTAAAACTTTATTCTACTCTGTTCTTTCTGTTTTAAACCCATTCTACTGTTTTTGTTAATAAATCTGATTCTTTGTTAAATGAAAACATGAAAAGTCAGGATCAGTCTGCTTCCTGCTCTGTAGGTCTTCACCTCTGCTGACCATGAACATGAAAAGAGAGACTAAGACCTGATCTCCTCGAGACAATAATCTGATCCTTGTTAAAGTAGTTCAGACCTTTACACCTAAAAATTGCCAACTAACTTACAAGAGGCTGAGTTCACTGTGTGTCTGATATATAAGGACTCTAATATCAGATAATGGAAACTGATTCATGTTTATTTGTCTTTATCTTTGCTTCTTGTTGTATCTTGTGTAGTGATGTTAACCTTTACATGATTATACCTGCTCTAAAAGCACAGTGTTTTTACAAAATAATGAACTGACAACTGACCACAGACTGATGATTTAAAGAGTCTCCGATCTTATCCATGGAATAAAATGTCTCAAAGGGACAAAACAGCTAATAGCCTTCCTGAACAGTTAATGTGTCTTTAATTTTAAGCAGATCTATAAGTTTTCGGTTCTGCACCTTACACGTTCTTTGATTATGGAGGAAGAGGTATGAATGTTTGAGGCTGTGAGACATTACTCTGACTTTAACTTTATGATTCACTAAGAATACTTCATTACAACAAACATAAGTTTAACATTTATCAGTTCATCTAAATGTGCCATTAAGGGAATATATAAATGTATTTAACATAAGATTGTTGCCATTAGCTAGCAGAGGTTAACCTAATCCAGGAAAACTAACTGAAATAAGTGTGCATTTATTGAGACTGAAAACAATTGAAAAGGAACAAAATTTCAAAGCATTTAACAAAAAAGTCCAAAGGCTTGGGACCTCAAAATAGAGAGACAAACAAGAGACACTCTGATCAACTATTAATGATTAAAACCTTCAAGTGCTAAAAAAAGAAAAGAAAAGTCCAAATCCACTTATTAAGTGAACATGACAGCGACACGAAGACAATAAAAAGCTGCCAAGTTCAAATACTTTTCGAAAACATTTCTGCACATTATTTCTGATATAAGCTTCCATGTGCAGATATTATTATCACATACAGGATTTTAAACATACTGAAAATGTTTGTGTGTTTGTGAATCACAATGATGTTTTTTTTCCATCTATTATTCTCTATTTTCTTTGCTTGCAGTGACCCTGAACCAAGCTGGAGCTGCTCTGCTTCTTGTTCTTCATTGTCACTTCAGTAAAACCTGAATGTTGACTTCTTAACAACAAACTGACTATCTGATGGTTTCAGTTGAAGGGACGGACATTATTCCATGAGCTCAATGATCAGTCTCTAAAGTTTCATACAGATAAGCTTAAACTGTTCATCACAGTAACAAATGTTTCAGTGCAGAGTTACTGACTGATAGCCAGTGTGGATTCAGTCAATCAATAATCTATAATCATGTGGATTTGTCTTCAAACACAAGAGTGATCAAAGTGTGCCCGGAAATAAGAGCTGAACATTTGCTCCAAACATCACAGAGCAGAAAAAAGCAGTCAAACTTTTAAAGGAGGGGAAAAAAAGCAAACTTACAGTTTCTTCCCACACCAACAACAAGCTCAACTCCACACCTGGACACTAAACACGGACACACAGGTGAGCTACTTCCTAGAAGGAGGCGGGACTCCACCTGAAGCTCAGCACAGGTAGGAGGGGCTCAACAGGAGCAACAGCCCAGTTTATTTAACAACACCCTTTAAACTGCTGACAACCAGACACTGAGGTGAAAAGTGAAGTTTCTTTTGGGTCTCTTTCCCCTTTTTCTTTCCTTCTTCCCATTTCCTCTGAAGTCCAATCTTCCATAAGACACAGGATTATTATATTCTTTACTTTCTTGCTTCATTCATCTTCCTTCAACTTCTGCCATGAAATTTCTCACAAACCAACAGGTTCAGGAAACAGACACAGCTTCATTTCATAAAGCCTCCTCTGACCTCTCATACAAACATGATTCCATAAAGAAATCAATTCAGAGTTTCTCTATCATCTGTGTCTCTATATAAATAAAAAGCACTTATTTGGAGTAAACACATCACTGTTGGTATCAACAGCAATCAGCATCAGCAGCAGAGTGCCAGCAATCAGAGAAAGCTCCATTCACACTGAGCTTTGATTTCAGTGGAGGTTGATAGGTTTGTAGCTTGAACCTATCCGCTGGAACGTTGAAGACAATATAATTACACTGCAAAGCAAGACACAAGCAGGCTGGTTTACTCATGCATGAGGGAAATCTGGCTGGGGCCAAGTGTCGTCCCACCACCTAGCCTCCGTCAGACTCTCAGCCAGGTCCCCACAGCACTCCTTTTATTGTGGTTACATGAATATGCATAGGGTCATTAACATATAACATCTTACATAGGTATACATGTGAACAAAGAATACTGTGTGTGTGTGTGTGTGTGTGTGTGGGGTCAAGATGTGACCCTGTGAAGACTCCGGTGCTAGCTGGTGCCAGGCGTCTAGCAGAATAAAAGGCTCTTATACTCAAACAGATATACGTGTGTTTGTTATATCATATGTCAGCAAGAGAAAATACGACCTCTCCTAAGGGGGAGTGTGATCTATGCCAGAACACACTCTGTACAGAGGAGTGAACGCACCCCCCTCTTCAGCTACACAGAGTTCTTACAGACCTCTTTAGGATGAGACATTCTTTCAATCTACAATTGATTATACACTTCTAAGCATATTTGAGTAAATATTTCTAAGCATAAATGACAATCAACAATACAAAATCTAACAGAGGTGGACATATTTAAATATCATCATGATATATGAGAACTAAGAAGAGGTATTTGTGGTTCAGACTGACTTCAGATCTCTGATTGGGATCACTTTTCATCATCACCATGGCAACCTATCTTGCACACTGTGAATAATCAGGAGTAAGAACATGAGACCATCCTCCTCACCCTGATGTCCTTCAGCTGTGTAAACATAAACAAACTAAAGTGACCTTTAGCTTCTTTCTGCTACAGCGCCAACATCCAACTGTAAACACTGAAATCTGATGTTCCAGTTTGAGGGTCAATCTTGTTTTTTTCTCTCTACTAGATATGACAAATTATTAAAAGGCTAAAATTCTTCTAAAGTTAATTCATATTTCATTTGTCCAGAAAGAACACAGTGAATAGGAAGTGACTCGTATAAGTTTCCTTCTTTTCCGCTCAAAGCCTGATTGATCTGCTTCTTGATGCCGCCTGAGTTTAACTGCATATTGCACATCTTTTTTCTCCAGTGAAGAGAGTGATACCAGCTAACATAATCAAACACAGTCCAGCTGTGATAAAACTCCTACTCTGCCTGCTCTTTCTGGTTTTATGTAGAAAACATTCTGTCGCGTCTCTCCACTAGAAAAACTTGAAGTGTTTTGAGTTTAATTATAGATGAACTGCTTCACAAATCAGACTTTTACACATTTCACAGATTCATTTTTCTTGCTCACACATGTGAAACAGAGTTCCACCCCTCCACCCTATGATTTAAAAACAACAAACACTGCTTTCAGTAATGACTCATAATCATTTTCTCAAACTAAAATAAATCAGTACGTCAAAAGGTTTCTGGAAACTAGGAAAAAACTAGACAAATAAAATCAGTACAACATTTTTATTGGATCCTGATCATGTGCAGACTTTACTGTGTAGAAACAGATCTTTGGTTTTATAATTTAATGTTAATCTGACTGAAGTGTAACCCAGAGTAATTTCCTGCACTTATTTCCTGCCATTGAACGCATCACAAATACATGACTCCAACCACATGACTTTGCTCAGCCAATCGGATGGCATGTAGGTCATAGTAAGCCTGTCCCGGCTTCCTCCCGTGAGATGCGTGAAGGCAAGCCAGGTGACAGAGCTGTTGCAGATGCTGATTACTGTGAGCCAGAGCCATAGTGTTGTTGTGCACTGAACAGACCGGAATTGGCCAGGTGAACCTTTTTTTGGGGTATGAAAAAGGATGGCGAGCCAATGAACGGCTAGGAGCAGGACTCATTCTGCAATTGAAGCTTCCACCGGTTGGGTAGGAAGCTATCAAAGACTACGCTCTGTCCCCATTTTCCAGATACACTGATTTCCGCAATCATACACACCATTCCCCGCATTTATGGACAATAGCGCTTGGACATCTCTCATGGACATTCAAATAGAACTCATGGACTTCAGTGTGGATCAGTGTTAACATGTGTTATTAATGGGGAGCTGTTTTTGAGAATCTGTATTGCTTGGTATAAGCCAGAAGAATTTGCTTAGTCGTCTTTGTGCACCCCCACTGGGTTTTTGATTAATTGAATAGCTGCAGCAGGAGTGATTATTTAATATTTTCTTTTCTTGTTATTTTTCTTTGGGGTTTGGTTAAATACATGGTACCTGCAAAAGCATTTTGTGTTGTGTGTATTTATTAATTACTGCCCATCAGCTCCAGTAGCATTCCTAAATCTTCTGATTAATAATAACCAAAATATTTCACTCAATACCTAGCCTGTATTAATTCATTAGCGCTTCATCGGTGTTACAGAAGCATCTGACCCTCATCAGTGTGTTTGACGTCAAGCTGGTTCAGAGTAAAGTTCATTTGTTAACATGAAACCTTGTTGAATCTGCCAGAGTGAACAGACATCTAATACCTCTAATACAGACACACCCAGACTGCTTACTTTGTTTGGAACAAAACGTGAAGAACCTTCTCGGATGAGAGGTGAAACATCTTTAAGCAACTTAAAGAAGTCCAGACACCTTTCTTTGCAAGCTCCTTTGACTACAATGACCTGGATGACTAAGAACCTTCACAGACGAACAAAACATTTTGTACTGCAAACATTCACAGTGAGTTCCTGTTTACACTCTATAAATACAGTCACACTTTCTATGAAATATAAAAATAATCTTATTAACCACCTGCTTCATTATGTTTTTTCCTGGATGACTAGGTACCGTAGTTTTCGGGTCATAAGCCGTTACTTTTTCCCACACTGTGAACACTGTGGCTTATACTGAAGTGCGGCTAATGCATATTTTTTTTCATGCGGCCAAAAACATTTTGCCTGGTAACAGTAGACCAATCAAAATGATAAGTAGTGTATATATACGGTATATATTTTTATCGGTTGTTAAGAGACGTTGTAATGTTGTTTGTGCACTGTTCCGTAAAAAAACCATAAGCAACGTAATTTGTGTGTTACTGATACATACGTATACTTAAAGGCAGCCGTGTTACAGGCGCTGTTTGAGGAAAAAAATCATTTGCAGTATGTATTTTTGTATGTTACCATAACGTTTATGTTACCATGTTTATGTTACCTTACAGATTAAATTAAATGTTAAAAGTCCTCACGTGTAGTATTTCTGTGTAACTATCTCATATTACAGGTGAAACGCATACGGCTTAAAATCTGGTGTGTTTTGTGTTTTTCAGTCTCATCAGGAAAAGTTTGGGATCCAATAAGATCCACTTAGAGAGAATGTTTCCACTCAGCATTCCCGCCTCTTCCACAGCTGTGGAATTTCCCCACACTGCCACAGACAATGAAATAATGTTCTTTTAGCTTGTGAACACTTTCCACCGTTATCAGGTATATTTGATTCTGTCATGGTCGTGGGTCAGTGACCCAGTGTTTTGAGTTTTTTGTTGTTTTTTTTATCATTATTGAACTTTGATTTTGTCATTGTTTATCTTTTCTAGTCTTTTGGTTTCTGCTTCTGTGTTCCACGGTTGCTGTTCCTTCTAGTCAAGTCCGCGTCTGTTTTGTTTCCTGTTTTACTTTGAAAGTCTGTGTCCCATGTAAATGCATTGAGTTTTGCTTCCCCTGTCTCGTCTTGTCAATTACTCCCAGCTGTGCTCTCCTTTTCTGTGTCTCATTCCCTTGTTATCCCTCTGTGTATTTAAGCCTTGTGTTTGCCTCTGTTAGTTGCTGGTTTGTCTGTGTTCTCTCCCTCTGTCATCTGTGTCAAGTCCCTGCTTCAGTCTGTGTCATCCACCGGCGTCTCCCTGCTTTGCCATTTCAGGTCTGCGTTTTGTTAGCTTTCTCCAGTTTAGGTTTTTCTTAGTTCCCGTCCACACCTTTGCCATTTCTGTTTGTATTCCACTTCATGAATAAACTCACTCGCATCTCAGCTGCCTGCATCTTGTGTCCTAATTCTCCAACCCCACACGTCTCCTCAGCGGACGTGACAGATTCTATGTATTAATTCCAGCGCTGTCACATATATCCTCATTAACCATCTGTGCTAGATTCATTTGAGATGTGTTCATAAATGTAGCACAAGAACTTTTCCAATCACTTGTTTGATGTTTCACTTTCACAATCTTCCTTCCAGGCTGTCATCTCATCCCTCAACTCTTCTGACGAGTAAAGCATCAGCGTGTGATCAAACTTTGAGACGATACCTTTACTGAAACCATCTGAGTTTAGCAATTCTTCCAGAGGAAACGGAAGGTTTGGAAAGAGCTGTATTCTGGTTCACAGTCGTAAAACTTCTGAGCTCAGCAGGTTCTTCAGTCAGGATCTGGTTTCTGGCTCCAGGAGTTGATCTCGAGAATCACTATGGGTTAAGGATGAGGACTTACCCGTACCCACGTAATCGGTTTGGTTCCTGTATGGTGATGAATTGTGAAGTTAGAATTCTTTTATGTAAAAAAGCTTCATAATTAACTTTGCTGTGTGTGAAGATGACTCTCCATTTAATAATAGCTGTAATAAAATGTCATGGCCAACAGTATCAAACGCTGCACTTAGGTCTAGCAGGAAAGATTTCAACATTTCAATATGAATGAAGGCTGAAAACCGATTAGATTAATTTCTGATGATCTTTTCTGTGTTTCTTCAAGTTTGTAACATAACATAACATAATATAACATATTAAAGGATGATTTAAGGTTCACGGGAACAGTTTAATTACACACATATTTACTATTTTTTCTTTATATTCTTGTTTCCGTCACTGGCATGTTCAATATGATAACTATATCAGATGAGAAAATAAATCTGTGTAGTTTAAAAACTTTAATTTAATGAAACTGAAATGTTGCTGAACTCTGATGAACGTCTCTTTTAATCTTGTCATTAAAATCTGCCATTTATCATCTTGTAAAATGTTCCCTCTGCTTCTGTTGCACATCTCCCCTGACACTCTCTTCTTCGCCTCTCCTGTGCAGCTGGTCCAACACAACAAAATTGCCAGTGTAAAATTGACACTGTGAGTGTTAAATTTAACACTAGAAAAGTGTCTATATGTGCCCACTCTTTTGAGTGTTAAATTAACACTTTTCAAAGTGTTATATTTTTAACAATGACCTAGTGTTATTTTAACACTGTACAGAGTTAAAGATTAACACTAACCAACACTGACCAGTGTCAACAATATTCTACACTGGTGTTAAGTGTTAAAAATTTACACCAAATAGTGTTGGTAGCACTTTACACTAGCCCTGGTGTTTAGAAATTTAACCAATACTGCCAGATTACAATAAACTCCCATTAATCTCTGATATCTCTACTGCTACAATTAATTAGAATGTATTCACAGCTACAGACACTCTACCCATAAAAAAACCCCAACAGGACAGTGTTCAAAATACTCTGCATTCAAACAGCAGATACACCACAAATAAACAGCGCATAAAGATATACAAAACTACAATATTGGACAATCTACATTTTGTCATTAGTGTCATTTGAAAATTGCCCATTGTAAGGTCTATAATACACCACATTATCTACACAGATCAGTGCAACAGCATCCAGTTTATCCTCAATAACAAATGCATTTAAGTGATCATTGATCATTCCTTTAGTCTCTAAATTATTTAGATCATGCACAAGCGGTTTTAAGTACATCAAAACGCACACAAGAAAACATGCTCTACAGGTTCAACTATTAACATATACCTATATACCTAACTAACCCTATTAGTTAGGTATATGTGATTATAAATTAGGTTGTTTTATATTTTTGCTAAGTACTGTTTAGAATACCAGAATAGGGAGGATGGTATAGGTTTAAGTTTATTATAAAGGCTTTATGGCTTTTCCGATAATACCATGGTGGGCCGGTCACTAGTCAAAATGCCCGGGCGGATTTTTTGTCCCAGTCCAGTAGTGATTTTCTTTCCGATCTGATACCAAGTAATATTCAGGGTGGTATCGACGATACTGATCTGATACCGATACTTTGTACAAAAACTTATTTTATTTATTGTATCTCAAATTATAGCGTCATAATGATTACAGGACATCAGATTTCTTGTTCTTATCACTTAATAATGCAGAGTTCATCATATAGAAATAAAAAAACTGAAGTTGTGCGCTGTTTGAACACCTTGCCTGCCTGCAGGACTAAAGGACTCGTGAGAGACGTCTGTCTCGCCCTAGCAGCACCTGTCCCTGTCCTCCTCTTCAGTTCGCCTCAACATACACACGTCATATTCTGTGATATGATTTACTCTAAGGGGTTTGACAAGGTTAGTGATTTTGTCACAACCATACATGCCAACCCTCCCGATTTTTCCGGGAGAATCTCGAATTTCAGTGCCCCTCCCGAAAATCCACCATTCTCCCGAATTTCTCCCAGACAACAAAATTGAAAAAACATATCGCAGAATTCATAGCGCAGTCAAAGCCAATTCCAGTTTCCAACAATGGCGACAGATACTTAGTTTTAACATTACTCTTCTTTCTCTTTCTGGGTCACAAAAAACCTTTTAACATATTTTCAGGTGAGAATGTAGCTGTGTAAACTTCAAATATCTGAGCCGATCCAAACATCGTTATCAAACCCCCGCGGTCTTTCACTACTCGGGTTAAACATGATATACAAGTCACTTTGATAACTTAAAAATGTTATTGTTTGGCTTTTTCAGTGTTTTATTTGGTCGTGACTAAATCGGTTTGGCTGAGATTAAAGTTATTAGATTAGATTAAATTAAATTTAACTTTATTAATCCCTCGGGAGGGTTCCTCCGGGGTTTTCACACAGCTGAATAAACGTCAAACAGAAAACTGATTAAAGAAAGTGTGAGATGGTCGAGAGTTTAAGTCAGCGCCCGGTTATATTTTAGATAGCAAGGAGCAGACGGCAGAGTTTCACTCCACCGAGGGAGCTCATGATGTACTACCCGGCTTTCTTTAGACCGCGAAGGCCGGGTCCTCAGGTGGAAGCAGCCTCTGAATTTGGACACCCCCGCTGTTTCCGGCCAGCCAATAATAACGGTGACATTTAACGTATTTTATCCGATAAATAAACACTGTAAAATGTATTTATCACCCCCCCACCCCAACAGCCCTTTTAAATGTCTCCCTAATTCTGAGGTCTCAAGGTTGGCAAGTATGGCCACAACACCTCACTTTTTTTGCCACATGTATTGCACGTCTCAGCTGTTTGTGGAGGTAAAATACGTCTGCACAATTACGCTCAGCCATTGTTGTGAGTGCGCACGCCAGCGGCTGCGAGACATTTATACAGCCGTATTTCGCACAGTTTCTTATGAAAGGCGGAAGAGGAAGTAGTTCCTTTGAATGTAGACAATCCGAATGATATAGTTTCTTTCCACTGTGTTCCTGTTAATGATAAACTGCAAATTTACCCTAAATTACTAAAATATCAATATTTTAATGTGAGAATCGATTCTAGAACATAAATGACTGGTATCGGAGGAATCGATATTTCAGGATCGATCCGCACATCACTAGAATTCATGTATTTGGACTAAAGTAAATTGGGAGCTGTTAGCTGTCAAGCTGCTCCTCTGTGAGGAGTGTTAAGGTTCAAAATATTGGGGATGGAGACAAGAGAAAAAACCACAATAACAACACTGGTCCGGCCGGGTTGAGTCAAACGATGATTTAATGATCACACACGTGGGAGATGGACACTGATGCAGACAGCCTCAAAATCTCAAAATGGTGGAGCATTGCTCAAACTTTTATAACCTCTGGTGCCTCCACCTTATCATAAAAAGCCTAAACATTCACATGCTCTCTCTCACACAGCGCCTAAGCTACGACCTTGGCTCCCTGTTTATCTGCTCCTGCTGAAATGGGGCAGAAAACTCCAGCACACTCTGTTCTCTTCTACTCAGACAAATTAGACAATAACCTTCTGCGAACAGTATTTCTTATAACTCAGCAATATAATGCATCATAAAACAATATCATTCATTCACAACAAGTCAGCAATTTAATGTAATGCAAATCAGTTTAACTAATGCAATAGTTATCAGCTTCTTCTAATTCAGGAGAATAATGCAAACTAAAACTACATAATAATTCACAATCTTTAATTAGGGGTATAACATGGCATAAAATAATATCATAATTTTACAATTCCCCCTGATGAGGTCATTAGAATAATGACCTCACAAACACCCTGTAGCCCAGTGTGGCCGGGTTCATCTCTTCTCACTCCTGAGGTCCTTTGTCCCCCTGAGGGGCGAACCATATGTAAGATGACCTCTGTGTTTGCGCAAGTCAGGTGCAAGACAAACTATTACTACAAGGATAGCAGGTCCAGATGACACTCCCCTGTTCTCCCACAGCTTTATTTGGTGTTCCCTTATACCATTCAGACGTAGACTAGAACCTCTGTCCGAAGAGCTCTTAACCTTTATTTTATTGCTGCAGCTACCAGTGTCGTCCAGTTGGGTGATCCTCTGCTCTTAATTCTTCAACCTTAGGGGTTAGACAACCCTTCAGTCGTAACACAGATCAGGGGATTATTCTGCTCCGATTTCAAACAACGATCTGTGTATTCTCCAGAAAAAGGAACAGGAAGGTGTCCCCTTTTTGCCCAAAAGCCTCTCGAACTTCGTTGGTCTGGTGTTCCCGGATTTCCGCCAACCCCTTCATGGTTATTGCTGTGTTTATGGGATCCATCCTTTTGTGGTGACTAGCTGGAGCCCAAACGCCATGACCCTTGGACCCAGTTGATGTCTCGGCAGTCACTGTGTCTGACTCTGCTACGGAGGATCCTCGCATCTCTGTGACCTCGTCTGGTGTCTGTTCCTTTCTCTGTAAGAGACAGAAAACCAAAACACCTCTCTTCCTAACCCTAATAATCTAATGTTATTATCTACTGACCTTCTAGTGATTCAGAATTGGTCTAAAACATTCAGAATGTCCCAGGGACTTATTCTAATCATATCTTATGTGTGTGTAAGCATGTTTGCATTTAGCCCTCCGCACTCAAGGCATTTCTTACACTTTATCAGTCCGGACAGTCACGCCGAACGAAGCTTCTGACCTTCAAAAGGCCGAGTGCCAACTCGTTATAAGCACATTTGCAAGGTGTGTCTGAAAATTATTGAAACCCCTCTTTTTAACAAAAGACAAAAAATTAACAAATCTTCTAAACGCTATTCAGTTCATTTCAATGAGTAATGATTAAACATGAAAGTGATAGTTTATGCTTTTTCACTGATTCTCTAAAAGGTCCGTCTTCTCGGACCGCTATTAGCTTAAGCTTTACCATTCCTAAATTATTAAAGACACAAATGAAGTTATAAAATGTTCAAATAATCCTGGTTTGATGTTAAAGCTCAACCTTCCCCCCCTTTTTTGACACATTCCAATGTGTCAAATCAACGGAGCTAGAACATTCAAAAAAAAAAAGTTAGGCAGCTACAAAGTTTCCCAGACTCTTAAGGTGATCCGCGTGTAACGTTCTGACTCAGGTATTTAATATTTTAATAAATCTCGTTTAATTAACTGCCACTATTTAAACTAACCTTAAAGACATAATTTAAGAAAAGATCACAAAGAATAACATGATATCAGTGTTTTGTAAGCGCGTGCGGCCTTCTATGCTCGAAGCCTTTCCCCTCAATAGATCAGTCAGACATTCGCGCTGACTGTAGCTTTTAACCCTTATTAACTTGAGCACAACTCTACAATGAGCAACAAGTTGCAATATGTATAAAAATGATCATGGTTACACCTGCAATGAAAAATTATATCATTATCCTAACACCTGTAAATGGAAGATTCATCAGAAGTTATAACAATCACAAGAACACAGATGTTAGTATAAGGTCAAAAGCTTCAATAAATGATCATCGATGCAATGCTTGTTGCATGATTCTCATACAATAATAATGCTGACATTGAAAATAACAGTGTAACACCCCCTTTTTTTTTTTTTTTTTTTTTTTCTCACCATATAATCCTCTCATAACTCACCAAGCTGACAGGACAACACAGGTACATGTTAAAATTCTTAAGATCATGTTTAAAGCACAAAAATGGAATTTTCTTTCATTCAGTAATCACTTGTATTAATCAATCAGAAGAAAACATGTCACAGTTTGACTTTTATTAACCACTAAATTTGTCGTGTTATCACTGGTTGTGATTTTTTTTTTTTTTTTTTTTGAAGTTAAGTTGTTGTCCTGCAACCCAGAGGGTTTATTTGTTAGTAGTGGATAAACTTTATTGTGTAACGGCGGGTGTATGTTAAGTTTCACTGCTTTAAACTTGCTGGAAAATCTTCACGTGTTCATGGGTGTAAGCTGTTTCTTCATTGCGTGTATGTGCGTTTGTACATGGGCTAATTTAACGTTTTTTCTCAAACGAGGCATTTCTCTAGCACGTGCCTCTCTCTCACATTTCTCTGCTTGTGTGTGTTTTTGTTTCACCTTCTTGTTGTGATGCTCCAGGCGCCTTCCCAACCTCCACAAGTCTGTTGGCCGCAATTTTATGTGTAAAACTTCTCTTAATTTCTCCTTTAATTCTCTGCTAGCTGCTGTCTTTTCCACAGCTGCTGATTCTTGCTGATTTTGTGTCCATTACTATAATTTTGCTTCGGCCGCCGTGCTTGTGGGGGCAGTTGGTCCAGCCCCATAGCCACCTGTATCAACACACTGAGAGATTTATTTAATATCATTTTCATCACTGTTAATTAGACTAGCAGGCAAGACGCCCACCTTTGCACTGCAGACTACATGCCAGTCTCCCAACACACTCCTCTCTGAGTTTCCGCTTTAAACTCCAACATCATTCACACCCTAGTCATTCAACACCTTATTTGTAGTATCATAATCAGCAAAATCAGCGTTTTACTTACAGGCATGTATCATTGTTTGCAAATCAAAATTATAAAACTCAAAAACACGCTAAACAGGAAGCAAAGTCCTCTGTGCGCGTCACAGCTCATTTGCATGTTCACACACCGTCTAAAAATAGCTCGCAGCGCTGCAGTGCGCTGTCGTCACACACAGGGTCACACAAAGCTCAGACAAAACTCTTCTATTTTATATTACAAAGACGTCTTATATTTACAATCACTGACAGGCCTGACAGATTCAGCACCTAACAAATTTCGACAAATTTAAGTTAACGGGTCCAACCGAAGAAAGCTTCACTTTTTTGTAATCAATTAACCAGTATCTGTTTCCTCCAGAACAGCCTATGGCCTGATTTCTAAAATCCCTAACTCAATTTAACTGTGTCCAAAAAAGCACATCACACCATTTAAACGGTGAGGAGATTCTAACTCCTAGCTTATTTCGGGATGCCCTGTACCCCACAGTTAAAGCCAAACTGAACTACCCCTGTTCGCCGACAGGTCAAGACCGCGCGTCCACGGCCAGGAGGGAGCGTAACCTCCGGGCTATGTGCTTCTTAGCATCTTCCAGTGCCGTCCTATAACAATTTTCACCTAAACAATTTTGACAAATTTTAACATATCAATTAAACAGTATCTGTTACCTCCAGAACAGTTTCTGACCTAATTTGTAAAACTATTAACCAGTCTCTGTTTCCTCCAGAACAGTTTCTGTCCTAATTTCCCTACCAAACTACCTGAGCCTTCAGCTCAATATCCAGGGACTCAAACCCAACATTATATCTGTTACCTCCAGAACAGTTTCATATTTCTTCAACTTCATTAAACATTCTTAAGCAACTTTAACTGCATAACACACGGTGATTCTCATCAAAATCAAAACAGACACTCTACCAGTAATTTCAGTGAGTAGACTTTAATTTAGTCATATCCAATTTGGCACATTTTGGAAATAATTCAACAGGTAGTGCCTTACCTTTAGATAAGCCGGCTTTTGTCCACTCAAATCAGACCACTGGCTCGTGCCTGTCCGTTCGACAACCTCGGACCGTCCAAACTTTTAAATTCCACCCCAATACCACAGGACGAGCCCCCAAGCTGTTAAGGTTCAAAATATTGGGGATGGAGACAAGAGAAAAAACCACAATAACAACACTGGTCCGGCCGGGTTGAGTCAAACGATGATTTAATGATCACACACGTGGGAGATGGACACTGATGCAGACAGCCTCAAAATCTCAAAATGGTGGAGCATTGCTCAAACTTTTATAACCTCTGGTGCCTCCACCTTATCATAAAAAGCCTAAACATTCACATGCTCTCTCTCACACAGCGCCTAAGCTACGACCTTGGCTCCCTGTTTATCTGCTCCTGCTGAAATGGGGCAGAAAACTCCAGCACACTCTGTTCTCTTCTACTCAGACAAATTAGACAATAACCTTCTGCGAACAGTATTTCTTATAACTCAGCAATATAATGCATCATAAAACAATATCATTCATTCACAACAAGTCAGCAATTTAATGTAATGCAAATCAGTTTAACTAATGCAATAGTTATCAGCTTCTTCTAATTCAGGAGAATAATGCAAACTAAAACTACATAATAATTCACAATCTTTAATTAGGGGTATAACATGGCATAAAATAATATCATAATTTTACAGGAGCTTGATAGCTGTCCACCTCCAAAGTTCATTATGAGTTTTGGAGGTGGACATGGTCAACACTTTTAAGAGTTGGCGTAAGACTTTACTTCTTTATAGAGCTTATAGTTGGGGCTGGTTCAGGTCAGCCCTTAGTTGTCATAGGACCAGACTGCTGGGGGTTAGTGCCCCCCCCCCCTTTGTCTGTCTCTTTCAGGGTTATGCAGGCTCAGTATTGGTTGAAGATGCAGTCACATCTCCTTTTAAATAAAAACTCTCCCCCTCTCCCTCACCTCCATCTGTAAACACACATGTCTCAGTAATGCAGTTCATGCATGTTACTAACTAAACTTCTTCCCTGGAGTTTCTGTGCTCTCTCATCCAGCAGGTTCTGAAGGATCGTGGCTGCTGCTGTGGTCCTGCTTGACATCTAGGCAAGGCCAGGCAAGGCAAGTTTATTTGTATAGCACAATTCAACAACAAGGTGATTCAAAGTGCTTTACAGAGACATTAGAAACAAAAACAAATAAAAAGCATGATTTAAAATTGATTAAAACAAGCAAACAAACAAACTAACTAATTAACAAACAAACAAAACAGTATATAAAATCAGAACAGATAAAATCAGAACAATAGATAAAATCAGTAGTTAAAATGTTAGTTTTGAAATTTAAGCTTAAAAGTGTGGATTTGGTGCTTTATTCAAATGCAGCTCAGAACAGGTGAGTCTTCAACCTGGATTTAAATAAACTGAGTGTTTCAGCTGATCTGAGGCTTTCTGGGAGTTTGTTCCAGATATAAGGAGCATAAAAGCTGAATGCAGCTTCTCCGTGTCTGGTTCTGACTCTGGGAACTGATAAAAGACCGGATCCAGATGACCTGAGGGATCTGGAAGGTTCATACTGGGTCAGGAGGTCACTGATGTATTTTGGTCCTAAACTATTCAGAGCTTTATAGACCAGCATCAGAACTTTAAAGTCTATCCTCTGACGGACAGGCAGCCAGTGTAAAGACCGCAGAGCTGGACTGATGTGGTCCACTTTTTTGGTCTTAGTGAGGACTCGAGCAGCAGAGTTCTGAATGAGCTGTAGTTGTCTGACTGATTTTTTAGGTAGACCTGTAAAGATGCTGTTACAGTAATCAAGCCTACTAAAGATGAATGCATGGACTAGTTTGGACTAGTCTACTACATATATTATTACTCTCTGACTTAATTTGATTAATTTATATTACAATGAAGGTGTATAAAGCATGACATGAATATAGAATTCTATATTCATGTCATGCTTTATACATATCTTAAGATATTTCGTCCTAAAAAACTGTCATATGTCACAACCTAAATTATACACTGCACTGCACGTAAAGTAAGTAACATCTTGTATGAGGTGATTAGGGTCAGCAGTGCTGTGTATGGGAGACTAAAGCAAAGTTAACTGCACCAGTAGCAGTTTCACAACATGTTGTATATTATACGTTTCTACCTGTTTGTAATATGTCATCTGTCATGTTTAGATGCAGTGACAATTGCACATTTGGAGTCGTGGTCATATGTGGTTTTTATATACAGGGTATTATTTTTTTCTTTTAATTGTCATTTTTTTCTATTATTCTTGTTTGTTTGCACATCATTATTGTGTGCATATTGCATATGTAACATTACTTTTATTGTTAATATTATTATTAGATACCAAAGATACAATTTGATTAACGGTTTTCCTGTCAAAATAAGTGTTTAAAAGCTGTACAATCCTTATTCTAGAGGAAAATAGAGATAAAATAATCTGAATATTTCTCTCTCACTTATCAGTCTCAATCAATCAGTCTTTATTTATAAAGCACTTTTCATACAGAAAATGTAGCACAACGTGCTTTACATAGTTAAAAGGAGCCCACCCCACCCTCCAACTCACTCCCCACACTCTCATTAACATAAATGATGTGAATACACACATATCCCCCCCCCCCCCCCCCCCCCCCCCCACACACACACACACACACACACACACACACACACACGCGCACACTTAAAGAGTAAAAATTGGGTAAAAATTGGGCTTATAACATGATCAAGGCCTCTTACCCAGTGTCATGGATTCTCTGTAGTTTTGGGGACACAGGTCCAAAGTCTGAGGCAGTAAGTCAGATCGAAGAAGGCCATGATTCTAAAATGGGAGTTTACTCGTGTCATTGTGTATATCCAGGAATATGTGCCTGAGGATAGTTGTCATGAAATCAATATTAAATCAAAGTATTCCTTAATGACCACAGCTGGCATGAGTTCTCCAAAGCTGCCTGCTGTCTCAGGATCTGTCTCCAAAAAGAACCAGGGAGGGCTAACATGTCATGTTCTAAACTGATGAAGAAAATGCACATTAAACATAGTATAAACTTACTGAGTGAAGTAATGTGAAGAGGATGCCTTTAGCTCCTATTGGGTTGGTTCCTTGATCAGTGCAATACAGAATCATTCATCTGGTTTGATGTAATGTCCTTAAAACACGTCAAAATGAGGCTCTGTAGTCTGTGTGGCCTCCACATGCCTGTATGACCTCACTACAACACCTGGGCATGCTCCTGATGAAGTGGCAGATGGTCTCCTGATGGATCTCCTCCCAGACTCCAGGACTAAAGCATCTGCCAACTCCTGGACAGTCTGTGGTGCAGTTGGTGGATGGAGTGAGACGTGATGTCCCAGATGTCCTCAAATGGATTCAGATCTGGGGAATGGGCGGGCCAGTCCACAGCATCAATGCCTTCATCTTGCAGGAACTGCTGACACACTCCAGCGACATGAGGTCTAGCGCTGTCTTGCATTAGGAGGAACCCGGGGCCACCCGCACCAGCATATAGTCTCACAAGGGGTCTGAGGATCTAATTTCAGCACCTAATGGCAGTCAGGCTACCTCTGCCGAGCACACGGGGGGCTGTGCGGTCCCCCAAAGAAATGCCACCCCACACCATTAGTGACCCACTGCCCAACCATCATGCTGGAGGATGTTTCAGGCAGCAGAAGGTTCTCCAATATGTCTCCAGACTCTGTCACAAGTACTTAGTGTGAACTTGCTTTCATCTGTGAAGAGCACAGGGCGCCAGTGGCAAAGTTGCCAATCTTGGTGTTCTCTGGCAAATGCCAAACATCCTGCACGATGTTGGGCTGTAAGCACAACCCCCACCTGTGGACGTTGAGCCCTCATACCACCCTCATGGAGTCAGTATCTGACCGTTTGAACAGACGTGCCTATTTGTGGCCTGCTGGAGGTCATTTTGCAGAGCTGTGGCCTTTCTTTCCTACCCCACAGTACCTTTCCTTATCTTTTGTTTCCTACTCTTTTACTTAGTCTTTGATCACGGTTGTCTTTCTAGATGATTAATTTCATTTGTTCTGGGGCGAGTCACTGGCTCGGGTGCATTCTGGGACTGTCAGTTCACCAGTGTGCTGGCATGCTTCTTAACAAACACACCACTACAGCAAACATCTCAGTTGTACTTGTTGATTTCTTCAACAAAACACTGAACAAAAAATATCCTAGCAACCCAAATATAGGTAAAAGTTCCAGTAAGACTTTAGCATCTGCTATTATTTTCAATCAATTCATCACCAAATGTATAAATAAATAAAAGATGTGCTTACAGTCTGAGGAGATTGTCCCCAACACCACAGATCGCATTCGCAACACTGTCCAGTGATGCTGCATCTCCCTGCAAAGGATCAACTCCTCCTCTCTCAGGCGCCTCACAGCCATCACCTTCTCAAAGACCTTTCTCTTTGTCCGGAGGTCAGCAGCAGCTACAGTTTAACAACATCAGATGGGAAAACATAGTAGCATATTATGATTCAAGAACAAAACATTCAACTACTGCTCAGATACTAGGAGTTTGTTTAAAAAGGATATTTAGAAATCAAGAGCTTACGTTCACTTGTGCTCTGCCAGGGCCAAACGTCGGTCTGCATGAGGGCATCACTGGATACGATTTGCTTTGTTGGTTCAGCGAGCTTGTTGTAGTCGTCAACAGCAGCCGCCAAGCGTTTCTTCTCATCTAAGATGACCTTGTGAATTCTGTGTCGCCTCTTGTTGCTATCTGTAAATAATCATAAAAAGGAACACCTTCACATAATGCATACATTTACATTTTAATCTACACTCATCAATTTGTTTGCTAGAACAAATCACATCCAGCTTAAACAAACCTGGATCTGATTTTATTCTGTTTACAAAGTAGCTGTACAAGCTGTACAAACTGAGCATCAAACGGTCCATTTCAAAGAAACTGTGACACCATTTTGTCTGTAAAGACTTTGTGTTCGCACTCTGATGATGACGACAAGCTCCTCTACTCGTGCCTGCAACGCTCCAAGGCTGCCATCAGTTTGATCCGTTTCTAAGTGAGAGGAATATTAATCAGAACACAGGATGAGTAACAGTCACCAAACTACAGTGGACTCTGTAATCACTGACTTGATGATATTCATTATAAGACATCTGGAGCCTTCATGTGCTGCATTATCATGAGATAACGAGTATGTTGGTGTTCAGCTTTATAAAACCAACTAGTACGACATCACTTCAACCCAGGTCCAATCCAATTTGATCAAACGCAACAACTCTGCCATAAATTCTTCTTTTACAAGGCTTATTTTTCATTGTTTGTTGACACTGTCAGAAAGATCTTAACTCTAAGTTCTTTAATGAGGCCATGGTGGGTCCTGTTGTTATACACGAGTGCATTATATTGAGACTCACCTTCAGCCCATTGCTGCACATCGGCCACCCATTGCTGCAGTGTGTCGTCATCCACACCCAGCTCATTTCTGCTCGCATTCAGGCTCTCCACTTGTTCTCTAAGGATCCTTATGATCTAAGAATACATTAATAAATGTCATTCATATTGACATTTTTAGAGTACTGGTGTTTTCCCCCATTACCACACACATTAAAATGGGTGTTGAAAAAATGACCTTTGGATATCTCTGGCTCAAAGTGCGGCCCAGTTGTTCCACTTTCCTTTTGTTCCAGCCCAAAGCCAGGAGGCTCAGCATGTCTGTTCGCCCTGCATTTCAGTTAGTATACAAATAAGAATGAATGAGCAGGAGACTGAGTGGAATCTCACACACAGACACACACCTGCTTTAGACATGTACTTCGTTGTGATGGCCGCCCTAGACAGGAAACTGTTTACTTGTTCCACCTCTTCTCCAACTGTAGAACCGGCCCCATCCTGAAACGCACCTCCCCATTTGATCTATAGAAAGGAGGTCACAATACATGACTGCTGAATTCATTCAACCTTATAACAAAATGTCTTAAACGTATCCAAGACTACAAGCTGCAGTATACCTCGCACATCCAAGTGTGAGCTACTCAAAATTAAGTACACATTAAGATAAAGTCAAGTAAATAGTATTACGACAACACCAAGAGAAAAACAAAATAAATATCCACCCATCCAAATATGTATCCACACACACACACGTATGAGTATATGGTTATGGCGTTAACGTCATTTTAACAAGATTAACGCTGACAGCACTGATATATATGTGTATCTTACATCATTTGTGTGTCTCTGGATGTATTTCACAAACTCAGCAACTTCCTCATCTTCTTCAATGAAGACACCTTCAAAGTTCCCCTGCTCTGAAGTGCTGAACGAACACAGTGACAGTTGTTTGAAAAGAAACATCAAAATACAATTTTTGTACAAATCCATATTTGATTTATGTCCACAATGCATAACGTACCTTGCATTTGATTGAAAGCGATAAAGCTTGCGGTTTCCATCAACTGACACGGCGAGCATGTCTGGAGTGCAGGCAGGGCAGCTAAAGCATGGCTCCTTGCACATCCTGTCCACCTCACACTTTACAGCACTCCACTCCAAGAAACTTTTACTGAAGGCATCAGCTGATATTCGGCCAGTCTTTTAAGTAGAGGACAAACAACAGAATATTCAAGGACAGTCATCATAAACATTGATTTGCACAATTTCCTTAAACTTGACAAATTTAGAAACTCACCCTTCCAAAATGGGCTGTTCGTTCATCCAGCACTTTGACAAAGGCCTTAAGTGACATCCCTGGTGCAGCTTCTTAATGTCATAGAAAGACTGAAAGACATCCATTGAAAACAGGGTGCAGAAATTTAAGGTGCCAGGCCAATATCCACCACCCTGGAAGTCCTTAACTGAGGGGGACCACATTAGGTCACAACTGGTGCAGCTCACCACTGGCAGTGCAAGGTTATAACGGCCTTTAGGAAGGATAAGGAGAAATCCAGTCATGGCTCAACAAAGACATTCATTTGTTTCATGTTGTGAAGATTTCATGTTGTTTTCAAAGCGGTCTGGTAAATCCAAATGACCTTTGACAGGTGCCCACATATACTGCGGGCCGAGGGTAATTCAAAACAATGTAGCAATGTACAATTTGCACTAAAACCTGCAAACACGTCTATTGTGTATGTACTGTGTGACAAAAGAGCAACTTACCATTTATGGTTACAAGAGCCACAATTGCACCGGGTGAAACCTCAACGTTACCTGCTGGGCAGTCACACACAGTCTGGCCTTTGCACAGGCAACAGCCGAACTAACATTAAAACACACAATATATACAAAAAGAATTGGAAATTAAATGATACACAATAAATATACAATAACAGCACACACTCATAGTACATAGCAAGAAATGCATAGGACTTAAAAACCGTACCTATTGGCCTGTGAAACTCTGATGAAGGCTGCAAAAACCCTCCTGTTACTGCCTCTCTGCTGTGCAGGACAAAGCGTGTGTGAACTGCAATATCACAGTCAGCACAAAGGAATGGAAGAGACAGGCAGTCCAGACACCTCACAACTACTTGTTTGCCACACTGACACACACGGTGTGACCGTGGATCCAGAGTAGCTAACATATTGTCTATAAGACAAGGCCTGGCCTCTTTCCACTTTTGCAAGGACACCATGTTTCTGATCTCCCAGTGAGTAGCAGCTGCCTCAGATGACGTCTCACAAGTCATGGCTGCGTCCTCTTCTCCTTCCTCCAACCACTGAAGGAGCTCCTGACGAAGCACCTCAGTTCCACACACTAACAGAAAAAAAATAAAGAAGCTCTTCCACAAAGTGAAAAACACTCTGGGCAGTATGTTTCTTAGGACTGCACAAAAGCCCTGCCTAACTCAACTATAACAACAAATATAAAAGAAAACTTTAAAAAAGGAATCACAACATATAAAAGAAGGTAAAGTACCTTTTGTTGGGTTGACACTGGCAACATAACCAGGTTCTTCACGTGGACATTGATGCTGATCTGCGGACACTGGGGGGAAAAGAGATCGAAGAATATTTACTTACTGAAATTCTTTGGTGAAAACAAGTTGTGAGATAAAATCAATGGTTGTGAGAACACTGACCACATGGCAACTAGTACTTCGACTAGATGATGGTCTTTGAGGAATAAAATCTCCCTGTCTGTCATTTTTTCCAGCGCACTGGTCTTGGCTGAGGTTCACTCTGTGCATCATTCTACGCAATTAACGAGGAAAAAATGCAACACCTAAAATACAGACCATGATTAAAACGTGGTGGGGGCGGCATCACAGGCATGGGCAGAAAAAACCCAAAACAAAACGCTCATGCTGAGCCACAGCTGTAAAAGCTGCTGGTCATAATATCAGTTTGGTTATGTGGTGAGAGGGAAACATGAAGATGAAACCAGGAGATGTCCTTACTGAATCATCAGAGCTGAGCAGGTGATGGAGAAACAGGTTTACCTTTCAGGTGACATGAACGAGTTGAAGTTATGAACTGTTTCTGAGAGACAAATAACACCAGGATCCTTTTCTAAGTAGCTCACAGCTGGTAACTGTGCAGGTGCGGATCTAGCAAAGTGTTGCCAGGGGGGCAGGTAGGGCATTAACAGGGAGAGGGGGGCACAAAGAAATACTTTTCTTTCTTATTCTCATTTAAAATGTCTCACTTTTAATAAATAATTATCTGAATCTTACAACCAAAGTTTTTATCTGATGTAAAATGTATAGAAATCCTACATATACCAACAAGACTGTACATCACTGTCACAACAGTGTTTGTTTTCATTCAAAGGCTTTATGGCTTTAATACCTGGGGGGCCGGTCTCTAGTCAAAATGCCCGGGCTGATTTTTTGTCCCAGTCCAGCCCTGGCCAACAGGGAAACAAACGCCGACACTGCGGTCTCGGACGACAGTACACCTAAAGCTGGGCAGACACTGCAATTTTCAAACTGCACGATTGACTCGCAGGGGTTATAAGTTGGTAGGTCACGATGCAGGTCTCACACTATACCGCCCGATGCTCTGATGCGACCTGAGTGCTCACACTGTGCCTCCATAAAATGAAGGTTATAACAGAAAATCTGTCGCTCTCTCCGTCTTTCACTCACACAGACACACCACCACCATCAACTTTGCTAAATTGCTAATGAAAAACATTGATCAGGCAGCTGTGAATGAGCAGCAGTGTAAATCCAACTATTTTCACGGTTGTTGTGGTCGTGATAATTTTGTGATGCCACATCGAAAAGGCTCGGATGAGCTTTCCAAAGTTCTACAAGTTGTGCCTCCATCGCTTGTGTCCAGATCACAGGCTGCACTGCCGTGCTGCTCCGTCTTTTTCACCGACGTTTACGTGTTTGCGCGTGAGCAGTGTGAGCGGCTGCGGTGACACCCTCACGAGCGAGCAATGTTTGTTTCCCTCAGAGAAAGAAAAAAAGGCTGCAAAAGTACAGGGAGGAATGGGAAAAGGAAAACACCTGGCTGGAAAAGGTCACCATAACACCTATAAAGTGCACTGCACTGTGTGCCGGCGCACTTTTTCCACAGGCATGCTTCTAATGGTGGGCACATGAAGAACATGAGGGGCGTGAAAATTTCTTGTCCACCAGGCCACGGCAGAAGCAGATATGGTATGTAAACACTGGTTTGTTTTTTAAACCCTCTGGTTAAGGTTAATATGGGCATGTGCAGTGAATATCAGCGCTATGTGGCCAGAAGTGTGATAATATAATTTATTTTGTGTAATAAACAACTGCAAGGATAGATGATTACAACAAATAGATGACTAATACATAAAAGTAATACATAGATGAATAATGATGATGAGTTATGATGCGTAATCATGGGAACAAGTGGGTTTACAAATGGGAGCAAAAGCTGAAAAAATGCCTCTACTTAAGCCAATTGCACTAAATGCACTAAATGTGCACAGTTACAAGAATATTTTTCTTTCTATTGTTTTCTATTAATTTATATAATTTTAAGTTAAGCAGGACAGAGTTCTTTTAAAGAAAGATTTACTTTTATTCTCAAAAGTTAAGCATGACAGGCTTCTGTTTAAGAAAGAGACCTGTTTTACTGTGTTAATGTTGTCATTTTGAGCTAAAAATAAATGGCTAAATGATCATTTGTTTCCCATGTGGTCATATCACAAAGAATATGCATCTGCTTAAATCAAATTCAAGTCAAATGGTTAAAAAAATAATTTCACACACAAAGAAAAAGAGCTAAAAATTCACCACACTGGGAAGGGTGAAGACAACTGGGTTGCCCGGCCCTGGCCACGAGGTGCCCCTTATTTATTTCTCAGGGAGTTGGCAACCCTATGTCTTCATGATCGAAATAACTTGAACACAAACACAAACAAACAAAGAGGAAGACCGAACCGAAAGGAAAAGACTACAAGTCCCAGCATCCTCTGTGTTTAGGGAGCAGTAGTGAAAGTGAAAGTATTGAGCCTCCGTTGAGAGGAGAAGGAGGAGGAAGGTGGAGCTGAGGCAGGTGAGCAAAGGCGTAGATTTTGCATGGACGGGAGGGACGTGTCCCCACCAATAATTTGATCTCTTCGAGAAAAGAAAAACAAACCCGATAGAAAGAAAGAAAAAAACAATCTGTCAACGTCTAATTCACCCAGCAGTGCAGAAAGAGTTAAATTACGTTCTCTACTGGAGTCCTACGTCATGTGACAAATATGGCCAATGTGATTGGCTGTGCCTTTCAGGGAGCTCTGTTTAGTAGTGATGTGCGATACCACTGATTTCCTTTCCGATCCGATACCAAGTAAAATTCAGGGTGGTATCGGTGATACTGATCCGATACCGATACTCTGTACAAAAACTTAATGTTTCATTGCATTTCATAATACAATATATAATTGTATTATGTAATTGTAATAATAACCTAACCATATTGCTTCATAATGATTAGAGGACATCAGACAACTTGTTTTTATTGCTTAATAATGCAGAATAATCATATAGAAATTAAAAAAAAACTGACGTTGTGCGCTATTTGAGCATGTTGCCTGCCTGCAGCACTAAAGGACTCTGCGAGAGACGTCTGTCTCGCTCTAGCAGCACCTGTCCCTGTCCTCCTCTTCAGTTCACCTCAACATAAGCTTATCATATTCTGTGATGTGATTTACTCCGAGGTGTTTGACGAGGTCAGTGGTGTTGCCACAACACCTCACTGTCTTGCCACATATATCACAAACAGCGTCTGGGCTGTTTGTGGAGGTAAAACGCGTCCACACATGACTCTGTTTGCGCTCAGCCATTGTTGTGAGTGTGCACGCCATGGGCTGCGACACATTTATACAGCCGTATTTCGCATATGACTATGAAAGGCATAAGAGGAAGTAGTTCCTTCCAAATTAGATGATCCGAATCATATAGTTTCTTTCCACTGCGTTCATTTTAATGGAAAAACTACAAATTTACCCCAGAGTACTAAAATATCGATATTATAATATGAGAATCGATTCTAGAACATAAATTGCTGGTATCGGAAGAATCGATATTTCAGTATCGATCCGCACACCACTACTGTTTAGTTTTAGCAGCGGCAAGCCTGCGCTGCTAGGGCCTGCAAGGAGGAGAGGTGGGTGGCAGCAAAAAGGAAGTACCTGGATATAAGAAAGTGTTTTTCAAAGAAACCTGTAAGTTACTTAAAGTCAAGCTCACTCATAAAATGTGTCCGTCACAATAACGTTACAGGCTATGCTAGGCTTTGGCCCACATCAGTCTAAAATTGTATGTAACCATGAATAACGTGTTTTGGAAACTAACTGCACAACAGGCAGCACTATTAGTTCTCTCAGTCTCTGAGCAGCATTTCTAATTTTGATTGAAACTGTCAGAGAAAACGGCAGCGTCGAGCGAGCCAGGATATTCGTTTACAGAGGCTGTTAAAATTATATGTCTGACGTTAAAATGTTGGTGACACAATAATTTCATCCTAATGGCACTGACATATTCATAGGGTTCATTTTTGAGACAAAATGTCATGAGGTAGTCATGATTTTACAAATAAATAAAAATAAAACCTTGTAGTGCAGTTTGCACAAATTGTTTTAAAAATGCACTCAGCCTACAAACATTACTGATGAGTCAAGATCTGCACAAAGTGACAGAAACACTGAAGCAGCTCCACATTTTATTCTTATTGTCATGTATGTCCTATTTGTCAGGTGACAGAAGAAACAACACAAAGCTCAGAGAGTAATGGTGACACAAGATCACACGTGAAAATAAAAAACTTAAAATAACCGGGTTGCACAAATATGCACACCCTTAAACTAATACTTTGTTGCAGCACCTTTGCCTTTTATCACTCTAATCAGTCTTTTTGGGTAGGAACCTGCTAGCATGGCACATCTTGATGTGGAAATATTTGCTCACTCTTCTTTGCAAAATTCACATATAAAACTATGAATTGTAATTTTAAATGGTTTAAAAGCAGGTAGAATAGCACATGTAGGCAGGTATACTTCTCCTTTTTTATCAAGAAGCAAAGACAAAAAGGGGAACAAAAGAAACAGGGCAGGGTTCGGTGGTTGAATCATCCGTCCCCACCAATGCCAAAACCAAATCTACGTCTTTGCAGGTGAGTGTTCACATGAATATGTTTCTTCTTATGACATAAAATAATTCCACGCTGTTCGTGTCTGTGGGTGAAATGTGAGGCCGGTCGGCTCCTCTGAGCGCTGGTTTCCTGTAAGTAGAGAGGAAGTGAGTTTAGCTGAGCCTCCGTTTAGTGTGAGAGAGCAGGAGGAGAGTGAGAGCTGTGCTGAGGCAGGGTGAGTGTTAACACCGCTCTGACATTACTGTGTCTCTGTGGCGGGAACAACAGGCTCTGTCAGTGGAGGCAAAAATAATCAGACTTTGGTTTTTCAAAGGAAACAACTTTATGTCGGAAGTTCCCGCACGCTCATTGGATAACGATGTGTCAATCTCGAGCTATTAGCCAATGAGCGCGCGGATTCACAGGAAGACCCGCCTTTATCACGGGACTTTAAAAACTACAATGGCGACAGAAACTCCGTGAGTGGAGTTCAGGGTGACGTTGTGAAACTGTGACGTTTGAGCCACTTCCTGTTCTCAGTCCCAGCGTCCTGATCACCGAGGTTTCTGTTGCTCTGATATCTGATATTGATTATATTGGTAAACAGGCTGTAGCATAAACATCAAACACAGCTGAAGCAGTATTTGGATGGTTGGCTTCAAATGATCCGTCGGTTTGAAAAGTAAAAACAATTTAAAATAGGTGAAGCTGATGCAGGGTGAGTGTTAACACCAGGACTTTAGAGGGAAGAAGAGTCACAGTATGTTGTTGACGGGTTGTTGTTCAATCGGGGGAGGCTCTCCGTTGAGGAGAAAAGCTTGAATTTGTTTGTATACGGATTATCCATTGTTTATTATTGCTCACCACAAACAACTATCTGATTGAATAGTTTTCTTATCAGATAGAGAAATAAAATGTATCGCAAAATGTAAAAGCAAAATTTCCCCGCCTGGGCTGCCTTGCGCCTGATTGTTCTGTAAATAGTTTGAAATGGTTACATAAAAAGCGTCTGAGCCTTGGCTGCATTTTTAGGTAAATATAACTTTGTAGTCTGCAAAACTTTTGTGTATTTTAAAAAATGTACAATTTCTGTTTGCATTTCAAGTTATGAAAATGATTTGTTAAACATGCTTGTGGTTTTTACAGTCAAAAATATCACTTTCTACTCGTATTTTAAATTTTTTCTGAATTTAGATAAATTGTGCTGATGCAGTTTGTCAAAATGAGAAAATAACAGATTGGCAAGATAAACAGTTTTTAAATGTGAAATACAGAGGCCAAATCAAAAGTAGTCAAAAACGGCCAATTACACCCTGGACACCAGCTTTCTGGAGTATTTGAAATAACGGTAATATGAGTGGTCCATATGGTCACAAAGAATAGCCACTTGTTTCTGTGCTACCAAAGTTCCCCAGCTTTCATTCAAAATGTGTTTATCGTCAGCACCTGCACATTAAACTACTTAAACATTATAAATGTCTTCAAGCTCACACTGAGGCCTGTGGGGCACAATCAGCCACTGAGACAGTTCACACATTTATATGTGTTTGTATATGAATATTTCATACTTTAAGACTGCCTGTTTATTTAAGGGAGATGAACAAAATACATTGGAATTGTAAAAAATAATATCACAAATGACAAATTCAATAGATTTTAAGTAGATGCTTGTGCATTCTTAAAGTCTTATATGTTGAATTGAACTATTTGATCTGTTCAAAGCCTCCCAGTCAGTGCTGTTCTCCATGCCTGTCTGACTGTACATGTTATTAGGTGGACAGAAGTATCTCCACTTTGACTTTTCTGTGTCACCATCAGAGCTTCTGCACAGTGTGTTTCTGGAGCAGATAACATTGCAGCATTATGGAGACATTATGGAGACAAAAAGGAAAGCGTCTGCTGCTGCTTCAACCTCTCTGGATCATCAGGACACAGCTCCTCCTCTCTCAGCACACACACCGTCCTGTTTACCATCACCTCCACCTGCAGAGAGAAGAAGGAAGAGCAGAGGAGATAAACGAGTGTTTCCAGAGACTCTTCATCAGCTGTCAGTCAGTGATGCAGCACATCCAGTATAAAGAGCAGCAGGGACTTCAGTGCTGGGACTGTACTAGGACTCATTGTTGCTTCACTTTTTCTAATCTTTGGATTTTTATTGAAGTTGATGAAAATGTTTTTCCCTCCTAGTTTGAGTTTGGACTTTCATTCATTAGAAGAACCTTGGTGTGTCCACTCTGAGCTCTGTAGGAACCCCAACAACAAGCCCAACAATCCAGATGGACGGTTCCAGCTGTTAACTGGAGGAATTCCATCCAAACATCTGCTCTCACTAAATTCTTCCTCACCTACAGACTGTGTTCTTCACTGCTTTAAACTTGGAAATGAATGCAGTCATTGGTCTGGGTGCTGCTTTGTTCAGAGAGCTGATTGGCTGTTGACAGCGTTTGATCAGAGCCTGTCAGCTGTTACCATGGCAATCTCAGATGGGAGGGGTTGGACTTCAGCGCTGCTGCCAGATAATTACAGCTGATCTCTGACAAACCACAGCGCCTCAATCTGTATAAAGAATGAAAGATGTAAGTTTATTAGACAAGGTGTGAGCTTGAAATCATTCAGTGTTTCATCATCTGTTCAGAGCTGAAGAAGGTTCAGAATGTAGAAGTTTAAAAAATGGAAACTCCAAACAGCTGAAGCAAACAGGAAGCAGCTTCAAACAGGAAACTGTGCAGAGTTTCAGACTATATGTCCTGATGCAGCCAGTTGGATTTTGGAGATTTGAATCTCTGTTCTGTGACTAAGTCCTTGAATCATTTCTTCCAGTTGGTCCAACAAGACAGACTAAGTATTGGACATGTGTTGTGGCTCCATTAGGGGAGCTTCTAAATGTGATGTGATGGCCCCTCTGGGTCTGTCAGGTCACAGGACTGAAGAGAGCTCAAACTGGGCACACAGTTGTTCCAGTCTGCACCAAAGACTCTATACTGGGACTGAGGGACTGCTTTGACTGCACCCACTGGGACTTTTTAAAGGCTCGTGTTCTCACTTAGATCATCGATTTCTACTTACATTTCTTTCTGGGAAAAATGGGGATTACTTTGGAAACAGGAAGTATTTTCCCCAATAAGCAGCCCTGGATTAGTAAATCACTCCAACATGTTCTCAGGCAGAAGAAGCTGTCTTGTTATGAGGGAGAGAAGAAAAAGATTGAGGCACAGAAACTTGTTGAAAGAGAGATAAAGCAGCTAAAATCAGGTGTAAAAGTAAAGCAGAGGATGAGCTGAATAAAGGACACTCAAGGCTGGCTTGGAAAGGAATGAAGTCCATGGTGGGGATGCAGAACAAGGAGCAAAGATGAATGTGATGCTGAATCAGCAGAAGACTTGGACTCATTTGATTCCAGCTTTGATATCATTGATTTCAATGAAGAGCTTTGTGATTGTAGCAAAGGGCTGGTAGCTCTGAGAGTCCCACTGATGAGGTGTTTGTGTGGAAATCTCTTAGTGGGACCAAAGAGAGAAAAAGCCCTGGTCCTGATGCTGTGGGAGGGAAATGATTGAAGTGTGCTGTGAGGAACTGACTGGGAGATCTTCACACATTTTCCAGTCCTCCTTGGAACAACAGGAAGTTCCCAGCATATGGAAACAAAGGTTAAGTGTCCTATGGCACTCAGTGATGATGGTGCTGTGGCCCCACCACCTCCACCTCTTTGTAAACGAACTAACTGTAATCTGAAGCTTCAAATGGAACTAAGACTTCCTCCACTAGGTGGCAGTGTCTAAAGAGAAAGTGTTAGTGGAGCTGGCCTGGAGTCAGAAACAGGAAGATGCAGGATTTGGGCTGAAATGGGGAAAAGTGGTTAGCACTAGTGCCTTAAAGCAAGAAGCTTGTAGGTTGAAGCTTGTTGGCCTTTCTGTGGAGGTTGGATGTTCTCCCACAGTCCAATGAAATGCTGCTTAGGTTCATTGGTGCTTCTAAATTGGCTGTAGGTGTGGATGCGAGAAAGTACTTCTCTGTCTCTCTGTGTTGGCCCTGTGATGGACTGCTCACCTGTGCAGGTGGACCAAGCCTCTTTCCCTATGACAGCTAGGGCACAGGCTGCAGCCCTGTGAGCCTAAGCTGAATAAACAGTTAGCAAAAATGATTCATAGATGGCCTGAAATCCCCCAGTTAGCAGTTTGGTAGATAGCTATGACATGCTAATCCCATCCAGCAGCTGTATTCTACCTGTAAGCTGATCCCTGCTGAGCCAAAGCACTTTTTCATATACAAATTACAACCTTTAATAGAAACCTATTGGTCAGCATCTTATTAGCCTGCTGTTAGCTTCATTCCACAGAAAACTGAGAGAAACTAACAGAGTTGATAAAGAATAAAGAGAAATGTGCTGATTTAAAGCCTTTGAAGTGCTTCAGATGATCTCTGTCCACTTCTGTCCACTCATTCATTCATGTAAGCTTTCTAATGCAGCTTTGATCTTCACAGTCTGCTTTATGAAACTCATTCTAACCCTGAATGTCAGAGTGTTGCTCCTTCTCTTTCCCATCATTCATGCTGGCAGTGGAGGAGATTTGGATGTTGGACTGTGTTTTGGATGATGTGTGTATGTTTGTGTTGGACTGCTGTCTGTAAAGCAAACACACATTTTGCTTTGGATTTCAGTGTCAGACAGACTTTAAGGTGAAATGAAGAGTTGGAGAGTTTCACAGTGAATTATCCAGTGGAGGATTTTTCTTCTTCTTCGAAGGTTTGAAATGTGAACATTGTTCTGCTACAGTCAATGGACTAAACCAGAGAAGAAGAAAACAGACTTTACCGTGAAGATCCTCAGTGTGGATCAGTATAATATCAGCCTGATGTCTGCAGTTTAGTGTCAGGACAACTTTCACATCATTTTCATCTCAGCACAACTAAAACATGCTGACTGACCTCAGAGTTTCAAGTCCACATCCTGGACTCTCCAGGAAACCACACAGATTCTTCAGTCCTGAACCCGCAGCTTGTTCCAGCTCAGGTCCAGCTCTCTCAGATGGGAGGGGTTGGACTTCAGCGCTGCTCCCAGATAATCACAGCTGATCTCTGACAAACCACAGTCCCTCAATCTGTATAAAGGATGAAAGATGTAAGTTTATTAGTCAAATTGTGAGCTTGAAATCATTCAGTGTTTCATCATCTGTTCAGAGCTGAAGAAGGTTCAGAATGTAGAAGTTTAGAAAATGGAAACTCCAAACAGCTGAAGCCAACAGGAAGCAGCTTCAAACAAACACAACAAGAGAAAAAACTCTGGATGATGGATGATGTTTTTTCAGTGTTGCACTTTGTAGACGCTCCCTGAGCCTCACAGCCAGCTGCACATGGACCAGCTGACATTACCCAGCATTAGAGGCGGGTGTAAAAAAATGGATTTTCCTATTTAAATGGTTTTAATTTGAATAAAGCGATGTTGATTCATTCAATCCTGAATCGATTTTTAATATAAATGTATTTTGCCAGAATCTCAGGTTAAAGCTCCCAAAAGTATTTCAACAACAAGCAAACAAATAAAACAGTAAATGAGAGCAGCTAAACACACAAAGATGGAAACACAGAGCGTGGATCGTTCACTCGACGGCACGTACACGGACACGCCGTCGGGGCTGAAAGTGGACAGCTCACAGATCCTGAAGCTGCAGGTTTCATCTGTCTCCAACCAAAACTGACTGAACCAGCAGCAGAAGAAGATCCAAACTACGCTTTACGTTTGATGAACATCATCATGAATTCTCTCTGACTTTGACCTTTACTTCCTGCACAGCTCTCTCTCTCTCTCTGTGTACTTCAAGAACAGTTTACCTTCAAAAATCTGTTTCCTGCATTATTCACTGCTTATTACGCACCAGTCTGCTGTTGTGTTCACTGCTGTCGGCCTCCGAAAACAAAGCCTCATTTCTGCTGTTCAATACTGAAGAAATGTAAACCTTTTAAAATGATGACAGATTACAAACTCTCAGCTGTGTCTGTAATCAAACCTCTGTAACTTTGCTTCGCTTCAGCAGCATCAGCTCATGTTCACATGTTGATTCATGGTTTGCTTCAGTTTTTGATGGACTGCAGAATATTTTGAAGGTTATCTGCTATAAAAAGCCAGAACAGGAAAATCTGCTTCATGTGTTTCTGTTTGATCCTCAGTGACTTTGACACAAAGGCCTCTGCTGTGATGATCACACCTCTGATCAAGTCTCACAGTGTCAGCTTTGTTTTTATACATATGGATATGTGCTGATAAATGATCAGAATTATAATATTTCCCACTGTCTGCTGTGTGCCGTGACCTTTGACCTGCTAAAGACAGTCAGCTGTGGATTATTCATTGTTGTGTCTGATACTTAGAACTGTGAGGAAGAACACTACACAGTTAATCAGGGTCCCCTCTCTCTGAATCAGGAAAGGTGGGCAGGCCGCGTGTGGTCCGCGGGCCATACGTTGAGTCTCACTGTTTGAAATGTGAACATTGTTCTGCTGCAGTCAATGGACTAAACCAAAGAAGAAGAAAACAGACTTTACCATGAAGATCCTCAGTGTGGATCAGTATAATATCAGCCTGATGTCTGCAGTTTAGTGTCAGCACAACTTTCACATCATATTCATCTCAGCACAACTAAAACATGCTGACTGACCTCAGAGTTTCAAGTCCACATCCTGGACTCTCCAGGAAACCACACAGATGCTTCACTCCTGAATCCTGCAGCTTGTTGTTGCAGCTCAGGTCCAGCTGTCTCAGATGGGAGGGGTTGGACTTCAGTGCTGCTGCCAGATAATCACAGCTGATCTCTGACAAACCACAGCCCCACAATCTGTATAAAGAATGAAAGATGTAAGTTTATTAGACAAAGTGTGAGCTTGAAATCATTCAGTGTTTCATCATCTGTTCAGAGCTGAAGAAGGTTCAGAATGTAGAAGTTTAGAAAATGGAAACTCCAAACAGCTGAAGCCAACAGGAAGCAGCTTCAAACAAACACAACAAGAGAAAAAACTGTGAATGTTTCAGATTAAAGTCGTACATTTCTCATAAAAACAGGACAAAGACTTGAAAGTCGTGTTTTTCCTTCCAGGAACCACAAGGCTTCACTTTTAAAGGTGAAGTGTGAAAGAAATGGACATATTTGAAGTCCAACACCTTTTTCCACTCACATTATTAAAGCAGACAAACTACAAGCTCATTTTCATTCCAACAAGTCATCTTCTGACCTGGACTAACAACACTGGTCTCTATGTGCAGCTGGCTGTGAGACCAGCCCACAAAACTCAATGCTGACGAGCAGTGGCTAGAAAAGAAATGTCCAGGCACCGGACAAATCAGTTGTTATAGATGGAGAAATCCTAAGAAAACAAAATGTCTCACTTGGGAAGGAAAATGCAGCCCCTCAGCGTTAACACAACTGAAAGAAGCTCTTTTGAAAGAAATAGGATCAACAAAAAACTTAAAAAAAGAAAGGAAAACGTACGCAAGAATTAGAATATTTCCAGGCCTGGAAAGAAGAAGTAGTTGGGCGAGAAAAAACAAGAGAAAAAAGATAAACAGTCAGAAAAACAGTACTTAACTGCTAGTTTAGTAAAACCAGAAGACGAGACACTGTGCAGTCCTCGCCATCCTTTTATTAATCCACCACCAGTTCCTTAAAGTAGTTTAAAGTAGTTTAAAAAGGTTGGAAACAGACGCCACCGAATAGATATAAATACAAGAAGTACAACAATAAAATAAACAAAGGCTAAATTACACTAGAAAAATTTGCATTTCCTGCGAAAATGCAGTGTGGATGCTTAAAGCTGAAGCTGTATGCAAAAACTAGCTGAAAAAGCTGAAAAGTTGCAGAAATTGTAAAAACTTTGCAGAAGCAAAGGAACTTTGCTAAAATGTAATTACTTAGCAGAACTGCAATATCTTAGAGGAAACATAAAACTTGGCAGAAATACAATAGCATAGCAGAACTTAGCAGAAATATTGTAACTTACCAGAAACATGATAACTTCTCAAAAATACAAGAATTTAGGAGAAATAGTATAAGATAACAGAAAGAATATATTTAGCCAGAAATACTTAAACATTATGGAAACACTATGATTTAGAAAAATAGTACAACATAGCAGAAATACTGTGATTTACCAGAGACACTGTGATGAACTATGAATATTGTAATTTTAAATTAATACTATGTTTTAGCACAAATGTTATAAAATGGCAGAAATACTATAATTTAGCAGGAAAACTATATTAGGCACAAATCCTATAAAAAGCAGAAATAGTATGATTAAGCACAAATACTACATTTAGTAGAAATACTAAGTTTTAGCACAAATCCTATAAAAAGCAGAAATACTGTACTATGATTTGGTAGAAAAACTATAATTAATCAGAAATACTATATTTGGCAGAAATACTATATTTAGCACAAATCTTATAAAATAGCAGAAATAGTATTATTTAGCACAATAGTAATAAGTTAAACAGAAAAATTGGAAAAGCAAACTGGACAGCTGAAAAAATGCTGAACATGCTGAGGGTCCCTCAAATATACTTGTTAAATGAAAAAAATCGGCAAAAAAATATATAACAGCCACACAATCACAAATATGTACACATATGGAAACACACATGCACAGAGAGACACACACACAAGATCCAATTCAGTCAACCAGTCTAAATATATTGAATTTAAATCTTAGAGAGAGAGAAGTAAGTTTCTAGGTCAGCCTGGGAGCTGCTGAATTTGAATCCACCAATCAGAGAGGCTGTGTACTTTTTCCCGCCAAAACAGGTGCAGGCAGCACAGAGAGACACAGGATTTTTGCAGTCTATTTCTCATAGTGACGACTCCCCTCAAACAAATGACCATAATTTCCTAACCGTAGGGGCTAGAACGGTCATTCTTACACCGTTTTGTTCAGAAGAGATGGGGGAATCTTCCAGTGTTAATAATGTATCATTAAAATATGAATTTTTAAAGATATTTGACCTTTAATGCACCATAACTGAGTAGAGCGAAGCAAAAACTGCCTTGACTTACCCTCAAACAACGCTTTGTAACTCTAAATCTATTTGGAGCATCGATATGATTCTTTCACCGTAAGAGACAGCAGACTTTGGTGAACAGTCATGGAAATTTTCAGGTCTCTGTGGAAATCCAACAAAAAGTTATGACGAGAGAAAAAAGTGGTTCATTTCCAGAGTTTGAAATCTGAAGAAATCTGAGCGAAGAACGAATTTCCTACCCTCAAACAAGTCTAACTCATTTCAGAACGGTAATAGGTGAGAAAGAAATTCTTGAATTGTGAGCGTCAGGAGTGTCTGAAGATATACTGGGACAAGCCTCATGTCTTAACTTTGCTTCGTTAAGGAGATATGACGATTCGAATATGCCTCTCATTCCAGAAATCAAGCAGTGATTTTGAACAAACTCTCCATTGACTTTCTATGGAGAGTTTTCCGACTTTCTACTGGTCTGAGGAGATTTGCCAAAATTCTATAAATTCCACAACAATGATAGTGACATTTCCTGAAAGCCAGGAAAAATACCTACGTTTTGATATATAATTTGTGGAAGTTGAGTGAAATTTGAGCAAGTAGCAAGAAGTTGTTCGGACATGAAGAGAAGACTGCGAAACCTTCAGTGGCACACTGGAAGCCAAGTGCATAGCAACCATAACAACGCATGTATTTTGTGAAAAATCACAATTTTGCAACTGAAAACTTTAAGAGGCATAAAAGTAAAACGGTAAAAGATTTGAAAAAGCTGATTTATACCTGAATAGCCCAATAATTTGAGAACATTTTAAAGTTTGAATGGTTGTTCTACGTGAAAATATGAGGAAGTAGTTAAGTTTCAGAAGACCCTATGAAAAAGACATCGAGGGAACAGTTTACCCTGCCCGGGATAGGGTTACCGGGGCCTCGCCCTGGAGCCAGGCCCGGGGAGGGTGCCCGAGGGCGAGCGTCTGGTGGCCGGGCCTTAGTCCATGGGGCCCGGCCGGGCACAGCCCGAAGAGGAGACATGGGCCCATCCTCCCGCAGGCCCACCACCCGCAGGAGGCGCCATAGGGGACGGGTGCATTGTGTGTCGGGTGGCGGCCAGGAGCGGAGGCCCTGGCGGACTGACCCCCGGCTGCCAAGACTGGCAATAGGGACATGGAATGTCACCTCCCTAGTGGGGAAGGAGCCTGAGTTAGTGCGTGAGGTTGAGAGGTACCGGCTAGATATAGTCGGGCTCACCTCTACGCATGGCTTGGGCTCTGGAACCAGTCTCCTGGAGAGGGGCTGGACTCTGTCTCAGTCTGGAGTTGCCCCTGGTGAGAGGCGGCGGGCTGGGGTGGGTATTCTAATATCCCCTCGGCTTGCTGCCGGTTCGTTGGGGTTTTTCCCGGTGGACGAGAGGGTTTGTTCCCTGCGCCTTAGGGTCGGGGAACGGGTCCTGACTGTCATCTGTGCTTATGCGCCGAGTGGCAGTTCAGAGTACCCAGCCTTCTTAGAGTCCCTGGGGGGGGGGTGCTGGAAGGTGCTCCACCTGGAGACTCTGTTGTCCTGCTGGGAGACTTCAATGCTCACGTGGGTAACGACAGCGAGACCTGGAGGGGCGTGATTGGGAGGAACGGCCTCCCTGATCTGAACCCGAGCGGTGCTTTGTTATTGGACTTCTGTGCTAATCACAGTTTGGCCATAACGAACACCCTGTTCGAACATAAGAGTGTCCATAAGTGCACGTGGCACCAGGATGCTCTAGGCCGTAGGTCGATGATCGATTTTGTAATCGTATCACCAGACCTGCGACCATATGTTCTGGACACTCGGGTAAAGAGAGGGGCTGAGCTGTCAACTGATCACCACCTGGTGGTGAGTTGGATCAGGTGGCGGGGGAGGACACTGGACAGACCTGGTGCACCTAAACGCGTAGTGAGGGTGTGCTGGGAACGTCTAGCAGAGGCCCCAGTCTGCGAGATCTTCAACGCACACCTCCGGCAGAGCTTCGACAGCATTCCGAGGGAGACTGGGGACATTGAGTCCGAATGGACCATGTTCAGCGTCTCCATTGCCGAAGCTTCTGCATTGAGCTGCGGCCGCAGGGTGGTTGGTGCCTGCCGTGGTGGTAATCCCCGAACCAAATGGTGGACACCAGAGGTGAAGGGAGCCACCAGGCTGAAGAAGGAGTCCTATCAGGCTTGGTTAGACTGTGGGACTCCGGAGGCAGCCGACAGGTATCGACAGGCCAAGCGGAATGCGGCTCGGGCAGTGGCTGAAGCAAAAACTCGGGTGTGGGAGGAGTTCGGAGAGGCCATGGAAAAAGACTTTCGGACTGCCTCGAAGAGATTCTGGCAAACCGTCAGGCGTCTCAGGAGGGGAAAGCGGTGCTCTACCTGCACTGTGTATAGTGCTGGCGGAGCGCTGTTGACGTCGACTGAGAAAATTGTCAGGCGGTGGAAGGAATACTTCGAGGACCTCCTTAATCCCACTGACACGTCTTCCGAGGAGGAAGCAGAGTCTGGGGATGAGGGGAATGACCCGCCAATTTCCGGGGGCGAGGTCACTGAGGCAGTTAAACAACTCCTTGGTGGCAGAGCCCCTGGTGTTGATGAGGTCCGCCCCGAGTTCCTGAAGGCTCTGGACGTTGTAGGGCTGTCCTGGTTGACACGCCTTTGCAATGTTGCGTGGAGATCAGGGGCAGTACCTGTGGACTGGCAGACCGGGGTGGTGGTCCCCATCTTTAAGAAGGGGGACCGGAGGGTGTGTTCCAACTACAGGGGGATCACACTCCTTAGCCTCCCTGGGAAAGTCTATGCCAGGGTGCTGGAAAGGAGAGTTCGTCCGCTAGTCGAACCTCGGATACAGGAGGAACAATGCGGTTTTCGTCCTGGTCGCGGAACACTGGACCAGCTCTTTATCCTCTCGAGGATACTTGAGGGTGCATGGGAGTTTGCCCAACCAGTCTACATGTGTTTTGTGGACTTGGAGAAGGCATTCGACCGTGTCCCTCGGGGTGTCCTGTGGGAGGTGCTGCGGGAGTATGGGGTGTCTGGCCCATTGCTACGGGCCATTCGATCCCTATACAACCGTTGCAAGAGCTTGGTTCGCATTGCCGGCAATAAGTCGGACTCGTTCCCGGTGGGTGATGGGCTCCGCCAGGGCTGCCCTTTGTCTCCGGTTCTGTTCATAATTTTTATGGACAGGATTTCTAGGCGCAGCCAAGGGGCGGAGGGCTTTCACTTTGGTGGCCTCAGAATCTCATCTCTGATTTTTGCGGATGATGTGGTTCTGTTGGCTTCATCGGGTGAGGGCCTCCAGCTCGCACTGGAGCGGTTCGCAGCCGAGTGTGAAGCAGCGGGAATGAGGATCAGCACCTCCAAATCTGAGGCCATGGTTCTCAGCCGGAAAAGGGTGGAGTGCCCACTGCGGGTCGGGGATGAGTTCCTGCCCCAAGTGGAGGAGTTCAAGTATCTCGGGGTCTTGTTCGCGAGTGATGGGAGAAGGGAGCCGGAGATCGACAGACGGATTGGGGCTGCAGCTGCAGTAATGCGGACGCTGCACCGGTCCGTCGTGGTGAAGAGGGAGCTGAGTGTAAAAGCGAAGCTCTCAATTTACCGGTCGATCTACGTCCCTACCCTCACCTATGGCCACGAGCTGTGGGTAGTGACTGAAAGAACGAGATCGCAGATACAAGCGGCAGAAATGAGCTTCCTCCGAAGGGTGGCTGGCCTCTCCCTTAGAGATAGGGTGAGAAGTTCGGCCATCCGGGAGGGGCTCAGAGTAGAGCCGCTGCTGCTCCACATCGAAAGGAGTCAGCTGAGGTGGTTCGGGCATCTGACAAGGATGCCCCCTGGGCGCCTCCTGGGTGAGGTGTTCCAGGCATGTCCCACCGGGAGGAGGCCCCGGGGCAGACCCAGGACACGCTGGAGAGATTATATCCCTCAGCTGGCCTGGGAACGCCTTGGTATTCCCCCGGATAAGCTGGAGGAGGTGGCTGGGGAGAGGGAGGTCTGGGCCTCTTTGCTTAGGCTGCTGCCCCCGCGACCCGGCCTCGGATAAAGCGGATGAAAATGGATGGATGGATGGATAGTTAAGTTTCAAAAACAAGCAAATTTTAGCAGAATTGCAGAAGTTTCCCATTCATTTCAAATTAAAGGAAAAAAGCGTAATATTTTAAAAAGTATAATAGTGAAAAATACCAAAAGACATAGCCGTCATTAGCAGAAATAGCAGAATAGTTTAAAATTTGAATGGTGAAAATAGCACAAAAATTGTGGAAGTAGATCCACGACGAAATGTGTACGGAAACACCAAGAAGAAACTCAATAGTGTGGATGCTTTAAGCATCCACACAATTAGAGTTTATTTTTAACATATTCAAAATAATAATAGCAAGGATAACAACCTGTAAACTGATATTAACAATGAAACATAGTTGGCATGACGACCATGTACAGAATGTATGGAATGAATGAAAGCAAATAATTCACACGAAAACCTTTTAAATAAAATAGAGAGATGGATAAGGTACATTAAGGCTGTGTCATTGTTCAGCCAAGGAAAGTGTGTGAAAGGGTAAATGTCTCCAGCTTGGGAAAGGGTGAAGCTGCAGATCACCCGAAGCCCTTGATGGACACAAAATAAAATATAAATAAAATATTATAATAAACTGCCTGGTTTGCCATGCAACAGAGAACGAATGTGACCGAAGGTTGGATCTGATATGAGGCAAACAGAAGACCGGTCTAAAAAGGTAGGCACAAACCTGTTCAGAGAAAAAGCAAATCTGTGCCGATTGGATGAATTCTAAATTATCTGTTTGCTGAGTAAGATGATCCTAACTATTGAATAGTACTTCCCAAATCCCTAAACAGAACAACAGCATTAGTGACACATGGGATTAGTCCTGTGTCATCAGCAGGGATAATATAGATTAATACACACTTTTACACTCTAAACTTTGAAACTTCAGCAAAAGAATTTGTGAGAACTAACGGCACCATAAAACAGAGACTCAGAAAATGCAAATTAGTAAGCGGTGAACTGCTTAAACCACAGTTGGTTTTTATAAATATTGCTGCAAACATTGTTGAATGTGTGTGCTGTGAGAATTAATAGAGGTTTCAACTGTTTTTCTTTGACTTGCTCGTTCTGATTATGAAAGGCATGTCTAAAATACTCTTAGGAAAGCGTATTTTGAGGTATATTTCTAACTCCTGTAACAGTGTAAGTGTGTGAATGCTTTGAGTAGAAGGTTTTGAATGATAAATAAAGAGGTGAGAGGTATTTCTTTGGTGATGCAAAGTAGGATGTTTTAAAGTTTGAAAGTGCTTCTAAGTTAAGAAATGCATGAGGGATGTTATAAGAGTTTGATTAGTGTAAAAAGTGGAATATTATTTTCTGTCATGTTATACCCCTAATTAAAGATTGTGAACTATTAGGTAGTTTTAGTTTGCATTATTCTCCTGGATTAGAAGAAGCTGATAACTATTGCATTAGTTAAACTGATTTGCATTACATTAGACTGCTGATTTATTGTGAATGAATGATATTGTTTTATGATGCATTATACTGCTGAGTTATGAGAAATACTGTTCGCAGAAAGTCATCGCCTTATTTGTCTGATTAGAAGAGAACAGAATATGCTGGAGTTTTCTGCCCCATCTCAGCAGGAGCAGATAAACGGGGAGCCAAGGTCGTAGCTTAGGCGCCGTGTGAGAGAAAAGTATGTGAATGTTTAGGCTTTTATGATAAGGTGGGGGCACCAGAGGCTATAAAAGTTTGAGCAATGCTCCACCATTTTGAGATTTGAGGCTGTCTGCATACAGTGTCCATCTCCCACGCGTGTGTTCATTAAAATCATCGTTTGACTCAATCCGGCCGGACCAGTGTCGTTATTGTGGTTTTTTCTCTTGTCTCCATCCCCAATTTTGAACTCGTAACATTAGCCTGTAGAAACACGAAAGAGAGAAACAGGAAATATGGCTCTGAGTGCTGTGTGTGTGTGACAGGAAATGGTGTGTGTGACAGGAACTTTGCATGCCCATAAAAGGAGACTCACTGTGACAAGTGAGCACCCAGAGAGAGAGATGAGTTAAACTCTAGGCAGATAAAGCGAATGGAGGTTTTAAGAAAAGAAATGAAAAGGATATTAATTGTATGCTTTAGTGTGTCAATACAGGTTACAGATAAATAAAGGTGGACTTTCCTCAACCTGGATTTTGAGTACAGCGGCAAAACCATAGATTAACATAATTGGGAGAAAATTAGGCCAGATTTTGGCTTAAAATTTTACAGCTTGACCTCCCACTTGTCCCGATCCTGAGAAGAAGCTCAAAGGACAGTCAATCTCCTGATGAAGACCAGCAGAACATCGTGGACTTGAAGAATTAACAGCAGGCAAAAAGACAGTGCAACTGAAACCACACTGACGACACCAGCAGCAGGATGGAAGAAACCACGTGATGGAAAATGCACGGTGAACTGGAGGCTGGTAAGAACATTGTGACATAACTGTTTAAAGGCACTGAATGTGATATTTGGCCAGGCTGGGACTTAATCTAAAAGGCAAATACTGAAAAGAAACAGAGAAGGAACAGACTGTGTTGTTGGAGATTTGAAGGCCACACAGGACACTGTGAAGAGAGGGACAGGGACCAGTGAGAGGTGAAGCCCAGACGAGTTCGACTGCGAGAATAGAGGGTAAAATTGGGTTGAAATTGAAGCCGGAACTCAGGATGGTTTAGGGATGTCCACGTCACAAACAAAGAGGTAAACAAAAGGAAGGTAAAATAAAGAGAGAAAATAAGTGAAAATTACATTAATGAATAGAAAACACACATACACAAATTGTTACATGTGAAATTATTTTTGGAAAGAATCAGAAGTGAGATAGTTTGAATCAGAACTCAGTGAAAAGATGCATGAATCGATGCAAGTGAACCACTAGAAAAATCTGTCAGAGAAACAACTCTGGCAGAATGGATGGCAAAACTACTAGAAAATAGGGATATTGTTTTGAACTGCCCTGCGACGCTTCTCTAGTCTCTTGCAGGTTGAAACCAGGCGATTGGGTTCTAATACGGGTGCTCCAGAGGAGGAATTGGGGCTTGTCTCACTGGGAGGGTCCCTATCGAGTGTTATTGACTACACCCACAGCCTGTAAAATTGCAGAGAGACCATCTTGGATTCATCAGAGCCACTGCGAGAAAGTAGAACTTTCTTGCAGTGGAGTGTAAGGGGTGTTTCACCAGGTATCAGTAGGTCCAGTGGCGAGGGAGGAGTGCTGATTGAGCTCAGCTCGTACTCTCATTCTCTCCAGCCATTGACCAACTTTAGGCTTACTGATAGATTTGGGTGAAACCAACCTCAAGCATGAGGTGTTCTCAGGTGATGACTGGCTTCTTACTACTGGCAACGGCTCTATTCATCAGACTATCCGACCTGGAAGATGGCAGAAACCCATACACAAGCCGAGATAAGTGCAACACTGAAAGAACATCACACACTCATTTGCTTCCAGCACTTTCACACAAACATCTACTGTCATTATTGTCACCAAACTCTGTGGATCCTTTATTGCAAATTCAAATGGGATCAAATGGTCAGACAAAAGATGGTTATGAGGAAATATGATGAAATGTTGTGTATTAGCAGCAAGTTATTGAATTATTTTCCTCAGAAACCAAACAAAATGATTGACAAACATGTTTTTACAAACTCAGTGTTGGACTTGGATCAGCAGGATAAGCTGATGTTTAAAGGCATTTGAGTCTCGCTGTATGAGAGTCCAGTTATTACTCAATATTTATGGATGATGTTCTTTCAGTGTTGCACTTTGTAGACGCTCCCTGAGCCTCACAGCCAGCTGCACATGGACCAGCTGACATTACCCAGCATTAGAGGCGGGTGTAAAAAAATGGATTTTCCTATTTAAATGGTTTTAAGTTGAATAAAGCGATGTTGATTCATTCAATCCTGAATCGATTTTTAATATAAATGTATTTTGCCAGAATCTCAGGTTAAAGCTCCCAAAAGTATTTCAACAACAAGCAAACAGATAAAACAGTAAATGAGAGCAGCTAAACACACAAAGATGGAAACACAGAGCGTGGATCGTTCACTCGACGGCACGTACACGGACACGCCGTCGGGGCTGAAAGTGGACAGCTCACAGATCCTGAAGCTGCAGGTTTCATCTGTCTCCAACCAAAACTGACTGAACCAGCAGCAGAAGAAGATCCAAACTACGCTTTACGTTTGATGAACATCGTCATGAATTCTCTCTGACTTTGACGTTTACTTCCTGCACAGCTCTCTCTCTCTCAGTGTACTTCAAGAACAGTTTACCTTCAAAAATCTGTTTCCTGCATTATTCACTGCTTATTACGCACCAGTCTGCTGTTGTGTTCACTGCTGTCGGCCTCCGAAAACAAAGCCTCATTTCTGCTGTTCAATACTGAAGAAATTTAAACCTTTTAAAATGATGACAGATTACAAACTCTCAGCTGTGTCTGTAATCAAACCTCTGTAACTTTGCTTCCCTTCAGCAGCATCAGCTCAAGTTCACATGTTGATTCATGGTTTGCTTCAGTTTTTGATGGACTGCAGAATATTTTGAAGGTTATCTGCTATAAAAAGCCAGAACAGGACACAAAGGCCTCTGCTGTGATGATCACACCTCTGATCAAGTCTCACAGTGTCAGCTTTGTTTTTATACATATGGATATGTGCTGATAAATGATCAGAATTATAATATTTCCCACTGTCTGCTGTGTGCCGTGACCTTTGACCTGCTAAAGACAGTCAGCTGTGGATTATTCATTGTTGTGTCTGATACTTAGAACTGTGAGGAAGAACACTACACAGTTAATCAGGGTCCCCTCTCTCTGAATCAGGAAAGGTGGGCAGGCCGCGTGTGGTCCGCGGGCCATACGTTGAGTCTCACTGTTTGAAATGTGAACATTGTTCTGCTGCAGTCAATGGACTAAACCAGAGAAGAAGAAAACAGACTTTACCATGAAGATCCTCAGTGTGGATCAGTATAATATCAGCCTGATGTCTGCAGTTTAGTGTCAGCACAACTTTCACATCATATTCATCTCAGCACAACTAAAACATGCTGACTGACCTCAGAGTTTCAAGTCCACATCCTGGACTCTCCAGGAAACCACACAGATGCTTCACTCCTGAATCCTGCAGCTTGTTGTTGTAGCTCAGGTCCAGCTCTCTCAGATGGGAGGGGTTGGACTTCAGTGCTGCTGCCAGATAATCACAGCTGATCTCTGACAAACCACAGCCCCTCCATCTGTATAAAGAATGAAAGATGTAAGTTTATTAGACAAAGTGTGAGCTTGAAATCATTCAGTGTTTCATCATCTGTTCAGAGCTGAAGAAGGTTCAGAATGTAGAAGTTTAGAAAATGGAAAATCCAAACAGCTGAAGCCAACAGGAAGCAGCTTCAAACAAACACAACAAGAGAAAAAACTCTGAATGTTTCACATTAAAGTCGTACATTTCTCATAAAAACAGGACAAAGACTTGATAAAGTCGTGTTTTTCCTTCCAGGAACCACAAGGCTTCACTTTTAAAGGTGAAGTGTGAAAGAAATGGACATATTTGAAGTCCAACACCATTTTCTAGTCACATTATTAAAGCAGACAAACTACAAGCTCATTTTCATTCCAACAAGTCATCTTCTGACCTGGACTAACAACACTGGTCTCTATGTGCAGCTGGCTGTGAGACCAGTGCTCAGGGAGCGTCTACAAAGTGCAACACTGAAAGAACATCACACACTCATTTGCTTCCATCATCCAACCTGAAGAGGAAACAGAGACGCCTCCCCTTCAAAGTAAAAGCTGCTCCTTTTGGACACAGTATCAAAGAAAGTCTACAGTATAACATAGAAAAGACAGAACAAAGTTTTGGTTGTTTTTAAATTGTGCAGAAATGAAACTACACTAAGCTCAATTATGTGACAGACATTTCATCCCATGTCAGTTTGGCCTCATCCTGGGCCGGATTATCCAGCACACACTCTGACCACAGGCCCAGGGGCCACGCACAGCTGGCTCCATCCAAGAGACAGGAAACAAACCAACACAATAATAAAAAGCACCATGTGATCTTCTTACATCTTCAAGACAAACATAGTAAAAACATGAGCATATTTGTTTCCTGATAAAATGATGTGACAGGTAGAACAGAGTAAAGTGGTGGTGTTACAGCCTTTCTCCCCTCTGCTGCCGAGGCTGTTAGTCTCTCCCAAACTCAGCTACAGGACTTCCAAATGAATGAAAGCAGCAGAAGTGGCTTTACAAATGAAAGAGGAAGAGGAGAAGAAGAGGAGAGGGAGGCCACCCTGACCATCACTCCAGCTGAAAACATCACACTTCCATTAAAGTTGGTGAGACAATGTTGAGCAGGATGAGCTGCTGGCTAATCTGGAGGCTGTAGCAGCAGCTCATAGTCACAGTGGATTTCCACTCATGAAAAAGCTCTGGCTGCTTCATTTCTCATCTCATATCAGAGACTTTAATGCTTCACTGAAGCTGTACTGTGATGCTTCCATATTCCAGTGAGGCCTCCATAATGATTTCAGCTGTTCTGTACACACACTATGTGCCCTGTATGGCTCAAAGTCTCTGCAGCCTGTTTTTATCTGCTATCATCAGATCTTCATCATCCTCATTCACATCCCTCACACACTCTACAGCCTCATCAGCACTGACTTCATCTTCACTGACTGATGGAGCACAACATGAACCTGTGGAGGCTGAAACACTGTCCTGTCAAACATCTCCCCGTCACCACTCCACTTCTGTCAGCCTTTAAATGAACCCTGCTCAAGTCTGTCACTTCTATTTGGAGCCAAAAGGAAAAACTGTTGTTCAGTCGTTTGGAAAGACAACATTTCTGAAAGCACTCAAACTTCTTCACATTTGTCTTCAGACACATCCTGAACATTTAGGAACTAAAGAAAGTTTCAAACATCAATCAAAGACCTGAAATATAGAAAAACAACAACAGCCGCAGTCAGTGAACTCACCTCAGAGTCTCCAGTCGACAGTTTGGACTCTCCAGTCCAGCACACAGAAGCTTCACTGCTGAATCCTGCAGGTTGTAGTTTCTACTCATGTCCAGCTCTGTCAGATGGGAGGGGTTGGACTTCAGAGCTGAGGCCACAACTTCACAGTGAGTCTCTGAGAGTCCACACTGAGTCAGTCTGTGATGATAGAAAATATAAAATGTGTTATTATAAAAGCAGAAAATCTGCATTATAAACACAGACTGAATGTATATGAAGACAAAACAGAGTGAGGTCATAATCTGATGAATCTGCTCTTCACATCTGTGCTTCAGCTCCTCTTACTGTGTTTGACATGACACAACGATTGAGTCTCTCTCAGACCTGCAGACTTTTAATGAGAATCTTTGTTTGGCTTTAATCTGCAGATGAAGGAGGAAGATGGTGTCACATTTAGGCTTCCATAATGTCCACAGTCTGTCACTGAGATCTGATCCAGAGTCAGAGTGAAGACACACATTTGGACAGTTTCCTGTTTTGACTCCAGAACATTTTGAATGAGTTCAGCTCAGTGAAGAGTTCCAGCTGGAAAGATGATCTCTGTTTGCTACCTACTGTCAGGTACGACTGTTCACGTCCACACGCAGGAAAAACCTGCTGACTGTTACCAAATGGAGCAGAAATCTCATCACTGGACAATAATGATGAATGAACTCAGAGCTGCTGATATCAGATCTGATTTCAGGGGAACTAAACACAGAAATGATTGGCTCATTTTAGCTTTCTGAGCCATTATCTGCTGGTGTGTCGCTAGTTGGCAGAAAATGATTTGTATTCCTGTTCAGGGCTTCAGTGTTTATGAGTCCAGATCCAGGTGACAGCAAGTCAAAATGATGTTACCTGTCTGTGTCCAGCAGCAGCCTGTATTCACTCTGAATATTGTTATAACCTGACATGGATCAGTTTGTCTTTGATTGGTTTGTAAATGTCACTGTTTCCATTGGACCTGAGTGACGTACAAAGATAGAGAGGGAGAGAAAGGAGAGAGAGGATGGAGACAGCAAAGAGAGAGCAAACACAAACATGTGAGAGTGGACAGGTGACCAAGGTCAGCGACCAATCAGAGAGCTTCTGTTTGACCCACAGTCACTGATGATGACTGCACATAACCAAGCAGTGTGTTACTCTGATATCAAATATGGATCCTGCTCTTATAATAATGATCATCAGATGATATTATTGTGTTATTTTGTAGCTGAATACGATGTTTGTGTGATTATCAGTGAAAGAAGCAGTGAGGAGGATGGAGAGAGAGAGAGGACAGAGGGTGAAGTTAGAAACACTAAAAGGATTTTTCATGGATTTCATGGATGATTTGAGTGATTTCCAGCAGGACACTTAAACATGTCAGTGGACGTCCTAAAGAACATATTCACTGATATGAAACGTGTCATTGAACAGGATTAATATCAGTGGAAACATGGTGGAAACAGCTGTGACTGCATGGATGTGACACACTTCAAATCTGTTCTCCGCTCTTGGATTTGGGATCCATGGAGCTGCTGCTGAGTCTGTACAATAAAGGAATGGTGTGGAAGGTTGCAGCGTACGGACACAAACACTTTGTGGTTACAATCTGATTTTATTTTCAACATTAAACTACTAACCTACACTGATCAATGATGTTAATGATCACATCTGGACTCACCGAGCCTTTCTGCAGTTCCTCACAGCTGGAATCAGTCTCTGTCATCCCCGCACTGATGTGTTGTACTTCTGCAGGTCTAACTCATCCAGAACCACCTCTGACATCTGCAGCATGAAGGCCAGAGCTGAGCACTGGATCTCAGAGAGTTCCTTCTCTGAACTGTTCTCTGACTTCAGGAACTCTTGGATCTCCTTATGTACTGAGAGGTGGTTCATCTCCATCAGACAGTGGAAGATGTTGATGCTTCTGTCAGGAGAGATTTCATCACTGTTCATCTTCTTCAGGTTGTTGATGACTCTCTGGATGGTTCCTGGACTGATCTCTGTCTGACCCAGCAGACCTACTAAGAGTCTCTGGTTGGACTCCAGACAGAGGCCATGAAGGAAGCGAACAAACAGGTCCAGGTGGCCATTTTTACTCTGGAGGGATTTCTCCATGGCTCTCTTCAGGAAAACATCAAGAAAAGAGTTGCCTGAATCATCATCATCATCGTCATCACTGTCATCGTCATCACTGTCATCATCATCACTGTCATCATTCCAGTTCTGCAAATCATCCAGAGAGGACTCTTTGTATTTTTTTCCCAAAAAGTTCTCCAGCACCTCTGTCTTCCTGTTGGTGTGACAGTGGAACATGTAGACTGCAGCCAGAAACTCCTGAATGCTCAGATGAACAAAGCAGTAGACTGGTTTCTGGAAGATCACACACTCTCTTTTGAAGATCTCTGTACAAACTCCTGAGTACACCGAGGCCTCTGTCACATCCAGACCACACTGCTCCAGGTCTTCTTGGTAGAACATGATGTTTCCTTTCTCTAGATGTTCAAACGCCAGCCTCCCCAGCTTCAGAAGAACTTTCCTGTCAGCCTCCGTCAGCTCCTGTGGACTCGTCTCACGTCCCTCATGGTACTTGTTCTTCTTCCTCTTTGTCTGAACCAGCAGGAAGTGTGAGTACATGTCAGTCAGGGTCTTGGGCAGCTCTCCTCTCTGCTCTGTAGTCAACATGTGCTCCAGAACTGTAGCAGTGATCCAGCAGAAGACTGGGATACTACACATGATGTGGAGGCTCCTGGATGTCTTCATGTGGGAGATGATTCTGCTGGACAGCTCTTCATCACTGAATCTCCTCCTGAAGTACTCCTCCTTCTGGGCGTCAGTGAAGCCTCGTACTTCTGTTAGCCTGTCAACACATGTAGGAGGGATCTGATTGGCTGCTGCGGGTCGGGAAGTTATCCAGACGAGAGCCGAGGGAAGCAGATTCCCCTGGATGAGGTTTGTCAGCAGCTGGCTGACTGATGACTTCTGTGTGACATCAGACAGCAGCTTCCTGTTGGTGAAATCCAATGAAAGTCTGCTTTCATCCAGGCCGTCAAAGATGAACAAAAGCTGAGAGACAGCCAGCTTCTCTGCTGTGACCTTCTGTAATGTTGGATGGAAAACATGGAGCAGCTCCAGAAGACTGTACTGCTCATCTCTGATCAGGTTCAGCTCCCTGAATGAAAGCAGAACCACCACACTGACATGTTGGTTCTCCAAGCCCTCTGCCCAGTCCAGAGTGAACTTCTGCACTGAGAAGGTTTTTCCAACACCAGCCACGCCGTTGGTCAGAACCACTCTGATGGGTCTCTGTTGATCAGCTAAGGCTTTAAAGATGTCCTGGCACCTGATTGGAGCGTCATGGAGGGCGTCCATCTTGGAAGCTGTCTCCAGCTGCCTCACCTCATGTTGGGTATGAACCTCTTCACTCTGTCCCTCTGTGATGTAGAGCTCAGTGTAGATGGTGTTGAGGAGGGTTCTACTTCCTGTTTCATCACTTCCTTCAGTCACACGTTCACATCTCCTCCTCAGACTGATCTTATGTTCATCTAAAACCTCCTGCAGACCAACATCTGCTGAAAGAAAGAAAAACAATGAGACTAAAGAGAAAGAAAACTCTTCAATGTCTGAACAACACAATAAGTCCAGTTTTCAGAAATGAGTCCATCAGCAGACAGATGTTCAGTCTTACTTTGTACACAGCTGCTCTGACTGGCTGTCTGCAGTCCAGCTCTGCTTCTGGATCTTTCTCCACACTGTGCAGAAGCTCTGATGGTGACACAGAAAAGTCAAAGTGGAGATACTTCTGTCCACCTTTGATTAGACTCATTATAAAAAGGAAAACAAAGTTTGAACACAGTCATGTTTCCAGTTCACTGACTTACATTTATTCCATGGACACTCACTCTAAGCTGAACCACAGCTACAACCCAACATTGTTGAGGCCTCATCTCCTCCTTTGCTGACTGTAGAGGTTAAATATGCAACAACCAACCAAATTCACACGGTGACCAAGTAAAGTAACCGTAGGAAAGGAGACAACATCCCGTTGATGGTGGGATTATTTGAAAGATTTGCTTTAGTCACGTCACCAAATGCAGTTGAACCACCCGTGGATCCATGTTTGACCATTCTACCACTCTGAGCTCTGCTTTTTAATCATTTTATTATTATCATCATTCATTTATTCATTCTTTGGAGGGGGGCTATTTCCTAATGCCGCCCTAATAAGCTGATGTTCAAGGGGAAATATAACAGAAACTCTTTCAGTGTTATTCATTAATAAATTAACAGATAAACTGTGAAGAAGAAAAAAACTGAGATTTAAAGGAGAGAGTGAGAAACTTGATCATCCATCCTCATAATACATGTTTATCAGTATCTGCTGTGACCATACTGCAGTAATAACTACAAGTCTACATTTCTGTGACTGTTGATCAATCACAGCAGGAATCTGAGCTCATCTCTGCACACAGAGCAGCTTCAGCTCTGGGATAAACTGCTCGCTTCACGTCCTTCTCAGCTCACAGACACTCATCCTGATATTTTCCTTTAACATTTGATGGTATAATTCATCTGAGTTTACACTTTATCTGCATAAATACAGAAAAACATACCCAAACACCAGAAACCATCAGTTTCACCATGTAGAATATATTGTTGTTTCCTTGCTTTTACTTCAGAGAAAAACTCTGATTTTGATTTTCTCTGTTCTCTTTGCCACAGCCCATCCCAGCAGCAGCTGAAGCAGCTGACTGTCACAACACTGAATAACACTTTAGGAGGAATTTCAGAGGTCAGTAAAGCTCCAGTTTCAACATCAGTTAATTAATCATAGTTCATCATAAATGTTAACCTGGCTGGCACACATGTTAATGTTAGCCATGTAAATATTAGCAGTTAGCTGAGGCCACAAGAAGAAGAGGCCCTAGAAGAACAATGGATGATAAGATTAGATTTTCAAGACTAGGCAGAGACGTGTTTTCCTTTACTGTCTCTTACAGAGGAGGGAGCAGATACCAGACGAGGTCACGGAGGTACGGGGAGGATTCGCAGCAGACAGCAAGACTGCCACGTCCATGCGAGAGAGCGATGGCTACGATAATCTCTGTTTTTGTCTCCCTATATAATGTTGTACAGCCCATGTGAGGGTTATCCTCTCTGTGAACCAGATGCTTGATTTCACACAGAGGTCCACCAACTGAATTTGATCAGTTATGGAACGATTTACCTCGACAGGCTCCTTCACTCGCTGCTTTTAAACCTCCTTTAAAACACACTTTTACTCCCTGACCTTTGACCCAGTGTGACATGTTGACTCACTACCTCAGACAGCTTAAAAATAGTCTTTTTGTTTTTTGGTGCTGCCTAAAAGAACCGTGAAATATCTGTCCTATATACTGTTATGTTCATATATTTTTGTACTACATCAGGAAACTCAAAAACATAGTTTGTAATATTTTAATCCTTATTTTTAAAACTGTTTTTGTCATTTTTCTTCTCCCATTGCATCAAAAATCATTATTTACACTGAATAAATGAGTCAGCAGCTCTCTTACATTGTTGCTGCAGGTTCATTACTGAACTTTGGAGGTGTTTCTCTGGACCAGTCACTCCTCACAGACACACAGTTGGATGCTACAGATCCTGCTCCATCCTCTTCCTCCATCTTCTTGATGTCGGGGTGGAGTTAGTCTGAGAGGCAAACACACACACTCAGAGGTGCTGTTGTACTGGAAGCATCACACTGACGGGTTTCTAAAGTTCTCATTGATCATTTCATGGAGTTTCTGTGGTAAACACTGTCCTGTGACGTATGTGTTATGGTGAGGGTCATGAGGGCTAACCAGCCCCACTCCTTACTCCTCATATTTCAGCCTGAAGCACAATAACAGCCTAAACCTAACCAGGAGGCTGTAACCTCAAAGGGACTTCATGGTTAGAAATAAAGGTTCAATGAAATGAAGCAGATCATAAAAACATGAGTTCCAACTTTAAAAGAAGCATCCACACGATGACGGCACAGCAGAGGAGCACTTTCTCTAACACACTGATTCAGTTCCACTGACACAAGGACACACACAGGAAGGCACACACACACAAGCCTTTATAAGAAACAACACAATCATCTGCGCTTGACTTGTCAATCCAAGTCCTTAGCCCATGAGCCCGCGGTATCACACCACAGATATTCCCTTACTTTGAAAAAATAAAGCCAGTTTTCAGAACAGACCTGATGTTTATGCGACAGCCTGTTTACCAATATAATCAATATCTGCCCACTGAATACATTGCAAAGTATTCACTGGGCAGCACGTAGTATGTAGATCATTGAAGGAAGAAAGTAATGAATTTGTGCACAAAGCAGATGGAACAGTGTGTGTGACTGTGTCTGACGTCACTGTGTGTGTGAGCCACAGAGAGCTGTGAAAGACAAACATCCAAACTCAGCCTGCAGTTCTGTTCTGTGATTCTACATTTGACTATCCATTGAGTTTGGTGTGTACTTCTGCTTTGTTCAGATGCAGGAGGTAGAGCTGGTCACCTACTGATCGGAAGGTTGATGGTTCGATCCCAGGCTCCTCCAATCTGTGTGTCAAGTATCTTAGGCAAGATACTAACCCCAACTTGCTCTCTGATGGATCCATCGGAGTGTGAATGCACTTAGAAAACACTGAGTACAGATAAAGTTCTCGTGAGAATGGGTGTGATTGGGTGAATGTGACATGTTTTATAGAGCGCTTTGAGTACTCCGGGAGAGTAGAAAAGCGCTATATAAGAATCAGTCCATTTACCATGAAACACCCGGCGACGTATAGCATTTTGTAAAAGCCGAGAAATGCACCGTATCTGATAGCTTGCTGCGAGACCTCACACCGAGCACATCTACTGCTGGTGTGGTGCCTGTTATCAGACCCGGAGTTAGCAACATCCCCCAAGAACCCGAAGAGGAGAGTCCTGGCCCCTAGCCCTGCCAGTGTAGCAGAAATGTTGACGGATGATGATGGCGGCAGCAGCCGTTCTTCTCTGGGTGAGTAGCTTAATGTTGTTCGTGTGTAATTCACATTGAGTAGGCTAACCACGTTATTACATTAATGTAATGTGGCAGGATGAATGTTATCCCCCGGTCCAACCCACTTTCAGCCTGGCACATTAGGGGGCGCTGGTATAAATAGTGGCCATTTGAGTGTCCCTGGGTCGCTTGCCTGTGATCTCCTTTTTGGTCACCTGACTTCCCTTTGGTGTGGTAGAGATCATTTGCGGGTTACTCTTCTGAAGCCTCCATCGCGGCTGGTCGTAGCTATAGAAGCCTCCTCTGAGCTATTCTGCTTACGTTCTATGACACGGCTTACTTGGTACGTAATCAACTTTTGTTACGCTCTCTGCCTTCTATTGTTCTTTTATAGTAATTATTTATTATGCTTCGCAGGAAGTGTGGGCCTTAGTTTTGCGCCAAGCTACGCGAACTGAAGTGCTGCTGCTTTGCCTTGCTGTGCTTTTACCGTCTGTTCCCATTGCGAGATTGCTTTCCCTGCTGCTGTCAGCTTTTACAGTGGACGTCGGCGTGGACAACGGCCATATGCATGCCGGTTATCGGAGTCAGCTGGCGTGCATATTGATTGACTGTTAACTTTTCGTCGTGTGGACGGCAAGTTGGAGCAGTACGGCGATTCCGTTTGCTCCAGATTTTAGAGTTTTATCCAGATTGTATGTTGTTTTATTGTTTTTGATTTGTAGTTTGGATTTTTGTTACACCACTGGTGGGAGGCCCTTTTTCTAGCTGTAGATCACCAGTGTGGTCCTGCAGTTGGGTTATCCCCCGGTTAGTTTGTTGTAATATATTAAAATTTTCTTTGTTTCTTTTATTCACATGCGGAGTGCCGACGTGGAGGAGACTAGGGTAAATGGTAAATGGACTGGTTCTTATATAGCGCTTTTCCACTCTTCTGAGCACTCAAAGCGCTTTACACAACTTGTGCATTCACCCATTCACACAACTGACATTCACACACATTCATACTCCGATGAATGCATCGGAGAGCAATTTCGGGTTAGTATCTTGCCCAAGGATATTTGGCATGCAGACTAGGGGAAGCCGGGAATCGAACCACCAACCTTCCGATCAGTAGATGACCTGCTCTACCACCTGAGCTACAGCCACCCAGGGTGCCTTGGTGGTGGGATCCCTTGAGTGTACACACCTGCCTTGTTTAGTTTATTAGTGTGAGTGTGTGTGATAGTGTGCTGCACTTGTGTTTTGGGTGTGTTTTCTTTCTTTAGTTTGTGTGTGGCATCCCTGCCCCTCCACTGGTAAGCCTCAGCTCTGAATACCTTTTTAAGCATATTTGTACTTGAATATTTATGATTGTGCTTTTATATGGTGTTTTAAATAATTATTAATAAATTGTCAATTTGTTTATCATTGAACCTCATCTCTGGACTGAGTATAGCGAACCTAAGTGCCTTTCTGGTGATTTAGTGTTACTTTCAGTATTCTCTGGGTGAAATTCCCAGGGTGGCGTTGTCTTTTTAAAACTGCAAAGAGTATTCACTTTACTTCTACCTCGTCCTGCCACAGTAAGGTGAACAACCAAAAACCGTCGTAGTTACATGCGGCTGTCTTCTTGTTTGATAGAGTGATACCATATATGTCCTATAGCTGCAGAAAAAGCTAACATTGTTATCTTTTTCCAAAAAAACCAACTAAACATGAGAGATTTTAGGACAAAGTTTGTGTTCTACATTCTTTAAGCACTGATTCGAGCACTGATTAAGCACAGGCACCGTTTGAAAAGTACTGGTTGGGCACCGGTATCGGATAAAACCTAAACGATACCCATCCCTACTCCTAACATGCTTCCTTCCTCCTCTTCCTTTTCTTTCAGCCATCAATAGCATGACAGTCTTATTCATTATGATCCACGCATTTTATTTGGTAAAGCTTTAGTTCAGAAGGCCCTTACTAATGCAACACTCCCCATTTACCCAGGCTGGCACTTGGAGTACACTGGCTTGTGGCCCCTTGTGCCAGCATTAGTGCTTTCATCCTTTCTGCTGCTCACAATTCACCGATCACACTTTGACTATTACCATTAAAACAAGAGTCAGATAATTTAGCAACAGAGCTACGATACTTTAAATGTTAAAGTTTCATGATTCACGTGTGGATGTTGCATAAGAAAAGCATGATGTATAAAGTATAAGTGTTTCTGACCAGTTGTTCATGTTCCTTCATTTTTCCCTGAAATCTATCAAATACTGTCCAACAGACTGATGGCACAGCAGTGCAGAGGCTGCAGAGGCTGCAGAACCTGCGTCTGCATCGGAGAGCAACATGGGGTTAGTATCTTACCCAAGGACATCATGCAGACTGGCATTAAACCACCAACCTTCTGGTTAGCAGGTGACCTGCTCGACCACCTGAGTTCCAGCCACCTTATCAAAGTGACCAATCACATTAGAATCCTGTCCTGCTTTGGGCTCCGCCTCCAAACCATCCAAAGCGGGTTTATTTGCACCATGTATGCAGGTAAACTCAAACATCCATTCAGCTGCTTCAGAAGGAAAATGTCAGCTTGTGGTTTCAGTCACAGGAAACTCACAGGTTAGAGTCCAGCCAGAGGGCTTCTGTTGTTTATCTGTAAAGTCTTTACATGTACAGAAATAAATAATTATGTGGACACATCTGGATCATCAGCAAACATGAAACCAGGTGACCACCAGGACCAAGGTGACTGCTGACACAGAGTTCATACTCTAACTGCTAGCTGCTCTGCTAGCTAAGTTAACTGACGTTAAAGGTCAGAGTAAAGAAATGACGTGATGCTGCTGGGAGTGACACCACAGACTAGCAGCATTTAGTTACTCAGCATATAATGCAGTTAATCTGAAATCTCTTTTTCTCTCTGAAACAAAGTGACAGCAGACTGAGTCAAAGACAGAAACCTTATTTAAACACCAAATATTCACCGGCTTCACTTCCTGATCCAGGATTCAAAGAGGACGTTGCACTTACTCAGCTTCTTCCCATGAACGTCTTCCCTCTGCAGCTCTGCTGTCTGGACCAGGTCTGTGTAGAAACAGAGACAATCTTCTGCTTCATCAGTCCTCTGTGTCTGCAGGCTGAAGTCACATTAAACACTTCACACCAGCAAAGAGTCTGAAGCTCAAAGGTCAAAGGTCAGCTGCTGCACCTTGTGTGATATTGTTTGATCAATAATTAACCTGCAGCAGGTTTCTGCTCCAACTCCAACACACTGAACAACCCTGAGAACAAATCAGAGGATGTGGGTGTGTCTGCAAGCTTCAATAGTATTAAACACCTCACACCAGCAATGAGTCTGAAGCTCGCAGGTCAAAGGTCAAAGGTCAGCTGCCACACTGTATATAATATTTCAATATGTATACAACCTGACTGTGGGCGTGTGTGCAGCTATAAACAGTTTAAACATTAAACACTGAACCATAAAAGAAGCTTAAGCTGCAGCTCACAGGTCAAAGCTCAGCTGCTGCAGCCAGTTATGACTTTACATAAATCATCATGTTTTCCCTCTCAGCACTTGGGCTGTTTTGACTCAGCTACACTATGGCAAATGGCCAATGGTTCCACAGCTGTTCTTGTTCACAGCATCATCCAGTTAGAGCGGAAACTGTATAATGCAATGATGATGTTCCAGCGTCATGCTGCAGTTGTTGCTCCTCCTCCACATGCTTACCTGCCACAGTTTAACTCCGCCTCTCAAACAGTCATGTCACCTGATCTGCATGTTTTGTTGTACGATGACATCATCTTGACGTTGACGAGGAGGGCGAGAAAAACTAGTTTTGTCCTGCAGATGGCGATCTTGCACCGTGTTCAGAGAGCCGACACTTTGATGATGCTGGTCTACTCAACTGAGGTCGTGACACACACACATGAGTTAGATTTATTTATAGGAAAGAGGTTAGTCATGTCTGGTTGAAACTGCAAAATTGTCTCGGTAAAAGAGGAACCGTTCCTTGTTGTCTCGGCAAAAAAGAGGAACAATTTACTTTAAGACAAAAACAGAAAGGTAGACAGGAAAGTGCCGGCCATGAAAATAGAAGATGATCTTCTTTCGAACTGTGTTAAAAGTCATTGTGGTGTTGATCTGATCTATGTATAAAATGTATCTGTGACGTTAAAGGGGCGTCAGTAAATTTAAGCCCTGACGGTATAAAAATCTGTGTATGCTTTGAGTAAGTTGAAGATCAATTGCTGTCTGCGTACAGAGCTGTTCTTCCCACACGTGTGTATTCATTAAAATCATTGTTTGACCAAGATCTTCTGGACCATGGGTGTTTGTACTCTCCTTCCTCAATTTTTGAACCTTAACAATGTATAATGTAATTTAACATGTTGATAATGGTTGTAGTGGGCTTGTAATGTAAATGTGTTCTGATTAAATGTGACATTAATGGTGATGCTGCATAAACCTGATAAAACAGTTCTATTAGTGGGTCTGTGTGATCAGCATCAGTGGGTGAAGGTGAGGCCTTGACTAGTAGAACGTCATGTTGGTGTTTGACAACACATGAGCCAACATCAGACTCCGAGCGCTACGATGCTCAAGATCAGAAGATCCAGTGTGACATCATCGTTACCTGGCAACAGCAGCCCTCAGCCCATCTGACTTTATTGGAGGATATTTACACCAGCAACACTGTTTAGTTTGATATGACGGATTAACAACATGCTGTGATGTCCAGTTCATCTGTAATAGATACCGGATCTAATCAGTCAGCAGATATTTGATCACCTTATTTATAACTACACTAGAAACAAACACAACTGTGTTGGTGATTCATGCAAACTTGCATATCAGCCTTTTAAGGTTTTGTAGTATTGAGAACAAAGAGGTTGTGTTAGGGCTGAAAAGCCCGACTTGTTCTCCTCTGCAGGTCATCAAATGCATCACAGAAGTTTGTATTTGCAGAAGCCTGTATATGTTTGATGGCTTTATTATTCTCTGTTCAAAGACAATAAATGTGGAAAATGTCTCATGTAGTATCAGCGTCATTTAAAAATGACTGCAAACATTTAGAGAACATGTGCTGCTGTTTGTCCTACATGTCCAACACTGAACTAACCCTGAAAACGTGATGGCAGGTGTCAGATTGGAGTTCACATGAAATATCGGCTGCATGAAGACTGGAAAATATAGATGATAAAAATATGCAGCCAAACATTTGTGGACATGGATAAACTCTCTGATCCAAAAAGCAGGAAGTGACACAGCTAGAAAATGAAAGTGTGTAACAGCTGAAGTCAAATGTAATGCAGAGTTGAATCTGCACTTGGATCCATCTGTGAAAGGTCCACATGTAGGGATCACATGAGTCATGATGTTTGTCAGTCCAGCTTGAAAACTCCATCTACTGTGGGCTACATATACTGGGCTGGTAGCTCCATAGTGCTGGAAAGAAACTATTCAATGTGCATATTTTAAAATCAGAGGCTCTTCTAACACAGGAGCCATGTTGAGTTTAGATTCCAGCCGACCACCGGCAGTCTGAAATGGAATGAAGCCCATTGACAGCCAGCAGGTCTAAACAGGAATGGAACGCATCCATGGATAATACACCACTTTATTTGAAGACATCTGTAGCACTGCCTCAGTTCTGGATGTTTCCACAGACTCCTCTGGCCTCTGTGCACCTAAAGAAAAGGTCAAAGGTCAGCAGCACATGTAGTTGGGATAAGTTTTCATTTACAAACAACAGTCGCACTGTGACAAAGTGGAGGAGCAGTTGCAAGGAGAAGTGGATATAGGAGGTGACAGTGTCCGTAAACTCGTCCAAGCTGTTAGAAGCAGCCTTCATTGTGTCCCAGTCTGTAGACTCCAAACACGTGCGAAGCTCCTCCACAGCCTCGTTGCTCCACAGTTTTTTGGTCCTCACGACAGGTTTGGAGAGCTTCAGCCTCTGTCTGTACGCGGGGATTAGGTGGATCATGACGTGGTCAGAAAGTCCGAGTGAAGCGCGGGGCACCGCGCGATAGGCCCCGCTGATCGTGCTGTAACAATGGTCTAATGTCCTCTCCTCTCTGGTCGGGCATTTAATATACTGCTTGTATTTGGGAAGCTCATGGCTCAGATTGGCTTAGTTAAAGTCCCCAAGAGCAATGATGAGAGAGTCCGGGAATGTCCGCTCCATGTGCAGTATCTGCTCCGCGAGTGCGCACTGAGCTGCCTGCGCATCCGCATCTGGCGGGATGTAAACAGCGGCCAGGATGAATGAAGCAAACTCCCGCGGAGAATAAAACGGTTTGCAGTGAATAAAAAGGTATTCCAGAGAGGAAGAGCAGTGCTGAGCAATCACTGTTACGTCTGTGCACCAGCCACTATTAATGTAGAAGCAGACACCTCCACCTTTGGTCTTACCGGAGAGAGAGGCCTGCCGGTCCGCGCGCAGCAGATGAAAGCCCTCCAGCTTGAGCGCGCAGTCCGGGATGTCCTCACAGAGCCACGACTCCGTAAAACATAAGACACAGGAGGAGGCAAAGTCTCTGTTCATGCTTCTCATCAGGGCCAGCTCGTCTATCTTATTCCTGAGTGAGCGTACATTGGAAAGGAAGATCCCAGGAAGAGCAGTTCGCAGTCCGCGTCTCCTCAGACGCACGAGTGCGCCGGCTCGCTTTCCTCTCTTTCGGCGTCTCACTTTCCTGATCAGAGTCTGCAGTAAATCTGCCGCAGATGCGACAAATATTGGAAGTAAATCCACAGGTGTTGTAGTCCTGTAGTTAAGAAGCTCTTCTCTGGTGTAAGAATATCCAGAGGAGTGCCCAGACACAGAAGTTATGCACAAAAACAAAACAGAAGTAACGCACTGAAGCACCAGGGCATCCATACGCGGCGCCATCTTGGATTTGGATGCCCATTAACCTTATAACTCCTGGTGTGTGTCTGTGTGTGTGTGTGTGTGTGTGTGTGTGTGTGTGTGTGTGTGTGTGTTTGTGTAGAGAGAGACAGCCAGGTTCATAATGGATATAAGGAAGTTTTTTCCAAAAAAAGGAGCCACATTCAGGTAAAAGTGTAAAATCAAATGATCCGTCAATCAAGAATAATGTTGGATCAGTGTTTCAGTATTTATATCTTTTATGTGGTTGGGTTATTTGCCTTTTGGTTGAAAGTACACTGAGAGAGGACTTTTTGTTAGTGATCTTAATAGGGCTTTGGAGTTGACGTCATGCCGCAATGCATTGTGGGAGCGCAGCGCCATTTTCTACGAATCAAAACAAACACACTGTGTTGGAACGACGACTACAAGAAAGATGCTTAAGAGCCTCTCAAAAGAGAATGAACTGTATAGAGACCGATTGCGTCCAGAGGCGAAGCAGCGGTACTTGCAGAAAATAGCGTGCATTGGAAATGTGGACCCGTATGAAATACGGCCGTGGAGTAGAAACCCTGAAGACCAAGCACTACTGACGTAGCCTGACATATTTTCGTACCTTGTCTGTGGAGTCAGCGCGTACAAGTCGTCATTCAAACAAAGGTAAGTCAGCTCGAGTACTGCGTGTGAAATGCGTTTGATTTCCCTGCAAACATTCAGATTAGTGCAGCATAAATTCATTCATGAGGGGAAATTACAGTGAGAACATGTGGAGGCTGTTAGAGGGATAACATAGTGAGTTCAGTGCATTGATGAGACATTGTCCTGAAGGATTTAGTTATTCTTTATGGTTAAAGAAATTGCACTAATTAATTCACATTTATTATAAATAATCCTAATTACACATCTTGCTTCCATGTTTGTATCCTGTGTCACTAAAAATAAATTTTATTTTAGTTTTATACTTTGATTAATGACCTGCAGAATCTCCTTATCATATTAAGTGATTCATAATTGTCACTTTATGCTTTCTCCATCTTGAAAGTGATGACATCCTTGCATTACATGCTTTAGGTTCATTTTCTGCAGGCAGGTTTCTGACAGAGAACAGGCAGATTTACACTATAACATGCAGCGTTCTATAGATGGACACATAAAGAAATGAAAAATTACATGTATGTGCTAACTTTCTAAACACTTTGTTACATTTATGATAAAGTAGATAAAACATATTTACGTCGGCCTTGGCTCATAGTTCTTGTCTTTAAATGAACTTTGTCTGTGTGTGTTTCAGGTCCTGCACTCTAAGACTGAATCAACCAGCATTGCAGCCATGGGTCACTGTGAGCATCACAGGGAAGGTTGAAGTCGCCCACTGCACCTGTATGGCCGGAGTCGCAGAGACCTGCAGCCATGTCGCTGCTCTTCTGTTTAAAGTAGACGCAACAGTGTTGATCTGTGGCACAAGGACTGTTACAGATGAACCTGCATACTGGGTTTTGCTGGGTAATGTGACCAAGATACAGCCAGAGGTTGGCCATAAGATGGACTTCTCCTCTTCAGCTGCCCAAAAAAAGGCTCTTGATCAAAACATAAACAGACCATCCGTATTGACAGGTAAAAGGAGCCGTCCTCAAAACAGAAAAATCCCACCTGCTACTGTGGAGGAGTTGTCACTGCTATTGGATACTTTGCTGGAACACAGTAAAGCTGTGGGTTGTGGGAATGACCCATAATGTTTTTTCTAGGGGTCTAGATTTATGCCTGTAGTGCACTGCCGTGTAAATAATTTGCATTTACTGAATATCTACTGACTGAGTCCCACTGTTCAAAAGTTGAATAAAGAAACAAACTAATTTTTGCCTCTTTTTTTATTAAAACCACCTTATAGAACATCACATCAGTTACAGTGTAGAATCCATGTCATTTATAGTTTACAAATGACAAAATGTTTACACAAAATCATGAGTGTTTACATGATATCACCCACTAACATTACTTTATTTACTGTATCTTTTGAAAAAATACAGCAATTTTAACAGCACAAGACTTAAGAATATTTAACAGGAGCAGGTTTCATTTTTCCCTGGTTTTACTACCACACTGTTCACCAAAACGCAGCAAACCTTCACCATCTTATCCAGAAGGGTCACCTCTTCACCCTCACATGGAAGTAGTAATCTGATTGGCATGGTGGTATGTTTGAAGCAGGTCCCTCGTGTAGCACTGGAACTCAGTAACGATGTGTTTCATCCATTTCATCGGCTCGTTTGCTGCAATAATGCCAAATAATTAGCAACTCTATAAATAGAAGGTAGTTCTGCAAAATCACTCAGTAGGATGTTTGTTCTAATTTGCTATGAGCTCAGAGCGCATAGAAAATAAAACTAATAGGCTATAAAGAGTGATATGAACATATTTAGAACTTACCGGAATGAAAATGTCTGGAGCACCAACAGATATTTGGAGATGGAAGAGAACTGCACGTCAGCTCGTCTCACAGCTGCTATCCAGGCTGGACGCCTTCGTCTGGTAACATCGATACACGAGCTGCTCATGTTGCTTCCAGGTTGGGAAAGAATGAAAAGATAAACCCTTTTCAAGCTTATTCTCTTGCCGGTCGTGTGATCGAACATTGCAGCTGACCACACAGCAAATACGAACCATGGCTGTTGTGTGTGCCTTCGCTCCCTTTTCACTTGCGCTAGACCCCCAAAATGGCAGATCGGGCCAAAATCCTTTCCACGCCCACCCCCGTGACATCACGCTCCAAAGCCCTATAGTATTTTTTTCATGTTAATGTAATTTTTCATCTAATTGAATACAATCTATTTGTGTATGATTGTCAGTCCAAAGAGGGAGAGAGGAAAGAGAGGAACGTGAGGAGAAGCACAAGGTCAGGAAGAACCAGGTAAGCAAACAGACAGGGAGCAGTGACAGGCACAACACAAACTGTTAAACTGACAAAGAAAGAAAAAACCTGATTTTACTCACAATCTGGAAGTTGTGTCCTCCCTATATTAAAGCTGCTGTACAGAATCTGCAAAACAAACTGGGTTGAAACATTTTTGACCCTCTTTAATAACATTCCAACATAACATGATCATTGATCGGGGAGATTAAAATTAATTATATATTTTTATGTGGTTCAGCCACAACTCTACTAAAACCTCAGCCAGTAATAGGTAGGCTAACTTTTGGACCGTCCAGTTGTCTGTATGACTGCCGCAGTACGTGCACCACATTTGCACACTATCAGAAAGCACCAAACAGCCCTGGTGGAGTGAGGAGCTGTAAAGTGAAGCAGAAGCTCTGTTTCTAAAAATGTTTAAGCTTGTTTCAAAGATTCTGTACTGCAGCTTTAGATGTTTTCCAAAAGCACACAGACACTTATCAGTGTTTCTCACACTTTTTACAGTGTGGACCACCTGATAAAAATGTCAAGCTCACCTAAGGACCACTATGAAAGCATGAAACTCATAAATCTTACAACACAAAATTAGTATTATTAAATTAGTAAAATTAGCAACCTTTTCATACATTGTATACATTCTTCCACAGGCAAAGTTGCCTCCATTTTTATATATATTTTTTAAATATTTTGTAATAATTTATTTGTAATAATTTATTCTGTTTCGGGAGTGTTTTTTTATGCATCTGTATTATATTATACACACACATTAAAAGTGAATCTCTGTCCAAAAAATGCACTCAGTTTACTTTTTACTCACTGTGAGCATCATTCATTATTCTCCCCCAGTAATGAAGGTTAGGATATGTATTTCTTTTATTCTAATCCATTCTTCTTTTGCAGCATTTAAATAACCTTTATCAGATTTGATGGTTTTGTTACAGACTTTTCAAAAATAGTGTTTTGCTTTTCTTTCACAAATGTTGGGATTAAATTGTGTTAAAATGTACAAAACAGTGATGTCATGTTTTGTGACGAGGACCCAGGCACAGAGAAACTTGATGAATTTAAGAATCGTATGATTTAATAAAGAAATTTGCAGACTTGCACAGAGATGGTAAAATTATGATGACTGATAACGGAGACGAAGACAACAGACGATGAGGACAGGGAGGAACAGGGGTTTAAATGCACCAAGGAGACAGTCAGAGAGAACTCGGGACAACTGGAGGCATTTAGGGATGCAGGGACTGACAGAGATGGGGAAGAAGTCTCATTGTGACAAGTAAAGTTTATCTTGCCTGGCTGTGCAGCTCTCCTGGTGCTCAGCACCCCCAAAGCTCTGATCCTAGAATCGCCCCTGTTTCAACTACTTATTGTTTCAAACTTAACTATCTAATAAAATGAACTTAAATGCGAGAGTTGCCTATGACGGCAGCTGCAATCATTGTAGAACTCCACAAACATCACGTGTTGTTTTCCACATGTAAGATCAGCAAACATACAGAAACTTCCTGTTGCCACACACGGCCTCTAAAATCTCTTCCACGCTTTCTGTCTGAAGTCCACTCTCTGTGTCGGATCCACAGGAAACAACAAGATCTTATTAACATGGTTTTCAATGTGTCTCCTTACAAAAAGTCCAACCAATGAACAAATGTGTGTATTTGTGGAGGCCGAACAAAAGCATGACACATTTCTCTGTTTCTATAAACTGGTGTCAAACACAAATATGAAGAGTTTCACTGACAGACTCCAAAATGCCCCCACAGTGGATCAAAGGGAAATCCTACAGTGTGGCCAAAGACTCTTAATGGCTCCAACATCAACACATCCACAATGTTGGATCCAGTTCTGCCTCACAGAGTTACTAAGACACACCCTCTGCCAGCATCACAACAGCTCCACCTGCTTCACCTGCCTCCTCAGCATGGGACTGGAGCTGGGAATTGAACAATCTTAACATTTAACCACTGACTAATGTTTCTTTGACACAGGGTTACAGGTTTGGAGTGGAGCTGCTCCAAGAGAAACCCTGGAGAATTTTTCAGAGACAATGTGCAACATTCTTGTGCATGTCTCATTGTGTGGAGTTGACACATGGCGAGAGCCGTGTGGCAAAAGAGGAGTGTCAATATTTTAACTTGCAGATGTTGTGACGTGCCCTGAGAAGGAGTGACTGAAGGAGATCATCCACAAGATGGAAGCTGAGGCCTGGAGAGAGGCTTCAGGAGGATCATAGAGGAGTAGAGATCACCTTCAGCACAGCAGACATCCCACAGTGAGCTGTGCTACTGAGCTTCCAGAAGATCGTCGAGAGGAGACTTTGAACAGCAAACAACCAGAAGGAGTGAAAGAGATTCAACGTTGACGTTGAGGAAGACAACTAGGGTGTACGATGTGCTCTGCCCTAATTCTTCAGCGGCGTTGGAACAGAAGCAGAAGGATGAAGGGAGCGTGCCAAGCTCTAATCGACGGTGCAGAGAGGAAGTTCAGCGATGGAATTGTGATTCTGTGAACAGCACAGACGCCAGGGGACTGGGAAATAGCTGACAGCACTTTTCCCAAGGATGGAGATCACCTAAAGTGTGTCACTGTGCCATGCAGACTTGATACTGCAGAGGGGCTTTTGTTTACATTTGCATCATGTGTTACACTTTTTTAATCTTTAATTTTAAATTGAAACTAACATTTAAAAACATTTGGTACAATGTGGAAAGAGGAAGAGTATTTCCACCAGGAGCAGAAACGTCTGACTCAGCATGACGATGCTGTTGGTGGATACTGAAGAGCTCAGCCTGTCAAGACAGGATTAGGTTATCGTTTTTAAACATGTTTATTCAATTATATTCTGAGGCCAGTTATCTGGTATAATCTTTGGAAGTCTATTAAAATAAAAATAAAATCAGATGTGTGGTCTTTTGGTTGTTTTTGTTTTGTTCAATAAGCAGATGTTGGTGTTTCAGCAATGCAGTAACTTAAGTTTAAAAGGCTTGTTAGAAACTATGAAACACATCATACAGACTTGTGGACATTAGAAGACGACTAATAATCATCATGAATAAGACTAAAGGCAGGAAGGTGTCCTTTATAACTAATAATATTAATAACTAATAATATTAATATCATAGTCTGTCTGCAGCTGAGACAATACAAACTCAAACTGTGGGGAGAAGATTATATCACTTCAGTTTAAATTGACCTGGAAGAGCCACATTTTCACAGACTTCTTTATTTACAGCATCTTTTACGTGCTGTATAGATTATACAGTTAGGTCCATAAATATCTGGACAGAAAGAACTTAGTTTCTGATTTTGGTTCTGTACATACACTAAAATCTATTTTAAATGCAACAACTCAGATGTGTTTGAAGTGCAGACTTTCAGCTTTAATTCAGGGGGTTGAACAAAGAGATGCAGAAAAATGTGAGGAACTAAAGCATGTTTAACACAATCCCTTCATTTCAGGGGAAATGTAGAGGAAAAATTAGAAAAATTAAATAACTTAATTAAATTAATTAAATAATAAGATTGTCAGCTGGTAACCAGCTGAAAACCAGCTCCATGCGACCGCTTATCCTGGTCCCAGTGTTAGTGTCAGTGAATCCAGTTAACAGAAAGATATCCTGGATATACTTGACTGACTTTTTAGACTCAAGATTAATAATCATAATAAAAATTATAGTCTAACATCCAGAAATCTGCACGATGTGTTTCATTATGTCTAACAAGCCTTGTACAGTTAAAGCTAACAGTTACTACATGACTGAAACACCAACATTATCTCTTTTATTAAAACATGCATATTAGGGCTGGCATCGTCACTCATGTCTAGAATCGATTTGATTCAATTTGATTCAATTTGATTCAATTTGAATCAGGGAAATTTGGCCTCAGACAGTCAGAAATATTATAATTCAGGTCATGCATCAGTACATTTCTATATTTTTATATGTATAAAAAGAAATCTGACACTTGCGAGACTTTATCAAAGGTGTGAGCGTCACAGCAGATGCCTTTGTGTCAAAGTAGCTGAGGATCAAACAGAAAAACATGAAGGTTTTCCTGGCCTGGGATTTTATACAAATATTCTGCAGTACATCAAAAACAAAAGAAAACCATTAATGAACATATGAACATTACCTGATGCTGCTGACGTGAAGCAGAGCAAAGTTACAGAGGTTTGATTACAGACACAGCTGAGCATTTTGCAATTTTGCATCATTTTAAAAAGTTTAAATTTGTTCAGTATTGAACGGCAGAAATGAGGCTTTGTTTTCAGAAGTAAGTAAAAGAAAAAAAAACAGCGGCCGACAGGCTGTAAGAACGGTAGACTTGTGCGTAACAAGCAAGCGAATAATGCAGAAAACAGATTTTTAGACGGGAAACTGTTCTTGAAGTACAGAGAGAGAGAGAGAGAGAGAGCTGTGCATGAAGTGTGATTTTATCCTGGTGGCAGCAAAACAATCAGAGGGAATTCATGACGATGTTTATGTGAAGCGTAGTTTGGAGCTTCTTTTGCTGCTGGTTTACTCAATACTGTTTGGAGAGAGATCAAACCTGCAGCTTCAGAATCAGCGCAAAAAGGGCGTAAACACAAAGCGCGGAGCCGCCGAAACATCAGAATCAGCGAGCTGTCGGCTTTCAGCTCGTGTCCGTGCAGTCAGGTGAGAAAGTCACATCTCACTGATTCTGATGCGTCGGCGGCTCCGCGCTTTGTGTTTACGTCTTTGTGCAGAATCTGTGTTCCTGTTCTCATTTACTGTTTTAGCTGTTTGGTGGTTGTTGAAATTTTGGGAGGTTTAACCTGAGATTCTGGCGTTTTGGCCAAAATAAATTTATATTAAAAATCGATTCAGGGTTTTAATGAATCAATATCACGTTATCCAAGCGAGAATCGATTTTAATCGATAAATCGATAATCAAAACCACCCCTGATGCATATACACGGGTCACACTGCTTATTGAAACCCCCCAAACATCAGATCTGAATCAGACAGGTTTCTGTTTTTTGTTTTCAAAGTTTAGACTTTGCTTCTATTGGACTTTTTATCAGTAACACGGGCTTAATGTTTGCAGGAACAGTTGAAACTAACATAAACAAATAACTCCAGAGGTGATAGTCAGCAGGGGGTTTACAAGTTGTGTGCCGCGTTGTCGGCGGTATAAGCTCGACCACTTGCAAGGTGAGCTGGCAGACATCACTGAACTCATCAGAGATGATTAGGTTCATTTTGACAAAGTGAGCAGATATTTAACCTCCTAGTGTCATGGTCCTGGGTCATTTTGACCCAGTGTTCTTAGTTTTTCTGTAGTTTTGTATTTTGTTTCTTATGTCCATTGGATTGTTTGGTTTGGTATTTGGATTCCCTCTGTGTCCATGTTTTTATTGTGGTGTTTGCTCTGGTACCGTGTTCCCACCCTATGTGTTCTGTGTTCTCCTCATCCCCTCGTATTCATCCTTCTTCTCTGCCTCTCTCTCTGCCTCTCTCTCTCCGTGCTCATCTCTGTGTACTGTGTTGTGTTTAAGGTCCACATCTTGGTGTCAGTATCGTCAGTTTCGTGTCCTCCCTGCTCGGCCATGAGTAATTGTCTTCAGCTGTGTTCCCCGTGTGTTCCCACTCCCCTCGTTACCTTCTGTGTATTTATGTCAGAGTGTCCCTTTGTTCTGTGTTGCGTCGTCCCTCTAGGTTGTGTGCATTTTCCGTGTCTTCCCAGCGCCTCAGCTTTTAGTTGCTCCCAGTATAGTTTTATATGACTTCTTATGTTCCTGTTAATAAAGACCGGCCTTTGAGTTCATCCCCGTGTGTCTAGAGCCGTGCATTTGGGTCCTCTCTTGCCTTCACACAGCCGCCGCATGACACCTAGGACCTGGCGTCCACATATGTGGACATCACATTTTGGGTTGTTTAGACCAAAATACTACATTTTGCTCTACAAGGGCCTGATATCCACTCACAAGGATGTTATACTGCCACTGTGCTATCGAAATTTTAGACAAATATCCTCATATGTGGCTCTCATTTTTCTCAGAAACAAAAATTAGGTAAAAAAAAGAAAAAAAAAATCTGGTAATTCTTTGTTTTTACATTCATCAGGTCCCAATCAGCCCAAATATCAAAGAGAAACTAAAAATGAATGCCACGGAGGAGTTTGGGTCTTAGGAGGTTAAAGATTGTGCCACTACATTCTTGTCTAGAAGATATTAAAGTGTATTTGGTGACACACAAAAAAGGGTAAAGTTTAAGTATAGTTTGGGTCCACACATGTCCAAACCCTGGTGTGTAGGCCTACTTAGTTTTGAGAAATTGTCATGGGACCGGGGTCTGGGTGACCCAGGGCCTGTAAGAAGTTATGGACATGTGTGTTTTTGGTGCTGCTGTCTCCTGTTTCCATGTTTGTGTATCTAGGTGTGTGTGTGTGTCAGCCAGGAGCCTGGCCACACCTGCGGAGGAGAATTACTCACACCTGCAGCTGATCAAGCCTCGTCAGAGGAGCTACTTAGGAGTGTGGTGGAGCTGTCTCCGATGCTGGATCATTGCGTAACTTCACGTTAGTCTCTTGGCGAGTTAGTTAAGGTTAGTCTGCCGCATTGTGGTGTTGCTGACGGCTGCCTCTTTGTTATTCCCCAGGAGGAGTGTGGAGACGAGAGGGCAGCGAGCACGGGGTGCTCAGACACTGAGGAGCGGAGACAAAGAACACTAACACTGGCAAGAGGACATGTCAGAGTCGGGAACGCACTGGGGATTTATTGTTGTTTGGATTATTTTGCATCACTGTAAATAAACGCACTGACCTCATCAAAGAGTCCAGCATTTGGGTCCTCCTTCCCCTCATCATAGTCTGCCATGCAGGCCGTGACAGAAAAGCCCACTAAAAGAACGCCCACCAGACCAAAGCAATGGTTTTGACTTGATCAGCATTAACCCCGCCCCCTGACTTTGATGGGTGAAGCTGAAAATAAAATGTATTTATGAACAGCGATGCAGGGCCAGGAGTAGCAACGTGAATTAAATAAATACATCATTAAATAATTCATTAAATGTGTCAGTAAAATAATTAAAATAGAAAACAAACCAATAATTGATTAAATATGTGACTAACTAATTTGAATTGTATATAAACAAATAATGAAACATTTTAAATGAAATTAATGGATAATTCATTATTAATATATTTCTTTAATTGATTATGTACATTTTTAAATTAATTACTGAAACAATTAATTCATTAGTGATGTATGTATTTAATACAACCATAAAATAAAATAAGTAAAATAAACTTAAGACATCAATATTAAAGGTTAAATTGTGATAATGAATGCATGCAACTATAACTGATTACATAAAAATGAGGATTTCTTAAGCTAAAGCCAAAGTGCTGACTCATTTTTCATGTTACTCTCAAATGTTTTCCCTAATAACAATAACATAATTACACTTTAGCCACAAGAGGGCAGCAGCATTAATATAAGTCACATGTATATAAAGGTACAGTGATTATATTACAGTGATTTTGACAAAAACAAAACAGAAGTTGAAGGCAGTGTGTTTTTCCATGACAGAATAATTACGCACACCCCACTTTGCAGTTATTTATTTGTAAAAAATGTTTGGAATCATGTATGATTTCCGTTCCACTTTGTGTTGGTCTTTCACGTGGAATTCCAATAACATTGATTCATGTTTGTGCTGTAATGTGACAAAATGTGGGAAAGTTCAAGGGGGCCGAATACTTTTGCAAGCCACTGTAAAGTTCACTATCAGTAACATCATAGCACCACCCAGCTGTATAGAAACTCCGTCATGCTAGCTAGTAGCAGTACGAGTTATTGTAACTGACTGTAAAAAGTCAGCACAAGGAAAATAAATTCCAACTTAACTTGATTTATATCTGACCCAGACAGACTGCAGGTCATAACTTCTTACCTGAAGTTCAGTTCACCTGACACTCGGACCGGCGGCCGCCTCGGGTCTCTCCTCCTCCTGCCTCCCCTTTCCCTCATCCACCTGCTGCCTCTGTGGAAGCTCCGCCATAGCCACCACCAAACAACTGACTTATTTTTACACATCGACCAGCATCCGGCCAATCCACCACCTTCCATTGTTTATACCATTATTATACCAAAAAAACCATCATTGGCCCATAAAAACAAAAAATCTCCATCAGTATGCCCGATGGCCAGTCCAGCTATGGTCGTGCCATCAGTTAACCCTTCACGTGGCAGCTGTGACACGCGTGCCCAGGGTTACCGACCCCTGCTCTAAAGCATCTGATTTGGATTCCTGAGATCAAATATATTTTCCTTTGGCTTTGTTTTCTTCCCATTTGTGGCTTTAATGTAGTGTTACATCCTGTTTGTTTGCTTCCATCTGTATACATGTCCAGATTCACTGTTATGTTTCTATTCTTACATTGCTGTGTGATCACTGTTCGCTCTGCTAACTGATGTGACCTTTTGTATCTCACACTGATACTTGTCATATTTGCATCTGCGCCTAAAAGATAAAAATAAAAAAGTTTTCCATGGTAAAACACAGCTCCACCTCCTGCAGTTCTCCCTCTGAACCACTAGATGTCTCTGTTATCTAAATGAAGACGTGCAGCACAGCAACCACAGCAGCGCTCAGATCACACGTGTCCTGTTATTATGTATAAAAGCATGAAACAGGTGAGACAGGTGGGATCAATATTAATGTTGTGGAAATATATGAAAAAACAACAGAAGAGTGAAAACATTTCGTGTTTCTAGAAAGATCTTTCAGCTCATAGCTGCTCACAGAATGTATTTACAAGTGACAAACTGCAACTCTACAGTACATCTACAGTATATATCAAATATATTCTGTATTCAAATCTATTGAGTGATGTTTGAAAGTCTTTCCAGGTGAGTTTGATCCAGGAGGGTCTGAAGCCAGAGTCAGACAGAGACTGTGCAGAGACTGTAGAAGGACAGAGCAGCAGCAGAGCAGTCCAGATACACTGATGATCCTCTGTCAGATCCAGAGGGACACACAGGGATGATGCTGGACTCTACATTGTGTCTGACAGTGGAGCTGTTCTCAGAGCAGTTCACTCTGCAGCACTGACATTCATCTGCACTTCATTCCTCTGTCAGTCACTGCTGAATGAAGCTCTCCTCTCCACCTCCCAGTAACATGGCCCAGTCAGAGCGTCTCTACACACAAGCTGCTGCTGCTTCAACCTCTCTGGATCATCAGGACACAGCTCCTCCTCTCTCAGCACACACACCGCCGTCCTGTTTACCATCATCACCTCCACCTGCAGAGAGAAGAAGGAAGAGCAGAGGAGATAAACGAGTGTTTCCAGAGACTCTTCATCAGCTGTCAGTCAGTGATGCAGCACATCCAGTATAAAGAGCAGCAGGGACTTCAGTGCTGGGACTGTACTAGGACTCATTGTTGCTTCACTTTTTCTAATCTTTGGATTTTTATTGAAGTTGATGAAAATGTTTTTCACTCCTAGTTTGAGTTTGGACTTTCATTCATTAGAAGAACCTTGGTGTGCCCACTCTGAGCTCTGTAGGAACCCCAACAACAAGCCCAACAATCCAGATGGACGGTTCCAGCTGTTAACTGGAGGAATTCCATCCAAACATCTGCTCTCACTAAATTCTTCCTCACCTACAGACTGTGTTTTTCACTGCTTTAAACTTGGAAATGAATGCAGTCATTGGTCTGCGTGCTGCTTTGTTCAGAGAGCTGACTGGCTGTTGACAGTGTTTGATCAGAGCGTGTCAGCCATTACTATGGTGACCATAAAGGTGACAAAAAGGCAGAACAAGGAAGTGTTTGTGTCCAATCCTGAAGCCCGTCACCATTCTCCTCTCACAACTTCACTGAGAAGCTGGAGCTTTACAGGAAACACTGGATCTTTGTTTCATACTGACTGTGTTTAGTACAATACTGCTGATAGCACCACCCACTCACTCCATCACTCTACTTACACCAGGGTCTCCAGTCTGCAATCTGGACTCTGCTGAAGATCAGACAGCTGCTTCACATCTGGATCCTTCAGGTTGTTTCCCGACAGGACCAGCTCTCTCAGATGGGAGGGGTTGGACTTCAGTGCTGCTGCCAGATAATCACAGCTGATCTTTGACAAACCACAGAAACTCAATCTGTATAAAGAATGAAAGATGTAAGTTTATTAGACAAAGTGTGAGCTTGAAATCATTCAGTGTTTCATCATCTGATCAGAGCTGAAGAAGGTTCAGAATGTAGAAGTTTAGAAAATGGAAACTCCAAACAGCTGAAGCCAACAGGAAGCAGCTTCAAACAGGAAACTGTGCAGAGTTTCAGACTATATGTCCTGATGCAGCCAGTTGGATTTTGGAGATTTGAATCTCTGTTCTGTGACTAAGTCCTTGAATCATTTCTTCCAGTTGGTCCAACAACACAGACTAAGTATTGGACATGTGTTGTGGCTCCATTAGGGGAGCTTCTAAATGTGATGTGATGGCCCCTCTGGGTCTGTCAGGTCACAGGACTGAAGAGAGCTCAAACTGGGCACACAGTTGTTCCAGTCTGGACCAAAGACTCTATACTGGGACTGAGGGACTGCTTTGACTGCACCCACTGGGACTTTTTAAAGGCTCATGTTCTCACTTAGATCATCAATTTCTACTGACATTTCTTTCTGGGAAAAATGGGGATTACTTTGAAAACAGGAAGTATTTTCCCCAAGAAGCAGCCCTGGATTAGTAAATCACTCCAACATGTTCTCAGGCAGAAGAAGCTGTCTTGTTATGAGGGAGAGAAGAAAAAGATTGAGGCACAGAAACTTGTTGAAAGAGAGATAAAGCAGCTAAAATCAGGTGTAAAAGTAAAGCAGAGGATGAGCTGAATAAAGGACACTCAAGGCTGGCTTGGAAAGGAATGAAGTCCATGGTGGGGATGCAGAACAAGGAGCAAAGATGAATGTGATGCTGAATCAGCAGAAGACTTGGACTCATTTGATTCCAGCTTTGATATCATTGATTTCAATGAAGAGCTTTGTGATTGTAGCAAAGGGCTGGTAGCTCTGAGAGTCCCACTGATGAGGTGTTTGTGTGGAAATCTCTTAGTGGGATCAAGGAGAGAAAAAGCCCTGGTCCTGATGCTGTGGGAGGGAAATGATTGAAGTGTGCTGTGAGGAACTGACTGGGAGATTTTCACACATTTTCCAGTCCTCCTTGGAACAACAGGAAGTTCCCAGCATATGGAAACAAAGGTTAAGTGTCCTATGGCACTCAGTGATGATGGTGCTGTGGCCCCACCACCTCCACCTCTTTGTAAAGGAACTAACTGTAATCTGAAGCTTCAAATGGAACTAAGACTTCCTCCACTAGGTGGCAGTGTCTGATGAGAAATTGTTAGTGGAGCTGGCCTGGAGTCAGAAACAGGAAGATGCAGGATTTGGGCTGAAATGGGGAAAAGTGGTTCGCACTAGTGCCTTAAAGCAAGAAGGTTGTAGGTTGAAGCTTGTTGGCCTTTCTGTGGAGGTTGGATGTTCTCCCACAGTCCAATGAAATGCTGCTTAGGTTCATTGGTGCTTCTAAATTGGCTGAAGGTGTGGATGTGAGAGAGTGCTTCTCTGTCTCTCTCTGTTGGCCCTGTGATGGACTGCTCACCTGTGCAGGTGGACCACGCCTCTTGCCCTTTCACAGCTAGGGCACAGGCTCCAGCCCTGTGAGCCTAAGCTGAATAAACAGTTAGCAAAAATGATCCATAGATGGCCTGAAATTCCCCAGTTAGCAGATTGGTAGATAGCTATGACATGCTAATCCCATTGTGTGGTTTTTTCCCATATTACTAACATGCCAATTTGTTTGTTGTGATTTATTATCAGCCAGACCCATATTTGCTTTAAATGACAAATTTATTTAAGACAGAGTTATTTATCTAAGTCTGGGATGGTACGTGTTAACGGCTGCTCATAGATCCTACCTGCCGGATCTTCTTTTCATTGATATTGCTGTTATGACTGATGAAGCCGAGCTGGTGAGTTTCTGTGTTAACTAAGTAACGTGTTAAAGATACAAATATGACTATTACAAAACTGTACTGTCATTAATAGTGTTGCTTTGTTAATGTTGTATGGTTGTTTTATTTTCAGTTGATTACCTGGCTTCTGTAAAGGCACGGTTACTGTACTGGTGTTAGCTTATGCTTGTGCAATAAAGCTTATAAAAGACTGCAATCAGAGCCTGAGTACGACACAGTTTCATCAGTTAAAACACACCCTTACGGTGGGAGTTTACTAAATTAAAGGTAGTTAGCTTAGTAAAAACCATACAGTAATCAACACTTAGCCAGCCCCGCGACGGAGAAGTGGAGGAGGGTCTCTGTCGGCTACGGAGAATCCAGTAATTAGACGTCAAGCCGATTGACGTGACTTCGTCCCCAAAACACCGTCAAGCCATCGTACGTGAGAGACTGTGTTTGGATTTCCTTGCTGTGATTATTAGGGCACTGGCATAGGATGAGCCAGCCGCCGAAAACTTACTTTTAATTCAGTTACTAGCCGCTAAGTGACCGGAAGTGGGCCGCCGCCATCTTTGTTGAGGGCAAAGGAGTAACGCCGGTAATAAACAAGAAGGAAAAAGTCAGTATGGCATGCCGAGAAGAATTAAAGAAAAGGCGGCCCTCTGCGCAAGCAGTTTTGACTAGGAAAGCCAATTCCATTGTCTTTAACATTAACCTTCTGCCTTAACATGACCTCATGTCTGAATGTAGGACACTCAAAGACAGTTATAGTGAGGTTTGTGATAGCAGTTTTGATTACATTGCTGCTATGGAAGAAGAAGATGCAAGTGGTTTTGCAGCAGAAATAGCTGAAATGGAGAAGAAGCTGCAGGACTGCCGCTCGAAATACCAGACCACAGAAATGAAGCTAAAGGAAGCGTCACGGTCCCATTGTGCATCAGGTCAGTTTGAGAGTCTAAGAGTTGACCTAAAAGATGCTATTAGCCAGGTGGAGGCGCTCAAAATGGGTCAAATAAAACAGGATCAGTTTGATTCAATGCTCCCTGCTGTGGAAGGCAGAGAGGAAGCTCTAAGTGAGTTTGCATAAGTGGGATCGTTATGTTCCAGAGAAAGAAGTGAATGTTATGCGAGCTTGTCTCAAAGAGCTCAAGGAAAGGAGGAGAGTAGCTATGGTGGTGCTGGCTACCACCCTAGATGGAAGAAGGAGATCTGGGTGTGGCCACCTTAGAAGCAGGACTAGCAGTGAAGGTGAAGGCAGTGATGAAGGTGGCGCTGACGGTGGAGTGACGACCAGCACTAGCAAGGCCAGTGGGCCCGCTGTGACCGGTGGAGATGATGGCCCAGCGCGTGCCGGTGGTGCGCTAGATGCTGACGTGAACCCTGCTGCATGCCAAAGTGCTTCAGTGGGCAGTAGTAACCAGGTCATTGATGAAGGTGGCCCCGATGGAGCACGAGCTGCAGGTCCTACCATTGCAGCCCTTCAAGCGCCACCACAGGGACCACTATCCCAGGGACTTGTGAGTCTTGTATTCAACCCTGGCCTCTCAGGCACGCCACAGCAGCTTCAAGGAATGCATGGTGTGAGACCCAATGGCGCTGGGGCAGGACAGAGCACGTCTACCGTCTCTCAAGGATCACTCGGAACGAGGATCGCACTCGCACCCCTGAGCCTACCAAAGTTCTTTGGGGACAGGAGAAGCTACTGGTGCTGGAAGAGTAACTGGGGGACCCTCCAAGCGTTAGCGGAACCCACAGGTTCCCCGGAGTGCAGGCTCTTCCACCTGATGGACAGTATTGCTGATCCAGTAAAATGTGAACTTAGGCTGTCTCACTGCCGTACTGCGAGCGAGGTTTTCCAGGTTTTAGAAGACTGTTATGGTGACGTATCACTAATAGCAGATGACATTGTACTTGAACTACAGGAGTTACTGGGCGTGCGCAACAACAAACCCAGAGAGGTTTTACAGTTAATCCAAGCTGTAGAGAGGGCGCTGTTGGACCTAATAGACCTAGGTTGTGAAGATGCCATAAAAAATCAGTTAGTGATCCGGTCACTTGAGAGTAAGCTGCCGGACAGTATGAAAGAAAGGTGGCTTTTGTACCGATGCGATCCTGTCAATGATGTCAGTCCACAGAACCGGTTTGATAAGCTATGGCAGTTCCTGAAAGATCAGAAGACAGTTCTGGTGCAACTGGAGCAGTTGCAATCCATCAGACAGTCTAATACTACCAGGGCAGCTGATCCGAGCCCCCGCGAGAAACCAAAAAAGAGACCAGATCGGAGGATGGAGAGACGTTCGTTCACCAAGGCTACTACGAGTGAGACAAGAGGTGAGCTGTCACAGAATCCTTGCTGTTTGTGTGGTGAAGAGGGTCACACAGTCCATTTATACCGCTGTAAGACGTTTAAAAAGGCTAACCCGTCAGAGCGGAGAGCTTACGTGAAAAAGACAAAAGTATGTCCCAGGTGTCTGGACTCCCATGGGAGTGATGACCCATGTAGTAAGAACTTTCTGTGTTGTAATGAGGGATGCAGAAGGGGTGATGCCTCATCGGATCACCATTTCTTCCTGTGTCTTAAGACCCCAACTAGGAAAAATGAAGCTAGGCAAGGGACCAAAGGGGATAAAAGGAGAGAACCCCGAGGCCCGACGGAAGAGCAAGAGGCTGTGTTTGCTGGCCTAGGTCTGTCCCCGGAGCAGCTGGAGGCTGTTCAGAAGGCTTGCACAAACAAAGTGACTTCAAAGTTGTGGGCTGGCAGAGGCTCGGAAGATGAGAGTTGTCTGAAGGAGCTCCCGGTCCTCATGATGTTGTTGGACGTCACCACCAAGAGGGGAGAATGGATTGGAGCACTCATCGATTTAGCCTCTGACACGAATTACATCACCCACCAGGCAGCGGAGAGGCTTGGTCTGCCTGGTGAACCAATCACCTTAGTTGTTCATGTTGTTGGTGGCATGGAGGCAAAAGTAGAGACAAAGAGATACCTGTTGAGCATAAAGGTAGCCACAAAGAAGGGGACATGGCGACTCCATGAGATGGTTTGCTATGGATTAGAAGAGATTGCCAATGTGGGTCACGTCGAGGACTCGGAGCGCCTGGAGAAGTTCTTCCCAGGCTCCGTCGAACCGGGCGAACTGATCCGCCCGGAAAAGGTTGAACTACTCATCAGCACCCGGGAGGGTCGTCTAGCCCCCCAGAGAATGATGAGGTGCGGTGACTTGGTTCTGTGGGATGGTCCGTTAGGGAAAACCATCAGTGGTGCACACCCAGATCTGTTTGAAGATGTGGAGGTGACTGCACGTCTCTCATCAACCCATTTTGCGTGTGGAGGCAATTTTCCTGAAGTCAGAAAAGCGCCTCGAGAAAGATCCGCTATGGAAGGCAGCTTATGCTAAGCAGGTGTGTGACATGCTGGCTAGGGGGGCCGCTGTCCAGCTTTCCCAGACAGTGTTGGATGAGTGGAAAGGAGCCGTGTGGTGGATAAACCATTTGATGGCGCCCAACCCCCACTCCAACACCACGCCGGTGAGGCTCGTTTGGGACAGCAGCCAGGTGTACAGAGGTGTTAGTTTGAACAGCATCTTGATGAAAGGCCCAGATGTTCTGAATCCCATTAGGGCAGTGCTGCTCCATTTCCAGGAGGGAGAGCATGCAGCAATAGGGGACGTCTCCAAAATGTATAACTCTGTATGGCTGGAGGATCAAGAGGTGCATGTCCCTGGAGGAGGACATCAAGGATTATGCTGTGGTGCGTGTGAACATGGGTGACAAGCCTGCAGGTTGTATCGCTCAAGTTGCCATGCGACAGACTGCCCTTCTGCCACAGTTTGTTAACAGAGTAGAAGAAAGACGTGTCATTGAAGAGGATACTTCCGTGGACGACATCCTTGTGTACCACAATGACCCTAACAGACTGAGCGAGATCCTTGAGGGGGTTGAATCCATTCTCAAGCATGGGGGGGTTTTACCTCAAGCCTTGGGCGCGGTCTGGCTTTAGTGGAAGGCAAGGTGCTGTTCCTGCCGAACCAGAAACCATCATGTTGCCCAACCAGCTGCGAATCGAGGACAACAAGGCTTTGGGTGTGGGTTATCTCGTGGAAGAAGACAAGCTCTTCCTCATGGTGGCTATTAACTTCTCTGCAAGAAAGAAAAAGATGCGTACTGAAGTAGACCTCGCTGAGGAGAACATAGGGGAGAAGACGCCGAATCCCCTCACCTGCCGTATGCTTCTGAGTCAGCTAGCAGGGCTCTATGACCCCCTTGGTCTGGTGACGCCGCTGAAGTAGAAAGGTGTTATTCTTGTCAGAAGAGCCTTTCAGGAGGCCGGGATGCTGACTAAGGATACGTGGGATAATCCGCTGTCAAGTGAACTACGTGGGAGAGCGATCAAGCTCTTTGAGGAGTACGCGCAGCTGAGTACCATCACCTTTCCCAGGAGTATTACACCATCCGGCTGGGTGGGTAAACCCTGGGGGATCACGTTCTCTGATGGGAGTTGTGACTCATACGGAGCGGTCCTCTACCTGCACTGGGAAACGTCTGGAGGGGTCAAGACTCGGCTCGTGGAGTACAAGGCCAAATTGACTCCAATCGAACAAAAGGGAGATGCTGTCAAGGCAGAGATTTGTGGAGCTGTTTTTGCCACTCGCCTGAAAGGTTACTTTCTGAAGTACACTCGGTTGGAAATAGATCATTGGTACCATTTTCTGGACAGTCAGACTGTGTTAGGTGCCATCCAACGGGAGAGTTACGGGTTCCAGACCTTCTTTGCCAATCGAGTGGGAGAGATACAGAAGACCGGGCCTGTGACCGACTGGTGGTGGCTTCCTGGCCAGTTCAACGTGGCTGACCTGGTCACAAGAGGATGTTCCCCTGAGCAGCTTGGTGAGGACTCTTCATGGCAGACCGGTCCCATGTTCGTAACCAAGCCAGTAGAGGAATGGCCCATAAAGTCGGCTGCAGAGGTGGCCTCTGGGACTAGAAAAGTCGTCAGTCGACTTCAAAGAAAGGCTTTTTCTGCCATCTTAACAAGGTCGCAGGAAAGGGTTCAGACTACTCCAGATGGTTTTGATAGCATCAAAGCTGTGGTCAGCGGCCGAGTAAGTCCAGAGCTTTTACCATTCAGCAACAAGGTTACGTCTTTTGAGACTAAGGGGTCTCCTTCTGTTGCTTCTAATGTCTGCAGGATCAAGGAGTACTGGGGTTCAGCCTTGATAAATCAAGTAGATCTTTCACGGTTCAATTCTCTAGCCAAGCTCTGTGGGGTCATAGCTTATGTCCACAGAGCCTTGTGCTTTTGGTTATCTGGCAGGGGTCGAACTGCTGTAGGATTAAAGTGTGAGGCAGTGCCCACGGCTAAGGAGCGGGTAGAACAACCGCAACCGCCTGGTTGTGCGCAAGGATAAAACAACGGGGCTCTTGATGTGCTATGGCCGGATTCAATCTGTTGTGGAGGAGAGGTACGGGGTCCCATTGATCCCCTACAAGTGGCGATTAAGCTATCTCCTTGCTGAGGACGCCCATCGTGTCAACCATGAAGGTGTTTCTGCCACCCTTCTTCGGATGAGGAAGAGGAGCTGGGTAGTTCAAGGTTCCAGGATCTTACAGAAGGTGATTGATTCGTGCATACGTTGCAGAAAGTGCCGGGCCAAGCTATGCACTCAGGTGATGAGTGATCTTCCTCCCGTACGCACTACGCCAGCAGCCCCTTTCGAGTACACTACTTTGGAATTGTTTGGTCCATATTTTGTCAGAGACGCAGTAAGGCGACGAATGAAGAAGAAAGTCTGGGGCGTGGTTTTTAGCTGTATGGCCTCAAGAGCAGTTCATGCAGACATAGTTGAAGATCTGTCAACTGAGGGCTTCCTGAAGGCATACCAGCGGTTTACTGCCCTGAGGGGTCACCCCAAGAAACTCTGGTCTGACCAGGGGACCAATTTTGTGGGAGCTAAACCTGCACTGAAGGAGCTCTACAATTTCCTTGCGAGTATCGACAAAGAAGAGATCCAAAGAAAGGCAGCCGTAGTTGGGTCTGACTGGATGTGGGAGTTTAGTCCAGCGGACTCCCCACATGAATGGAGCAGCAGAGGCAGCTGTTCACGTGTTGAAAAGGGCGTTGAGTAACGTTGGTGAGGAGGGAAACTTGACTGCTCTGGAATTCCAAACCCTCCTCTATTTGGTGGCCAACCTCACCAATGAGAGGCCTATCGGGGCCAGAGCTCAAGTTCAGGAAGAAATTGTAGATGTTTTGACACCAAACTCTTTGTTGTTGAGTCGGGCAGGACCCAGAGGCGACAACATGGGTTTTGAGTTCCCTGCCTACCCATTCAGTCGATTACGTGCAGTCCAGGTGGAAGTGGACAAGTTTTGGAGACGCTGGAGTCAGTTGGCTGGGCCGCACCTGTTTGTTCGGCAAAAATGGCATGCCCCGGCGAGAATTGTCTCTGTTGGGGACCTTGTCTGGGTGGCAGATCAGAACGCACTTAGGGGCCATTTCAAGCTGGGCCGCATGGAGGAGGCAGATCCAGATCACCTGGGTGTTGTTCGAGATGTCAAAGTAAGGATTTATTGTAGTCGTCCCATCAACTCGTCTCAGTCAAGAAAGGACAGGGAACCATGTCATTCCACCATTCTCCACAGGGACGTAAGGAGGTTGGTGGTGTTACTGCCAGTAGAGGAGCAAGAGGGACGTGGTTCATCCCCCTGAGTACCCGAGAAATACTTGCAGATTGGGGACTCTTTGGTGTGGGGACCAGGCCCAACCTGTTTAAAACACGGTTATAAGAGTTTTTTGTTTTCTATATTAGTGTTTATTGCTACTGGTTATTGTTACTTAGTACTACTTAGTCTGGCACGTAGTTCAAGTGGGAGGTGTGTGGTTTTTTCCCATATTACTAACATGCCAATTTGTTTTTTGTGCTTTATTATCAGCCAGACCCATATTTGCTTTAAATGACAAATTTATTTAAGACGGAGTGATTTATGTAAGTCTGGGATGGTACGTGTTAAAGGCCGCTCACAGATCCTACCTGCCGGATCTTCTTTTCATTGATATTGCTGTTATGACTGATGAAGCCGAGCTGGTGAGTTTCTGTGTTAACTAAGTAACGTGTTAAAGATACAAATATGACTATTACTAAACTGTACTGTCATTAATAGTGTTGCTTTGTTAATGTTGTATGGTTGTTTTATTTTGTGTATTTCAGTTGATTACCTGGCTTCTGTAAAGGCACGGTTACTGTACTGGTGTTAGCTTATGCTTGTGCAATAAAGCTTATAAAAGACAGCAATCAGAGCCTGAGTACGACACAGTTTCATCAGTTAAGACACACCCTTACGGTGGGAGTTTACTAAATTAAAGGTAGTTAGCTTAGTAAAAACCGTACACCCATCCAGCAGCTGTATTCCTGTTGAGCCAAAGCACTTTTTCATATACAAATTACATCCTTTAACAAAAAACTATTGGTCAGCATCTTATTAGCCTGCTGTTAGCTTCATTCCACAGAAAACTGAGAGAAACTAACAGAGTTGATAAAGAATAAAGAGAAATGTGCTGATTTTAAGCCTTTGAAGTGCTTCAGATGATCTCTGTCCACTTCTGTCCACTCATTCATTCATGTAAGCTTTCTAATGCAGCTTTGATCTTCACAGTCTGCTTTATGAAACTCATTCTAACCCTGAATGTCAGAGTGTTCCTCCTTCTCTTTCCCATCATTCATGCTGGCAGTGGAGGAGATTTGGATGTTGGACTGTGTTTTGGATGATGTGTGTATGTTTGTGTTGGACTGCTGTCTGTAAAGCAAACGCACATTTTGCTTTGGATTTCAGTGTCAGACAGACTTTAAGGTGGAATGAAGAGTTGGAGAGTTTCACAGTGAATTATCCAGTGGAGGATTTTTCTTCTTCTTTGAAGGTTTGAAATGTGAACATTGTTCTGCTGCAGTCAATGGACTAAACCAGAGAAGAAGAAAACAGACTTTACCATGAAGATCCTCAGTGTGGATCAGTATAATATCAGCCTGATGTCTGCAGTTTAGTGTCAGCACAACTTTCACATCATATTCATCTCAGCACAACTAAAACATGCTGACTGACCTCAGAGTTTTAAGTCCACAACCTGGACTCTCAAGGAAACCACACAGATGCTTCACTCCTGGATCCTGCAGCTTGTTGTTGTACAGGTCCAGCTGTCTCAGATGGGAGGGGTTGGACTTCAGTGCTCTTGCAAGATAATCACAGCTGATCTTTGACAAACCACAGCGCCTCAATCTGTATAAAGAATGAAAGATGTAAGTTTATTAGACAAAGTGTGAGCTTGAAATCATTCAGTGTTTCATCATCTGTTCAGAGCTGAAGAAGGTTCAGAACGTAGAAGTTTAAAAAATGGAAATTCCAAACAGCCGAAGCCAACAGGAAGCAGCTTCAAACAAACACAACAAGAGAAAAAACTGAATGTTTCACATTAAAGTCATACAGTTATCATAAAAACAGGACAAAGACTTGAAAAAGTCGTGTTTTTCCTTCCAGGAACCACAAGGCTTCACTTTTAAAGGTGAAGTGTGAAAGAAATGGACATACTTGAAGTCCAACACCTTTTTCCAGTCACATTATTAAAGCAGACAAACTACAAGCTCATTTTCATTCCAACAAGTCATCTTCTGACCTGGACTAACAACACTGGTCTCTATGTGCAGCTGGTTGTGAGACCAGTGCTCAGGGAGCGTCTACAAAGTGCAACACTGAAAGAACATCACACACTCATTAGCACAGTGGCACGTTGGTTATCACTGTTGCCGCAAAGCGAAAAGGTCCTGAGTTCAATTCCACCATCAGGCCGGGGTCTTTCTATGTGGATTTTGCATGTTCTCCCCGTGTTTGCGTGGGTTCCCTCCGGGTACTCCGTCTTCCTCCCACCGTCCAAAGACATGCAGGTTGTGGGGATAGGTTAATTGGATAATCCAAATTGCCACTAGGTGTGAATGTGCGAGTGAATGTGAGCGTGAATGGTTGTCTGTCCCTGTGTGTTGGCCCTGCGACAGACTGGCAACCTGTCTAGGGTGTACCGCGCCTCTCGCCCTATGACAGCTGGGATAGGCTAAAGCAACCCCCGCGACCCTGAAAAGGATAAGCGGAAGCGAATGGATGGACTTTGTAGACGCTCCCTGAGCCTCACAGCCAGCTGCACATGGACCAGGTGACATTACCCAGCATTAGAGGCGGGTGTAAAAAAACTGGATTTTCCTATTTAAATGTTTTTAATTTGATTAAAGCGATGTTGATTCATTCAATCCTGAATCGATTTTTAATATAAATGTATTTTGCCAGAATCTCAGGTTAAAGCTCCCAAAAGTATTTCAACAACAAGCAAACAGATAAAACAGTAAATGAGAGCAGCTAAACACACAAAGATGGAAACACAGAGCGTGGATCGTTCACTCGACGGCACGTACACGGACTCGCCGTCGGGGCTGAAAGTGGACAGCTCACAGATCCTGAAGCTGCAGGTTTCATCTGTCTCCAACCAAAACTGACTGAACCAGCAGCAAAAGAAGATCCAAACTACGCTTTACGTTTGATGAACATCGTCATGAATTCTCTCTGACTTTGACGTTTACTTCCTGCACAGCTCTCTCTCTCTCAGTGTACTTCAAGAACAGTTTACCTTCAAAAATCTGTTTTCTGCATTATTCACTGCTTATTACGCACCAGTCTGCTGTTGTGTTCACTGCTGTCGGCCTCCGAAAACAAAGCCTCATTTCTGCTGTTCAATACTGAAGAAATTGAAACCTTTTAAAATGATGACAGATTACAAACTCTCAGCTGTGTCTGTAATCAAACCTCTGTAACTTTGCTTCACTTCAGCAGCATCAGGTCATGTTCACATGTTGATTCATGGTTTGCTTCAGTTTTTGATGGACTGCAGAATATTTTGAAGGTTATCTGCTATAAAAAGCCAGAACAGGAAAATCTGCTTCATGTGTTTCTGTTTGATCCTCAGTGACTTTGACACAAAGGCCTCTGCTGTGATGATCACACCTCTGATCAAGTCTCACAGTGTCAGCTTTGTTTTTATACATATGGATATGTGCTGATAAATGATCAGAATTATAATATTTCCCACTGTCTGCTGTGTGCCGTGACCTTTGACCTGCTAAAGACAGTCAGCTGTGGATTATTCATTGTTGTGTCTGATACTTAGAACTGTGAGGAAGAACACTACACAGTTAATCAGGGTCCCCTCTCTCTGAATCAGGAAAGGTGGGCAGGCCGCGTGTGGGCCGCGGGCCATACGTTGAGTATCACTGTTTGAAATGTGAACATTGTTCTGCTGCAGTCAATGGACTAAACCAGAGAAGAAGAAAACAGACTTTACCATGAAGATCCTCAGTGTGGATCAGTATAATATCAGCCTGATGTCTGCAGTTTAGTGTCAGCACAACTTTCACATCATATTCATCTCAGCACAACTAAAACATGCTGACTGACCTCAGAGTTTTAAGTCCACATCCTGGACTCTCCAGGAAACCACACAGATGCTTAACTCCTGAATCCTGCAGCGTGTAGTTCTTACTCAGGTCCAACTCTATCAGATGGGAGGGGTTGGACTTCAGTGCTGCTGCCAGATAATCACAGCTGATCTTTGACAAATCACAGAGCTTCAATCTGTATAAAGAATGAAAGATGTAAGTTTATTAGACAAAGTGTGAGCTTGAAATCATTCAGTGTTTCATCATCTGATCAGAGCTGAAGAAGGTTCAGAATATAGAAGTTTAGAAAATGGAAACTCCAAACAGCTGAAGCCAACAGGAAGCAGCTTCAAACAGGAAACTGTGCAGAGTTTCAGACTATAAGTCGTGATGCAGCCAGTTGGATTTTGGAGATTTGAATCTCTGTTCTGTGACTAAGTCCTTGAATCATTTCTTCCAGTTGGTCCAACAAAACAGACTAAGTATTGGACATGTGTTGTGGCTCCATTAGGGGAGCTTCTAAATGTGATGTGATGGCCCCTCTGGGTCTGTCAGGTCACAGCACTGAAGAGAGCTCAAACTGGGCACACAGTTGTTCCAGTCTGGACCAAAGACTCTATACTGGGACTGAGGGACTGCTTTGACTGCACCCACTGGGACTTTTTAAAGGCTCATGTTCTCACTTAGATCATCGATTTCTACTTACATTTCTTTCTGGGAAAAATGGGGATTACTTTGGAAACAGGAAGTATTTTCCCCAATAAGCAGCCCTGGATTAGTAAATCACTCCGACATGTTCTCAGGCAGAAGAAGCTGTCTTGTTATGAGGGAGAGAAGAAAAAGATTGAGGCAAAGAAACTTGTTGAAAGAGAGACAAAGCAGCTAAAATCAGGTGTAAAAGTAAAGCAGAGGATGAGCTGAATAAAGGACACTGAAGGCTGGCTTGGAAAGGAATGAAGTCCATGGTGGGGATGCAGAACAAGGAGCAAAGATGAATGTGATGCTGAATCAGCAGAAGACTTGGACTCATTTGATTCCAGCTTTGATATCATTGATTTCAATGAAGAGCTTTGTGATTGTAGCAAAGGGCTGGTAGCTCTGAGAGTCCCACTGATGAGGTGTTTGTGTGGAAATCTCTTAGTGGGATCAAAGAGAGAAAAAGCCCTGGACCTGATGCTGTGGGAGGGAAATGATTGAAGTGTGCTGTGAGGAACTGACTGGGAGATTTTCACACATTTTCCAGTCCTCCTTGGAACAACAGGAAGTTCCCAGCATATGGAAACAAAGGTTAAGTGTCCTATGGCACTCAGTGATGATGGTGCTGTGGCCCCACCACCTCCACCTCTTTGTAAAAGAACTAACTGTAATCTGAAGCTTCAAATGGAACTAAGACTTCCTCCACTAGGTTGCAGTGTCTGATGAGTAAGTGTTAGTGGAGCTGGCCTGGAGTCAGAAACAGGAAGATGCAGGATTTGGGCTGAAATGGGGAAAAGTGGTTCGCACTAGTGCCTTAAAGGGGCGACCGTGGCTCAGGGGGTTGGGAATCGCATCTGTAACCGGAAGGTCGCCGGTTCGATCCCCGGGCTCTCTGTCCTGGTCATTGTGTCCTTGGGCAAGACACTTTACCCTACTTGCCTACTGGTGTTGGCCAGAGGGGCCGATGGCGCGATATGGCAGCCTCGCTTCTGTCAGTCTGCCCCAGGGCAGCTGTGGCTACAACTGTAGCTTGCCTCCAGTGTATGAATGTGAGAGTGAATGAATAGTGGTATTGTAAAGCACTTTGGGTGCCTTGAAATGCGCTATATAAATCCAATCCATTATTATTAAAGCAAGAAGGTTGTAGGTTGAAGCTTGTTGGCCTTTCTGTGGAGGTTGGATGTTCTCCCACAGTCCAATGAAATGCTGCTTAGGTTCATTGGTGCTTCTAAATTGGCTGTAGGTGTGGATGTGAGAGAGTGCTTCTCTGTCTCTCTCTGTTGGCCCTGTGATGGACTGCTCACCTGTGCAGGTGGACCACGCCTCTTGCCCTATGACAGCTAGGGCACAGGCTGCAGCCCTGTGAGCCTAAGCTGAATAAACAGTTAGCAAAAATGATCCATAGATGGCCTGAAATCCCCCAGTTAGCAGTTTGGTAGATAGCTATGACATGCTAATCCCATCCAGCAGCTGTATTCTACCTGTAAGCTGATCCCTGCTGAGCCAAAGCACTTTTTCATATACAAATTACAACCTTTAATAGAAACCTATTGGTCAGCATCTTATTAGCCTGCTGTTAGCTTCATTCCACAGAAAACTGAGAGAAACTAACAGAGTTGATAAAGAATAAAGAGAAATGTGCTGATTTTAAGCCTTTGAAGTGCTTCAGATGATCTCTGTCCACTTCTGTCCACTCATTCATTCATGTAAGCTTTCTAATGCAGCTTTGATCTTCACAGTCTGCTTCATGAAACTCATTCTAACCCTGAATGTCAGAGTGTTCCTCCTTCTCTTTCCCATCATTCATGCTGGCAGTGGAGGAGATTTGGATGTTGGACTGTGTTTTGGATGATGTTTGTATGTTTGTGTTGGACTGCTGTCTGTAAAGCAAACGCACATTTTTCTTTGGATTTCAGTATCAGACAGACTTTAAGGTGGAATGAAGAGTTGGAGAGTTTCACAGTGAATTATCCAGTGGAGGATTTTTCTTCTTCTTTGAAGGTTTGAAATGTGAACATTGTTCTGCTGCAGTCAATGGACTAAACCAGAGAAGAAGAAAACAGACTTTACCATGAAGATCCTCAGTGTGGATCAGTATAATATCAGCCTGATGTCTGCAGTTTAGTGTCAGCACAACTTTCACATCATATTCATCTCAGCACAACTAAAACATGCTGACTGACCTCAGAGTTTTAAGTCCACATCCTGGACTCTCCAGAAAACCACACAGATGCTTCACTCCTGAATCCTGCAGGTTGTTGTCGTACAGGTCCAGCTCTCTCAGATGGGAGGGGTTGGACTTCAGTGCTGCTGCCAGATAATCACAGCTGATCTTTGACAAACCACAGAAACTCAATCTGTATAAAGAATGAAAGATGTAAGTTTATTAGACAAAGTGTGAGCTTGAAATCATTCAGTGTTTCATCATCTGTTCAGAGCTGAAGAAGGTTCAGGATGTAGAAGTTTAGAAAATGGAAACTCCAAACAGCTGAAGCCAACAGGAAGCAGCTTCAAACAAACACAACAAGAGAAAAAACTCTGAATGTTTCACATTAAAGTCGTACATTTATCATAAAAACAGGACAAAGACTTGAAAAAGTCGTGTTTTTCCTTCCAGGAACCACAAGGCTTCACTTTTAAAGGTGAAGTGTGAAAGAAATGGACATATTTGAAGTCCAACACCTTTTTCCAGTCACATTATTAAAGCAGACAAACTACAAGCTCATTTTCATTCCAACAAGTCATCTTCTGACCTGGACTAACAACACTGGTCTCTATGTGCAGCTGGCTGTGAGACCAGTGCTCAGGGAGCGTCTACAAAGTGCAACACTGAAAGAACATCACACACTCATTTGCTTCCAGCACTTTCACACAAACATCTACTGTCATTATTGTCACCAAACTCTGTGGATCCTTTATTGCAAATTCAAATGGGATCAAATGGTCAGACAAAAGAGGGTTATGAGGAAATATGATGAAATGTTGTGTATTAGCAGCAAGTTATTGAATCATTTTCCTCAGAAACCAAACAAAATGATTGACAAACATGTTTTTACAAACTCAGTGTTGGACTTTGATCAGCATCAGAATACTTCATTGATCCCTAGGGGAAATTATTTCTTTATTACAGTGCTCCATTATAAACAAAAATTAACAAAGACAGACAATACACTAACTAAGAATAGCACAATATATACAGGCATATATATATATATATATATATATATATATATATATATATATATATATATATATATATATATATATATATATTGTAAATAACCCTGAATGCCTTTCCTTGCACCTTATTTTGGCACTCATTGCTGTTTTCTACTACCAACTTCCTGTTCGTGTGTAGAAGCTTTTATTTTGATGGGACGATTTCCTGTAAAACTGTTTTTGGCGCAGTTTTCAGCAGCAGTCGCGGGAGTTTTGAAATGTGATGGCTTAACGGAGCCTATGGAGATTTCTTTTGTCATTAGCAGCCCCCTTGATAGAGGCACAAGCTCTTACGGTGAGATTGATGGTTTACTGCCATTAAACCTTCAAAACGTCATCAGTAAAGTGTCATCCTTCATTCGGGGGGGTTCGCTACAGTAAGAGCTTACCTCCGGGAGCAGTAAGAGCTTGCCTCCGGGAGCAGCGAGAGAGAGAGCTTCCTGCGATCGGAACGGTAACGGCACGGCACGGAGCAGCAAGCTACAGCAACGGTCCGGTAACAAGCAATTGCTCTCAAAATGGAAAATATAGAAGGAGGTCAGTTAAACTAAAAGGAACAACGAAAGGAATTAACATGCGAAGCTGATGAAACAGCTAATGAAACGTTCCCAAGGCGGTAAGAACGGCCCAGTGCGCCCACAGAGAAAATGCTCTTATATCAAAGGGATGAACAGAATAAAAGAGAGAAGAAACTGCTAACCATTTATGAACATTGGAAAAGCCAGGTCAGAGTATACAGAGAAGACCTGAAAATTGATTTATCAGATTCACGGTTAGTAGAAATGGCTGATGATATTGAAAGGACAGTAAATGATATGACAAAAGCATACAGTGAATATAGAGAGCGTAATGAACCATCCCATGTCATAAGGCGCAAAATGGACTCTTGTGAATCAGTGACAAAGGACATTATGAAAATCATATCTGAGCGTTTAGCAGCTATAGATGAGTATGATGCAGATAGAGACAGGCAGCGCCTCCATCAGCTCTTAGCTTATGAACATGCTAAGTCCATTTTTGGTACTGCATCACAGTCAAGTTACCAATCTGAAGTAAGCATTGCAGTCAAAAGAATCGATGCTGTTGTAGAATTAGCTGCAAAAGAAGCTCAGTATAAAATCACACAAGAAGAAATAAAACAAAAACAAAAAATAAGAGAAATGGAAGAGAAACACAGGAGGGAATTGGATGCACAAAGGTCTGAACTAGAGCGTTTACAAGCAGAAAAGGAAAGGCAAGCAGCACGTGCAAAATTAGAGATTTATGACAAGGAGTTTAAAGTTGATATGAACAGTCAGTTAATGTTACAGAGCAATGGGATGTCTGTTATCAACCAAACTTTGCACAACCAGCCTCAGAGCTCTCTACAGGTTCATATCACCCACATGTGGAACAATATGCATCCATCCCTGTCAATAATCCTCTACAACAACTGCACTCACAAATTGTCACTCCATCGCCTCCCACAGATGTATTGCAGCTGGCTAAAGCTATTCAAGACAGCATAGCAGTAAGCAGAATTCCAGTGCCAGTGCCTGTCGTGTTCAGCGGAGATCCCATCACCTACATCGAATGGAAGGCTTCCTTCATCTCACTGGTGGGCCACAAAGGTATATCTCCAGCTGAAAAACTGCATTTGTTAAAAAGGTATATCACTGGTCCTGCTCTTAAGTGTCTTGAGGGCATGTTCTACCGCAGTGATGAAGAGGCATACAAAGATGCATGGAAAAGACTTGACCAACGCTACGGTCAGCCATTTGTTGTTCAAAAGGCATTCAGAGACAAACTGTCAAAGTGGCCTAAAATCCACTCAAAAGATGCAGAAGGTCTACGGGCCTTTTCTGATTTTCTCACAACCTGTCTGCAAGCAACACCACATGTAAAGGGCTTAGAGATACTAAGTGACTGTGAGGAAAACCAAAAGTTATTGCAAAAGATTCCAGAATGGCTTGCAACGCGTTGGAACCGTCAAGTCACAGTTGCTCTCATGAAAGGCAAAGATTTTCCCTCTTTCAAGGATTTTGCAGAGTTTGTAGCACTCGAGGCAGAAATTGCATGTAATCCTGTGACTTCTTCATATGCACTCTATTCATGCAGCTCATCCTTGGAGAAAAGATACGTAAGGGAGACCAAACCAAACAGATCTGTGACTCAAGTCTTCACTACACAAGCCACAGTACAAGGAGAAAAAACTAAGTCAAATGACACAAGGTTAAAGGTGGCCTGCATGTTCTGCAAAGATGAAAGTCATCAGTTGTCAAAGTGCCCAAGCTTCTCAGAGAAGTCACTAGACCACAAACGGACATTTGTGAAGGAAAATAAACTGTGCTACGGGTGCTTAAAGGTGGGCCACAATGCCAGAGACTGTCGTCATCGCCACAAATGTGACACTTGCAAAGGACGACACCCCATCTGTTTGCACAATGAGAGTCACATGGCAAATGAAAGGCCTCAGAGCTCTACAAACGTCGCTTCAACCACAGAAAATGACACCATGGCAGCCACAGCTCTGAATCAGAATCAGAATCAGAATCAGAATACTTTATTGATCCCTGGGGGAAATTATTTTTTGTTACAGTGCTCCATTATAACCAACATTAAGACAAGACAGACAATACACTAACTAAGAATAGTACAATATATACATACATACATAAGTCACTCATAAATAAATAGCTGGAAAAGAAACATGTGTAGTTGTAGCAGTAACCAGTGTGTTAAGTGGATGCGTTGTACAGGGAGATGGCCACAGGCAGGAAAGATTTCCTGTGTCGTTCAGTGGTGCTTTTGGGTAATCTCAGTCTCTCACTGAACGAGCTCCTGTGACTGACCAGCATGTCATGGAGTGGGTGGGAGGTGTTATCCAACATTGTCTTTATCTTGGACAGCATCCGCCTCTCCGACACCACCTTGAGGGAGTCCAGCTCCATCCCCACAACATTGCTGGCCTTACGGATCAGTTTATTGAGTCTGTTGGCATCTGTGACCCTCAGCCTGCTCCCCCAGCATGCAACAGCATAGAGGATCGCACTGGCCACAACAGACTCGTAAAAAATCCTCAGCATTTTCTGGCAGATGTTGAAGGACCTCAGTCGCCTCAAAAAATAGAGACGACTCTGGCCCTTCCTGTAAAGTGCTGTGGTGTTTTTAGCCCAGTCCAGTTTATTGTCAATGTGTACTCCAAGGTATTTATAGTCCTCCACAATGTCAACACTGACCCCCTGGATTGAAACAGGGGTCAAGTGTTTCCTGGTCTTCCTGAAGTCCACGATCAGTTCCTTGGTCTTTGCCACGTTGAGCTGCAGATGATTCTGCTCACACCACGTGACAAAGGAGTCGACCACAGCCCGGTACTCTGTCTCATCATCCCTGCTGATGCATCCAACCACCGCAGAGTCATCAGAAAACTTCTGAAGATGGCAGGTCTCTGTGCAGTGGCTGAAGTCTGTGGTGTAGAGGGTGAAGAGGAAGGGGGAGAGGACAGTCCCCTGTGGTGCCCCTGTGTTGCTGATCACCTTGTCAGACACACACTGTGGGAGACGTACATATTGTGGTCTTCCTGTCAGGTAATCAACAATCCAGGACACCAGAGAAGCATCCACCTGCATCGCTGCTAACTTATCACCCAGGAGGGTCGGCCTGATGGTGTTGAAAGCACTGGAAAAGTCAAAAAACATGACCCTCACAGTGCTCGCCGGCTGGTCCAGATGGGTGTAGACACGATTGAGCAGGTAGATGATGGCGTCCTCAGTTCCGAGACGAGGCTGATAAGCGAACTGAAGGGGATCCAGATGTGGTCTTGCTATGGGTCGCAGCTGGTCCAGGATGAGCCTTTCCAGGGTCTTCATGATGTGGGAGGTCAGTGCCACGGGCCTGTAATCCTGGGGGCCACTGGGACGTGGCGTCTTTGGTACAGGGACGAGGCATGATGTCTTCCACATCACCGGGACCCTCTGCAGACTCAGACTCAGCATAAACAGTTTATGAAAGACTCCACACAGCTGGGGGGCACAGGTCTTGAGGACAAGGGGACTCACTCCGTCTGGTCCAGCAGACTTGCCTGAGTGAAGTCTCCTCATTTGCATCTCAACCTGGTATTGAGTGAAGGTGATGGGTGGGGGAGGGGTGTCAGGAATCTCACAGGAGGCAACAGCGCCATGTGAAGAGAGAGGCTGGCACAGTGGTGTGGCTCTGGATTCCAGGCTGACTGCAGGTGAGGTTGTGGGGGTGGGAGCAGACACTGTGGTGTCGAATCTATTGAAAAACAGATTCAACTCGTCGGCTCTATTCTCACCTCCCTCAGCTCCCCTGCTGTTGGTTGGCCTGAATCCCGTGATGGTCTTCATGCCCCTCCACACCTCTCTCATGCTGTTCTGCTGGAGTTTCCACTCCAGCTTCCTCCTGTAATTGTCCTTAGCCTCTCTGATCTTGTCCTTTAGTAACACCTGGATCTTCCTCACCTCCTCTTTGTTGCCCCCTCTGAAAGCCCTCTTCTTGTTGTTGAGGAGGGCTTTGATGTCCTTAGTCACGCACGGCTTGTTATTTGGGTAACAATGAACAGTCTGAGCTGGAACAATGGAGTCGGTGCAGAAAGTTATGTAGCCTGTGATACACTCAGTAAGCCCACTGATGTCCTCGGCGTGAGGCTCACAGAGTGTTTCCCAGTCGGTCACCTCGAAACAGCCCTGTAGTTCCGCTATTGCCTCCTCTGACCACCTCCTAACAGTCCTGGTGGTCACAGGTTCCCTCCTCACAATTGGCACATAGCGGGGGGTGAGGTGAATCAAGTTATGATCTGACCTACCAAGTGGGGGAAGGGAGGAGGAGCTGTATGCATGTTGAATGTTACTAAGGTGGGTCAATCAGGTAGTACCTCTATGATTGTTCCTGTGTGGGTTTCCACTACCCAGAGTCCATCCAAAGAGCAGCTTGTGTACGCCTTATTAGACACACAAAGTGATAACACATTTGTCAGTGAGGAGGTAACTAACCAGTTACAAGCAGCATCCTATCCAGTTAAGCTAAAACTAACCACGATGCTGGGAGTTCACATGACAGTCAAAAGTCAGAGAGTAGCAGGGTTACGTGTGAGAGGTTATAATTCAGATGTTCACATTGACCTTCCACCCTCCTACACAAAGGACTACATCCCATTTAACTATGACAACATACCCACAAATGAAACTGCAAGGCAATGGCTCCATCTGTCAGAGATCGCTGATCAGATACCCCCTCTCCTGAGTTGTGATGTTGGACTACTCATTGGATTTAACTGTCCCAGAACTCTAGCTCCAAAACAGGTTCTACTCAGAAAAGACAATGAGCCATTTGCCATACAAACAGACCTAGGGTGGAGCATTGTTGGTGGCTCATCAGAGTCAAATGAAACTGAAACAAGTCTGTGCCATAGGGTCATGGTAAAGGAAATGCCTGCTGTAACACCAATGGACATGATCAATGTTCTTGAATCAGATTTCAAGGACACAAAGGCACGTGACAAAACGGTCTCACAAGAGGATCTCGTTTTTCTGGAAAAACTTAAGGAGGGGATAAAGAAAAATGAACAAGGACACTGTGAGATGCCTCTTCCATTCAAGCAAAGGCCAAACTTACCAGACAACAAAAGGCTTGCAGAGATCAGACTGGAACACTTAAGGAGAAGGTTGAATAAGGATGAGAACTACAAAAATGATTATGTTGCATACATGAATGACATAATTGAAAGAGGAGACGTGGAAGAAGTACACAACGAAGGAACACAAGGTGAACAATGGTACATCCCCCATCATGGGATTTACCACCCCAAAAAGCCCACAAAACTGCGTGTCGTATTTGACTGTTCAGCCAAACACAATGGAACAAGTCTCAATGATCATCTCCTCCAAGGGCCAGACTTAATAAACAATCTGACTGGCATTCTCTTGAGATTCCGGCAACATCCTATTGCCTTAATGTGCGATATAGAAAAGATGTTCCACCAGTTCCACGTCAGTGAGAGGGACCGGGACTATCTACGTTTCCTCTGGTGGAAAAACGGTGATACAAGCACACAACCTCAAACATACAGAATGAAGGTACACCTTTTTGGTGCGTCATCATCTCCAGGCTGTGCAAATTATGGACTGAAGTACTTAGCCAAAGAGCACTGCCACTCGCACCCAGCAGGTTCACAGTTCATTGAGAAAGACTTTTATGTCGATGATGGAGTTACGAGCACAAACACAGTGAAAGAAGCAATGCTGTTGGCACAAGAAGCCAGAGAAATCTGCCGCAAAGGTAACCTGCGTCTCCACAAGTTTGTTTCTAACAATCACACTGTTTTGCAAAGTATACCTGCATCAGAGTGCGCTGTAAACATTAACATAAGAGACTTGACATTCAAAGACATGCCACAGGAAAGAGCACTAGGCATCCAGTGGAGCATTGAAAAGGACTGTTTCAAATTTGACAACACACTGAAAGTCCAGCCAGCCACACGCAGAGGCATTCTATCCACCGTTGCGTCAATCTACGACCCACTTGGATTTTTAGCGCCATATGTGCTGAATGGAAAGAAAATCTTGCAAGAAATGTGTCAGCATGGTATCGGGTGGGACGACCCCATACCTAATGCACTCAAGCCAAGGTGGGTGAGTTGGCAAAGTGACTTTGTAAATCTAGACAAGCTAAACATACCTCGCTGTTACCTGCCTGCTAACTTTGGTGAAACTAAAGAAATAGAGTTGCACCACTTTTCAGATGCAAGCTCAAGTGGTTATGGACAATGTAGCTATCTGAGGGCAAAAAACGCTAAAGGTGAAGTTCACTGCTCTCTAGTAATAGCAAAGGCTCGAGTTTTTCCAACTAAACTGACCACAATCCCCAGACTTGAACTAACAGCAGCTGTAGTTTCAGTCTCAGTCAGCAACATGTTATGGGAAGAACTGTGTTATGGTGCAAAGGAGTACTTCTGGACTGATTCAAAGGTGGTGCTGGGCTACATAAACAATGATGCACGTCATTTCCACACCTTTGTAGCTAACAGGGTTCAGAGGATCAGGGAAAGCACCAGCCCTCAGCAGTGGTTTTACGTGCCATCAGAACTGAATCCAGCTGACAGTGCTTCGAGAGGTGTAACTGTCAATGAGTTAAATAAGTCTATCTGGTTCACTGGCCCCTCCTTTTTGTGGAAAAATGAACTGCCCACAGCACAACCTATCGAGCCGGATCTGACCATAGGAGATCCAGAAGTCAGAAAAGTACAGACAATGTTAACTAAAGTCACAGACACTGTAAGTCTTGCTGAATGTCTAAGTAAGTTCTCCTCCTGGTCCAAAGCAATTAAGGCTGTAGCACGTCTCATAAGAAGGGCTAGACACATCAAGTCAAATGCATCAGCTACAGTGAGTGAGCAGAAAAATGCTGAACTTGTGATCATTCAACATGTACAAAGTCAAACGTATGAACAGGAAATAAAACAGCTGAAGAAAGGAGAACAGCTCCCACATCATAACAAACTGTTTAAACTGGACATTTTCATGGACACAGATGGTCTCCTGAATGTGGGAGGGAGACTCCAGCATGCAACGAGTGACACCTTCAAACACCCGATCGTGATCCCAAAAGAACATTGTGCAGCCAAACTCATAATATCTCACTGTCATGACAAAGTAAAACACCAAGGAAAGGGATTCACCATAAATGAAATCAGATCCAGTGGCTACTGGATTCCTGGAATGAGTAAAACAGTTGCCTCATTCATCCGACAATGTGTGATCTGCCGCAGACTCCGCAAATCTCCAGAGGATCAGAGGATGAGTGACCTACCTCCACATCGCTTAGAGCCCTCTCCTCCCTTCACACACTGCGGCATGGACTGTTTTGGTCCATTTGTGACAACAGAGGAAAGAAAACAACACAAACGGTACGGACTCCTACTTACTTGCTTTTGTTCTCGTGCCATTCACATTGAGTTCTTAGAGGACTTGTCTACTGATGCATTTATTAACCCTTTAAGACCTACCATAGAACCAAGTCCGCCAGAGCTTAAATTATATTTTTACATGCTGTGGAGCCATTTTTGGGAGCATTTCAAGTTGCTATACATCAATACAACCATTATAGCCCAAACTTTAATAATATGTCTTCATTAGGTGCATAGTAATTACATAAATTGCAAAAAAGTGCAATAAACTACAAAAAAATTGAAAATCGTTTTTGTTTTTTTAACATATATTTCTAGTTAGAGAAATTTAAGAGGCTTATCCCTCAAAACTGTAAATACAAAAAAGTTGCACAAACTAGTTTCCCACCACAGGAAATTTATTTTAAGTGTCTTCATAGTTTTATTTTTGAAATACACCAATTTTTATATACTGCAGGAAAAACGAAAATAAATATTATAGTGCAAATTTGCAAAATAACAGCATATGCATCAAAATAAACTATTTCCAGCAGTGCAATATGAGTCCTAAGCATCCCAGAAACGACACAGAAAGTCATGAAGTCAAACATAACTTTTAAAAACACAAGTATAAGCTCTTGAGGCCACGATGGTAAAAAAAAAAACTACATTTCCGCAAAATGACGTCACTTCCGGTTTCGGGCAGGTCATGTGATAGTTCGCGCTGATGGACGTAGGAAGTTTTACAAACAGCTGATTGGATCGGCGAAGCGTGTTTCTGGAATATCATGTTTTTGTTGCTGCAAGTGATTTTTATGCAGTTTTTGCAAAGCTATATGTGGAAGGAAACTGTGACCTAGGACAAGCTGATGGCATAAGATGTAAGTACAACTCCTCCAGTTTCATATGCAAAAAAAATGATTGCGCTTGCTTACGTGGTTGCAGACCTACCGGGATTTAAAAATAGTTACGCAAAACAGAGCGTGCCCGCTCCGATCGGCTGTAAAGGGTTAATGCATTAAGATGTTTCATTTCAATCAGAGGTGCAGTTCGACACATCCAATGTGACCAGGGAACGAACTTTGTTGGTGCTCAGAATGAGTTTAAAGCAGCTTTAAATGAGCTAGACACTCAGAGACTAAATACATACTTGACTGAAAAACAATGTGACTTTGTGATGAACGCACCCCATGCTAGTCATGCAGGGGGAGTGTGGGAACGTCAGATAAAGACTGTCAGAAGTGTGCTGAATACCACTCTGTCACTGGCTCATGACAGACTCAATGATGCTTCATTATGGACGTTATTCTATGAAGCCATGGCTATAGTCAATAGCAGACCTCTGACTATAGATAACTTGAACAGCCCCAACAGCCTAGAACCGCTCACGCCCAATCATCTACTGCACATGAAATCCAATGCACCGTTGCCCCCACCTGGTGCCTTTTCAAATGAGGACCTGTACAGCAAGAAGAGGTGGCGCCGCGTGCAGTTCCTTGCAGAGCAGTTCTGGAGCCGCTGGAGACGAGAATACATTCACAACATCATTTCAAGGCAAAAGTGGCACTCACCAAAGAGGAATCTAAAAGTAGGTGATGTTGTGTTGGAAATGGATGAACTGGCACCCAGAGGGGAATGGAGACTTGCAAGAGTTGTAGAGACTGTCAGTGGAAAAGATGGACTTGTGCGAAGGGTAAAGATCTCACTTGGAGAAAAGAGACTCAATAATAAAGGTCAACGCTCTACTAAACTATCAGTTGTTGAGCGTCCAGTACAAAAACTTGTATTGTTGTTAGAAAGTTCCTAAGGTAACTCCTACATGGGTTATTTTGTTTGGGAAAATTATTCATTTTGGTTCTTATGTAAACCAATTATTCGTAATTTTGGTGGGAGTGTAAATAACCCTGAATAGGGCTTTGGAGCGTGATGTCACGGGGGTGGGCGTGGAAAGGATTTTGGCCCGATCCGCCATTTTGGGGGTCTAAGTAAGGAGCGAAAGCACAGCCATGGTTCGTACTTGCTGTGTGGTCGGCTGCAATGTTCGATCTTACGACCGGCACGGGAATAAGTTTGGATTGTTTTTTTATGCTTTCCCAACCTGGAAGCAACATGAAGGAGCTCATGTATCGGATATTACCAAACGAAGGCATCTAGCCTGGATAGCAGCCGTGAGACGAGCTGATATCAAGTTCTGTTACGTCTCCAGATATCAGTTGGTGTGCTCAAGACATTTTCATTCCGGTAAGTTCTAAATATGTTCACATCACACTTTATAGCTGAATAATATCATCGTTGGTGGTCTCGGAAGTTATAGAAATTGCGATCAAACATCGAATGGAGTGACTTGATTGGTTGATGTAAAGACAATAAATGAAATGAGACAGGAAGGACACAAATTGGCGTTAATAATTTGCCCGATTATCAATGTGTTAATTTGCATGTACTTTACAATTACGGGCATATAATATGATAACGATATTTTAGCAGTTCAATGATAAATGTATAACATTAATTATGGTGGGGGGTGGAAAATGGCTATTTCACTCGATGCACTCCAGCTGACTTACTTTGACGACGTACTCAGAGTTTGGCGGCTTGAAAATAGCCAAATCTTGCACCCAGCCATTTGTAAATTGGATGACTTGTAATTACGAAACTGGTTCGCTGTGTAAGCGCTTACTCCACAAACAAGATACGTGAAGCTATCGGGGTAGGACAGTTGCGGTAAGTCGTCTGGGTCTTTACTCCACTGCCGTATTTCAAATGGGTCCAGATTTGCGATGCACTCTATTTTTTTTCCAAGTACCGCTGCTTCGCCTCTGGACGCAATCGGTCTCTATACCGTCCGTTTTCTTTTGAGCTGCTTTTAAGCATGTTTCTTGTCGTCGTCGTTCCAACACAGTGTGTTTGCTTTGATTCGTAGACCCCGAAAATGGAGCTGCGCTCCCACAATGCATTGCGGCGTGACGTCAACTCCAAAGCCCTATACCTTTCCTTGCACCTTATTTTGGCACTCATTGCTGTTTTCTACTACCAACTTCCTGTTCGTGTGTAGAAGCTTTTATTTTGATGGGACGATTTCCTGTAAAACTGTTTTTGGCGCAGTTTTCAGCAGCAGTCGCGGGAGTTTTGAAATGTGATGGCTTAACGGAGCCTATGGAGATTTCTTTTGTCATTAGCAGTGTAAATGCCGGCAAAGCCACTTTACTTTGCGCTTTTATTTTGAAGAGTACCTTAGCACTTCCTCTTTTATTGTGTCAGACTTCCTGTTCTGTTCTCGGTGAGGCGACGCAAACACGTTGCTTCAGAGTGAGTAAAAGCGTTTGTTTTTTGAGGGTACTCATGCAGAACTATGTATTTTATTTATCTGTCACATGCTATAACTTTGAAAGTTTACTCAATGTGGTTGAATTCGTTTTTTATTGTATATGCATGTCATTTGTTCGTGGTGTGGAAAGACTGGCTAAGAGATGCGCATGGAGGAGGTTGGCTAGCTGATTCAGCATGATTAGCACCCTTGGAAGCAGAAAGAGGTTGCTTAATGATTGCAAACGATTGTTTATGTATTTAAGAGACAGAAAGGTTGTTGTTAATTCATTTTATTAAATGCTGTAACATAAATAGTTTAAAAACTATTGATTTATGTCAATATCACTATTTGGGTTAATCAAAATAATTTTCTATAGTAAAATGCGAACATTTCTGCACTTTCTACTTGAATGTTTAATGGTATTTGTTTGTGCATCTTTATAGTTTTCACGGTGCCATATTGTCGGTGGTTTAAAGAGGAGAGAATAAAGTTGCATCAGTCGAAGCTCTCTGCGTCATGAGTGGTAATTCCAAGTGGGCAGCTACAAGCAGCCCCCTTGATAGAGGCACAAGCTCTTACGGTGAGATTGATGGTTTACTGCCATTAAACCTTCAAAACGTCATCAGTAAAGTGTCATCCTTCATTCGGGGGGGTTCGCTACATATATATATACATATATATATATATATATATATATATATATATATAAAAACACCCAGCACGCCCCTGCGGGCGGTTTATCCTTCAAGCTCGGGTCCTCTACCAGAGGCCTGGGAGCTTGAGGGTCCTGCGCAGTATCTTAGCTGTTCCCAGGACTGCGCTCTTCTGGACAGAGATCTCCGATGTTATTCCCGGGATCTGCTGGAGCCACTCGCCTAGCTTGGGAGTCACCGCACCTAGTGCTCCGATTACCACGGGGACCACCGTTACCTTCACCCTCCACATCCTCTCGAGCTCTTCTCTGAGCCCTTGGTATTTCTCCAGCTTCCTGTTCCTGTACACTATGCCGGCCACTTGGTTATGGCGTTCCATGTATGCCTTGCCTGCTAGCATCTTGCACCCTGCTGTTATGTGCTGGATTGTCTCTGGGGCATCTTTACACAGCCTGCACCTGGGGTCTTGCCTGGTGTGATAGACCCCAGCCTCTATGGATCTTGTACTCAGAGCTTGTTCTTGTGCTGCCATGATTAGTGCCTCTGTGCTGTCTTTCAGTCCAGCTTTGTCCAGCCACTGGTAGGATTTCTGGATATCAGCCACCTCCTCTATCTGCCGGTGGTACATACCGTGCAGGGGCCTGTCCTTCCATGATGGTTCCTCGTCTCCCTCCTCTTTCTTGGGTTTCTGCTGCCTGAGGTATTCACTGAGCACTCGGTCAGTTGGGGCCATCTTCCCAATGTATTCTTGGATGTTCCTTGTCTCATCCTGGACTGTGGTGCTGACACTCACCAGTCCCCGGCCCCCTTCCTTCCGCTTAGCGTACAGCCTCAGGGTGCTGGACTTGGGGTGAAACCCTCCATGCATGGTCAGGAGCTTTCTTGTCTTTATGTCAGTGGCTTCTATCTCCTCCTTTGGCCAGCCTATTACCCCAGCAGGGTACCTGATCACGGGCAGGGCGTATGTGTTGATGGCCCGGATCTTGTTCTTACCATTCAGCTGACTCCTCAGGACTTGCCTGACCCTCTGCAGGTACTTGGTGGTTGCAGCCTTTCTAGCGGCCTCTTCATGGTTCCCATTTGCCTGCGGGATCCCCAGGTACTTGTAACTGTCCTCTATGTCTGCAATGTTGCCTTCTGGTAGTTCAATCCCCTCAGTTCTGACTACCTTCCCTCTCTTTGTTACCATCCGACTACACTTCTCCAGTCCGAACGACATTCCAATGTCATTGCTGTATAGCCTGGTAGTGTGGATCAGTGAATCGATGTCTCGTTCACTCTTGGCATACAGCTTGATGTCATCCATGTACAGGAGGTGGCTGACAACTGCTCCGTTCCGTAGTCGGTATCCGTAGCCAGTCTTGTTAATGATCTCACTGAGGGGGTTCAGGCCTATGCAGAACAGCAGTGGGGACAGAGCATCTCCTTGGTAGATCCCGCACTTGATGGTAACTTGTGCTATGGGCTTGGAGTTGGCCTCTAGTGTTGTACGCCACATCCCCATTGAGTTCCTGATGAAGGCTCTTAGGGTCCCATTGATCTTGTACAATTCTAGGCATTCCAGTATCCAGCTGTGGGGCATTGAGTCATAGGCCTTCTTGTAATCAATCCAGGCAGTGCACAGGTTGGTCAGTCTGGTCTTGCAGTCTCGGCTGATTGTTCTGTCTACCAGTAGCTGGTGTTTTGCACCTCTGGTATTCTTGCCAATTCCTTTCTGTGTCCCGCTCATGTATTGACCCATGTGCCTGTTCATCTTAGCCGATATGATGCCTGACAGGAGCTTCCATGTAGTACTGAGGCAGGTTATTGGTCGGTAGTTGGAGGGGACCGGTCCCTTCTTGGGGTCCTTGGGGATCAGGACCGTCCGGCCTTCAGTTAGCCATTCCGGGTGTCTCTCGTTAACTAGCAGCTGGTTCATTTGTGCTGCCAGACGCTCGTGGAGTGCAGTCAGCTTCTTCAGCCAGTAGGCGTGAACCATGTCGGGCCCTGGTGCTGTCCAACTCTTCATACTGGAGACCCTTTCTTGGATATCTGCCACTGTGATGGTTACTGGACCCTGTTCAGGGAGGTCGCTGTGGTCTGCCCTCAGATCCACTAGCCACTGAGCATTGCCGTTATGGGTTGCATCCTTCTCCCATATGCTCTTCCAGTATTGCTCCGTCTCCAGGATTGGTGGTGCTGTTCTCTTATTGTTCCCTTGCCACTGAGAGTACACCTTTGCTGGTTCTGTGGAGAACAGCTGGTTTATTCTCCTGAATTCTATCTCTCTGGTGTACCTCCTCAAGCGGCTGGCCAAGGCTGTGAGTCTTTGCTTGGCAGTTTCCAAGGCCTCAGGTATGGACAGCTTGCTGTATTTCTTAGGCACCTTATTTGTCGCACCTTTCTGCAACTCTGTTAGTTGGCTAACCTCCCTCCGTGCTACTTTGATCTTGCCCTCTAGCCTCCTTCTCCATGGAGGGTACTGCCCCTTGTGGCTGTTCAACTTGTAGCCAAGCATCTCACTGATCACTGCTGCCGTATTGTAGATCAGCTTGTTAGTGTCGGTAATCGTGGTTGTAGGTATTGCCCGTAGTGCTGCATTAACATCATCTAGCAGACCTTCTGAGGGTACTTCACGTAATCTTGGTAACCGGCTACGGGGGATCCAGGTTTCAAGCTTGGCCATGATCCTATTTTTCAGGTCAGTTCCTCTCGCACTCAACGATCCTTCTCCTATCGCACTTGGGGCTATGTACCCAATCTCGGGTGAGGGTGATGATATCTCCCCCCTGACCTGGCGTCCTGACTCCTCCTTGCCGTAGCATTTGTGTTGTACCTCGTCAATCTCTAGCTGTGAGAGCAGTCCCTTCTTTCGAATGTTGGAACACTGAGCTACTAGTTGTTTCGCCGTCATTGTGGATGTTGGGTATCGAAGAATCCATAGGTCCCTCATCCTATTCATGTAGCCCCTTCCGCCGGGGTTACTTGCGTAGTAGCATTCCAACAACGCCCTGTTTTCGTCCCTTGCCCACCGATGCCTTCATATATAGGCATATATATATATATATATACATATATATATATATATATATATATATATATATATATATATATATATATAAAAGTCACTTATTAATAAATAGCTGAAAAAGAAACATGTGTAGCTATAGCAATAAACAGTGTGTTAAGTGGATGCGTTGTACAGGGAGATGGCCACAGGCAGGAATGATTTCCTGTGTCGTTCAGTGGTGCTTTTCGGTAATCTCAGTCTTTCACTGAACGTACTCCTGAGACTGACCAGCATGTCATGGAGTGGAAGGGAGGTGTTATCCAACATTGTCTTTATCATGGACAGCATCCGCCTCTCCGACACCACCTTGAGGGAGTACAGCTCCATCCCCACAACATTACTGGCCTTACGGATCAGTTTATCGAGTCTGTTGGCATCTGCGACCCTCAGCCTGCTCCCCCAGCATGCAACAGCATAGAGGATCGCACTGGCCACAACAGACTCGTAGAAAATCCTGAGCATTTTCTTGCAGATGTTGAAGAACCTCAGTCGCCTCAAAAAATAGAGACGACTCTGGCCCTTTCTGTAAAGTGCTGTGGTGTTTTTAGCCCAGTCCAGTTTATTGTCAATGTGTACTCCAAGGTATTTATAGTCCTCCACAATGTCAACACTGACCCCCTGGATTGAAACAGGGGTCAAGTTTTTCCTGGTCTTCCTGAAGTCCACGATCAGTTCCTTGGTCTTTGCCACGTTGAGCTGCACATGATTCTGCTCACACCACGTGACAAAGGAGTCGACCACAGCCCGGTACTCTGTCTCATCATCCTTGCTGATGCATCCAACCACCGCGAAGTCATCAGAAAACTTCTGAAGATGGCAGGTCTCTGTGCAGTGGCTGAAGTCTGTGGTGTAGAGGGTGAAGAGGAAGGGGGAGAGGACAGTCCCCTGGTGCCCCAATGCTGCTGATTACCTTGTCAGACACACACTGTGGGAGACGTACATATTGTGGTCTTCCTGTCAGGTAATCAACAATCCAAGACACCAGAGAAGCATCCACCTGCATCGCTGTTAACTTATCACCCAGGATGGTCGGCCTGATGGTATTGAAAGCACTGGAAAAGTCAAAAAACATGACCCTCACAGTGCTCGCCGGCTGGTCCAGATGGGTGTAGACACGATTGAGCAGGTAGATGATGGCGTCCTCAGTTCCGAGACGAGGCTGATAGGCAAATTGAAGGGGATCCAGATGTGGTCTGACTATGGGTCACAGTTGGTCCAGCAGGATGAGCCTTTCCAGGGACTTCATGATGTGGGAGGTCAGTGCCACGGGCCTGTAATCCTGGGGGCCACTGGGACGTGGCGTCTTTGGTACAGGGACGAGGCATGATGTCTTCCACATCACTGGGACCCTCTGCAGACACAAACACAGCATAAACAGTTTATGAAAAACTCCACACAGCTGGGGGGCACAGGCCTTGAGGACGAGGGGACTCACTCTGTCTGGTCCAGCAGACTTGCCTGAGTGAAGTCTCCTCATTTGCATCTCAACCTGGTATTGAGTGAAGGTGATGGGTGGGGGAGGGGTGTCAGGAATCTCACAGGAGGCAACAGCACCATGTGAAGAGAGAGGCTGGCACAGTGGTGTGGCTCTGGATTCCAGGCTGACTACAGGTGAGGTTGTGGGGGTGGGAGCAGACACTGTGGTGTCGAATCTATTGAAAAACAGATTCAACTCGTTAGCTCTATTCTCACCTCCCTCAGCTCCCCTGCTGTTGGTTGGCCTGAATCCAGTGATGGTCTTCATGCCCCTCCACACCTCTCTCTCATGCTGTTCTGCTGAAGTTTCCACTCCAGCTTCCTTCTGTAATTGTCCTTAGCCTCTCTGGTCTTGTCCTTTAGTAACACCTGGACCTTCCTCACCTCCTCTTTATTGCCCCCTCTGAAAGCCCTCTTCTTGTTGTTGAGGAGGGCTTTGATGTCCTTGGTCACCCATAGCTTGTTATTTGGGTAACAATGAACAGTCTGAGCTGGAACAATGGAGTCGGTGCAGAAAGTTATGTAGTCTGTGATACACTCAGTAAGCCCATTGATGTCCTCGGCGTGAGGCTCACAGAGTGTTTCCCAGTTGGTCACCTTGAAACAGCCCTGTAGTTCTGCTATTGCCTCCTCTGACCACCTCCTAACACTCCTCGTGGTCACAGGTTCCCTCCTCACAGTTGGTACGTAGCGGGGGGTGAGGTGAATCAGGTTATGATCTGACCTACCAAGTGGGGGGAGGTAGGAGGAGCTGTATGCATCCTTGACATTAGTATCTAGAAGGTCTAAAATTTTCTCTCCCCTGGTCGGACAGTCCACATATTGTTTGAATGTTGGTAGTGTATTGTCCAGTGATACATGGTTGAAGTCACCCGAGATTACAATAAAGGCACTCGGGTGCCGAGTCTGTAACCGGGCTATGACAGAGTGGATAGTGTCACATGCAGCTGTGGGGTTAGCAGAGGGAGGAACATAAACAGCCACCAAGATGACGTGAGAGAATTCCCTGGGTAAATAATACGGCCTGAGTCCAACAGCACACAGTTCAATGTCCGGGCATCAAATCCTTTCTTTGATTGTTATGTTGGCAGGGTTACACCACCGGTTGTTAACTAAAACAGCAAGCCCACCTCCTTTCCGCTTACCGCTAGTGATGCTGTCCCTGTCGGCCCGAACAGTGCGGAAGCCTTCCACGGAAGCATTCTCGTCGGGAATGTCCTGGTGCATCCATGATTCAGTGAAACACATCAGGCTACACTTTCGGTATTCCCACTGACTCCGTACCAGTTCTAAGAGCTCGTCAATTTTATTCGATAATGATCGCACATTTCCCATTACGATAGACGGCAGACCCGGTTTATATCTCCTCCTCGCTGCGAGCCTCCGCTGTCTCACCATCTCCTTCTTTCTTCTCTTCTCTCCTTGACCTCTGCATCCCCGATGTGTTTTTCTCCAAATTTCAGCTGGTACTTCTGCGGGCCTGGCCAGCGAGCCGGCCGGCATCAGGGTGATCAGCTGATCTCTGGAGTAAACAGTTCGTGCATGTAGGAGATGTGCTGCGGTCCCGTTCCTTGATAAAAGTAATAGTTCCACGGCCACAAGAAGAACAAAAACTTTCTCAATCCACATGATTGAGTGAAAGATAATAAACGGATGAAAATTAGAGGCGGGTGTAAAAAAAAAAAGGATTTTCCTATTTAAATGGTTTTAATTTGAATAAAGCGATGTTGATTCATTCAATCCTGAATCGATTTTTAATATAAATGTATTTTGCCAGAATCTCAGGTTAAAGCTCCAAAAAGTATTTCAACAACAACCAAACAGATAAAACAGTAAAATAGAGCAGCTAAACACACAAAGATGGAAACACAGAGCGTGGATCGTTCACTCGACGGCACGTACACGGACACGTCGTCGGGGCTGAAAGTGGACAGCTCACAGATCCTGAAGCTGCAGGTTTCATCTGTCTCCAACCAAAACTGACTGAACCAGCAGCAAAAGAAGATCCAAACTACGCTTTATGTTTGATGAACATCGTCATGAATTCTCTCTGACTTTGACGTTTACTTCCTGCACAGCTCTCTCTCTCTCAGTGTACTTCAAGAACAGTTTACCTTCAAAAATCTGTTTTCTGCATTATTCACTGCTTATTACGCACCAGTCTGCTGTTGTGTTCACTGCTGTCGGCCTCCGAAAACAAAGCCTCATTTCTGCTGTTCAATACTGAAGAAATTGAAACCTTTTAAAATGATGACAGATTACAAACTCTCAGCTGTGTCTGTAATCAAACCTCTGTAACTTTGCTTCACTTCAGCAGCATCAGGTCATGTTCACATGTTGATTCATGGTTTGCTTCAGTTTTTGATTGACTGCAGAATATTTTGAAGGTTATCTGCTATAAAAAGCCAGAACAGGAAAATCTGCTTCATGTGTTTCTGTTTGATCCTCAGTGACTTTGACACAAAGGCCTCTGCTGTGATGATCACACCTCTGATCAAGTCTCACAGTGTCAGCTTTGTTTTTATACATATGGATATGTGCTGATAAATGATCAGAGTTATAATATTTCCCACTGTCTGCTGTGTGCCGTGACCTTTGACCTGCTAAAGACAGTCAGCTGTGGATTATTCATTGTTGTGTCTGATACTTAGAACTGTGAGGAAGAACACTACACAGTTAATCAGGGTCCCCTCTCTCTGAATCAGGAAAGGTGGGCAGGCCGTGTGTGGGCCGCGGGCCATACGTTGAGTCTCACTGTTTGAAATGTGAACATTGTTCTGCTGCAGTCAATGGACTAAACCAGAGAAGAAGAAAACAGACTTTACCATGAAGATCCTCAGTGTGGATCAGTATAATATCAGCCTGATGTCTGCAGTTTAGTGTCAGCACAACTTTCACATCATATTCATCACAGCACAACTAAAACATGCTGACTGACCCCAGAGTTTCAAGTCCACATCCTGGACTCTCCAGAAAACCACACAGATGCTTCACTCCTGAATCCTGCAGGTTGTAGTTGAAGCTCAGGTCCAGCTCTCTCAGATGGGAGGGGTTGGACTTCAGTGCTGCTGCCAGATAATCACAGCTGATCTTTGACAAACCACAGCGCCTCAATCTGTATAAAGAATGAAAGATGTAAGTTTATTAGACAAAGTGTGAGCTTGAAATCATTCAGTGTTTCATCATCTGTTCAGAGCTGAAGAAGGTTCAGAATGTAGAAGTTTAGAAAATGGAAACTCCAAACAGCTGAAGCCAACAGGAAGCAGCTTCAAACAAACACAACAAGAGAAAAAACTCTGAATGTTTCACATTAAAGTCGTACATTTATCATAAAAACAGGACAAAGACTTGAAAAAGTCGTGTTTTTCCTTCCAGGAACCACAAGGCTTCACTTTTAAAGGTGAAGTGTGAAAGAAATGGACATATTTGAAGTCCAACACCTTTTTCCAGTCACATTATTAAAGCAGACAAACTACAAGCTCATTTTCATTCCAACAAGTCATCTTCTGACCTGGACTAACAACACTGGTCTCTATGTGCAGTTGGCTGTGAGACCAGTGCTCAGGGAGCGTCTACAAAGTGCAACACTGAAAGAACATCACACACTCATTTGCTTCCATCATCCAACCTGAAGAGGAAACAGAGACGCCTCCCCTTCAAAGTAAAAGCTGCTCCTTTTGGACACAGTATCAAAGAAAGTCTACAGTATAACATAGAAAAGACAGAACAAAGTTTTGGTTGTTTTTAAATTGTGCAGAAATGAAACTACACTAAGCTCAATTATGTGACAGACATTTCATCCCATGTCAGTTTGGCCTCATCCTGGGTCGGATTATCCAGCACACACTCTGACCACAGGCCCAGGGGCCACGCACAGCTGGGCTCCATCCAAGAGACAGGAAACAAACCAACACAATAATAAAAAGCACCATGTGATCTTCTTACATCTTCAAGACAAACATAGTAAAAACATGAGCATATTTGTTTCCTGATAAAATGATGTGACAGGTAGAACAGAGTAAAGTGGTGGTGTTACAGCCTTTCTCCCCTCTGCTGCCGAGGCTGTTAGTCTCTCCCAAACTCAGCTACAGGACTTCCAAATGAATGAAAGCAGCAGAAGTGGCTTTACAAATGAAAGAGGAAGAGGAGAAGAAGAGGAGAGGGAGGCCACCCTGACCATCACTCCAGCTGAAAACATCACACTTCCATTAAAGTTGGTGAGAAAATGTTGAGCAGGATGAGCTGCTGGCTAATCTGGAGGCTGTAGCAGCAGCTCACAGTCACAGTGGATTTCCACTCATGAAAAAGCTCTGGCTGCTTCATTTCTCATCTCATATCAGAGACTTTAAAGCTTCACTGAAGCTGTACTGTGATGCTTCCGTATCCCAGTGAGGCCTCCATAATGATTTCAGCTGTTCTGTACTAGAGATGGACGATCCGATATTACATATCGGTATCGGTCTGATACTGACGTAAATTACTGGATCGGATATCGAAGAGGAATAAAAAATGTAATCCGATCCATTAAATATCAAAAAAGCACCTCACAAAACTTGCGACATGGCGTAACTCGGCTCATAACTGAGCACGTCGGAGTGTCATGTGATAGAGCGGCTGTGTGTATTTGGAACCTTGAGTGTGCAAACAATAGAAACTAAACTCTTTAAATAATAAATATTTTTTTTAAAGACGGAGACTCTACAGTACGCAGCGGTAGCATCTATTCCACAATGTAGCCTGCAATCATTTTTTAGACACTTTCTGTGCTGCTGAAATAAAATCATGTTTTCCCTGCTTAGCAGGAGTTGCCGCGGTGTCATCCATGGATAATGAACAAGAATCACTCAGAAGTGTTCGTCTATGCACTCGTGTCAGGCACTTCAGCAGATTACTCGTGCTATTAACAGCAGCCGATAGTGTTTTCTCCCCAGCACATAGCTTACATATTACTGTAATATTCTTGTCTGCTGGCTTCAGAAAAGTGAAGAAACGGGAATATGTCCACTTCATAAAACAGCCACTCGCTTCAGCTGAGTCCGACATCTTCTGCTTTAGAATACTACTAAAAGTAATTAGTTACTCTACTTTTTCAGTGGAAAAGTAATTTAATTAGAGTAACGCATTACATAGTAACGCATTACATAGTAACGCATTACATAGTAACGCATTACATAGTAACGCATTACAACCAACACTGATCACAACACTCCAGCAGGCGCAGCCATCAGCTGTGCAACACTCACACAAATATATCACCTGGGTTTAATATTAGATCATTTATGTGCTTCAGCTCTTCTTACATTTTACCACCAACATGTTTCAAAAAGAGCAGCTTTTACTTTGAAGGCCAGCTGTCTCTGTTTCCTGTTTTCATTGTTGGATAATGGAACAAGTCGATGCTTCAGTGCATTGAATTGTGTTACACAAAAATAAGAAAAGTTTTCACGTTGTTCAGGCAGAATCAAGCGTTGAAGAACGAATTCAGACATCAATAAACATTTTCATCAGCACAAGCAGGACAATGAAAGCAGGAAATACCCCAAAATGCCATTTCTCATTCTACAACTTCAACAACTGCACATGAATTAAACTTCATGCACAGACGCACAGTCTCTGAGTCCTGCTTTGTTGTCATGTTTGGGCCTGTGTTAGGCTGCTCTGTGTTCCTCTGCTTTAACACACACCTCACCACAGCAGCTGTGTGGGTCGTCTCTGTAGCTGCCATATCAGCTTCTGATACATGAACATCATCACAGCTCCAAACTTCACACAAGCTCAAAGTCTCTGCAGCCTGTTTTTATCTGCTATCATCAGATCTTCATCATCCTCTTTCACATCCCTCACACACTCTACAGCCTCATCAGCACTGACTTCATCTTCACTGACTGATGGAGCACAACATGAACCTGTGGAGGCTGAAACACTGTCCTGTCAAACATCTCCCCGTCACCACTCCACTTCTGTCAGCCTTTAAATGAACCCTGCTCAAGTCTCTCACTTCTGTTTGGAGCCAAAAGGAAAAGCTGTTGTTCAGTCGTTTGGAAAGACAACATTTCTGAAAGCACTCAAACTTCTTCACATTTGTCTTCAGACACATCCTGAACATTTAGGAACTAAAGAAAGTTTCAAACATCAATCAAAGACCTGAAATATAGAAAAACAACAACAGCCGTAGTCAGTGAACTCACCTCAGAGTCTCCAGTCGACAGTTTGGACTCTCCAGTCCAGCACACAGAAGCTTCACTGCTATATTATTGTGTTATTTTGTAGCTGAATACGATGTTTGTGTGATTATCAGTGAAAGAAGCAGTGAGGAGGATGGAGAGAGAGAGAGAGAGGACAGAGGGTGAAGTTAGAAACACTAAAAGGATTTTTCATGGATTTCATGGATGATTTGAGTGATTTCCAGCAGGACACTTAAACATGTCAGTGGACGTCCTAAAGAACATATTCACTGATATGAAACGTGTCATTGAACAGGATTAATATCAGTGGAAACATGGTGGAAACAGCTGTGACTGCATGGATGTGACACAATTCAAATCTGTTCTCCACTCTTGGATTTGGGATCCATGGAGCTGCTGCTGAGTCTGTACAATAAAGGAATGGTGTGGAAGGTTGCAGCGTACGGACACAAACACTTTGTGGTTACAATCTGATTTTATTTTCAACATTAAACTACTAACCTACACTGATCAATGATGTTAATGATCACATCTGGACTCACCCAGCCTTTCTGCAGTTCATCACAGCTGGAATCAGTCTCTGTCGTCCCCGCTCTGATGTGTTGTACTTCTGCAGGTCCAACTCATCCAGAACCTCCTCTGACATCTGCAGCATGAAGGCCAGAGCTGAGCACTGGATCTCAGAGAGTTCCTTCTTTGACTTCAGGTACTCTTGGACCTCCTGAAATAATGTGAGGTGGTTCATCTCCATCAGACAGTGGAAGATGTTGATGCTTCTGTCAGGAGAGATTTTATCGCTGTTCATCTCCTTCAGGTTGTTGATGACTCTCTGGATGGTTCCTGGACTGATCTCTGTCTGACCCAGCAGACCTACTAAGAGTCTCTGGTTGGACTCCAGACAGAGGCCATGAAGGAAGCGAACAAACAGCTCCAGGTGGCCATTTTTACTCTGGAGGGATTTCTCCATGGCTATCCTCAGAAATACATCAGGTGATTGGAGATCTGTGTTATCAAAAACACTGGAAATCATCTTGGTCAAAGATTTTGGTTTAAGGAAGTTCTTCACCACCTCTGTCTTCCTGTTGGTGTGACAGTGGAACATGTAGACAGCAGCCAGAAACTCCTGAATGCTCAGATGAACAAAGCAGTAGACTGGTTTCTGGAAGATCAAACACTCTCTTTTGAAGATCTCTGTACAAACTCCTGAGTACACCGAGGCCTCTGTCACATCCAGACCACACTGCTCCAGGTCTTCTTGGTAGAACATGATGTTTCCTTTCTCCAGATGTTCAAACGCCAGCCTCCCCAGCTTCAGAAGAACTTTCCTATCAGCCTCCGTCAGCTCCTGTGGACTCGTCTCATGTCCCTCATGGTACTTGTTCTTCTTCCTCTTTGTCTGAACCAGCAGGAAGTGTGAGTACATGTCAGTCAGGGTCTTGGGCAGCTCTCCTCTCTGCTCTGTAGTCAACATGTGCTCCAGAACTGTAGCAGTGATCCAGCAGAAGACTGGGATACTACACATGATGTGGAGGCTCCTGGATGTCTTCATGTGGGAGATGATTCTGCTGGACAGCTCTTCATCACTGAATCTCCTCCTGAAGTACTCCTCCTTCTGGGCGTCAGTGAAGCCTCGTACTTCTGTTAGCCTGTCAACACATGTAGGAGGGATCTGATTGGCTGCTGCGGGTCGGGAAGTTATCCAGACGAGAGCCGAGGGAAGCAGATTCCCCTGGATGAGGTTTGTCAGCAGCTGGCTGACTGATGACTTCTGTGTGACATCAGACAGCAGCTTCCTGTTGGTGAAATCCAATGAAAGTCTGCTTTCATCCAGGCCGTCAAAGATGAACAAAAGCTGAGAGACAGCCAGCTTCTCTGCTGTGACCTTCTGTAATGTTGGATGGAAAACATGGAGCAGCTCCAGAAGACTGTACTGCTCATCTCTGATCAGGTTCAGCTCCCTGAATGAAAGCAGAACCACCACACTGACATGTTGGTTCTCCAAGCCCTCTGCCCAGTCCAGAGTGAACTTCTGCACTGAGAAGGTTTTTCCAACACCAGCCACGCCGTTGGTCAGAACCACTCTGATGGGTCTCTGTTGGTCAGGTAAGGCTTTAAAGATGTCCTGGCACCTGATTGGAGCGTCATGGAGGGCGTCCATCTTGGAAGCTGTCTCCAGCTGCCTCACCTCATGTTGGGTATGAACCTCTTCACTCTGTCCCTCTGTGATGTAGAGCTCAGTGTAGATCCTGTTGAGGAGGGTTCTACTTCCTGTTTCATCACTTCCTTCAGTCACACGTTCACATCTCCTCCTCAGACTGATCTTATGTTCATCTAAAACCTCCTGCAGACCAACATCTGCTGAAAGAAAGAAAAACAATGAGACTAAAGAGAAAGAAAACTCTTCAATGTCTGAACAACACAAGAAGTCCAGTTTTCAGAAATGAGTCCATCAGCAGACAGATGTTCAGTCTTACTTTGTACACAGCTGCTCTGACTGGCTGTCTGCAGTCCAGCTCTGCTTCTGGATCTTTCTCCACACTGTGCAGAAGCTCTGATGGTGACACAGAAAAGTCACAGTGGAGATACTTCTGTCCACCTTTGATTAGACTCATTATAAAAAGGAAACAAAAGTTTGAACACAGTCATGTTTCCAGTTCACTGACTTACATTTATTCCATGGACACTCACTCTAACCTGAACCACAGCTACAACCCAACATTGTTGAGGCCTCATCTCCTCCTTTCCTGACTGTAGAGGTTAAATATGCAACAACCAACAAATAAAAGAATTTGGTTCATTTCAAAGAAATTCACACGGTGACCAAGTAAAGTAACCGTAGTAAAGGAGACAACATCCCGTTGATGGTGGGATTATTTGAAAGATTTGCTTTAGTCACGTCACCAAATGCAGTTGAACCACCCGTGGATCCATGTTTGACCATTCTACCACTCTGAGCTCTGCTTTTTAATCATTTTATTATTATCATCATTCATTTATTCATTCTTTGGAGGGGGGCTATTTCCTAATGCTGCCCTAATAAGGTGATGTTCAAGGGGAAATATAACAGAAACTCTTTCAGTGTTATTCATTAATAAATTAACAGATGTGGAGCAGGGAAATTATTTTACTGCTATTGTTAAATAATTGTCATCATTATCATTGCATTAATAATATAATCTGGAGTTTATATTGCATTCAGATGTTTAAACAGTGTGTGTCTCTCAGAGAGACTAAGTTGCAGGCTGACAGGAAGTTGCAGGTTTGCAGAGTGTGCCTTTTGCAGAACTGAAACCGAAAGCAGAGTCTAAGTGTAGGTTATTTTGAGGAGCATTTGAGGACGAGACACAGACAGTTAAGAGGTGACACAAAGAGCATGTGAGGTCAACACATACACACATATTAGTTAGACTTATTTAGAGGAGAGATCAGTTAGACAAGAAAGAGGAACAATTCACTTTGAGACAAGAACGGAAAGTACCAAGCCATGAAAATAGAAGATGATTTTCTGGGTGAAAAGTCATGATGATGTTGATCTGATCTATGTATAAAATGTACCGGTGACGCATGAAGGGGCGTCAGTAAACAAACCCTGATGCTATAAAATATCTGTTCATGCTTTGATTAAGTCGAGGACTACTGGCTGTCTGCGTACAGAGTGTCTTCCCACACGTGTGTTCATTAAAATCATCGTTTGACTTCACCCGGCCGGATCGGTGTGGTTATTCTTCGATCACCTCTTGTACCCTTCCTCAATTTTGAACCTTAACATTTGGGGGCTTCGTCCGGTGGTTGAGGAGGGAGGATTGGAGGTGTAGATGGAGAAATTTGGTCTTAGGTGGTCTGACGGGCAGACATGAATTCCAGTGGTCGAAGTGAGTGGGCATAAGCCGGCTTATCCAAAAGGTAAGGCACTACCTGTTGAATTATTTCCAAAGTGTGCCAAATTGGAAATGATAAAATTTAAGTCTACTCACTAAAGTTACTGGTGGATGTCTGTTTTGATTTTGATGAAAATCTCATGAGTTGATGCAGTTAGAGTTCTGCTAAGAAGAAATGAAAGTAGTTAAGAGTCTGATAAGAAAAGTTTAAATACTGGGTTGAAGTCCCAAAGAAATTGAGTTCGAGTCTCAAGTAGTTTGGTAGGGAATTGGTTATTGTGTTGGTTAGAGTCCAAATTTGGTCATAAGAGTGGACCTGAGCGGTCATTTTGTGAGTTGGAGTCTCCATTGACCACTAGGTTGCACCTGCCTCAGTTATACACTTGTTTCGGGTGTTGATTGTTGTTTCAAAGTATTATAAATTATTTTAGAACGGAACCGTGGGGGTTCTAGGAAGCGCAGAGCCCGGAGGTTACGCTCCCTCCTTGTCGTGGACGCGCGACATTGACCTGTCGGCGAACAGGGTTAGTTCAGTTTGGCTTAACTGTGGGGTACAGGGCATCCTGGAATTAAGCTAGGAGTTAGAGTCTCCTTACCGTTTGGAACGGTACCTGCGCTTTTTTGGTCAGAAGAAGTTGGACTTCGGGCGTGTAACTTTAACCTAAAACTTCAAAGTTTGGGTTGGTTGACGCTTTTAAATTGAGTTAGGGATTTTAGAAATGAGGCCAGAAACAGTTAAAGTCTTGATACTGGTTAATTGGTCGCAAAAAACTCAGGGAGTTTATCCGCTGGGCGGTTATTTTAAATTTGTCTAAAATTGTGTAGGCGCTAAAGCTGACAGATCTGACAGTGGTTGTAAATATAAGACGTCGTTGTAAAATAGAATAAGAAAATTTGGTGTGAGAGATCTCTGTGTGTCGAGTCAGTAATGCACTGACTGCCTGCTGCCATTTTTAGATGGAGAGTGTGTGTGCATGCAAATGAGGCAGCTGATGCAGAGCGCATGAGAGGACTATGCTTTCGGTTTTGTGTGATTATTCAGCCCTATAACTATTGTTTGCAAATGTGGATAAATGTCTGCGATTAAAATGCTGGCTTAGTAAATAATAACATTGTAAATATATGAATGGTGACAGCGTTTCAAAATAGAATATAAGAATTGTTTGTGTTTAAAACCAACGTTTAGGTAAGAAGATTTAAGGTGGATTTGAAGGCATAAACAAAAAATAAAAGGGTTACAGTCTGCAAGTGTTGTTAATTCATGAGCTGACTGGATGCAGAGTAAGTGGAGTGGTCATCCTGAGAGGATTGAATGATGCTCTAACTCTGTGGTCAAGTCAGACATAGGTTTTAAGTAACCATGAGCCACTAATAAGCGTGACAGATTAATGAGTATGTGTAAATTGAACTTGTTAAATAGCCTTAATAGAAGTAACTCAATGAACACGCAATAAAGTGGACTTTTTACGGGTAGTTTACCATTGATACCATAAAAAGCAACTTAATTAGTAGTTCAATAACAAATTTTAAAGATAACCTTTGTTATTTGATAAGAGAGAAAAATTCAGGTTACATGTAGTAAATAAATAAGGGAATGTTAATCTCTGCGTCATTCCACACTGAAATTTCAATTGTAGGGGATCATTTGGAGGTGAATTGTGTAGGACACGGGGAGACAGAAGAATCTCCCCATGAGTTTTCGGTGTGCATAGAAATTGAGGAGGCTGAACTGGAAGCCTGACTGGGTCGTTGTTTTTGTTTATTTGAGGGTCTGCTGGAAATTTGTGAGAACGACCACCTTGATATGTGGGAGCCTTCTCGGGCAGCGATTTTTTTGTTAAACATGTGGCAGGCTGTGCAAAATGGAGAAAGCTTTGACATGATGAATAAAGGTGTGAGAGGTATTTCTTTGGTGATGTAAAGTAGGAGGTTTTAAAGTTTGAAAGTGTTTTTAATTTGAGAGAGGCATGAGTGATGTTATAAGAGTTTGAGTTTCTTTTTCTTTCAGTTTAAAACACATAAGTACATACACTTGGTACACCTGTTTACTCTTTGACTTTATTAAAACAGACGGTGTATTTGAGTTTGAATTTCAGTAATTGTATGTTGATATGGTAATTTAGTTTTATGTTAGGTGAAGGAGATGTCCATCTCTGCGTCTTGCAGGATTGAAAGTGAAAGTTGAAGGTTGTGATGTGAATGCTGTGAGTACTCGATTTGAATGATTCTGTGTGAGGTGTACAAAATACTAAATAATAATAACACTATGAAAGTTGATAGTAGAGTGAGTGCAAGGTGGTGTGTGAACAGAGGAAGTCTGAGAGAGAAGTGTGTGCGTAGGCAAAATGCAGAGTGTGTGCGAGAAATAAGGGAGTATTGTTTTTACATGAAGGTTTAGTAGAACTAAAGTAGAACGTCACAAACAAACAAAAGAAGGTAAAATGAAGAGAGAAAATAACTGACAATTACATTAATGAATAGAAAACACACATACACAAAGTGCCATATGTGAAATTATTCTAGGAAGGAGTCAGAAGTGAGATAGTTTAATATAAGATGCAATGAAGGAAGCAGCTTACACTCCTTTAATTTCCAGAGCCAGTGTGTTCCCTCCCCTGCCCACTTGGGCCCCGTATCAGGCGAGTATGGAAGGCTGGATAGCCCATGACGGGTAAGATCCCACCTCGAAACCCTGGGACAACCTAAGGCAGGCACAGTCACGATTACTCGGCTTCAGTAAGAAGACGGGACCTGACGGGTAAGGCCGCTGGGCTGAGGCAGAGGGGGTAAGTGGCAAGTGGAGCCCTACCTTCTGGCTGAGGACAAGGAATGCTGCTATTTAAGGTAGGAAATCAGAATTTGGGTTAGTAAATTTGGGGAGGAGAAAATTGACTGTTTAAAGGCAAAATTATGGAGTCTGACACACTGCAAAAGCAACATATGCAAATTCACATACACAAACAGAAAATGCATTAACCTTATAAAGACAAGACAAGCTCATGGAGTTTAATGCATAGACACTGATTAAACCTGGCTAAGAACACAAACATATGCAGTGAAGAACAGCTTGCTATTTTGTATGAATGATATAATGGTGTGAATGTTTAATAAAATGCATTTGAGTTTGTAATTGAGGAATAGACGAAGCCATATGACAAAGGGAGTTATGTAAACAAAAAGTGATTAAAGTAGTTTTAAAAAGAGTGACTTAGGAGTGCTCTCTCGTACTGAGTGATCAAAACCAGTGATCACTGTAGAAAGAAATAAAATGATTTAATGAGTTGGGAATGTTTAAACATATGTTTCTGTTGTTACAGCAACTCATTGAGAGATGACTCAGTATGCAAATTAGTTGGAGTGAGTGGTGACGAAGGAGCTTCCTGTATGTGTGTGACTGAGGAAGTGACTTTCAGGAGAGGAAGCATGGCAGACAAGAGAAGTATAGATTTGGGTAGGAAATAGTTTATAGTTTAGTGATTATACGTTGTCGCAAGGGGGTTTTATGCTGAATTTAAGTATGTTACAGAGCATAAGGGGGTGATTTTTGTTTGCAAATTGTGTGGTTTTAATGAGACTTTCGGTGTATTGAGGAGGCGAACTCATGTGGTGGCAAGACTTGTGTGTTTAAGGTTGTTGAGGTTGTTGTGGTGATGGGTTGATTTTGTCAGTTAGGTTTGGGGTGTTGTTTTTGTTTTAATAGAGGGAGTTTTAGGAAACATGGACATGTCTAAAAAATTGGGCCCATTATTTTGTAACAGTGCACTTAAAGAAAACCTGTCAGGTGATTTTGTTTTGTTTTTATGAGCTAACAATCAGCTCTATTTTTTTCCATTTCTGTTTTAAGCAGGCCTGCAACAGTGAATAACGGCGCTGAAAATTATCGGGAAGAGCAAATATAAGGTGGGCTTTCCAGATTACAATTGGCTGAGGAGAGCTACCTGTGGGGACTGATCAAGGTCGTAAGTCCCTGTAAAAAGGATTTTATGCGAGTCAATCCAGTCCAAAAGCATAAAGAAATATTTTCCTATGGAAAATAAAAAATGACTGAGCTCATTTTGCTGAGGGTGGAGTATCTGATCGTGCGGGAAGCTCCACTATCAGCAAATACATGGTGTGACTGCATGTGAGTGAATGTGTGACTGCATGTGAGTGAGGATGAATTAATGTGGACAAACAATTGTTTTTACCAGAGAAAATTTGTTGACTGGGGTTAGATTATGGGATTACAGTATATTGTTGGGAGAATGCCAAATGTTAAAGGGGAAATATTTTTTGATGTAACTCAGTTACCATTAATTGAAGAAACACATGACTGATAACTGTTCCGTTTTAAGTTTATTTTTATGATATAGATTGGAACATGAGTGGGGAAAACTGAGCATTTTTAAGTTTTGTATAGTATCTTGACACATGAAATGTATCAAGATAAAGGGGGTTTAGGGTTTAATAATTTAATTGTTTAATAATTTAGGATCATTTTAGGACCTTTTGGGTTTTTGATCATTTGGATATGGTAAAACTGAAACTGTTATTTTTAAGTTAAGGTTAAAGGATTAAAAGTGAACTTGTCACGGTTTGCGAGGCAAGCCGTGTGGAGTTGTAGAAAAGGACCCGAAAGGCGGCAGCTCTGGTGCAGGTGAATATTTATTTACAACGGTGGGCACAAAACTGTACTGGTGGAAAAACGAGAAACCGGAAACCTAAACTGGGTAAGCTAACAACACAAACCAGAAACGAGGATGCAGGGAGGTCCGGGGAAATACACAAGAGACGCAGGGAGACCGAGGGGAAACAACACAGACGAACCAGCAACTACCATAACAGAAGACACAACTTAAATACACCCAGAGAACACAGGGAGATTACACACAGGTGGGGAACACAGGGGATACTGATAAACATAACGAGACAGGGCAGGAGTGAACACAACATTACGCATACTGACGAGAGACTGTCAAAGTAAAACAGGAAGTACACAGAGGTTCAGACAGGAGGAGAGAAAGCACGGGGAGAACACAGACATAACAGGCTGGGGGAAACATGGAATAAACACAAAGAGAGACGAGAGCTCATAAATAGACAGAGGGGCACAAGGGGGTAAGAGTCACAAAGGGAAAAAACACTTAGGGAACACGACAACAGGACACCTGAGAAAACCTGGCCTAAATAAGGAACGAAAATACAAGGAACCAAGAATACTGGGCCAGCATGGCCCAGGACCATGACAGAACTGAATCCTGTTTAGAAGATACAATGCCGGTTTTTCAAAGCTGTGAATAAATCTTAGAGGGAAAATTAGTGAGGGTTGAAGGAGTAGAACAGGTTTGATTTTTTTGATCTTTAGAAGAAGTGGTTATAATGTAGGCGTACACATACAGATATTACATAGGTTTATCTTTAGGATAAAGGGGAGAGCTTGTAAATAGAAATGATTTTTATACATATTGCATTTTGTGCTTTTAAAGGAGTTGTGGCTCAAATTTGTCTCTGGAGGGTCACGAGCCTTTGGCTAGCGCTATGATTAGCCAATCTACTGTGAGGATAATATGAGTTCATGAAGGATTGCACATGCTTACAGACACAGAGTTAAGAAACACACATGACAGTATTGATTCCAGGCAAAAGGCCTCAAATTCATTTAGCTTTTAACTGAACTTAAAGAAGGACCAAAGAGGAAGGAAAGCATATATTTTGGTTAAGTCTGATAAATTAGAATTAGAAGGTATTGTTACATTAAAGGGAGCAAATGAAATAAAAAGGCTATACCAAAAAACGGGTTATAACATAGGAAATGTGAGGTTTTAAAATGAAGTTAGTGTTAACACACAGGAGTTGTTTCAAGGCAGCATTCAGCTATGATGAAATGTATACAGGAGTAATTGCTTATATGCTTAAACTTAATTGATTAAAGTGGTTGTTTTCTTTTGGATCTTTTAGAGTAGAGGAACTTGCAGCAGCGACAATTTGTGCACAGGATGTTGATGATCAGATAAGGGAAAAATAGAGCGAGCAACCGGACGTGAAAGCAGGGCTTAAAGAGTTTTAAAGGGTTGAGTAACGTTGAAGAGTATACATAAATACAAGTCAATAAGTTAAGAAGATAATTAGGATCAGGCTTTTGATTAAAGAGTCCCAGATAGGATAAGTTAGGGAGGTGCAGGAAAAGGTGTTTTGTTTCCTTTACAGAAGATCTCGGCGACCACAGGAGGGGCGAGGATCCTGGAGATCTCGAGGTCCGAGACCACCAGAGAGGGTCTGAGCGAGGACACAATGTATTGCGACCTCTGGTGTTCCAGAGGTCGAGAGAGGGAGTGTGGAGCAGGGAAATTATTTTACTGCTATTGTTAAATAATTGTCATCATTATCATTGCATTAATAATATAATCTGGAGTTTATATTGCATTCAGATGTTTAAACAGTGTGTGTCTCTCAGAGAGACTAAGTTGCAGGCTGACAGGAAGTTGCAGGTTTGCAGAGTGTGCCTTTTGCAGAACTGAAACCGAAAGCAGAGTCTAAGTGTAGGTTATTTTGAGGAGCATTTGAGGACGAGACACAGACAGTTAAGAGGTGACACAAAGAGCATGTGAGGTCAACACATACACACATATTAGTTAGACTTATTTAGAGGAGAGATCAGTTAGACAAGAAAGAGGAACAATTCACTTTGAGACAAGAACGGAAAGTACCAAGCCATGAAAATAGAAGATGATTTTCTGGGTGAAAAGTCATGATGATGTTGATCTGATCTATGTATAAAATGTACCGGTGACGCATGAAGGGGCGTCAGTAAACAAACCCTGATGCTATAAAATATCTGTTCATGCTTTGATTAAGTCGAGGACTACTGGCTGTCTGCGTACAGAGTGTCTTCCCACACGTGTGTTCATTAAAATCATCGTTTGACTTCACCCGGCCGGATCGGTGTGGTTATTCTTCGATCACCTCTTGTACCCTTCCTCAATTTTGAACCTTAACACAGATAAACTGTGAAGAAGAAAAAACTGAGATTTAAAGGAGAGAGTGAGAAACTTGATCATCCATCCTCATAATACATGTTTATCAGTATCTGCTGTGACCATACTGCAGTAATAACTACAAGTCTACATTTCTGTGACTGTTGATCAATCACAGCAGGAATCTGAGCTCATCTCTGCACACAGAGCAGCTTCAGCTCTGGGATAAACTGCTCGCTTCACGTCCTTCTCAGCTCACAGACACTCATCCTGATATTTTCCTTTAACATTTGATGGTATAATTCATCTGAGTTTACACTTTATCTGCATAAATACAGAAAAACAGACGCAAACACCATAAACCATCAGTTTCTCCATGTAGAATATATTGTTGTTTCCTTGCTTTTAATTCAGAGGAAAAACTCTGATTTTGATTTTCTCTGTTCTCTTTGCCACAGCCCATCGCAGCAGCAGCTGAAGCAGCTGACTGTCACAACACTGATTAACACTTTAGGAGGAACGTCTTGATGCATTCTCAATCATCCAGGAAAGTAAATCTCCAAAAGTTGATTCTGTTCATCTGGACGTAGCGTAAATGTGTACCAGCTGGACTTTTGTCAAAGCTGGAAAGGCGCCTAAAGAAAGCTCCAGACGATCCAGGAGAGAAGGACAACCGCAGCCTAAGAGAAAACCTGTAGTTATCACGTACGTGTCAGGAGTATCGGAGCAGTTGAGATGCATTTTTTCTAAACACCGAGTCTCTGTGGATTTTAAACCCCAAAACACGCTGCGCCAAAAACTGTTCCACCCCAAGGATTGGGTCCCCCGACACAAACAGAGTAACATAAGTTACGCTGTTAAGTGCCAGGAGGATTGGCAGGATTTATACATCGAGGAAACCAAACAACCTCTGGCTACAACACAGAAGAGCTACCTCGTCAGGCCAGGACTCTGCAGTTTATTTACACCTACAGGCCAGTGGACACTCCTTCAATGATGAGGATGTAACATCCTGGACAGGGAGGAACGCTGGTTTGAGGGCGGAGTCAAGGAGGCCATTTACGTGAAAAGGGAAAGACCATCTCTGAATTGAGGAGGGGGCCTAAGGGTATATCTGTCACCATCTTACAATGCTGTGATTGCAGCCATTCCCCAACTGTCTGTGAATGGGACTCATCAGTGGTTGTTGATCAATGGTCATGAGATTTGCATAATTAAGATTAAGGAACTGACCTCACAGCCCATTGTTCCTTCAGTGGGCTGGTTTCAGTTATTATGCAAATGTCCTGTTTATAAGATTGAAACCTGCAGTCAGCTGAGACTGAAGGATGAGAGACGAAACGTTTCTCCCACAAAACGCTGCGTCCAGATGAACAGAATCAACTTTTGGAGAAAGTTGAATCAGTATTAAATTAACTTTACTGTTAACGAGTTTTCATGTTTCTGTAATCCACCAGTGTGCTCATGCTTTTTTAATTGAAAACATATTTTTAATGATCAAATATAATTATGTTTGTTATTTGTGGATTTTAAATGTCCTTGACAGAGACAGATGATAATCATTATCCTGCACTGTGGTCTCAGGTTTGGTCGAGCTAGCACAAAGAATGGCTATGTTGAACTTCCTCCTGGGATCCACACTAAGAAGTGAGTCCAACATTAGCAGGGTCTCTTTCCTTTATCTGGATTCACTTTAGCATTCACAGTCACGTGAAGCTTGTTATTAACTCGATAAGTCAACCCAGGGTTTCAGCTGAGCGCTCACATGAAACACATGGTGTTGGCAGCATCTGATCAATCATATTCATGGAGATGTGTATCAGCAACAGAGCAGCTGAGTTTGCAGAAGGAAGTCAAACTAAACCGTAGGAACAATATGAGGAGATTACACACATAATAAAATACTAGCAGTAACACAGCTGCTGCAGACAAATCAGTCGTGTGATCGTGTGTGAGAGGAGAAGGACTGTAAAGGAGTTTGGTGTTAAAAGCTCTGTATGAATGTGGGAGACTTTGAAGGGCTTTAAAAAGGCCAATATAAAATAAAAGGCAGCAAAATTGCTGAGTGTGAAAGTCACCAGACTTATCAGACCTCTGTGATTAAGACCTGTAAGAACACCTATTTGTACTTGTTGGCATTATATCAAACACACACGTATATTAAGCCTTTGTTTGAACTCTGGTTGAATTTGTTACTTTCAGGCTGTGAAACATCACAGAGGCTGCAGCTGCAGATCTTTTATTCACCTGGAAATTTACTTTAAATGTTAGATGGAAAATGTGTTGCTCAGTTTAACCAAAGTAAGAACAAGAATCCATAAACCTTCATAAAGACAAACATCTCCCAGAACATTGAGCTGCTGAAGTGTCACTGAAGGGAAAAACTATTTGTCCTCCTCCATCCAGCAACACCTGAAACACCTGAGTGGAAGCTCCTCCCTACACTGTGTTTGAAGCAAAGCACAAAGGAGACACCTGCTGGAGCAGCTGGAGTCCTACAGACACTCAGCCTCTTCACTACACAAACACCTCCTACAACATCCACTCTTTCCACTCTGACTGCTGTGTTTGTGGAAACACTCCAACACACACTGCTTCACATACCAACATAGAAATGTGTGTGAAAAAGAGCTGAGCTGATATTAAACATGAGGATTTATTCAGAAATACAGAGTCAGGAACAACATCTAGACACACATTACCTCTCAGCAGCAGAAGAACAGCCTTTAAAGTTTATAACAGCACCCTTCGACTCGTTGCTCTTTAAGGAAACACAGCTGGGTTCAGGTCCAGGAGATTCTGGCCTCGTATTGATCCTAAAAGAAAAACAATAAATGTAACAGCTTCATGAGACAGGATGGAAAAACTGGAAATATTAAATTAAAGACATGATGAAAAATCTCATAAAAATAATGTACTTACTCTTTGTCACATAACAGAGTTTTGTTAAAGTCTACACGAATATCCTTCGACACGTTGCTCTTTAAGGAAACACAGCTGGGTTCAGGTCCAGGTTCTGGATTAGTTTCAGGGTTATGTCCAGCTGAGCCTGGTACGCCCCACAGCTCTGGGCTTTAAAACAACACACACAGAGGTATGAGTGTGAATAATGATGGAGCAGTGATGTGAGTGCTGAGCTGTGACATGGAGAAGAGTCATGGACAGTTAGAGATGGTCATCTCACCTCTGAGCTTTGGTCTGGCTCTCATGTTCCCCACACAGAGTGCTTTTAGAGGGAGGGACTCCCTCCTCTCTGTCCTCACACTGATCCATGCTGCTCAATTCACATCAGCTCACACACACTTTCTACCTTCACCTGCAGAGGAAACACAAATCATTCAATCAAACCAAAATCCTCCTTTCCATCATGTGTGCTGTCCAAATATCAGCTGAATGCAGTCAGACAGCAGTGTGAGGCACAGGAAGCTGCCATCAGCTGCTCTACTTCTACTATCAGTCCACTAGATGGAGCCATGAAGCACACATGATGCATTCACTGACACACACTGATTCACTGTGACTGGAAGTTTAAGTACATTAAGCCTCCACTCATCTACATTGTGCTTACAACCCACTGCCCCCCATCTCCCACCCCCATCAACCTCCTGGGGCCAGGAATGACTGGAACTGAATTGGAAACGGGCGTAATCAAACATAAATCTGTTATTCTTATCCATAGGTGTTAAACTCTGGCCCGCGGGCCAAATTTGGCCCGCAGCCTAATTACATTTGGCCCGCGAAGCCAATACTAAATTATTATTAGAGCTGGCCTACTGGTATTATACAGCTAATATATATATTGTTTAGTATTAAGCTTTGCTTGTTCCATATTCAGTTTTTCAGCAAAACTTGTTTGAGTCCATAAGAAAAGATTCATTCTTAAATCTGGAGGAAGATTTTTTTTTTCAGTAAATATTAACGTTAGCCCGCGACCTTGTTCCAGTTTTGAATTTTGGCCCACTGTGTATTTGAGTTTGACACCCCTGTTCTTATCCAACCTGTCTGCCTGGACACAGTTTGCTGACCGATCATGGAGCCTATGATTCGCTTTGACAACAACTTCATGAATGTGGAAATGAAACTGAGTGTCAGCTGAGTGTCGAGCAGAAGAGGAGTCGGAGAAAAGTGACAGAGCTGCTGACTTTACAAAGAAAACTAAAACCATGTTGAAGAGATTAAACAGATAATACAAGCTAACAACAACACAGCTGCTGCAGACAAAACACATGTATGAGTGTGTGACAGGAAAAGCACTGAACAGAAGTTTACTATTAAAAATGCAGCATGTTGTAAAAAGTTTGGTCAGTGAGACTGAAAAATGGCTGCATAAGTTACTATTGTGAACAAACCCCTATAAGAACCCTGATATTACCTGAATAAGATCAAATCCTGATACGTAGTGCAGACCTTGGTAAGAGATACGGTCCAACTGGAATATAAACCTTTGGTGTGTTTAATCCAGTCAGTCTCTGAGTAACTCCACTCCTCTGCTTTCTGTTGGAAGAGAAACGAAAGTTTGTAGCACGATCCTTTTCCTCAGAGGCCTGTGTTGAATTTATATTACATCTAAGATAAAAAATAATTCACAAAGTCTGCTCTGTCCTCCTGTCCTCCCTGCAGTCTCTGTGAGCTCCGCAGAGTGATTATAAAGACCCGGAGCTCAGAGTTTCTCCAACACCGTGGTCAAGTGTGAGCCACGCCTGCCACCCGTTATCTGCCAAACTTGAGCTTCAACGCTAAGTTTTACGGTAGTGCTGCTTCTTATCCCTTTTTGCTGATCACACACATAACAACACACATGGTTTTCAGGAAGTTAACAGAAATAAAGCCACAGTGTCATTTGTTTTTCACTCAAGTTGTCTTTTCTTCTTAATTTTTCTGGTAATGCTTCTTCATTCATGATTCATTCAAATCTAAAATAACTTCAACAAATGTAAAATATTTCTGAAAATCATCTTTTATAGTTGAAATTCAGTTCTCATTTGGCTCAGCTGCTCTTTCATGCATCCATAGTTTCACCTCAAACTGCTGCTTGAGACACGAGAAATTAAAGAACAACTCTGTTCAAACGGAGAAACTTTGAAGGAACTCAATAATGTCATTTAAATGGTTTCAGGTAGGTGTATGAAGGTTCTGTATTAAATCATATATGACAGTTGACATGAAATTCTGAATTCATCTTCTTGGACACCCACACTGCATAATTCTGTAGAAATGAAATTAGTCGTTTCTAATCAATTTCAACATCAAATATCATAACATTGCATCAAAATGCGTAAAAATGATTCTTGATAGCTGACCTTAAAGTCTCTGTGCATTCTTCCTCTGGGTTACCTTCTCTATATATTTGCAGTTTAACCACCAAAAGCTGCAAGGTTTCAGAGAAATAAAAGGAGCGTTCTACTCAAATTTAATAAGATTCATTTAATAAACAATAGAAAAAAAACTTTGACAGTTGTCATAAAATTCTTAACAAACTCCTCTTCTGTCTGTAGCTCAGGAGTTAGAGCAGGTCACGAAGTAACTGGAAGGTTGGTTGTTTAATACGAGATACTAACCCCAAGATAGAAAACTCTTCTGCACAGGAAAAGTCCTTGAATGAGTCATTTGTATGAAGCACTTTGAATGCTCAGAGTAGAAAAGCACCATATCAGAACCAGCCTCACCCACTTGTGATGGGTGGGTGGCTGTGGCTCAGGTGGTAGAGCAGATCAGCTGCTGATTGGAAGGTTGGTGGCTCGAACCTTGGCTTCCCCAGCCTGCATGCCAAATATCCTTGGGCAAGATACTAACCCCAAGTTGCCCTCTGATGATTAGTTTGCACTTGTGTTTAGAAGTGCTTGTGTGAATGAGGCCTGTTGTATAGAGCACTTTGAAAACTCCAGGAGAGTAGAAAAGCACTATATAAGAATCAGTCCATTTACTACATGTCCGCAAAGTTTCATCTCCAACCACTGCAGTATTATTTGTTAGGATCGCTGTTCTCTCCGGGTACTCCGGCTTCCTCCCACCGTCCAAAGACATGCAGCTTGTGGGGATATTTAGTTGCATAATCCAAATTGCCACTAGGTGTGAATGTACGAGTGAATGTGAGTGCGAATCGTTGTCTATCCCTGTGTGTTGGCCCTGCGACAGATTGGCAACCTGTCCAGGGTGTACCCCGCCTCTCGCCCTATGACAGCTGGGATAGGCTCCAGCGCCCCCGCGACCCTGAAAAGGAGAAGCGGAAGCGAATGGATGGAGGATCGCTGTTTTTTTCCTCAGGGTTTTGTGATGCCTTTTTGTTTTTGAGAGTCTTTTGTGTTTTAGTTTGGCTCTTTGTATATAAGGATGGTTAATAGTTTGCTTTAGGATTTACTATATCCCATGTACCCTGTTTTCATATTGTAGTTTGTCTTCTTGGTTTTGTAACACTAAATATCTGCTTTTGTGATCCCTTTCTGTACTTCAGTTATGTCCCTTTGTCTGTCTTGTCTCTCTGTTTGTCTGTCATTGTCTGATTTCCCCACGTGTCATGTTTCCCATTCACTTATATTTCCCTTTCTGTTTTCTACATGTCTGCGTATGTCTCTGTGTATCATTTCCTCTTTTTTTATCGTCTCAGGTCTTGTGAACTTAGCTTGGAGTTTTACTTCCCCCATTTGGTTAATGATTTGTTCCCATCAGTGTCTCAGTCTCGTCTGCATTTATCTATCTCATGTTCCCCTGTCCAGTCTGTTCTCCTCTATGTAATTTAAGCCTTGTTCTCCATGTTTTCCTGTTTTATTGTTTTAACTGTTGCTTCCTGTGACTATTGTAGTTTTCTCCTGCATCATGTCTCTCACCCGTTGCCTCTCGTCTCATTATCCAGTGTGTATTTATTGTCCCCGTCTTCTTGTGTACTTTGTGCTTTCCTTGCTCTGTGTTCCCATGGTTTTGGGGGCGGTGGTGTGGGATTGATTAAGGAAATGGCTGAGTTAATAGGAATGACCAAAATGAGAAAAATAAATCGATCTTCAATAAGAGAAAGGATTATTCTAAGAAGGAATATTTTTGATGGATCAGAATTATATAATGAAATATGAACAAAATCTTTTGTTGATCATTGTTTATTAACTGAACCTTGTTGAATTTGAGTAGAACTGTTTTTTAATTTGGCAGAAACACGACAGCAGTTTGAAATGAAACTATCCAGGCTGTAGAGTAGACGAGCAAAATCAAGAATCCACTGAGATTTTCATGACAGCAACTAAGAAGGATTTCTTAAATGAATTGTTGATACGCTGTTATAATAATCCACTGAGCTTATTGAATTTGGGGAGAAATGTCCTTTAATGTGCAATCACACAGTGGGCTGAGATGAAACTGCACACAGTGTGGGCATCCCAGAAGAGAAATCAGTTAGAAATTTAGTGTCAGCTAGTAAGCAAGAATTTAAAAAATATTTTTACAGATATCAAATTTGTTCTGTTATATAAAACTGTAATTTATACTAGTCAGGTGGATCATCAACGATCATCAATCAGTGCAGTACCAGCAAAATTCAGACAGACACACAAACACACACATGCACAATTTTACTGTCTTAACACAGTATCATAAATCTAATTAGAATATGCTATAGTCCTTTAAATACCAATTTAAATATATTTCAAAAATATATTACAGCTTTTTTCAGTCTGTTGAACAAAAATCCCCAAAGAAGAAGAAGCACTACCATAAAACTTTGTGTAAAAGTGCAAGAAAGTTTAAGAGGCTTACAAACGATGGCTCACATAACTGCGGTGTTACAAGTCAACCTCGTTCATATCTGTCATCATGAACAATGCTATGGTTTGTGCTGGAGCGAAGCTGCACACAGCTGATATTATCAGAAAAAAATACATACTGATTCGATTACCTTCACACGCAGATTCACACAAAGACGACCAGCTGCATCAGCGAAGTTTAGAAGACAGACAGTGAAACTTAAAAAAGGAAACAGACAGATTTGTGGGAATGCTGGGGCTGGGGAACATTAGTAATTAGAAACACAAAATGTTTCTAAGCATTTGTAAATGTTTGTTGGAGGGTTTGGAGGAGCTGAATCATTTTGTGTGAAAGTTAAAGTCAAACACACTCTTAGTAGAGAGAGACTGTGTCTGCAGATCAAACAGGTCTCACTGTGATGTCCCTTTAGTCAGACTCTGTCTCTGCTACATTAATGACTGAAAGTTGTCACGTTCTTATTTAGTTAATACCCTTTAAACCAGGTGTACACTTTTAGTTTAATACATTATAGATTCTCTGATGAAGAAATACGGTATATATAAGTAACCTGATGAAGCGGTATCTAAAATGTTTTTATGTTTGACATACCAAGACTGTTTCACACTGCAGGAGTTGCAGATGATAAAACAAAGACTGTAAAGCTAAGCAGTTTGTTTGCTGTTTATCACTGCCTGTCCATTAGTCAAATTAATATTACTTTTATCAAAAATAATTTCCCGTCTGTATTTGGTCTTCCTCCATAGTCGCCATAGTCACATCATTGTGTTTTGTTGATGTTTCCCCTCCTTGTGATTCATTCAGTGTTGCCATGTCTGTTTCGCCCCCGGTTCCTGTGTGTCGAGCTGTGTCTCTTAGTTTGTATCCTGTTTTATTTGGACAGTCTCGTGTCCTGTGTTCAGTGTGTTCAGTTTTGCTTTCTCCTGTCTCATCACATCTAATTTGTCCCTGCTGTGTCCTCATGTGTTTCCACTTCCCTTATCATCCCTCTATGTATATATTGTGTGACTTTCCTTTTGTTCATTGTCAGGTTGTCTGTTTATTATGCGTTATTTGTCGGGGGCTGGATCTGTGACCCAGTATTTTGAGTTCACTGTGTGTGTTTCTGGAGGTCTTATATTATATTGAATATATGCTTAGTTCTTGTGTTGCCATTATTAGTTAGGATTTAGTTGGGTGTTATTCTAGCTTAGGTTTCCATCTATGTCCAAACACAGCACACAGGTGGGATGTGCAGCACGAGTGCTCTCTGCTCCTCACAGAGAGGTGATGGAGACGATTCCTGAGGTCCAAAAAACATCTGTTGGTGGTGAGAAACTCTTTCTGTATACCACAGACTAGACTAGAGACGGATGATACTTGGGTAAATTTGACTGGGATCTAATAACAATGACTTCAGTACTTCATGAGTGATGTATTATTGTTGGTCAGCGTCACGTTTTTCTGTTTTTTTCACAGATTTTCCCTCAATCACTGTAATAGCTGCAGCAGTGCTGGTGTTGGGGTTTGTCTTTTTCTGTTGCTCCACTATGCTGCTTGAAGAAAAGTTACCTTTTCACTTTCTAGTATGTCGTTTTGTAATGTGTCTTATCTTATTAACATGATAGTGATTTATTGATTCTAACCCTAAATCTATCCAGTAATGTCTGCACATATTTTCAGTACTGATTTTAAAGTGTTTTAATCCTTCTGTCACTCAGGGAACCCAATAAGGATTCAAATACTTCAAAAGTCAACCAATGACATTGATGTGTAAGACTATTTAATAATTATTTATTTTTTATATTTCATTTATTCATTCATTCTTTGCACTGTGATTTAACCCATCTTTGTGTAAAGCAGGGGTGTCAAACTCCAGGCCTTGAGAGCCAGCGTCCTGAAGCTTTTAAATGTATCTCTGCTGCAACACACCTGAATAAAATTATTAGGTCATTAGCATGACTCTACCCTACTCAAGTAAATTTAAATAAATGTAAGTACATACCACCAGGTAGCTCCACTCGTACCCAGTGTAACGGGAAGTGAGAGGGTTAGGTTTTGGCGCTTTGAATGTTCAGTTGTGTGATGCAGCGATTAACGTTTGAGTAAAATATTGGGCTCCCTCGTGTCTTCCCTACATTCCTCCACAATGTCCGTTTTTGCAAAAATGTACTTCTAGAAGTACTTTTATTGCACGATGTTCATTCACTCATGAGCTGCTGCAACATGAATCAAATGGCTGAACTGCCACCTTGGCGTGCAGTCAAGTTCTACAGTCTGCTAATGATCTAATAATAAGTATTAATATTCCTCACTCACCTTACTAAATGTTTGTGAACACAGCCAGAAACATTTGCATCACAAACACAGACTAGTGTTTATTAGCAGAAGCTTTTGGGTGGTTGCTCTCAAACCTGTGTACAAGTTGAAGCATTAATGGTCCCTTCACTGATTTCCAGGTATCCAATGTCAGGGCTAACAGATGGATTCAGACGCAGGCAGCGTTCTGGCAAGCAAAGGGTTGACAATTTATTAACACAGAAGGGAAACCACAGTGATGTGTATATACAGTGAATGGGGCAGGGCTTCAGGGCTCCAGGGGAAGGAATCCACACTCGCTCCCCACTCGGCCCAAACTCCGCCACTCCTCTTCTTACGCACACTCGCTTCTCCACAGCCACTCTCGCTCCAATTTCCACTTATGTTGACACACACAGGGATCACAGGTCAGGGTCCGCCACCAGTCCCGGGGAGATCTAAACACAAAGAGTCCAATTAGATCAATACGCCACACAACACTGAGAGAGTTTGTCTTAGGAGAGCTGAGAGCACGAACATGGGAGGTTCAACACTCCAGTGCCGAATACTCCGTGCCGCAGCGTTAAATAGGCAAGGGGGACGCCGCCTGATCAGCAACAGGTGTAGAAATCACCGCAGATACGTGGGCCAAGGGTGAGAGCCCACAATGAGCTCCACCCAGGGAAGCAGGAGAGAAAACAAAACAAACCTGTGGCCAACATGAGCGAGCCGGAGAGGCACAGGGACCATGACAGCCAATACCAAGTGCACAAGTTCACCCCAGATGGTTCCTCTTCTCTGTAACTTGGAGGATGTGGAGTAGGCTGTATTTTAATCAAAGACATATCAATCAATCAATAACCATGTCTAAAAACAACACAGGTTGACCAAAGTGCTGTACACAGTAAAAGGAAAAGTAAAAAGTAGAAACAAATACACACAATGAACAAAACAAAAAATAATCCCAAATTTCGTTTTTTTTCCTGAAGGGGTCAAACACTTTTATGCAAGAATGACAGCGAGGTGAAAAACCTTCACCCGCAAGAAAACTCGAGCTGTGACTCATAGTACGAACACACACCTCACAGTAACACACTTTGTTTAATGTGAACTTTTTGCCAAGCTAGCTAATCCTGACCAACACACCAGACACAGAAGATAAAGGAACGATGTTTTACTGTTAGAGACAGAAAGGTTAAAACATTTTGGCAGAGGGCTAAAAGGGGCTAAAATTACCCAAAAAGAAATTCCATTTGACCAAAAACACTTAATTTTAAAAAAAATTAAGTATATAGTTATGAATAATGAACAAATAATTAACAAACTGGGGTTTATAAATCGTGTAACACATCCTTATGGTAAGAAATTTTACCTTAATGCGTTACATGTGTTAGAAGTCAATGTATCTTTAACAATATACTCCTTATTTTATATCTCCTGATCCTTCACAGAGCTGCATGAACCTGTTGTTGATGTCAGAGAGTCAAACTCTGCTGAAGAGTGGGTTGTTTCCTGTTCAGCCACTGGTCGACCTGCTCCCACTGTAACACTCTCACAACAACACCTCAGCTTCTCACAGTACAACACTGTCAGTGTGTCCAACACCAACGCTACATTCACTGTCACCACTACAGCTGTGCTCTCAGGTTCACGTAAACACAGCACACAGGTGGGATGTGCAGCACGAGTGCTCTCTGCTCCTCACAGAGAGGTGATGGAGACGATTCCTGAGGTCCAGCAGACGTCAGATTATCAGTGATGGTGAGAAACTGAGATGCAATAACAATGCATTGTGGTAGTATGCATTTTCTCTTTGATCAATAATTGATGTATTCATTTTGATCAGTGTCACATTTTTCCTGCTTTTTCAAGTTTCCTCCTGGATCATTGTATTAGCTGCAGTATTGGTGATGATGGTGTTTGTCAGTGTTGCTGCTCTGCAGTAGGCTACTCTTTAAAGAAAAAGACCAGATAACTTTCATTTTTGATTTCTTGTCATTTTTTTCTACACCAAAATCATTTCCATGTCATTCCCAAAGGTGTAATTATTTTCAGCGACTGCAAACTGAACACAAACTTTTCATAACTGAGTTTGTTTCTTCAGTTGTATTTTGGTAATGCTGTTGTACAGCAGGGAAGCAAACACAAGTGCTAACGCTAACAACATCCAATCAGGATTTATTGGTTAGATCAAAGCTAACATCTGCATTACATGTGAGCACTACACATGTTATTTAACATATATAACGTATAAGATTTTTACATCTTTCTCTTTCCCTCGAGAAGAACTGCTAAAACTGTAGAAATAACATTACAGAAAAGCAGGACATGCTCAAGCAAAACATTATAGAAAGTCTGTCATGGTTCTGGGTCAGTTTGACCCAGTATTTTGAGTTGTCATGTTTTTGCAGGTTTAGTTTAGTTCCATGTGTCATTTTCTGTCTCTCTCTCTATGTCGAGTCTGCGTCTTAGTGTGATGGTTTCTTGTTCCTGTTTTATTGTGAAGGTCTGCGTCTCATGTGAGTGTGTTCAGTTTGACCTCTGTCTCGTCTTGGTGATTATTCCCAGCTGTGTCCACCACCTGTGTGTAATTCCCCTGTGTTTCTCTGTGTATTTAAGTCGTGTCCTCTGTCATTGTAGTTGCTGGTCCGTCTGTGTATCCACCATGTCTCACCCGTGTGTTTGTGCTCTGTAGTTTAGTTGTTTCCAGTCTAGTTTAGTTCGTACTCCATTTGCTGTTTGTCCATATTTATTTTTGTGTTCAATAAACCACCTTCACTTCTCCACTACTGCCTGCGATTGGATCCTCGTTTATTATTTTCACACGGCTCTCCTCACCCGCCGTGACAGTACGGACCAGCCAGATATGGATCCAGCGGCAGTCACCCCACCTAGGGAGCTTCAGGAGGCCGTTATCGACTCTGCTTCTAAATTGATTTACCAGCTGTTAGAGCATGAGGGAGAAGCGTCTCTTTACACTGTGGAAGCCGACCTACAACACCTTATTTCCAGTTACCCCTGGTTATTGGACTCACTGCGTCCGCTCGTACAGAATTTTGTTCTTCACGAGCTTCACCTACACCCCCCCGCCGCTACCGCTCGCCTGCTCATGCAGTGATATCATCAGTGACAAGTCAGGTGATAGAGGCTAATGCAAAATGGTGTTTCAGTGAGGCAGAATTTATTATGACAATACATTTTTTTTAAATACTCAGTATGAATTAAACAGGTTAAAGGTCAATGCTCTGTTGTAATATAAAGACAAAATGATTGACAGCAGCCCAGCAATATCAGTAAAATGCAAATTAGCCACATGGTGCAATGTAAGGAGCTCTGTGATTGGTTAGGAAAGGACAGACTGGCCACCTCGATTTTTCTTCACTGCACATTGATCCATAGCTTTGCTCTGTAAAGGCTAACAAAGTGCTTTTGCTTTACAAAGACATTCAGCGTCGGTATTCACTCTTTTAAAATGCCACTGAACACTGGAGTGAAATGGAGCCCTGATCCTCAGAGTTTTATTGTTGCTAACATTTCTTATAGATAGCACAGATAGTGCCCCACTGCAGTAATCACTCATGTCTAGATATTCCTGTTAAAAGGGAGTTTTTCCTCCCCACTGTAACATGGCAAACATAGCAAACGGATAATCCAGCTGAAGCTTCAGACAGCCGTCAGACAGTGAAACACTGCATCTGCTGGACTCGAATAACAAAGACGCTGCTTTGACGGGTGAGGGAGTTTCAACAAGTCTGCAACGACTCAAGCATCAAACTACAGAACTATTATAGCGGACATGGTGCTTTAATGGCTTCCTTAACGCAGGTCAGAAAGAATAATAGAAACTCAATAAATTATGAAATACAAAACTTACTGGTTCACTGCACACACAAAACGTCTCTTATTAGCACAACACTGCTCAGGGCTCAGAGGATATTCCTTACAACTTATTAAACCTTAGCATGTTATTTTGAAGTGTTACAGGTGAAACAGCCAACCAGTGAAGTTAACTGTAATTTCAACATTGAGCTACAAAAATGCTTTTTTTTTTTTTTTTTTTTTAAATTTAATTTCTTTTTACAGTTTTGCAATTTTACACAAGTTTTATCATCAGTGTCACAATGACTGCTGCTAAAATTGAGTATGAGCTTTTTGTTGGTCTGATTAAAAGGTTAAATGTAAAAGCATAATTTAAACATGTGATGTGAGGTCATTAATTACAGTGCAGGTGTCCTGCTTTAGGATCATATATTAATACTTCCAAAACAGTAAAGTTGTAGAGAATCTATGTTCATTATCGTTGCTAATCATGGAAAGACAAAGACATCAGACTCTGCTGAAAAATATTACACCCTCCTACTCTCTGCACACAGCGGTCTGAGGGACCTTCCAGGATCGGGGATTTTATTTATTTTGTTCTTTTTTTGGTCTTACTGGTTAGTAGGTGGTGATTTTGTACCTGGTGATCTCACATTTGGAACATAAATTGCTTTGGAGCAGATTAGGTTCAAAGGATAACTTGGCTCTTGAAGTTAGCCGGATAAGACAGCGTTCTGCTTCACAGTTGAGGCCTCAGAGAGTTGTTGCTAACCAAAGTCTATCTTGTACGGCCATGCAGCATCTTATGACATTTTGTAACCTGAGCAGTGAAATGATTGCTGTTTTAGTGCACATACACAGTGTGGGGATCAGTATCAGGACAATAAAGTTATGGTGCAAAAAGCTGCATCTGGTCAGAAGGAAAAGCACGCACACTTGGAAGACTTGACCATTTGCACAAAATGAATGGCTGACACTGGACAGATGAGAGAATGTGGATGGTCACACCCTCGTCACAACCCCACTTTGTTCCTCTGTGACAGAAGTGAACTATAACTCACAGCAGCATCTGAACTGCAGAAGAGATCTCTGCTCATCTCCGTCTGCATTCCTCTTTTGGTAAGAACTTATTATGTATAATTTAAAATGATTTTTCTTTTAAAGCTGGGCAGCAGGCTCACGTTGAACATCTCCATAAACTGTCATAATTCTGCTGCTACACTAAACACTGCATTCGGTGAGCATACTAAACTTACGTAAGCTGTATATTTGCACGGTGAGAGACCTGTTTTTGCTGATTTGTGTTCAAATACAACAAGATCTTATTTAAACTGACTGTCAGATGTTGCCTATCCAGTTATGTAATGAACCCACTATATACATTAACCACAGACCCTTCACGACATCTTCATCACCTGCTGTTCCAGACAACCAACTTATACCTGAACCACTGCAGGTTAATCATCATCATTAGTAAAGGAAAAAAAAGGTGAGTGTCTTAATTTGGAAAAGCTTGAAATAAAAAATCCTATAAATTACACAAACAGATACGAATTGGAGGAAAATCCATAGTGTCTTGAGTTCTGTTTTCTTTTTATTTTGCAGTGTGTCATTGTTACTACAGAGCACACTGAAACATGTGACAGGAAAGAATAACTGAGTGCAGAAAGGCATTTATATTAAATCGGATTTAAACTTTGTTCTTAATGAACCGGATCTATTATGACCTGGACTTTTATCTATAAAATGGGCTTGTGAAACCCAGAGAAAAACTCTCTCAATATATCTGTAGATATAAATATATATTTATCCAAATCACATCAAGTAAAAAAGGCAAAATGACAAAATTTAAAAAAAGAATAACAAAAAGTATAAATTAAAACACAAAATTTTAAGGCAAAAACAAATATCTTGATGTCTTAATACGATGAATATAAAATATAAAGTAATACAACAAGGTTAAATATCTAAACATTTAAACTACTTCAGCTTTTCAAAGCTTCTTTTTCCAGTTGAAAATGACATCATCACGCCTGAATCTGCTTCCAGGAGCCGTCCAGATCAGGCTTGTTCAGGATATTTAGAAATCGTCCTAACAGTTGACAAATAAAAAATAAACAGTGAACAAAGTAATATATATGATTAGAAATAAATAAAAAAGAAAACTATAAATAAAACTACTTCTTTCATTTAAAGAAAAAGGTCTATCAGTCCTCTTGTCGTGTGTGTTTGCAGCTCACAAAGACGACTTACTGAGCTTCAGGATCCAAAAGGATGTATCTGCCAAATTCTTAATGTGGAAAAATGTCCATGTGTTTTCTTCTCCAGGAGACGATGAAGACACTGTTTGTCTGCATGATGCTCGTGCTGCTCTTTGCTTCCGGATTTTCCAAAGTGAACAATTTTCTACCAAGCGAGCACCGACCTGAAGAAACACCTTATGAAAAGTTTAGAAGACAGCATGTAGATGCTAAGATGACTGAAAAGCTGTGTAACACAGAAATATCAAATAGGAATATCTACAAACTTGACAACAGTTGTAAGGAAACCAACACATTCATCCTCAGCATTCCAGCAAAGGTCAAATCCATTTGTAGAGGTGATGGGAGGTACGATGAAAATAGCGGCATGACGTATAGTACCGCAACGTTTCGCATAATTAAATGTAAGCTAAAGCATCAGGGAGCCAGGAAACCCAGCTGCCAGTATGAAGGCAGGCTTCTCACCAACAGGATCATTGTCGTGAAATGTGAAGGGAAGTTACCTGTGCACTTCGATCGGGACCTTCTACCCTCTGAGCGCAACGATGGCGAGCAACTATGAGGAAAGAGTGGTGTGGAGGGGGGGCGTGGTCTGCGATGCTGCTGCAGGTCAGATGGATGTACCTGCGCTGCATTTGCTATCACGCCTCGCCAACTTAAAAGGCTTTGTGCTGTCTGAGTTGTTGGTGTTGTGGATGTGTTGGCTGGCAGTCCACAGACAGACTGATTTACACAACTGTGGAAAAAATAAAATTAATAAATAAAAAAAATTGGAAAACATAGATGTGTCATTATTTCATATAGATTTCAAATAACATACCATTTGATGTCAACATGTTTTAGTTGCATTTGCAGTGCTCGTGCTGTTATATTCTTATGATTCTGTTCATTTTATGAGTGTATCCTTCAGCCTTGCTTCACATATTTACTGCTGCTTGATCAGCTTTAGTCCTGCTAGCATCAGCACAGGTAGAAACAGATCACACATCAGAGAATCGGCCGTGCATCTAAATGCAAATGGAAACTAAAAATGAAAACATAGATAACTGAGCTGAACTTCATAGATCTGAAAGTTGACCAATGCATACATAGTGCTAAAAATCAGGTATCGGGAAAACACATTATTTTATATTATGCTGAAGTCAATTTTTATCCAATTTTATAACTATATCATATAATAAAGTCTGTTTTGAAGTTTACTATGGCAAAAAAAAATATTTTAAGGCTCTTCAGATATACTGTAACTTCATAGGTATGAACCATCAAAGCATTTTCATCATAAATATAAAACTTCATTAGGTAGATCTGTTCAAATACTCATTAATGCAAATATCTGATCAGCCAATCACATGGCAGCAACTCAATGCAGGTGTAAAAGGTGAGGTCTAAAAAGAACCTTTAAGAAAATATGAATCATCTTAATCAGTCTTTAATTATGAAGCAATCGCCTAACTCCCTCTGACAAACAGACCTGTGGCAAAATTTATAAACCACTTTTGACTTTTTCCAAGGTGAACATTGTCTGGCAGCAGGTGCCCTTCCCCTCCCAGATCACGGTTCATATCTGATTTTCAGCTCTAAAGTTTATTTTTCTCTTCATAACAACTGTGCAAAGGATGATTTCTGAGGATGATGACTCATTGAAAATGCTTGGATGCTGACAATTATGCAGAGTCAGGCATGGAAAGGCTGCTCTTTGTGACAGGTGGGTGCTGTCATACATGGGTGTAGCTGCCAGCTGTCCTCGAGGCTTCACCTCTGCTAAACGTGTGTCTCTGAACTTGACCTCGTCTCATAAACTCTCCTGTGATTTTTATTTTGCATCCTTGGTTATTCAAATGAATGATTAATATATTAATATGAATCTATACAGATTTGTCCACACTGGATATGACAGTAAGAGTTAGTAAAGCTCTGTTAACGTGTCCCTCTACAGCCTGTTGTTTCTTAGTTTCACCAGTGAAACTGAATTAAAAACAAAACATAGATGACATATTGTCGCCTAGGCAACCACCAAGCTCCCAGTGCCTACAGACATTCACTAAAACATGCTGGTCATTGGATCGTTTGAATAAATACCTTTAACTAAATATCAATGTTTTCGACATGTCTTAGTTTACATTATTACACAGTTATTATAAGAGAGCATGTCTAATATTTTTCCACTAAACAGTCGTCTTCTCCTTTGGTTTGTTTGTAACAACCATTTATAAAAACTTGTGTTTTGCTTTTGTTTTATTTTTAACTGCAATTCTGGTCGAGTAGCTTTTATAGTGTTAATTCAACATATACTACAAAATAAAATGACTTTTTTTAAAGTACATTTGTGGACATTTTATTTTCAAATTATCCAATCACAGAATCAAATGCACAAAGCCTGTGATGTCATCAAAGGCACAAAGCTTGTGATGTCATCACATTCTGTCATTGGAAGGAGAAATTCAGTCAACTGTAGCAACTCTTTGGTGGCAGAACTACAAAACAACCTGTTTGTTAAAACCAAGATAAGGAAGACACAGAGACGCAGAAGCAGACGCAGAAGCAGACGCAGAAGCAGACGCTGAAGCAGACGCTGAAGCAGACGCTGAAGCAGACGCTGAAGCAGACGCTGAAGCAGACGCATATAAAATGGCAGAAGCACAGATGGAAGTGGTCGTGAGCCCAAATATAACAGTTTTGCAAAGATCGGAAAATGACCTCAAAAAACCCAAACACCAAATCCTGAAACACGTCCTCTGGCACAAGTTCAAACAGAAGTGGTCGTGAAAGGCAAGAAAAAAAGGGGGCAAAAACAGAAAAGAGTGGCTGAAGAACCCAGACGACCGATTACTCGGGCGTATGCTCGGGCTCTTCTAGAAGCCCAAAACAACATGGCTGATGGAAGCAACCTGAGAAATGAAGAAGTGTCAGGAAACCCTGAAGGAACCTCTGAAAGGGAAAACCCTGAATCCCTCTGATAGGTTTGTAGCTTGAATCCATCTGCTGGAACGTTGAAGACAATATAATTACACAGCAAAGCAAGACACAAGTAGGCAAAGTTCTTCATGGTACTCGTGCACGGGAGAGAACCGGACAAACGCCGTTCCTTCGCTTGGCCCCAGTTGCTCTCGTCCGTCCTCCCGTACCACTGTCCTTTTATTGAGGTTACATGAATATGCATAGGTTCATTAACATATGACGTCTACATACACACAAAGAGTACCTTGCCTGTGTGTGTGTGTGTGTGTGTGTGTGTGTGTGTGTGTGTGTGTGTGTGTGTGTGTGTGTGTGCTGATCAAAGGGTCAAACATCCTTGGTCAGGAAGAGGGTAGCCTCCCCCTCACCCTAGATGGTTCACCCTAGATAACACGGTGAGGAAGTCCTGCAGTTCATCTAAACAAAGAGCACTTAGACTAGAACAGACGCAACTACGTTAATCCTACCATAAAACAATAAGACACGGTACGACCTCTCATGCTCCCAGAGTGCTGTCTAATACACACAAAGTTTGCAGACTATCAAGGATCAAAACCTCTACCAATCTACAACTAATTACAAAACTCTAAGCATATATAAGTAAATATTTCTAAGCATAAATGACAATCAACAATACAAAACCTAACATTCCCCCGTTTTTGACCTTTATGCTAGAAAAGTTCCCAGTTATGAATACCTCATGTCTGACAGTTTCAATGCAAACATTTTTATACTCAGCATACGTCAAATCACCCTAAATTATTGTAAAGATACACAGTTTAACAAATGTATTAGCAGTTATCCCATTCATTGAGCTCATCTCATGGCAAACTGCATCTTACGAGCAACCAAAGAAATTGTTGATTTAATAGTGAAACTAAGAAAGTAACATTTTCAAAAACATCTCAGCTTGGTGATGCTTCCTCCAGGTGTGCAAATCACATGTCTCTGCAGAGTGGTTTGAGTTCTGCAGGGCGTCATAATGTCTCTTCCAGTTGTTTCATTGTCCATAGGACCAGAGTCCAAATGTATGTAGAATAAACATTCAAACATACCAGTTAGTGTTGTTGTTTGTCAACATGGGTCTCAGCTATTTCCAAAGTTGCAGACCTCTCAGCACTCTAGTTTTATGGCCTCCCATTACCTCACTTCAGGCCTTCGTCCTGTGAGGGGGATATTTATGACTCCTTCATTGTCCATACTCTGCAGAAAACACCTCTGTGGAAAGGGTGCAGGGTTGACTTACTGCTGTTATGATCCCAGCAGTTCATAGGAAACTGCTGTCATCACCACCATAGCTTCTGGTTCCTGTGCTTTCACAGAATCATGATGTCATCCTCGAACTCCTTCTGCGCTGTCGATGGAGCTTGGCACGCTCCCCTCATCCCTCGAGTTTTCATGTTCCAACGCTGCTGAAGGTTTAAGGCAGAGCATGTCGTACACCTTAGTTGTCTTCCTCAGCGTCAATATTGAATCTTTCATTTTATTTAAAATCTTGCTGTGGGAAGTCTCCTCTTGATCTCTTGGAAGCTCAGTAGCACAGCTCTCTGTGTCATGTCTGCTGTGCTGAAGATGATCTCTGATCCTCCTGAAGCCTCTCTCCTGGCTTCCGCTCCCATCCTGTGGACGATCTTCTCAGGCACTCCTTCTCGTCATGCATAGTCCTGATTTTGGGCCTGCTGGATCTGTCTCAAAACACTCAGCTTCTCTGCCTTCCTCCTAGTTCAGCTGATTTCATGATGGGCCCCAACCAGCTTGACCTTTGACCTCAACCACTGCCTGGGCTATGCCTGGAATGTTTCTCCTCACTGCTGCACCTATATTTCAGAAAGACTTCTATTTGGAGAGCATGTCAACAATCATCAAACCACATTCTTTAGTTCAGTGAACTTCACTTATAGGCCATCAAGCCTCATCTGAACATGGGTGCACCACTTGCATAGGTTTAATACTTGTAAATAAACGGCTAATCACACAAATCACTGCAACAATAATAGTAAACATTGTTTAATGTTAATTCTGGACCCCACCTCTTGACGCATGGACAACCATGCGTCAACTCACCAAACCTGGATCCCTGTCTTAAAAACTGGCTCCACCAGGAGCCTGCATACACAAAATCTGGAAATAAAATCAAACTTCACACGTATAAACAATTATATCAAAAGAGTAATAAGCATTCAGCACGGGCAAGACAAGTGTCATGTGCAGGTTTTCTCAAATCAGGAAACTATAATTATTTCCCTAATTTGCCTCAGACATGGATCATCCCATGTGCTCAGTTAACATTAATGTAATCGGTGACTTCTCTTAAGCAAAGTCACTCCACTCATATTTATTATGGGTTCAAAAGTGGCCAGCAAATGAGCCCATAATAAACTATTCCATAAACAATCCCTTATACATTTTTCTCATGTCACTTGTCCGCTTCAGCTGAATCTTCCACAGCATTCTCAAAGAAACAAACATTAGCAATACACATTGACTGTGGTCAGACGGAGGTCAGACACAGGTTCCAGAGGTGCCATAAAAACACCATAAAGTTAGCGCTGCGCAAGTTAGTGGATGACACACACATAGTAAATTCACAGACAGAGAAAATGGCATTTAAAAGATTAAATCATCATGCAACCTCGAATGTTGCTGTCATCTTTCTGCTCCTGTAACAAAAACACATAAATTCATCCACCCTTTTGTCCTGTCTAGGTGGAGATTAACTTTGAGTCGTGGTCAAGTCTTGTCAGCTTTTACCAGTCAGTCAGTTTGTTTTTTATTTCCATTCATTCATTCATTCATTCTTCCTTTCTTTGCTGATAGTGGAACCTGTCGTCGCATTTAGTTTCCACTTCCAGCAAAATGACGTCATCTCAAAAAGAAAAAGAAGAACTTTAGTTTGGATTACATCGCTGAATCCTTTTTTAGGCTGGGACACTCATTTAATAATTGTCCCAAATAAGTGGCCTTCTACAGAACCCATTTTAATGTGGAGAAAATTCACTTGTAACGGCGTTCTCGACAGGTCGTATAGCACTTTTAATTTCTGACGTGCAGATCTGCTTAAAGAAAAGAAATAGACAAACAAAATCAGTGCCTGTTCAAAAGATAAAAATGAAAAATAACAGAGATTATCAAACCAAACTTTCAGTGCACTGTGAAAGTATCAAAATAAAAAGGCCTTGTTAAGTCATGACACAAACTCCTCATCTCAGGAGGGTAAATCATACCATTAGCATGGTTCATCATACCATCATACTAATTGGCAGGCTCGACTTCACAACAGAAGAAAAAATCATCAGCTAGATTCACTCCAAATCAACCATCAGCTGCACAAAACACAACATAACCCTAATGTCTTATTAGCTATGAGTTTAATCACCAGGTCTGTGCTCTTCACTCATTTAGGCCACAGATCTATTTTATTCAATTTTCCTTTTCCCTTCATCATAAAACATGTGACATGCTGTCATGCACTTCATAAAAAGGTTTGTTCTGACGTATTCAAAGTTGTGTATCTAGATACAGAATTCACTCGCACATCAAAGCAGGAAACTCAGTGTTTTAGAGTCTCCACTCAGCACACAACAAGCTCCAACACATCTCATTCACTCGTGCTAGAATTCAGTCACCTTTCATTAATCTAAAACCGATCAACTAATTTGCATATCAGCTATTAACCCACTAAGTTGACAGGACAACAGAAAAGCATGTTCAAAATAGTATCACAAAAGACAATTTCCCTCATACAGTAAATCACTTGTGCTGCATTAATCAAGCAGGAAGCTTCTCCCAATTTACTATATCAACGACTAAATTTATTGTCTGATCAGTAGTTGGTCAAACCAGGATTCTTCTTTCCCCACAAAAGTTAAACTGTTGTCCTGCAACCTAGAGAGTCAATTTTTTGCATTGGATAAATTCAGTATTTAATAACAAGTGTCTGCTAAATTGACACTATTTTAACACTGATGAAAGATAACAAGCTAATTTTCATTGCATGGGTTTGTGTTATTAGGCAGGTCTAATGCATGTCTGTGGAGCTGCATATCCAACAGAGAATGTTCTTAAAAGCTGCCTTTCCTACACACTTCTCTGCTATTATTTAATCATTTCTTAACTAATGTGCTATGAGTCTTCATGAGTTATTTTGTGTTTGGAATTGTTAGTAGAGTTAATTCATGTTCTGCTTGTTTGTGTGATTTTGTATATGTTTCTATTTTCGCAATGTTTCAGACTCCGTCTCAATTTTCCAACTTAAGCAGTCAGTTTTCTTTTCCCAGGTTTGCTAACCCAAATTTTGATTTCTCACATTTAATAACAGCATTCCTCTGTGTTTCCACTTACTCTCACCCTGTTGTCATCTCACTCTGTTGTCCTCTCCCACTTTCAACAGTCCACAGCCGGCAGTTCTCCTTCAGCTTTGTCCTGTGTTCCACTGTCTCTTCTTGCCATTTTACTCCACAGGTGGCAAATGTCAAACTCCAACAGTCTCTTCAGTTCTCCTCAAAAGTTTTCTTCACATGCATAGTGAAGTTGCAGCTTGTTGGAAACACAGTGCCATTCATCCGATCAGTCAGGATGATGGGTTTGCTCTTCTTCTCTGGTGCTGTTTGTCCGTATTGCTGCTGCTCGCTGAGACTTTTTTGCTCAGGACTTGCTGCTGTCTCTTTATCTGCCATGTTATTGCTTTGGAGCTGCATTCTTCAGGGAGGAGTGAGCACTTGCTTGTGAGGTTGAGAGACACATACACATTGCGCTGTAAATAAGTTAGCCAGAAACTTGGCCTGCATGTTTCCAATCATGTTAAACTATAACTTTCTTCCGTCCGACCGCTGCATGTGGAAAATTGATACAGGTCTGCTTTTCACCTGAAAGTGACAAACTAAGACATGTTCATTATCATCATCACTGCTTAATCAACACACATCTCTCTCTCTCTCTCTGTGTTTGTGTGAACAATCCTTTCTTAAAAGCAGAAAATGACATTGTAGTTGTTTTTCGGCTGATCAACACAAAACCTTTTTCCTATGATTATTTTTCTTCGTCTACAATGTAATTTGTCTCTTTTTCACACTTTTTTTTTATGTTTTGTTTTTCTCTTCACAATAGCTTGTGATCCGCAAAATCACCGCTCTCACTCACAATCAAAGGCAATTACTTTTGCACAGTGCACAAAAACACTGTGATGTCAGACACATTCAGACTCACTTTTTCATCTGCATAAATAAATCATATGGCTGGAGATATGTGCCATGGTGATCCATAGGCATGATCACACGTTTATTTAATTATTTTCAACCCAACAAAACAAATAAACAAAAACATGATGCTGATGCTAAACACACACGAGTCAAGGTGCAGAAAAACTGCTCATGGAGACGCTGCACACTCCAGTTATCACAGTTATCATAGCTCTGTTTTCCTCCCTTTGAGTAGTTCTCAGACAGCTCTCGATCTGATAATGTGTAGCCTGCTCATCAGCTCAGAAAAAAAAACTGCAACGCAACATCACACAGTAGTTGCATGCTCTGCCCACAGCGGCAAAGTCTTACACTTTCATATTCAATACAGCTTCTCCATCATGTACTTTTAGATGTTTCATACAGGGTTCAGCATATTAGTTGTTTTCACAGGCGTGCTCTATATCTCAACAATGGCTCATAATAAAACGACAGTCTTTCACACAGGTCAAGTGCCTCTATGCACTTCATTAGTTTAAATATTTACCTATATCACTTCTCCTCATATGTCATTGTACTGAATTTAAGCAACCACAAGCTTAATGTAGGTGACTTTTAACAACTATCCACCTCAATTACGTCTATGGTCTGGCACACAAGCTAAAGAGTTAACATTTTGTGTCAGGAAGGGGTGGAGGGAAAGCCACCCACCAGAGCACAGCTGCTGATGTGGGCTGGCCTTCTCCACACGCTCTTCAAGGCTGGTGTGTTTTCTGAAAACTTCTAACATTTGAATCTCTTCCATTCATAAGCCTGCGATTAACCGCACGGCTCAGGTCCGCGTGAAACCCGCGCGACCGCATTCGCGTGCACCCACGCAGCTGTGGAGCCTTTGCTCTCTCTCTTATTTACATAAATACTTTGTGCTGCCAGGAGCAAAGTCCAGCACAAACGTCTTTCTCCCTCCAACTCACTCTTGGTTGCTTAGAAACCCATAATAACAACAACAGCTGCTGACATCACACACCACGCGGTCTGCTCCGCACACACAACAACAACGAGGACGAAAATAACAATAACACAAAATAGGCCTACTGTCCAGCACAATCTGGACCCCGCAGAACTTCTCAACACCCCACAAAGCGGCGGAGAACTCACCTCTCGCTGCACAAAGTAGCGAGGAACCTCTTACCCCACAAAGCGGTAAGGAACCTCTTACCCCACAAAGCGGTAAGGAACCTCTTGCTGCACACAGTAGCAAGGAACCCGGGTTTCGCTCCACAAAGCAGCGAACTTCTCAACGCCTCACAAAATGGCGGAGACTGCACAACGACACGGTTATAGAGTCGGCCTCTTTAAACTTACTTGGCGTTGCTTAGCATGTAATATCAGCCCGAATCCCGCCGATCGCCATTCATCGAGGAGAAAGACAGACCGCGAATCCACAGGAACTTCCTGGCTGACATCAGTCTTTCAGCGTGTCCCTCCTCCCCTCGGTGAATGCGATTCCAGGGCTCCGGCATCGAAGGACCAATTAATGATAGGTTTGTAGCTTGAACCCATCCGCTGGAACGTTGAAGACAATATAATTACACAGCAAAGCAAGACACAAGTAGGCAAAGTTCTTCATGGTACTCGTGCACGGGAGAGAACCGGACAAACGCCGTTCCTTCGCTTGGCCCCAGTTGCTCTCGTCCGTCCTCCCGTACCACTGTCCTTTTATTGAGGTTACATGAATATGCATAGGTTCATTAACATATGACGTCTACATACACACAAAGAGTACCTTGCCTGTGTGTGTGTGTGTGTGTGTGTGTGTGTGTGTGCTGATCAAAGGGTCAAACATCCTTGGTCAGGAAGAGGGTAGCCTCCCCCTCACCCTAGATGGTTCACCCTAGATAACACGGTGAGGAAGTCCTGCAGTTCATCTAAACAAAGAGCACTTAGACTAGAACAGACGCAACTACGTTAATCCTACCATAAAATAATAAGACACGGTACGACCTCTCATGCTCCCAGAGTGCTGTCTAATACACACAAAGTTTGCAGACTATCAAGGATCAAAACCTCTACCAATCTACAACTAATTACAAAACTCTAAGCATATATAAGTAAATATTTCTAAGCATAAATGACAATCAACAATACAAACTCTAACACCCTCCCTATGTCAGAACCAAAGGACGACGTGAATATGGAGACAGAGGCAAACATGAATAACGCCAGTGGACAAAACCCTGGGCCAAATGGAGGGACGTGGCAACATCAGCCAAATCCCAGATTTATACCCCATCATGGCAGAGTCCAGTATGATTCATGTTGTGAGATTGCTGCTCTCAGGCATCAACTACAAGCTTCCCAAAACCACCAGAACGAGCTTTACTGGAAACTGGTAGCTGCTAATAAGAGGGCTTCTTATTACCAGTCTAAGGTGACCAAACTTCATGCACAGATGATCGCCGACAAAAAACAGCATGAAGAAACAATTAAAGAGCTCATAGAGCAACTGGAGGAGGCTAATGATAATAATAAGCCTGATAAGAGCAAAACAGAGGTTCAAGCAAAGGACAACCAAGCAGTTGTCATGCTGGATGACATGATCCGTGTCCTGCACGAAGACGTCAGCGACCCTACCACAGAGCAGTGTGTGGATTCTTCTACACAAACCACAGAGGCTTCACACACGGACTGTGTAGGTCTGAAGGAGGCTCAATTTGAAGTCCAATACAGGACTCAACAAGAGCAAATAGGAACACTCCAACAACAGCTCCTAGAAGCTCAACACCAACTCAAGGAACAGGAAGACAAACATAGGCAGGACCAGGAGACACTGAACATGGAAATCAGTGAGCTTAAATCCCAGCTCTGCTCCAACAAGGAGCTTCATGACATGAAAGTAGAGACTCTTTATCAAGAGTTGAAAGAAGTCAAAGCGTCCTACATTAAAATCACACAGGAGCAAAATGAACAAAATTCCAACACAGCAAATGGAAAATCTGAGCTTCTGGTGGAAAAAGACACCAAAGAACAGGACAAGGAAGAAGAAGAAGACTCCCTGACATCAACTGAGATGTCTCTGCATGACTCTCTACAACAAACAGAAGACAGAGAGAAAACGATAACTACCAATCCAGCTGAACTCGAAACTGAAGCTAAGACTGTGCCAGAGAAAAAACCCAAGAAGAAGAAGAGGAACTGGCTGCGTCGGCTTTTCAGCTGTACCAGTCCACAGACAGACTGATTTACACAACTGTGGAAAAACTAAATAAATACAAAAAATAAAATAAAATTGGAAAACATAGATGTGTCATTATTTCATATAGATTTCAAATAACATACCATTTGATGACAACATGTTTTAGTTGCATTTGCAGTGCTCGTGCTGTTATATTCTTATGATTCTGTTCATTTTATGAGTGTATCCTTCAGCCTTGCTTCACATATTTACTGCTGCTTGATCAGCTTTAGTCCTGCTAGCATCAGCACAGGTAGAAACAGATCACACATCAGAGAATCGGCCGTGCATCTAAATGCAAATGGAAACTAAAAATGAAAACATAGATAACTGAGCTGAACTTCATACATCTGAAAGTTGACCAATGCATACATAGTGCTAAAAATCAGGTATCGGGAAAACACAATATTTTATATTATGCTGATGTCAGGGCTCTGAGTGCGGGCAGGTGGAAATGTGGATCCAAATGCAGGACTCCGAGACGAAATGTAACTAAAACCACAGCTTTTATTACTCGCATGAAACAAAAACAGAAACCAAACCATGAAACCAAGCAGGAACACACAGGCAGGGTCTGAGGGTACGACGCGACACCAAGCGTGGGAAAACACAGGGCTTAAATACACAGGGTAGCAATGAGGGAATGGGCCACAGAAGGGAGACACAGCTGGGGGAGCTGAACTTCATAGATCTGAAAGTTGACCAATGCATGCATAGTGACAACACATTATTTTATATTATGCTGAAGTCAGTTTTTATCCAATTTTATAACTATATCATATAATAAAGTCTGTTTTGAAGTTTACTATGGTAACAATTCATCTTTTTAGGCTTTTCAGAAACACTGTAACTTCATAGGTATGAACCAACAAACCATTTTTCATCATGACAATAAAAAATAAATCTAAAGGAGATAAACATCACAACTGTTCAACCAAGCATTAAGTCCATTTTGAAACAAAGAACGATGTACACTCAGCCAATCACATGGCAGCAACTCAATGCAGTGTAAAAGGTGAGATGTAAAATAAAACAATTAAAAATATTAATTAATCTTAATCAATCTTAAAATATGAAGCAATCTTCTAACTCCCCTTTACATACAAAGCTGTGGCCAACCTTACAAACCATTTTGAATTTTTTCCAGCCGAGGCGTTCAAAATAACCAAACTGCTAATAGTCACGGTTTAATTTGGGCAGCTGCCTGCCTAATATAATGTAAAATCATCACAATATTTTACACAAAGAGAGTAAATGTATCCTTGTACTCAGCTAAGACAGCTGGGCTGCTGTGGCTTGTGTTTATGTTCAGAGTGACATCTGATTTAAAAGCAGACTGTCATGGTTGCGGCTGTGTGCAGGCAGGATGAGGACCCAAACGCAAGCTCACGGAGGCAGGAATGAACTCAAAACACAGCTTTATTGCTGGAGAGAGAAACCATACAACCTAAACGAGGAAACTATAACGTAATACACAGAGAAACACACGGCCATGAATGAGGGAGAACGCGACAGAACTGAGGGAGACGCAGACATAAATACACAGAGGGTTAACGAGGGAAGTGGGAGCACACGGGGAACACAGGTGACACTGATAATCATAACAAGACACGGCAGGAGTGAACGCAACACTGACGGGAGACTGTCAAAGTAAAACAGGAAGTACACGGAGGTTCAGAGAGGAGGAGAGACAGCACGGGGAGAGCACGGACATAACGGGCTGGGAAAACATGGAATAAAACTCAAGGAGGGGAAACGAGGGCTCACAGATACACAGAGGGGCACACAGGAGGTAATCAAATAAGGAACATCTTAACAGAAACCATGGCATAAATAAAGAACAACACACAAAACATATGAAAACTAAGAATGCTGGGCCAACATGGCCCAGGATCATGACAGACAGCAAAAGACACTGAGCAGCATATCAGTCAGCATGGGAAAAATGCCATAGATTTAAGGAACCAGGCTAAAATAATTGGTTTCTAGTGGGTTCTATTGTAAGTGCTCTATATTTCAGCATGACATACTGTATGCATCCTACACTGAGAACCCTTGAAGCTGATCATCAGGGTATGCTGTGTACTTCTTACACAGAAGATAAAATAACATGCAAAGATTTTAGATGGTTGTGGTTGGTCCTTACACACAGATGTAAGGTCAAAAAAAAAAAAAAATCACCCACAATGGATCGTTCACAGACGCTGGTCCAGTGGAACCCACTTCCACAAAGGCTGCACCTGCTCTGGCAGAACAGGAAGCATCAACTACATAGTAGCTATTTTCATAATTAAGACATCAACTATAGGTGTTCCCAAAATGTGCCATGTTGTCTGCACACCTGACAGTTCAATAAGTCCTGTGTTGGTTACAGATGGTGGTTGTTTCCAGAAACAGCACTTGCATAAAATAAGTACAGAGCACTTTATGAGCCAACCTGCTTCTTTAATGAGCATTTAGGTTGTTTGTATTCAGTGTTCACAGATAATATGCTCATTAAAAGGGGGGATCCACTATGTCCTTCTTCACAATCCTGTCTGCCAACTTTAAGAAGAAATCAGAGTGACGCAGAAGCTTTAAAACAGTGTTCAGAATAATCAGTGATGCTTTTATCTGAACTGATGACAGATAAAGATGAACGTGAGTGTGGCAGAAGAGTAAGTTCTCCCTCTTTCTTGGAAGTATACAAAAGCCTGGTGTTTATAAAAAGTTAATAAACAAACAACAAGTTCTTACAGAATGAGACGTGAAGCCTGGAGATGAGCAGTTCAGACACGCTGTTATTAAATTCTACCTGAGCAGGTTATAGTTCACCTCAGTTACGGAAGAAGTTACAGCATCATGAAGTGATGTTTAAAGATGGCAGCAAGCTTACAGCATCTCTCAACTCAAGAGCAACATTCAAAGTGCACAGGCTGAAGGAAATGATTGATTTTATCACATGCAATTACAATACGCCTTTTCATCTGTATCTGGATGTACAATGGGTATCGGTTGTTTGTCCCAGCAGTTTACAATACAGAATGTGCACGTCTGTGGGGCTTTTATAAAGATTTCTATTTGCATTGATACGATTGCTTGGATCACAAATTGTTCTAACTTGATTAAAGTCACCAATGATAAAGGTATTCTTGCGCTTACAGTTACCATTATTATCTCTGTTTGCTATCAGATCATCACATCCCCCTTGTGGGATCATGTTGATGATATGCTGGTTTTCTGAACACGTCCGATAGTCATGCAGAGCACAGTGCCAGAGAGCGCCACCAGCAGGAACATGGAAGTCTTCATTGTATTTCTATATCGAAAAAGTAAACAGAGTGAATATATAAATCAGTATTATTTCATTTCATTTATTAACTTGTTTATTTTTCCATTTTCCTAAATGTTAATCGTGCTTAACTATTAAAGTAAAAATACAGATAGATAGGAAACTCTCTGAAAAGTCAAACTGTTTTCAGTGAGTTTATATATTTGCCAGAGGAAAGGTCAGGATCTGCATATCTGACCACTTTGAATCAATTTATATCTAAACAGAAATCAGTAAAAGTTCAAATCAGTTTATCAATATCCTCACTTATGAGGATATTGATATCTGTATAACTGGAGTTATTATAGATGTTCATACATGACATTTGTGAAAAAGGCGAGGGTGTCAGGGTCCCTGTGTCTACCCGGTCGCCTCAGTGTGGCTACATGTGTTTTTTTGTTTTGATTTTGTCCCCGCTCTCTCCCTCCCTCCTTCTCTCACTGCCTGGGCGGAGCTCATCTGTGGGCTCCTGCCCTTGGCCCACGCACCTGGTGACACCTGTGGCTCATCACCCAACAGTGTTCCAGTCCCCTTATAAGATGGCAGCCCTGTATTTCTCGTCGCTGGACCGTTGCCGACTCTCGTCAGTGTTAACCCCAGCTCAGTTCATTCTCGTGTTTCCCTAGCGATCTTCTTACAGTAACCTTTTGCATCTCTGTGAATAGATTTCCCTGGACCTGCCCCTGTGTTACCTGAGCGATCAAGTGTGTGAGGATTGGAGCGAGCTTTTGTGTTTCTTGTGGAGTGTGAAGAGGAGCGTGGAGCGTGGATGGAGTGAGGACTTTGGAGCGTGTGTGGACTGCAAGTGTCTTTCCCCCCTCCTGTTCGTGTGTGGATTCCCGGAACCCGTCTTTTCCCCACTGTGTAAATAGATCACCTGGTGCTTCTGTAAATAAAAAACCTTTATTGTTCCCTACTCAGAGCCTACGCGTGAGTCCGTTCAGTCCCGTTGTGACAGAGGGTAAGGACGTAAATCGACTGGTAAAGAGGGACTGGTGAAGAGTCTGCAGCCGCAGCACCGATCCATCTGTCGATCTCCTGTTCCCTTCTCTGATCACTCGTGAACAAGACTGCGAGTTTTGTAACTTAATAAAAGCAGAAATTTGTTTGCCAGAGTGCCCCTTCCACATCACACCCTGTTCTTTCCTTCTTGTCTTATATGAAAATTCACTTTGTGTAGCTTTTTGGGAAATTGTTAAACTTCAGGAAGATTCTGAACATGCCCCATCGTTTAGCCAGCTCTTTGGAGCTAAGCAGGTTCAGGCCTGAAAGATTTTACACTCCTACTCTCTGCACACAGCGGTCTGAGGGACCTTCCAGGATCGGGGATTTTATTTATTTTGTTCTTTTTCGGTCTTACTGGTTAGTAGGTTGTGATTTTCTACCTGTTGATCTCTCATTTGGAACATGATTTGCTGTGGAGCAGATTAGGTTCAAAGCATGAGTTGACCTGGCATTATGTCTTGGATTACAAAAAAATCCCACATTAAACCTTGAAGTTAGCCGGATAAGACAGCGTTCTGTTTCACAGTAAAGGCCTCAGAGAGTTGTTGCTAACCAAAGTCTATCTTGTACAGCCATGCAGCATCTAATGACGTTTTGTAACCTGTCACTACAAAGGAGCAGTGAAATGATTGCTGTTTTAGCGCACATACACAGTGTGGTGATCAGTATAAGGACATTAAAGTGATGTTGCAGAAAGCTGCATCTGGTCAGAAGGAAAAAAAACACGCACACTTGGAAGACTTGGCCAGATTTGCACAAAATGAATGGCTGACAGTGGACAGATACAAGGATGTGGATGGTCACACCCTCATGCATTAAAGAGGCCGTTCACAAAACCAAACACTCAACAGACACAATAAGACAGCTGATCAGTTTGCCTCACTAACTCATCTACACAAGGCGTGTTGTAGAAGTAGAGCAGGGCGATATGGCCAAAAATATTCATCACGATATAAATTTGAAAATGTGCGATAACGATATAACTGACACGAGACAAAATACTTTACAACTCCACTTCATTTGTGCAAAAAAAAAAAAAACAATCAATGTATTTTCACTTAAATAAGCAACTGCTTTTCATGTGCATTAAACTTATATAAAAATGTAACAGTGCAAATGCAAATTCCTCACTGACAATTTAACCAAAAGGCATTTCCAGTGGAAACTGGCCGACATATCCTCAGCACAACCATGTATAATATCCACAAAACCTAAAAAGAGGTTAAACAAACACACAATACAGTAATATTATGTTGAAGCACAGTACGTATCACTCCGCGGGGCTCCTGCCTACGATAGCCGTAATGCTCCAACAATCCATCAAGCGGTGCGGCTTCGTAGCTTAGCAAAGTCGTACTAAAACATTTGACAGATTTTCGAGCGCCGTGCACATAAAATCGTTTCCAGGTCAGTAAACACAACCAGGATTCATACAGTGGCTTGCAAAAGTATTCGGCCCCCTTGAACTTTTCCCCATTTTGTCACATTACAGCCACAAACATGAATCAATTTTATTGGAATTCCACGTGAAAGACCAACACAAAGTGGTGCACACGTGAGAAGTGGAACGAAAATCAGACATGATTCCAAACATTTTTTACAAATAAATAACTGCAAAGTGGGGTGTGTGTTCAGCCCCCTTTGGTATGAGTGCAATCAGTTGCCCATAGACGTTGCCTGATGAGTGCTAATGATTAAACAGAGTGCACCTGTGTGTAATCTAATGTCAGTACAAATACAGCTGCTCTGTGACGGCCTCAGAGGTTGTCTAAGAGAATATTGGGAGCAACAACACCATGAAGTCCAAAGAACACAGCAGACAGGTCAGGGATAAAGTTACTGAGAAATTTAAAGCAGGCTTAGGCTACAAAAAGAAACAACGTCCCACGGAGCACTGTTCAAGCGATCATTCAGAAATGGAAGGAGTATGGCACAACTGTAAACCTACCAAGACAAGGCCGTCCACCTAAACTCACAGGCCGAACAAGGAGAGCGCTGATCAGAAATGCAGCCAAGAGGCCCATGGTGACTCTGGACGAGCTGCAGAGATCCACAGCTCAGGTGGGGGAATCTGTCCATAGGACAACCATTAGTCGTGCACTGCACAAAGTTGGCCTTTATGGAAGAGTGGCAAGAAGAAAGCCATTGTTAACAGAAAACCATAAGAAGTCCTGTTTGCAGTTTGCCATAAGCCATGTGGGGGACACAGCAAACATGTGGAAGAAGGTGCTCTGGTCAGATGAGACCAAAATGCAAAACGCTATGTGTGGTGGAAAACTAACACTGCACATCACTCTGAACACACCATCCCCACTGTCAAATATGGTGGTGGCAGCATCATGCTCTGGGGGTGCTTCTCTTCAGCAGGGACAGGGAAGCTGGTCAGAGTTGATGGGAAGATGGATGGAGCCAAATACAGGGCAGTCTTGGAAGAAAACCTCTTGGAGTCTGCAAAAGACTTGAGACTGGGGCGGAGGTTCACCTTCCAGCAGGACAACCACCCTAAACATAAAGCCAGGGCAACAATGGAGTGGTTTAAAACAAAACATGTCCATGTGTTAGAATGGCCCAGTCAAAGTCCAGATCTAAATCCAATCAAGAATCTGTGGCAAAATCTGAAAACTGCTGTTCACAAACGCTGCCCATCTAATCTGACTGAGCTGGAGCTGTTTTGCAAAGAAGAATGGGCAAAGATTTCAGTCTGTAGATGTGCAAAGCTGGTAGAGACATAAGGCAAACCGGATTATAAGGAGCACTGTCGATTTCCAGAAAAATCAAAGGACTGATTTTTAGAGTGCCTTATTTTCCGAAGAGCACAGTAATAACATAATAACAACGGCCCGCTAGCATGCTCTTGGTTGCTGAGGGCTATGCTGTGGCTGAGCTGCAAGATTAACTCTGCAAAACCAACTTTCATCAAGTAACAGGGCTCTAGAGTGCAACCAATTTGGTCGCAAATGCGAATCCGTGTAAATGAGAGCAGGTACACTGATTCCACACAAAGACGTAAACACAGAACGGACTTTTTTTCACTTAAATGACCTCGGACAAGAAAGCCTATTTTTTCTGTTGTTCAATACTGAAGAAATTTAAACTTCATATGCAGAACATTGTAGAATATTTTTAAGGTTATCTGCTATAAAAAGCCAGACCAGGAAAATCTCCTTCATGTTTTTCCGTGTTTTATTCTCAGTTACTTTCACACAAAGGCATCTGCTGTAATGTTCACAATTCTGATGAAGTCAGTACTGATAAATGATCAGAGTTATAATATTTCTGACTGTCTGAGGCTAAGTTGAATCGAATCGGGACTTTGAAAACCGGAATCGAATGGATTATAGAAATCAGTGATGATACCCAGCCCTAGTGAGCAGCCTAGGCACGACAGAAGTGGATGTAGCTATAATAGGAAAAGAACTATTGCTAACTTTTCTGTTAAGTTAAGGCCTGATCCTTCTGAAATTCATAGCCAGTGCTCTGACACGGTGTCATCAATCTTTGAATGCTGAAAAAGCACAGTGTATCCAGAAAAACACATTATATTATATAAATTATTATAAAATTTGTGTGCGCCTAACTTTGTAAAGTTAGGCGTACCGGTACGCCCATGGTAAAAAGTTAGTCTAGAGCCCTGCAGTAAAGACGAGAGTTGGTTTTGAAAGGTGCAAAGAAGGGAGGGATGAGAAGTAAAAAGCAGCTACTGTCAGTCTTTACAGACAGAAGGATTGATTGGCCGTCTGGGAGCCCAACGGATGTTAAAAAAAAGGAAAAAAAAGTTGAAAACGTTGAAGGTTTGATCATCTACTCCCTCATCTCCATCTCGTTTTTACTCCCACTCATTTCCAGCAGCCGTCTCTGTTAGTCTGCCTTCCCATTTCCATCCTAATGAGGATTTAATCCCACTGAAGCAGCTGTACGGCGCAGGGAAAGAAGACGCAGGAACCGCACGCTGAGTTCATCCACAACTTCTGACCTTCCCTGTCTCTCTCCATCCACCTCTCTTCTATCCGTTTAGATGTTTACCTGTCCATGTGACTGTTGACATTAGGAAGCTGTCACTAAACTGCTGTCGCTGCCAATGACTGTCATGTCCCCCTCGAGTGTTAGCCCCCCTCCAGAGCTCTGAAGCACAGGCTTTAATAAGCCCGGCAAGAGAAATGCCAGCTTCCTATACAGCCTGAGCTGAGAACATTGGAGTGACAAAGAAGAGGGGGGCGAAAGTCTGATGCACACTAGGGCTGCCACGATTAGTCGACTAGTCACGATTACGTCGACTATCAAAATCGTCGTTTGAAGCTTTGTAAGATCACAAAAGACGCAGGAATAAGTAGTAGGATTTAAGAGTGTAATAACGGACTGAAACAGAAGATGGCAGCACTGCATGTACAAGGATGCCAGCTGCCGTTAAACCCCGAAGAAGAAGAAGCTGTGTCCCAGAATTCATAGCGCAGCCCAGCTCAGTTTCCAACAATGGCGGCAGCTAGTTAGTTTTAATATTACTCTTATTATTCTTTCTGGGTCACAAAATAAACGTTTAACATGTTTTCAGGCGAGAGTGTAGCTGTGTAAACCTCAAATATCTGCTCAGTTTATCAAGACACCACATATTTCAAAAGCGCTCCGACGTTTTCAGAGACGTCTGTTAGTCACTAGCTCGATAGCTAGCCGGGAGCAAGGCTCATTAGAGCCGGTGAGAACACCGGACTCCCGGCAAATCGTTTTCAAACCCACCGCCGTCTTTCGCTACTCAGGTTAAACATGATATAAGTCACTTCGATAACTTAAAAATGTTATTGTTTGGCTTTTTTTAGTATTTTATTTGTTCCTGAGCAAATCGGTTTGGCTAAGATTAAAGTTATAGTTTTTACACAGCTGAGTAAACGTCAAGCAGACAACTGATTATCAGAAGTGTGAGATGCTGGAGAATATACTCCGGTGTCCTGTTATATTTTAGATAGCAAGGAGCAGACGGCTGAGTTTATTAAACTTTACCGAAACAATCTGCAAATTTCATTAAAATTTAATAAACTATCATCTTGTCTTTATTTTTAGTTAGCACATACCTGAAACACTTAAAGCTGTAAGCTAATGATAGTTATATAAGAGCAGATGCTGCTGGTGCAATAAGCTGTACGTTTTAAGTACAATGGATGATGATCTGATTTAGGGCTGCACGATTTTGCATAAAATGAGAATCACGATTTTTTGGCTTAGAATTGAGATCACGATTCTCTCACGATTTTCTTCCATCCATCCATCCATCCATCTTCATCCGCTTTATCCGAGGCCGGGTCGCGGGGGCAGCAGCCTAAGCAAAGAGGCCCAGACCTCCCTCTCCCCAGCCACCTCCTCCAGCTTATCCGGGGGAATACCAAGGCGTTCCCAGGCCAGCCGAGAGATATAATCTCTCCAGCGTGTCCTGGGTCTGCCCCGGGGCCTCCTCCCGGTGGGACATGCCTGGAACACCCCACCCAGGAGGCGCCCAGGGGGCATCCTTTTCAGATACCCGAACCACCTCAGCTGGCTCCTTTCGATGTGGAGCAGCAGCTGCTCTACTCTGAGCCCCTCCCGGATGGCCGAACTTCTCACCCTATCTCTAAGGGAGAGGCCAGCCACCCTTCGGAGGAAGCTCATTTCTGCCGCTTGTATCCGCGATCTCGTTCTTTCGGTCACTACCCACAGCTCCTGGCCATAGGTGAGGGTAGGGACGTAGATCGACCGGTAAATTGAGAGCTTCGCTTTTACACTCAGCTCCCTCTTCACCACGACGGACCGGTGCAGCGTCCGCATTACTGCAGCTGCAGCCCCAATCCGTCTGTCGATCTCCGGCTCCCTTCTCCCATCACTCGTGAACAAGACCCCGAGATACTTGAACTCCTCCACTTGGGGCAGGAACTCATCCCCGACCCGGAGTGGGCACTCCACCCTTTTCCGGCTGAGAACCATGGCCTCAGATTTGGAGGTGCTGATCCTCATTCCCGCTGCTTCACACTCGGCTGCGAACCGTTCCAGTGCGAGCTGGAGGCCCTCACCCGATGAAGCCAACAGAACCACATCATCCGCAAAAATAAGAGATGAGATTCTGAGGCCACCAAAGCGAAAGCCCTCCGCCACTTGGCTGCGCCTAGAAATCCTGTCCATAAAAATTATGAACAGAATCGGAGACAAAGGGCAGCCCTGGCGGAGCCCATCACCCACCGGGAACGAGTCCGACTTATTGCCGGCAATGCGAACCAAGCTCTTGCAACGGTTGGATAGGGATCGAATGGCCCGTAGCAATGGGCCAGACACCCCATACTCCCGCAACACCTCCCACAGGACACCCCAAGGGACACGGTCGAATGCCTTCTCCAAGTCCACAAAACACATGTAGACTGGTTGGGCAAACTCCCATGCACCCTCAAGTATTATCGAGAGGATGAAGAGCTGGTCCAGTGTTCCGCGACCAGGACGAAAACCGCATTGTTCCTCCTGTATCCGAGGTTCGACTAGCGGACGAACTCTCCTTTCCAGCACCCTGGCATAGACTTTCCCAGGGAGGCTGAGGAGTGTGATCCCCCTGTAGTTGGAACACACTCTCCGGTCCCCCTTCTTAAAGATGGGGACCACCACCCCGGTCTGCCAGTCCACAGGTACTGCCCCTGATCTCCACGCAACATTGCAGAGGGGTGTCAACCAGGACAGCCCTACAACGTCCAGAGCCTTCAGGAACTCGGGGCGGACCTCGTCAACACCAGGGGCTCTGCCACCAAGGAGTTGTTTAACTGCCTCAGTGACCTCGCCCCCGGAAATTGGCGGGTCATTCCCCTCATCCCCAGACTCTACTTCCTCCTCGGAAGACGTGTCAGTGGGATTAAGGAGGTCCTCGAAGTATTCCTTCCACCGCCTGACAATTTTCTCAGTCGACGTCAGCAGCGCTCCGCCAGCACTATACACAGTGCAGGTAGAGCACCGCTTTCCCCTCCTGAGACGCCTGACGGTTTGCCAGAATCTCTTCGAGGCAGTCCGAAAGTCTTTTTCCATGGCCTCTCCGAACTCCTCCCACACCCGAGTTTTGGCCGCTTGGCCTGTCGATACCTGTCGGCTGCCTCCGGAGACCCACAGGCTAACCAAGCCCGATCGGACTCCTCCTTCAGCCTGGTGGCTCCCTTCATCTCTGGTGTCCACCATTTGGTTCGGGGATTACCACCACGGCAGGCACCAACCACCTTGCGGCCGCAGCTCAATGCAGCAGCTTCGGCAATGGAGACGCTGAACATGGTCCATTCGGACTCAATGTCCCCAGTCTCCCTCGGAATGCTGTTGAAGCTCTGCCGGAGGTGTGCGTTGAAGATCTCGCAGACTGGGGCCTCTGCTAGACGTTCCCAGCACACCCTCACTACGCATTTAGGTGCACCAGGTCTGTCCAGCGTCCTCCCCCGCCACCTGATCCAACTCACCACCAGGTGGTGATCAGTTGACAGCTCAGCCCCTCTCTTTACCCGAGTGTCCAGAACATGTGGTCGCAGGTCTGGTGATACGATTACAAAATCGATCATCGACCTACGGCCTAGAGCGTCCTGGTGCCACGTGCACTTATGGACACTCTTATGTTCGAACAGGGTGTTCGTTATGGCCAAACTGTGATTAGCACAGAAGTCCAATAACAAAGCACCGCTCGGGTTCAGATCAGGGAGGCCGTTCCTCCCAATCACGCCCCTCCAGGTCTCGCTGTCGTTACCCACGTGAGCATTGAAGTCTCCCAGCAGGACAATAGAGTCTCCAGGTGGAGCACCTTCCAGCACCCCCCCCCAGGGACTCTAAGAAGGCTGGGTACTCTGAACTGCCACTCGGCGCATAAGCGCAGATGACAGTCAGGACCCGTTCCCCGACTCTAAGGCGCAGGGAACAAACCCTCTCGTCCACCGGGAAAAACCCCAACGTACCGGCAGCAAGCCGAGGGGATATTAGAATACCCACCCCAGCCCGCCGCCTCTCACCAGGGGCAACGATTTTCTTTTCCAGTATAAATATTTATTGCGCTTATTAACTGCACATCAACTTCGTAACAGTTGAGACTGAACATAAAAACAATAAATAAACATAAAAACAACAAATGTCTCACGTTTTATTGTTGCCGCAAAATGTTGTACTGCTTGAAATTCCGTCTCCACCGTTGCTCGACACTGCGTGTATAGAGCAGGTAGTGCAACAATAGAAAAATAGTTGCGGGACGGCACTGTGTAGCGTTTGTCTAGGGTGTTGATCATTTTCCTAAATCCCTCGTTTTGCACAGTGTTGATGGGAGCCATATCTTTGGTCAGGTGATAAGTGATAGCCTCCGTAATTTCTTTGTGCCTGCGGGAGTTCGACGGGTATAGGGAAGCGCTGTATAAGGTTCCCGTTATTGATGTTTGGGTGGTTGACCGGGACGGATTTTCTCCTGTCACTTTCTCGTCATCCCTGACGTGCTCTCCGTTGTTTTTTCCCTGCTAATATTAGCATCACACGGCACAGCTTCTGTATCACGTGGTATAAGGCTCCGCCCTTGTCATTTGTTGAGCAGGAAGAGTGAGCGCTTGGTTTCATGCAGAGTACGTCCCGGATCAAAATGCGGTACAATCGTCGTCGTCTTTTTTTTTTCTTTTTTTTTTTTAAATCGTCATTTGGAAATGAGATCGCACATAAGTACGAATCGAGATCGCGATTTTCTAACGATTAATCGTGCAGCCCTAATCTGATTAGTCGACTAATCGCAAAAATAATCGGTGACTAGTCGACTATCAAAATAATCGTTTGTGGCAGCCCTAATGCACACAGGGAAAAGTTAGAGAGGAAAAGAGAGAGCAGGAAATTACTCTTACTCTTAGGACGTATATGGCCCAACAGGCTTCGTGATACAGATGAGCTACATCCTCCTGGAAAGCAGCTGCCAATACAGTCTCCCCCATCTGATGGAAGGCAGATGCTTCAAAACAGAGTGAGAAGTAAAGAGAGAGGGAAGGAACTCAAACAAATTAACACTATATTTTATCTTTAATAATCATATATATTGCTTTACCAAAACAGCTTGTTTGTGTTTTTTAAACTACCATCTCTCTTAAACCAACTTGAATTGAACAGTGAGCACAGCCACTAAGTTCTATGTAACAAAAATACAGGGATGGGAGGGAGGGAGACGGTACCTGCACTGACGTTTAAAAAGAAGGAATAGGAGGAGGAGGGGTGGAGGTGGTGGAGCTCTCCGACAGGGGGGAAACTGAGATTTCAGTAAAGCTCAGTCCAAAGCACTTTCCTAATGATTTCCCTGTAACATTAGTCCTCGAGGTCCCGGTCACAGCAGACTACTGTGAGCGCCACCAGACAGTTAATGAGACAAAAACGAGACGCTCTTACAGCCAGGAGGATGCTTCCAGATGACGCTTGATTAATTTGATTGATTATCTGCGAATAAGTCTTGAGCCTCTCCTCAGTTCTTTATATTTTGCCTGTACTGAGCCAGATGTTCTTTTTCTTCCTTTCTTTAGACTTTCTAAAGGTCATTTAAAGTTTTTCTTTGGACATTAACTGCTTTTTCACCCATTTTCAGTCCAGTCCTTGTACCTGATCGCTTTCAGAGCGATATTTTTGTTTTTTGGGGGGGTTAAACCACTTAACCTAACTCAAGGGGACAAACCCGAGTTGTCAAATACAATACAAAACACACAACTTAGCAAAGAACCAATTTTAAATTTTATCTTTAGGGACTTTGTTACTAGCAACCTGTCACAGAAACACACTATTTAATTTCTTTGGATTGGGAAAGTAGAAGACAGAAAAAAAGGGGACAAGCTGAAAAATCTATCTACAGAGGAGGAACAGTACCTGAAAGTCATGTCAAAAAAATTCAGCAAACACCTGACACAGGACCTGAAAGATGCACTTGGTCCTTCAGTTGATCCATCTAGTGTTCACCAAAGCCTCATCTCATGGTGTCAGTGAAGGGTGGCTGTCAAGAAGCCATTATTAAGGAAGGGAACAGGGAGAAAAGGCTGAGGGATGCCAAATTACACAAGAACTGGACTGAAAATCAGTAGCAGCAGGTCTGATGGAGTGATGAACCAAAATTTGACAGTTCTGGTTCAAATTGTGATAATATGTCTACAACCACCTGTAAACTACTGTACAGCTCTGCCATAGTTTGGGTCTGCATTTCAGCCAGGGTGTTGGGGATTTCGTCAAAATTGATGGAATTATGAAAAGTACCACCAGACTTTGATGCACCATGCAATACCATCTGGAAAGCGTCTGATCGGCAGCAGCTTACTAAACACATCGAAACACCATCATTCATGGACTGACCTGAGCCGTGTGGGATCATCTCGGCAGAGAATGGAACAAAACGGCAGCTGATATCGAAAGAAGAGCTCTGAATGTCCTTAAAGAAGCTCGGAGAACTATTCCTGAAGACTACTTAAAGGAATTCCAAAGAAATGTGCCTAAGAGAGTTCAGGGCGTGCTGAAGATAAAGATGCTCAAGCTCATTACCTCATTATATCAACTCTGTTTTTGCCTTTTATATTGTATTTTCATGTAAACTTTTCAAATTTAAACTGTTGCACCCGTTTCCCATTACCCAGCAAGTTATATGTTAGAATTAAGGTGTGGCTCAAACTTTTGCACAGTCCTACATTTCCCATCTATAAAATGATTTGACACCTGATAAACCTTTAAAAGCACTGACCTGCCTCTCCAACTATCTGTTTTAAACAACACGCACTTACCAGCAGTTGTGTTGCGTTTTCGTCAGGTTAGTGGCTCAGACCTAAAACAGCCCAACATTATCTCTAATTCAGGTCTGGACCCAAGCTGACCCATTAAAGTACGTGGTACTCCTTTTATTTGTACTTGTGTACTCAGGCATAAATTAGACTTTTCAGGTACAAACTAAATAACACAAAGAGGAGCTTATGAATAAGAATGAAACAGAGGCCCACTGCAAGAAGATACACACCCAAGTGCTGAGATTGTAAAGATGAAAAGTGAGCAGAGGAAAACGAGCGTTTCAGGACAACGAGGCGGTTTCCTCTTCTTCCCATCTGGCAGCCTCACAGCGGGGAGTTATGAGGTAGCCCCAACCTACCTCACATCTCCCCGCTGTGCAAGAACGAGCTCAGCAACACAAGCATCCTCTCTCTTTCGCGAGTGCATACGTGCACATCTACAGTGCTGCATGCCAATGAACCCATTTTCTTGGAGCACCTACACAAGCTGCAATCTACAGATCGTGTTTCACAGCGCTACAGCGAGAGGCAAACACCTCCCTCTGTTTGTGCTTCATTCTAGCTTCGCCCTTCTCTTCCCAACCACACACACCAACACCTTCCTCTTGTGAATTTTATTTTAATCCTTAACATAAAGACAGCTATAAATTAGGATAATCAAACTTGATTTATTATCTCCTGCACCCCCCACTGTGTGTTCAACAGGAAGCTAAAGACTGGTGCTGTTAAATTGTTCAAAAAACAGCAGGAGCTCGGTGTGAGGCCACAGTGGGCCAAAAAACACAAGATGACCTCCAGCAAGGACAAAATGTATCTGGACGTCTCTGTGAGCATCTGTCTCACTGTGTAAGTGTAGCACAGTGTCTGTGTGTGCATGGCTGGGCAACAGAGACAGCACAACTGAAAGCCAGCACTCAGACGAGGACCCGGTGCATCGTCTGTCTCATCTCAGCCAGTTTACTTACAAACTCTTTAAGTTTGAATTTTAAAGCCGACAATGTGCACAGGGCAGTGATATTTAAAATGAAGGTAAACTATTCCAATCTCTGCAGCCCCAATTGTGTATCTCACACACACACACACACAGTCCTGAATTCATTACTGAAGTCTCATCCAGACGTTCAATGTGCTGTGTAATTAAATTGAGACGTGGGGTCAAAATTCCCACCTAGACTGAGTGAGATGAAATAGAAATCGGCTCTCCTCTAACTGACTTTATAGAAATAATTACATAAGCTGCATTTATAACTGTTATTAAATAACAGCAGCACACGAGAACTGAAGTGTAATCCCAGCACATTTCGCTTCGCTTGCACTGATTCTTTAGAGATGACGACCGTGGTGGGTAATTAAGGGCAAACAATATACAAGTGGCGTGAAAAATGGAGGCTGCATTACCTTTCCAAAGCTTCCTTTCCCGATGGCCCGCAGTATCTGGAAGTGGTCAAAGTTCACTGTGGAGAAAATGAGAAGCAGTTAGTGAGAACGTGTCAGTTTGAGCTGAGCTATAAAACAGGGAACATGACATGTACAGCACTGTGCAAAAGTCTTGAGCCATCCCTCATTTGCTTCCAGGGATCCGGACTTCCCTGTAATCTTTAAAGTGGTATTAAGGAATAGCTCTCCAGGCTTTTTAAAGTGTTTCTGATTTTTAATCCAGGGCTTGTATTTGACCACTTTTTGTCTGTTAAGACCCTTCACACTAATCTCTGAAACATTCAAACATAAACAGACACCTAAGTCATGGAAAGGACCAGAAAACTTAACAAAGAACCAATTTTAAATTGTATCTGTACACATTCACTTGCAGCCTATTGCAAAAAAACAAAAGCCCACATCATTTGTTCTCACTTCTTTAGTTGAAGAATGCAGTTAATAACACCGTTAACACAGACTGACCTGGCAAAACACGAAAAAATAAGGGGGTGGTTCAAGACTTTTGCTCGGTACTGTATGAGAAATGGAAATGTGCACTTCACAATGTATCGCTGCACTTCGGCAGTACTGTGAAGATTAAATGTTTTTTCCTTCCCGATGCATGTGAAAGGTTAAGACTTACATCTCCAAATGTACTGGAACTGATTTGAAGCAGAGGACTCAGCCACACTGTTACTATGTACTGCATAAACACGTTTACCGATGAAGGTAAATCAGACGCTGTCCTGACTGTGTGGCTAAATTTTGTGCTGAAAGCATCAAATCAATTGAATATGATTAACTTGCTATGAGAGGTTTTTACTCCAAGTGTGACTTTTTCTGGCTTCATACACCTTTCAGGGTCAAATTCAAGCACTTTGTGAGCACGTTTAATGTCCATTTTCAACATTTTCCAGCACATTACCATAAAAAGGATGCATATTTCACTTCGCATTACCTGAGTAAGACCACGTGAAAGGCCAAATTAATAAGTCTTCTCATCAGATATTGATGCTTCTTTCTTATGTGACACAAAAAACAGGAGGAGACAGATCTTTGCTTGTGTTGTTTTTTAAGTTCATTCATTCAAAACTAACTGTAAGACGCTTAACTACATTGCAGTCTGTGTTATTGTTGTAGACCTAATTATCACCTTTAAAGTGTTTGTGCTAATAACATCATGTAGAGTAAGACAGGCATAGAGAACAGCACTGACTGGGAGAGGCTTTGAACAGATGACATACTCAGATCAATTCAACACTTTAGACTTTAAAAATGCACAAGCGTCTTTCAAAAACCCATTTATTTAATCTATCATCATTGATATTATTATGTACAGTTATAATGTACTGTTCATCTCCCTTAAATAAACAGGCAGCCTTAAAGTGTGAAATAGTCACTTGTCTACTGTCTCAGTGGCTGATAGTGCCCCACAGGCCTCAATGTCAGCTTGAAGCCATTATGTTTCAATTGTTTAATGAGAAACAGATTTTGAATGAAAGCGAGGAAACTTCGGTAGCACAAAAAAGTGCCTATTCTTTGTTCCCATATGGTTCAGTCATATTACCGTCATTTCCCCCTAAGCTGTTCCCAAAGACACCAGGTTAATACTTGAAAAGGCTGCAGCGATACACAAAAATATCATCAATATTCTGTTTACTTGGTGACAACGTCGCTTTTAGCCTTCAATCAGAAAGCCTGACGTTGGCTAGTTAAGCATCGGGCTAACGTTTAACGCTTTCACTTGAGGGAAGTAACTCGTATTACTGCTACTGCTGTGTAATCTTGGTTCAATTCACAGCATATTCTACAAGTTACCCTGCAATAACTAACTGTTAGAATAGCGCCACCGTATTGTATCGCACTGAGTGCACTTCAATCCTTTATCCCGCGAGTTTGCTAGCTAGCAAAATAATAATACCAATTTTAAACAAATAACATGTGTAACGTACACACTCGAGAAAATTATTTACTAGTACTTACGCAAACTCCCCCGTTGTGAAAACGTACAAATCCTTCTTGTATTTTTCGTTTTCCAGCAAACACTCATTAAAACGGCCTCCAGGCACATTAGCGCACTCACCCCCGACTGATCAGGGAGGGGGTGAGGGGTCACACACTGAAACAGACTAACGTGCAGAGTTACAGCCCAGGCAGAGAAATGTTGCTTTTAGACTTTGCGACTCGTTTTATTTCTCTATCTGATAAGAAAACTATTCAATCAGATAGTTATTTGTGGTGAATGAAATACGGTTACAGTTTCAAGAAGTTTTAAGCACCAAATCCGAAATCCAAGCACTGCAATATTAAAATCCAATTCAATTTCTTGTTTGCTCCGAAATCTACGACATGACTATATACAGAAAAGCTTGACATGGTATGCAAAAAAACCCCGAAGACAATACAAATACAAATACATGAACAAAAAAGGTTTTAACTGTCAGTTATGTCATTTTAAAATTTTCCAAAACTAACATTTTCTTTGATTGACTGATATTAAATTGATTAGGGTCAAGTTTAGTGTGAACAATATTACACAAGCAAGCACGTGTGTGCGCATGTGCACATATTAGAATCGCTTCGATCGCTTCTCATATGTGCGCATGCGCACATATTAGAATCACATTGTGACGTGGTAACTTTGCTTTGATCCTTTCTGACGTCATAACTTTGCTTTGATCCCAAAACCCATAAATAGGAGCGCTCACCTGTTACTTTATGCTTAACGGACGTTGACCTGCAGCAACTGAAACCCTTTCGAGAAGTTTTGAGAGCAATTTACGAGAGAAACCAAAACAAGTTCAGTTTTCTTTCTCACCAATCCACAGCGCAAACAGACACATTACACCATGTCAGCCAACCCATCCTTCGGCTCAGATGAGCTTGGAATATCTAAAGGGACCATTTTGGGAGATCACCACATGGTAGAGGCCTTCCTTGGAGAAGGAGGCTTTGGTTTGGTAACCAGATGTCGCGATACAAAAAACAACAAAACGGTTGCTATTAAAGTCAACAAGAGCGACCCTGAAATTCTGCTCCAGGCAAAACTGGAAATTTTCATCCTGGAGCAGCTACGACGCTTGGATCCAGACAGGTGCAACATTGTCGAATGGAACGGCTATTTCCTCGATGGAGAGCGCATTTGCTTGAATTTCGAACTCCTCGAACAAAGCCTGTGGGACTACATTGGGGACCGGAATAACCGAGGTCTCCCAATGAGAGAACTCAGGCCAATTTTGCATCAGCTCGCAAATGCTCTATTCCACCTGGGTTCTGTGGGAATAGTGCATGCTGACCTCAAACCTGGAAACATCATGGTTGTGAACCGCAGTGAGTCTCCCGTCAAAGTCAAACTCATAGACTTTGGCCTCGCATGTCCTGCTTCTGCAGTGATTCCTGGTGACCGTGTGGGGACAATTGGTTATTGTGCACCTGAGGTTATGCTTGGCATTCCATACGACGAAGCAATCGACATGTGGTCTCTGGGGCTGGTAGCTGTGGAGCTTGCTACAGGGGTGCCTCTCTATCCTGGGGAAGACGATTATGATGTTTTGAAATTCATAATTGAAACCCAGGGTCAGCTACCAGATCATCTTCTAGAGTCTGGCTTGTACACTGACAGCTATTTCATCGAGGATAACTACAACAAACAGCGCTGGACATTTAAGACCCAAGAACAATTTCAATACGAGACAGATTATCGATCCAAGGAAACTCGATATATAAAACTTAAGTGTCTCGATGACCTCGAACAACTGCTGAAGGTTAGGCGAGGACCGGAAAATGGCCAAACATTATTTGTAAGGCTAATCAAAGAAATGTTGGCCTTGGATGCAAATCAGCGCATAACACCCTCGGAGGTTCTGAAGCATCCCTTTTTCGACCCTGGCCTCTCAAGGAGAACCCCCTGCACTGATATGAATAACACAGGGGGACAAAACCTTGTGCTCTCTCAGCAGCAATCATCGTTTGGGTGGCCAGAATTCTAGGCGAGCTAGAAATTCTTGTGGAAAAAAAGCCCAAAACAATAACATCAACAAAAACAACCAATGAATATGGTCTTAAACTTGGGCACAATTTGGCTTGAAATCCATCAACTAATCTCTCAATATTCAAAGCGGAGCAGCAGACAACTTACCATCACATCAGTCCTTCAATCAGACCTACAACAAACGTCTTCCTTCTCTCACCCCAACCGGTCGCAGCAGATGGCCGCCCCGACCTGAGCCTGGTTCTGCCGAGGTTTCTTCCTGTAAAAAGGGAGTTTTTCCTTCCCACTGTCGCCAAAGTGCTTGCTCATAGGGGGTCATATGATTGTTGGGTTCTCTGTATGTATTATTGTAGGGTCTACCTTACAATAATACATACAGCCTTGAAGTGACTGGTGATGTGATTTGCTGCTGAATGAATTGGGAACTAATTGGAAATCTGGATATTAATTAAATAAACCTGCTTTGAGCATCAATTAATTGTTGTTTGAAATTCTTTATAAATATATAAATATAGTGCCACTCTTCTACTGTTTAAATTGCAACTGTTTAAAACTGACTAATTTATTCATACACTTGAGCATAAACACACGCACAGTAAATGGCCTGTATTTGTGCAGCGCTTTACTTAGTCCCCAAGGACCCCAAAGAGCTTTACACTACATTCAGTCATTCACACATTCACACACACATTCACACACTGGTAATGGCAGCTACATTGTAGCCACAGCTGCCCTGGGGCGCACTGACAGAACATTGCAGAACCTTCAGCACCTCGTATGAAAAATATTTGACTGTGTGCATGCTTTTAGCACTGTTTGGATTTGAGAAAATCTAAAATAAATCGAAATTTGCTTTTAGAAGTTGTTTTATAAAGTTCAGTGGTATATTATGCATACAATAGGACATCTATTTAGATTTACATCTTCCACAGAAAAAACTGCACATTACTGAAACTTAGTATACTGGACTTTGTTGTTGTCCCACACAGGTTCAATTTCGAGTGGTAGATGGCTCAGTGCTCAGTCAACCAAGATTTTATGATAGTGGGCACAATGAGATAGATAAGCTGCTTGTAAACAGTACTTTTATGCTCTCTTTTTCCATTTGGATAAGAAAGAAAGAACCAGGAAACAAAGGCAAACAAATAATCTGTGCCTTTATCCCAGATTCACATTATAGGAACAGCTGCTCAATGACCACTGTAGTCTTTGCTTACAGCACTTTTATCTAGATCTATGCAAAGTGATCCACTACACCTACTTTTACAGTTAAATCATTTTATGAGCACTGATGCCATTTTAATCTGAGTTTCTACTCAAATACAATCAGTAAAGAAAAACACAGTCTGTGACGTTTGTTTTGAAGGAAAAGGTATTCCCTGCAAATGTTTATCTGTGTGAGACTATTCAGAAAACAGTAATTTTGTTTTATAGGTGAGACACTTGGCCTCTTTTTTCCTTGTTCTACGTTTGTCTTTTGTCCGATTACTCTGGAACACAAGATGGAAAACTGATATTCTCATGTTAAAAATATAGAAAAAGGATTTTATCACCCATAAATGTTAACTTCTCATGCCTCTAAGCACAAGCAGAAGTGCCCTCTGCAGTTTGTGTGTGGAAGTGCAAAAGCTTACAGCACCTGGTATTCCGAGGCAGTCTCCCATCCAAGTACTGACCAGGCCCGACCCTGCTTAGCTTCCGAGATCAGACGAGATCGGGTGTGTTCAGGGTTGTATGGCCGTAAGCGATTGATGAGATGTGAAAAAGACCTTTTATTGGTGGCAAATGTCACACAGTTTGATATATATTATTGTGCTAAACTTCATATGTTACAGCGACAACATGCAAACCTTCGTTATTAACTGCAGCTTCAAATTGAGCTCCAAAAATGCTTTTCCCGCAGTAACATCACGATAAGAAGACATGTTCGTTGATTACAGCACAGTGTTAAAGTGACAGAGAGCACACAGTGTGTTGGGTCGATTTGGAAGTCCAACATTTTTGTCGTTTGGACATTTTAACTTAAATATAGAAAACAAAAACGTAAGCGTGTATGTGTCATTACAGCATGTATAAAAACGCCATTTCTGAGCTGACCTTTCGCTTACGGCCATACCACCCTGAACACGCCCGATCTCGTTTGATCTCGGAAGCTAAGCAGGGTCGGGCCTGGTCAGTACTTGGATGGGAGACAGCCTGGGAATACCAGGTGCTGTAAGCTTTTGCACTTCCACACACAAACTGCAGAGGGCCCCGCTGCTCACTCAGTGGAGGCAGCTTGAGGAAAAGCTTCATGACAACGCTCCTCATTGCATTTCGCTTTTGTGCAAAACAAAACAAAAGAACAATAGGAAAGAAATATTTAGGAAATACACAAACTTATTTATTCTGTAAATGTAGGAAATGTCTACGGCTAGTCCGTCTGGGCTCAGTAGTGAGGAACTTGTTAACCTTGTAGCGTGCAGCGGGCACAGTGTCAACCTGACACTCTTGTGCAACGAGTTTTAACTCTTATTGGCTGCCGACTGCGGCCCCGAAGAATACTGAATAAATGCGCATCAGTGTGCTACCCTGAGCAGGGAACACGATATCATGGAGTTTCTAACATGGAGCAAGGTGAAGGTGACGCGACTATGCAGGACCGCCCCTGCTTAGCTTCAGAGATCAGATGAGAACAGGCTGGTATGGCTGTAAGTGAGAGGCTTCCTTGACAACGGGGTTCATGTAGATACTGTAACCCATTTATTGGGATTTAAAAAACAATTTAGAGTGAAGGATATTGATTAGTTTCTACTTTTATTTTTAATAGCTGCACATGACAGCACAGTTATAATGTGTGTGCAGTTTTCTCTGTGGTGGGGTTGGGTGGACTTTCCCGGGCTCTGTGGGGCCGGGGGGCGCTGCTGCGCTGGGCCCCGGTCTGGATGGGCCTGGGCCCCCTTTCCCTGGCGGGTCGCGGAGTATGGGGGTGCCTACTGGGGTCAGCGGGGGAGCTGGCCCCAGGGAGGGGTCACCTGCCCCTCCCTTCCTTCCCTCCCCATCTCCAGCTGCCTCCCTCTTCCCGCTCCACCACAACCACCCACACATGCAGGGCCTTGGAGTAGGGGTATGTCACCAGGGTGCAGGGGAGGCTACTCCCCCCCTCTGTCCCCTTCTGGCTGCCTCTGCCTCAATTTTATCCCACAACTTAGACATTCACATTACTCACACCCTCATTACACATACATATAGGATCTTGGGGGTGGGCACGATACGCGGAGTCCAAGTTACCATCAGGGTGTACACCTCACCCCTGGCATCGTTGCCCACCTCTCAATTTTAAATACACGTAGACATTGAGGGCTAGCAGGAGGGACTATGCGCTTACCTGCTGCTCTCTGGCAGGTAGCTCCATGCCCTCCTGGGTTTTAAATGCACCTTAGAACACACATGCATCAACACTACAATGAGTGGGTGGAGGGAGGTTTGGAGTCTTCTCTCACCCCCGTTCCCTGCGGCCTGCTGGAGCAGGGGGGCTAGGAGGAGTTGGCCGTCCGACTGCGGTCTGGGGTGTGGGGCCTCCCTGCTGCTGCGGAGTCGGGGCGGTCTGCCTCTCCCCACCGCAGGGAAAAGGGTAACACCACCTGGGTCTGGGTGCAGTTCCCCCCTCCAGGGGCAAGGGTACCTAGACCCGGTTCGTAGAGTATGCTTGGGGAGTGTGATCGTGTGTACAGCGTCTCCTTGTGTCTGTCTCCACGTCGGTTGAGTGTGAGGTGCATATGAGAGCATGAGGGGGGGGAATGGATGTTTGTGTCTGTGTGTGCCTGTATGTCTGTGTCTATATGTCAGGTTGGGTATCAGACGCCACCTCTCTGGGGACATCTCAGGCCCTCCAAGGTTTGGAGGCCTATCTCCACCCACCACCACTTCCCCTGCCGGTGGCGGACTCCCTCAGGTGTCGGTGCGTTGGTGGTTCTTTGTGTCTGGGGGTGGGCGTCCGGGTACACACCGGCTCACTCCTTGGCGGCCGCTTATCGGGGCCTGGAACCTTGGGCTCGCTCGGGCCACTTCGGAGGTGGGGTGCCCCCGGCCTCTCGGCCTGGGGCTCGGTCACTCAGGCACAGCTGGCTGCCGGCGGAGCTCACGGGCGCGTCACTGCAACTCCCCCTGGCTTCTGCTCCGCGGCTGCTGAATGAGCCCTCATCTGGGACTCTCCTCAGTTCTTACTGGGACAGTGGCGCGGCTGCCCCTCTGTGGGTCTTCCTTGGTCTCTTGTGTTCTGGGGGCCTCTGGATGTCTGGAGTTTTGATCTCCTCCATACCTGCTTCATACCCTGGGGGACGGGGCTGTGGCCCCCCCACACCCTCTAGCAGATCATTACATGGAGAAACCTTTGGAATGCAAGCATGCTGATCCACACAGGTATGCACACAGGTGTACGCATGGGTATTCACAGACGCGGACTAAAGCTTTCTTGGCTGCTGCCTCAAAGCACATTGTGCGCTGTCTATCTTGCATGCTGCACAATATCGTTTATTATTTAGTAACTATTGATATCTACTGCTAGCTAGTTTATTGTGATGGTGCTTTTTTTTTCTTATTATGTTGCTCTTTGTTGTTTGCTTTCTCTTCTGTTTTTTTTCTCCATACAGGTGACCCAGGTGTTTTGTTTTTTTTGTTTGTTTGTTTTTTTTTCTCTCTTCCCCCCCTTCTCACCGTCTCTTCTCCCCTTTGGTTTTCTTTCTCTCCCTCTCTTTCTTTCATTCTTTCCGCATGTCCTATCCCACAGTCATGTCTGTCCCGTTTGTAGCAACTGAAAATAAAATAAATTCATAATTATAATAAAGGTCAATCAAATGGACCAATATGGCAAGGCCATGATGATCCACTTGGTAAAATAAATCCGCTTGGCATCTTTCTTGGCCTTAAGACAACAATTCTGATGGCTAAAGATCCAAACGGGACAAAAAACCAAAAAAAACCCAAAAAAACCAAAACATGCATATAATTTGATTCAATTTGAATCGGGGAAATTTTGCCTCAGACAGTCAGAAATATTATAATTCAGGTCATGCATCAGTACATTTCTATATTTTTATATCTATAAAAAGAAATCTGACACTTGCGAGACTTTATCAAAGGTGTGAGCATCACAGCAGATGCCTTTGTGTCAAAGTAGCTGAGGATCAAACAGAAAAACATGAAGGTTTTCCTGGCCTGGGATTTTATACAAATATTCTGCAGTACATCAAAAACGAAAGAAAACCATTAATGAACATATGAACATTACCTGATGCTACTGACGTGAAGCAGAGCAAAGTTACAGAGGTTTGATTACAGACACAGCTGAGCATTTTGCAATTTTGCATCATTTTAAAAAGTTTAAATTTGTTCAGTATTGAACGGCAGAAATGAGGCTTTGTTTTCAGAAGTAAGCAAAAGAAAAAAAAACACCGGCCGACAGGCTGTAAGAACGGTAGACTTGTGCGTAACAAGCAAGCGAATAATGCAGAAAACAGGAAACTGTTCTTGAAGTACAGAGAGAGAGAGAGAGAGAGAGAGAGAGAGCTGTGCATGAAGTGTGATTTTATCCTGGTGGCAGCAAAACAATCAGAGGGAATTCATGACGATGTTTATGTGAAGCGTAGTTTGGAGCTTCTTTTGCTGCTGGTTTACTCAATATTGTTTGGAGAGACATCAAACCTGCAGCTTCAGAATCAGCGCAAAAAGGGCGTAAACACAAAGCGCGGAGCCGCCGAAACATCAGAATCAGCGAGCTGTCGGCTTTCAGCTCGTGTCCCTGCAGTCAGGTGAGAAAGTCACATCTCACTGATTCTGATGCGTCGGCGGCTCCGCGCTTTGTGTTTACGTCTTTGTGCAGAATCTGTGTTCCTGCTCTCATTTACTGTTTTAGCTGTTTGGTGGTTGTTGAAATTTTGGGAGGTTTAACCTGAGATTCTGGCGTTTTGGCCAAAATAAATTTATATTAAAAATCGATTCAGGATTTTAATGAATCGATATCACGTTATCCAAGCGAGAATCGATTTTAATCGATAAATCAATAATCAAAACCCACCCCTGATGCATATACACGGGTCACACTGCTTATTGAAACTCCCCAAACATCAGATCTTAATCAGACAGGTTTCTGTTTTTTGTTTTCAAAGTTTAGACTTTGCTTCTATTGGACTTTTTATCAGTAACACGTGCTTACTTTTTGCAGGAACAGTTGAAACTAACATAAATAAATAACTCCAGAGCTGATAGTCAGCAGGGGTTTACAAGTTGTGTGCCGCGTTGTCGGCGGTATAAGCTCGACCACTTGCAAGGTGAGCTGGCAGACATCACTGAACTCATCAGAGATGATCAGGTTCATTTTGACAAAGTGAGCAGATATTTAACCTCCTAGGACCTGGCGTCCACATATGTGGACATCACATTTTGGGTTGTTTAGACCAAAATACTACATTTTGCTCTACAAGGGCCTGATATCCACTTACGAGGATGTTACACTGCCACTGTGCTATCAAAATTTTAGACAAATATCCTCATATGTGGCTCTCATTTTTCTCAGAAACAAAAATTTGGTAAGAAAAAAAAATCTGGTAATTCTTTGTTTTTACATTCATCAGGTCCCAATCAGCCCAAATATCAAAGAGAAACTAAAAATGAATGCCACGGAGGAGTTTGGGTCTTAGGAGGTTAAAGATTATGCCACTACATTCTTGTCTAGAAGATATTAAAGTGTATTTGGTGACACACAAAAAAGGGTAAAGTTTAAGTATAGTTTGGGTCCACACATGTCCAAACCCTGGTGTGTAGGCCTACTTAGTTTTGAGAAATTGTCATGGGACTGGGGTCTGGGTGACCCAGGGCCTGTAAGAAGTTATGGACATGTGTGTTTTTGGTGCTGCTGTCTCCTGTTTCCATGTTTGTGTATCTAGGTGTGTGTGTGGGTGTGTCAGCCAGGAGCCTGGCCACACCTGCGGAGGAGAATTACTCACACCTGCAGCTGATCAAGCCTCGTCAGAGGAGCTACTTAGGAGTGTGGTGGAGCTGTCTCCGATGCTGGATCATTGCGTAACTTCACGTTAGTCTCTTGGCGAGTTAGTTAAGGTTAGTCTGCAGCATTGTGGCGTTGCTGACGGCTGCCTCTTTGTTATTCCCCAGGAGGAGTGTGGAGACGAGAGGGCAGCGAGCACGGGGTGCTCAGACACTGAGGAGCGGAGACAAAGAACACTAACACTGGCAAGAGGACATGTCAGAGTCGGGAACGCACTGGGGATTTATTGTTGTTTGGATTATTTTGCATCACTGTAAATAAACGCACTGACCTCATCAAAGAGTCCAGCATTTGGGTCCTCCTTCCCCTCATCATAGTCTGCCACACAGGCCGTGACAGAAAAGCCCACTAAAAGAACGCCCACCAGACCAAAGCAATGGTTTTGACTTGATCAGCATTAACCCCGCCCCCTGACTTTGATGGGTGAAGCTGACAAATAAAATGTATTTATGAACAGCGATGCAGGGCCAGGAGTAGCAACGTGAATTAAATAAATACATCATTAAATAATTCATTAAATGTGTCAGTAAAATAATTAAAATAGAAAACAAACCAATAATTGATTAAATATGTAATTAACTAATTTGAATTGTACATGAACAAATAATGAAACATTTTAAATGAAATTAATGGATAATTCATTATTAATATATTTCTTTAATTGATTATGTACATTTTTAAATGAATTACTGAAATAATTAATTCATTAGTGATGTCTTTATTTAATACAACCATAAAATACCATAAAATTGCTAATTTACTCAAAATAAATTTAAGACATCAATATTAAAGGTTAAATTATAATAATGAATACATGCAACTTTAACTAATGACATAAAAATGAGGATTTCTTAAGCTAAAGCCAAAGTGCTGACTCATTTTTCATGTTACTCTCAAATGTTTTCCCTAATAACAAGAACATAATTACACTTTAGCCACAAGAGGGCAGCAGCATTAATACAAGTCACATGTATATAAAGGTACAGTGATTATATTACAGTAATTTTGACAAAAACAAAGCAGAAGCTGATGGCAGTGTGTTTTTCCATGACAGAATAATTACGCACACCCCACTTTGCAGTTATTTATTTGTAAAAAATGTTTGGAATCATGTATGATTTCCGTTCCACTTTGTGTTGGTCTTTCACGTGGAATTCCAATAACATTGATTCATGTTTGTGGTTGAAATGTGACAAAATGTGGGAAAGTTCAAGGGGGCCGAATACTTTTGAAAGCCACTGTAAAGTTCACTATCAGTAACATCATAGCACCACCCAGCTGTATAGAAACTCCGTCATGCTAGCTAGTAGCAGTACGAGTTATTGTAACTGACTGTAAAAAGTCAGCACAAGGAAAATAAACTCCACCTAAACTTGGTTTATATCTGACCCAGACAGACTGCAGGTCATAACTTCTTACCTGAAGTTCAGTTCACCTGACACTCGGACCGACGGCCGCCTCGGGTCTCTGCTCCTCCTGCCTCCCCTTTCCCTCATCCACCTGCTGCCTCTGTGGAAGCTCCGCCATAGCCACCACCAAACAACTGACTTATTTTCACACATCGACCAGCATCCAGCCAATCTGCCATCTTTCATTGTTTATACCGTTACAAAAATAAAAATAAAAATCACCATCAGTATGCCCGATAGCCAGTCCAGCTATGGTCGTGCCATCAGTTAACCCTTCACGTGCCAGCTGTGACACGTGTGGCCAGGGTTGCCGACCCCTGCTCTAAAGCATCTGATTTGGATTCCTGAGATCAAATATATTTTCCTTTGGCTTTGTTTTCTTCCCATTTGTGGCTTTAATGTAGTGTTACATCCTGTTTGTTTGCTTCCATCTGTATACATGTCCAGATTCACTGTTATGTTTCTATTCTTACATTGCTGTGTGATCACTGTTCCCTCTGCTGACTGATGTGACCTTTTGTATCTTACACTGATACTTGTCATATTTGTATCTGCGCCTAAAAGATAAAAAGTTTTCCATGCTAAAACACAGCTCCACCTCCTGCAGTTCTCCCTCTGAACCACTAGATGTCTCTGTAGCCAAGTACAGGATAGGGTAGGGGAAATTAAAGTAAGATGGAGAGAATGGGCCAATAGCTAAATTCATAGGAGAGATAAAGTGAGTTGCGTGGAGAAGAATGACTGGAGTCACAGGTAAAGTTGCTATGAACTGTATTAAACTATTTAGCAACAATTTAACAGCATTTCATGAACAGGAATGAAAACATAAAATAAAATACAGTGACAGCAATAATAATAACAATCAGAATCCTATCTGAGCTCAGATATGTCAGTCTTGCCGGCTTAATAGTCAGTGTTTAGTCAAGTCAAATCCAATAGGTCAAAAGTTTGTGATTGGTGCGATTTCGTCCTACCGCACTGTTGCAATTGTTCGTGAGAGAAGAGCAACCTGCCCTTCTGGATATTTGCTCAATTTATCAAGTTAATAGTTATTTTCCAGCAAAAAGCTTGGCGGTGAAAATCAGCGATGGTCTCGTGCACCTCCGTCTCTCTCTGTGTCTGAGCACGTGACGGTACAGACCAGGGGAAGGCGGGGCTTGTTCCTGCCTAACCAGTAGGGGTGTTAAATATACTCTTTGGGTTTTATTCTTATATTTATAGTATTTATCTTTTATTATTGATTTATTTTTGATCAACTCAGTGATTAACAGAGTAATGATGAATCACAATTAACAATAACAATGTTGTAGTGCATTACTGAGTCGTGTAAACTCACTGGGTTACATCTCTGTTATCTAAATGAAGACGTGCAGCACAGCAACCACAGCAGCGCTCAGATCACACGTGTCCTGTTATTATGTATAAAAGCATGAAACAGGTGAGACAGGTGGGATCAATATTAATGTTGTGGAAATATATGAAAAAGCAACAGAAGAGTGAAAACATTTCGTGTTTCTAGAAAGATCTTTCAGCTCACAGCTGCTCACAGACTGTATTTACAAGTGACAAACTGCAACTCTACAGTACATCTACAGTATATATCAAATATATTCTGTATTCAAATCTATTGAGTGATGTTTGAAAGTCTTTCCAGGTGAGTTTGATCCAGTAGGGTCTGAAGCCAGAGTCAGACAGAGACTGTGCAGAGACTGTAGAAGGACAGAGCAGCAGCAGAGCAGTCCAGATACACTGATGATCCTCTGTCAGATCCAGAGGGACACACAGGGATGATGCTGGACTCTACATTGTGTCTGACAGTGGAGCTGTTCTCAGAGCAGTTCACTCTGCAGCACTGACAGTCATCTGCACTTCTTCTCATTCCTCTGTCAGTCACTGCTGGATGAAGCTCTCCTCTCCACCTCCCAGTAACATGGCCCAGTCAGAGCGTCTCTACACACAAGCTGCTGCTGCTTCAACCTCTCTGGATCATCAGGACACAGCTCCTCCTCTCTCAGCACACACACCGTCCTGTTTACCATCATCACCTCCACCTGCAGAGAGAAGAAGGAAGAGCAGAGGAGATAAACGAGTGTTTCCAGAGACTCTTCATCAGCTGTCAGTCAGTGATGCAGCACATCCAGTATAAAGAGCAGCAGGGACTTCAGTGCTGGGACTGTACTAGGACTCATTGTTGCTTCACTTTTTCTAATCTTTGGATTTTTATTGAAGTTGATGAAAATGTTTTTCCCTCCTAGTTTGAGTTTGGACTTTCATTCATTAGAAGAACCTTGGTGTGTCCACTCTGAGCTCTGTAGGAACCCCAACAACAAGCCCAACAATCCAGATGGACGGTTCCAGCTGTTAACTGGAGGAATTCCATCCAAACATCTGCTCTCACTAAATTCTTCCTCACCTACAGACTGTGTTCTTCACTGCTTTAAACTTGGAAATGAATGCAGTCATTGGTCTGCGTGCTGCTTTGTTCAGAGAGCTGATTGGCTGTTGACAGTGTTTGATCAGAGCGTGTCAGCTGTTACTATGGTGACCACAAAGGTCAGAAACAGGAAGTGTTTGTGTCCAATCCTGAAGCCTGTCACCATTCTCCTCTCACAGCTTCACTGAGAAGCTGCAGCTTTACAGGAAACACTGGATCTTTGTTTCATACTGACTGTGTTTAGTACAATACTGCTGACAGCACCACCCACTCACTCCATCACTCTACTGACCACAGAGTCTCCAGTCTGTAGTCTGGACTCTGCTGAAGATCAGACAGCTGCTTCACATCTGGATGCTTCAGGTAGTTTTCCCACAGCTCCAGCTGTCTCAGATGGGAGGGGTTGGACTTCAGTGCTGCTGCCAGATAATCACAGCTGATCTTTGACAAACCACAGTAACTCAATCTGTATAAAGAATGAAAGATGTAAGTTTATTAGACAAAGTGTGAGCTTGAAATCATTCAGTGTTTCATCATCTGTTCAGAGCTGAAGAAGGTTCAGAATGTAGAAGTTTAGAAAATGGAAACTCCAAACAGCTGAAGCCAACAGGAAGCAGCTTCAAACAGGAAACTGTGCAGAGTTTCAGACTATATGTCCTGATGCAGCCAGTTGGATTTTGGAGATTTGAATCTCTGTTCTGTGACTAAGTCCTTGAATCATTTCTTCCAGTTGGTCCAACAAGACAGACTAAGTGTTGGACATGTGTTGTGGCTCCATTAGGGGAGCTTCTAAATGTGATGTGATGGCCCCTCTGGGTCTGTCAGGTCACAGGACTGAAGAGAGCTCAAACTGGGCACACAGTTGTTCCAGTCTGGACCAAAGACTCTATACTGGGACTGAGGGACTGCTTTGACTGCACCCACTGGGACGTTTTAAAGGCTCATATTCTCACTTAGATCATCGATTTCTACTTACATTTCTTTCTGGGAAAAATGGGGATTACTTTGGAAACAGGAAGTATTTTCCCCAATAAGCAGCCCTGGATTAGTAAATCACTCCAACATGTTCTCAGGCAGAAGAAGCTGTCTTGTTATGAGGGAGAGAAGAAAAAGATTGAGGCACAGAAACTTGTTGAAAGAGAGATAAAGCAGCTAAAATCAGGTGTAAAAGTAAAGCAGAGGATGAGCTGAATAAAGGACACTCAAGGCTGGCTTGGAAAGGAATGAAGTCCATGGTGGGGATGCAGAACAAGGAGCAAAGATGAATGTGATGCTGAATCAGCAGAAGACTTGGACTCATTTGATTCCAGCTTTGATATCATTGATTTCAATGAAGAGCTTTGTGATCGTAGCAAAGGGCTGGTAGCTCTGAGAGTCCCACTGATGAGGTGTTTGTGTGGAAATCTCTTAGTGGGACCAAAGAGAGAAAAAGCCCTGGTCCTGATGCTGTGGGAGGGAAATGATTGAAGTGTGCTGTGAGGAACTGACTGGGAGACTTTCACACATTTTCCAGTCCTCCTTGGAACAACAGGAAGTTCCCAGCATATGGAAACAAAGGTTAAGTGTCCTATGGCACTCAGTGATGATGGTGCTGTGGCCCCACCACCTCCACCTCTTTGTAAAGGAACTACCGTATTTCCCGGACTACAGAGCGCACCTGAATATTAGCCGCACAAGCTAAAATCAGGGGAAAATCCTGCTTTGTACATACATTAGCCGCACCTGACTAAAAGCCGCAGGTGTTTCAATGTTGACTTATCATATGTAAGAGAATATGCAGAAAGCGAATTGTCAGGAAAGAGATGGCTGTTTGGAGACACACCCCTTTTATTAATATTTTGAAAAACAAGTTATGGGTACATATTTGCATAACTTTTTAGGTATATGTACAAGTAGCAGTAATTACAAGTACGAAACATGTACTGTGCTTCATAAAAGAGTAACAAATGTAGTACATAACAATAACCTACAGCACACCAGAAAAATAGATTCAGACTACCTTTTAGGCTCAGGTGCAGTGACACGGCTTTAACAAGAAGAAAAGTCAGTCATTCACCACCATCTTCCTGCGCACTAAAACCACCAAAGTCCTCTTCTCCAGTGTCGGATACGAACAGGCTCAGGATGGCTACGTCATCCACTCTCAGCTTCTTTCCTTCGTTGTCACTTTCAAAACCAAAGAAATCCTCGTTGTCAGTGTCAGAGTCGAACACCCTCAGAAGGGCCGTGGCGGTGTCCTCCTCTCCATCATGCAGCAGTCCAGCCCTTCGAAATCCGTTGGTGATCATGGATGTTTTCACACTTTTCCACGCTGTCAGAATCCACCGGTGGAGTTGAGCATAACTTGCTTTTCGCAAGTTTATCGCCGCTCGTCATCCACGACTCCCGCTGAACGTGTAGCGCTACTTTGAAGTTTGTTTTTCGCGCTACTTGTACAGCACTATGTTGCCTGGCGGATGGACACGTGACCAACATACCACTCTTGAACCCCGATACTGTGTTGTCTGATCACATGCCCTTCCGCCAGGCAACGTAATGCCGTACAACAGCGGAACAAACAAAACAAATTGTTTTACGATATGACAAAAATCATGGACAATCCATAGAAAAGCCGCACCTGACTAAAAGCCGCAGGGTTCAAAGCTTGTGCAAAAAGTAGCGGCTTATAGCCCGACAATTACGGTAACTGTAATCTGAAGCTTCAAATGGAACTAAGACTTCCTCCACTAGGTGGCAGTGTCTGATGAGAAAGTGTTAGTGGAGCTGGCCTGGAGTCAGAAACAGGAAGATGCAGGATTTGGGCTGAAATGGGGGAAAGTGGTTTGCACTAGTGCCTTAAAGCAAGAAGGTTGTAGGTTGAAGCTTGTTGGCCTTTCTGTGGAGGTTGGATGTTCTCCCACAGTCCAATGAAATGCTGCTTAGGTTCATTGGTGCTTCTAAATTGGCTGTAGGTGTGGATGTGAGAGAGTGCTTCTCTGTCTCTCTCTGCTGGCCCTGTGATGGACTGCTCACCTGTGCAGGTGGACCACGCCTCTTGCCCTATGACAGCTAGGGCACAGGCTGCAGCCCTGTGAGCCTAAGCTGAATAAACAGTTAGCAAAAATGATCCATAGATGGCCTGAAATCCCCCAGTTAGCAGTTTGGTAGATAGCTATGACATGCTAATCCCATCCAGCAGCTGTATTCTACCTGTAAGCTGATCCCTGCTGAGCCAAAGCACTTTTTCATATACAAATTACAACCTTTAATAGAAACCTATTGGTCAGCATCTTATTAGCCTGCTGTTAGCTTCATTCCACAGAAAACTGAGAGAAACTAACAGAGCTGATAAAGAATAAAGAGAAATGTGCTGATTTAAAGCCTTTGAAGTGCTTCAGATGATCTCTGTCCACTTCTGTCCACTCATTCATTCATGTAAGCTTTCTAATGCAGCTTTGATCTTCACAGTCTGTTTCATGAAACTCATTCTAACCCTGAATGTCAGAGTGTTCCTCCTTCTCTTTCCCATCATTCATGCTGGCAGTGGAGGAGATTTGGATGTTGGACTGTGTTTTGGATGATGTGTGTATGTTTGTGTTGGACTGCTGTCTGTAAAGCAAACGCACATTTTGCTTTGGATTTCAGTGTCAGACAGACTTTAAGGTGGAATGAAGAGTTGGAGAGTTTCACAGTGAATTATCCAGTGGAGGATTTTTCTTCTTCTTTGAAGGTTTGAAATGTGAACATTGTTCTGCTGCAGTCAATGGACTAAACCAGAGAAGAAGAAAACAGACTTTACCATGAAGATCCTCAGTGTGGATCAGTATAATATCAGCCTGATGTCTGCAGTTTAGTGTCAGCACAACTTTCACATCATATTCATCTCAGCACAACTAAAACATGCTGACTGACCTCAGAGTTTCAAGTCCACATCCTGGACTCTCCAGGAAACCACACAGATGCTTCACTCCTGAATCCTGCAGCTTGTAGTTGTAGCTCAGGTCCAGCTCTCTCAGATGGGAGGGGTTGGACTTCAGCGCTGCTGCCAGATAATCACAGCTGATCTTTGACAAACCACAGCCCCCCAATCTGTATAAAGAATGAAAGATGTAAGTTTATTAGACAAAGTGTGAGCTTGAAATCATTCAGTGTTTCATCATCTGTTCAGAGCTGAAGAAGGTTCAGAATGTAGAAGTTTAGAAAATGGAAACTCCAAACAGCTGAAGCCAACAGGAAGCAGCTTCAAACAAACACAACAAGAGAAAAAACTCTGAATGTTTCACATTAAAGTCGTACATTTATCATAAAAACAGGACAAAGACTTGAAAAAGTCGTGTTTTTCCTTCCAGGAACCACAAGGCTTCACTTTTAAAGGTGAAGTGTGAAAGAAATGGACATATTTGAAGTCCAACACCTTTTTCCAGTCACATTATTAAAGCAGACAAACTACAAGCTCATTTTCATTCCAACAAGTCATCTTCTGACCTGGACTAACAACACTGGTCTCTATGTGCAGCTGGCTGTGAGACCAGTGCTCAGGGAGCGTCTACAAAGTGCAACACTGAAAGAACATCACACACTCATTTGCTTCCATCATCCAACCTGAAGAGGAAACAGAGACGGCTCCCCTTCAAAGTAAAAGCTGCTCCTTTTGGACACAGTATCAAAGAAAGTCTACAGTATAACATAGAAAAGACAGAACAAAGTTTTGGTTGTTGTTAAATTGTGCAGAAATGAAACTACACTAAGCTCAATTATGTGACAGACATTTCATCCCATGTCAGTTTGGCCTCATCCTGGGCCGGATTATCCAGCACACACTCTGACCACAGGCCCAGGGGCCACGCACAGCTGGGCTCCATCCAAGAGACAGGAAACAAACCAACACAATAATAAAAAGCACCATGTGATCTTCTTACATCTTCAAGACAGACATAGTAAAAACATGAGCATATTTGTTTCCTGATAAAATGATGTGACAGGTAGAACAGAGTAAAGTGGTGGTGTTACAGCCTTTCTCCCCTCTGCTGCCGAGGCTGTTAGTCTCTCCCAAACTCAGCTACAGGACTTCCAAATGAATGAAAGCAGCAGAAGTGGCTTTACAAATGAAAGCGGAAGAGGAGAAGAAGAGGAGAGGGAGGCCACCCTGACCATCACTCCAGCTGAAAACATCACACTTCCATTAAAGTTGGTGAGAAAATGTTGAGCAGGATGAGCTGCTGGCTAATCTGGAGGCTGTAGCAGCAGCTCATAGTCACAGTGGATTTCCACTCATGAAAAAGCTCTGGCTGCTTCATTTCTCATCTCATATCAGAGACTTTAATGCTTCACTAAAGCTGTACTGTGATGCTTCCATATTCCAGTGAGGCCTCCATAATGATTTCAGCTGTTCTGTACACACACTGTGTGCCCTGTATGGCTCAAAGTCTCTGCAGCCTGTTTTTATCTGCTATCATCAGATCTTCATCATCCTCATTCACATCCCTCACACACTCTACAGCCTCATCAGCACTGACTTCATCTTCACTGACTGATGGAGCACAACATGAACCTGTGGAGGCTGAAACACTGTCCTGTCAAACATCTCCCCGTCACCACTCCACTTCTGTCAGCCTTTAAATGAACCCTGCTCAAGTCTGTCACTTCTGTTTGGAGCCAAAAGGAAAAACTGTTGTTCAGTCGTTTGGAAAGACAACATTTCTGAAAGCACTCAAACTTCTTCACATTTGTCTTCAGACACATCCTGAACATTTAGGAACTAAAGAAAGTTTCAAACATCAATCAAAGACCTGAAATATAGAAAAACTACAACAGCCGCAGTCAGTGAACTCACCTCAGAGTCTCCAGTCCACAGTTTGGACTCTCCAGTCCAGCACACAGAAGCTTCACACCTGAATCCTGCAGGTTGTTCCAACTCATGTCCAGCTCTGTCAGATGGGAGGGGTTGGACTTCAGAGCTGAGGCCACAACTTCACAGTGAGACTCTGAGAGTACACACCGAGTCAGTCTGTGATGATAGAAAATATAAAATGTGTTATTATAAAAGCAGAAAATCTGCATTATAAACTAGAGATGGACCGATCCGATATTACATATCGGTATCGGTCTGATACTGACCTAAATTACTGGATCGGATATCGGAGAAAAGTAAAAAATGTAATCCGATCCATTAAATATCACGAAAGCACCTCACAAAACTTGCAACACGCCATAACTCACCTCAGAACGTTAGCACGTCGGAGCAGTATGCATCACGTGATAGAGCGGCTGTGGCATGCGGGACCTGTCGGTGGTCTGGATAGCATTTGGAGCTTCGCTAGCAACCCGGCATTTCATCTCCGACAAAGTTATCCCCGAGAGAAGTAAAGCAAGTGTGTAAGTCCATCTCTGAATGTTTGTAAAGCATTCCTGCGTTAAGCTTAACAAGCGACTGCCTGTTCTTGCTGCTACTTCAATCATGAAACTGCTTAATGATCAGCTGATCGGCTTTTCTGTCGCGAGTCCGTCTCTCTTGTTTGTTTTTGGCCCACTTTGCACCAGAAAGAGGAAACCAGCGGCTGAACAACAGCAGCACGTTTAAGCTTGATAAGCTGTTGTTAGAATTTATTTAATATTACACCAGGATCTTTTTCTACGTAGCTGACGGCTGGTAACTGTGCAGGGGCGGATCTAGCAAAGTTTAGCCAGGGGGGCCGATAGGGCATTAACAGGGAAAAGGGGGCACAAAGACATACTTTTCTTTCTTATTCTCATTTAAAATGTCTAGCTTTCAATAAATAATTATCTGACACCCAAAGTTTTAATTTGATGTAAAATGAATAGAAGTCAATTACTGTATATAGTGACTATCAAGTCTAATATAAATACCCTAGTAAGCTATAGTACTTTTTCCTTTGGGAAGGTACCATCTGTGCAGTCTGCAATTTTGTTGAAGAAAGATGTTGAATCTATTTAATATTTCTTGAAAAATAATTGATTTCTGTGCATTTTTTTTTTCACACTGCATCAAATTAAGGTTGATTACGTCGATTAAGCATCATGAGGTGGAGCGTGAGGGGTGGTTCCCTATTTTTTATTTATTTATTTTTGTTGTTGCTGGGAGTTGGAACCCTATTAGTTAGGTTGCTTAATATTTACGCTAAGTACTCTTTAAAATACCAGAATAGGGAGGATGGTGTAGGTTTAAGTTTATTAGATTGATCAGTATTGCTGAACTATGAAATTTTTTTTTTGCATACAGGTATAACAGAATAGCTTTAGTGTAGTTGTTGTTTTAAACTTGAGTATGAACTTATACAAAATGCAGCAAGATATCGGTATCGGACATAAAAAAGTGGTATCGTGCCATCTCTATTATAAACACAGACTGAATGTATATGAAGACAAAACAGAGTGAGGTCATAATCTGATGAATCTGCTCTTCACATCTGTGCTTCAGCTCCTCTTACTGTGTTTGACATGACACAACGATTGAGTCTCTCTCAGACCTGCAGACTTTTAATGAGAATCTTTGTTTGGCTTTAATCTGCAGATGAAGGAGGAAGATGGTGTCAAATTTAGGCTTCCATAATGTCCACAGTCTGTCACTGAGATCTGATCCAGAGTCAGAGTGAAGACACACATTTGGACTGTTTGCTGTTTTGACTCCAGAACATTTTGAATGAGTTCAGCTCAGTGAAGAGTTCCAGCTGGAAAGATGATCTCTGTTTGCTACCTGCTGTCAGGTACGACTGTCCACGTCCACACGCAGGAAAAACCTGCTGACTGTTACCAAACGGAGCAGAAATCTCATCACTGGACAATAATGATGAATGAACTCAGAGCTGCTGATATCAGATCTGATTTCAGGGGAACTAAACACAGAAATGATTTGCTCATTTGAGCTTTCTGAGCCATTATCTGCTGGTGTGTCGCTAGTTGGCAGAAAATGATTTGTATTCCTGTTCAGGGCTTCAGTGTTTATGAGTCCAGATCCAGGTGACAGCAAGTCAAAATGATGTTACCTGTCTGTGTCCAGCAGCAGCCTGTATTCACTTTGAATATTGTTATAACCTGACATGGATCAGTTTGTCTTTGATTAGTTTGTAAATGTCACTGTTTCCATTGGACCTGAGTGACGTACAAAGACAGGGAGGGAGAGAAAGGAGAGAGAGGATGGAGACAGCAAAGAGAGAGCAAACACAAACAGGTGAGAGTGGACAGGTGACCAAGGTCAGCAACCAATCAGAGAGCTTCTGTTTGACCCACAGTCACTGATGATGACTGCACATAACCAAGCAGTGTGTTACTCTGATATCAAATATGGATCCTGCTCTTATAATAATGATCATCAGATGATATTATTGTGTTATTTTGTAGCTGAATACGATGTTTGTGTGATTATCAGTGAAAGAAGCAGTGAGGAGGATGGAGAGAGAGAGAGGACAGAGGGTGAAGTTAAAAACACTAAAAGAATTTTTCATGGATTTCATGGATGATTTGAGTGATTTCCAGCAGGACACTTAAACATGTCAGTGGACGTCCTAAAGGACATATTCACTGATATGAAACGTGTCATTGAACAGGATTAATATCAGTGGAAACATGGTGGAAACAGCTGTGACTGCATGGATGTGACACACTTCAAATCTGTTCTCCACTCTTGGATTTGGGATCCATGGAGCTCCTGCTGAGTCTGTACAATAAAGGAATGGTGTGGAAGGTTGCAGCGTACGGACACAAACACTTTGTGGTTACAATCTGATTTTATTTTCAAAATTAAACTACTAACCTACACTGATCAATGATGTTAATGATCACATCTGGACTCACCCAGCATTTCTGCAGTTCCTCACAGCTGGAATCAGTCTCTGTCGTCCCCGCTTTGATGTTTTGTACTTCTGCAGGTCCAACTCATCCAGAACCTCCTCTGACATCTGCAGCATGAAGGCCAGAGCTGAGCACTGGATCTCAGAGAGTTCCTTCTTTGATCTGTTCTCTGACTTCAGGAACTCTTGGATCTCCTGAAATAATGAGAGGTCGTTCATCTCCATCAGACAGTGGAAGATGTTGATGCTTCTGTCAGGAGAGATTTTATATCTGTTCATCTCCTTCAGGTTGTTGATGACTCTCTGGATGGTTCCTGGACTGATCTCTGTCTGACCCAGCAGACCTACTAAGAGTCTCTGGTTGGACTCCAGACAGAGGCCATGAAGGAAGCGAACAAACAGGTCCAGGTGGCCGTTTTTACTCTGGAGGGATTTAGACATGACTCTCTTCAGGAAAACATCAAGAAAAGAGTTGCCTGCATCATCATCATCATCGTCATCACTGTCATCATCATCACTGTCATCATCATCACTGTCATCATTCCAGTTCTCCAGCACCTCTGTCTTCCTGTTGGTGAGACAGTGGAACATGTAGACTGCAGCCAGAAACTCCTGAATGCTCAGATGAACAAAGCAGTAGACTGGTTTCTGGAAGATCACACACTCTCTTTTGAAGATCTCTGTACAAACTCCTGAGTACACCGAGGCCTCTGTCACATCCAGACCACACTGCTCCAGATCTTCTTGGTAGAACATGATGTTTCCTTTCTCCAGATGTTCAAACGCCAGCCTCCCCAGCTTCAGAAGAACTTCCCTGTCAGCCTCCGTCAGCTCCTGTGGACTCGTCTCATGTCCCTCATGGTACTTGTTCTTCTTCCTCTTTGTCTGAACCAGCAGGAAGTGTGAGTACATGTCAGTCAGGGTCTTGGGCAGCTCTCCTCTCTGCTCTGTAGTCAACATGTGCTCCAGAACTGTAGCAGTGATCCAGCAGAAGACTGGGATACTACACATGATGTGGAGGCTCCTGGATGTCTTCATGTGGGAGATGATTCTGCTGGACAGCTCTTCATCACTGAATCTCCTCCTGAAGTACTCCTCCTTCTGGGCGTCAGTGAAGCCTCGTACTTCTGTTAGCCTGTCAACACATGTAGGAGGGATCTGATTGGCTGCTGCAGGTCGGGAAGTTATCCAGACGAGAGCCGAGGGAAGCAGATTCCCCTGGATGAGGTTTGTCAGCAGCTGGCTGACTGATGACTTCTGTGTGACATCAGACAGCAGCTTCCTGTTGGTGAAATCCAATGAAAGTCTGCTTTCATCCAGGCCGTCAAAGATGAACAAAAGCTGAGAGACAGCCAGCTTCTCTGCTGTGACCTTCTGTAATGTTGGATGGAAAACATGGAGCAGCTCCAGAAGACTGTACTGCTCATCTCTGATCAGGTTCAGCTCCCTGAATGAAAGCAGAACCACCACACTGACATGTTGGTTCTCCAAGCCCTCTGCCCAGTCCAGAGTGAACTTCTGCACTGAGAAGGTTTTTCCAACACCAGCCACGCCGTTGGTCAGAACCACTCTGATGGGTCTCTGTTGGTCAGGTAAGGCTTTAAAGATGTCCTGGCACCTGATTGGAGCATCATGGAGGGCGTCCATCTTGGAAGCTGTCTCCAGCTGCCTCACCTCATGTTGGGTATGAACCTCTTCACTCTGTCCCTCTGTGATGTAGAGCTCAGTGTAGATCCTGTTGAGGAGGGTTCTACTTCCTGTTTCATCACTTCCTTCAGTCACACGTTCACATCTCCTCCTCAGACTGATCTTATGTTCATCTAAAACCTCCTGCAGACCAACATCTGCTGAAAGAAAGAAAAACAATGAGACTAAAGAGAAAGAAAACTCTTCAATGTCTGAACAACACAAGAAGTCCAGTTTTCAGAAATGAATCCATCAGCAGACAGATGTTCAGTCTTACTTTGTACACAGCTGCTCTGACTGGCTGTCTGCAGTCCAGCTCTGCTTCTGGATCTTTCTCCACACTGGGGACAGGACGAGTCTCCTGATGAAGCAGACTGGTCCCAGTATGAGGAAATGCACTGTTTGCAGAACCAGTGTCCACAGCTGGTAGAGACTGGATCCTTCAGGACGTCCTGGCACAAAGCACAGCAGGACTGCTGCTCCTCCTTACAAACACCACTCCTCTTCCTCTTCCTCCCTCTGTGAACACATTTCTTTATCACTACAATCAGTGACTGTTAGTGACAAACATCCAGATTTGACAACACTGTGCAGAAGCTCTGATGGTGACACAGAAAAGTCAAAGTGGAGATACTTCTGTCCACCTTTGATTAGACTCATTATACAAAGGAAAACAAAGTTTGAACACAGTCATGTTTCCAGTTCACTGACTTACATTTATTCCATGGACACTCACTCTAACCTGAACCACAGCTACAACCCAACATTGTTGAGGCCTCATCTCCTCCTTTCCTGACTGTAGAGGTTAAATATGCAACAACCAACAAATAAAAGAATTTGGTTCATTTCAAAGAAATTCACACGGCGACCAAGTAAAGTAACCGTAGTAAAGGAGACAACATCCCGTTGATGGTGGGATTATTTGAAAGATTTGCTTTAGTCACGTCACCAAATGCAGTTGAACCACCCGTGGATCCATGTTTGACCATTCTACCACTCTGAGCTCTGCTTTTGAATCATTTTATTATTATCATCATTCATTTATTCATTCTTTGGAGGGGGGCTATTTCCTAATGCCGCCCTAATAAGCTGATGTTCAAGGGGAAATATAACAGAAACTCTTTCAGTGTTATTCATTAATAAATTAACAGATAAACTGTGAAGAAGAAAAAACTGAGATTTAAAGGAGAGAGTGAGAAACTTGATCATCCATCCTCATAATACATGTTTATCAGTATCTGCTGTGACCATACTGCAGTAATAACTACAAGTCTACATTTCTGTGACTGTTGATCAATCACAGCAGGAATCTGAGCTCATCTCTGCACACAGAGCAGCTTCAGCTCTGGGATAAACTGCTCGCTTCACGTCCTTCTCAGCTCACAGACACTCATCCTGATATTTTCCTTTAACATTTGATGGTATAATTCATCTGAGTTTACACTTTATCTGCATGAATACAGAAAAACAGACCCAAACACCAGAAACCACCAGTTTCACCATGTAGAATATATTGTTGTTTCCTTGCTTTTAATTCAGAGAAAAACTCTGATTTGGATTTTCTCTGTTCTCTTTGCCACAGCCCATCCCAGCAGCAGCTGAAGCAGCTGACTGTCACAACACTGAATAACACTTTAGGAGGAATTTCAGAGGTCAGTAAAGCTCCAGGTTCAACATCAGTTAATTAATCATAGTTCATCATAAATGTGAACCTGGCTGGCACACATGTTAATGTTAGCCATTTAAATATTAGCAGTTAGCTGAGGCCACAAGAAGAAGAGGCCCTAGAAGAACAATGGATGATAAGATTAGATTTTCAAGACTAGGCAGAGACGTGTTTTCCTTTACTGTCTCTTACAGAGGAGGGAGCAGATACCAGACGAGGTCACGGAGGTACGGGGAGGATTCGCAGCAGACAGCAAGACTGCCACGTCCATGCGAGAGAGCGATGGCTACGATAATCTCTGTTTTTAAGATAAGATAAGAGATAAGATAAGATAGAACTTTATTAATCCCTCGGGTGGGTTCCTCTGGGAAATTCGACTTCCAAAAAGCACAGCAACGACCGAAGTTACAGTTACGGAATTGTTTTTTATATATATATATATATATATATATATATATATATATATACACATACACACACACACACACACACACACACACACACACACATATATAAATACAGAGACAAATATAAATAAAATATACAAAGGGGATAAATAGAATAAATAGGAATAAAAAATAAAATAAAAATACAATGTCTCCCTATATAATGTTGTACAGCCCATGTGAGGGTTATCCTCTCTGTGAACCAGATGCTTGATTTCACACAGAGGTCCACCAACTGAATTTGATCAGTTATGGAACGATTTACCTCGACAGGCTCCTTCACTCGCTGCTTTTAAACCTCCTTTAAAACACACTTTTACTCCCTGACCTTTGACCCAGTGTGACATGTTGACTCACTACCTCAGACAGCTTAAAAATAGTCTTTTTGTTTTTTGGTGCTGCCTAAAAGAACCGTAAAATATCTGTCCTATATACAGTTATGTTCATATATTTTTGTGCTACATCAGGAAACTCAAAAACATAGTTTTTAATATTTTAATCCTTATTTTTAAAACTGTTTTTGTCATTTTTCTGAATAACACTTTAGGAGGAACGTCTTGAAGCATTCTCAATCATCCAGGAAAGTAAATCTCCAAAAGTTGATTCTCTTCATCTGGACGTAGCGTAAATGTGTCCCAGCTGGACTTTTGTCAAAGCTGGAAAGGCTCCTAAAGAAAGTTCCAGTCGATCCAGGAGAGAAGGACAACCGCTGCCTAAGAGAAAACCTGTAGCTATCCCATATGTGTCAGGAGTGTCGGAGCAGCTGAGTCGCATTTTTTCTAAACACCGGGTCTCTGTGGCTTTTAAACCCCAAAACACGCTGCGCCAAAAACTGGTCCACCCCAAGGATCGGGTCCCCCGACACAAACAGAGTAACATAGTGTACGCTGTTAAGTGCAGGACGATTGGCAGGATTTATACATCGGGGAAACCAAACAACCTCTGGCTACAACACAGAAGAGCCACCTCGTCAGGCCAGGACTCTGCAGTCTGTTTACACCTACAGGCCAGTGGACACTCTTTCAATGATGAGGATGTAACATCCCGGACAGGGAGGAACGCTGGTTTGAAGGCGGAGTCAAGGAGGCCATTTACGTGAAAAGGGAAAGACCATCTCTGAATTGAGGAGGGGGCCTAAGGGTACATCTGTCACCATCTTACATGCTGTGATTGCAGCCGTTCCCCAACTCTCTGTGAATGGTACTCATGACCATTGATCAGTGGTCATGAGAATTGCATAATTAAGATTAAGGAACTGACCTCACAGCCCATTGTTCCTTCAGTGGGCTGGTTTCAGTCATTATGCAAATGTCCTGTTTATAAGATTGAATCCTGCAGTCAGCTGAGACTGAAGGAGTCACCTGGATGAGAGACGAAATGTTTCTCCCACAAAACGCTACGTCCAGATGAACAGAATCAACTTTTGGAGAAAGAAGTTGAATCAGTATTTCAGCTTTAAGAGGGTATTTTAACACAAACATCAGTCCTTCTACTTCAGTATGTTTGACACTTTGTTTACACCTAAATTAACTTTACTGTTAACGAGTTTTCATGTTTCTGTAATCTCACCAGTGTGCTCATGCTTTTTTAATTGAAAACATATTTTTAATGATCAAATATAATTATGTTTGTTATTTGTGGATTTTAAATGTCCTTGACAGAGACAGATGATGATCATTATCCTGCACTGTGGTCTCAGGTTTGGTCGAGCTAGCACAAAGAATGGCTATGTTGAACTTCCTCCTGGCATCTACACTAAGAAGTGAGTCCAACATTAGCAGGGTCTCTTTCCTTTATCTGGATTCACTTTAGCATTCACAGTCACGTGAAGCTTGTTATTAACTCGATAAGTCAACCCAGGGTTTCAGCTGAGCGCTCACATGAAACACATGGTGTTGGCAGCATCTGATCAATCATATTCATGGAGACGTGTATCAGCAACAGAGCAGCTGAGTTTGCAGAAGGAAGTCAAACTAAACCACAGGAACAATATGAGGAGATTACACACATAATAAAATACTAGCAGTAACACAGCTGCTGCAGACAAATCAGTCGTGTGATCGTGTGTGAGAGGAGAAGGACTGTAAAGGAGTTTGGTGTTAAAAGCTCTGTATGAATGTGGGAGACTTTGAAGGGCTTTAAAAAGGCCAATATAAAATAAAAGGCAGCAAAATTGCTGAGTGTGAAAGTCACCAGACTTATCAGACCTCTGTGATTAAGACCTGTAAGAACACCTGTTTGTACTTGTTGGCATTATATCAAACACACACGTATATTAAGCCTTTGTTTGAACTCTGGTTGAATTTGTTACTTTCAGACTGTGAAACATCACAGAGGCTGCAGCTGCAGATCTTTTATTCACCTGGAAATTTACTTTAAATGTTAGATGGAAAATGTATTGCTCAGTTTAACCAAAGTAAGAACAAGAATCCATAAACCTTCATAAAGACAAACATCTCCCAGAACATTGAGCTGCTGAAGTGTCACTGAAGGGAAAAACTATTTGTCCTCCTCCATCCAGCAACACCTGAAACACCTGAGTGGAAGCTCCTCCCTACACTGTGTTTGAAGCAAAGCACAAAGGAGACACCTGCTGGAGCAGCTGGAGTCCTACAGACACTCAGCCTCTTCACTACACAAACACCTCCTACAACATCCACTCTTTCCACTCTGACTGCTGTGTTTGTGGAAACACTCCAACACACACCGCTTCACATACCAACATAGAAATGTGTGAAAAAGAGCTGAGCTGATATTAAACATGAGGATTTATTCAAAAATACAGAGTCAGGAACAACATCTAGACACACATTACCTCTCAGCAGCAGAAGAACAGCCTTTAAAGTCTATAACAACATCCTTCGACACGTTGCTCTTTAAGGAAACACAGCTGGGTTCAGGTCCAGGAGATTCTGGCCTCTTATTGATCCTAAAAGAAAAACAATAAATGTAACAGCTTCATGAGACAGGAAGGAAAAACTGGAAATATTAAATTAAAGACATGATGAACAATCTCATAAAAATAATGTACTTACTCTTTGTCACATAACAGTCTTTTGTTAAAGTTTACAATAACACCCTTGCTTAGTCTTTGCTCTGTACTGCAGTACTTGCATTGGTTTCACTGGACAAGTCTGCATGTGAATCTACAGCTGATCTGACATTGTGGCACAAACACAGTAAACAAACACTACGAGCACCTTGTTTCATGTGCAGTGGCTTTCTTCTCATTCTGTTACTGAACACTGTATGAAAAGCCTCTCACTGCCAGCATCCTTCCAGCCCCACGACAACAAGACCAACTCACATCTTCACAACACCAAGAATTTTTCCCCTTTTCTTTGGAGAAACTGAGAAGCCAATAGGATTGTAGCTCAAACTTGCCCACAGTCCTGCTTCATCACTGCTCACTCCTACCTGTGTTGGTGCTCAGTGGACAGTCATAGACTGCTGCTAGCATGAATGCTAAATGTACTGCTGTGGATGATCAGCAGAACAAGATGTTGTCAGTTTGACTGTTTGCTGTATTTAAAGTATTTTTCTCAGTTCGTCTGTATTCAAAGTGCATTCAGGGCTTTAGCTGACAGCTCTTTGTGCTAACAAACTAAACTCTCTTAGTTTAAGCCAGCAGACTTTACCAAACACAAAGCCTGCTGCTGCCTCCATGGGTTAGCTTGTGTGACTGGTGTTTGCACCAATGAAATCTAAATCACACTAATGTGTCCTCCAAGGTGTTTGGTGGGAGCACTGAGTGAAACATAAGAGCTCTGGTAAAATAACAAACAGGGCTGTGAGAGCAACTGAAGTGATAAAAATACTGTTTGAAGATAAAAAACACTTTGATGTTCTCTCGTCACCTAACAAAGTCCAAACCCTGTGAACTATTTTAGCTTTAATAATTGTGGATTCAGGTATCCTGAACCCATCTTTGGACATTTGTAATTAAATATTTTAAAACTCCATCAGAGACTCCTGATGTGGCTGTTTGGAGAAGGAAAAGAGGGACAAAGTGGAGCGTTGAGCTGAGGCTTCATTCACTGCAAACCTACAGTTATGTTTCCTTATTTCTGCTGTTTGCATGTTCACAGCTGAAATAAAGCTGCCTCTTTGACTTCATCCTGTTGTGTTTGGGTCCAATTCTGCCTGCCACACAGCGCTACAGGACAAAGTCTAATATTTTTTACCTTTTTAATGAATCTTTGGTCATATTTATCCAGGAAAACACAAACATGTAAAGGAGTCATCACAGGTCTCTGACCTCATTGGTCCAGGTTCAGCACTGAAGTCTGGAGGGTTTCTTTGTTTGGACCAGTCACTCCTCACAGACGGACAGCTGGATCCTGCAGACTGTGACCTCTGACCTCTGCAGACACAAACATGTTTTATTCAATGATCAATTCTCTGATAAAGTGATTGAAGCAGCTGTGGTCACACAGACTGCAGATAATGCAGCTGTTTGCTGTCAGTAACAGTCCTCTTAGATTAGAGTTCAGCTTTTTACAGGAAAACAAATGTCCCTGAATGCAACAGTGAGACACAGTCTGCCTGTGTGGCTGTGATAGCTGCCGTTAGGAGCGCTCATGTGTTTGCAGTTAGACGAGGAGATGTTACCATCATGGACACGTTAACAAATCCTGCAGCATCACGTGGCACAAACACTTTGTGTTCCTGTCATCTGCAAGCAACAGGAAGTTCATTAATAAAGGCGGGATGGAGACGTGACTGTGATGGTTCTCCTTCATCCAGCTGTTACACACATCTGGGCTCACACAACGAGCCTTTGTCTAATACAGCAGCTGCTCTCTGAACACTTTTCTGAAGAGTTTAATAGTTTAATTATTTATATAGCACATTTAATTACAACAGGAGCGTTGACCAAAGTGCTGTACAAGAACACAACATACACAATAAAACAACTTAGAGTATTAAAAACAAACACCAAATATAAATTAACAAACAACTCTCATGCTGTATTAAAAGCCAGTAAATAAAAATGCGTTTTAAGATAAGATTTAAAAAGATTGACAGTGGGAGCCTGTCTGATGTGTAGGGGTAAATTATTCCACAGCTTAGGCGCTACGACTGCAAATGCTCGATCACCTCTATGAACCAACAATAAAATTTTAAAATTAATTCTGAAGCGGACAGGGAGCCAATGAAGGGAGGCAAGTACCGGGGAAATGTGTTCACATCTTTTAGTACGTGTCAGAAGACGAGCTGCAGCATTCTGGACCAACAGCAGCCTTGCCAGGCAGGTCTGGCTGACTCCAGCATATAAGGAGTTACAATAGTCCAGCTGGGATATAATAAAAGCATGAATCGCTCGTTCAAAGTTTTTAAAAGATAAAAATGATCTCACCTTAGATAAAAGCCTCAGTTTGAAGAAAGACCACTGTACAACTGAGCTAATTTGTTTTTCAAAGGTGAAATTACTGTCAAGTATAACCCCCAAATTTTTGGCATGTGATTTGACAAAAGGCTCAAGACTGTGCAGGTTAAAATTAGAAGTGTTGGGATTGCCGCTTGGTCCAAAAATTATCACTTCGGTTTTGTTCTTATTGAAGTTAAGGAAATTAGAGGCCATCCAGGATTTAACTTCACTTCATTTAACTGAAGTAAGGGTTCTAGTGAGGCAGGACTGTTTCCCTTCAATTGAAGATAGATCTGAGTATCATCGGCATATGAATGAAAACAAATGTTGTATTTTCTAAAAATTAGACCTAAAGGCAGCATATAAATGGAGAACAATATTGGCCCCAGTATAGATCCCTGGGCAACACCACAAGTAAGGGGAGCTGAGGAAGAGATAAAATCGCCAAAGCTCACAGAGAAGGTCCTGTCAGACAGGTATGACCTGAACCACTCTAATGGGGTGCCCTTTACGCCACAATGCTCCAACCGTGAGATTAAAATGCTGTGGTCAACAGTATCGAAGGCAGCGGTCAGATCTAAAAGCAGAAGCACAGCTGAGTCACCTGAGTCAGTGGCTAATAAAAGATCATTAAGAACTTTTAAAAGTGCAGTTTCTGTGCTATGAAGAGTTTTAAAACCAGACTGAAACCTCTCAAGAACATTGTGTCCATTTAGAAAAGATTGCAGCTGAACAGAGGAGCTGCACAAACTTTTGTTTGCTTTCTAGAGCAGCGTATCAAAGTCAAACAACCCACTGCTAGCAGCTGTTTCTATCATAGTTTAGGATCCAGATGTGTGAGCTCTAAATTTACACCTCTGATTAAAATACATAGTTAAAAACAGCCAATTGAGTCCAAATGTGTCTTAAAACCAGATAAACTGACAGTTACAGCTGAGCCTGTGTGTCCTTGGAGACACTGCTCTGCTACAGAGATGCATTTTAGAAACCAGGAAACATCAAAATCCTTTAAATCAGAGAGTTCTTGTTACTAACAGCTCACCTCTCTGCAGCAGAGACTTTTAAATCAATGAGGAAACCTCTAGACACGTCACTCTGTAGGGACACAGAGCTGGGTGGAGGTCCAGGCTGGTTCCTGTGAATAATGATGGAGCAGTGATGTGAGTGCTGAGCTGTGACATGGAGAAGAGTCATGGACAGTTAGAGATGGTCATCTCACCTCTGAGCTTTGGTCTGGCTCTCATGTTCCCCACACAGAGTGCTTTTAGAGGGAGGGACTCCCTCCTCTCTGTCCTCACACTGATCCATGCTGCTCAATTCACATCAGCTCACACACACTTTCTACCTTCACCTGCAGAGGAAACACAAATCATTCATGTGCACATCAACTGAAATCCTCCTTTCCATCATGTGTGCTGTCCAAATATCAGCTGCTTCTTTCCTGCTTCATCTCAGTGTCAGCTGAATGCAGTCAGACAGCAGTGTGAGGCAGACGAAGCTGCCATCAGCTGCTCTACTATCAGTCCAATCGATGGAGCCACGAAGCACACACGATGCATTCACTGACACATACTGATTTACTGTGACTAGAAGTTTCAGTCAGTTCAACAGGTGTGAACAACATTCTAAACAAATACGTCAAGCTTGGTTTGCAGAGGTCAGACGAGTGGATATCGAGTTTTCTGCCATCCCCAATTTTTTGTTGGTTTGCTCGCAGCATTTTCTTTCTGGTGAGTTCTAAATAAATTCATATCTCTCTTAATAGGCTTTTAGTGTTATTTTGAATGCGCTGAGGTCATAGATAATTAGATAAAGCATCCTAATGTGTGATGCTGCAGAACCACGTCATGTTGACGGAGAGGCTTATTATTTGGCATTATTGCACTCAAACCAGCATATGAAATGGATGTAACAAATCCAGACTTGGCTCCAACGCTGCACATGGGGCACGACGACATACCTGTGTCAAACTCGGACCGGCGCACAACACTGCTTGATAAGATTGTTAAGGTGTGCTGTGTTTTGGTGAATATGTGCCCCAGTGTGGTTGTCAAACCAGGGCCAAATGAAACTTGCTCTTGTTGAATATTCATAAAACTGCTGTGTTGCATGTACAGTTCATTGTAAATAATTGTACTTTCTGTAAAGCGGTTTCAATAAAACAGAAAAGAAAAGTATGTTAATTTTTTTTTATTCAAGATCTGTTCACATGTACTTAGCAAGTACATACACATGAAATGCAAACTATTTACATGGCAACGCACAGCTTGCATCAATCGTGAATCGTTCATCTAGAGCAATTTTTGGGGCAGCTGCTGAGGAGAAGTCAATGTTATGTGCAACCTCAAGCTGTATCTTGGTCATATGGTCAACGTACTCACAATGTGGAGGCTTAAAAACGGCCAAATCTTGTACCCAACCGTTTGTGAATTAGATGTGCGCCTCCAGGAATTTATAATTCCGAAAATGATTCGCCGTGTATGCGCTGACTCCACAGACAAGGTACGCGAAAATATCGGGATAGGACAACGGCGGTAGGCTGTCTGGGTTTCCGCTCCGCTGCCTTATTTCATACGGGTCCACATTACCGATGCACGCTATTTTGTCCAAGTACCGTCTTTTGGCGTCTTGGCGCAATCGGTTGCGATACAGCCCTTTGTCCTTTGCGCTGATTTTAAGCATGGTTCTGACAGTCCTGCTTCCAACACAGTGTGTTTGTTTTGATTTGTGGCCTTCTGACATGGTGCAGCAATCCCACAATGCACTGCGGTGTGACATCAACTCCAAAGCCCTATACGGCAGACGGCAGAAGCGGAGTGGCCAAAGAGTAAACCTTCAAAAGTAAGTACTGAATATTATGTCACTTATTTATGTGCAGATGTTTAATAATGAAAAACATTAAAACATTCCTGTTGGCCACATGTCGGCAAAGTTATGTGACATTAGTGATGTTTGTACTTTCAGCGTTTACTTGGTTTTAAAGCCTCTACTTCAAAATATATATATGTATAGTCGACCTTAATCTTACAGAGAATGTGATGATTTTATGAATAATTAAAGTCAGTCATATATCCACAAACACAACAGGCTGAAAGTCAGTGATGCTGCTCGGTTTGCAGTCCTGAATATCACGGCACAAGCAGGATTCACTGCACTGTTAATGTTAGCTATGTTATATTGCTGCCTCTGTTCGGTGGTGTCGAGCCAAACGGACTTTAACGTGTGTTTGAACGAGCTGACGGTTCACTCGTTAAGCTGAAAGAAAGACGCTTTAATCACAGCAGTCACACATGTGTCCACTGCACCATCTGGGAACTCTTCTTGTTTAGCACTCGTAATAACACAAACACTAAATCCTGCTTCTCTGGTGCTGTTGTGTAGCAGTGTGTACACCTGAGACTGTCACCTGTCTGTCTGTCCTGCACTCTCTGTCTGTTTCTTTCTCTCTGATTGTGGAATAAAAGTATGAACATGTGTTTATAAGTTACACTTGTGTTTGAATCCTGCAGCTTATCACAAATTGATTTCCATGTGTGACAACTGCAAGTGTCCAGAGTGAGGACAGACTGAGGGACCCACTGCTGCACATCATCTGTGAGGCTTTGCAGCCCTGATGATCCACCAGGACAAACTCAGCAGTGTGTGAGGAAGAGGAGGAGGAAGAGCCAGCAGCAGCTGACAGATGGAGAGAGTAGACAGACTGTTCCCTGTTTGTGAAGGACTGCTAGGAAAGTTTAGAATAACTAACTGTCTGTTCTGAATCAGTCTTATTAGGTAATGTTCAAATAATGTGATCATCCCAGTGTTTTCAGTGTGGGAGAAAGTACTCAGGGCCTTCAAGTTACACACTATGAAAGGCAGCAACAAGTTTAATGTTCAGAAACCTAAAGTCTGTATCAGCAGCAGAATGGAGCTAAAAATAAATGTTTGTTTCACTTCTATGAAGCTTTGAGTATTTTGGATCAGTAGCTGCTGTGTTTGTTGCATCATATTGCTGTAACTGTTTATATGCTTTATATATTCTGAGGTAAGTTGAGCTATAGTGTTACATCATTTTCTATAAGGATGTTATGTGTTTGTAGACTTTCTGCCCAGTTTGACCCATTTAGCAGAAGTCAGCCTGTTTAAGGCTCTGATATCTGTTCTGTATGACTGAAAGCAGTTATGACATGGTCTGATTTTCTCACCCAATAAAGGAATATTTCATATATCAGTCTACTCTTCATTCTATCAGACACAGTTACCACAGCTCGCACATTTGCTTTTTACACATATATGTAAGCACTGAGCCAAATTTAGTAATGCCAACATACTGAAAGAACAACATTTGTTTCTTATATATAATACATCTATATATACACAGTCAAAGATACTTGTCTTTGATTGAAGATTTAAGGTGATAGGAAATATAAATAACTGCTACTTGAATCTTTGACACAGAGTTCAAGCTCACTGCTGTAAAATATATATATCATAATAATCTGACAATAAATATAATATTGGCCATATTATATTTACATTACCACAGTGAGATGACTTTAGTCTCATGAACAACATTAAATAATTGTTATTTACTAGCTAATCTTAAATGACTGTTCAGTACAGAAATGAAGCCCAACAATCATGTTTTAGAGTCCTGTGGTCTCAGCCTCAGATACTCAACTAATCAAAGTGATATCATGAAAAAAATGGCTGAGCAACAAAACATTTTTTCTCCATTTCTGTCAAACAAAGCTGTATGAAACGTTTCTCGCTGTTAGTATCATGGTTGCTAGGCAACCTGAGCAGCGCGACGAAGCAGGCTAGACCGTCCCATTTCACAAACCTCTCACTTCCGCACTTCTCGTAATTATAGTACGCACCGTGCGTAGTGCGCGTACTTCAAGCGTGCACTCTCTTAATTGGGACACAGTACAAACTACAAGTACACAAAACAGGAACGTAGCTCAGAGTGGCGGACACACTCGGCCTCGTTGGTCCAGCTGTGAGTCCGTTACCGTGAACTATGGAGCGGCAGATTTGTGCTGTTTGTGCTGGAACTAAGCTGCACACAGCTGATGTTAGCCAGGAAACATTACACACTGACTTTAATGGAGAGACCGGAAATACAAACACACAGTTTGTTGTGTGAAGAAATCAAATGTGAGCTGAACAAACAGTAAAGTTCCTAAAGACAAACTGTTAAAGGAGGAAACAAAGCAAACTTACAGTTTCTTCACACACCAACAAGCTCCGCTCCACACCTGGACACTAAACACGGACACACAGGTGAGCTGCTTCCTGGAAGGAGGCGGGGCTCCACCTGAAACTCACCACAGGTGGGAGGGGCTCAGCTCTGTGTGTGCTGATGTGTTAACTTTAAAAATATGCCGTCTGACTGCTCAGACTGAGTCAGAGTAAAGTTCACATGCTGACGTGTGAAGACATGAAACCTTGTTGTAGCTGCAGGTGTGAACACACTGATCCCAGATCAGCTCTGCTGTATTTGTAACATGAACATTTCTGCTGCAAAGCTTCAAATGTTCAGCATGTTTCTCTGCTTCCAGTCTATAGATCCAGTCACACTTTCTACCTTCACCTGTGCAGTAAAGACTGAGAGCAGAGCTGAAACCAAGCGTCCAATCAGTGAGCAGCATCAACACCTGCGCTTCATTCAGACTCTGTTATTGAAGATGTTGTTGGTACAAAGTTCATCTGCTGCTCACATGAATCCTGTGATGAAAGCTTTATTTCACTGAAAGTTTCTTCAAATCTAATTTCAACCTGTTGAAGTAATGAATCAAAGTGCAGACTGAGAGTGGATCACATGATGTTTAAGGTGTGTCATGTGACATGTTCAGTATTGTCACACATGTCTAGATTGTCCCTGATATCATAACTGCTCAAACACTGATGATTATATTTGAAGAATTATTACTTTTGGCAGCAAAGTTTGAATGGAGCTCTCTGTCTGTGCGGATTTGTCGCCCTCTGGAGGTCAAAGCACAAACTGCATGATGTCACTGTAACCACCACAGTGACAGGAAGTGTTTTTATGACTGAAACACTGAAATGATGCTAACGGCTGTCGTTAGGCTCACTGACAGCAGTGCTGATGTGTTCATGTCAAACACTGGCTCAGGTCAGACTCCTTCATCCTTCTCCAGCGTGAGGCCGTCCTCAGACCCACTGAAGCTCTGACCTTTGACCTCCTGACCCTAACCATTTTAGTCTCATCTTTAAATGCAAATCCATCCAAAATGTAGCCGAGCAAAAGAAGCTGGAAGCTGTTCTATGAATGATGTTCATACCAGAGTTTCTGTTTCCAGCTCAGACGTGTTAAACACTGCTGCTGTGCTACATTTGTCATGTCCTGCTTTCACTACCATCCATGTAAAAGCGCTGAAGTCATCTGATCACTTTAATGCAGTAAAACAGGAGCTGTAAGTCTAACATTTATTTACTATCATCACAAACACACTCTGCTGGATTAACATCCAGACAAAGGGCTGAAAAGCTGAGAATCAGCATTTGATTATTATTATTATTATATTTCCTGTTTATGTGGATGTACTTTTCTATCTGTCAGTGCTGAAGCAGGCGTCACTGATCACATGACTCTGAGGGATGTTTCCAGCACCTCGCTGAATCTGAGCCATGAAGGTTTAAGGTATCTGTAAAGGCAAAGCAGGTCTGAGCCTGTGTTAGCAAGCTGTACCTAATAAAGTGGCAGCAAGGACTCAGTCAGTAATGATCAGAGCCAGCAGGGGGCAGCACAGAGAGGTGAGGCGCTGTCAGAGAAGCAGGCTGACATCAGACTGGTCATATTCCATCATCTATACCTGAAATAATCATCAAACACACACAGAGCAGAAACATGTGGAAACATCTGGAGCTCAGTCTCAGTTTGATCCCTCAGAGGTTTACCTCAGTCCTGCTCCTCTGCTTCCTGTTTACAGCGCACACATCATGCTGTGTACTGAGAGTCATGTGGTCAAAGTGAGGCCCTGGTACTCTGATAGAGAGCGAGCACAGTTATCCTAATGTGTGACATCACTTCTAACCAGAGAGCATTCAGCTTTCACAGCAGCCAACATCCTGTCACACTGAGCATGTGCAAACACAGCAGCCGACATCCTGTCACACTGAGCATGTGCAAACTCATCAGCCAACATCCTGTCACACTGAGCATGTGCAAACACAGCAGCCAACATCCTGTTACACTGAGCATGTGCAAACACAGCAGCCAACATCCTGTCACACTGAGCATGTGCAAACACAGCAGCCAACATCCTGTCACACTGAGCATGTGCAAACACAGCAGCCAACATCCTGTTACACTGAGCATGTGCAAACACAGCAGCCAACATCCTGTCACACTGAGCATGTGCAAACACAGCAGCCAACATCCTGTCACACTGAGCATGTGCAAACACAGCAGCCAACATCCTGTTACACTGAGCATGTGCAAACACAGCAGCCAACATCCTGTCACACTGAGCATCTGCAAACACCACTCTCAGCTTCCATCACTCACAAGCTCCACCCTCCACTTAAAAGCCCAGAACAAAGCTTGTGACCAACACATCACAGACAGAGGTGATGTTCACGCTCTGTTTCTGGGTGGGAAACTCACCTGTGGGTGTGGCTGTTCCTCCCCTACAATCTCTGATGTCACAGCTGCTAAATTAGACTGAACTGAAGCCAGACTCAAACAGAAAACATCCTCAAAGACTTAGAGAGAGAGAGCTGCTCCATCTCTGGACCCAAAATATATGTTCCACCACCATGCTGCAATGCATCTTGGGATAGGGTGGGCCCACCTGTGCTTCAAATCCAGGGAGAAGGTGGACACGTTTGTGGGAGGCTAGGATTCTGGACGCCCTTTGCGGCCACGCTGTGATGTCATGGACCTCCAGAGGAAGCAGAGGCTGCATTTAAACACACCTGCTGACTTAATGTGTTCTGCTCTGACAGCTGCCATGTGTCACAGCGTGGATAATAAAGCCATCAAACTTCACTCAGCTCCAATAACACCATCAGTGTTTGATGTCCAGAGGATTCATCAGCTTTAACCATGATAGAAGCAGGAAGTTAAGATGAAGATGATAAACCACACTGAGCGACACACTGCGAGCAGGTTCGCAGAGATCTGAGCAAGAGCGAATGAAAAAACTGAGCGAGAGGGGCTGTTATTGAATGAATGAAGTCCTCACCTCCCAGCTTCAGTCAGACTGGTTCACCTGTCCCCACACCAGTCACACCACTGGCTGAGAACATGGATCAGCACTTGCACTTGAGAACATGGATAATGTGACTCAAGGATAGTGTTCAGAGACAGCAAGCAGTTAGGCAAAGAGAGAAGAACTCAGCCTGTGGGATTCACTGAAAGATGTCATATAAATCCTCAGCACCATCCACAAGCATTTGCATTATTTGCAAAGAACATGGAGAACATCGGTGTATGAACGCAGCAGTACTCGTCTATATTGGAAAACAACATTTACAGCTACATTTACCAGAGGATCACAGTAGTAAACACAAGTAAACACAAGAGAGATAAACATGTTTGTGAACACAGGTTTGTTCTTACAGATTTATGACTTAATGCCAAACTATTCTGATCTCATTTTAAAATGAAACATGTCCATGTAATGACTGCATTAACCTGATGGGCCTGAGGTCAAGTTTAGGATATAATGTTCATTTCTCCAAAAGATATTTCAGATTGGTCGTACCTGATAAGTAGAAAAATTAAAAATTATCTTTGAATGGTGTTTTTGTGTTTATTTATTTCTAGATGCTTGGACTGGCCAAAATGAAAAGGTTTAGCAATGAGTACATGGCAGGCACAGCTCAGGTTTGAAAGTCTGAGAGGCTGAGACAGATTGTGCACAGAGGGTTAGTGGATATATTGGCAAGAGGAGGATGAAGGTGGAGCTACCATCATCACCATGTCGCCATATGAGGGCAGTGGGTCTCAGGAGGTTCATAAAAACAATTGTGGGATGACTCACTGTCTTACTTTTCTGGAGGTCATTTAATACTTTAGGTTCAACATTTTCCAACCTGATATCGTAACGACATCAGAAATGAGTCATTCTGTTATGCTGCTGTATCATCGATTGATAGAAATTCATGTTTCTGTAGCTAATCCAAAAAAATCATTGTTGTCTTCATACATTGACAATAATTCTTTACTCCTAAAGCTTCACACGAGCAGTTTCATATCTCAGTATTTCACCAACAACTGAGGACACTAGAGTGTCATTCCTAAGTGCAACACAATGCAGTTCCTACAGTTTAACAGCATTTGACACATTTCTCTATATAAAAATGTTTCAGGCTAAAAAGTCTGTAAATGTTGACACTAGATCATATTTTCTACTCTTATGTGCACTGGAGTGGGTTGGTGATCAGTCTGTGAGGTGCTATCTAATGATCTACCAACCAAGTTAATAATCCTGTCATAAGATTTGGTTCCATCAATGACAGAAATGGATGAACCAGTGTTGATGTTTGGTTTCAGACTGATGGCACAATGATTGTGAGCATGGATGCCGACTTTGGCCTTGGAAGAAAAAGAAGAAGTATTATTGAGCGCTTTCATGGAAACATCATGTTTGTAAGAGACAAAGATGTAGAGGAATATCTGCTGTCTCATCCTGATAGCTCCAAACCAGCTGAGCTGAGGAAATGTTGAAGGAAATTTCATGTCACTGCTCCATCACTAGTGAGGTGTTCTCCTAAATAAGTCATAGTTTTAAATGGATTGGTTATGTAAGAGACAACATTTGAAGTATTTGTGATGGAAACAGATGTTTTTGAATGTGCAGATGTTGAGTGCCCCCCCCCCCCCCCACACACACACACACACCCCTATTTTTTATTTTATTTTAAAGATAATTTCTGTCATGTTAAAGTTATTATGGCTGATTGAGGACTACTATTTCCTTTTGTAATTAGGATTGTAGCAACTTTAAAGCCGGAAATTTACTTCAGTCACAAAACCAGCCAAAAAAGACAGGATGTAACTGGTGTAACTGGTGTAACTGGTGTATTTGGAGCCTCCTGTCGTCATGAAATTCCCCTCATGTTTTTGAACATGATTAATGGAGAACGCTGAGTTGTTAATCAATGCTTACGTCATTAACCTACAGTCAACAATGTCACCAAATGTTTCCCAAAAATATTATTTCTCTTATCGACTCGAAACCATTGAGATGATCTTTTTTTTAAACAGGCGAGCAGATCCAACGTATGTCATCAGTGAGCTGGTGAAAAGATACCAGGACAAGAACATCAAGCTGAATTTCATATACGACACCGTGTGTGTGCCGTCCTCACATATACATGTGAGTATTTTCTTTTACTATATGACACAAGAACAACATTTCCTGTTTATAAAACACTGTTTGGTGTTTATCAGACAAATGGAGGAGGAACACCTCGAGGTATTTCCCTGGCTGTCCATGTTTATGGACATAAACTGCAGTGCCAGCTATGATTTATTGGTCAATGTACACAAACTGACACACATGTCATCCTAAGCACATGCACACACTATTCAGTCCATACTTTGATAAACTCTTGTACAGTAAACAGTAAATATGTGTTAATCAGAAATCTTTTAGAGCACACGACGGCTTCCTGGGTTTGGGCTGAACGATGGAGAAGGCATGGAGAGGTTCTGCTCCTTCCTCAGAAGATCTGCAGGAGTCACAAAGAGATGACTCCATCAGATCGACTGGACCTTCTGACTGATGCATTATTGCATTATGGGAGGAGGAAGTCATCGGATCTAGGTACACATGTTTCTGTATTAGTAGTTAAAATGACTCATTTACATTCAAACTGAGAGAGCTGACAGTTCCTACTGATAGAAGTGCAGCTCCTTCAGAGATGGGACAAAGAGGAGAAGGTCACAAGTCTGCTGAGGAGGAGATTTCTGCCATCCTGAAAGAGTCCCCGAGAAACCCGACTTTAATGGAACGTATTCTTGTAGTCGCAAGTGAATCTTTTCTCTTCCATGTTTGTCCAAGTGACTATTTCAGAACAAGACATCCAGCAGTGGATGGAAAGAGAGACAGAAGCTGACAAACATGCACTTTTGAAAACGAGACCCAAAGGTTTGTTGATTTTGCCTGATTTGTTTCTTATTGGGTACTCAGGAAGCTGACAGTGGCTACTTCCTGTCTTTAGATTCTGTTCCCAGATGGAAGAGGAAGTATGTCATGAAACTGGTCGGGCATTGCACTGCTACAAGCATTTCACCTCATGTCATACTGTGTATGGTTTTGTGTGTGTGATAAATACAATTTGAACTTGAATTTGAAACTGGTTCAATTCAACCAGCTCAGGTAGGATTGAATTAAACTATATTTAGCGTTTTGTTGATATCCCAATCGTAAGAGTTCAAATGTTAGCAAACATAAAGGTTAACAGTTGTGCTTAGTTATGTCGACTATATGATGGGAAAACCTTGCTGTCAGTTTTACATGTGCGTTTTTAAATGTAGATCCCTGAATCACGAGTCACCCACTGCAGACCAAACACAGGAAGTTAACGTGTTAATGTTACCATTTCCAATTACGGTGCCATTCATCTAATCTGGAAATGTTTGTTTTGGGGCGGTGTTGATCTTCCTATTGTGTTTAGGCCAGAGAGTGCTCTTCAAACTACTGACAGACACGCCCACATTACAAGCAGATGGTGTGAGTCTGATTTGATTTTCCAGTCAACGCTGAGAGACTGCGAGCAAGAAATGAAGCAAGGAAGAAGGATCGCTCTACTCAATCTCAAGCACTTTTTCATTGTCACAGAGGGAAACATTGTATTTTCTGCGTCACTTCCTCACAGAAAGGATATTTGTACCCATTCTGCAGGTAAACTGTTGATGGGACAATAAACAAATTTCACTTTGCAAAATGTTCTGCAGGGAGGTTGTGGTTGCTTCTTTCGACTACCATGACCTGGATGACTGAGAACCTATGCAGACACGTTCTCAGGGAAGGGCTCCACACTTATTGTACTGATTTAACTGAGCTTATTGTCATAAAATGTAGAAATCTTCAAATATATCTGAAGTGCTTGGTGTAAATTCAATGATTCAAGCTCCAGTTGGTTGTCATCTTCATTGAAAAATAAATATGAATAAATGATTATAATATATAATAAATAATATCATGTGTTGTTGGTGTTTTCTGTAAATGTCTTTTTGAATGTAAATGCTTTGTTTGAGACAGACAGGGAGTCGCTATGAAGCTGTCCAATCAAATCCACGTCTGTAACAGAGACTGAAGAAGATTGTAACAGAGTCCAACAGTCTGCAGTGGCCACCACAGTCCACCGTCTTCACATCACAATTTCAACATGTTTGTGAAGTCTCCTTGCCCTTGGGCTCATGCCTCGATGAACAAGTAGGTAGAGTTCAAATGTGGGTTTTCAGTGAATGTATAAGTGCAATTTACTGTTACTGCTGCTGTTTGTGTTTTGTCAGATTTGTTTCATTAACATATATCTGTATCTATGAAGCGCCTTGAGGCGACTTTTGTTGTGATTTGGCGCTATATAAATAAAATTGAATTGAATTGAATTGAACATTTCTCAGACAGAAGAAGGTGATATTCCAACAAAGCTGAAAAGGAGAGCCCTCGATTCCTTACATTTGAAGAGCAGAGCAGCTGAAGAGAAGCTGTGACTCCAACATGAGATGGACCCTGTGATTCATCACCTCCACCAGCAACACACTGACCTGCATTCATCCATAGATGCCACTCAGGACCCTGGTTCCACAGCTGTTCTTGTTCACAGCTGCGTCCAGTTAGAGAGGAAACTGTATAATGCAATGATGATGTTCCAGCGTCATGTTATTGCTCCTCCTCCACATGCTTACCTGCCACAGTTTAACTCCGCCTCTCAGACAGTCATGTCACCTGGGGCCCGTTCTTCGTACCTCGCTAAGTAGGTTAGCCGGATTAGATTGTTGACGATTTCGCGTGATCCTGGATCAGTCGGTTCCCCGAAGCTCATCCGGGACTTGCTGTCATAGCAACAGAGCCGTAAGCGTAAACCTGCTCGGGAGCAGGTTTACTTTATGTAAACAGGATTAGATCGCGGCCACGCAGGTATGTCCGCTTCATTTATACGAAAGCAACAGCGATATTCCACCACTGTTTCACCATAAATAAATAACATCAATGTAACTAAAGACAATGCAGCACCTGATCCATTTATTGATTTCACACAGGTCATTTCCTAAAAAAGGGAAATGTACTATTAACATTCTATTACATGTATGTGATTATTACAGATTTAATTCATATTTCAGAGTAGCAATTGTAAATTACTTCGTGTAATCAAGATGAGAGACCACGGCTATAAAAGCGAAGGTGGATTTGGGAAGCCTGTCGCAGCCATGTCCTGTCCGTATACGCGAGCCACCCATTGCGGAAGGTGCAAGATTGATAAGGAGAGTTTTCAGAATTCAGCGTATATTGCGGGACAGACAGGATCCTTTAGCTCAGCGCGACAGTGTGCTCATAGAGAGATATCGATTTTCCCGTGAGGGTATTATTCACTTAACCAACTTGTTGACGAGGGGGTGCAGGACCACCACCTGTCTTTTTTTCCTCTGCCCTTTTCTTGGTTGCTGTTATAAACAAACAGATTATTCCAGGGTCTCTTTCCAAGAGACTAAAAGCAATATAAGTGATAAATATTGCCATTCTGTAGGATATTCTTATATTTCACTTTTACCTGTTCCCATGTTCTAGTGGGTCCTGTCGTGGCTCTAATGTGAAAGAGGATAAAATATAACATATTATAATATAATGTAATGTAATATAATATTGGATAATATAGTGTAATATAATAAATCTACCCTACCGCCTACTGGTGTTGGCCAGAGGGGCCGATGGCGCGATATGGCAGCCTCGCTTCTGTCAGTCTGCCCCAGGGCAGCTGTGGCTACAACCGTAGCTGCCTCCACCAGTGTGTGAATGTGAGAGTGAATGAATAGTGGCATTGTAAAGCGCTTTGGGTGCCTTGAAAAGCGCTATATAAATCCAATATATTATTATTATTATTATTAAATTACTTACGAGTTTGATTTGTCAGCAACTTTCTGCCAGCCCTCGCTCCTTGCTTTTGCAGCCTTTGCAGTGTTCCCTTGCGTTCTGATTAAACTCTGAAACTCCTGAAATCCCTCACTCAGGAGTTCTTGCTCTGCTGCCGAAAAATACCGAGCCGAGCGCACTCCTTCGACATTTTCGCCGACCAATCAGAGGGTTGCCGATCAATGTTTCTACTATCGATGCGTAGCCCCTTTTACTACACCCAGTGATGTCACATTACTGCGTCCAGCTGTAGTAATCGTCAACAGCAGGTGTGTTCGGGGAACCGGATTAGCGAGCTCACGGTTAGCGCGATGATTTGATCTTGGATGTGTCATTTGATCTTGGATGTAGTAAGCGACGTACGAAGAACGGGCCCCTGATCTGCACGTTTTGCTGTACGATGACGTCATCTTGACGTTGACGAGGAGGATGAGAAAAACTAGTTTTGTCCTACAGATGGCGATCTTGCACCGTGTTCAGAGAGCCGACACTTTGATGGTGCTGGGCCCTGTTTCAGGAAGCCGGTTTAGAAAACTCAGAGTTAAAAATGATACGCAGGGTTGAGTAACCCCGAACTGTCCAACTCGGAATATTCGGTTTCAGAAAGGCTGATAACAATTAGTTCAATCAACGCGGAGTTGCTTTAACCCCAAGTGAAGCGCGCGGACGAGGATACATAAAGCCCTGATAAGCGGAGCACAGATTAAGCGAGTCACCATGGAGACGGAGGGAAAGAAGGCGCGGTCAATGTATTTCACAGCGCTTGAGGCCGAAATTCTGATGGCAGCATATGCCGATAACATGCAAATTTCTCAGAAAAAAAGTAACACAGCCTCAGCTGCAAAACAAAGGGAGCATGCATGGCAAAACATAGCCGACAGAGTCAATGCGTGAGTGTTAATATAAACATTGATCTAGGGATTTCCACCCATTTAACACGTTATTTTATCATATGTTATTTTATTTGTTATTATATACATTTTATTTTGTGATGTGATGTGAGCGCAGGTGCAACCCAACAGGCCCCAAACGTTCCTGGCAGCAAGTAAAAATGAAATATAAAAATATAGTCCAAACAGGTAAGGTGTAATTGTATTATGAGCCATAGTGCTTGGTCTGTTTGTCCGATGTAAATCAATTGCAGTTAGAGGCTACATTAATTTTCTTTCTGTAAGCACTTATTGAAATTATCTGAGCACATTACAAGTACATATTTGCTTACTCTGTATGCTCAAATGTGGCCCGTTATAGCCAACAGAAAAAAAGCGGAGGCCCGAAAAACAGGTGGGGGTCCTCCACCACCACCACTCACAGAGGCTGAGCAGTTGGCCCTCAGCCAAAACAGTGGGCGCCCTGTGGCCGAAGGCATCTCTGCGGGGACATCCTCTGAGGCAATAACCCCGCAAGACACAAGTGCCTACATAAGGGGTAAATTCAAAATAATACATGATGTGCATACATCCTTTCTTCACAGTCACCTTTGCAGTGCTACTCATTCATTTGATAAACTCTTTACCATAATGGATTATTTTGTAGTGAAGTTATTTTCCTACTGATTTTGCCTTCCCTCAGTCTTGGTTGTCTTTGAGAGCATAATGACAATGAAGTGTAAGGTGCTTGGTATGTTTGTTAATTGCCATTTGGTCCCTTGTAAGTTATAAGTGACCTGTATAAACCTCATATTCTATCAGTTGATGGTGATGGTGTACTGCATCTGGTGCAGCCTCCTGTTGAGCCAGACCAACATGCAGTTGTGAGTAATACTCCACAGATTATATGAGTTTACAGTAGAACAGCAATGTTGTCTATTTCTTTACTACAGGAAAATAATGAAGAAACATTGACAGCTGTTACAGAGGAGGAAGCAACAGAGACACTTTATGAGGTTTACATCTTTTAATACTTTGTGTACAGGAAATACAGGCGACCAATAAAGCCAGTTGAACAAAAAATCTGTTTATTCTTCTTTCAACATGTTGAGGTGATGGGTCAAAGGAAATGATTGTGACATATGGTGTCTCTGACTGCTCTTCCATCTTGTATGTCCGTGGGAGGGTCAGGATGTTCATGGTTTGGATCACTGCTGATGTTTGGTTCAGAAGGACAGTGTTCTCCTCTAATTGTGGCAATGTTGTGAAGAATCACACATGCCACAATAATGTCACATGCCCTTTCTGGGGTGACCCTGAGTCTTTGCAGGCACTGGAACCGGGCCTTAAGCATTCCGATAGTCATTTCAATTCTGGCTCTTGTCCTGCAATTAGCCAGATTATATCGCTGCTGTGGGCCCGGTTCAGGGTCAGGGTAAGGGGTAAGCAAATAGGGTAAACATGGATACCCCCTATCACCAAGCAAGTAGCCAGTGAACTCTCCTAAGACAGAAGGATACACTTCAGTTCAAATGTCCCTGAAGCAATTGGTCTTTATATATTTTACAGTATTCTCAACTCACCATGTCCAAATTTTGTGCTCAGTGTACATTCACGGAATATTTGTGAGTCATGGACAGAGCCTGGCCACTTGGCTTCCACATTTGTGATAATGTTGGCAGCATCACATATGATCTTCACAGTGCAGAGAACACAAATTAGCATCCATTACTATAATGAAATAATTTGTTAGTTTGAAATGCTACAGGGAACTATGTACCTGTACATTAATGCTGTGGAAAGACTTCCTGTTCACATAGTCTCCTTCATTTACTGAAGGAGCAATGATTGGAATGTGAGTGCCATCTGTACAGCCAATCACGCCTGGGAACCGTGAAAATAAATGTAAAATTTAAGTAGTAGTCCAAGTAGCACCACATCATAAATTAAGTTTTGGTCATCCTGATACCTGCAATTTTGTGGCATCCCTCTTTGATAAATCTTGTGGGTCTATGACCGGGGAACACAAACGAGTACAGGAGACGTTTCAGTGCAACTGTAACATTCCTGACTGCCCGACAGACGGTAGCCTTGGAAACGTGCTCAGCGTCACCAATATTATACAGAAAGCTCCCGTTTGCAAAAAACCGAAGTGCAATACAAATAATATGTACAGAACTGAGAGGATGTCCACGATGTGTCACATGCGTAATATATGGCCTGAGGATGTTATCCAAATAAATTATAGATTGTGCTGAGAAACGGTAACGTTCACACAGAAAATCATCAGGAAATGATAAAATGTCCAAACGCGCTCTGATCACTCTCTCCCGGCGGAGAGCTCTGCGGAGAATTTGGGCTTCACGATCTACTGGCTCTTCAAGGAAGGGGCACGCCATGTCCGACACTTCCTACTGTCAGGTTTCCGACAAAGGGGCGGAGACAGTCAGGGTTAGTTGTAGTAAACCTGCTAGGGGGCAGGTTAGCTTCACGGAGTGTGTCGTCATAGTGACTCACTGAGGCTTCATCTGAACTCGCTTTGTGAAACCGAAAACCCAGAGTTTTCGTTAACTCAGGGTATACTTACTCAGTTTTTCCACTAAACCGGCTTCCTGAAACAGGGCCCTGGGGCCCGTTCTTCGTACGTCGCTCACTACATCCAAGATCAAATGACACATCCAAGATCAAACCATCGCGCTAACCGTGAGCTCGCTAATCCGGTTCTCCGAACACACCTTCCGTTGACGATTAGTACAGCTGGACGCAGTAATGTGACATCACTGGGTGTCGTAAAAGGGGCTACGCATCGATAGTAGAAACATTGATCGGCAACCCTCTGATTGGTCGGCGAAAATGTCGAAGGAGTGCGCTCGGCTCGGTATTTTTCGGCAGCAGAGCAAGAACTCCTGAGTGAGGGATTTCAGGAGTTTCAGAGTTTAATCAGAACGCAAGGGAACACTGCAAAGGCTGCAAAAGCAAGGAGAGAGGGCTGGCAGAAAGTTGCTGACAAATTAAACTCGTAAGTAATTTAATAATAATAATAATAATATATTGGATTTATATAGCGCTTTTCAAGGCACCCAAAGCGCTTTACAATGCCACTATTCATTCACTCTCACATTCACACACTGGTGGAGGCAGCTACGGTTGTAGCCACAGCTGCCCTGGGGCAGACTGACAGAAGCGAGGCTGCCATATCGCGCCATCGGCCCCTCTGGCCAACACCAGTAGGCGGTAGGGTAGATTTATTATATTACACTATATTATCCAATATTATATTACATTATATTATATTGTTATATTATATCCTCTTTCACATTAGAGCCACAACAGGACCCACTAGAACATGGGAACAAGTAAAAGTGAAATATAAGAATATTCTACAGAATGGTAATATTTATCACTTATATTGCTTTTTGTCTCTTGGAAAGAGACCCTGAAATAATCTGTTTGTTTGTTCATAACAGCAACCAAGAAAAGGGCAGAGCAAAAAAAGACAGGTGGTGGTCCTGCACCCCCTCGTCAACAAGTTGGTTAAGTAAATAATATCCTCACGGGAAAATCGATATCTCTCAATGAGCACACTGTCGCGCTGAGCTAAAGGATCCTGTCTGTCCCGCAATATATGCTGAATTCTGAGGACTCTCCTTATCAATCTTGCACCTTCCGCAATGGGTTGCTCGCGTAAACGGACAGGACATGGCTGCGACAGGCTTCCCAAATCCACCTTGGCTTTTATAGCCGTGGTCTCTCATCTTGATTACACGAAGTAATTTACAATTACTACTCTGAAATATGAATTACATCTGTAATAATCACATACATGTAATAGAATGTTAATAGTACATTTCCCTTTTTTAGGAAATGACCTGTATGTATCTGTGTGACATCAATAAAAGGATCAAGTGCTGCATTATCTTCAGTTACATTGATGTTATTTATTTATCGCTGTTGCTTTCGTATAAATGAAGCGGACATACCTGCGTGGCCGCGATCTAATCCTGTTTACATAAAGTAAACCTGCTCCCGAGCAGGTTTACGCTTACGGCTCTGTTGCTATGACAGCAAGTCCCGGATGAGCTTCGGGGAACCGAACGATCCAAGATCACGCGAAATCGTCAACAATCTAATCCAGCTAACTTACTTAGCGAGGTACGAAGAACAGGCCCCAGGTCTACTCAGCTTACTTTTAGCCTGGGTTGGACTCTATATGAGCAGCTTCCACTCTGGTTTCAGTGTTAAATACACTTGTTTGATTTCACGTGTAAAAGCTGAAAAATAAATATTTTATTCCAAAAATATTTGTTGGTACATTTTCTGAGAGTCAAATATCTTGTTTGATTTGAGGAATGAACTGTTAAGGTGGAAAAAATGAATCAGGTTAAAATAGTGGTCCTTTAAACCACTGCAGATGTATAATGTAATTTAACATGTTGATAATGGTTGTAGTGGGCTTGTAATGTAAATGTGTTCTGATTAAATGTGACATTAATGGTGATGCTGCATAAACCTGATAAAACAGTTCTATTAGTGGGTCTGTGTGATCAGCATGCAGTGGGTTAAGGTGAGGCCTTGACTAGTAGAACGTCATGTTGGTGTATGACAACACATGAGCCAACATCAGACTCCGAGCGCTACGATGCTAAAGATCAGAAGATCCAGTGTGACATCATCGTTACCTGGCAACAGCAGCCCTCAGCCCATCTGACTTTATTGGAGGATATTTACACCAGCAACACTGTTTAGTTTGATATGACGGATTAACAACATGCTGTGATATCCAGTTCATCTGTAATAGATACTGGATCTAATCAGTCAGCAGATATTTGATCACCTTATTTATAACTACACTAGAAACAAACACAACTGTGTCGGTGATTCATGCAAACTTGCATATCAGCCTTTTAAGGTTTTGTAGTATTGAGAACAAAGAGGTTGTGTTAGGGCTGAAAAGCCCGACTTGTTCTCCTCTGCAGGTCATCAAATGCACCACAGAAGTTTGTATTTGCAGAAGCCTGTATATGTTTGATGGCTTTATTATTCTCTGTTCAAAGACAGTAAATATGGAAAATGTCTCATGTAGTATCAGCGTCATTTAAAAATGACTGCAAACATTTAGAGAACATGTGCTGCTGTTTGTCCTACATTTCCAACACTGAACTAACCCTGAAAACGTGATGGCAGGTGGCAGATTGGAGTTCACATGAAATATCGGCTGCATGAAGACTGGAAAATATAGATGATAAAAATATGCAGCCAAACATTTGTGGACATGGATAAACTATCTGATCCAAAAAGCAGGAAGTGACACAGCTAGAAAATGAAAGTGTGTAACAGCTGAAGTCAAATGTAATGCAGAGTTGAATCTGCACTTGGATCCATCTGTGAAAGGTCCACATGTAGGGATCACATGAGTCCTGATGTTTGTCAGTGCAGCTTGAAAACTCCATCTACTGTGGGCTACATATACTGGGCTGGTAGCTCCATAGTGCTGGAAAGAAACTATTCAATGTGCATATTTTAAAATCAGAGGCTCTTCTAACACAGGAGCCATGTTGAGTTTAGATTCCAGCCGACCACCGGCAGTCTGAAATGGAATGAAGCCCATTGACAGCCAGCAGGTCTAAACAGGAATGCATCCATGGATAATACACCACTTTATTTGAAGACATCTGTAGCACTGCCTCAGTTCTGGATGTTTCCACAGACTCCTCTGGCCTCTGTGCACCTAAAGAAAAGGTCAAAGGTCAGCAGCACATGTAGTTGGGATAAGTTTTCATTTACAAACAACAGTCGCACTGTGACAAAGTGGAGGAGCAGTTGCAATGCTCTCCATTTGTCCCATATGTGTTTACCTTTTCTTGCACATTGTACACATTATTCTGTTTCTATGTATTTGCTATGATTTGCTATTTGTCAAGTAACATTGCTTCACTCACTATCCCGGGTTTGTTTGTGTAAGCGTTCTGTTGCCGGCAAATCAAACATTCTGCAAATTAAGACAAATACTAAGTTATGTTTCTTTATATTTTATTATGTTACAGATTAAGTCATTTGTTCATACTTACTTTGTTTGTCTTTTCAGTCGTCCTAAGGGTCAGGTGTGGGGAAACGCCCGCCTGGGATTTCCTCATTTTAAAGTCCTGATGATGTCACATATGACATCAGCAGGTCAAACAAAGTGGAGGGGTTTCTTTTTCCATAGAGATGCTTCCTTTTGTTTGTGTTAAGGTTTAAAGGGATTTGTTGAATGTTTTTCCTTTCGTTAATACTGCCATTTAGTTGTGTAAATGTGCATGTTAGAAGTGTGTAGAGGTTTTGTGTTTTTTGGATAATCTGTGTAGCGTTTTAGATCCCTCAGTTGAGTGAGTGGTACTGGCTGGGCAATTGGAGGGAAATTGGTGGCCCTATTTAAAGCCAGTCTCTATCAGATGCAGGAGAGAGGAGAGGTCAGCTGTGTCACCAGATCCATGTTATGTTGAGTTTTGTTAATAGAGTTTATTTGGGGAGGAAGTTTTGTTAAGTTACATTAAATTAACTTCACTGTAAATAAGTTGCTCACCTTGGAAATCTGAAATGTCTGCTTCCCTACCACCTTCCTTGACGTTCGAGTCTGACTGCTTCACACGCAGAAACTATACAATTATTTTCCTCCAATTTTCACTTGCAGAAATGGTCCTGTGTGATTTCTAGGCTGTGATATGAAAAACTAGTTCCTAATGGCAGCGATTCACTCAGTAAACATGTGTTTCCTTCACCAACCTCACACACAGATCCAATAAGATCAGGAAGTGGGCAGTATAGTACAATATGTGTTATTTTGTGCTGTACTGCCCAAACTAAAGATCTGCTGAAGTGTTGGAAATGATTCATATGTTTATTTTGGACGATACAGCAGAAGATCAGACATGAAAGTGGAGATAACACAGAAGACCTGCAGCAAAGGGTCAGAGGTCAGACTGGGCCACTGGATTCAACAATGAGCCAATGATCATCAAGTAGTGACTTAAGCAGAGCCCTGACGTTCTGACATTCATCACACAGTTAAAACAAATGTCTGCTGATGACTTCATCTCATGAAACGACTGATAGATGTCAATTCATTGATCAGCTGAGCTGCTGCTGCTGATCTTCTTCATCGTGCACAGAAACATTCAGCTTGTTTCAATCAGTAAATAACTTTGAACTGTTCCCACTCAAAATGCTGTCAGAACAATGATCATTGTTACTCCCCTCGAGTCTTAATGAAGCTCAACTTGTTCTTTGTGTTTAAACTGACATTTATTTCGGACAGGAGGATTCTTCCACATCTTAACATGTAATGATGTCCAACCACAGCCGATACAATGCCGTCAGAACTAAAAGGAAATACAAACTTAAATGAATATTCCTACTAAAGTCCTTAAGCATTATATACAACGAAACATTCCAACAAAATGATCAATAAAGTACACATTACACCTCACACTGCGGCTATTGCACTTGAATACCACGCAACAGTCGCGCATTTACATACAACGATAATAAATAAAACATTTACCTCATTGGCCTCACTCAAAGGGAATAAACGTTCATTTTTACGTGGTGGGGAGGTCCAAAAAAAGGCACTCTTTATTTATCTTTCTGCACACGTGCAAACCTCGTGGCTCGTCTCTTAATTAGCTTGCTGAGTGTGACAGCCAAAAAATGCCCTCTTAGCCACAACACAACTTTAGAAAAGGTTCCTCTATAATTGCACAATTAGCACAAATAACACATTTAAACATATAAATCTAATCAACAAACATGAATTACTATTTATTTCTTAATATTTCAACTCAGGGGCGATTTTAGCCCATTTTTGGGGGTGCTTTGATTCATTTTGGGGGTGCTTCAGCAACCCCAAAATGAATCAAAGCACCCCCAAAGATTTCTTACTTTTTTGACAATATTTGCTGTTTGTGTGACACACTACTAAAAGTATAAAAAGCATACAGTATTTGGTTGAGACGTAACATTTTAACAACAAAAGTATAGATACCCCCCCTCCCATAATGGTTTGTTCCAGCTCGCCTCTCCTCTACTCTGGCTCTAGCGCCCTTTCTGCCAGAGCGATGGCGGCTGAGACGCAGTGGAGCGGAGGTGTAAGTGCCTGGCTTAAAACAGGACATATTAGCTACATTTAACCTTCAGTTACTCTTTATATAGTTAGGTAGGAGTCAGACCATGTTTCTTTTTAGCTGAAAAACATTACACCAGGTAACCTGCAGTGTTGAAAATGTGTTTTCCGACGATGTTTGCTACCCTACAATCCGTCCTGCTCTGTAGTAAAATCAGCGAGAATTGACCGTCCTGTTGCTCCCATTGAAATGCATACAGCCTATTTAAAATCTAAAAATTAAAATTGTCCGTAGCCTGCTGTTGTTACCACTGTCCTGTTTGAAATGGATACTTACTAGCTAACTGACTGGATCAGAATCAGAAAGGGTTTTATTGCCAAATGTTGAGCAGGTTTACAACATTAGGAAATTGCTGCGGTGCTTCAGTGCAAACATACTGTCATAAATTACGCTTAAATAGACATGAAAAAATAAAAATAAGAATAAGAATTAAAAGTGCTAAGTAGATAGATATATACATGAGTGCAGGCGGTGATCAGTGCCAAACATGGAATGATGCCGTGAACACAGCGTAGGGTCACGTGGTAGTGGTGGGAACAGTCATACGGTTATTGTTCATGAATCCAACAGCAGAGGGGAAGAAACTGTTCTTATGGCGAGAGGTTTTGGTGCGAATGGACCGGAGCCTCCTGCCTGAGGGGAGCAGGTCAAACAGACTGTGTCCAGGGTGAGAAGGGTCAGCTGAGATCCGAGCTGCACGCCCCAGTGTCCTGGAGGTGTACAGGTCCTGCAGAGATGGGAGTCTGCAGCCAATCACCTTCTCAGCAGAGCGCACAACACGCTGCAGTCTCTGTTTGTCCCTGATAGTGGCTCCAGCGTACCACACGGTGATGGAGGAGGTGAGGATGGACTCGATGATTGCAGTGTAGAATTGCATCATCGTCCGTGTTGGCAGGTTGAATTTCTTCAGCTGCCTCAGGAAGTACATCCTCTGCTGGGCTTTCTTAATGACGGAGGTGATGGTGGGCTCCCACTTCAGGTCCTGGGTGATGGTGGTACCCAGGAAGCGGAATGAGTCCACAGAGGTGATGGGGGTGTCAGTCAGGATGATGGGGGGGAGTGGGGCTGTGTGCTTCCTGAAGTCCACAATAATCTCCACTGTCTTCTGGGCAGGTTGACTACAAGAAAGATGCTTAAGAGCCTCTCAAAAGAGAATGAACTGTATAGAGACTGATTGCGTCCAGAGGCGAAGCAGCGGTACTTGCAGAAAATAGCGTGCATTGGAAATGTGGACCCGTATGAAATACGGCCGTGGAGTAGAAACCCTGAAGACCAACCGCTACTGACGTAGCCTGACATATTTTCGTACCTTGTCTGTGGAGTCAGCGCGTATAAGTCGTCATTCAAACAAAGGTAAGTCAGCTCGAGTACTGCGTGTGAAATGCGTTTGATTTCCCTGCAAACATTCACATTAGTGCAGCATAAATTCATTCATGAGGGGAAATTACAGTGAGAACATGTGGAGGCTGTTAGAGGGATAACATAGTGAGTTCAGTGCATTGATGTGACATTGTCCTGAAGGATTTAGTTATTCTTTATGGTTAAAGAAATTGCACTAATTAATTCACATTTATCATAAATAATTCTAATTATACATCTTGCTTCCATATTTGTATCTTGTGTCACTAAAAATACATTTTATTTTAGTTTTATACATTGATTAATGACCTGCAGAATCTCCTTATCATATTAAGTGATTCATAATTGTCACTTTATGCTTTCTCCATCTTGACAGTGATGACATCCTTGCATTACGTGCTTTGGGTTCATTTTCTGCAGGCAGGTTTCTGACAGAGAACAGGCAGATTTACACTATAACCTGCAGCGTTCTATAGATGGACACATAAAGAAATGAAAAATTACATGTATGTGCTAACTTTCTAAACACTTTGTTACATTTATGATAAAGTAGATAAAACATATTTACGTCGGCCTTGGCTCATAGTTCTTGTCTTTAAATGAACTTTGTCTGTGTGTGTTTCAGGTGCTGCACTCTAAGACTGAATGAACCAGCATTGCAGCCATGGGTCACTGTGAGCATCACAGGGAAGGTTGAAGCCGCCCACTGCAGCTGTATGGCCGGAGTCGCAGAGACCTGCAGCCATGTCGCTGCTCTTCTGTTTAAAGTAGACGCAACAGTGTTGATCTGTGGCACAAGGACTGTTACAGATGAACCTGCATACTGGGTTTTGCTGGGTAATATGACCAAGATACAGCCAGAGGTTGGCCATAAGATGGACTTCTCCTCTTCAGCTGCCCAAAAAAAGGCTCTTGATCAAAACATAAACAGACCATCTGTATTGACAGGTAAAAGGAGCCGTCCTCAAAACAGAAAAATCCCACCTGCTACTGTGGAGGAGTTGTCACTGCTATTGGATACTTTCCTGGAACACAGTAAAGCTGTGGGTTGTGGGAATGACCCATAATGTTTTATCTAGGGGTCTAGATTTATGCCTGTAGTGCACTGCCGTGTAAATAATTTGCATTTACTGAATATCTACTGACTGAGTCCCACTGTTCAAAAGTTGAATAAAGAAACAAACTAATTTTTGCCTCTTTTTTAAATTAAAACCACTTTATAGAGCATCACATCAGTTACAGTGTAGAATCCATGTCATTTATAGTTTACAAATGACAAAATGTTTACACCAAATCATGAGTGTTTACATGATATCACCCACTACTAACATTACTTTATTTACTGTATCTTTTGAAAAAATACAGCAATTTTAACAGCACAAGACTTAAGAATATTTAACAGGAGCAGGTTTCATTCTTCCCTGGTTTTATTATCACACTGTTCACCAAAACGCAGCAAACCTTCACCATCTTATCCAGAAGGGTCACCTCTTCACCCTCACATGGAAGTAGTAATCTGATTGGCATGGTGGTATGTTTGAAGCAGGTCCCTCGTGTAGCGCTGGAAACCAGTCACGATGTGTTTCATCCATTTCATAGGCTGGTTTGCTGCAACAATGCCAAATAATTAGCAACTCTATAAATAGAAGGTAGTTCTGCAAAATCACTCAGTAGGATGTTTGTTCTAATTTGCTATGAGCTCAGAGCGCATAGAAAATAAAACTAATAGGCTATAAAGAGTGATATGAACATATTTAGAACTTACCGGAATGAAAATGTCTGGAGCACCAACAGATATTTGGAGATGGAAGAGAACTGCACGTCAGCTCGTCTCACAGCTGCTATCCAGGCTGGACGCCTTCGTCTGGTAACATCGATACACGAGCTGCCTCATGTTGCTTCCAGGTTGGGAAAGAATGAAAAGATAAACCATTTTCAAGCTTATTCTCTTGCCGGTCGTGTGATCGAACATTGCAGCCGACCACACAGCAAATACGAACCATGGCTGTTGTGTGTGCCTTCGCTCCCTTTTCACTTGCGCTAGACCCCCAAAATGGCAGATCGGGCCAAAATCCTTTCCACGCCCACCCCCGTGACATCACGCTCCAAAGCCCTATAGTATTTTTTTCATGTTAATGTAATTTTTCATCTAATTGAATACAATCTATTTGTGTATGATTGTCAGTCCAAAGAGGGAGAGAGGAAAGAGAGGAACGTGAGGAGAAGCACAAGGTGAGGAAGAACCAGGTAAGCATACAGACAGGGAGCAGTGACAGGCACAACAGAAACTGTTAAACTGACAAAGAAAAAAAACCTGATTTTACTCACAATCAGGAAGTTGTGTCCTCCCTATATTAAAGCTGCTGTACAGAACCTGCAAAACAAACTGGGTTGAAACATTTTTGACCCTCTTTAACAACATTCCAACATAACATGATCATTGATCGGGGAGATTAAAATTAATTATATATTTTTATGTGGTTCAGCCACAACTCTACTAAAACCTCAGCCAGTAATAGGTAGGCTAACTTTTGGACCGTCCAGTTGTCTGTATGACTGCCGCAGTACGTGCACCACATTTGCACACTATCAGAAAGCACCAAACAGCCCTGGTGGCGTGAGGAGCTGTAAAGAGAAGCAGAAGCTCTGTTTCTAAAAATGTTTTAAGCTTGTTTCAAAGATTCTGTACTGCAGCTTTAAATGTTTTCCAAAAGCACACAGACACTTATCAGTGTTTCTCACACTTTTTACAGTGTGGACCACCTGATAAAAATGTCAAGCTATCCTAAGGACCACTATGAAAGCATGAAACTCATAAATCTTACAACACAAAATTAGTATTATTAAATTAGTAAAATTAGCATCTGCAGTAAAGATTTTTTCATACATTGTATACATTCTACCACAGGCAAAGTTGCCTCCATTTTTATATATATTTTTTAAATATTTTGTAAAAATGTATTTGTAATAATTTATTCTGTTTCGGGAGTGTTTTTTATGCATCTGTATTATATTATACACACACATTAAAAGTGAATCTCTGTCCAAAAAATGCACTCAGTTTACTTTTTACTCACTGTGAGCATCATTCATTATTCTCCCCCAGTAATTAAGGTTAGGATATGTATTTCTTTTATTCTAATCCATTCTTCTTTTGCAGCATTTAAATAACCTTTATCAGATTTGATGGTTTTGTTACAGACTTTTCAAAAATAGTGTTTTGCTTTTCTTTCACAAATGTTGGGATTAAATTGTGTTAAAATGTACAAAACAGTGATGTCATGTTTTGTGACGAGGACCCAGGCACAGAGAGACTTGATGAATTTAAGAATCTTATGATTTAATAAAGAAATTTGCAGTCTTGCACAGAGATGGTAAAATTATGATGACTGATAACGGAGACGAAGACAACAGACGATGAGGACAGGGAGGAACAGGGGTTTAAATGCACCAAGGAGACAGTCAGAGAGAACTCGGGACAACTGGAGGCATTTAGGGATGCAGGGACTGACAGAGATGGGGAAGAAGTCTCATTGTGACAAGTAAAGTTTATCTTGCCTGGCTGGGCAGCTCTCCTGGTGCTCAGCACCCCCAAAGCTCTGATCCTAGAATCGCCCCTGTTTCAACTACTTATTGTTTCAAACTTAACTATCTAATACAATGAACTTAAATGCGAGAGTTGCCTATGATGGCAGCTGCAATCATTGTAGAACTCCACAAACATCACGTGTTGTTTTCCACATGTAAGATCAGCAAACATACAGAAACTTCCTGTTGCCACACACGGCCTCTAAAATCTCTTCCACGCTTTCTGTCTGAAGTCCACTCTCTGTGTCGGATCCACAGGAAACAACAAGATCTTATTAACATGGTTTTCAATGTGTCTCCTTACAAAAAGTCCAACCAATGAACAAATGTGTGTATTTGTGGAGGCCGAACAAAAGCATGACACATTTCTCTGTTTCTATAAACTGGAGTCAAACACAAATATGAAGAGTTTCACTGACAGACTCCAAAATGCCCCCACAGTGGATCAAAGGGAAATCCTACAGTGTGGCCAGAGACTCTTAATGGCTCCAACATCAACACATCCACAATGTTGGATCCAGTTCTGCCTCACAGAGTTACTAAGACACACCCTCTGCCAGCATCACAACAGCTCCACCTGCCTCCTCAGCATCTGTACACCTGAAGAGAAAAGAAAGGCTCCAACAGCTCAAATCTACAAAGGATTCATGAAGTTTCATCCAACAATAACATGTTTGCCTTCCACAGTGTGCTGTTAGACACCACTGAACCTCTTCCATTTCAAAAAGAGCAGCTTGGGAACATTTTGGCTCCAAACACTTTGTGTTTAAGTTCTTTGTTTTCTTTGTGAAGCCGACAACATCTGGAGCTTTTTGACTCATAGAAACATCATTTTGTTCTTTAGATGACAGCAGATTGGGACTGAATAATCAATCACTATCAAACCAATAAAGACAAAAATGCTGATTTTACAGGAACTTTGTTGGAGAAGCTGTAAAGACATGAAACTGGTAGAGATCCCAAACCAGTTGATAGTGCTGGTTATTCCAAATAAAGCTGTTTCCATTTGAGATGAAATGACTTTCTGTCCTGATATATAATAAAGATGTTGTTGTTTTTGAGCCCCTGTATTAAAAGTAGTTTAACGTCAGCTTGAGTTTGATGTCTTTATGTCAAAGCTGCTCATGATGTTGAGCTGCTGATGCAATAAAAACAGTGAAAAATCTGCCTCAATATAAAAGCATGTAGTCCAGACTTAAATGTAGCCTGTTGTTAGCTGAGGTCCACACACAGTGTTTGACAGTGTAAAGTGTGTGAAAGGGCTGCTGGTGGAGCTCACTAGGATGAGCAGGTGACCATGTGCCACGAGGTGGAGAGCAGCTGGCCTGGTTTGATTCTGACCCGGGCCACGCCCCCTTTCTCTCTCCCTCTGCTTTGCTGTCACTTATCTTCACTGCTCTGTCCAATAAAGCTGAAAAAGGCCCCAAATCAAAGAAATCTGCTGCAGCCTCTGAAATGTCTTCTGTTTCCTTCCAGAGGCCGACGGCTTTTTCACCGTCATACATACATGAAACTATCAAAGCTGACAATCATTTCATTCCAATAACATCTAATGGTTCATATATATAGACACAGGACTACAAGTAAATGGCTCTCAGCATCTGGCTGTGGTAACAAATGTCCCTGTTTTGTGTTCAAATTGTGTGCATGTTTTAGACGTGTGCCACATGTAGAAACACAAAAATCCCACGATGACACAAAGATGTGTTTGACACAACTGTGCAGCTGTAAGTTGTTTCTAATGATTCATTGAAGCTCTTCTAACATTCTGGAGACGATCAGTACATGAATCTGTTCAACACGACAACAATTTGACTCATGAAGCATGAGATTCTGTTTGTCATCTTGTCCAAGTCACTAGTAAGATGAAAGTGACACATAGACTAGTGGACGAATATTATTTTGGAGGACAGATGGTTGCATCATAGAGGAGAAAACAGGATGCTGATGAGGGGTCTTGAATGAGTGAGCTGATTGTTGAGTTTCTGATGTGTGAAGAAGTTTTAACATGGCACACATTTGGTTACATGAGAAGAAAGTCGTTATGTGATGAGACAACAGGGTTCTGTTGTGTGGTGTGAGGTGTGTGGCTGAGTGGATGAATGTTTGAGATTAATCTGGCTGATGATTTGTCTTTTGTTGCAAAGTTGAACCTGCCAGTTAGGTTTGGTATGATTTCCCCTCCTGGGATGAAGAACACGTGTCATGACTTAACAAGGCCTTTCTTTCTTTTTTCCTTTTTGTTTTCTTACTTTCACAGTGCACTGAAAGTTTGTTGCTAAATCTCTGTCATTTAAAGCACATCTGAACATTTGAACAGGAAGAACTACACAACATGTTGTTGGGAACGGTTGCAAAGTGAGTTTCTCCAAAATTAAAATGGGTTCAGGAGAAAGCCACTTATTGGGACAATTAGGAAGCGAGTCCCTGTCTGAAAGGATTCAGCGGTGATCCAGTCTAAATTCTTTTTCTTTTTTTGAAATGGCGTCATATTGCTGAGGGTGGAAACGAAATGCGACGATAGATTCCACTATCAGCACTGAATGAATAAATGAATAAAAAACGAGTGAAAAAAATGGGGAACTGACTGGACTGCTGAAAGCTGACAAGAGTTGACTGACTTAACACCACTATGCAAAGGTTAACCCCCACCCAGATGTGACAAAGGGGTGGATGTATCTCTGTGTGTGTCTTTTGTTGCAGGAGCAGCAGGAGACCAGAGGAGGAAACTTTGGGTCACATGACTGTGTGAACTCTGCAAATTTAAGCTTTTAGCTGTAATTTTTCTGTGTGTCTGTGAATTTACCAGCAGTGTGTTATTCATGATCCTGTATTACTCACAATGCAGACGTCACTGTGAGAAAGTGTGTATTCACCTGCGCAGCGCTAACATTTACATTACTTTTCTACAGCAGAGGGTTAATCATGTGATTTGATCACGTGATTTACAGCAGGACACAACTTAATAATGTTTTTCTACCACAGGATTACTGAGTTTTTGTGTGAAGGAAACTGTGTTGACAGGCTGCATGTTGGTGATGAAATTACACTGTGTTGTTGAGGAATGTGAATATTACAGTGGAGATGTGAATACAGTGTGAGAGACATCCTGTGTTGAAGCCAGTGTTACTTCTTTTACAGCAGAGTGTTAACTTTATAACCTTTTACAGCACCTCTGGAGTCTGGTGACCCAGGCCTGACCTAGGATGCTACTGCTAATGTTTCTCTAATGTGCTTGTAAAGGATTCAGCACAGACAGACAAGTGACAACTGAGCAGATGTGCAGGGTTATAGAATAGTTAAAATGGGGCTCATTATCTGACCACTATTGAGCTCATAGTGATGAAACAAGTGAGTGACGAACTTAAGGAAAGTCACTGATTACAATGTGGGATGAATTTGAGATGATCGATGATTTGGAGCAAATTATGGCACAAAAGCAGGAGTTTAATGATTTAGAATAAACCTGCAATGATACTTGTCTCTGTGATGCTGAATACTTTATTACTCTTATGAGCTACAGTTGTTTGCAAATGTGAAGTTTGTTTTAACTTACGGGGTTTTGTCTACAGGCAAGGATACAGGCTCCGGGTGGAGCTGGGAGTTGAACAATCTTAACATTTAACCACTGACTAATGTTTCTTTGACACAGGGTTACAGGTTTGGAGTGGAGCTGCTCCAAGAGAAACCCTGGAGAATTTTTCAGAGAGAATGTGCAACATTCTTGTGCATGTCTCATTGTGTGGAGTTGACACATGGCGAGAGCCGTGTGGCAAAAGAGGAGTGTCAATATTTTAACTTGCAGATGTTGTGATGTGCCCTGAGAAGGAGTGACTGAAGGAGATCATCCACAAGATGGAAGCTGAGGCCTGGAGAGAGGCTTCAGGAGGATCATAGAGGAGCAGAGATCAGCTTCAGCACAGCAGACATCCCACAGTGAGCTGTGCTACTGAGCTTCCAGAAGATCGTCGAGAGGAGACTTTGAACAGCAAACAACCAGAAGGAGTGAAAGAGATTCAACGTTGACGTTGAGGAAGACAACTAGGGTGTACGATGTGCTCTGCCCTAATTCTTCAGCGGCGTTGGAACAGAAGCAGAAGGATGAAGGGAGCGTGCCAAGCTCTAATCGACGGTGCAGAAGTTCAGCGATGGAATTGTGATTCTGTGAACAGCACAGACGCCAGGGGACTGGGAAATAGCTGACAGCACTTTTCCCAAGGATGGAGATCACCTAAAGTGTGTCACTTTTCCATGCAGACTTGATACTGCAGAGGGGCTTTTGTTTACATTTGCATCATGTGTTACACTTTTTTAATCTTTAATTTTAAATTGAAACTAACATTTAAAAACATTTGGTACAATGTGGAAAGAGGAAGAGTATTTCCAGCAGGAGCAGAAACGTCTGACTCAGCATGACGATGCTGTTGGTGGATACTGAAGAGCTCAGCCTGTCAAGACAGGATTAGGTTATCGTTTTTAAACATGTTTATTCAATTATATTCTGAGGCCAGTTATCTGGTATAATCTTTGGAAGTCTATTAAAATAAAAATAAAATCAGATGTGTGGTCTTTTGGTTGTTTTTGTTTTGTTCAATAAGCAGATGTTGGTGTTTCAGCAATGCAGTAACTTAAGTTTAAAAGGCTTGTTAGAAACTATGAAACACATCATACAGACTTGTGGACATTAGAAGACGACTAATAATCATCATGAATAAGACTAAAGGCAGGAAGGTGTCCTTTATAACTAATAATATTAATAACTAATAATATTAATATCATAGTCTGTCTGCAGCTGAGACAATACAAACTCAAACTGTGGGGAGAAGATTATATCACTTCAGTTTAAATTGACCTTAAGTGCCACATTTTCACAGACTTCTTTATTTACAGCATTTTTTACGTGCTGTATAGATTATACAGTTAGGTCCATAAATATCTGGACAGAGAGAACTTAATTTCTGATTTTGGTTCTGTACATACACTAAAATCAATTTTAAATGAAACAACTCAGATGTGTTTGAAGTGCAGACTTTCAGCTTTAATTCAGGGGGTTGAACAAAGAGATGCAGAAAAATGTGAGGAACTAAAGCATGTTTAACACAATCCCTTCATTTCAGGGGAAATGTAGAGGAAAAATTAGAAAAATTAAATAACTTAATTAAATTAATTAAATAATAAGATTGTCAGCTGGTAACCAGCTGGTAACCAGCTCCATGCGACCGCTTATCCTGGTCCCAGTGTTAGGGTCAGTGAATCCAGTTAACAGAAAGATATCCTGGATATACTTGACTGACTTTTTAGACTCAAGATTAATAATCATAATAAAAATTATAGTCTAACATCCAGAAGTCTGTACGATGTGTTTCATTACGTCTAACAAGCCTTGTACAGTTAAAGCTAACAGTTACTACATGACTGAAACACCAACATTATCTCTTTTATTAAAACATGCATATTAGGGCTGGCATCGTCACTCATGTCTAGAATCGATTTGATTCAATTTGATTCAATTTGAATCAATTTGAATCGGGGAAATTTTGTCTCAGACAGTCAGAAATATTATAATTCAGGTCATGCATCAGTACATTTCTATATTTTTATATCTATAAAAAGAAATCTGACACTTGCCAGACTTTATCAAAGGTGTGAGCGTCACAGCAGATGCCTTTGTGTCAAAGTAGCTGAGGATAAAACAGAAAAACATGAAGGTTTTCCTGGCCTGGGATTTTATACAAATATTCTGCAGTACATCAAAAACGAAAGAAAACCATTAATGAACATATGAACATTACCTGATGCTGCTGACGTGAAGCAGAGCAAAGTTACAGAGGTTTGATTACAGACACAGCTGAGCATTTTGCAATTTTGCATCATTTTAAAAAGTTTAAATTTGTTCAGTATTGAACGGCAGAAATGAGGCTTTGTTTTCAGAAGTAAGTAAAAGAAAAAATAGCTGCCGACAGGCTGTAAGAACGGTAGACTTGTGCGTAACAAGCAAGCGAATAATGCAGAAAACAGGAAACTGTTCTTGAAGTACAGAGAGAGAGAGAGAGAGAGAGAGAGAGCTGTGCATGAAGTGTGATTTTATCCTGGTGGCAGCAAAACAATCAGAGGGAATTCATGACGATGTTTATGTGAAGCGTAGTTTGGAGCTTCTTTTGCTGCTGGTTTACTCAATATTGTTTGGAGAGAGATCAAACCTGCAGCTTCAGAATCAGCGCAAAAAGGGCGTAAACACAAAGCGCGGAGCTGCCGAAACATCAGAATCAGCGAGCTGTCGGCTTTCAGCTCGTGTCCGTGCAGTCAGGTGAGAAAGTCACATCTCACTGATTCTGATGCGTCGGCGGCTCCGCGCTTTGTGTTTACGTCTTTGTGCAGAATCCGTGTTCCTGCTCTCATTTACTGTTTTAGCTGTTTGGTGGTTGTTGAAATTTTGGGAGGTTTAACCTGAGATTCTGGCGTTTTGGCCAAAATGAATTTATATTAAAAAATCGATTCAGGGTTTTAATGAATCGATATCATGTTATCCAAGCGAGAATCAATTTTAATCGATAAATCGATAATCAAAACCACCCCTGATGCATATACACGGGTCACACTGCTTATTGAAACCCCCCAAACATCAGATCTGAATCAGACAGGTTTCTGTTTTTTGTTTTCAAAGTTTAGACTTTGCTTCTATTGGACTTTTTATCAGTAACACGGGCTTACTTTCTGCAGGAACAGTTGAACCTAACATAAACAAATAACTCCAGAGCTGATAGTCAGCAGGGGGTTTACAAGTTGTGTGCCGCGTTGTCGGCGGTATAAGCTCGACCACTTGCAAGGTGAGCTGGCAGACATCACTGAACTCATCAGAGATGATTAGGTTCATTTTGACAAAGTGAGCAGATATTTAATCTCCTAGGACCTGGCGTCCACATATGTGGACATCACATTTTGGGTTGTTTAGACCAAAATACTACATTTTGCTCTACAAGTGCCTGATATCCACTCACAAGGATGTTACACTGCCAGTGTGCTATTGACATTTTAGACAAATATCCTCATATGTGGCTCTCATTTTTCTCAGAAACAAAAATTTGGTAAAAAAATATAAATAAACCTGGTAATTCTTTGTTTTTACATTCATCAGGTCCCAACCAGCCCAAATATCAAAGAGAAATTAAAAATGAATGCCACGGAGGAGTTTGGGTCTTAGGAGGTTAAAGATTGTGCCACTACATTCTTGTCTAGAAGATATTAAAGTGTATTTGGTGACACACACAAAAGGGTAAAGTTTAAGTATAGTTTGGGTCCACACATGTCCAAACCCTGGTGTGTAGGCCTACTTAGTTTTGAGGAATTGTCATGGGACCGGGGTCTGGGTGACCCAGGGCCTGTAAGAAGTTATGGACATGTGTGTTTTTGGTGCTGCTGTCTCCTGTTTCCATGTTTGTGTATCTAGGTGTGTGTGTGTGTGTGGGTGTGTCAGCCAGGAGCCTGGCCACACCTGCGGAGGAGAATTACTCACACCTGCAGCTGATCAAGCCTCGTCAGAGGAGCTACTTAGGAGTGTGGTGGAGCTGTCTCCGATGCTGGATCATTGCGTAACTTCACGTTAGTCTCTTGGCGAGTTAGTTAAGGTTAGTCTGCTGCATTGTGGCGTTGCTGACGGCTGCCTCTTTGTTATTCCCCAGGAGGAGTGTGGAGGCGAGAGGACAGCGAGCACGGGGTGCTCAGACACTGAGGAGCGGAGACAAAGAACACTAACACTGGCAAGAGGACATGTCAGAGTCGGGAACGCACTGGGGATTTATTGTTGTTTGGATTATTTTGCATTACTGTAAATAAATGCACTGACCTCATCAAAGAGTCCAGCATTTGGGTCCTCCTTCCCCTCATCATAGCCTGCCACGCAGGCCGTGACAGAAAAGCCCACTAAAAGAACGCCCAAAGCAATGCTTTTGACTTGGTCAGCATTGACCCCGCCCCCTGACTTTGATGAGTGAAGCTGACAAAATGTGGGAAAGTTCAAGGGGGCCGAATACTTTTGAAAGCCACTGTAAAGTTCACTATCAGTAACATCATAGCACCACCCAGCTGTATAGAAACTCCGTCATGCTAGCTAGTAGCAGTACGAGATATTGTAACTGACTGTAAAAAGTCAGCACAAGGAAAATAAACTCCACCTAAACTTGGTTTATATCTGACCCAGATAGACTGCAGGTCATAACTTCTTACCTGAAGTTCAGTTCACCTGACACTCGGACCGGCGGCCGCCTCGGGTCTCTGCTCCTCCTGCCTCCCCTTTCCCTCATCCACCTGCTGCCTCTGTGGAAGCTCCGCCATAGCCACCACCAAACAACTGACTTATTTTTACACATCGACCAGCATCCGGCCAATCCACCACCTTCCATCGTTTATACCGTTACAAAAAAATTAAAAAAACATCATCGGTCCATAAAAACGAAAAATCACCATCAGTATGCCCGATGGCCAGTCCAGCTATGGTCGTGCCATCAGTTAACCCTTCACGTGCCAGCTGTTACACGCGTGCCCAGGGTTGCCGACCCCTGCTCTAAAGCATCTGATTTGGATTCCTGAGATCAAATATATTTTCCTTTGGCTTTGTTTTCTTCCCATTTGTGGCTTTAATGTAGTGTTACATCCTGTTTGTTTGCTTCCATCTGTATACATGTCCAGATTCACTGTTATGTTTCTATTCTTACATTGCTGTGTGATCACTGTTCCCTCTGCTGACTGATGTGACCTTTTGTATCTTACACTGATACTTGTCATATTTGTATCTGCGCCTAAAAGATAAAAAGTTTTCCATGCTAAAACACAGCTCCACCTCCTGCAGTTCTCCCTCTGAACCACTAGATGTCTCTGTAGCCAAGTACAGGATAGGGTAGGGGAAATTAAAGTAAGATGGAGAGAATGGGCCAATAGCTAAATTCGTAGGAGAGATAAAGTGAGTTGCGTGGAGAAGAATGACTGGAGTCACAGGTAAAGTTGCTATGAACTGTATTAAACTATTTAGCAACAATTTAACAGCATTTCATGAACAGGAATGAAAACATAAAATAAAATACAGTGACAGCAATAATAATAACAATCAGAATCCTATCTGAGCTCAGATATGTCAGTCTTGCCGGCTTAATAGTCAGTGTTTAGTCAAGTCAAATCCAATAGGTCAAAAGTTTGTGATTGGTGCGATTTCGTCCTACCGCACTGTTGCAATTGTTCGTGAGAGAAGAGCAACCTGCCCTTCTGGATATTTGCTCAATTTATCAAGTTAATAGTTATTTTCCAGCAAAAAGCTTGGCGGTGAAAATCAGCGATGGTCTCGTGCACCTCCGTCTCTCTCTGTGTCTGAGCACGTGACGGTACAGACCAGGGGAAGGCGGGGCTTGTTCCTGCCTAACCAGTAGGGGTGTTAAATATACTCTTTGGGTTTTATTCTTATATTTATAGTATTTATCTTTTATTATTGATTTATTTTTGATCAACTCAGTGATTAACAGAGTAATGATGAATCACAATTAACAATAACAATGTTGTAGTGCATTACTGAGTCGTGTAAACTCACTGGGTTACATCTCTGTTATCTAAATGAAGACGTGCAGCACAGCAACCACAGCAGCGCTCAGATCACACGTGTCCTGTTATTATGTATAAAAGCATGAAACAGGTGAGACAGGTGGGATCAATATTAATGTTGTGGAAATATATGAAAAAGCAACAGAAGAGTGAAAACATTTCGTGTTTCTAGAAAGATCTTTCAGCTCACAGCTGCTCACAGACTGTATTTACAAGTGACAAACTGCAACTCTACAGTACATCTACAGTATATATCAAATATATTCTGTATTCAAATCTATTGAGTGATGTTTGAAAGTCTTTCCAGGTGAGTTTGATCCAGGAGGGTCTGAAGCCAGAGTCAGACAGAGACTGTGCAGAGACTGTAGAAGGACAGAGCAGCAGCAGAGCAGTCCAGATACACTGATGATCCTCTGTCAGATCCAGAGGGACACACAGGGATGATGCTGGACTCTACATTGTGTCTGACAGTGGAGCTGTTCTCAGAGCAGTTCACTCTGCAGCACTGACAGTCATCTGCACTTCTTCTCATTCCTCTGTCAGTCACTGCTGGATGAAGCTCTCCTCTCCACCTCCCAGTAACATGGCCCAGTCAGAGCGTCTCTACACACAAGCTGCTGCTGCTTCAACCTCTCTGGATCATCAGGACACAGCTCCTCCTCTCTCAGCACACACACCGTCCTGTTTACCATCATCACCTCCACCTGCAGAGAGAAGAAGGAAGAGCAGAGGAGATAAACGAGTGTTTCCAGAGACTCTTCATCAGCTGTCAGTCAGTGATGCAGCACATCCAGTATAAAGAGCAGCAGGGACTTCAGTGCTGGGACTGTACTAGGACTCATTGTTGCTTCACTTTTTCTAATCTTTGGATTTTCATTGAAGTTGATGAAAATGTTTTTCCCTCCTAGTTTGAGTTTGGACTTTCATTCATTAGAAGTACCTTGGTGTGTCCACTCTGAGCTCAGTAGGAACCCCAACAACAAGCCCAACAATCCAGATGGACGGTTCCAGCTGTTCACTGGAGGAATTCCATCCAAACATCTGCTCTCACTAAATTCTTCCTCACCTACAGACTGTGTTCTTCACTGCTTTAAACTTGGAAATGAATGCAGTCATTGGTCTGCGTGCTGCTTTGTTCAGAGAGCTGATTGGCTGTTGACACTGTTTGATCAGAGCGTGTCAGCTGTTACTATGGTGACCATAAAGGTGAGAAACAGGAAGTGTTTGTGTCCAATCCTGAAGCCTGTCACCATTCTCCTCTCACAGCTTCACTGAGAAGCTGCAGCTTTACAGGAAACACTGGATCTTTGTTTCATACTGACTGTGTTTAGTACAATACTGCTGACAGCACCACCCACTCACTCCATCACTCTACTTACAGCAGCCACTCCAGTCTGTAGTCTGGACTCTCCTTAAGATCAGACAGCTGATTCACATCTGGATCTTTCAGGTTGTTTCCCCACAGGTCCAGCTCTCTCAGATGGGAGGGGTTGGACTTCAGTGCTGCTGCCAGATAATCACAGCTGATCTCTGACAAACCACAGTCGATCAATCTGTATAAAGAATGAAAGATGTAAGTTTATTAGACAAAGTGTGAGCTTGAAATCATTCAGTGTTTCATCATCTGTTCAGAGCTGAAGAAGGTTCAGAATGTAGAAGTTTAGAAAATGGAAACTCCAAACAGTTGAAGCCAACAGGAAGCAGCTTCAAACAGGAAACTGTGCAGAGTTTCAGACTATATGTCCTGATGCAGCCAGTTGGATTTTGGAGATTTGAATCTCTGTTCTGTGACTAAGTCCTTGAATCATTTCTTCAAGTTGGTCCAACAAGACAGACTAAGTATTGGACATGTGTTGTGGCTCCATTAGGGGAGCTTCTAAATGTGATGTGATGGCCCCTCTGGCTCTGTCAGGTCACAGAACTGAAGAGAGCTCAAACTGGGCACACAGTTGTTCCAGTCTGGACCAAAGACTCTCCAGGAAACCACACAGATGCTTCACTCCTGAATCCTGCAGCTTTTTGTTGTAGCTCAGGTCCAGCTGTCTCAGATGGGAGGGGTTGGACTTCAGTGCTGCTGCCAGATAATCACAGCTGATCTCTGACAAACCACAGTCCATCAATCTGTATAAAGAATGAAAGATGTTTATTACACAAAGTGTGAGCTTGAAATCATTCAGTGTTTCATCATCTGTTCAGAGCTGAAGAAGGTTCAGAATGTAGAAGTTTAGAAAATGGAAACTCCAAACAGCTGAAGCCAACAGGAAGCAGCTTCAAACAAACACAACAAGAAAAAAAACTCTGAATGTTTCACATTAAAGTTGTACATTTATCATAAAAACAGGACAAAGACTTGAAAAAGTCGTGTTTTTCCTTCCAGGAACCACAAGGCTTCACTTTTAAAGGTGAAGTGTGAAAGAAATGGACATATTTGAAGTCCAACACCTTTTTCCAGTCACATTATTAAAGCAGACAAACTACAAGCTCATTTTCATTCCAACAAGTCATCTTCTGACCTGGACTAACAACACTGGTCTCTATGTGCAGCTGGCTGTGAGACCAGTGCTCAGGGAGCGTCTACAAAGTGCAACACTGAAAGAACATCACACACTCATTTGCTTCCATCATCCAACCTGAAGAGGAAACAGAGACGGCTCCCCTTCAAAGTAAAAGCTGCTCCTTTTGGACACAGTATCAAAGAAAGTCTACAGTATAACATAGAAAAGACAGAACAAAGTTTTGGTTGTTTTTAAATTGTGCAGAAATGAAACTACACTATGCTCAATTATGTGACAGACATTTCATCCCATTCCAGTTTGGCCTCATCCTGGGCCGGATTATCCAGCACACACTCTGACCACAGGCCCAGGGGCCACGCACAGCTGGGCTCCATCCAAGAGACAGGAAACAAACCAACACAATAACAAAAAGCACCATGTGATCTTCTTACATCTTCAAGACAAACATAGTAAAAACATGAGCATATTTGTTTCCTGATAAAATGATGTGACAGGTAGAACAGAGTAAAGTGGTGGTGTTACAGCCTTTCTCCCCTCTGCTGCCGAGGCTGTTAGTCTCTCCCAAACTCAGCTACAGGACTTCCAAATGAATGAAAGCAGCAGAAGTGGCTTTACAAATGAAAGAGGAAGAGGAGAAGAAGAGGAGAGGGAGGCCACCCTGACCATCACTCCAGCTGAAAACATCACACTTCCATTAAAGTTGGTGAGAAAATGTTGAGCAGGATGAGCTGCTGGCTAATCTGGAGGCTGTAGCAGCAGCTCACAGTCACAGTGGATTTCCACTCATGAAAAAGCTCTGGCTGCTTCATTTCTCATCTCATATCAGAGACTTTAATGCTTCACTGAAGCTGTACTGTGATGCTTCCATATTCCAGTGAGACCTCCATAATGATTTCAGCTGTTCTGTACACACACTGTGTGCCCTGTATGGCTCAAAGTCTCTGCAGCCTGTTTTTATCTGCTATCATCAGATCTTCATCATCCTCATTCACATCCCTCACACACTCTACAGCCTCATCAGCACTGACTTCATCTTCACTGACTGATGGAGCACAACATGAACCTGTGGAGGCTGAAACACTGTCCTGTCAAACATCTCCCCGTCACCACTCCACTTCTGTCAGCCTTTAAATGAACCCTGCTCAAGTCTGTCACTTCTGTTTGGAGCCAAAAGGAAAAACTGTTGTTCAGTCGTTTGGAAAGACAACATTTCTGAAAGCGCTCAAACTTCTTCACATTTGTCTTCAGACACATCATGAACATTTAGGAACTAAAGAAAGTTTCAAACATCAATCAAAGACCTGAAATATAGAAAAACAACAACAGCCGCAGTCAGTGAACTCACCTCAGAGTCTCCAGTCCACAGTTTGGACTCTCCAGTCCAGCACACAGAAGCTTCATCCCGGAGTCCTTGACATCATCATTTCCACTCATGTCCAGCTCTGTCAGATGGGAGGGGTTGGACTTCAGAGCTGAGGCCACAACTTCACAGTGAGACTCTGAGAGTCCACACCGAGTCAGTCTGTGATGATAGAAAATATGAAATGTGTTATTAAAAAAGCAGAAAATCTGCATTATAAACACAGACTGAATGTATATGAAGACAAAACAGAGTGAGGTCATAATCTGATGAATTTGCTCTTCACATCTGTGCTTCAGCTCCTCTTACTGTGTTTGACATGACACAACGATTGAGTCTCTCTCAGACCTGCAGACTTTTAATGAGAATCTTTGTTTGGCTTTAATCTGCAGATGAAGAAGGAAGATGGTGTCACATTTAGGCTTCCATAATATCCACAGTCTGGCACTGAGATCTGATCCAGAGTCAGAGTGAAGACACACATTTGGACTGTTTCCTGTTTTGACTCCAGAACATTTTGAATGAGTTCAGCTCAGTGAAGAGTTCCAGCTGGAAAGATGATCTCTGTTTGCTACCTGCTGTCAGGTACGACTGTTCACGTCCACACGCAGGAAAAACCTGCTGACTGTTACCAAACGGAGCAGAAATCTCATCACTGGACAATAATGATGAATGAACTCAGAGCTGCTGATATCAGATCTGATTTCAGGGGAACTAAACACAGAAATGATTGGCTCATGTGAATTTTTTGAGCCATTATCTTCTGGTGTGTCGCTAGTTGGCAGAAAATGATTTGTATTCCTGTTCAGGGCTTCAGTGTTTATGAGTCCAGATCCAGGTCACAGCAAGTCAAAATGATGTTACCTGTCTGTGTCCAGCAGCAGCCTGTATTCACTTTGAATATTGTTATAACCTGACATGGATCAGTTTGTCTTTGATTGGTTTGTAAATGTCACTGTTTCCATTGGACCTGAGTGACGTACAAAGACAGAGAGGGAGAGAAAGGAGAGAGAGGATGGAGACAGCAAAGAGAGAGCAAACACAAACAGGTGAGAGTGGACAGGTGACCAAGGTCAGCAACCAATCAGAGAGCTTCTGTTTGACCCACAGTCACTGATGATGACTGCACATAACCAAGCAGTGTGTTACTCTGATATCAAATATGGATCCTGCTCTTATAATAATGATCATCAGATGATATTATTGTGTTATTTTGTAGCTGAATACGATGTTTGTGTGATTATCAGTGAAAGAAGCAGTGAGGAGGATGGAGAGAGAGAGAGGACAGAGAGTGAAGTTAGAAACACTAAAAGGATTTTTCATGGATTTCATGGATGATTTGAGTGATTTCCAGCAGGACACTTAAACATGTCAGTGGACGTCCTAAAGAACATATTCACTGATATGAAACGTGTCATTGAACAGGATTAATATCAGTGGAAACATTGTGGAAACAGCTGTGACTGCATGGATGTGACACACTTCAAATCTGTTCTCCACTCTTGGATTTGGGATCCATGGAGATGCTGCTGAGTCTGTACAATAAAGGAATGGTGTGGAAGGTTGCAGCGTACGGACACAAACACTTTGTGGTTACAATCTGATTTTATTTTCAACATTAAACTACTAACCTACACTGATCAATGATGTTAATGATCACATCTGGACTCACCGAGCCTTTCTGCAGTTCCTCACAGCTGGAATCAGTCTCCGTCGTCCCCGCTCTGATGTGTTGTACTTCTGCAGGTCCAACTCATCCAGAACCTCCTCTGACATCTGCAGCATGAAGGCCAGAGCTGAGCACTGGATCTCAGAGAGTTCCTTCTCTGATCTGTTCTCTGACTTCAGGAACTCTTGGATCTCCTGATGTACTGATAGGTCGTTCATCTCCGTCAGACAGTGGAAGATGTTGATGCTTCTGTCAGGAGAGATTTCATCACTGTTCATCTTCTTCAGGTTGTTGATGACTCTCTGGATGGTTCCTGGACTGATCTCTGTCTGCCCCAGCAGACCTACTAAGAGTCTCTGGTTGGACTCCAGACAGAGGCCATGAAGGAAGCGAACAAACAGGTCCAGGTGGCCATTTTTACTCTGGAGGGATTTCTCCATGACTCTCCTCAGAAATACATCAAGTGATTGGAGATCTTCGTCATCGAAAACACTGGAAATTATCTTGGTCAAAGATTTTGATTTAAGGAAGTTCTTCAGCACCTTTGTCTTCCTGTCGGTGTGACAGTGGAACATGTAGACAGCAGCCAGAAACTCCTGAATGCTCAGATGAACAAAGCAGTAGACTGGTTTCTGGAAGATCACACACTCTCTTTTGAAGATCTCTGTACAAACTCCTGAGTACACCGAGGCCTCTGTCACATCCAGACCACACTGCTCCAGGTCTTCTTGGTAGAACATGATGTTTCCTTTCTCCAGATGTTCAAACGCCAGCCTCCCCAGCTTCAGAAGAACTTCCCTGTCAGCCTCTGTCAGCTCCTGTGGACTCGTCTCACGTCCCTCATGGTATTTCTTCTTCTTCCTCTTTGTCTGAACCAGCAGGAAGTGTGAGTACATGTCAGTCAGGGTCTTGGGCAGCTCTCCTCTCTGCTCTGTAGTCAACATGTGCTCCAGAACTGTAGCAGTGATCCAGCAGAAGACTGGGATACTACACATGATGTGGAGGCTCCTGGATGTCTTCATGTGGGAGAGGATTCTGCTGGACAGCTCTTCATCACTGAATCTCCTCCTGAAGTACTCCTCCTTCTGGGCGTCAGTGAAGCCTCGTACTTCTGTTAGCCTGTCAACACATGTAGGAGGGATCTGATTGGCTGCTGCGGGTCGGGAAGTTATCCAGACGAGAGCCGAGGGAAGCAGATTCCCCTTGATGAGGTTTGTCAGCAGCTGGCTGACTGATGACTTCTGTGTGACATCAGACAGCAGCTTCCTGTTGGTGAAATCCAATGAAAGTCTGCTTTCATCCAGGCCGTCAAAGATGAACAAAAGCTGAGAGACAGCCAGCTTCTCTGCTGTGACCTTCTGTAATGTTGGATGGAAAACATGGAGCAGCTCCAGAAGACTGTACTGCTCATCTCTGATCAGGTTCAGCTCCCTGAATGAAAGCAGAACCACCACACTGACATGTTGGTTCTCCAAGCCCTCTGCCCAGTCCAGAGTGAACTTCTGCACTGAGAAGGTCTTTCCAACACCAGCCACGCCGTTGGTCAGAACCACTCTGATGGGTCTCTGTTGGTCAGGTAAGGCTTTAAAGATGTCCTGGCACCTGATTGGAGCGTCATGGAGGGCGTCCATCTTGGAAGCTGTCTCCAGCTGCCTCACCTCATGTTGGGTATGAACCTCTTCACTCTGTCCCTCTGTGATGTAGAGCTCAGTGTAGATGGTGTTGAGGAGGGTTCTACTTCCTGTTTCATCACTTCCTTCAGTCACACGTTCACATCTCCTCCTCAGACTGATCTTATGTTCATCTAAAACCTCCTGCAGACCAACATCTGCTGAAAGGAAGAAAAACAATGAGACTAAAGAGAAAGAAAACTCTTCAATGTCTGAACAACACAAGGAGTCCAGTTTTCAGAAATGAGTCCATCAGCAGACAGATGTTCAGTCTTACTTTGTACACAGCTGCTCTGACTGGCTGTCTGCAGTCCAGCTCTGCTTCTGGATCTTTCTCCACACTGTGCAGAAGCTCTGATGGTGACACAGAAATGTCAAAGTGGAGATACTTCTGTCCACCTCTGATTAGACTCATTATAAAAAGGAAAACAAAGTTTGAACACAGTCATGTTTCCAGTTCACTGACTTACATTTATTCCATGGACACTCACTCTAACCTGAACCACAGCTACAACCCAACATTGTTGAGGCCTCATCTCCTCCTTTCCTGACTGTAGAGGTTAAATATGCAACAACCAACAAATAAAAGAATTTGGTTCATTTCAAAGAAACTCACACGGTGACCAAGTAAAGTAACCGTAGTAAAGGAGACAACATCCCGTTGATGGTGGGATTATTTGAAAGATTTGCTTTAGTCACGTCACCAAATGCAGTTGAACCACCCGTGGATCCATGTTTGACCATTCTACCACTCTGAGCTCTGCTTTTGAATCATTTTATTATTATCATCATTCATTTATTCATTCTTTGGAGGGGGGCTATTTCCTAATGCCGCCCTAATAAGCTGATGTTCAAGGGGAAATATAACAGAAACTCTTTCAGTGTTATTCATTAATAAATTAACAGATAAACTGTGAAGAAGAAAAAAAAACTGAGATTTAAAGGAGAGAGTGAGAAACTTGATCATCCATCCTCATAATACATGTTTATCAGTATCTGCTGTGACCATACTGCAGTAATAACTACAAGTCTACATTTCTGTGACTGTTGATCAATCACAGCAGGAATCTGAGCTCATCTCTGCACACAGAGCAGCTTCAGCTCTGGGATAAACTGCTCGCTTCACGTCCTTCTCAGCTCACAGACACTCATCCTGATATTTTCCTTTAACATTTGATGGTATAATTCATCTGAGTTTACACTTTATCTGCATAAATACAGAAAAACAGACCCAAACACCAGAAACCATCAGTTTCACCATGTAGAATATATTGTTGTTTCCTTGCTTTTAATTCAGAGAAAAACTCTGATTTTGATTTTCTCTGTTCTCTTTGCCACAGCCCATCCCAGCAGCAGCTGAAGCAGCTGACTGTCACAACACTGAATAACACTTTAGGAGGAATTTCAGAGGTCAGTAAAGCTCCAGTTTCAACATCAGTTAATTAATCATAGTTCATCATAAATGTGAACCTGGCTGGCACACATGTCAATGTTAGCCATGTAAATATTAGCAGTTAGCTGAGGCCACAAGAAGAAGAGGCCCTAGAAGAACAATGGATGATAAGATTAGATTTTCAAGACTAGGCAGAGACGTGTTTTCCTTTACTGTCTTTTACAGAGGAGGGAGCAGATACCAGACGAGGTCACGGAGGTACGGGGAGGATTCGCAGCAGACAGCAAGACTGCCACGTCCATGCGAGAGAGCGATGGCTACGATAATCTCTGTTTTTGTCTCCCTATATAATGTTGTACAGCCCATGTGAGGGTTAACACAAACATCAGTCCTTCTACTTCAGTATGTTTGACACTTTGTTTACGTCTAAATTAACTTTACTGTTAACCAGTTTTCATGTTTCTGTAATCCACCAGTGTGCTCATGCTTTTTTAAGTGAAAACTTATTTTTAAAGATCAAATATAATTATGTTTGTTATTTGTGGAGTTTAAATGTCCTTGACAGAGACAGATGATGATCATTATCCTGCACTGTGGTCTCAGGTTTGGTCGAGCTAGCACAAAGAATGGCTATGTTGAACTTCCTCCTGGGATCTACACTAAGAAGTGAGTCCAACATTAGCAGGGTCTCTTTCCTTTATCTGGATTCACTTTAGCATTCACAGTCACGTGAAGCTTGTTATTAACTCGATAAGTCAACCCAGGGTTTCAGCTGAGCGTTCACATGAAACACATGGTGTTGGCAGCATCTGATCAATCATATTCATGGAGACGTGTATCAGCAACAGAGCAGCTGAGTTTGCAGAAGGAAGTCAAACTAAACCACAGGAACAATATGAGGAGATTACACACATAATAAAATACTAGCAGTAACACAGCTGCTGCAGACAAATCAGTCGTGTGATCGTGTGTGAGAGGAGAAGGACTGTAAAGGAGTTTGGTGTTAAAAGCTCTGTATGAATGTGGGAGACTTTGAAGGGCTTTAAAAAGGCCAATATAAAATAAAAGGCAGCAAAATTGCTGAGTGTGAAAGTCACCAGACTTATCAGACCTCTGTGATTAAGACTTGTAAGAACACCTATTTGTACTTGTTGGCATTATATCAAACGTATATTAAGCCTTTGTTTGAACTCTGGTTGAATCTGTTACTTTCAGACTGTGAAACATCACAGAGGCTGCAGCTGCAGATCTTTTATTCACCTGGAAATTTACTTTAAATGTTAGATGGAAAATGTATTGCTCAGTTTCACCAAAGTAAGAACAAGAATCCATAAACCTTCATAAAGACAAACATCTCCCAGAACATTGAGCTGCTGAAGTGTCACTGAAGGGAAAAACTATTTGTCCTCCTCCATCCAGCAACACCTGAAACACCTGAGTGGAAGCTCCTCCCTACACTGTGTTTGAAGCAAAGCACAAAGGAGACACCTGCTGGAGCAGCTGGAGTCCTACAGACACTCAGCCTCTTCACTACACAAACACCTCCTACAACATCCACTCTTTCCACTCTGACTGCTGTGTTTGTGGAAACACTCCAACACACACCGCTTCACACACCAACATAGAAATGTGTGAAAAAGAGCTGAGCTGATATTAAACATGAGGATTTATTCAAAAATACAGAGTCAGGAACAACATCTAGACACACATTACCTCTCAGCAGCAGAAGAACAGCCTTTAAAGTCTATAACAACATCCTTCGACATGTTGCTCTTTAAGGAAACACAGCTGGGTTCAGGTCCAGGAGATTCTGGCCTCTTATTGATCCTAAAAGAAAAACAATAAATGTAACAGCTTCATGAGACAGGAAGGAAAAACTGGAAATATTAAATTAAAGACATGATGAACAATCTCATAAAAATAATGTACTTACTCTTTGTCACATAACAGTCTTTTGTCTGGCTGCCTCTGCCTCAATTTTATCCCACAACTTAGACATTCACATTATTCACACTCTCATTACACATACATTTAGGATCTTTGGGGTGGGAACAATCACGGAGTCCAAATTACCATCAGGGTGTACACCTCACCCCTGGCGTCGTTGCCCACCTCTCAATTTTAAATACACTTAGACATTAAGGGCTATCAGGAGGGACTATGCGCTTACCTGCTGCTCCTTGGCAGGTAGCTCCATGCCCTCCTGGGTTTTAATTGCACCTTAGAACACACATGCATCAACACTACAATGAGCGGGTGGAGGGAGGTTTGGAGTCTTCTCCCACCCCCGTTCTCTGCGGCCTGCTGGAGCGGGAGGGATAGGAGGAGTTGGCCGTCCGACTGCGGTCTGGGGTGTGGGGCCTCCCTGCTGCTACGGAGTCGGGGCGGTCTGCCTCTCCCCACCGCAGGGAAAAGGGTAACACCACCTGGGTCTGGGTGCAGTTCCCCCCTCCAGGGGCAAGGGTACCTAGACCCGGTTTGTAGAGTACGCTTGGGGAGTGTGATCGTGTATACAGCGTCTCTTTATGTCTGTCTCCACGTTGGTTGAGTGTGGAGTAAGTGCATATGAGAGCATGAGGGTGGGAATGAATGTTTGTGTCTGTGTGTGCCTGTATGTCTGTGTCTATATGTCAGGTTGGGTATCAGACGCCACCTCTCTGGGGACACCTCAGGCCCTCCAAGGTTTGGAGGCCTATCTCCACCCACCACCACTTCCCCTGCCGGTGGCGGACTCCCTCAGGTGTCGGTGCGTTGGTGGTTCTTTGTGTCTGGGGGTGGGCGTCCAGGTACACACCGGCTCACTCCTTGGCGGCCGCTTATCGGGGCCTCTCGGCCTGGGGCTCGGTCACTCAGGTGCAGCTGGGGGCCAGCGGAGCTCATGGGCGCGTCACTGTGTCCCCACGTGACTATGGGGCGATCGTGGCTCAAGAGTTAAGAGTTCGCCTTGTAATCGGAAGGTTGCCGGTTCGAGCCCCGGCTTGGACAGTCTCGGTCGTTGTGTCCTTGGGCAAGACACTTCACCTGTTGCCTACTGGTGGTGGTCAGAGGGCCCGGTGGCGCCAGTGTCCGGCAGCCTCGCCTCTGTCAGTGCGCCCCAGGGTGGCTGTGGTTACAATGTAGCTTGCCATCACCAGTGTGCGAATGTGTGTGTGAATGGGTGGATGACTGGATATGTAAAGCGCTTTGGGGTCCTTAGGGACTAGTAAAGCGCTATATAAATACAGGCCATTTACCATTTACCACTGCAACTCCCCCTGGCTTCTGCTCCGCGGCTGCTGAGTGAGCCCTCATCTGGGACTCTCCTCAGCTCTTACTGGAACAGTGGCGCGGCTGCCCCTCTGTTGGTCTTCCATGGTCTCTTGTGTTCTGGGGGCCTCTGGATGTCGAGAGTTTGACCTCCTCCATACCCGCTTCACACCCTGGAGGACGGGGCTGTGGCCCCCCCACACTCCCTAGCAGATCGTTACATGGAGAAACCTTTGGAATACAAGCATGCTGATCCACACAGGTGTACACACGGGTGTTCACTGCTCGTAGACCCAAATTACACCTTTCTTGGCCGCTACTTCGAAGCACATCTGTCCTGCGTGCTGCACAACAACATTGAATATTTAGTATTTACTGCTGTTTACACTTAGCTAGATTAATGCGATGGTGTTGTGTTTAGTATGTTGCTTTGTTTTTTTTGCTTGTTTTCTATTTTTCTCTCAACAGGTGATCCAGGAGATTTTTTTTTTCTCCCCCCCTTTCTCACTGTCCCTCTCCCCTTCTGTTTTTCCTTTCCTTCCTCTTTCTTTCTTCCTATCCCTCACTCATGTCTGTCCCGTCTGTAACATCTGAAAATAAAATATAATAAATAATAAAAAAAAAAGATCGACCAAATGGACCAATACGGCAATGCCACGATTTGGCAAAGTAAATCCATTGGGTATCCTTGTTGGTCTTCAGACAACAATTCTGATGGCTAAAGAACCAAATGGGACAGACAAAAAAAAAAAAAAAAAAAAAAAGAGATGGTCATCTCACCTCTGAGCTTTGGTCTGGCTCTCATGTTCCCCACACAGAGTGCTTTTAGAGGGAGGGACTCCCTCCTCTCTGTCCTCACACGGATCCATGCTGCTCAATTCACATCAGCTCACACACACTTTCTACCTTCACCTGCAGAGGAAACACAAATCATTCATGTGCACATCAACTGAGAGCTGCAGAGGTCGTGTCTGATGTGTTGGACTAACATCCATCTGAGACGCAGCTTTCATTTCAGTAACAGTGCCCAGGACCAAGCTGACTGCTTACAGAGAGTTCATACTGTAACTGCTAGCTGCTCTTTGGGCTCCGCCTCCAAGACTGTGTTGTAGGTTGAATGGCTTCTTTGTGAGCACGGCTGCTGAGTTATTGCATTTATGTGCAAGGAATTTAATTTTACCCATGAAATGAAATTATTTGCTCGGATCATGTTTTTGCTAATGCTTGTGTTATGACATAAAAAACAAACAAACTGTAGGACAGGTGAGAAGTGGGAGGAGATTTTCAAATTAATTTGTAGCTGTTTATCTTTGTCTTGTCAGAGTTAAATGTATCTTATATCTCCCTTTTTTCACTGAGCAGTTTCAACTTTTATTAAAAATGCAATGATATTTTTTTAAGTCTGCAACTTGTGGATTATCAATAAAGTGCATTTATTTTTTCAACATGAATTTTTCAACCACTTTTCAACCTTCTGCATGACTTGACTTCGTTTTCTTTTCAAACATACTTTACTAAGAGCATAAACAGGACATAATGCCAGCATAAAGATGATGATTGGTGATGGGTCTGCCTCGCACAACCCCTCGCTGGAACAGAGACAATTCAACTACAACAGCAAAAAGCTTTGAACACCAGGCAGAGCTCTTTGAGTTTCTCGTGCATGAGGGAGAGAACTGGACAAAACTCATACTGTGTTTGTATGTGTGGGGGTCAAGATGTGACCCCATAAACAACTTCCCTAAACCTGCAGTCCAGCTATTGTTGGGATTTAAATATATATTCTTAATTCTTATTTTCTCATTATATTTTTTTATTTATTTTAATATGAGAGGCCTTCAGAAACTGAGCTCAGAGGAGACAAGACTAGGTTAAGGCATAAAACAATAAAAGAAGGTACGACCTCTCTCATGATCCCAAGTTGTGTGTGCATGCCAGAGCACTCTGGAAGGCACACAGAGTCTTTACAGACTACTAAGGATCAAACCTCTATCATCATGCAATCGATTATAAAACTCTAAGCATATATGAGTAAATATTTCTAAGCATAAATGACAATCAACAATATTAACCTTACAATTGGCATCAGGGATTTACTTTTAGGCAATAGGGCAGTTTTACTTGCTGCTCAGCAAAAACATATTTATGTTACAGTTTTTTCAGCTAAGAAGAGCTTAAAGACTCTCAGCTTTTATACTCAAGCCCCTGTAAATAGTTGGACAAAAAAATAATTTTCTCAGAAGTGTTCATGTTCATGTTCCTTTATTCACAGATTATTTCACAGATAGAGACTGAATAACATTTGTAACCCGGCACTTTGCAAAAACCAATGACTTTAAATAAGTATTGTATTATTTTAAAAGTCGGAATATAGTATAAATACTATGCCTAACCAGAAACTTGTGACTTTTATTAAAAAAATATTTTTAAAAAATTGATCGTTTAAATGCATTTATCTTTAAATAGTTTTTGTCATTAACCAAAATGCAGTGAGTTTATTTTCGAAATGTAAAACCTGTCAAACCCGTTTATGGTGTGAACAAAGCGGACATTTTATGACGCAGTATTTTAAAGCAGAGTCAGACATGAGAATCTAGAAACTATCAACTACATGTAGGTAAAAGACTAACTTGTGACTTTTTTTTAGCTTGTGCTGTTTCCATGAATACAAAGACAAATCGTTAAAGGAGGAAACAAAGCAAACTTACAGTTTCTTCACACACCAACAAGCTCCGCTCCACACCTGGACACTAAACACGGACACACAGGTGAGCTTCTTCCAGGAAGGAGGCGGGACTCCACCTGAAGCTCACAGGTGGGAGGGGCTCAGCTCTGTGTGTGCTGATGTATTAACTTTAAAAATATGCCGTCTGACTGCTCAGACTGAGTCAGAGTAAAGTTCACATGCTGACGTGTGGAGACATGAAACCTTGTTGTAGCTGCAGGTGTGAACACACTGATCCCAGATCAGCTCTGCTGTATTTGTAACATGAACATTTCTGCTGCAAAGCTTCAAATGTTCAGCATGTTTCTCTGTTTCCAGTCTATAGATCCAGTCACACTTTCTACCTTCACCTGTGCAGCAGAGGCGGAGGCAGACATTTGAAATCAAGCGTCCAATCAGTGAGCAGCATCAACAACTGAGCTTCCTTCAGACTCTGTTATTGAAGATGTTGTTGGTACAAAGTTCATCTGGGCCCTGTTTCAGAAAGCCAGTTTAGTGCAAACTCTGAGTAAGTATACCCTGAGTTAACAAAAACTCTGGGTTTTTGGTTTCACAAAGCGAGTTTAGATTAATTCTGAGTGAGTTACTATGACGACACACTCCGTGAAGCTAACCTGCCCCCTAGCAGGTTTACTTCAACTAACCCTGACTTTCTCCGCCTCTTTGTCGGAAACCTGACTGTAGGAAGTGTCAGACATGGCGTGCCCCTTCCTTGAAGAGCCAGTAGATGTTGAAGCCCAAATTCTCCGCAGAGCTCTCCGGAGAGTGATTAGAGCGCGTTTGGACATTTTATCATTTCCTGATGATTTTCTGTGCGAACGTTACCGTTTTTCAGCACAATCTACAATTTATTTGAATAACATCCTCAGGCCTAATATTGCTCATGTGACACATCGCGGACATCCTCTCAGTTCTGTACATATTATTTGTATCGCACTTCGGTTTTTTTGCAAACGGGAGCTTTCTGTATAATATTGGTGACGCTGAGCACGTTTCCAAGGCTACCGTCTGTCGGGCAGTCAGGAATGTTACAGTTGCACTGAAACGTCTCCTGTACTCGTTTGTGGTGTTCCCCGGTCATAGACCCACAAGATTTATCAAAGAGGGATTCCACAAAATTGCAGGTAGCAGGATGAACAAAACTTAATTCATGATGTGGTGATACTTGAACTACTACTTAAATTTTACATTTATTCTCACGGTTCCCAGGCGTGATTGGCTGTACAGATGGCACTCACATTCCAATCATTGCTCCTTCAGTAAATGAAGGAGACTATGTGAACAGGAAGTCTTTCCACAGCATTAATGTGCAGGTACATAGTTCCCTGTAGCATTTCAAACTAACAAATTATTTCATTATAGTAATGGATGCTAATTTGTGTTCTCTGCACTGTGAAGATCATATGTGATGCTGCCAACATTATCACAAATGTGGAAGCCAAGTGGCCAGGCTCTGTCCATGACTCACAAATATTCCGTGAATGTACACTGAGCACAAAATTTGGACATGGTGAGTTGAGAATACTATAAAATATATAAAGACCAATTGCTTCAGGGACATTTGAACTGAAGTGTATCCTTCTGTCTTAGGAGAGTTCACTGGCTACTTGCTTGGTGATAGGGGGTATCCATGTTTACCCTATTTGCTTACCCCTTACCCTGACCCTGAACCGGGCCCACAGCAGCGATATAATCTGGCTAATTGCAGGACAAGAGCCAGAATTGAAATGACTATCGGAATGCTTAAGGCCCGGTTCCAGTGCCTGCAAAGACTCAGGGTCACCCCAGAAAGGGCATGTGACATTATTGTGGCATGTGTGATTCTTCACAACATTGCCACAATTAGAGGAGAACACTGTCCTTCTGAACCAAACATCAGCAGTGATCCAAACCATGAACATCCTGACCCTCCCACGGACATACAAGATGGAAGAGCAGTCAGAGACACCATATGTCACAATCATTTCCTTTGACCCATCACCTCAACATGTTGAAAGAAGAATAAACAGATTTTTTGTTCAACTGGCTTTATTGGTCGCCTGTATTTCCTGTACACAAAGTATTACAAGATGTAAACCTCATAAAGTGTCTCTGTTGCTTCCTCCTCTGTAACAGCTGTCAATGTTTCTTCATTATTTTCCTGTAGTAAAGAAATTAACAACATTGCTGTTCTACTGTAAACTCATATAATCTGTGGAGTATTACTCACAACTGCATGTTGGTCTGGCTCAACAGGAGGCTGCACCAGATGCAGTACACCATCACCATCAACTGATAGAATATGAGGTTTATACAGGTCACTTATAACTTACAAGGGACCAAATGGCAATTAACAAACATACCAAGCACCTTACACTTCATTGTCATTATGCTCTCAAAGACAACCAAGACTGAGGGAAGGCAAAATCAGTAGGAAAATAACTTCACTACAAAATACTCCATTATGGTAAAGAGTTTATCAAATGAATGAGTAGCACTGCAAAGGTGACTGTGAAGAAAGGATGTATGCACATCATGTATTATTTTGAATTTACCCCCTATGTAGGCACTTGTGTCTTGCGGGGTTATTGACTCAGAGGATGTCCCCGCAGAGATGCCTTCGGCCACAGGGCGCCCACTGTTTTGGCTGAGGGCCAACTGCTCAGCCTCTGTGAGTGGTGGTGGTGGAGGACCCCCACCTGTTTTTCGGGCCTCCGCTTTTTTTCTGTTGGCCACATTTGAGCATACAGAGTAAGCAAATATGTACTTGTAATGTGCTCAGATAATTTCAATAAGTGCTTATAGAAAGAAAATTAATGTAGCCTCTAACTGCAATTGATTTACATCGGACAAACAGACCAAGCACTATGGCTCATAATACAATTACACCTTACCTGTTTGGACTATATTTTTATATTTCATTTTTACTTGCTGCCAGGAACGTTTGGGGCCTGTTGGGTTGCACCTGCGCTCACATCACGTCACAAAATAAAATGTATAACATAACAAATAAAATAACATATGATAAAATAACGTGTTAAATGGGTGGAAATCCCTAGATCAATGTTTATATTAACACTCACGCATTGACTCTGTCGGCTATGTTTTGCCATGCATGCTCCCTTTCTTTTGCAGCTGTGGCTGTGTTACTTTTTTCCGCGGAATTTGCATGTTATCAGCATATGCTGCCATCAGAATTTCGGCCTCAAGCGCTGTGAAATACATTGACCGCGCCTTCTTTCCCTCCGTCTCCATGGTGACTCGCTTAATCTGTGCTCCGCTTATCAGGGCTTTATGTATCCTCGTCCGGGCGCTTCACTTGGGGTTAAAGCAACTCCGCGTTGATTGAACTAATTGTTATCAGCCTTTCTGAAACCGAATATTCCGAGTTGGACAGTTCGGGGTTACTCAACCCTGAGTATCGTTTTTCACTCTGAGTTTTCTAAACCGGCTTCCTGAAATAGGGCCCTGCTGCTCACATGAATCCTGTGATGAAAGCTTTGTTTCACTGAATGTTTCTTCAAAGCTCATTTCAACCTGTTGAAGTCATGAATGAAAGTGCAGACTGATGTGGCACACCTGTGAGGTGGGATGGATTATCTCAATATAGCAGATGTGCCCACTACCACACATTTGAACTAATTTGTGACCACTGTTTGGGAGGGATGGTTATATTGTGTATCTGGAATGAATTTTAGGTCTCTACGTCCATCCCTTGGGGAATGGGAGCAGTAACAAAGGTGTTGCGTTTATATTTTTGTTGAGTGTAGTAGGCTATGGCACTTGGCCACAGGTGGCAGCAGTGGACTGGCCTCTATTTGAGACTGCTCCAGCTGCTATGTGATAGTCCAGCTGCAAACTGAAGATCATATGCAAGTTTTGGAAATTAAACTGTACAATATAAAGCGCCTTGAGGCGACTGTTGTTGTGATTTGGCTTAGCTTTAAAACCAACCCAATCTAACTCTCCTCCACACTCAAAAACAAAGACAAACCAACTGACACATCTGAGTCCCTCACTTTCTTCAATCCACTCACTCTCACAAGCTCCACTTAGTCACACTGGCTCTGTTTGTTACTAATTACTATTGTCTCCCCAGAAACACTTCGGTTTTCTTTTTTCCTATTTCAGTTGTGTTTTTTGTGCTTTTGCAGCGTTTTTGTTATTGCTGGTGTTTTCTTAAGTTGCAGTCCGTTTGGCCTCTCAGGGCCACCGTAGTGAAAGGCCAAAAATAAATACATAATGTCATTTCAATCAGTTTAAAGGTTTATTTGCAAGACACAAAAACAGAAAAAATGAAAAGTTACAAATGTATTGTGCATGAAACAGGAATTCAAACGTGGCTCAGATGTGTGTCACAAGTTAATCTGGCTGTAGGCTATGGCACTTGACCACAGGTGGCGCTAACTGGCTTGACTCCATTTGAGTGCACACAAAGTAAACTGCACACTTTAGTTGTGAAGCGAAAACGCTGAAATCGCAGTAATAACACGCACGAGGGGAACGATAACGAAGACCAGATGCTCCTGATCGTTACTCTTGCTGTCCTGTGAACAGCATCGGCGTGGTGTTAATGGTTTGCTTTTGTTTTGGCGAGCGCCCCGTGAATGAGAATATGACCAGGTAAACCCGCGACATTTTTAAATAGTTTGTCGTTCAACAGCAACAAGACTGACGGAGTGTGTTTGAGGAAACCTCACAAACGTCACAGATGAAATATTTGGTGTTTATTTGCTGGTTTGTCGGTAGCAGCTTCTTCAAAGTAAGTCTACCACACATCTGTTTGACCAACGCCAGTTGATTTGGATCACCGGTCCAAACAATTTGAACCATTGTTATGTTTCCTTTTGTGTTGAGTTTGACTGATATTTGCTGGATAGCAAATGTTTTAAAGCTATGCAACCTTTATCTGTACATAGCAGTTAAACTGTTTAGATCAATCTTTATTGATAATATACATTATTTATTTATGAATTACTGTGTACACAAGAATAAGTTAATGTATTAAGATAAACTGGCTGAAAGTTTTGTATTATTCTTGTGATTTTTTTTTTATTGGCCCTGTTTATTTACAGGCCAGGTGACCCAGGTGAATCTTTCTTCACTGAAGCTTCCACTTCCACGGGTCTGGTAGGAAGTTGTCCAAGCCAACAAAACAAACAGACAAAAAATCCATCTATCAATCACCTGGATCACCTGTTGAGAAAGAAAAAAGAGAAAACAAGCAAACAAAACAGAGCAATATAATAAACAACATCACCGCAATGATCTATGTGAATATAACTGTAAATACTAAATATTGAATATTATTGTGCAGCACGTAAGATCGACAGCGCACAGTGTGCTTTGAGGTAGCAGCCAAAATGCAAGGCAAGTTTATTTATATCGCACAATTCAACAACAAGGTGATCCCAAGTTCTTTACAGAACATTAAAAAACAAAAACAGATAAAAAGCATGATTTAAACGTGACGTGCCCATGAGCTCCGCCGGCAGCCAGCTGTGCCAGAGTGACCGAGCCCCAGGCTGAGAGGCCAAAGGCACCCCACCCCCGAAGGAGCCCGAGCGAGCCCCAGGCTCCAGGCCCCGACAAACAGCACCTGGACGCCCATCCCCGGACACAAAGAACCACCAATGCACCGATGTCTGGGGGCGTCTGCCACTGGCAGGGGGAGTGGTGGGGGGAGATAGGCCTCCATACCTTGGAGGGCCTGAGATGTCCCCAGAGAGGTGGCGTCTGATACCCGACCTGACATATGGACACAGACAAACAGGCACACACAGACACAAACATCCATTCCCACCCTCATGCTCTCATATCCACTTACTCAGCAGCAGGTAAGCGCATAGCCCCTCCTGGTACCCCTCACACAAAAAAAGTAGCACAAAGTGCTTTACATGGTTAAAAGCAGCCCACCCCACCCCACCCTCCAACTAACCCCCCACACTCTCATTAACACAAACAATCATGAATACACACATATCTGCCTCTCCGTGAGCATGTGTCCTGACTTTGGGAACAGTCAAAAGGCCAGTGCCGCGAGGGTTCATATGGTAAAAGCGGATCTGAGAGATAAGAAGGCCCAAATCAAATTCAAATTCAAATTTTATTTGTCACGTACACAGTTGTACACAGTCATACACAGTACGATATGCAGTGAAATGCTTGGACAACTGCTCGTGACCTAAAGAAAACAAAAAAGGAAAAAGCTATGAATAAGATAGGAAATAAATATGAAAAATTAAAAAGGGTAAATTTAACTAGGAAGGAATAAAATATAAATTAAGATTAAAAAGGAAATAACTGTACAACACAAATTAGAATGAAGGGTAAATTTAACTGGGAAAGAATAAGATAAAATATATAAATTAAAGTTGAAAATAAAATAACTTTACAACAAAATACACAATATAGAACTATATAAGAATGTATGAAGAAATATAAATAAATAAATATATACACAATAACAGCAGCTGTACAAGTATTAACTGGAAATGAAGAATATAGTGACCAGTGTTGTGCAATCCACATTATGTCTTGTGCAGTGCAAATATGCTTAAAGTGATTTAAGTGATGAAGTGAAAACAATGTCCAGAAAGTCCAGTGTGTGTGTAAGAACTATATGTGTGGGTCAGTATTGTGTGGTGGTGTGATTGAGAGACCGTATCGCCTGCGGGAAGAAGCTCCTCCTCAGTCTCTCTGTGTTGGTCTACAGGGAGCGGAATCGCTTTCCTGACCTCAGCAGAGAGAACAGTCTGTTGTTGGGATGGCTGAGGTCCTTCACGATCTTCCTGGCCTTGGTCCAGCACCGCCTGCTGTAGATTGAGTGCAGGTCAGGGAGCTCGGAGCGGATGGTGCGCTCAGCTGACCGCACAACCCTCTGTAGAGCTCGTCTGTCCTGCATGGTGCTGTTCCCGAACCAGGTTAAGATGTTTCCCGTCAGGATGCTCTCTATGGTGCAGGAGTAAAAGTTCCTGAGCACCTTGGAGGGCAGTTGGAAGTCTCTCAAGCGTCTGAGGTGGTAGAGACGCTGTCGGGCCTTTTCACCATGGTGTTGATGTGACAGGACCATGACAGGTCCTGCGTGATGTGAACTCCGAGGTATTTGAAGCTGTCCACTCTCTCCACTGGGCACTCGTTGATGACAGGGGTCTGGTAGTTCCTCTCCTGCTTAGTGCTGAAGTCCACTATCAGCTCCTTTGTCTTACTGACGTTTAGAAGGAGGTTGTTCCTCTGGCACCAGTTCTCCAGATTCCTAATCTCCTTCAGGTAGGCCGTCTCGTTGTTATCAGAGATCAGGCCCACCACGACGGTGTCGTCAGCAAACTTGATGATGGTGGTGGAGCTGGTAGTGGCCACACAGTCATATGTGTACAGAGAGTACAGCAGGGGGCTCAGAACACACCCCTGGGGGGCTCCAGTGCTGAGAGTGGTGGAGGCTGAGACATGTCCGCCCATCCTTACTGCCTGTGGTCTGCCAGTTAGGAAGTTGGAGATCCACTGACACATAGATGAGCTGAGTCCCAGATGCTCCAGCTTGGTGGTGAGTGTGGAGGGAATTATGGTGTTAAATGCAGAGCTGTAGTCTATGAAGAGCATTTTAACATAATTCCCCCTTCTAGTGTCCAAGTGAGTGAGTGATGTGTGGAGGAGATGAGAGATGGCATCGTCTGTGGAACGATTTGGACGGTAAGCGAACTGTAGTGGGTCCAGTGTGTCTGGTAGTGAAGAAATGATGAAGTCTCTGACCAGGCGTTCAAAGCACTTCATCACTACTGAGGTGAGGGCTACAGGGCGATAGTCATTGAGAGAAGCAGACCATTAAGACATTTAAAAACCAATAAAAGAACTTTAAAATCGATCCTGAAACACACGGGGAGCCAATGCAGCGATTCTAAAACCGGTGTACTGTGGGCCCGCCCTCTGGTCTTCGTCAGCACACGAGCTGCAGTTTTGTAAAAGTTGTAAGGGTGATATATTCTTTTTGGGGAGACCAGAGAGCAGGGCGTTACAGCAATCAATGCGACTGGTAATAAAAGCATGCATCAACATATATAGCTTAATTTTTTAAATATTTTGTACACAATAACAGAATAATTTCAGAAAAACACAAAATGACTGGTGTCAATATTATTTGCCCCACAAAAAAGGTCGAATATAAAACAATATTGCAAATATTGCACAGCTGAAAAAAAAAAGCACTACAGCTCAGTTGTTCCCGCCATCCTTTGTCCTCCTGTTTCCCCTCCTTCTCCCCTCCAATGACGAGTTTGATGGTGTTACGGATTCAAATATTGGGGATGGATACAAGAGGAAAAACCACAATAACAACACTGGTCCGACCGGGTTGAGTCAAACGATGATTTTAATGATCACACGCGTGGGAGATGGACACCGTATGCAGACAGCATCAGATCTCAAAATGGTGGAGCATTGATCAAACTCTTATAGCCTCTGGTGCCCCCACCTTATCATAAAAGCCTAAACATTCACATGCTTTCTCTCACACAGCGCCTAAGCTACGACCTTGGCTCCCCATTTATCTGCTCCTGCTGAGATGGAGCAGAAAACTCGAGCATGTTCTCTTCTAATCAGACAAATAAGGCGATGACTTTCTGCAAACAGTATTTCTTATAACTCAGCAGTATAATGCATCATGAAACAATATCATTCATTCACAATAAATCAGCAGTCTAATGTAATGCAAATCAGTTTACCAAGTGCAATAGTTATCAGCTTCTTCTAATTCAGGATAATAATGCAAACTAACACTACATAATAATTCACAATCTTTAATTAGGGGTCTAACATGGCATAAAATAATATTATAATACCACACTGGCAAACTTCTCCCAATGTTTCCACTGAAGGGGTTGAAAGTTAAAAAGCGCTGAAGGTTAGGTTTGGAGTAAATCATGGATGTGCGCACGTGTTTGTGTGCAGCTTGTAGTGAAAAACGTGCGTGCAGAATTCATGCAGACATGTGTAACTGGTCGTTTTGAGGTAGAAAAGAGTGATGCGCGGTCAAGCTGGTAGTTGAAAGTGTCAGTCAGAGTAGAAGAGCATTGTGTAAAAATGCAAGTAATAACAAAAAAGTGCAAGTCATTAATCGCATCACCCTGAAAAACCTGAGTAAGGAGTGTAGCTCCTGATGAAAGGAGGAGCACTGAAAACCAGGAAATGGTGTTTCTGGAACAGTCTGATGACTGAAGCTGGATGTTTGAAGTCTCAGTGAACTGCTTGTCTTTTCCCTCTCCCCACAGCTCCTCCCTCAGCGATGTATATGGCTATATGTTATGAACAATGTGCTGATGTCCAGGGATGTGCAGAGAGGTTTAAAGGGGCGGGTGCTCAAAGTTAAAAAGGGGCACATTGAACCAGGCAGAATAACAACAACACACATTCATCAAGAATCTAATATGGGAAGGGCAGGGCTGTGTTGATCTGAGACTGTAAACATTAAAGAGTCCACAGGAGAGATGGTAGCTGATTAAACAAGGGTCATGAGATAATAACAAAATGCAAAGATTGGTGACAGCGCTTGGAACCATAAGGACACAAAAAACTGTGACATAAACTCAGTTCTGCCTGTGAATCACTCTTTGCTTCTCTTCTTCCTTCCATCCCATCATTTCATATATCACTCTGCACTTGCTGTCTATGTGAGAACAAGGCACAACTTGCTATTGCAATAAACTATAATCTAATTATCCACACCTAACAACTCTTGCACTTAATCTATAATAAAATGATGACAGAAAAATGTTATAGCCCTGCCTTTAGTAGCCTCACACAGCTCCTGCTGTTTCCTCCTCATGTCCTTACCAGCCATGTCTGCACAATGTTATATCATGAGTAATAATTTTTTAAATCCAGCTAAATAAAACACACACATGCACACACAGTGACATTTTAGACCTTCTTCAGAATACTGTATATACTGTGGGCATCATGGTGCTGATCCAGAATCCTTACATTATTATTTATTACTAGAGCTACAATAATAAAGCAATGAGGAGGGGGGAGTAATAAATATGAAATAACGTCATTACGATGATTCCATGTGTTTCACTATCCACTCTGTGCAGGGCAAAGCTTATTACATGTTTAAACTGTAGAGATACAATCATTTTACTGCTGTAAAATCCAACTTTTGTCTTATTTAAAATATAAATCTAATATAATCTGCTTCTTAATGTATGTTCTTTAAAATACAGTGTGTGTTTTTTAATATATTATAATTATAATAATTATTATGTGGACATGCATATTAGATCGTTTTTTAGTGAAATATAATCCCTCCAGAAAGGCAGGAAAAGCCCGGAAACTTACTTTAAAACTAAATATGTTCCCTAAAACAGTGACAGAGCTACAGACCCATGACAGCCTTACACAGGTAGCCAGCAGCTGTGACCAGCACTACCTGTGCAGTTAATAAAAGGACAGGTAATGTTTGTCGCGCTGTTGCACACACAGCACGCTCGTTTGTTTCAGTTCGTCAGTTGCAACAGGACAACTTACCAACGTGTACGTAATAAGCTAATACTCCTGGGTGCTACACACTACAGTGTGCGCTGTACACCTACTTACTGGTTTTGTCGCATCAGTCTGTGTCTCTGAGTTAACTTGTGTTTCTCCTACAGCTCCGGACCGCTAAAAATGCGCGTGCTCTTTGTGAGCTCGTTCCCGGCTCGTAACCAGCGCGTTCTGCCGTCAAGGGCGATCATTGGTTAATAGTGATCATGTGACTGATGCAAGCCAGATCCTTTTATTTAGCAAAACTGTGATTAATAGTTAAATATTATTGTTGAGGGGCACAGACAAGACTCCGCACACACACACACATAAAAAAATAAATTAAAAAAATTTAAAAGTTGCCTCAACAAAAGGGCACTTTGGGCACTCATCAGGAAAGGGGCGGGTGCTCAAGCCCCTCTAGCCCCCCCCTCTGCACGTCCCTGCTGATGTCCGTATCAGGTAACAAACAGCGTGACACAAACGGAGAACATTGTGTCCACTCGATAATATGCTGCTCTAAAAAGGCTCCATCCTGCAGGCAAGTCGTCCCAGCTTTACTCGCACAGCCTGCCAGCTCTGTTTGAACAGAAAGGACATCTGCACAAGAAACACAGCAGCCTGTCGCTCAGCACCAACCGCCTCACTGAGCGGATCAGTCTCAGGTACGACACGCCATCACAGATGCAGGGAAACAGGAGCTGTAGGTGCAGCAGTGTTAATAATGTCATGTATGATGCTACCGCCTGATTTTGAGGAAGGAGGATACTGTAAACCCAATTTTGTCTGCTTCTGACCTGGATATTCTCTGTTGGCCACAGAAAGTTTACCATATCTGTAAAGATTCCTGACACTAAAGGTTGTAGGAGGTGCAGTGTAGGTAAGCAATGCCGAGTTACTCTGGTCAGTCTGTTTGTTCACGGAGAACAACTGCAGACACTTAGTCCTGCTCTCTCTGTTTCAGCAAGAAACCCATACACAGATAGCACATTTCTGTGCGGGGCTGTCCCATCTGGCCTGGTTTTACTCTTGTGGTATGAGCCTCTTCAAAAGTTCATGCATCTAAAGGTTTGTACAGATATGTCGAACTTGCCACCTGAATAAATGTCTTCCTTTCTAACTCTACCCCGATTTCCACAATGCAAACCAGCCATTAGACCTGAATTACACAAAAGTAGACAGACAGCATATCAAAATCTGAAGCTGAAGAATGTAATTGATTTTTTTTAATAACATATGCATACTTTTTATTCAAGCCCAACAAGATTTTAGAGACTAAATAAAAGAAACGTTGTATGAACGCCGTCCAAAAACACCAACAGCACCTTCACTGGGTCCAAGCTCGTGTAACTGAATGGTTACCATGTGTTTTCTGTGCTACAGGAACAGTGTTATCAGCACACAGTTCAACGCCAGCATGCACCATTAGATCACATAGCAGACTAATTGACAGGTTTTTTGTGAATGTCTCGCACATTTCATGAAGATAATGTATGTACTGTGAGAACAGAGCTCTGTGTTAAGCCTGTCTGCAGTCCTAACACAATGCTGCTTGGAGAAACACGCCTGTGCCACAAAATTATGGAAAAGTGGCATCAGTCCAAAGACGTGCAGTTAGGGGACAGGTTCATTGGAAACGCTAAATTGCCCAAAGGTGTGAATGTGTGCGAATGGTTGTCTATGTCTATGTGTTAGCCCTGCCACAGACTGGGTCCTGTCCAGGGTGCACCCCGCCTCTCGCCCTAAGACAGCTGGGACAGGCTCAAGCACCCCGCCACCCTGAAAAAGGATAAGCGGAAGCAGACGGATGGACGGATGCTTGGATGGATGGATGCATAGACGGATGGATGGACAGATGGACGGACAGATGGACGGACGGATACGGCTGGATGGATGGATGGATGGACGGCTGGATGGATGGACGGACAGATGGATGGATGGATGGATGGACGGATGGATTGACGGACGGACGGGTGGATGGATGGACGGATGGGTGGACAGGTGGATGGATGGACGGATGGATGGATCGAAGGGTGGATGGATCGACGGGTGGATGGATGGATGGATGGATGGATTGTAATGTGTCTTATCTTATTAACATGATAGTGATTTATTGATTCTAACCCTAAATCTATCCAGTAATGTCTGCACATATTTTCAGTACTGATTTTAAAGTGTTTTAATCCTTCTGTCACTCAGGGAACCCAATAAGGATTCAAATACTTCAAAAGTCAACCAATGACATTGATGTGTAAGACTATTTAATAATTATTTCTTTTTTATATTTCATTTATTCATTCATTCTTTGCACTGTGATTTAACCCATCTTTGTGTAAAGCAGGGGTGTCAAACTCCAGGCCTTGAGAGCCAGCGTCCTGAAGCTTTTAAATGTATCTCTGCTGCAACACACCTGAATAAAATTATTAGGTCATTAGCATGACTCTACCCTACTCAAGTAAATTTAAATAAATGTAAGTACATACCACCAGGTAGCTCCACTCGTACCCAGTGTAACAGGAAGTGAGAGGGTTAGGTTTTGGCGCTTTGAATGTTCAGTTGTGTGATGCAGCGATTAACGTTTGAGTAAAATATTGGGCTCCCTCGTGTCTTCCCTACATTCCTCCACAATGTACGTTTTTGCAAAAATGTACTTCTAGAAGTGCTTTTATTGCACGATGTTCATTCACTCATGAGCTGCTGCAACATGAATCAAATGGCTGAACGGCCACCTTGGCGTGCAGTCAAGTTCTACAGTCTGCTAATGATCTAATACTAAGTATTAATATTCCTCACTCGCCTTACTAAATGTTTGTGAACACAGCCAGAAACATTTGCATCACAAACACAGACTAGTGTTTATTAGCAGAAGCTTTTGGGTGGTTGCTCTCAAACCTGTGTACAAGTTGAAGCATTAATGGTCCCTTCACTGATTTCCAGGTATCCAATGTCAGGGCTAACAGATGGATTCAGACGCAGGCAGCGTTCTGGCAAGCAAAGGGTTGACAATTTATCAACACAGAAGGGAAACCACAGTGATGTGTATATACAGTGAATGGGGCAGGGCTTCAGGGCTCCAGGGGAAGGAATCCACACTCGCTCCCCACTCGGCCCAAACTCCGCCACTCCTCTTCTTACGCACACTCGCTTCTCCACAGCCACTCTCGCTCCAATTTCCACTTATGTTGACACACACAGGGATCACAGGTCAGGGTCCGCCACCAGTTCCGGGGAGATCTAAACACAAAGAGTCCAATTAGATCAATACGCCACACAACACTGAGAGAGTTTGTCTTAGGAGAGCTGAGAGCACAAACATGGGAGGTTCAACATTCCAGTGCCGAATACTCCGTGCCGCAGCGTTAAATAGGCAAGGGGGACGCCGCCTGATCAGCAACAGGTGTAGAAATCACCGCAGATACGTGGGCCAAGGGTGAGAGCCCACAATGAGCTCCACCCAGGGAAGCAGGAGAGAAAACAAAACAAACCTGTGGCCAACATGAGCGAGCCGGAGAGGCTCGCTCATGAGAGGCACAGCCAATACCAAGTGCACAAGTTCACCCCAGATGGTTCCTCTTCTCTGTAACTTGGAGGATGTGGAGTAGGCTGTATTTTAATCAAAGACATATCAATCAATCAATCAATCAATCAATCAATCAATCAATAACCATGTCTAAAAACAACACAGGTTGACCAAAGTGCTGTACACAGTAAAAGAAAAAGTAAAAAGTAGAAACAAATACACACAATGAACAAAACAAAAAATAATCCCAAATTTCGTTTTTTTTCTGAAGGGGTCAAACACTTTTATGCAAGAATGACAGCGAGGTGAAAAACCTTCACCCGCAAGAAAACTCCAGCTGTGACTCATAGTACGAACACACACCTCACAGTAACACACTTTAATTGTTTAATGTGAACTTTTTGCCAAGCTAGCTAATCCTGACCAACACACCAGACACAGAAGATAAAGGAACGATGTTTTACTGTTAGAGACAGAAAGGTTAAAACATTTTGGCAGAGGGCTAAAAGGGGCTAAAATTACCCAAAAAGAAATTCCATTTGACCAAAAACACTTAATTTTTAAAAAATTAAGTATATAGTTATGAATAATGAACAAATAATTAACAAACTGGGGTTTATAAATTGTGTAACACATCCTTATGGTAAGAAATTTTACCTTAATGCGTTACATGTGTTAGAAGTCAATGTATCTTTAACAATATGCTCCTTATTTTATATCTCCTGATCCTTCACAGAGCTGCATGAACCTGTTGTTGATGTCAGAGAGTCAAACTCTGCTGAAGAGTGGATTGTTTCCTGTTCAGCCACTGGTCGACCTGCTCCCACTGTAACACTCAGTGTCTCACAACAACACCTCAGCTTCTCACAGTACAACACTGTCAGTGTGTCCAACACCAACGCTACATTCACTGTCACCACTACAGCTGTGCTCTCAGGTTCACGTAAACACAGCACACAGGTGGGATGTGCAGCACGAGTGCTCTCTGCTCCTCACAGAGAGGTGATGGAGACGATTCCTGAGGTCCAGCAGACGTCAGATTATCAGTGATGGTGAGAAACTGAGATGCAATAACAATGCATTGTGCTAGTATGCATTTTCTCTTTGATCAATAATTGATGTATTCGTTTTGATCAGTGTCACATTTTTCCTGCTTTTTCAAGTTTCCTCCTGGATCATTGTATTAGCTGCAGTATTGGTGATGATGGTCTTTGTCAGTGTTGCTGCTCTGCAGCTACTCTTTACAGAAAAAGACCAGATAACTTTCATTTTTCATTTCTTGTCATTTTTTTCTACACCAAAATCTATCCAATAATATCTGCATAACATTTTCTACTTGTGATTTAGTTATTAATTCTTTGCTTAATGATTCAATCGGTCTTTGTCTAGTATTAAATTTTATGTTTCCCATTTAATCCCACTGGCTTTAAAGTGTTTCACCAGATTTTTACGAAGTATTTCCAGTCTTTTGTTGTCTCTGTCCCAAATGTTCTGAAATGTGTTGCATGTATTAAAAGAAGTTGGACTTTACCAAAAAATGTACTATGTACTTATAAACTTACATTTATGAAAGCTGAACAAACATTGATATACTTGACTTTTGTAACAGTGAAAAGGCAATCTGTTTTTATTGATAAATATATATGTTTGCATTACTGTTATTTGGATTGCCATGTTAGAACGTAGCAAACAACATTGTTTGTTCCTCTATGGTTTCTTTATTTTTACAAATCTAAATGTTTTTTGTCAAAAGATTAATAATTTCATATTGAGGTCAGACGGTCAGCAGTTTTGATGTTTTTGCAGAGATTTTATTTTTTGCAAAATAGCACAAGTAAACATTAAAAGTAGTTCCTAAATCAAGGCATTTATTATTAAGGCGGCCATTATTATGGCCCTGTGTGGAAAAAGTGATTGCCCCCTAAACCTAATAACTGGTTGGGCCACCCTGAGTAGAAACATCTGCAATAAAGCGTTTGGGATAACTGGCAATGAGTCCTTTACGAGGTGGTGGAAGAATTTCTGCCCACTCATCTTTGCAAAATTGTTGTAATTCAGCCACACTGGAGGGTTTTTGAGTATGAACCACCTTTCCAAGGTCACAGCACCTCAATCAGATTCACGTATGAACTTTGGCTAAGCCATTCCAAAGTCTTTATTTTGTTTTACTTAAGCTGCTTAGAGGTGGACTTGTTGGTGTGCTTTGGATCAAGTGCACTTCAGCTTGTGGTCGTGAACAGATGGCCAGACATTCTCCTTCAGGATCCCAGAAACTGGATTCTGTTCATCTTGACGTTGCATCTCCAGACTGAGAGATCTCAATTACTTTGTTTCTTATTTGCTTCTGAATTTCCTTGGATTGCGCCATGATGTGTAGTTTTTGAGGATCTTTTGGTCTACTCTACTTTGTCAGACAGGTCCTGTTTAAGTGATTGATTCAGCACAGGTTTGGCAGTAATCGGGCCTGGCTATGACTATGGAAAAATTGTATATTTTCTATTGATAAATGCAAATATTTTATGTCTGTTATGTGCATTGCCGTGTGGAGAATATAAGGAAAAAAAATTGTGTGGTTTACATTGTTTCTTCCTCTTAGATTTCTTGATTTTTTTTTTTAAATTGCAATAACTTTATGTTAATTTCAGTGCACTTTCACATTTCTTTAAATTCAAACTACAGTCCTGTGAATAACTAGAAACACTTCTAGCAGCACAAATGTGAGGTAATTGTTTTCTGCTTGACTTTATCAGTCTCTCATATTGTTGTGGAGGAATGTTGGCCCACTCTTCATTACAACGTTGCTTCAGTTCTTTGAGCTTTGTGGGCATTTATTTAAGCACAGCTCTCTGAATGTCCCAGGTTGAGGTCTGGACTTTGCTTTTCAGCTATTCTGCTGTAGATTTGCTGCTGTGTTTGGGATCATTGTTCGACTGCAAGACCTAAACTTTACCTATTAAACAGTTAACTCTGTATTTTACACTTTATGTGAATATTGTTGCAGATTTCAATTATTAATGTTTTTATAACTTTGTTCTTTCTTATATTTAATATTATACAATATTTATACTTCATGTCTCTGTCTTCTTTTGAACACTCCAGCACAGCATCACTATAACTTTGTCCTCACTGACAATAAAGCTGTTTTATATATTTCATTGCAAATGTTTCAAGCAATTTGTAGCTGTATCTTAAGATATTTTGTTAATAATATAGTATTTTATATTGTTTTTTTCCCCATATTTGAGAAATATTTAACATGTAAAAGTCTGTTTATGTACAATTTGGTGATATTAGCCCTGATTATTGGAGGAACTTGTACATGAAGCAGATTTCTGAGACTTCAGATTTGAAGGTTGTTGTCATATAATCTAAATGATGGCAGATTAACGTTCCCTACCTCTGTCCTACAACCACAGGACTCCTTTGCATTCGACTGATAGAAATTTCAAGCTCAGTGTTAATGAAGATTTCAAAGGCCTTAGTGCAGGGGTAGGGAACGTCTAAAACCTGCAGGGACACCGGCCCTCGAGGCCTGGAGTTCCCTACCGCTGCCTTAGTGTGAAAGGAATGAAGCTGTAGCGCCTCCCAGTGGTTGAAAAGAGGTACACAAGAGGTTTTTGCAACCTGCTGTTTAAGGTACATTATGAGAATAATATCTCTGACAAACCTCTACCTCAATTAAAAGATGCATTTTGATTTACATGAATGCATTTCATCTTCTCTGCAAAGGCTACACAACCTTCTTTGCCATTTGAGTGTGTCCAGTCCAGCTAAAACCAGCTCATTACTGATGGCATGAAAACGATCTGTGAGGTAACATTTTTACTGTCATTCATTCCTGTTGAAAACTTGTCACGTGTTTGCTTAGGTTCTTCTCAATAATCCTCCCGTATCCTGTGTAAAAACTACCCGAGCTTAAAGTATACAGACTGCCGGGAGGGGCGAGACGGGAATTTTCATTGCATATATATATATATATATTAAAATACAGATAGCAGCAGCCACGAAAACATAGGCAAGAGAGAGCATAGCAGTGTCGTAGATGTAGCCAAATAAGACAGATAAATTAAGATGGAAAATCCCCAAAACAAAACCCAATCTTTAGTGTGGGAGCATTTCCATGTCATTCCCAAAGGTGTAATTATTTTCAGCGACTGCAAACTGAACACAAACTTTTCATAACTGAGTTTGTTTCTTCAGTTGTATTTTGGTAATGCTGTTGTACAGCAGGGAAGCAAACACAAGTGCTAACGCTAACAACATCCAATCAGGATTTATTGGTTAGATCAAAGCTAACATCTGCATTACATGTGAGCACTACACATGTTATTTAACATATATAACGTATAAGATTTTTACATCTTTCTCTTTCCCTCGAGAAGAACTGCTAAAACTGTAGAAATAACATTACAGAAAAGCAGGACATGCTCAAGCAAAACATTATAGAAAGTCTGTCACGGTTCTGGGTCAGTTTGACCCAGTATTTTGAGTTGTCATGTTTTTGCAGGTTTAGTTTAGTTCCATGTGTCATTTTCTGTCTCTCTCTCTATGTCGAGTCTGCGTCTTAGTGTGATGGTTTCTTGTTCCTGTTTTATTGTGAAGGTCTGCGTCTCATGTGAGTGTGTTCAGTTTTACCTCTGTCTCGTCTTGGTGATTATTCCCAGCTGTGTCCACCACCTGTGTGTAATTCCCCTGTGTTTCTCTGTGTATTTAAGTCGTGTCCTCTGTCATTGTAGTTGCTGGTCCGTCTGTGTATCCACCATGTCTCACCCGTGTGTCTGTGCTCTGTAGTTTAGTTGTTTCCAGTCTAGTTTAGTTCGTGCTCCATTTGCTGTTGTCCATGTTTATTTTTGTGTTCAATAAACCACCTTCACTTCTCCACTGCTGCCTGCGATTGGATCCTCATTTATTATTTTCACACGGCTCTCCTCACCCGCCGTGACAGTACGGACCAGCCAGATATGGATCCGGCGGCAGTCACCCCACCTAGGGAGCTTCAGGAGGCCGTTATCGACTCTGCTTCTAAATTGATTTACCAGCTGTTAGAGCATGAGGGAGACGTGTCTCTTTACACTGTGGAAGCCGACCTACAACACCTTATTTCCAGTTACCCCTGGTTATTGGACTCACTGCGTCCGCTCGTACAGAATTTTGTTCTTCACGAGCTTCACCTGCACCCCCCCGCCGCTACCGCTCGCCTGCTCATGCAGTGATATCATCAGTGACAAGTCAGGTGATAGAGGCTAATGCAAAATGGTGTTTCAGTGAGGCAGAATTTATTATGACAATACATTTTTTTAAATACTCAGTATGAATTAAACAGGTTAAAGGTCAATGCTCTGTTGTAATATAAAGACAAAATGATTGACAGCAGCCCAGCAATATCAGTAAAACGCAAATTAGCCACATGGTGCAATGTAAGGAGCTCTGTGATTGGTTAGGAAAGGACAGACTGGCCACCTCGATTTTTCTTCACTGCACATTGATCCATAGCTTTGCTCTGTAAAGGCTAACAAAGTGCTTTTGCTTTACAAAGACATTCAGCGTCGGTATTCACTCTTTTAAAATGCCACTGAACACTGGAGTGAAATGGAGCCCTGATCCTCAGAGTTTTATTGTTGCTAACATTTCTTATAGATAGCACAGATAGTGCCCCACTGCAGTAATCACTCATGTCTAGATATTCCTGTTAAAAGGGAGTTTTTCCTCCCCACTGTAACATGGCAAACATAGCAAACGGATAATCCAGCTGAAGCTTCAGACAGCCGTCAGACAGTGAAACACTGCCATCTGCTGGACTCGAATAACAAAGACGCTGCTTTGACGGGTGAGGGAGTTTCAACAAGTCTGCAACGACTCAAGCATCAAACTACAGAACTATTATAGCGGACATGGTGCTCTAATGACTGCTTCATTAACGCAGGTCAGAAAGGATCAAACATATCAATAAATTATAAAACACAAAACGTCTCTTATTGCCCAGGAAGTGAGTGATCACTTAAGTGTGTTCAACAGGAAGCTAAAAATTGTTAGCTGTTAAAGTGTTCAAAAAACAGCAGGAGCTCTGTGTGAGGCCACAGTGGGCCAAAAAACACAAGATGACCTCCAGCGAGGACAAAATGTATCTGGACGTCTCTGTGAGCATCTGTCTCACTGTGTAAGTGTAGCACAGTGTCTGTGTGTGCATGGCTGGGCAAGAGAGACAGCACAACTGAAAGCCAGCACTCAGACGAGGACCCGGTGCATCGTCTGTCTCATCTCAGCCAGTTTACTTACAAACTCTTTAAGTTTGAATTTTAAAGCCGACAATGTGCACAGGGCAGTGATATTTAAAATGAAGGTAAACTATTCCAATCTCTGCAGCCCCAATTGTGTATCTCACACACACACACACACAGTCCTGAATTCATTACTGAAGTCTCATCCAGACGTTCAATGTGCTCTGTAATTAAATTGAGACGTGGGGTCAAAATTCCCACCTAGATTGAGTGAGATGAAATAGAAATCGGCTCTCCTCTAACTGACTTTATAGAAATAATTACATAAGCTGCATTTATAACTGTTATTAAATAACAGCAGCACACGAGAACTGAAGTGTAATCCCAGCACATTTCGCTTCGCTTGCACTGATTCTTTAGAGATGACGACCGTGGTGGGTAATTAAGGGCAAACAATATACAAGTGGCGTGAAAAATGGAGGCTGCATTACCTTTCCAAAGCTTCCTTTCCCGATGGCCCGCAGTATCTGGAAGTGGTCAAAGTTTACTGTGGAGAAAATGAGAAGCAGTTAGTGAGAACGTGTCAGTTTGAGCTGAGCTATAAAACAGGGAACATGACATGTACAGCACTGTGCAAAAGTCTTGAGCCATCCCTCATTTGCTTCCAGGGATCCGGACTTCCCTGTAATCTTTAAAGTGGTATTAAGGAATAGCTCTCCAGGCTTTTTAAAGTGTTTCTGATTTTTAATCCAGGGCTTGTATTTGACCACTTTTTGTCTGTTAAGACCCTTCACACTAATCTCTGAAACATTCAAACATAAACAGACACCTAAGTCATGGAAAGGACCAGAAAACTTAACAAAGAACCAATTTTAAATTGTATCTTTACACATTTACTTGCAGCCTATTGCAAAAAAACAAAAGCCCACATCATTTGTTCTCACTTCTTTAGTTGAAGAATGCAGTTAATAACACCGTTAACACAGACTGACCTGGCAAAACACGAAAAAATAAGGGGGTGGTTCAAGACTTTTGCTCGGTACTGTATGAGAAATGGAAATGTGCACTTCACAATGTATCGCTGCACTTCGGCAGTACTGTGCAGATTAAATGTTTTTTCCTTCCCGATGCATGTGAAAGGTTAAGACTTACATCTCCAAATGTACTGGAACTGATTTGAACCAGAGGACTCAGCCACACTGTTACTATGTACTGCATAAACACGTTTACCGATGAAGGTAAATCAGACGCTGTCCTGACTGTGTGGCTAAATTTTGTGCTGAAAGCATCAAATCAATTGAATATGATTAACTTGCTATGAGAGGTTTTTACTCCAAGTGTGACTTTTTCTGGGTTCATACACCTTTCAGGGTCAAATTCAAGCACTTTGTGAGCACGTTTAATGTCCATTTTCAACATTTTCCAGCACATTACCATAAAAAGGATGCATATTTCACTTCGCATCACCTGAGTAAGACCACGTGAAAGGCCAAATTAATAAGTCTTCTCATCAGATATTGATGCTTCTTTCTTATGTGACACAAAAAACAGGAGGAGACAGATCTTTGCTTGTGTTGTTTTTTAAGTTCATTCATTCAAAACTAACTGTAAGACGCTTAACTACATTGCAGTCTGTGTTATTGTTGTAGACCTAATTATCACCTTTAAAGTGTTTGTGCTAATAACATCATGTAGAGTAAGACAGGCATAGAGAACAGCACTGACTGGGAGAGGCTTTGAACAGATGACATACTCAGATCAATTCAACACTTTAGACTTTAAAAATGCACAAGCGTCTTTCAAAAACCCATTTATTTAATCTATCATCATTGATATTATTATGTACAGTTATAATGTACTGTTCATCTCCCTTAAATAAACAGGCAGCCTTAAAGTGTGAAATAGTCACTTGTCTACTGTCTCAGTGGCTGATAGTGCCCCACAGGCCTCAATGTCAGCTTGAAGCCATCATGTTTCAATTGTTTAATGATAAACAGATTTTGAATGAAAGCGAGGAAACTTCGGTAGCACAAAAAAGTGCCTATTCTTTGTTCCCATACGGTTCAGTCATATTACCGTCATTTCCCCCTAAGCTGTTCCCAAAGACACCAGGTTAATACTTGAAAAGGCTGCAGCGATACACAAAAATATCATCAATATTCTGTTTACTTGGTGACAACGTCGCTTTTAGCCTTCAATCAGAAAGCCTGACGTTGGCTAGTTAAGCATCGGGCTAACGTTTAACGCTTTCACTTGAGAGAAGTAACTCGTATTACTGCTACTGCTGTGTAATCTTGGTTCAATTCACAGCATATTCTACAAGTTACCCTGCAATAACTAACTGTTAGAATAGCGGCACCGTATTGTATCGCACTGAGTGCACTTCAATCCTTTATCCCGCGAGTTTGCTAGCTAGCAAAATAATAATACCAATTTTAAACAAATAACATGTGTAACGTACACACTCGAGAAAATTATTTACTAGTACTTACGCAAACTCCCCCGTTGTGAAAACGTACAAATCCTTCTTGTATTTTTCGTTTTCCAGCAAACACTCATTAAAACGGCCTCCAGGCACATTAGCGCACTCACCCCCGACTGATCAGGGAGGGGGTGAGGGGTCACACACTGAAACAGACTAACGTGCAGAGGTACAGCCCAGGCAGAGAAATGTTGCTTTTAGACTTTGCGACTCGTTTTATTTCTCTATCTGATAAGAAAACTATTCAATCAGATAGTTATTTGTGGTGAATGAAATACGGTTACAGTTTCAAGAAGTTTTAAGCACCAAATCCGAAATCCAAGCACTGCAATATTAAAATCCAATTCAATTTCTTGTTTGCTCCGAAATCTACGACATGACTATATACAGAAAAGCTTGACATGGTATGCAAAAAAACCCCCGAAGACAATACAAATACAAATACATGAACAAAAAATGTTTTAACTGTCAGTTATGTCATTTTAAAATTTTCCAAAACTAACATTTTCTTTGATTGACTGATATTAAATTGATTAGGGTCAAGTTAAGTGTGAACAATATTACACAAGCAAGCACGTGTGCGCATGCGCACATATTAGAATCCCTTCGGTCGCTTCTCATATGTGCGCATGCGCACATATTAGAATCGCTTCGATCGCTTCTCATGTGTGCGCATGCGCACATATTAGAATCGCTTCGATCGCTTGTGACGTGGTAACTTTGCTTTGATCCTTTCTGACGTCATAACTTTGCTTTGATCCCAAAACCCATAAATAGGAGCGCTCACCTGTTACTTTATGCTTAACGGACGTTTACCTGCAGCAACTAAAACCCTTTCGAGAAGTTTTGAGAGCAATTTACGAGAGAAACCAAAACAAGTTCAGTTTTGTTTCTCACCAATCCACAGCGCAAACAGACACATTACACCATGTCAGCCAACCCATCCTTCGGCTCAGATGAGCTTGGAATATCTAAAGGGACCATTTTGGGAGATCACCACATGGTGGAGGCTTTCCTTGGAGAAGGAAGCTTTGGTGTTGTAACGAAATGTCGCGATACAAAAAAGAACCAAACTGTTGCTATTAAAGTCAACAAGAGCAACCCTGAAATTCTGCTCCAGGCAAAACTGGAAATTTTCATCCTGGAGCAGCTACGACGCTTGGATCCAGACAGGTGCAACATTGTCGAATGGAACGGCTATTTCCTCGATGGAGAGCGCATTTGCTTGAATTTCGAACTCCTCGACCAAAGCCTGTCAGACTACATTGGGGACCGGAATAACCAAGGTCTCCCAATGAGAGAAATCAGGCCAATTTTGCATCAGCTCGCAAATGCTCTGTTCCACCTGGGTTCTGTGGGAATAGTGCATGCTGACCTCAAACCTGTCAACATCATGGTTGTGAACCGCAGTGAGTCTCAAGTCAGAGTCAAACTTATAGACTTTGGCATCGCATGTAACACCTCTGCAGTGATTCCTGGTGACTGTGTGGGGACAATTGGTTATTGTGCACCTGAGATTATGCTTGGCACTCCATATGATGAAGCAATTGACATGTGGTCTCTGGGACTGGTAGCTGTGGAGCTTGCTACAGGGGTGCCTCTCTATCCTGGGGAAGACGATTATGACGTTTTGAAATTCATAATTGAAACCCAGGGTCAGCTACCAGATCATCTCCTAGAGTCTGGCTTGTACACTGACAGCTATTTCATCGAGGATAACCACAACGAACGGCGCTGGACATTTAAGACCCCAGAACAATTTCAATACGAGACAGATTATCGATCCAAGGAAACTCGATCGATAAAACTTAAGTGTCTCGATGACCTCGAACAACTGCTGAAGGTTAGGCGAGGACCGGAAAATGGCCAAACATTATTTGTAAGGCTAATCAAAGAAATGTTGGCCTTGGATGCAAATCAGCGCATAACACCCTCGGAGGTTCTGAAGCATCCCTTTTTCGACCCTGGCCTCTCAAGGAGAACCCCCTGCACGGACATGAATAGTACAGGGGGAGAACTCCTTGTGCTCTCTCAGCAGCCTTCAAGCTGGAAAAGTCATGGATCGCAAAAATTCAGCTGCAGTTTCCAAAACTCAGTTGAATTTCCTCAAAAAAGAGACATCAACACCTCAGCCAACCCATCTGCCTCTGAAGATGATCTTCAAATAACGGAAGGGACCATTTTAGGAGATCACCACGTGGTAGAGGCCTTCCTTGGAGAAGGAGGCTTTGGTTTGGTAACCAGATGTCGCGATACAAAAAACAACAAAACGGTTGCTATTAAAGTCAACAAGAGCGACCCTGAAATTCTGCTCCAGGCAAAACTGGAAATTTTCATCCTGGAGCAGCTACGACGCTTGGATCCAGACAGGTGCAACATTGTCGAATGGAACGGCTATTTCCTCGATGGAGAGCGCATTTGCTTGAATTTCGAACTCCTCGACCAAAGCCTGTGGGACTACATTGGGGACCGGAATAACCGAGGTCTCCCAATGAGAGAACTCAGGCCAATTTTGCATCAGCTCGCAAATGCTCTGTTCCACCTGGGTTCTGTGGGAATAGTGCATGCTGACCTCAAACCTGGAAACATCATGGTTGTGAACCGCAGTGAGTCTCCCGTCAAAGTCAAACTCATAGACTTTGGCCTCGCATGTCCTGCTTCTGCAGTGATTCCTGGTGACCGTGTGGGGACAATTGGTTATTGTGCACCTGAGGTTATGCTTGGCATTCCATACGACAAAGCAATCGACATGTGGTCTCTGGGGCTGGTAGCTGTGGAGCTTGCTACAGGGGTGCCTCTCTATCCTGGGGAAGACGATTATGATGTTTTGAAATTCATAATTGAAACCCAGGGTCAGCTACCAGATCATCTTCTAGAGTCTGGCTTGTACACTGACAGCTATTTCATCGAGGATAACTACAACAAACAGCGCTGGACATTTAAGACCCAAGAACAATTTCAATACGAGACAGATTATCGATCCAAGGAAACTTGATATATAAAACTTAAGCGTCTCGATGACCTCGAACAACTGCTGAAGGTTAGGCGAGGACCGGAAAATGGCCAAACATTATTTGTAAGGCTAATCAAAGAAATGTTGGCCTTGGATGCAAATCAGCGCATAACACCCTCGGAGGTTCTGAAGCATCCCTTTTTCGACCCTGGCCTCTCAAGGAGAACCCCCTGCACTGATATGAATAACACAGGGGGACAAAACCTTGTGCTCTCTCAGCAGCAATCATCGTTTGGGTGGCCAGAATTCTAGGGGAGCTAGAAATTCTTGTGGAAAAAAAGCCCAAAACAATAACATCAACAAAAACAACCAATGAATGTGGTCTTAAACTTGGGCACAATTTGGCTTGAAATCCATCAACTAATCTCTCAATATTCAAAGCGGAGCAGCAGAAAACTTACCATCACATCAGTCCTTCAATCAGACCTACAACAAACGTCTTCCTTCTCTCACCCCAACCGGTCGCAGCAGATGGCCGCCCCGACCTGAGCCTGGTTCTGCCGGAGGTTTCTTCCTGTAAAAAGGGAGTTTTTCCTTCCCACTGTCGCCAAAGTGCTTGCTCATAGGGGGTCATGTGATTGTTGGGTTCTCTGTATGTATTATTGTAGGGTCTACCTTACAATAATACATACAGCCTTGAAGTGACTGGTGATGTGATTTGCTGCTGAATGAATTCGGAACTAATTGGAAATCTGGATATTAATTAAATAAACCTGCTTTGAGCATCAATTAATTGTTGTTTGAAATTCTTTATAAATATATAAATATAGTGCCACTCTTCTACTGTTTAAAATGCAACTGTTTAAAACTGACTAATTTATTCATACACTTGAGCATAAACACACGCACAGTAAATGGCCTGTATTTGTACAGCGCTTTACTTAGTCCCCAAGGACCCCAAAGAGCTTTACACTACATTCAGTCATTCACACATTCACACACTGGTGATGCCAGCTACATTGTAGCCACAGCTGCCCTGGGGCGCACTGACAGAGGCGAGGCTGCCGGACACTGGCGCCACCGGGCCCTCTGACCACCACCAGTAGGCAACGGGTGAAGTGTCTTGCTCCGGGACACAACGACCGAGACTGTCGGAGGCGGGGCTCAATCTGGCAACCTTCCAATTACAGGATCAACTGCGAACTCTTGAGCCACGATTGCCCTATATACACATATACTTTACAGTACTAGTCAGTGCTTACATACCACCCTGAACACGCCCGATCTCGTCTGATCTCGGAAGCTAAGAAGGGTCGGGCTTGGTCATTACTTAGATGGGAGACCACCTGGGTATACCAGGTGCTGTAAGCTTTTGCACTTCCACACACAAACTGCAGATGGCGCCGCTGCTCACTCAGTGGAGGCAGCTTGAGGAAAAGCTTCATGACAACGCTCCTGATTGCATTTCGCTTTTGTGCAAAACAAAACAAAAGAACAACAGGAACGAAATATTTAGGAAATATACGAACTTATTTATTCTGTAAATGTAGAGAATGTCTACGGCTAGTCCGTCTGGGCTCAGTAGTGAGGAACTTGTTAACCTTTTAGCGTGCAGCGGGCACAGTGTCAACCTGACACTCTTGTGCAACGAGTTTTAACTCGTTGCACAAGAGTTTTAACACTGAATAAATGCGCATCAGTGTGCTACCCTGAGCAGGGAACACGATATCATGGAGTTTCTAACATGGAGCAAGGTGAAGGTGACGCGACTATGCAGGACCGCCCCTGCTTAGCTTCAGAGATCAGATGAGAACAGGCTGGTATGGCCGTAAGTGAGAGGCTTCCTCGACAACGGGGTTCATGTAGATACTGTAACCCATTTATTGGGATTTAAAAAACAATTTAGAGTGAAGGATATTGATTAGTTTCTACTTTTATTTTTAATAGCTGCACATGACAGCACAGTTATAATGCATACTTAATGCTGCAATATTCACGTCATAAACAATTGTGAGTGTTTGCACAAAAACATCTACAGGTGCTCTGTGCATGTACAGTGATATTGATGTAACGCTTGAAGGATTTGACATTACTACATGAGTGGAAGAGCTCTTTGCGCAAGACTCACTAACCATCCTATTCGAAAATGAGCTTAAAGAGTGCCTCAGATCCGTTTCAATATTTAAACTGTCATTTGTGTGTTGAAATGCAAAAGCTTACGGCACCTGGTATTCCCAGGCAGTCTCCCATCCAAGTACTGACCAGGCCCGACCCAGCTTGGCTTCCGAGATCAGACGAGATCGGGCGTGTTCAGGGTGTTGAGTATTGAGTTGTATTTTTGTTATTGACCAAATACTTATTATCCTGATTTACGAATAAATTCTTTACAAATCCTACCATGTGAATTCATGGATTTTTTTTCACATTCTGTCTCTCACAGTTGAAGTGTACCTCTGGTGCAAATTACTGACCTCTGTCATCATTTTAAGTGGGGGAACTTGCACAATCGGTGGGTGACTAAATACTTTTTTGCCCCACTGTATCTGGAATAACCCTGACATATTACAAAACAATAATATGATTAATTTCCCAGAATGGAGTTGTAAAGGAATTAAATACTTAGAACATATATTAGAGGGAACAGAATTTATCCCATTTGACAGACTAGTTGCACAATATGGGATCAACAAGAAAAGATTTTTAGAATATCAACAAATTAAATCCATAATAAAAAAGAAATTTAACCTCAGTCAAGTTGAATTACAAACACCACCAAGTGCGGCACATTTCCTTACTCTTAAATCCCCCAAATTATTATCTAAAATATACAGAACACTTTCTAAATTAGATGAATCAATATCCCTTCCTATTGCAAAGTGGGAAGCAGATTTATCAGTCAGTTTAGACCAAAACTTCTGGTCTGAGGTATGCTTAAAAACCTTTAAATTGATTAAAAATCCCAGTCTGCAATTAATACAATACAAAATACTACATAGAGTGCACTATACAGGTCATCGGATGTTCAAGATGGGCTTTACATCTTCCAACAACTGCTCACACTGTCAAGGCAATACACCAGACAATTACATTCACGCTCTTTGGTTCTGTCCACCAGTGCAGAAGTTTTGGCGCGAGGTATGTGAAGACTTATCAAAGTGTCTGAAATGTAACATTCCAACCTCCCCCTTGGTGTGTTTGTTGGGCAGCATAGATAATGTCACTTCAGAAAAGAATATAGCCCATATGGTTTTCACTGCCCTATGCATAGCCAAGAAAACTGTCCTCATGAACTGGAAAAATAAAAACAATCTTAATTCTAACCAATATAGAAATTATCTATTAGATTACATTAGTCTTGATACAGCCTCGGCCACCACATCAGATCAATTGCTCTGGGCTCCTTTGATCAGCTTCATCACCTAGTGGGGGTGGGGGGTCATAGTTTGGTCCCGCCTTCAATGTTGTGATTGGTGTGGGGGTAGGGACAGGCTTAGGGCGTCGGGGGGTTCCCCGGAGGCATCTTCCTTGGGGGGCTCAACCCGGGGTAGCGGTCATGTCCGGTTGGGGGCTCTTTTCTGACTGTTTCCTCGTGGCTGCGTGCAGCGGAGCTAGGGGAGGGTCTGTGCTGATGGACGTGGGTTACTGACCTGGTAGCCTGTCTGCCCCTGGGTGGGTCCAGGATGGGCGTGAGGTTCTGGGGGCGCTCCGTCTCTGGATTGGGGCCCGGGTCGGGCCTCGGGGCCTTGGGTCCTGGTTTGTGTGTTGCCGGGGTTGTGGGCGGGTGGGTGCATGGGGGCCCATCCCTGGCGCATGATGCCGCCGGTGTGTCGAGCCACCTGGGGGGCTCTTCAACTGGTGGGGGAGATTGTCCCACCTTGCAGGAGCTTTCCTCTCCTCAGGAACTCTCTGCAGGAGGGGGAGATATAGGAGAGGTGGAGGAAGATCTCAGCCTGGGCGTCTATCGTCTCATGTAGTCTGGAAGATGAGTGGATGGGGGGGTGGGTGCAGTTTTCTCTGTGGTGGGGTTGGGTGGACTGTCCCGGGCTCTGTGGGGCCGGGGGGCGCTGCTGCGCTGGGCCTCGGTCTGGATGGGCCTGGGCCCCCTTTCCCTGGCGGGAGTATGGGGGTGCCTACTGGGGTCAGCGGGGGAGCTGGCCCCAGGGAGGGGTCACCTGCCCCTCCCTTCCTTCCCTCCCCATCTCCAGCTGCCTCCCTCTTCCCGCTCCACCACAACCACCCATACATGCAGGGCCTTGGAGTAGGGGTATGTCACCAGGGTGCAGAGGAGGCTACCCCCCCACTGTCCCCTTCTGGCTGCCTCTGCCTCAATTTTATCCCACAACTTAGACATTCACATTACTCACACCCTCATTACACATACATATAGGATCTTGGGGGTGGGCACGATACACGGAGTCCAAGTTACCATCAGGGTGTACACCTCACCCCTGGCATCGTTGCCCACCTCTCAATTTTAAATACACGTAGACATTGAGGGCTAGCAGGAGGGACTATGCGCTTACCTGCTGCTCTCTGGCAGGTAGCTCCATGCCCTCCTGGGTTTTAAATGCACCTTAGAACACACATGCATCAACACTACAATGAGCGGGTGGAGGGAGGTTTGGAGTCTTCTCTCACCCCCGTTCTCTGCGGCCTGCTGGAGCAGGGGGGCTAGGAGGAGTTGGCCGTCCGGCTGTGGTCTGGGGTGTGGGGCCTCCCTGCTGCTGCGGAGTCGGGGTGGTCTGCCTCTCCCCACCGCAGGGAAAAGGGTAACACCACCTGGGTCTGGGTGCAGTTCCCCCCTCCAGGGGCAAGGGTACCTAGACCCGGTTCGTAGAGTACGCTTGGGGAGTGTGATCGTGTATACAGCGTCTCTTTATGTCTGTCTCCACGTCGGTTGAGTGTGGAGTAAGTGCATATGAGAGCATGAGGGTAGGAATGGATGTTTGTATCTGTGTGTGCCTGTATGTCTGTGTCTATATGTCAGGTTGGGTATCAGACGCCACCTCTCTGGGGACATCTCAGGCCCTCCAAGGTTTGGAGTGGTCTGTTGTGTTCTGGGGGCCTCTGGATGTCTGGAGTTTTGATCTCCTCCATACCTGCTTCATACCCTGGAGGACGGGGCTGTGGCTCCCCACACTCCCTAGCAGATCATTACATGGAGAAACCTTTGGAATGCAAGCATGCTGATCCACACAGGTATGCACACAGGTGTACACACGGGTATTCACAGACGCGGACTACAGCTTTCTTGGCTGCTGCCTCAAAGCACATTGTGCGCTGTCTATCTTGCGTGCTGCACAATATCGTTTATTATTTAGTAACTATTGATATCTATGACTAGCTAGTTTATTGTGATGGTGCTTTTTTTTTCTTATTATGTTGCTCTTTGTTGTTTGCTTTCTCTTCTGTTTTTTTTTCTCCATACAGGTGACCCAGGTGTTTTGTTTTTTTTGTTTGTTTTTTTTTCTCTCTTCCCCCCCTTCTCACCGTCTCTTCTCCCCTTTGGTTTTCTTTCTCTCCCTCTCTTTCTTTCATTCTTTCCCCCTGTCCTATCCCACAGTCATGTCTGTCCCGTTTGTAGCAACTGAAAATAAAATAAATTCATAATTATAATAAAGGTTAATCAAATGGACCAATATGGCAAGGCCATGATGATCCACTTGGTAAAATAAATCCGCTTGGCATCTTTCTTGGCCTTAAGACAACAATTCTGATAGCTATAGATCCAAACGGGACAAAAAAGAAAAAAAAAAAGAAAAAAAACAAGCAAACAAACAAACTAACTAATTAACAAACAAACAAACAAAACAGTATATAAAATCAAAACAGATAAAATCAGAACAGTAGATAAAATCAGTAGTTAAAATGTTAGTTTTGAAATTTAAGCTTAAAAGTGTGGATTTGGTGCTTTATTCAAATGCAGCTGAGAATAGGTGAGTCTTCAACCTGGATTTAAATAAACTGAGTGTTTCAGCTGATCTGAGGCTTTCTGGGAGTTTGTTCCAGATATAAGGAGCATAAAAGCTGAATGCAGCTTCTCTGTGTCTGGTTCTGACTCTGGGAACTGATAAAAGACCGGATCCAGATGACCTGAGGGATCTGGAAGGTTCATACTGGGTCAGGAGGTCACTGATGTATTTTGGTCCTAAACCATTCAGAGCTTTATAGACCAGCATCAGAACTTTAAAGTCTATCCTCTGATGGACAGGCAGCCAGTGTAAAGACCTCAGAGCTGGACTGATGTGGTCCACTTTTTTGGTCTTAGTGAGGACTCGAGCAGCAGAGTTCTGAATGAGCTGTAGTTGTCTGACTGATTTTTTAGGTAGACCTGTAAAGATGCTGTTACAGTAATCAAGCCTACTAAAGATAGGCATGGACTAGTTTGGACTAGTCTACTACATATATTATTACTCTCTGACTTGATTTGATTAATTTATATTACAATGAAGGTGTATAAAGCATGACATGAATATAGAAGATATTTCATCCTAAAAAACTGTCATATGTCACAACCTAAATTATACACTGCACTGCACGTAAAGTAAGTAACATCTTGTATGAGGTGATTAGGGTCAGCAGTGCTGTGTATGGGAGACTAAAGCAAAGCTAACTGCACCAGTACCAGCTTCACAACATATTGTATATTATACGTTTCTACCTTTTTGTAATACGTCATCTGTCATGTTTAGATGCAGTGACAATTGCACATTTGGAGTCGTGGTCATATGTGGTTTTTATATACAGGGTATTATTTTTATTTAAATTGTCATTTTATTCTATTTTTCTTGTTTGTTTGCACATCATTATTGTGTGCATATTGCATATGTAACATTACTTTTATTGTTAATATTATTATTAGATACCAAAGATACAATTTGATTAACGGTTTTCCTGTCAAAATGTCAATAAAAATGCAATTACACGTGTAAACAATAGGATCAAAATACACTTTTAAAAAGTCTGTTGATCAAATACTGATTTTCAAAACATCCTAGAGGAAAATAGAGATAAAATAATCTGAATACTGTTACATCCCCCAAGAGGATGTCTCTTCTCCCTACTAACCCTTTGTTTTGTTCAGGCTCCACCTCTTCTGTCCTGATTGGATGCTGCGCAGAGTCCGGCTAATTGGTAATCAGCAGAGCACTATTTAAGGCCTGTGGAGCTGTGCTTCTGTGCCCTCTGGCCATTTTGGTTGTCATACCTGTGCAGGCTTGCATGCCTTTGCGTCTTGTATAAGCAGTTTTGTTTTCATGTTCAGACTGCTTGTAGGGGAGAGCTGCCTTTTGTTTTGACACCCTGTTTTCTCCTGTTTATTAGTGATGGGACGTTCTGTATCGAGGCTTCGGAGCGTGTGTCGAGTAATGGAGGGGGCGTTTCTGCGAAGCGCGTATCGAGGCTTGCTTCATTTATGGGAGGAGCTGAAAATGATGACGTCCGAAGCCTCGCTGCCCGGCTGTACCACGTGACTGGTTCAGGAAGCGGTTCGAACTTTGCCGTGAGCCATGACAGCGATATAAACCCCTCAGACCCCATTCAAAATGTGGGTGTTTGATGGAGAGTTGCGGTTAGTGAGAGTTGGAGACAGTTTGGAGAGAGTTAGAGACAGTTTGGAGAGAGTTAGAGACAGTTTGGAGAGAGTTAGAGACAGTTTGGAGAGAGTTTGGAGGTATAGGAGAGTGAGTAGAGAAAGTCAGGAGAGAATGGAGCCAGCTACGAAGAGAAGGATGTCCTCCCCTGTGTGGGAACATTTTGAGCTTATATCTCCCAACAAGGTATGTACATCTCCACAGAAGATGTATTTTCATAATACTGATGGTGCAATAAAACCTATGTTAAGCTGTCTGTACTTTTGTACAAGGTGAGGTGTTTGCTATGTGCCAGGGAGCTGGGATATAACAACAACACCTCATCCATGCTTAGGCACTACAGAGCTATGCATGAGAATAAGGGGGACACCGATTGTGGAGCAAGACCAGGTGAGCCATCAAATGCCATGATAATATAGCATGCTGTAATGTTACTAAATGATATAACAATATCATACAATGCAATAAGTGACGTGAGTGATATTTATATTTGTGCTTTGTTTTTATTGTCTTTCCTCAGGAGAACAATCTCAAATAGATGAAGACCTGGTTAGCATGGTGATTGAGGACTCCCAGCCATTTAGCATTGTGGAGGACAGTGGATTTAAAAGATTTGTCAAATCATTAAATCCTAGTTATGTTCTCCCCACTAAAAAGGTCATAAAAGCAGTGAACATTTAGTTTCTACAGAGTAAAATGTGAACAGGCAGGACTGAGGCTCAAAGCCTCAGTGTGTAGCTACACTACACACTGCTTCACAGCCACGTCGTACTTGTGAACAAAATGTTTTTACTTTCCTTTAGGCCCTGAAAGTCATGGTGGAGGCCAGGTACCAGGAGATGAAGGAGAAAGCTAAGGCCAGCATTGAGAAGGCAGCAGCTGTGAGTCTGACATCAGATATGTGGACCTCCATCAACACAGAGGCCTATCTTGCAGTCACCTGCCATTTTGTTGATGAGTCCAGCACATTAAACACCGTTGTTTTAGGAGTGCAATATTTTCCTAATGCACACACTGCAGAAAACATTGCACAAGTGAAAGGCACACTCATGGCAGAATGGGCAATTACTGACAAAGTCACATGCCTAGTAACAGATGGGGCTGCCAATATGGGGGCTTGTGCAAGGGAGCTAAGACTTAAACATGCCATATGCATAGCTCACACCCTGAACTTAGTGGTGAAGAAGGCCCTTGACCAGACCCCTGAGCTCTCTGACATCCGAGCCAAGTCCAGGAGGATCGTGGGATATTTCAGGAGCAGTACCTCTGCAAAGGTAAGTTCTTCCGTGGCTTAATTACAGTTTCTTTAATTCTACTTATGTGTATAGTTCTGCTCCCTTGACAATCTAATGTATGCTTTTTCAAATTGTATTTTGTAAGGAGAGGCTTTCAGTCGTGCAGGAACAACTAAGGAAGCCTCAACACAAACTACTACAGGAGGTGGAAACCCGCTGGAACAGCACTTACGATATGCTGGAAAGACTTTTCGAGCAAAGGGAGCCAGTGGGTGCTGCTTTGGCAAGTCTCACAACAGACATCCCACCTCTGTCATCTGCGGATTTTGGTATAATTTCAGAGTGTCTGGTTGTCCTAGCACCATTTAACGATGCAACCACTGAGCTCTCTCAGGAAAAAAGGGTGTCTGGGTCAAAGGTCATACCTTTGCTCACTATGCTGGATCATTGCCTCAATGAACAAATGGTAGAACCACCATCCATTGGATCTTCTCTGGCTCAGAAGCTGAGGATGCTATTGAGAGAGAAGCTAGATAAAATACAGACCATGAGCATTATGTTCCTTGCGACACTGCTGGACCCAAGGTTCAGAAAACTCGGGTTTCTCAGCCCTACAAGAGCTAGCGAAGCAGAAAAAAGACTGAAAGCAGAATGTGCTTCCGTAATGAGGGCCTCCACCACCTCTTCCTCTGCACCACCACCACAGCCATCAACGTCACAATCTGTTGAGGCTGTTTCCCACGGTACCATTGTTATTGCATTGTAGTTGCATTTATATAAACTGAATGTTGGGTTTTCCACTGTATCTATTATTGTATGATCTTACTGTACAATATAAAGCGCCTTGAGGTGACTGTTGTTATTATTTGGCACTATAGAAATAACATTGTATTGGAAATTGAATTGGTAGTATCTCATAAGACTCTCCTTTTTGTTTAGGTAACAACCTGTGGCGTCGCCTGGATGAGAGTGTCAGGCAGACACAGACACAAAATGTGACAGCAGACGCAAATATTGAGGTCCAACGGTACATGATGGAGCCAAATATTGGAAGGCTGGAGGACCCCCTTAAATACTGGGGGAGGCAGAAATATGTCTACCCTCACTTATATAAGTTAGCACTGACATACCTGTGTACCCCTACCTCATCTGTGCCCTGTGAGCGAGTGTTTTCAAAGGCAGGGGAAATATTGTCCAAAAAAAGAAATCGCCTACGACCTGCCACAGTGGAGAAACTGTTGTTTTTAAATAAAAACCAATGATGTGTCCCCTAAACATTATTCACTGTCCTTGCCTCAATGTTACAAAAGCACACCCAATGTCCACACCTCACCTCACAGTAAATGATCATTTCCATCTTAGGCATTTCCAAATGATCATTTTCCATACTGCCATGACTACAATATAGATGTTTTACACACTCCTTTTGTTGTTGACATTTACAGGCTGTGTGCAAAATGCCACACTCTTTAAATTCATGCCAGCTATTATTTTTACGTCCAGTAGGTGTCCTGCTAGAGCAAATGAAGCTTCATGAAGCTTCGCGTTGGGGTGAACCAATTGGATGAAAAGCTTCAGTGCTTCATGGGGCTTCATCTGCCCATCACTACTGTTTATGTGTTGTTAGGTATGTTATGGTATAGGTTGTATATTTTGTTTCTTTGGAGTTGGGTAAGTTTCTTTTATTTCTACATCAGGGATGTTTTGTTTGTTATGTTGGCCTTGGCTCTCCCTGATGTTATACCTCAGTCTGAACCCACATCCCATCACCAGTAGTAAATAAACCTTCTAAAATTACCATCTTGGCTCCTCCTTCTCTATCCACCTTTATGTTCGTCCCTTCAACCCCCTAGACTAGCCAGGGGACGTGACATAAATTGGCGGCTCGTCCGGGATATTATCCTGCTTAATCCATTTTTAGATGGTGAAGGTTTGGAGTTGTTTGTTTCTGCTGGTGTATTTGGCAGAGGTAGTTAGTATGGCAACTGGTGTTTTCAATTTGAGTGCATTTTTGAGTAATCCTTCTTGGCAGGAGCTAAATGTGTGTAGAAAACATGATTTGTTTGCTATAGTAGCACACTTTGAGTTAAATGTATCAAGGCAAATGGTGAAAGAGGACTTAAACTGCTGTTTCAAACAAACTTGTGGAAGAAGGCCTGCTTCCTATTTCTCAATCACCTCGTTTGCCAGTTCCTCTTGACAGGACCCCTAATGATGGAGTGAAGCCTGCTGTGTTAAAGGAAGGAGGGCAAAACCCTGCTGCTGTGGAGCAACAAATGGTGGAAAATTTAAGCACTAATGGCTCACCTTCTTTTGCTACTCCATCTTCTCCTCGTTCAAGACAAGAAGTATTACTCAAGGTACGTTTGGCTAAATTACGATTGGAGGCTCAGGATAAAGCCCAAGCTCATCAGGCAGAGTTGGAACTTCGCAGGTTGGAGTTGGAAGCAGAGACAGAAAAGGTGTTAAAGCTGAAAAGGTTGGAGCTGGAGTTGCAGATTGAAAGGACTGCGTCAGTTGGAGTTACAGGCACAGACTTCAAGAAGCACTACTACTCAACCTAGTTCTGCAAATTCATCTGTTGGTGAAACAACCTCCTCCCATGTAAACCCAGGTGGTTTTAATGTGAGTAAAAACATTGTGTTGGTACCTCCATTCCGTGAATCAGAAGTTGATACATATTTCAATGTGTTTGAACGTGTTGCTGCCTCATTGCACTGGCCGAGAAGTTTGGCCATTGCTTCTTCAGTGCAAATTGGTAGGCAAAGCACAAGAAGTCTGTTCTGCTTTGTCTTTAGAAGAAAGTTTGAAATATGATGTAGTGAAGTCTGCTATCCTTGCTGCTTATGAACTTGTTCCCGAAGCGTATAGGCAACGCTTTCGCAATCATAAAAGAACAGCAAATCAGACTTTTGTAGAGTTTGCTCGTGAAAAAGCTACTCTTTTTGATAGATGGATAATAGCAAGTAAAGTTCCTCACTACATCTCCTTATGTGAACTGATACTGCTGCGAGTTCAAAAATGGCCTGCCAGAACGCATTGTTGTACACCTTAATGAACAGAAGGTTTCCACTTTGAAAGAAGCAGCTGTGATAGCTGATGAATTTGTGCTGACTCTGTTTTTGTGCAGAAACGTGAAGTTGCCACCAGAGAACCTCTCCCACGAAAGGATCCTTCAAACCCACGACAGACTTTTGCTTCAAGGACTGAAAGGGAATGTTTCTATTGTCATAAACTTAGTCATGTTGTTGTTGAATGTCCTGCTTTGAAGCGCAAGAACCAGTCACCAAAAGGAGTAAGTTTAATTAAAACCATTCATGCTGAGAGAGGGGACCAAAGTGAAGGAGTTGATCCCTGCTTCAAACCCTTCCTCTTAGATGGCACTGTGTCATTGACTGGGAAGCCTGAGGATTAAAAACCCATTCGAATACTCAGGTCACGATCTGTGATTTTTATCTGATGTATTATTCTTGAGTGACCGTTCCTCTTGTCATGGTAGCATTCTGATTCAAGGAGTTGAAATGGGGTATGTTGAAGCTCCTTTGCATTATGTACACATCAACTCAAAGTTGGTTAATGGCATTTTCTCTGTGGCAGTACGACCCTCGCTTCCCATAAAAGGGGTGCAGTTCATTTTGGGAAATGATATTGCTGGTGGAAAAGTGCAACCTGTTCCTGAAGTAACAAATGATCCAGAATCAAACTTGAAGAGCAACGACCTAGCAACATGTTTCCCATCTGTTTTTCCTGCTTGTGTTCTCACCAGGGTTCAAACAAGACGTAAAGCAGCAGAAATTGATTTGTCAGACTCTTCGTTGGCTCAGGTTCTGGCTACAGATGATTTGCAAACCCTGATTGATCTTAAAAGTGGCTCAAAGGATACTACTGAGAAGTGGAAGGATCTCCATCTCTCACAGTTAGACTTGCCAGTCACACGTGAAAGCCTTATTGCTGCTCAGAAGTCTGATCCCTCATTGACTAAATGCTTTATTTCTTTCTGAAACAGGAAATAAAAAGGCTTCTTATTTCTTGGAAGATGGGGTCTTGATGCGCAAGTGGACTGTGGTGTGGCAAACTGTAATGTTTATGTGGTCATCTATTCTTCCAACTGGTCAGAGCATGTTGACACTTTAACCACTGTGTTCAAGCGTTTAGCTGATGCTTCCTTCACCCTCAACTTGGCTAAATGCGAGTTTGGTAAGGCTACAGTGACCTACCTTGGAAAGGAAGTTGGGCAGGGCAAGGTTCGCCCTATCAGTGCAAAGGTTAATGCCATCAACTTTCCTGTGCCAACAACACGCCGTGAGCTGCGCAGATTTCTGGGGATGGTTGGTTACTACAGGTGTTTCTGTAGGAATTTTTCTGAAGTTGTAACACCACTGACAAACCTGTGCAGCCCGAAGGTACCATTCATTTGGAGTCCTGAGTGTCAACATGCTTTTGAATGTGCAAAAGGTCTTCTGTCAAGTTCACCTGTTCTTGTTGCTCCAGACTTTTCTAAACCTTTCAAGCTTGAAGTGGATGCCAGTGAGGTGGGGGCTGGAGCTGTGCTTGTGTGCCCTCTGGCCATTTTGGTTGCCATGCTTGTGCAGGCTTGTATGCCTTTATATCTTGTATGAGCATTGTTGTTTCATGTTCGGACTGCTTGTAGGGGAGAGCTCCCTTTTGTTTTGACACCCTGTTTTCTCCTGTTATGTTGTTAGGTAGGTTATGGTTATAGGTTGTATATTTTGTTTCTTTGGAGTTAGGTAAGTTTCTTTTTTTTTTTTTCTTTTCTTTTTTTTTAAATTTTTCTACATCAGGGATGTTTTGTTTGTTACGTTGGCCTTGGCTCTCCCTGACGTTATACCTCAGTCTGAACCCACATCCCATCACCAGTATTAAACCTTCTAAAATTACCATCTTGGCTCCTCCTTCTCTATCCACCTTTATGTTTGTCCCTTCAACCCCTTAGACTAGCCAGGAAACGTGACATAAATTTAACAGTGATCTTGGCTGATGATGGAGGCGTGAATGGATTATTCTGTTTCAGTCAATAGGTTCATATCTATGACAATAATTTGATAAGTTTAACAGGTTGGTTCAGGCCTGGCAATACAGCAAATATTCACAAACTTTTGTTTTTGAAGAATGTTGATCTTTTTTGGGATGAAGCTATCTGGCAACATGACACAGCCCTTTAACCTCATCTGTATGTCTATCATGTGGCTGTGGTACTGGGTTTTGGTTTGATGCATATGCAGGTTACAGCTGGGGAATGGCAGTATGTTGTGGATTGATTTGGCATGTTCAACCACTGTTACACCAAACTCTCTCACTTATAACATGATCAAGGCCTCTTACCCAGTGTCATGGATTCTCTGTAGTTTTGGGGACACAGGTCCAAAGTCTGAGGCAGTAAGTCAGATCGAAGAAGGCAATGATTCTAAAATGGGAGTTTACTCGTGTCATTGTGTATATCCAGGAATATGTGCCTGAGGATAGTTGTCATGAAATCAATATTAAATCAAAGTATTCCTTAATGACCACAGCTGGCATGAGTTCTCCAAAGCTGCCTGCTGTCTCAGGATCTGTCTCCAAAAAGAACCAGGGAGCGCTAACATGTTATGTTCTAAACTGATGAAGAAAATGCACATTAAACATAGTATAAACTTACTATGTTAAGTAATGTGAAGAGGATGCCTTTAGCTCCTATTGGGTTGGTTCCTTGATCAGTGCAATACAGAATCATTCATCTGGTTTGATGTAATGTCCTTAAAACACGTCAAAATGAGGCTCTGTAGTCTGTGTGGCCTCCACATGCCTGTATGACCTCACTACAACACCTGGGCATGCTCCTGATGAAGTGGCAGATGGTCTCCTGATGGATCTCCTCCCAGACTCCAGGACAGTCTGTGGTGCAGTTGGTGGATGGAGTGAGACATGATGTCCCAAATGGATTCAGGTCTGGGGAATGGGCGGGCCAGTCCACAGCATCAATGCCTTTGTCTTGCAGGAACTGCTGACACACTCCAGCCACATGAGGTCTAGCGCTGTCTTGCATTAGGAGGAACCCGGGGCCACCCGCACCAGCATATAGTCTCACAAGGGGTCTGAGGATCTAATTTCAGCACCTAATGGCAGTCAGGCTACCTCCGCCGAGCACATGGAGGGCTGTGCGGTCCCCCAAAGAAATGCCACCCCACACCATTAGTGACCCACTGCCCAACCATTATGCTGGAGGATGTTTCAGGCAGCAGAAGGTTCTCCAATATGTCTCCAGACTCTGTCACAAGTACTTAGTGTGAACTTGCTTTCATCTGTGAAGAGCACAGGGCGCCAGTGGCAAAGTTGCCAATCTTGGTGTTCTCTGGCAAATGCCAAACATCCTGCACGGTGTTGGGCTGTAAGCACAACCCCCACCTGTGGACGTCGGGCCCTCATACCACCCTCATGGAGTCAGTATCTGACCGTTTGAACAGACGTGCATATTTGTGGCCTGCTGGAGGTCATTTTGCACAGCTCTGGCCTTTCTTTCCTACCCCACAGTACCTTTCCTTATCTTTTGTTTCCTACTTAGTCTTTGATCACGGTTGTCTTTCTAGATAATTAATGTCATTTGTTCTGGGGCGAGTCACTGGCTCGGGTGCATTCTGGGACTGTCAGTTCACCAGTGTGCTGGCATGCTTCTTAACAAACACACCACTACAGCAAACATCTCAGTTGTACTTGTTGATTTCTTCAACAAAACACTGAACACAAAATGTCCTTGTGAGTGTGCTGCCTGGTGCTTTTACAGTTTGTGGTAATTTGAGCAGCCCAGAAAGCATCCCATGAATTAAATTATGTTATTGTATCTGAACATGTACACGAGTCATTAAATTAGATGGGAAAGAATGATTCAGGGTAAACAACTGCACCAAGGGAATTACATTTTTCTTCTCAACATGTAAAATGTCTGTTGATAAGCAATTTCTGAAACAGACATTATAAAAATCACATTAAACAGATGTGATTAACTTTTTATTCTAGCAAACATAACATCAATGATGACACAATCAGTCTTCATCAGAAGTGCTCAAATCACTCTCAGCGGCATCGTCTGGAACGTCCTCCTCCTCCGAGTCCATTTCCAGGAGTGGTTGGTGGCTGAGGATTCTCTTGTACACGTCCTTTACTTTGAGCGTTTCAGCTTTCAGTTCACTTTGTTGTTTTAAACCAGGCTATGGAGTCCTTTCTGTGCATCCTCCGACATGCCAACAAGGGAGGCTGTAAAAACAACAAAACTATTAAATATAAGTAAAACAAAGAAACAAACCTCACCTCATAAACACAAGGAGTTAGGATCATGTGATTAAACTTTTTTTTAAGGGAGAAGGCAGTGTTAGCTAGCAACCCAAATATAGGTAAAAGATCCAGTAAGACTTTAGCATCTGCTATTATTTTCAATCAATTCATCACCAAATGTATAAATAAATAAAAGATGTGCTTACAGTCTGAGGAGATTGTCCCCAACACCACAGATTGCATTCGCAACACTGTCCAGTGATGCTGCATCTCCCTGCAAAGGATCATCTCCTCCTCTCTCAGGCGCCTCACAGCCCTCACCTTCTCAAAGACCTTTCTCTTTGTCCGGAGGTCAGCAGCAGCTACAGTTTAACAGCATCAGATGGGAAAACATAGTAGCATATTATGATTCAAGAACAAAACATTCAACTACTGCTCAGATACTGGGAGTTTGTTTAAAAAGGATATTTCAAAATCAAGAGCTTACGTTCACTTGTGCTCTGCCAGGGCCAAACGTCGGTCTGCATGAGAGCATCACTGGATACGATTTGCTTTGTTGCTTCAGCGAGCTTGTTGTAGTCGTCAACAGCAGCCGCCAAGCGTTTCTTCTCATCTAAGATGACCTTGTGAATTCTGTGTCGCCTCTTGTTGCTATCTGTAAATAATCATAAAAAGGAACACCTTCACATAATGCATATATTTACATTTTAATCTACACTCATCAATTTGTTTGCTAGAACAAATCACATCCAGCTTAAACAAACCTGGATCTGATTTTATTCTGTTTACAAAGTAGCTGTACGAGCTGTACAAACTGAGCATCAAACGGTCCATTTCAAAGAAACTGTGACACCATTTTGTCTGTAAAGACTTTGTGTTCGCACTCTGATGATGACGACAAGCTCCTCTACTCGTGCCTGCAACGCTCCAAGGCTGCCATCAGTTTGATCCGTTTCTAAGTGAGAGGAATATTAATCAGAACACAGGATGAGTAACAGTCACCAAACTACAGTGGACTCTGTAATCACTGACTTGATGATATTCATTATAAGACATCTGGAGCCTTCATGTGCTGCATTATCATGAGATAACAAGTATGTTGGTGTTCAGCTTTATAAAACCAACTAGTACGACATCACTTCAACCCAGGTCCAATCCAATTTGATCAAACGCAACAACTCTGCCATCAATTCTGCTTTTACAAGCTTATTTTTCATTGTTTGTTGACACTGTCAGAAAGATCTTAACTCTAAGTTCTTTAATGAGGCCATGGTGGGTCCTGTTGTTATACACGAGTGCATTATATTGAGACTCACCTTCAGCCCACTGCTGCAGTGTGTCGTCATCCACACCCAGCTCATTTCTGCTCGCATTCAGGCTCTCCACTTGTTCTCTAAAGATCCTTATGATCTAAGAATACATTAATAAATGTCATTCATATGGACATTTTTAGAGTACTGGTGTTTTCCCCCATTACCACACACATTAAAATGGGTGTTGAAAAAATGACCTTTAGATATCTCTGGCTCAAAGTGCAGCCCAGTTGTTCCACTTTCCTTTTGTTCCAGCCCAAAGCCAGGAGGCTCAGCATGTCTGTTCGCCCTGCATTTCAGTTAGTATACAAATAAGAATGAATGAGCAGGAGACTGAGTGGAATCTCACACACAGACACACACCTGCTTTAGACATGTACTTCGTTGTGATGGCCGCCCTAGACAGGAAACTGTTTACTTGCTCCACCTCTTCTCCAACTGTAGAACCGGCCCCATCCTGAAACGCACCTCCCCATTTGATCTATAGAAAGGAGGTCACAATACATGACTGCTGAATTCATTCAACCTTATAACAAAATGTCTTAAACGTATCCAAGACTACAAGCTGCAGTATACGTCGCACATCCAAGTGTGAGCTTTTGCATGCATGACGGAGAGAAAAGGACGCATTGACAAGAGGTTCCTCAGCTCAGGGCACTGCTGAGCCACGCTGGTTAAATATGGGAAATATTTACAGGCCACATCGGAGCAAAGGAACATAATATGTCCTGGGACGCTAGCTGCCAACTTCCTCTGGAGAAAAAGGGGGTAAGCAAAGATCTCCCCTCGAAACATGTTCAATGCAGCTAGGAGGACTAACAGCAAACAAACAGCTATTTCCATGCCCTCTTCATCCAACTTCCCAGTGGACTTTTTGCTCGACTCCTTTGCTGCAGTCCAAGATGAAGATCCACACAACCCTTTCCCTGGGACCTACACACTCAAAGACACGACGTGATTACGCCCTATCAGGGACAAACTTTTTAACACTAATGCAAAAGAATTAGCTGAATTAGCCTTAAGTCACGTTCACACAACACCTCATAAAAACCATGTTTTTATTTTTTTAAATACACACGGTGACAAAATGAAGTACACATTAAGATAAAGTCAAGTAAATAGTATTACGACAACACCAAGAGAAAAACAAAATAAATATCCACCCATCCAAATATGTATCCACACACACACACGTATGAGTATATGGTTATGGCGTTAACGTCATTTTAACAAGATTAACGCTGACAGCACTGATATATATGTGTATCTTACATCATTTGTGTGTCTCTGGATGTATTTCACAAACTCAGCAACTTCCTCATCTTTCTCAATGAAGACACCTTCAAAGTTCCCCTGCTCTGAAGTGCTGAACGAACACAGTGACAGTTGTTTGAAAAGAAACATCAAAATGCAATTTTTGTACAAATCCATATTTGATTTATGTCCACAATGCATAACGTACCTTGCATTTGATTGAAAGCGATAAAGCTTGTGGTTTCCATCAACTGACACGGCGAGCATGTCTGGAGTGCAGGCAGGGCAGCTAAAGCATGGCTCCTTGCACATCCTGTCCACCTCACACTTTACAGCACTCCACTCCAAGAAACCTTTACTGAAGGCATCAGCTGATATTCGGCCAGTCTTTTAAGTAGAGGACAAACAACAGAATATTCAAGGACAGTCATCATAAACATTGATTTGCACAATTTCCTTAAACTTGACAAATTTAGAAACTCACCCTTCCAAAATGGGCTGTTCGTTCATCCAGCACTTTGACAAACGCCTTAAGTGACATCCCTGCTGCAGCTTCTTAATGTCATAGAAAGACTGAAAGACATCCATTGAAAACAGGGTGCAGAAATTTAAGGTGCCAGGCCAATATCCACCACCCTGGAAGTCCTTAACTGAGGGGGACCACATTAGGTCACAGCTGGTGCAGCTGACCACTGGCAGTGCAAGGTTATAACGGCCTTTAGGAAGGATAAGGAGAAATCCAGTCATGGCTCAACAAAGACATTCATTTTTTCCCATGTTGTTTTCAAAGCGGTCTGGTAAATCCAAATGACCTTTGACAGGTGCCCACATATACTGCGGGCCGAGGGTAATTCAAAACAATGTAGCAATGTACAATTTGCACTAAAACCTGCAAACACATCTATTGTGTATGTACTGTGTGACAAAAGAGCAACTTACCATTTATGGTTACAAGAGCCACAATTGCACCGGGTGAAACCTCAACGTTACCTGCTGGGCAGTCACACACAGTCTGGCCTTTGCACAGGCAACAGCCGAACTAACATTAAAACACACAATATATACAAAAAGAATTGGAAATTAAATGATACACAATAAATATACAATAACAGCATACACTCATAGTACATAGCAATAAATGCATAGGACTTAAAAACTGTACCTATTGGCTTGTGAAACTCTGATGAAGGCTGCAAAAACCCTCCTGTTACTGCCTCTCTGCTGTGCAGGACAAAGCGTGTGTGAACTGCAATATCACAGTCAGCACAAAGAAATGGAAGAGGCAGGCAGTCCAGACACCTCACAACTACTTGTTTGCCACACTGACACACACGGTGTGACTGTGGATCCAGAGTAGCTAACATATTGTCTATAAGACAAGGCCTGGCCTCTTTCCACTTTTGCAAGGACACCATGTTTCTGATCTCCCAGTGAGTAGCAGCTGCCTCAGACGACGTCTCACAAGTCATGGCTGCGTCCTCTTCTCCTTCCTCCAACAACTGAAGGAGCTCCTGACGAAGCACCTCAGTTCCACACACTAACAGAAAAAAAAAAATAAAGAAGCTCTTCCACAAAGTGAAAAACACTCTGGGCAGTATGTTTCTTAGGACTGCACAAAAGCCCTGCCTAACTCAACTATAACAACAAATATAAAAGCAAACTTTAAAAAAGGAATCACAATATATAAAAGAAGGTAAAGTACCTTTTGTTGGGTTGACACTGGCAACATAACTAGGTTCTTCACGTGGACATTGATGCTGATCTGCAGACACTGGGGGGGAAAAAGAGATCGAAGAATATTTACTTACTGAAATTCTTTGGTGAAAACAAGTTGTCAGATAAAATCAATGGTTGTGAGAACACTGACCACATGGCAACTAGTACTTCGACTGGATGATGGTCTTTGAGGAATAAAATCTCCGTCTGTCACGTTTTTTCCAGCGCACTGGTCTTGGCTGAGGTTCACTCTGTGCATCATTCTACGCAATTAACAAGAAAAAATGCAACACCTAAAATACAGTCCATGATTAAAGCGTGGTGGGGGCGGCATCACAGGCATGGGCAGAAAAAAACCAAAACAAACGTTCATGCTGAGCCACAGCTGTAAAAGCTGCTGGTCATGATGTCGGTTTGGTTATGTGGTGAGAGGGAAACATGAAGATGAAACCAGGAGATGTCCTTACTGAATCATCAGAGCTGAACAGGTGATGGAGAAACAGGTTTACCTTTCAGGTGACATGAATGAGTTGAAGGGAAGTTATGAACTGTTTCTGAGAGACAAATAACACCAGGATGCTTTGCTATGTAGCTGACAGCTGGTAACTGTGCAGGGGCGGGTCTAGCAAAGTTTTTCCAGGGGGGCAGGTAGGGCATTAATAGGGAGAGGTGGGCACAAAGAAATACTTTTCTTTCTTATTCTCAATTAAAATATCTAGCTTTTATTAAATAATTATCTGAAGCTTACAAGCAAAGTTTTTATCTGATGTAAAATGTATAGAAATCACACATATACCCACAAGACTGTACATCACTGTCACAACAGTGTTTGTTTTCATTCAAAGGCTTTATGGCTTTTGTCAAGAGATGTATTCTAAAACACTTCTTCAGCAGAGAATCAGAGAGGAGAAACACAGGTTTTCTTGCTAGCAAGGGCAGCCACCAGAGCGCTCGCACGAGAGAGTGAGGGCTCAGAGACTCGCAACTCTGAGACTGCCCTGGTCTTTATTTATACTTCAGTGGGCGTTTGTTCCTTACATTGGAATGTGGAGGTGTGTGTGTCAGAGTGTGACCCCATAAACGACTTCCCTTAACCTGCTGGTCTGGAAAATCCAACAGTTCATCTATATGTAAAAAAGGGCACTCAGACTAAGACTGACATAGCTACATTAATCCTCCCGTAAAACAATAAGACAAGGTACGACCTTTCCCATGCTCCCAGGATGTGGGGGTGAATGCCAGAGCACTCTGGAATGCACGCAAAGCTTTTGCAGACTATTAAGGGTCACACATCCTATCACTACCATATGTAAACTTATATTATTAAAAGATTATACTGACTACTAAATACAATTTTCTATTGACAGCTGTAATACCTGGGGGGCCGGTCTCTCTAGTCAAAATGCCCGGGCCGATTTTTTGTCCCAGTCCAGCCCTGGCCAACAGGGAAACAAACGCCGACACTGCGGTGCAAGTCTCGGATGATAGTACACCTAAAGCTGGGCAGACACTGCAATTTTCAAACTGCACGATTGGCTCGCAGGGGTTATAAGTTGGTAGGTCACGATGCAGGTCTCACACTATACCGCCCGATGCTCTGATGCGACCTGAGTCACACTGTGCCGCCATAAAATGAAGGTTATAAGAGAAAATCTGTCGCTCGCTCTCTCTCTCTCTGTGTCTTTCACTCACGCAGACACGGACATGCACCACCGCCATCAACTTTGCAAAATTGAATGAAATGAAAAACATTGATCAGGCAGCTGTGATTGAGCAGTGTTGCGAAATCAGTTTTACCCCGGTTCTTTTATTCGTCGAAACTTCCAGAGACGGCACCGGAACTCAGTAGTCATTTCACAAAACCTTTATTCATCTTTATTCATCTTCATTTAAGCATGCACTTCTAGAAGGGAAGACGAGGCCGGTGTGTCCCTCTGCAAAAAATCTTCACCCCTTTGTTAGTTACAGCCAGCTTTATAGAGGCGACCCCCTCATAAACCACCTACGGTGTGCTGCAAACTCTGTGTCTGTGTCTATGTGCACGAGCACATGAATGCCTACATGTGCGCGTTCCCACGTGTCTATGTGAGTGCTCGTGTGTGACCTGTGTGTATGTGTGAGTGCACATGAGTGAGTGTGCGTGTGGATGTGTGTGCGTGACAGTTAAAACACTGTGGGTGTAGGTGACTCCCTAGGTCATAAAACCCATCTCCCTTCCAGACCACAGTTATCCAGTTACAAATGTTGAGACCCCCACCCAAACATTCTCTGGGGAAATTCCACTCAGCTCTCTGTTTTACTTTCACAGTTCAAGTGGGGGAGAGGTCTCCTACAATCTACTCCTAAGTTCACGACACAGTGAGGCCTTTATTACATTGAGGGCAGTGTCAGTGTTTCTACAATAGTTGTACATTCTATGTTAACACATTTCTAAACTCTAAAATAAGCTAAACACTCCTACAGCAGCAGTGTAAATCCAACTATTTTCACAGTTGTTGTGGTCGTGATAATTTTGTGATGCCACATCGAAAAGGCTCAGATGAGCTTTCCAAAGTTCTACAAGTTGTGCCTCCATCGCTTGTGTCCAGATCACACGCTGCACAGCCGTGCTGCACCGTCTTTTTCACCGACGTTTACGTGTTTGCGCGTGAGCAGTGTGAGCGGCTGCGGTGACACCCTGACGAGCGAGCAATGTTTGTTCGCTCAGAGAAAGAAAAAAAGGCTGCAAAAGTACAGGGAGGAATGGGAAAAGGGAAACACCTGGCTGGAAAAGGTCACCATAACACCTATAAAGCGCACTGCACTGTGTGACGGTGCACTTTTTCCATAGGCATGCTTCTAATGGTGGGCACATGAAGAACATGAGGGGCGTGAAAGCTCGGGGAACCCTTAACCAATTTCTTGTCCACCAGGCCACGGCAGAAGCAGATATGGTATGTAAACACTGGTTTGTGTTTTAAACCCTCTGGTTAAGGTTAATATGGGCATGTGCAGTGAATATCAGCGCTATGTGGCCAGAAGTGTGATAATATAATTTATTTTGTGTAATAAACAACTGCAAGGATAGATGATTACAACAAATAGATGACTAATACATAAAAGTAATACATAGATGAATAATGATGATGAGTTATGATGCGTAATCATGGGAACAAGCGGGTTTACAAACAGGAGCAAAAGCTGAAATAATGCCTCTACTGAAGCCAATTGCACTAAATGCACTAAATGTGCACTGTTACAAGAATATTTTTCTTTCTATTGTTTTCTATTAATTTATATAATTTTAAATTAAGCAGGACAGAGTTCTTATAAAGAAAGATTTACTTATATTCACAAAAGTTAAGCATGACAGGCTTCTGTTTAAGAAAGAGACCTGTTTTACTGTGTCAATGTTGTCATTTTGAGCTAAAAATAAATGGCTAAATGATCATTTGTTTCCCATGTGTTCATATCACAAAGAACACGCATCTGCTTAAATCAAATTCAAGTCAAATGGTTAAAAAAAATAATTTCACACACAAAAAAAAAAAAGAGCTAAAAAATTCACCACACTGGGAAGGGTGAAGACAACTGGGTTGCCCGTCCCTGGCCACGAGGTGCCCCTTATTTATTTCTCAGGGAGTTGGCAACCCTATGTTTACATGATCAAAATAACTTGAACACAAACACAAACAAACAAAGAGGAAGACCGCACTGGAAGGAAAAAACTACAAGTCCCAGTGTTGGGTCTAAACTCAGACCCCGCTGTATCCAGGACTTATTCCCATGAAAGAAAAACAAGGCAACAGTGTTCAATCGATTTCTTGCGCAAGGGAGGCCCTCATCCGTGTCCAGCACGTCGAAATGACCCCCATGGTGGCCTCCTCTCGCTGCCTTTTATTGACAAACCATCCTCTGTGCTTAGGGAGCAGTAGTGAAAGTATTGAGCCTCCGTTGAGAGGAGGAGGAGGAAGGTGGAGCTGAGGCAGGTGAGCAAAGGCGTAGATTTTGCATGGACGGGAGGGACGTGTCCCCACCAATAATTTGATCTCTTCAAGAAAAGAAAAACAAACCCGATAGAAAGAAAGAAAAAAAACAATCTGTCAGCGTCTCATTCACCCAGCGGTGCAGAAAGAGTTAAATTATGTTCTCTACTGGAGTCCTACGTCATGTGACAAATATGGCCAATGTGATTGGCTGTGCCTTTCAGGGAGCTCTGTTTAGTAGTGATGTGCGATACCACTGATTTCCTTTCCGATCCGATACCAAGTAAAATTCAGGGTGGTATCGGTGATACTGATCCGATACCGATACTCTGTACAAAAACTTAATGTTTCATTGCATTACATAATACAATATATAATTGTATTATGTAATTGTAATAATAACATAACCATATTGCTTCATAATGATTAGAGGACATCAGACAACTTGTTTTTATTGCTTAATAATGCAGAATAATCATATAGAAATAAAAAAAAAAAAAAAAACTGACGTTGTGCTATTTGAGCATGTTGCCTGCCTGCAGCACTAAAGGACTCTGCGAGAGACGTCTGTCTCGCCCTAGCAGCACCTGTCCCTGTCCTCCTCTTCAGTTCACCTCAACATAAGCTCGTCATATTCTGTGATGGGATTTACTCCGAGGTGTTTGACGAGGTCAGTGGTGTTGCCACAACACCTCACTGTCTTGCCACATATATCACAAACCGCGTCTGGGCTGTTTGTGGAGGTAAAACGCGTCCACACAGGACTCTGTTTGCGCTCAGCCATTGTTGTGAGTGTGCACGCCATGGGCTGCGACACATTTATACAGCCGTATTTTGCATATGACTATGAAAGGCATAAGAGGAAGTAGTTCCTTCCAAATTAGACGATCCGAATGATATAGTTTCTTTCCACTGCGTTCATTTTAATGGAAAAACTACAAATTTACCCCAGAGTACTAAAATATCGATATTATAATATGAGAATCGATTCTAGAACATAAATTGCTGGTATCAGAAGAATCGATATTTCAGTATCAATCCGCACACCACTACTGTTTAGTTTTAGCAGCGGCAAGCCTGCGCTGCTAGGGCCTGCAAGGAGGAGAGGTGGGTGGCAGCAAAAAGGAAGTACCTGGATATAAGAAAGTGTTTTTCAAAGAAACCTGTAAGTTACTTAAAGTCAAGCTCACTCATAAAATGTGTCCGTCACAATAACATTAGAGGCTATGCTAGGCTTTGGCCCACATCAGTCTAAAATTGTATGTAACCATGAATAACGTGTTTTGGAAACTAACTGCACAACAGGCAGCACTGTTAGTTCTCTCAGTCTCTGAGCAGCATTTCTAATTTTGATTGAAACTGTCAGAGAAAACGGCAGCGTCGAGCGAGCCAGGATATTAGTTTACAGAGGCTGTTAAAATTATATGTCTGTCATGGTTCGGCTGTGTGGCAGGCAGGAGAGGACCCAAACGCAAACTCACGGAGACAAAACGTAAACTCAAAAATACAGCTTTAATGCTGGCATAAAGTGAAACACAAAAAACAGTACTAAACTTAAACTGGGGAGACTAAAGCACAAGGCCACAGGGAAAAATCACACAGCTATGAGGGAGACTACGACACTGACAAAGAGAAACACAGAGCTTAAATACACTGAGTGATAACGAGGGAATGAGACACAGAAGGGGAGCACAGCTGGGAGTAATCAGGGTGGACGAGACAGGGACGCAAAACTAGAAACACTCACATGAGGCATGGACCTACAAAGTAAAACAGGAAACACACCGACTGAATTCTAAACATGCAACTTAACAGCAACAGGGGAGACAGAACATAGGAACCTGAAACATGGTACAAAACATCACAGTGGACATAACATGGAACACAGGGAAGCCATATGACAAAGCCAAAGACTAAACCTATGATAACCATAACTGAAATCTAGGGAAACAGGAAACAGTACAACAAAGGACTCAAAACATAATCCATAATATAAAAACACGAGATCTCTTCAAAATAAAACGGGAAACATGAGAGGCACACATGACAACATAAGACAACAGACATGAAACACACGAAGGGCAAGGGAGACTTCACAGGGGTAGAAAACACAAGAGGGAACTAATAAGCAAATGAACATAGGAGACATAATGAGCTTAAACATACTTTAAACATCAAAATGAACTAAAACTCAAAACACTGGGCCATAAGACCCAGGACCGTGACAATGTCTGACGTTAAAATGTTGGTGACACAATAATTTCATCCTAATGGCACTGACATATTCATAGGGTTCATTTTTGAGACAAAATATAACGAGGTAGTCATGATTTTGCAAATAAATAAAAATAAAACCTTGTAGTGCCGTTTGCACAAATTGTTTTAAAAATGCACTCACTCTACAAACATTACTGATGAGTCAAGATCTGCACAAAGTGACAGAAACATCGAAGCAGCTCCACATTTTATTCTTATTGTCATGTATGTCCTATTTATCAGGTGACAGAAGAACCAACACAAAGCTCAGAGAGTAATGGTGACACAAGATCACAGGTGAAAATAAAAAACTTAAAATAACCCGGTTGCACAAATATGCACACCCTTAAACTAATACTTTGTTGCAGCACCTTTGCCTTTTATCACTCTAATCAGTCTTTTTGGGTAGGAACCTATTAGCATGGCACATCTTGATGTGGAAATATTTGCTCACTCTTCTTTGAAAAATTCACATATAAAACTATGAATTGTAATTTTAAATGGTTTAAAAACAGGTAGAATAGCACATGTAGGCAAGTATACTTCTCCTTTTTTATCAAGAAGCAAAGACAAAAAGGGGAACAAGAGAAACAGGGCAGGGTTCGGTGGTTGAATCATCCGTCCCCACCAATGCCAAAACCAAATCTACGCCTTTGCAGGTGAGTGTTAACATGAATATGTTTCTTCTTATGACATAAAATAATTCCACGCTGTTCGTGTCTGTGGGTGAAATGTGAGGCCGGTCGGCTCCTCTGAGCGCTGGTTTCCTGTAAGTAGAGAGGAAGTGAGTTTAGCTGAGCCTCCATTTAGTGTGAGAGAGCAGGAGGAGAGTGAGAGCTGTGCTGAGGCAGGGTGAGTGTTAACACCGCTCTGACATTACTGTGTCTCTGTGGCGGGAACAACAGGCTCCGTCAGTGGAGGCAAAAATAATCAGACTTTGGTTTTTCAAAGGAAACAACTTTATGTCGGAAGTTCCCGCACGCTCATTGGATAACGATGTGTCAATCTCGAGCTATTAGCCAATGAGCGTGCAGATTCACAGAAAGACCCGCCTTTATCACGGGACTTTAAAAACTACAATGTGTCTGTGAAGGTTCTCAGTCATCCAGGTCATCGTAGTCAAAGGAGCTTGCAAAGAAAAGCGTCTGGACTTCTTTAAGTTACTTGAAGACGTTTCACCTCTCATCCGAGAAGCTTCTTTCGTTTCGGGTGTGTTCATTGTGAAACCTGGCCCCACCTTATCATGCGAATTCCTGAGATCAGATGGCCCAGGATGTGAGTGGGCGTTAAGCCGTCTGGGAAGGGATCTCAAAACTGGATTATAGATGGCAGAGAGTTGGTGTCGTAAACCCCCGCCTCTGTTCAAAGATGGTCGCTCACAGTGGACATAGATGGCTTCTTTCACTCTTTCAAACCATCTGTCCTCTCTGTCCAAAATGTGAACATTGGCATCCTCGAAAGAGTGTCCTTTATCCTTAAGATGCAGATGGACTGCTGAGTCTTGTCCTGTGGAGGTGGCTCTTCTGTGTTGTGCCATGCGCTTATGAAGTGGCTGTTTGGTCTCTCCAATGTAGAGGTCTGAGCATTCCTCGCTGCACTGTACAGCATACACCACATTGTTAAGTCTGTGTTTAGGCGTTTTATCTTTCGGGTGAACCAGTTTTTGTCTGAGCGTGTTGGTGGGTCTGAAATGCACCGGGATGTCATGCTTGGAGAAAAAAAAAACTACAATGGCGACAGAAACTCCGTGAGTGGAGTTCAGGGTGACGTTATGAAACTGTGATGTTTGAGCCACTTCCTGTTCTCAGTCCCAGCGTCCTGATCACCGAGGTTTCTGTTGCTCTGATATCTGATATTGATTATATTGGTAAACAGGCTGTAGCATAAACATCAAACACAGCTGAAGCAGTTTTTGGATGGTTGGCTTCAAATGATCCGTCAGTTTGAAAAGTAAAAACAATTTAAAAATAGGTGAAGCTGATGCAGGGTGAGTGTTAACACCAGGACTTTAGAGGGAAGAAGAGTCACAGCATGTTGTTGACGCGTTGTTGTTCAATCGGGGGAGGCTCTCCGTTGAGGAGAAAAGCTTGAATTTGTTTGTATACGGATTATCCATTGTTTATTATTGCTCACCAAACAACTATCTGATTGAATAGTTTTCTTATCAGATAGAGAAATAAAATGCGTCGCAAAATGTAAAAGCAAAATTTCCCCGCCTGGGCTGCCTTGCGCCTGATTGTTCTGTAAATAGTTTGAAATGGTTACATAAAAAGCGTCTGAGCCTTGGCTGCATTTTTAGGTAAATATAACTTTGTTGTCTGCAAAACTTGTGTATTTTAAAAAATGTACAATTTCTGTTTGCATTTCAAGTTATGAAAATGATTTGTTAAACATGCTTGTGGTTTTTACAATCAAAAATATCACTTTCTACTTGTATTTTAAATTTTGTCTGAATTTAGATAAATTGTGCTGATACACTTTGTCAAAATGAGAAAATAACAGATTGGCAAGATAAACAATTTTTAAATGTGAAATATAGAGGCCAAATCAAAAGTAGTCAAAAACGGCCAATTACACCCTGGACACCAGCTTTCTGGAGTATTTGAAATAACGGTAATATGAGTGATCCATATGGTCACAAAGAATAGCCACTTGTTTCTGTGCTACCAAAGTTCCCCGGCTTTCATTCAAAATGTGTTTATGGTCAGCACCTGCACATTAAACTACTTAAACATTATAAATGTCTTCAAGCTCACACTGAGGCCTGTGGGGCACAATCAGCCACTGAGACAGTTCACACATTTATATGTGTTTGTATATGAATATTTCATACTTTAAGGCTGCCTGTTTATTTAAGGGAGATGAACAAAATACATTGGAATTGTACAAAATAATATCACAGATGACAAATTCAATAGATTTTAAGTAGATGCTTGTGCATTCTTAAAGTCTTATATGTTGAATTGAACTATTTGATCTGTTCAAAGCCTCCCAGTCAGTGCTGTTCTCCATGCCTGTCTGACTGTACATGTTATTAGCACAAACACTTTAAAGGTGATCCTTTAGGACTTCAGCAATAATACAGACAGCAATGTAGTTAGCAATAAAACAGTTTTATTGGGAATTAACTTAAAAAACAGACAGACATCTGTCTCCTAATTCTTGTCACACAAGAAAGAAGCATCAATATCTGATGAGCAGACTTATTTCTTTCTTTGTTCACGTTTTCACATCTTAATTTTTAAGTGAAATGGGCATTTAGAGTTTATACACTATGTATATAAGGTAGTACAGTACAGTGGAACCCCGACTTACAAAATGAATTCATTCCCGAGGGTCTTTCGTAATTGAGTTGCGCGTTTTAAGTGAGGCGATGCTGAACGATAGGCTATAGGCTAATTGCTAACTAGAACAACAATTCGTCGTTCAAGTGGAACAGCGAAGCGCAAGTGCGGAAACCAAGGGGTTGTCACATGATTGGAAGGCATTGTGGGCGTTGTAGGCTCAGCCAATCGGAGCCAGCGGATTTTGTTACTCGGGCATTTTGCCATAACACGGGCAGAAATATTGCCATTCAGTGCCTTCGTAACTTGAATTTTTCGTGAAATGGGGCATTTGTAAGTCGGGGTTCCACTGTATTTTTGTGTGGTGCGTTTTTCTATTTCTTAGCAAAAGTTGAACAAAGGTATTTAAGTTCACGTAGGATGATTTGTTTTCATTTTCACATGGTTTTACTGAGGTAATGCGAATTGAAACATGCATTCTTTTTTTTTTTTTGGCGGGGGGCTGAAAAAGCTGGAAAAGCTTGAAAAGGGACCTTGAAAGTGCTTAAAAAGTGCTTGAATTTGACCCTGAAAAAGGCGTATGAACCCTGCTCACGGCAAAGCGTGGGACAGACCCGCTCGCCTCGCAAGCAATCGAGCTGTTATTACCACCGACAAAGCGCATGTCCCGGTACACAGCTGCCATAACCCCCGCTGTACACTGACTTCATTTACTGAGGTTTTATTTCCTGATGTTCGTATGTGTCATACGTGTTCCAGTCGCCAATTCTGAATAATAACTAACATTAAAAACATGTTTAAGGAGGAGAGAGAGCAAAAAAATTCGATTAACAGCTGATGTTTGGGTTTTTGTTCAATAATCAGCGTGACCTGATAAACGCATAAAAGAAATAACGGAGTTTCCGTCATGTAGTAACTGTTAGGTTTAACTGTACAAAGGTGGTTCGACACTATGAAACACACACAGACTTCATGATGTTCGCCTCATTTTTTTTTATTGTGAATATTAATCATGAGGGTAAACGGCCCTGTACACCACGGAGCGAGGTCAGCATGTCCACGATATCTTCAGCTCTCTGAGTTAACCCATCAAACTAATCTAACGCTCATCTACGAATAATTCACGGTCATATCAATATTATTTTACAGAAAATCATCCTTATTGCTGCCAACTATTCCAGAGACATGAAAATCTACAGCATAAAGAACACAAAAAAATATAGCAGTCTAACGCAACACTGTAACAGAGATGAATGCATCAGTGTCACAGATCAAAGTGGAATGAATGTGATTGGTTGAACTGGTGTTCGTGATCTGTGTTTTCTGCATTTTCATCAGCGTAAGAGACTCAGCAGCAGATTATGACAGCACCCAACTCAAGTAGCTCTGGATTAACCCTCGGTTAAGAAGGTGATAGTACTCTGAGCGGGGCCCTGGGTACGTTACTTATTGTATTGGCAAACAGGAGAAACAATAGCTAACCAGTTTTAACCTTTGTACTTAGAAATCTTAATGTTGGCAGTGCTTCCACTTAGTGAAAATAAGGAGTTCTGTCTAATCTTCACTAAGAATAATGAATTTATCTAACATGTTAAACCTCTCTCTTACCTTTTTAGTAACCCTTATCACTTATAAACTCTGTAAATCATAAATATGACAAAACACAAAACTTTAAATTCAAAATGTAAGATTTAGTCAAAACAAAGTATGATTTAAATAAAAAAAAAATACAATATTCCAAGTTCTGAAGTGTTTCCTTACAATTAAATTGGATGGTTTTTTCCTCTTCACAATTCACAGTCAGTGTTTTAGAAACAACACATTTATCCAAGATATTCCCCTTTTTAGTCCAGTTCAAATTTGTAACCTTTTAGAGCTCATTTACTGAAACCGTTGCAGGCCTGATCGTTGCTCGGGCTCGTTGGGCCAGAAAACACACAAATGGCCGCTTCGCTTGATAAACAAGCAGAAAACAAAACGCACGTGCTCGTGGCTACTCACAAATCCTTCGGGCTAAGTGCGAGGACAAGCTGAGGGGCAGGCTCGGTTTGTGACCATGCGGCCTCCACTCGGCAACGTGGTCGGAATTAGCGGCATACATGGGCTGCTGAGCACACTGGGACAAACCCACAGAAATCCTATCCACAGCAGAAGGGTCCAGAGAATTCCTCTCGGTCCACTGTGCATTAGAGATTACTATTTAGTTCCATGGAGTAATCTGTAGCTTACATACTCAGCATACATAGCTAATACAGGCTCTAAAATGCTAACATGCTAACTCGCGATTAACATCATACATTTTAAGTACTTATACATTCCGTTTAAGCTCAATGCTAACTCCACATTCTGTACTCACTCATCACAGGGCAAAACAGTCCATAACAGAAACATAGACTCTGCATCCCCGGCTATTGTTTTGACTATTCTCCCGTTAACTCTGGTACACAACCTCCTCCGGTAACGTGCTGCTGCCGACTCTCACTAGCTTAGTTTTTCTTTTCTTCGCCTCACTTAGATCCCGCCTTCCTCACGTCTGATTGGACAATAGGTTTACATCAACCAATGGGATAAAAACAAATACAAGATTGACAACCCAAAATGAGCTTGTAAAACAACTTGAAGCAAATACGAAGTTTTCCTTGTTTTACATTAGATAACAAACCTTTGGGTTTCTTGTAACTTTAACTCCATGAACACTTAAATTATAATTGACTTCTATTTATTGTGATTTTAAACACGTTTTTAATGCATTTGAACTCTTTTGTTTTTTAAACACATATGAAATATTTACAATAAAGTTTTTACATGACAATATTTATATCCTTTTAACCTGTAGTGTCTAAAATAGATATTTGAGACCAGGCTACATACATTTGATGAATCACCAAATTAATAAACGCAAGATACAATCAAACCTGTTCCGACAGTTTGAGTTTGTGTTCCTTCAGCTGCAGACTCGCTGCTTTTTAAATGTTTGAGAGCGAAGATGAGATAGAGAATCAGCAGCAAAGAGAACAGAGAAAATCCAAACCAGAGTTTTTCTCTGAATTAAAAGGAAACAACAATATATTCTACATGGTGAAACTGATGGTTTCTGGTGTTTGGGTCTGTTTTTCTGTATTCATGCAGATAAAGTGTAAACTCAGATGAATTATACCATCAAATGTTAAAGGAAAATATCAGGATGAGTGTCTGTGAGCTGAGAAGGACGTGAAGCGAGCAGTTTATCCCAGAGCTGAAGCTGCTCTGTGTGCAGAGATGAGCTCAGATTCCTGCTGTGATTGATCAACAGTCACAGAAATGTAGACTTGTAGTTATTACTGCAGTATGGTCACAGCAGATACTGATAAACATGTATTATGAGGATGGATGATCAAGTTTCTCACTCTCTCCTTTAAATCTCAGCTTATTAGGGCGGCATTAGGAAATAGCCCCCCTCCAAAGAATGAATAAATGAATGATGATAATAATAAAATGATTCAAAAGCAGAGCTCAGAGTGGTAGAATGGTCAAACATGGATCCACGGGTGGTTCAGCTGCATTTGGTGACGTGACTAAAGCAAATCTTTCAAATAATCCCACCATCAACGGGATGTTGTCTCCTTTACTACGGTTACTTTACTTGGTCACCGTGTGAATTTCTTTGAAATGAACCAAATTCTTTTATTTGTTGGTTGTTGCATATTTAACCTCTACAGTCAGGAAAGGAGGAGACGAGGCCTCAACAATGTTGAGTTGTAGCTGTGGTTCAGGTTAGAGTGAGTGTCCATGGAATAAATGTAAGTCAGTGAACTGGAAACATGACTGTTCAAACTTTGTTTTCCTTTTTATAATGAGTCTAATCAAAGGTGGACAGAAGTATCTCCACTTTGACTTTTCTGTGTCACCATCAGAGCTTCTGCACAGTGTGTTTCTGGAGCAGATAACATTGCAGCATTATGGAGACATTATTGAGACAAAAAGGAAAGCGTCTGCTGCTGCTTCAACCTCTCTGGATCATCAGGACACAGCTCCTCCTCTCTCAGCACACACACCGTCCTGTTTACCATCATCAGCTCCACCTGCAGAGAGAAGAAGGAAGAGCAGAGGAGATAAACGAGTGTTTCCAGAGACTCTTCATCAGCTGTCAGTCAGTGATGCAGCACATCCAGTATAAAGAGCAGCAGGGACTTCAGTGCTGGGACTGTACTAGGACTCATTGTTGCTTCACTTTTTCTAATCTTTGGATTTTTATTGAAGTTGATGAAAATGTTTTTCCCTCCTAGTTTGAGTTTGGACTTTCATTCATTAGAAGAACCTTGGTGTGTCCACTCTGAGCTCTGTAGGAACCCCAACAACAAGCCCAACAATCCAGATGGACGGTTCCAGCTGTTAACTGGAGGAATTCCATCCAAACATCTGCTCTCACTAAATTCTTCCTCACCTACAGACTGTGTTCTTCACTGCTTTAAACTTGGAAATGAATGCAGTCATTGGTCTGCATGCTGCTTTGTTCAGAGAGCTGATTGGCTGTTGACAGCGTTTGATCAGAGCCTGTCAGCCGTTACTATGGTGACCATAAAGGTGAGAAACAGGAAGTGTTTGTGTCCAATCCTGAAGCCTGTCACCATTCTCCTCTCACAGCTTCACTGAGAAGCTGCAGCTTTACAGGAAACACTGGATCTTTGTTTCATACTGACTGTGTTTAGTACAATACTGCTGACAGGACCACCCACTCACTCCATCACTCTACTTACAGAAGATTCTCCAGTCTGTAGTCTGGACTCTGCTGAAGATCAGACAGCTGCTTCACATCTGGATCCTTCAGGTTGTTTCCGTACAGGTTCAGCAATCTCAGATGGGAGGGGTTGGACTTCAGCGCTGCTGCCAGATAATCACAGCTGATCTCTGACAAACCACAGAGCCTCAATCTGTATAAAGAATGAAAGATGTAAGTTTATTAGACAAAGTGTGAGCTTGAAATCATTCAGTGTTTCATCATCTGTTCAGAGCTGAAGAAGGTTCAGAATGTAGAAGTTTAGAAAATGGAAACTCCAAACAGCTGAAGCCAACAGGAAGCAGCTTCAAACAGGAACCTGTGCAGAGTTTCAGACTATATGTCCTGATGCAGCCAGTTGGATTTTGGAGATTTGAATCTCTGTTCTGTGACTAAGTCCTTGAATCATTTCTTCCAGTTGGTCCAACAAGACAGACTAAGTGTTGGACATGTGTTGTGGCTCCATTAGGGGAGCTTCTAAATGTGATGTGATGGCCCCTCTGGGTCTGTCAGGTCACAGGACTGAAGAGAGCTCAAACTGGGCACACAGTTGTTCCAGTCTGCACCAAAGACTCTATACTGGGACTGAGGGACTGCTTTTACTGCACCCACTGGGACTTTTTAAAGGTTCGTGTTCTCACTTAGATCATCGATTTCTACTTAGATTTCTTTCTGGGAAAAATGGGGATTACTTTGGAAACAGGAAGTATTTTCCCCAATAAGCAGCCCTGGATTAGTAAATCACTCCAACATGTTCTCAGGCAGAAGAAGCTGTCTTGTTATGAGGGAGAGAAGAAAAAGATTGAGGCACAGAAACTTGTTGAAAGAGAGATAAAGCAGCTAAAATCAGGTGTAAAAGTAAAGCAGAGGATGAGCTGAATAAAGGACACTCAAGGCTGGCTTGGAAAGGAATGAAGTCCATGGTGGGGATGCAGAACAAGGAGCAAAGATGAATGTGATGCTGAATCAGCAGAAGACTTGGACTCATTTGATTCCAGCTTTGATATCATTGATTTCAATGAAGAGCTTTGTGATTGTAGCAAAGGGCTGGTAGCTCTGAGAGTCCCACTGATGAGGTGTTTGTGTGGAAATCTCTTAGTGGGACCAAAGAGAGAAAAAGCCCTGGTCCTGATGCTGTGGAAGGGAAATGATTGAAGTGTGCTGTGAGGAACTGACTGGGAGATTTTCACACATTTTCCAGTCCTCCTTGGAACAACAGGAAGTTCCCAGCATATGGAAACAAAGGTTAAGTGTCCTATGGCACTCAGTGATGATGGTGCCACCACCTCCACCTCTTTGTAAAGGAACTAACTGTAATCTGAAGCTTCAAATGGAACTAAGACTTCCTCCACTAGGTGGCAGTGTCTGATGAGAAAGTGTTAGTGGAGCTGGCCTGGAGTCAGAAACAGGAAGATGCAGGATTTGGGCTGAAATGGGGAAAAGTGGTTAGCACTAGTGCCTTAAAGCAAGAAGGTTGTAGGTTGAAGCTTGTTGGCCTTTCTGTGGAGGTTGGATGTTCTCCCACAGTCCAATGAAATGCTGCTTAGGTTCATTGGTGCTTCTAAATTGGCTGTAGGTGTGGATGTGAGAGAGTGCTTCTCTGTCTCTCTCTGTTGGCCCTGTGATGGACTGCTCACCTGTGCAGGTGGACCACGCCTCTTGCCCTATGACAGCTAGGGCACAGGCTGCAGCCCTGTGAGCCTAAGCTGAATAAACAGTTAGCAAAAATGATCCATAGATGGCCTGAAATCCCCCAGTTAGCAGTTTGGTAGATAGCTATGACATGCTAATCCCATCCAGCAGCTGTATTCTACCTGTAAGCTGATCCCTGCTGAGCCAAAGCACTTTTTCATATACAAATTACAACCTTTAATAGAAACCTATTGGTCAGCATCTTATTAGCCTGCTGTTAGCTTCATTCCACAGAAAACTGAGAGAAACTAACAGAGTTGATAAAGAATAAAGAGAAATGTGCTGATTTAAAGCCTTTGAAGTGCTTCAGATGATCTCTGTCCACTTCTGTCCACTCATTCATTCATGTAAGCTTTCTAATGCAGCTTTGATCTTCACAGTCTGCTTCATGAAACTCATTCTAACCCTGAATGTCAGAGTGTTCCTCCTTCTCTTTCCCATCATTCATGCTGGCAGTGGAGGAGATTTGGATGTTGGACTGTGTTTTGGATGATGTGTGTATGTTTGTGTTGGACTGCTGTCTGTAAAGCAAACGCACATTTTGCTTTGGATTTCAGTGTCAGACAGACTTTAAGGTGGAATGAAGAGTTTGAGAGTTTCACAGTGAATTATCCAGTGGAGGATTTTTCTTCTTCTTTGAAGGTTTGAAATGTGAACATTGTTCTGCTGCAGTCAATGGACTAAACCAGAGAAGAAGAAAACAGACTTTACCATGAAGATCCTCAGTGTGGATCAGTATAATATCAGCCTGATGTCTGCAGTTTAGTGTCAGCACAACTTTCACATCATATTCATCTCAGCACAACTAAAACATACTGACTGACCTCAGAGTTTCAAGTCCACATCCTGGACTCTCCAGGAAACCACACAGATGCTTCACTCCTGAATCCCGCAGCTTGTTCCAGCTCAGGTCCAGCTGTCTCAGATGGGAGGGGTTGGACTTCAGCGCTGCTGCCAGATAATCACAGCTGATCTCTGACAAACCACAGTCCATCAATCTGTATAAAGAATGAAAGATGTAAGTTTATTAGACAAAGTGTGAGCTTGAAATCATTCAGTGTTTCATCATCTGTTCAGAGCTGAAGAAGGTTCAGAATGTAGAAGTTTAGAAAATGGAAACTCCAAACAGCTGAAGCCAACAGGAAGCAGCTTCAAACAAACACAACAAGAGAAAAAACTCTGAATGTTTCACATTAAAGTCGTACATTTATCATAAAAACAGGACAAAGAGTTGAAAAAGTCGTGTTTTTCCTTCCAGGAACCACAAGGCTTCACTTTTAAAGGTGAAGTGTGAAAGAAATGGACATATTTGAAGTCCAACACCTTTTTCCAGTCACATTATTAAAGCAGACAAACTACAAGCTCATTTTCATTCCAACAAGTCATCTTCTGACCTGGACTAACAACACTGGTCTCTATGTGCAGCTGGCTGTGAGACCAGTGCTCAGGGAGCGTCTACAAAGTGCAACACTGAAAGAACATCACACACTCATTTGCTTCCAGCACTTTCACACAAACATCTACTGTCATTATTGTCACCGAACTCTGTGGATCCTTTATTGCAAATTCAAATGGGATCAAATGGTCAGACAAAAGAGGGTTATGAGGAAATATGATGAAATGTTTTGTATTAGCAGCAAGTTATTGAATCATTTTCCTCAGAAACCAAACAAAATGATTGACAAACATGTTTTTACAAACTCATTGTTGGACTTGGATCAGCAGGATAAGCTGATGTTTAAAGGCATTTGAGTCTCGCTGTATGAGAGTCCAGTTATTACTCAATATTTATGGATGATGTTCTTTCAGTGTTGCGCTTTGTAGACGCTCCCTGAGCCTCACAGCCATCTGCACATGGACCAGCTGACATTACCCAGCATTAGAGGCGGCTGTAAAAAAATGGATTTTCCTATTTAAATGGTTTTAATTTGAATAAAGCGATGTTGATTCATTTCAATCCTGAATCGATTTTTAATATAAATGTATTTTGCCAGAATCTCAGGTTAAAGCTCCCAAAAGTATTTCAACAACAAGCAAACAGATAAAACAGTAAATGAGAGCAGCTAAACACACAAAGATGGAAACACAGAGCGTGGATGGTTCACTCGACGGCACGTACACGGACACGCCGTCGGGGCTGAAAGTGGACAGCTCACAGATCCTGAAGCTGCAGGTTTCATCTGTCTCCAACCAAAACTGAGTGAACCAGCAGCAGAAGAAGATCCAAACTACGCTTTACGTTTGATGAACATCGTCATGAATTCTCTCTGACTTTGACGTTTACTTCCTGCACAGCTCTCTCTCTCTCAGTGTACTTCAAGAACAGTTTACCTTCAAAAATCTGTTTCCTGCATTATTCACTGCTTATTACGCACCAGTTTGCTGTTGTGTTCACTGCTGTCGGCCTCCGAAAACAAAGCCTCATTTCTGCTGTTCAATACTGAAGAAATTTAAACCTTTTAAAATGATGACAGATTACAAACTCTCCGCTGTGTCTGTAATCAAACCTCTGTAACTTTGCTTCCCTTCAGCAGCATCAGCTCATGTTCACATGTTGATTCATGGTTTGCTTCAGTTTTTGATGGACTGCAGAATATTTTGAAGGTTATCTGCTATAAAAAGCCAGAACAGGAAAATCTGCTTCATGTGTTTCTGTTTGATCCTCAGTGACTTTGACACAAAGGCCTCTGCTGTGATGATCACACCTCTGATCAAGTCTCACAGTGTCAGCTTTGTTTTTATACATATGGATATGTGCTGATAAATGATCAGAGTTATAATATTTCCCACTGTCTGCTGTGTGCCGTGACCTTTGACCTGCTAAAGACAGTCAGCTGTGGATTATTCATTGTTGTGTCTGATACTTAGAACTGTGAGGAAGAACACTACACAGTTAATCAGGGTCCCCTCTCTCTGAATCAGGAAAGGTGGGCAGGCCGCGTGTGGGCCGCAGGCCATATGTTGAGTCTCACTGTTTGAAATGTGAACATTGTTCTGCTGCAGTCAATGGACTAAACCAGAGAAGAAGAAAACAGACTTTACCATGAAGATCCTCAGTGTGGATCAGTATAATATCAGCCTGATGTCTGCAGTTTAGTGTCAGCACAACTTTCACATCATATTCATCTCAGCACAACTAAAACATGCTGACTGACCTCAGAGTTTCAAGTCCACATCCTGGACTCTCCAGGAAACCACACAGATGCTTCACTCCTGAATCCTGCAGCTTGTTGTTCAGGCTCAGGTCCAGCTGTCTCAGATGGGAGGGGTTGGACTTCAGTGCTGCTGCCAGATAATCACAGCTGATCTCTGACAAACCACAGCGACTCAATCTGTATAAAGAATGAAAGATGTAAGTTTATTAGACAAAGTGTGAGCTTGAAATCATTCAGTGTTTCATCATCTGTTCAGAGCTGAAGAAGGTTCAGAATGTAGAAGTTTAGAAAATGGAAACTCCAAACAGCTGAAGCCAACAGGAAGCAGCTTCAAACAAACACAACAAGAGAAAAAACTCTGAATGTTTCACATTAAAGTCGTACATTTCTCATAAAAACAGGACAAAGACTTAAAAAAGTCGTGTTTTTCCTTCCAGGAACCACAAGGCTTCACTTTTAAAGGTGAAGTGTGAAAGAAATGGACATATTTGAAGTCCAACACCTTTTTCCAGTCACATTATTAAAGCAGACAAACTACAAGCTCATTTTCATTCCAACAAGTCATCTTCTGACCTGGACTAACAACACTGGTCTCTATGTGCAGCTGGCTGTGAGACCAGTGCTCAGGGAGCGTCTACAAAGTGCAACACTGAAAGAACATCACACACTCATTTGCTTCCATCATCCAAACTGAAGAGGAAACAGAGACGGCTCCGCTTCAAAGTAAAAGCTGCTCCTTTTGGACACAGTATCAAAGAAAGTCTACAGTATAACATAGAAAAGACAGAACAAAGTTTTGGTTGTTTTTAAATTGTGCAGAAATGAAACTACACTAAGCTCAATTATGTGACAGACATTTCATCCCATGTCAGTTTGACCTCATCCTGGGCCGGATTATCCAGCACACACTCTGACCACAGGCCCAGGGGCCACGCACAGCTGGGCTCCATCCAAGAGACAGGAAACAAACCAAGACAATAATAAAAAGCACCATGTGATCTTCTTACATCTTCAAGACAAACATAGTAAAAACATGAGCATATTTGTTTCCTGATAAAATGATGTGACAGGTAGAACAGAGTAAAGTGGTAGTGTTACAGCCTTTCTCCCCTCTGCTGCCGAGGCTGTTAGTCTCTCCCAAACTCAGCTACAGGACTTCCAAATGAATGAAAGCAGCAGAAGTGGCTTTACAAATGAAAGAGGAAGAGGAGAAGAAGAGGAGAGGGAGGCCACCCTGACCATCACTCCAGCTGAAAACATCACACTTCCATTAAAGTTGGTGAGAAAATGTTGAGCAGGATGAGCTGCTGGCTAATCTGGAGGCTGTAGCAGCAGCTCACAGTCACAGTGGATTTCCACTCATGAAAAAGCTCTGGCTGCTTCATTTCTCATCTCATATCAGAGACTTTAAAGCTTCACTGAAGCTGTACTGTGATGCTTCCATATTCCAGTGAGGCCTCCATAATGATTTCAGCTGTTCTGTACACACACTGTGTGCCCTGTATGGCTCAAAGTCTCTGCAGCCTGTTTTTATCTGCTATCATCAGATCTTCATCATCCTCATTCACATCCCTCACACACTCTACAGCCTCATCAGCACTGACTTCATCTTTACTGACTGATGGAGCACAACATGAACCTGTGGAGGCTGAAACACTGTCCTGTCAAACATCTCCCCGTCACCACTCCACTTCTGTCAGCCTTTAAATGAACCCTGCTCAAGTCTGTCACTTCTGTTTGGAGCCAAAAGGAAAAACTGTTGTTCAGTCGTTTGGAAAGACAACATTTCTGAAAGCACTCAAACTTCTTCACATTTGTCTTCAGACACACCCTGAACATTTAGGAACTAAAGAAAGTTTCAAACATCAATCAAAGACCTGAAATATAGAAAAACAACAACAGCCGCAGTCAGTGAACTCACCTCAGAGTCTCCAGTCGACAGTTTGGACTCTCCAGTCCAGCACACAGAAGCTTCATCCCTGAATCCTGCAGCTTGTTCTCACTCATGTCCAGCTCTGTCAGATGGGAGGGGTTTGACTTCAGAGCTGAGGCCACAACTTCACAGTGAGTCTCTGAGAGTCCACACCGAGTCAGTCTGTGATGATAGAAAATATAAAATGTGTTATTATGAAAGCAGAAAATCTGCATTATAAACACAGACTGAATGTATATGAAGACAAAACAGAGTGAGGTCATAATCTGATGAATCTGCTCTTCACATCTGTGCTTCAGCTCCTCTTACTGTGTTTGACATGACACAACGATTGAGTCTCTCTCAGACCTGCAGACTTTTAATGAGAATCTTTGTTTGGCTTTAATCTGCAGATGAAGGAGGAAGATGGTGTCACATTTAGGCTTCCATAATGTCCACAGTCTGTCACTGAGATCTGATCCAGAGTCAGAGTGAAGACACACATTTGGACTGTTTCCTGTTTTGACTCCAGAACATTTTGAATGAGTTCAGCTCAGTGAAGAGTTCCAGCTGGGAAGATGATCTCTGTTTGCTACCTGCTGTCAGGTACGACTGTTCACGTCCACACGCAGGAAAAACCTGCTGACTGTTACCAAACGGAGCAGAAATCTCATCACTGGACAATAATGATGAATGAACTCACAGCTGCTGATATCAGATCTGATTTCAGGGGAACTAAACACAGAAATGATTGGCTCATTTTAGCTTTCTGAGCCATTATCTGCTGGTGTGTCGCTAGTTGGCAGAAAATGATTTGTATTCCTGTTCAGGGCTTCAGTGTTTATGAGTCCAGATCCAGGTGACAGCAAGTCAAAATGATGTTACCTGTCTGTGTCCAGCAGCAGCCTGTATTCACTTTGAATATTGTTATAACCTGACATGGATCAGTTTGTCTTTGATTGGTTTGTAAATGTCACTGTTTCCATTGGACCTGAGTGACGTACAAAGACAGAGAGGGAGAGAAAGGAGAGAGAGGATGGAGACAGCAAAGAGAGAGCAAACACAAACAGGTGAGAGTGGACAGGTGACCAAGGTCAGCAACCAATCAGAGAGCTTCTGTTTGACCCACAGTCACTGATGATGACTGCACATAACCAAGCAGTGTGTTACTCTGATATCAAATATGGATCCTGCTCTTATAATAATGATCATCAGATGATATTATTGTGTTATTTTGTAGCTGAATACGATGTTTGTGTGATTATCAGTGAAAGAAGCAGTGAGGAGGATGGAGAGAGAGAGAGGACAGAGGGTGAAGTTAGAAACACTAAAAGGATTTTTCATGGATTTCATGGATGATTTGAGTGATTTCCAGCAGGACACTTAAACGTGTCAATGGACGTCCTAAAGAACATATTCACTGATATGAAACGTGTCATTGAACAGGATTAATATCAGTGGAAACATGGTGGAAACAGCTGTGACTGCATGGATGTGACACACTTCCAATCTGTTCTCCACTCTTGGATTTGGGATCCATGGAGCTGCTGCTGAGTCTGTACAATAAAGGAATGGTGTGGAAGGTTGCAGCGTACGGACACAAACACTTTGTGGTTACAATCTGATTTTATTTTCAAAATTAAACTACTAACCTACACTGATCAATGATGTTAATGATCACATCTGGACTCACCGAGCCTTTCTGCAGTTCCTCACAGCTGGAATCAGTCTCTGTCGTCCCTGCTCTGATGTGTTGTACTTCAGCAGGTCCAACTCATTCAGAACCTTCTCTGACATCTGCAGCATGAAGGCCAGAGCTGAGCACTGGATCTCAGAGATAAACTGTGATTTGTTCTCTGACTTCAGGAACTCTTGGATCTCCTGATGTACTGAGAGGTGGTTCATCTCCATCAGACAATGGAAGATGTTGATGCTTCTGTCAGGAGAGATTTCATCACTGTTCATCTTCTTCAGGTTGTTGATGACTCTCTGGATGGTTCCTGGACTGATCTCTGTCTGACCCAGCAGACCTTCTAAGAGTCTCTGGTTGGACTCCAGACAGAGGCCATGAAGGAAGCGAACAAACAGGTCCAGGTGGCCATTTTTACTCTGGAGGGATTTAGACATGGCTCTCCTCATAAATACCTCAAGTGATTGGAGATCTTTGTTATCAAAAACACTGGAAATCATCTTGATTAAAGATTTTGGTTTTAGAAACATCTTCAGCACCTCTGTCTTCCTGTTGATTTGACAGTGGAACATGTAGACTGCAGCCAGAAACTCCTGAATGCTCAGATGAACAAAGCAGTAGACTGGTTTCTGGAAGATCACACACTCTCTTTTGAAGATCTCTGTACAAACTCCTGAGTACACCGAGGCCTCTGTCACATCCAGACCACACTGCTCCAGGTCTTCTTGGTAGAACATGATGTTTCCTTTCTCCAGATGTTCAAACGCCAGCCTCCCCAGCTTCAGAAGAACTTCCCTGTCAGCCTCCATCAGCTCCTGTGGACTCGTCTCACGTCCCTCATGGTACTTGTTCTTCTTCCTCTTTGTCTGAACCAGCAGGAAGTGTGAGTACATGTCAGTCAGGGTCTTGGGCAGCTCTCCTCTCTGCTCTGTAGTCAACATGTGGTCCAGAACTGTAGCAGTGATCCAGCAGAAGACTGGGATACTACACATGATGTGGAGGCTCCTGGATGTCTTCATGTGGGAGATGATTCTGCTGGACAGCTCTTCATCACTGAATCTCCTCCTGAAGTACTCCTCCTTCTGGGCGTCAGTGAAGCCTCGTACTTCTGTTAGCCTGTCAACACATGTAGGAGGGATCTGATTGGCTGCTGCGGGTCGGGAAGTTATCCAGACGAGAGCCGAGGGAAGCAGATTCCCCTGGATGAGGTTTGTCAGCAGCTGGTTGACTGATGACTTCTGTGTGACATCAGACAGCAGCTTCCTGTTGGTGAAATCCAATGAAAGTCTGCTTTCATCCAGGCCGTCAAAGATGAACAAAAGCTGAGAGACAGCCAGCTTCTCTGCTGTGACCTTCTGTAATGTTGGATGGAAAACATGGAGCAGCTCCAGAAGACTGTACTGCTCATCTCTGATCAGGTTCAGCTCCCTGAATGAAAGCAGAACCACCACACTGACATGTTGGTTCTCCAAGCCCTCTGCCCAGTCCAGAGTGAACTTCTGCACTGAGAAGGTTTTTCCAACACCAGCCACGCCGTTGGTCAGAACCACTCTGATGGGTCTCTGTTGGTCAGGTAAGGCTTTAAAGATGTCCTGGCACCTGATTGGAGCATCATGGAGGGCGTCCATCTTGGAAGCTGTCTCCAGCTGCCTCACCTCATGTTGGGTATGAACCTCTTCACTCTGTCCCTCTGTGATGTAGAGCTCAGTGTAGATCCTGTTGAGGAGGGTTCTACTTCCTGTTTCATCACTTCCTTCAGTCACACGTTCACATCTCCTCCTCAGACTGATCTTATGTTCATCTAAAACCTCCTGCAGACCAACATCTGCTGAAAGAAAGAAAAACAATGAGACTAAAGAGAAAGAAAACTCTTCAATGTCTGAACAACACAAGAAGTCCAGTTTTCAGAAATGAGTCCATCAGCAGACAGATGTTCAGTCTTACTTTGTACACAGCTGCTCTGACTGGCTGTCTGCAGTCCAGCTCTGCTTCTGGATCTTTCTCCACACTGTGCAGAAGCTCTGATGGTGACACAGAAAAGTCAAAGTGGAGATACTTCTGTCCACCTTTGATTAGACTCATTATAAAAAGGAAAAAAAAGTTTAACACAGTCATGTTTCCAGTTCACTGACTTACATTTATTCCATGGACACTCACTCTAACCTGAACCACAGCTACAACCCAACATTGTTGAGGCCTCATCTCCTCCTTTCCTGACTGTAGAGGTTAAATATGCAACAACCAACAAATAAAAGAATTTGGTTCATTTCAAAGAAATTCACACGGTGACCAAGTAAAGTAACCGTAGTAAAGGAGACAACATCCCGTTGATGGTGGGATTATTTGAAAGATTTGCTTTAGTCACGTCACCAAATGCAGTTGTACCACCCGTGGATCCATGTTTGACCATTCTACCACTCTGAGCTCTGCTTTTGAATCATTTTATTATTATCATCATTCATTTATTCATTCTTTGGAGGGGGGCTATTTCCTAATGCCGCCCTAATAAGCTGATGTTCAAGGGGAAATATAACAGAAACTCTTTCAGTGTTATTCATTAATAAATTAACAGATAAACTGTGAAGAAGAAAAAAACTGAGATTTAAAGGAGAGAGTGAGAAACTTGATCATCCATCCTCATAATACATGTTTATCAGTATCTGCTGTGACCATACTGCAGTAATACAGTGGGGCAAAAAAGTATTTAGTCAGCCACCGATTGTGCAAGTTCCCCCACTTAAAATGATGACAGAGGTCAGTAATTTGCACCAGAGGTACATGTCAACTGTGAGAGACAGAATGTGAAAAAAATATCCATGAATTCACATGGTAGGATTTGTAAAGAATTTATTCGTAAATTAGGGTGGAAAAAAAAAGTATTTGGTCACCTCAAACAAGGAAAATCTCTGGCTCTCACAGACCTGTAACGTCTTCTGTAAGACGCTTTTCTGTCCCCCACTCGTTACCTGTATGAATGGCACCTGTTTGAACTCATCATCTGTATAAAAGACACCTGTCCACAGCCTCATACAGTCAGACTCCAAACTCCGCCATGGCCAAGACCAAAGAGCTTTCGAAGGACACCGGGAAAAGTATTGTAGACCTGCACCAGACTGGGAAGAGTGAATCTACAATAGGCAAGCAGCTTGGTGTGAAAAAATCAACTGTGGGAGCAATCATCAGAAAATGGAAGACATACAAGACCACTGATAATCTCCCTCGATCTGGGGCTCCACGCAAGATCTCATCCCGTGGGGTCACAATGATCATGAGAACGGTGAGCAAAGATCCCAGAACCACACGGGGGGACCTGGTGAATGACCTGCAGAGAGCTGGGACCAAAGTAACAAAGGTCACCATCAGTAACACACTACAACGGCAGGGAATCAAATCCCGCAGTGCCAGACGTGTTCCGCTGCTGAAGCCAGTGCATGTCCAGGCCCGTCTGAAGTTTGCCAGAGAGCACATGGATGATACAGCAGAGGATTGGAAGAATGTCATGTGGTCAGATGAAACCAAAGTAGAACTTTTTGGTATAAACTCAACTCGTCGTGTTTGGAGGACGAAGAATACTGAGTTGCATCCCAAGAACACCATACCTACTGTGAAGCATGGGGGTGGAAACATCATGCTATGGGGCTGTTTTTCTGCCAAGGGGACAGGACGACTGATCCGTGTTAAGGACAGAATGAATGGGGCCATGTATCGTGAGATTTTGAGCCAAAACCTCCTTCCATCAGTGAGAACTTTGAAGATGAAACGAGGCTGGGTCTTCCAACATGACAATGATTCAAAAACACACCGCCCGGGCAACAAAGGAGTGGCTCCGTCAGACGCATTTGAAAGTCCTGGAGTGGCCTAGCCAGTCGCCAGACCTCAACCCCATAGAAAATCTGTGGTGGGAGTTGAAAGTCTGTGTTGCTCGGCGACAGCCCCAAAACATCACTGCTCTCGAGAAGATCTGCATGGAGGAATGGGCCAAAATAGCAGCTACTGTGTGTGCAAACCTGGTAAAGACCTATAATAAATGTTTGACCTCTGTTATTGCCAACAAAGGTTATGTTACAAAGTATTGAGTTGTATTTTTGTTATTGACCAAATACTTATTTTCCACCCTGATTTACGAATAAATTCTTTACAAATCCTACCATGTGAATTCATGGATTTTTTTTTCACATTCTGTCTCTCACAGTTGAAGTGTACCTCTGGTGCAAATTACTGACCTCTGTCATCATTTTAGGTGGGGGAACTTGCACAATCGGTGGCTGACTAAATACTTTTTTTCCCCACTGTAACTACAAGTCTACATTTCTGTGACTGTTGATCAATCACAGCAGGAATCTGAGCTCATCTCTGCACACAGAGCAGCTTCAGCTCTGGGATAAACTGCTCGCTTCACGTCCTTCTCAGCTCACAGACACTCATCCTGATATTTTCCTTTAACATTTGATGGTATAATTCATCTGAGTTTACACTTTATCTGCATAAATACAGAAAAACAGACCCAAACACCAGAAACCATCAGTTTCACCATGTAGAATATATTGTTGTTTCCTTGCTTTGAATTCAGAGAAAAACTGATTTGGATTTTCTCTGTTCTCTTTGCCACAGCCCATCCCAGCAGCAGCTGAAGCAGCTGACTGTCACAACACTGAATAACACTTTAGGAGGAATTTCAGAGGTCAGTAAAGCTCCAGTTTCAACATCAGTTAATTAATCATAGTTCATCATAAATGTTAACGTTAGCCATTTAAATATTAGCAGTTAGCTGAGGCCACAAGAAGAAGAGGCCCTAGAAGAACAATGGATGATAAGATTAGATTTTCAAGACTAGGCAGAGACATGTTTTCCTTTACTGTATCTTACAGAGGAGGGAGCAGATACCAGACGAGGTCACGGAGGTACGGGGAGGATTCGCAGCAGACAGCAAGACTGCCACGTCCATGCGAGAGAGCGATGGCTACGATAATCTCTGTTTTTGTCTCCCTATATAATGTTGTACAGCCCATGTGAGGGTTATCCTCTCTGTGAACCAGATGCTTGATTTCACACAGAGGTCCACCAACTGAATTTGATCAGTTATGGAACGATTTACCTCGACAGGCTCCTTCACTCGCTGCTTTTAAACCTCCTTTAAAACACACTTTTACTCCCTGACCTTTGACCCAGTGTGACATGTTGACTCACTACCTCAGACAGCTTAAAAACAGTCTTTTTGTTTTTTGGTGCTGCCTAAAAGAACCGTAAAATATCTGTCCTATATACAGTTATGTTCATATATTTTTGTACTACATCAGGAAACTCAAAAATATAGTTTGTAATATTTTAATCCTTATTTTTAAAACTGCTTTTGTCATTTTTCTTCTCCCATTGCATCAAAAATCATTATTTACACTGAATAAATGAGTCAGCAGCTCTCTTACATTGTTGCTGCAGGTTCATTACTGAACTCTGGAGGTTTTCCTTTGGACCGGTCACTCCTCACAGACACACAGCTGGATGCTGCAGATCCTGCTCCATCCTCTTCCTCCATCTTCTTGATGTCAGGGTGGAGTTAGTCTGAGAGGCAAACACACACACTCAGAGGTGCTGTTGTACTGGAAGCATCACACTGACGGGTTTCTAAAGTTCTCATTGATCATTTCATGGAGTTTCTGTGGTAAACACTGTCCTGTGACGTATGTGTTATGGTGAGGGTCATGAGGGCTAACCAGCCCCACTCCTTACTCCTCATATTTCAGCCTGAAGCACAATAACAGCCTAAACCTAACCAGGAGGCTGTAACCTCAAAGGGACTTCATGGTTAGAAATAAAGGTTCAATGAAATGAAGCAGATCATAAAAACATGAGTTCCAACTTTAAAAGAAGCATCCACACGATGACGGCACAGCAGAGGAGCACTTTCTCTAACACACTGATTCAGTTCCACTGACACAAGGACACACACAGGAAGGCACACACACACACAAGCCTTTATAAGAAACAACACAATCATCTGCGCTTGACTTGTCAATCCAAGTCCTTAGCCCATGAGCCCGCGGTATCAGACCACAGATATTCCCTTACTTTGAAAAAATAAAGCCAGTTTTCAGAACAGACCTGATGTTTATGCTACAGCCTGTTTACCAACATAATCAATATCTGGGCCCTATTTCAGGAAGCCGGTTTAGTGCAAACTCTGAGTAAGTATACCCTGAGTTAACGAAAACTCTGGGTTTTCGGTTTCACAAAGCGAGTTTAGATGAAGCCTGAGTGAGTCACTATGACGACACACTCCGTGAAGCTAACCTTCTCCCTAGCAGGTTTACTTCAACTAACCCTGACGTTCTCCGCCTCTGTGTCGGAAACCTGACTGTAGGAAGTGTCAGACATGGGGTGCCCCTTCCTTGAAGAGCCAGTAGATGTTGAAGCCCAAATCCTCCGCAGAGCTCTCCGCCGGGAGAGAGTGATTAGAGCGCGTTTTATCATTTCCTGATGATTTCCTGTGTGAACGTCACCGTTTTTCAGCACAATCTATAATTTATTTGAATAACATCCTCAGGCCTAATATTACTCATGTGACACATCGCGGACATCCTCTCAGTTCTGTACATATTATTTGTATTGCACTTCGTTTTTCTGCAAACGGGAGCTTTCTGTATAATATTGGTGACGCTGAGCACGTTTCCAAGGCTACCGTCTGTCGGGCAGTCAGGAATGTTACAGTTGCACTGAAACGTCTCCTGTACACGTTTGTGTTCCCCGGTCACAGACCCACAAGATTCATCAAAGAGGGATGCCACAAAATTGCAGGTAGCAGGATGAACAAAACTTAATTCATGATGTGGTGATACTTGAACTACTACTTAAATTTTACATTTATTTTCAGGGTTCCCAGGCGTGATTGGCTGTACAGATGGCACTCACATTCCAATCATTGCTCCTTCAGTAAATGAAGGAGACTATGTGAACAGGAAGTCTTTCCACAGCATTAATGTGCAGGTACATAGTTCCCTGTAGCATTTCAAACTAACAAATTATTTCATTATAGTAATGGATGCTAATTTGTGTTCTCTGCACTGTGAAGATCATATGTGATGCTGCCAACATTATCACAAATGTGGAAGCCAAGTGGCCAGGCTCTGTGAGTGGTGGTGGTGGAGGACCCCGACCTGTTTTTCGGGCCTCCGCTTTTTGTCTGTTGGCTATAACGGGTCACATTTGAGCATACAGAGTAAGCAAATATGTACTTGTAATGTGCTCAGATAATTTCAATAAGTGCTTACAGAAAGAAAATTAATGTAGCCTCTAACTGCAATTGATTTACATAGGACAAACAGACCAAGCACTATGGCTCATAATACAATTACACCTTACCTGTTTGGACTATATTTTTATATTTGATTTTTACTTGCTGCCAGGAACGTTTGGGGCCTGTTGGGTTGCACCTGCGCTCACATCACAAAATAAAATGTATAAAATAAAAAATGAAATATAATAAATAACATGTTAAATGGGTGGAAATCCCTAGATCAATGTTTAAATTAACACTCACGCATTGACTCTGTCGGCTATGTTTTGCCATGCATGCTCCCTTTCTTTTGCAGCTGAGGCTGTGTTACTTTTTTTCCGCAAAATTTGCATGTTATCGGCATATGTGTTTCATCTTGTTCTCTCTATAAACTTCACAAGATGCTCGGTTGAACTTTCCCTCCTCCGAGGTAAACTTTTATTAAACTCTTAATAAACAGTCATGAGTCTCTGGTTCTCACCTTCCGGTGTTACACTCTCAAGACTCCGGGCGGAACACACTGGTAAATGCAATTCCCATTGCTACATCCCTTTTTTTTTTACAAAGATAATGAACTATTCATAAGTTGAGAACTCAGTTTGCAACTGGAACAAAACTTAGACATGACATTTCTTTGTTGGACACAATTTTCTTCAAAAATAAAAAATTCTTTCTTCCCCTTACTTTTTTAGCTTTCTTTCTATTTTCCTTTAGTATTACTTTTATCAGCGTTTGTAGTGTGTGGTCGGTTCTTGTCCCTGCCCGTATTCTGTCCATGCTTTCTGTTGAAACAGGTACATAGTCCACCATGTTGACACATTCTGTCTCCAACTCCGTCTGGCTTTTGATGCTATCCTGCAGGTAGGCCCTACTCAGCGTATCAGCAAGTAGCATGTCGCGGCCTGGAACATATGTTATGGTTATATCATATTTAACTTGTATTAGCTTCATCGCTTCACTAGCTGTTCTCCCAAGTAGAGGTGTTTTACAATCCTCCTCTACCACTTGGAACTCGACTCTGTACTTTTTGTTGTTTCTTGGGTTTGTCAGCTTGACCTTACACTTTCCTAATGGACACAGCCTTGACTTATTGTACATCACAAGAACCTTGTCTGTGTGCTCCATTTTGATGTTAGGGTTCAACAAGTTGATGGGAATAACGTTGCAGGTTGCACCACAGTCAACTTGAAACTTGACCAGGCTGGTGCCAATCATCATGCCTGCAAACAGCTGCTCTCGTTTTTTCATGTCTGATTCTTTGATCTGGTTCACTTCTACTGCAGTCTGTGTCATAGCTGTGACAGTCATTATGTCCTCACAGGAATCCGAGTCCTGCTCCGTCACTGTGTGGACCTTTTTTCCGTTTTCACTCTGTCCGCTTTTACTCCTGCATGCTATAGCAAAATGATTTTCTTTGCCACATTTTTTGCATTTTTTTCCATATGCTGGGCATTTTGATTTGAGTCTTTCATGTGCTCTTCCACAAAATCTGCATGATATCTCTTTATCCAGTCTTTTTCTCTCTTTTTGTTTTACTGCATGCAGTTCCTCTACAGCCTGTCCCGCTATTGTTTTGTTGTATTCTCTTGAAATCTCCATTGCTCTACAAATATCTAGACATCTGTCTAATGTGAGGTTCTCTTCTCTGAGCAACCTTTCCCTCCAACTGGAGCTGTTCGTGCCACAGACGATCCTGTCTCTGATCAGTGAGTCTTTTAATTGTCCAAAGTTGCAGGTGCTCGCCAGCATTCTCAGGTCCGTAACATATTTATCAATATTTTCTCCAGGAGCCTGATTGCGTGCAAAAAATCTGTATCTCTCGACAGTCTCATTAACTTTGGGATTACAGTGTTCATCGATTTTTCTCATCAGCTCACTTACTGTTACTCTTGCCTCAGCTCCGATCAGCGTTCCACAGAGCTCCCTGCCCCGTTCCCCAATCAGATAGTAAAACAGCTTCACTCTCGCCTTTTCCTCAGCATCCGGCAGAGCTAGTTCCGTGTAGAGTGTAAGCTCTTCTTTCCATGTTTTCCACGCTTTAGACAGGTTCACTGAATCCATACTCCACTGTGCGGGTGGCTTCAATCCATCCATCGTAGACGCCGCTGCGCTCTTCTCGTCAGCGTCTCACCTGCTGTCCTGAGCCGTTAGCACCTCCGAGGCTAACTAGCCTAGCTAGACGCGTTGATACCGTCCGCTCAATCTGTTGTCTTCAAAGCGCGGTGTGGATCACTCTAGACCTCGCTGCCACCATGTTTCATCTTGTTCTTTCTATAAACTTCACAAGATGCTCGGTTGAACTTTCCCTCCTCCGAGGTAAACTTTTATTAAACTCTTAATAAACAGTCATGAGTCTCTGGTTCTCACCTTCCGGTGTTACACTCTCAAGACTCCGGGCGGAACACACTGGTAAATGCAATTCCCATTGCTACAATATGCTGCCATCAGGATTTTCGGCCTCAAGCGCTGTAAAACACATTGACCGCGCCTTCTTTCCCTCCGTCTCCATGGTGACTCGCTTAATCTGTGCTCCACTAATCAGGGCTCTATGTATCCTCGTGCGCGCGCTTAACTTGGGGTTAAAGCAACTCCGCATTGATTGAACTACTTGTTATCAGCCTTTCTGAAACAGAATATTCCGAGTTGGACAGTTCGGGGTTACTCAACCCTGAATATCGTTTTTCACTCTGAGTTTTCTAAACCGGCTTCCTGAAACAGGGCCCAGAGCAACAGAAACCTCGGTGATCAGGACGCTGGGACTGAGAACAGGAAGTGGCTCAAACGTCACAGTTTCATAACGTCACCCTGAACTCCACTCACGGAGTTTCTGTCGCCATTGTAGTTTTTAAAGTCCCGTGATAAAGGCGGGTCTTTCTGTGAATCCGCACGCTCATTGGCTAATAGCTCGAGATTGACACATCGTTATCCAATGAGCGTGCGGGAATAAAGTTGTTTCCTTTGAAAAACCAAAGTCTGATTATTTTTGCCTCCACTGACGGAGCCTGTTGTTCCCGCCACAGAGACACAGTAATGTCAGAGCGGTGTTAACACTCACCCTGCCTCAGCACAGCTCTCACTCTCCTCCTGCTCTCTCACACTAAACGGAGGCTCAGCTAAACTCACTTCCTCTCTACTTACAGGAAACCAGCGCTCAGAGGAGCCGACGGCCTCACATTTCACCCACAGACACGAACAGCGTGGAATTATTTTATGTCATAAGAAGAAACATATTCATGTTAACACTCACCCGCCTCAGCTCCACCTTCCTCCTCCTCTCAACGGAGGCTTTCACTTTCACTGCTGCTCCCTAAACACAGAGGATGCTGGGACTTGTAGTTGTTTCCTTCCGGTGCGGTCTTCCTCTTTGTTTGTTTGTGTTCAAGTTATTTCGATAATGTAAACATCAACAGAACACGTGAAGCCACACAGAGTTTGTGGGTAGGAGGGTTTGAGGGTTTGGGGAGGGGTCAGAGGGAAGAGGTCTCTCAGTCCTGACAATCCACATTTTTTTTAATTTATTTTTTTAAGGAACTTTATTTACAAACAACAGTATAACATACAAGGCACCATCATTAATCCGAATATGTAACATCCTCGGTTGAGCATTATAGCAAGAAAGAAAAGGAAGAAAAAACAAACAAAAATAAATAAACACAAAGCCAAAAGAGCTAGCACAAAAAGAAAGAACAGTCGTCGAAGGATTTGAACCAAAGGCAAAAAATAACATGAACAAAAAAGGGCAGTCAAGATTATAAATTAGGGAGGTTCCTTTTTTAACATAGATTAAACTCTTTAAATAAAACAACAAGTTTATGAGCTTTCTTGTTATTCACAAGTTTCAGCGATTTAGCCCAGAGTTTAAAGTCATTCAGCCATCTGTTTATACATGGTTTAGCTTTAAAGTATCTGCATTTCTGAATAAAAAAGATTTCCCATTAACAAAAACGTCCTAATCAACAGGTCAAAATCTGCATTCTCAGCAAGAATTCCAAACTTTATTACTGTCACCGTCAAATGTGGTAACTGAATTCTCCTGGACTGTAGCCAGCTCCACATGTCAGTCCAGGAGGAGTGCACTGATTCACAGTAGAAAAACAAGTGATCCAGACTTTCAATATCATTTTCACAAAATGTGCAGGCGTTCACATCTAAGTTTAATTTCCGTCTTAAGAATTCATTGGTTGGATAAACCTCATTAATGATTTTAAAGTGAACCTCTTTTACTTTAGGGGAAAGAGGAAGTGAAATATACTTTTTTTTTTATCGCCTTAACCTCCATGGTCTCAAATTCTTTAAGGATAAAATTTCTTTTAACCGGATTAGGGCAAATTTCATTTATCAAAATATAACTGATCACTTTGTTTGTAAACCTGCTATCTCCAAATTCAACTCCAGGGGCCCGTTCTTCGTACCTCGCTAAGTAGGTTAGCTGGATTTGATTGTTGACGATTTCGCATGATCTTGGATCGTTCGGTTCCCCGAAGCTCATCCGGGACTTGCTGCCATAGCAACAGAGCCGTAAGCGTAAACCTGCTCGGGAGCAGGTTTACTTTATGTAAACAGGATTAGATCGCGGCCACTCAGGTATGTCCGCTTCATTTATACGAAAGCAACAGCGATATTCCACCACTGTTTCACCATAAATAAATAACATCAATGTAACTAAAGATAATGCAGCACCAGATCCATTTATTGATGTCACACAGATACATACAGGTCATTTCCTAAAAAAGGGAAATGTACTATTAACATTCTATTACATGTATGTGATTATTACAGATGTAATTCATATTTCAGAGTAGTAATTGCAAATCACTTTGTGTAATCAAGATGAGAGACCACGGCTATAAAAGCGAAGGTGGATTTGGGAAGTCTGTCGCAGCCATGTCCTGTCCGTATACGCGGCCACCCATTGCGGAAGGTGCAAGATTGATAAGGAGAGTCCTCAGAATTCAGCGTATATTGCGGGATAGACAGGATCCTTTAGCCCAGTGCGACAGTGTGCTCATTGAGAGATATCGATATTCCCGTGAGGGTATTATTTACTTAACCAACTTGTTGACGAGGGGGTGCAGGACCACCACCTGTCTTTTTTTGCTCTGCCCTTTTCTTGGTTGCTGTTATAAACAAACAGATTATTTCAGGGTCTCTTTCCAAGAGACTAAAAGCAATATAAGTGATAAATATTACCATTCTGTAGAATATTCTTATATTTCACTTTTACTTGTTCCCATGTTCTAGTGGGTCCTGTTGTGGCTCTAATGTGTAAGGGGATATAATATAACATAATATAATATAATGTAATATAATATTGGATAATATAGTGTGGTATGATAAATCTACCCTACCGCCTACTGGTGTTGGCCAGAGGGGCCGATGGCGCGATATGGCAGCCTGGCTTCTGTCAGTCTGCCCCAGGGCAGCTGTGGCTACAACCGTAGCTGCCTCCACCAGTGTGTGAATGTGAGAGTGACTGAATAGTGGCATTGTAAAGCGCTTTGGGTGCCTTGAAAAGCGCTATATGAATCCACTCCATTATTATTGTTATTATTATTATTAAATTACTTACGAGTTTAATTTGTCAGCAACTTTCTGCCAGCCCTCTCTCCTTGCTTTTGCAGCCTTTGCAGTGTTCCCTTGCGTTCTGATTAAACTCTGAAACTCCTGAAATCCCTCACTCAAGAGTTGCTCTGCTGCCGAAAAATACCGAGCACACTCCTTCGACATTTTCGCCGACCAATCAGAGGGTTGCCGATCAATGTTTCTACTATCGATGCGTAGCCCCTGTTGGGCCACCCAGTGATCTCACATTACTTCATCCAGCTGTACTAATCGTCAACAACAGGTGTGTTCGGAGAACCGGAATAGCGAGCTCAAAGTTAGCGCGATGATTTGATCTTGGATGAAGTAAGCGACGTACGAAGAACGGACCCCAGTACTCTAAAAATGTCCATATGAATGACATTTATTAATGTATTCTTAGATCATAAGGATCCTTAGAGAACAAGTGGAGAGCCTGAATGCGAGCAGAAATGAGCTGGGTGTGGATGACGACACACTGCAGCAATGGGTGGCCGATGTGCAGCAATGGGCTGAAGGTGAGTCTCAATATAATGCACTCGTGTATAACAACAGGACCCACCATGGCCTCATTAAAGAACTTAGAGTTAAGATCTTTCTGACAGTGTCAACAAACAATGAAAAATAAGCTTGTAAAAGCAGAATTGATGGCAGAGTTGCTGCGTTTGATCAAATTGGATTGGACCTGGGTTGAAGTGATGTCGTACTAGTTGGTTTTATAAAGCTGAACACCAACATACTTGTTATCTCATGATAATGCAGCACATGAAGGCTCCAGATGTCTTATAATGAATATCATCAAGTCAGTGATTACAGAGTCCACTGTAGTTTGGTGACTGTTACTCATCCTGTGTTCTGATTAATATTCCTCTCACTTAGAAACGGATCAAACTGATGGCAGCCTTGGAGCGTTGCAGGCACGAGTAGAGGAGCTTGTCGTCATCATCAGAGTGCGAACACAAAGTCTTTACAGACAAAATGGTGTCACAGTTTCTTTGAAACGGACCGTTTGATGCTCAGTTTGTACAGCTCGTACAGCTACTTTGTAAACAGAATAAAATCAGATCCAGGTTTGTTTAAGCTGGATGTGATTTGTTCTAGCAAACAAATTGATGAGTGTAGATTAAAATGTAAATATATGCATTATGTGAAGGTGTTCCTTTTTATGATTATTTACAGATAGCAACAAGAGGCGACACAGAATTCACAAGGTCATCTTAGATGAGAAGAAACGCTTGGCGGCTGCTGTTGACGACTACAACAAGCTCGCTGAAGCAACAAAGCAAATCGTATCCAGTGATGCCCTCATGCAGACCGACGTTTGGCCCTGGCAGAGCACAAGTGAACGTAAGCTCTTGATTTCTAAATATCCTTTTTAAACAAACTCCCAGTATCTGAGCAGTAGTTGAATGTTTTGTTCTTGAATCATAATATGCTACTATGTTTTCCCATCTGATGTTGTTAAACTGTAGCTGCTGCTGACCTCCGGACAAAGAGAAAGGTCTTTGAGAAGGTGATGGCTGTGAGGCGCCTGAGAGAGGAGGAGATGATCCTTTGCAGGGAGATGCAGCATCACTGGACAGTGTTGCGAATGCGATCTGTGGTGTTGGGGACAATCTCCTCAGACTGTAAGCACATCTTTTATTTATTTATACATTTGGTGATGAATTGATTGAAAATAATAGCAGATGCTAAAGTCTTACTGGATCTTTTACCTATATTTGGGTTGCTAGCTAACACTGCCTTCTCCCTTAAAAAAAGTTTAATTACATGATCCTAACTCCTTGTGTTTATGAGGTGAGGTTTGTTTGTTTGTTTGTTTTACTTATATTTAATAGTTTTGTTGTTTTTACAGCCTCCCTTGTTGGCATGTCGGAGGATGCACAGAAAGGACTCCATAGCCTGGTTTAAAAACAAAGTGAACTGAAAGCTGAAACGCTCAAAGTAAAGGACGTGTACAAGAGAATCCTCAGCCACCAACCACTCCTGGAAATGGACTCGGAGGAGGAGGAGGACGTTTCAGACGATGAGAGTGATTTGAGCACTTCTGATGAAGACTGATTGTGTCATCATTGATGTTATGTTTGCTAGAATAAAAAGTTAATCACATCTGTTTAATGTGATTTTTATAATGTCTGTTTTAGAAATTGCTTATCAACAGACATTTTACATGTTGAGAAGAAAAATGTAATTCCCTTGGTGCAGTTGTTTACCCTGAATCATTCTTTCCCATCTAATTTAATGACTCGTGTACATGTTCAGATACAATAACATAATTTAATTCATGGGATGCTTTCTGGGCTGCTCAAATTACCACAAACTGTAAAAGCACCAGGCAGCACACTCACAAGGACATTTTGTGTTCAGTGTTTTGTTGAAGAAATCAACAAGTACAACTGAGATGTTTGCTGTAGTGGTGTGTTTGTTAAGAAGCATGCCAGCACACTGGTGAACTGACAGTCCCAGAATGCACCCGAGCCAGTGACTCGCCCCAGAACAAATGACATTAATTATCTAGAAAGACAACCGTGATCAAAGACTAAGTAAAAGAGTAGGAAACAAAAGATAAGGAAAGGTACTGTGGGGTAGGAAAGAAAGGCCAGAGCTGTGCAAAATGACCTCCAGCAGGCCACAAATATGCACGTCTGTTCAAACAGTCAGATACTGACTCCATGAGGGTGGTATGAGGGCTCGACGTCCACAGGTGGGGGTTGTGCTTACAGCCCAACACCGTGCAGGATGTTTGGCATTTGCCAGAGAACACCAAGATTGGCAACTTTGCCACTGGCGCCCTGTGCTCTTCACAGATGAAAGCAAGTTCACACTAAGTACTTGTGACAGAGTCTGGAGACATATTGGAGAACCTTCTGCTGCCTGAAACATCCTCCAGCATGATGGTTGGGCAGTGGGTCACTAATGGTGTGGGGTGGCATTTCTTTGGGGGACCGCACAGCCCTCCATGTGCTCGGCAGAGGTAGCCTGACTGCCATTAGGTGCTGAAATTAGATCCTCAGACCCCTTGTGAGACTATATGCTGGTGCGGGTGGCCCCGGGTTCCTCCTAATGCAAGACAGCGCTAGACCTCATGTGGCTGGAGTGTGTCAGCAGTTCCTGCAAGACGAAGGCATTGATGCTGTGGACTGGCCCGCCCATTCCCCAGACCTGAATCCATTTGAGGACATCTGGGACATCATGTCTCACTCCATCCACCAACTGCACCACAGACTGTCCAGGAGTTGGCAGATGCTTTAGTCCTGGAGTCTGGGAGGAGATCCATCAGGAGACCATCTGCCACTTCATCAGGAGCATGCCCAGGTGTTGTAGTAAGGTCATACAGGCATGTGGAGGCCACACAGACTACAGAGCCTCATTTTGACGTGTTTTAAGGACATTACATCAAACCAGATTAATGATTCTGTATTGCACTGATCAAGGAACCAACCCAATAGCAGCTAAAGGCATCCTCTTCACATTACTTCACTCAGTAAGTTTATACTATGTTTAATGTGCATTTTCTTCATCAGTTTAGAACATAACATGTTAGCGCTCCCTGGTTCTTTTTGGAGACAGATCCTGAGACAGCAGGCAGCTTTGGAGAACTCATGCCAGCTGTGGTCATTAAGGAAAACTTTGATTTAATATTGATTTCATGACAACTATCCTCAGGCACATATTCCTGGATATACACAATGACACGAGTAAACTCCCATTTTAGAATCATTGCCTTCTTCGATCTGACTTACTGCCTCAGACTTTGGCCCTGTGTCCCCAAAACTACAGAGAATCCATGACACTGGGTAAGAGGCCTTGATCATGTTATAAGTGAGAGAGTTTGGTGTAACAGTGGTTGAACATGCCAAATCAATCCACAACATACTGCCATTCCCCAGCTGTAACCTGCATATGCATCAAACCAAAACCCAGTACCACAGCCACATGATAGACATACAGATGAGGTTAAAGGGCTGTGTCATGTTGCCAGATAGCTTCATCCCAAAAAAGATCAACATTCTTCAAAAACAAAAGTTTGTGAATATTTGCTGTATTGCCAGGCCTGAACCAACCTGTTAAACTTATCAAATTATTGTCATAGATATGAACCTATTGACTGAAACAGAATAATCCATTCAAGCCTCCATCATCATCCAAGATCACTGTTAGTATTCAGATTATTTTATCTCTATTTTCCTCTAGAATGTTTTGAAAATCAGTATTTGATCAACAGACTTTTTAAAAGTGTATTTTGATCCTATTGTTTACACGTGTAATTGCATTTTTATTGACATTTTGACAGGAAAACCCTTAATCAAATTGTATCTTTGGTATCTAATAATAATATTAACAATAAAAGTAATGTTACATATGCAATATGCACACAATAATGATGTGCAAACAAACAAGAAAAATAGAAAAAATGACAATTAAAAGAAAAAAATAATACCCTGTATATAAAAACCACATATGACCACGACTCCAAATGTGCAATTGTCACTGCATCTAAACATGACAGATGACATATTACAAACAGGTAGAAACGTATAATATACAACATGTTGTGAAGCTGGTACTGGTGCAGTTAGCTTTGCTTTAGGCTCCCATACACAGCACTGCTGACCCTAATCACCTCATACAAGATGTTACTTACTTTACGTGCAGTGCAGTATTGCTTTAACTTGCAATATGTTATAACAGCCAAGTCACTTCTATATTTATGAGCATGTAGACAATAATGTTGGCTGATATGTAAAACTATGAGAAATCGAGTGCTGGGAAGATATTATTGATGGATCAGATTCATGAGTGTTTTATGTACTTAAGCCACAGTTAGAGAGTGAAACAGAGACTGACACTGGTTAGAATTGTACAGTAAATATTTTATTTTGAACTTTTATGCTGAACTACAAACTGTGAACTGTGCGATCTCTGCGACCTGTGGTGCCTGGTTTACTGTGTGTAAAACTGCGCAGGTTCCCATGTGTCATCCCACACTTTGCCACTGTCAGGAGAAAAACATAACAAACAACAACCACACACACAAAATAGGATAATTTAGGTTGTGACATATGACAATTTTTTAGGATGAAATATCTTCTATATTCATGTCATGCTTTATACACCTTCATTGTAATATAAATGAATCAAATCAAGTCAGAGAGTAATAATATATGAAGCAGACGTCAAGCAGGACCACAGCAGCAGCCACGATCCTTCAGAACCTGCTGGATGAGAGAGCACAGAAACTCCAGGGAAGAAGTTTAGTTAGTAACATGCATGAACTGCATTACTGAGACATGTGTGTTTACAGATGGTGGTGAGGGAGAGGGGGAGAGTTTTTAGTAAAAGGAGACGTGACTGCATCTTCAACCAATACTGAGCCTGCATAACCCTGAAAGAGACAGACAGAGAGGGGGGGGGGGGGGGGGGGGGGCACTAACCCCCAGCAGTCTGGTCCTATGACAGCATAACTAAGGGCTGAGCTGAACCAGCCCTAACTATAAGCTCTACAAAGAAGTGAAGTCTTATGCCAACTCTTAAAAGTCTTGACCATGTCCACCTCCAAAACTCATAATGGACTTTGGAGGTGGACAGCTATCAAGCTCCTCACAGAAGAGCAGCTTGACAGCTAAAAGCTCCCAATTTACTTTAGTCCAAATACATGAGTTCAAATTGAGGTGATAACTATTTATCAACAGTATGAATGTCTGTTCCCGTCCAACAAAGTTGTTACTACATACCATGTTGAGCAAGGCTTCCACTTGACTTTAACTTCTTCTTTTTCCTGAAAAACATGATATAAACAAACATTTAGTTAAGAAAGACATGCAAGTTGCATACAAAAAGGAGCCTACAAACATTTGTGTACTATTGAATGGCTCAATATATTATACAATTAGTTTACAAAAACATAAGAACCACTACAATGCTTGTACTGCCAGCATCGAGTGCATGTCAGCAAAGCAACACTGCTTACATTGTGGCTCACAAGCAAAACTAACTGAAGCAGATGTTACTGAATGGGAAGGAGCACCTCCACATCAATCACTCCTTCTGAGCATGATGTCAGGAGGACTTTAACCCTTTAAGACCTACCATAGAACCAAGTCCGCCAGAGCTTATATTATATTTTTACATGCTGTGGAGCTATTTTTTGGAGCATTTCAAGTTGCTATACATCAATACAACCATTATAGCCCAAATTTTAATAATATGTCTGCATTAAGTGCATAGTAATTACATAAATTGCAAAAAAGTGCAATAAACTACAAAAAAATTTAAAATCGTTTTTGTTTTTTTAACATATATTTCTAGTTAGAGAAATTTAAGAGGCTTATCCCTCAAAACTGTAAATACAAAAAAGTTGCACAAACTAGTTTCCCACCAAAGGAAATTTATTTTGAGTGTTTTCATAGTTTTATTTTTGAGATACACCAATTTTCATATACTGCAGGAAAAACGAAAAAATATATTATAGTGCAAATTTGCAAAATAACAGCATATGCATCAAAATAAAATATTTCCAGCAGTGCAATATGAGTCCTCAGCATCCCAGAAACAACACAGAAAGTCATGAAGTCAAACATAACTTTTAAAAACACAAGTATAAGCTCATGAGGCCACGATGGTAAAAAAACTACATTTCCGCAAAATGACGTCACTTCCGGTCTCGGGCAGGTCATGCGGTCATGTGATAGTTCGCGCTGATGGACGTAGGAAGTGTTACAAACAGCTGATCGGATCAGCAAAGCGTGTTTCTGGAATATTATGTTTTTGTTGCTACAAGCGCTTTTTATGCAGTTTTTGCAAAGCTATATGTGGAAGGAAACTGTGACCGAGGACAAGCTGATGGCATAAGATGTAAGTACAATTCCTCCGGTTTCATATGCAAAAAAAATTATTGCGCTAGCTCACGTGGTTGCAGTGCTACCGGGATTTAAAAATAGTTACGCAAAATGGAGCGTGTCCGCTCCTACCGGTTCTAAAGGGTTAAAGAACGTAAACATCAGGAAGGCAGCACGACCAGGTCGTATCAGGTGGTATGTTCCTATTTAATGTCCTATTTGGAGCGAAATCCAGACTCAGTGGCTGAATTAGTGAAGATTCATCAAATACAAAAGCTTATGGATAGTCAGTCAGGCACAGTTCAAATCCGGGAAGTCCAAAGATGCAAACAAATCTGCACAGCAGCAGGCTAAATTACTTACATTTACAACTCTCCTGTCTACTATCTCTTCATATTTGAAAATCTTCTGTGTACTGTGTTTTCAGCATTCTGAAAAATAACAAAGGAAATATTTACATGAGGTCTGTAAAACTGGAGAAAATGAAAGAATGAAACAAAATGAAAAAAGAAATCTTATCAAACTTAACGAACCTGTCATGTGTTTCGTACATTTACAATAACAAAACGTCTAACCTTTACTTTTCCTTTTTTTGGTTGGGACATCCGAGGTGTACGCCGTAGAAATCGAGGGAGGAAGATGCAGGAGGAAGCAGAGATGAAGAGGAGGATGCAGGAGGAAGCAGAGATGAAGAGAAGGATGCAGGAGGAAGAACAAACAAAGAGGATGCAGGAGGAAGCAGAGATGAAGAGGAGGATGCAGGAGGAAGCAGAGATGAAGAGGAGGATGTAGGAGGAAGCAGAGATGAAGAGGAGGATGCAGGAGGAAGCAGAGATGAAGAGGAGGATGCAGGAGGAAGTAGAGATGAAGAGAAGGATGCAGGAGGAAGCAGAGATGAAGAGGAGGAAGCAGAGATGAAGAGGAGGATGCAGGAGGAAGCAGAGATGAAGAAGAGGATGCAGGTGTAAGCAGAGATGAACAGGAGGATTCAGGAGGAAGCAGAGATGAAGAGGAGGATGCAGGAGGAAGCAGAGATGGAGAGGAGGATGCAGGAGGAAGCAGAGATGAACAGGAGGATGCAGGAGGAAGCAGAGATGGAGAGGAGGATGCAGGAGGAAGCAGAGATGAAGAGGAGGATGCAGGAGGAAGCAGAGATGAAGAGGAGGCTGACAGAGGGAAGATGTTGGTTCAGGCTCTAAATGAAGAATAAATTCCTGGTTTAGAGCCTCTGGGTCTGGGACTGGTCCAGCATCCACACTGTCAGCAGAGGATGGTCCAGCTGCTGGTGGAGAACTTTTAGCAGGAGGTGAAACTTGTAATTCTGCAAAATTTTAAATACTAAATATTCATTAAAAGGGGTTGAAAATGTACAGTACACATAAACACATAATAAGTAGTGATTTGCATGTTTTCAGTTAGGTTTTTACTAAAGTTACAACTTGTAAATATTGGCATCAAGTAAGTCATCTCACACCCTCACTGACCCAAATCATTCAGTACAAGTGCCCTCGGGGGTAGTGTGACATCTGTAGTGCTTTTCTACATTGTACATTAATAAATTAATGACTGTGACTATAAATCCAGAGAGCTAATGACTTTTATCCTCTGATGACACTACTTTCCTGAATTTGTAGTGCACAACATTTGACACTTCAACCTAGTACTGTGACTTAAGAGTTTTGTACAGTGGTGATGCTAACGACCTCAGGGAGGTAATCAGGTGACCTCTTAAGAAGTATATAAGTGTATAAGAATCTTTGTGTTCATATTGGTAACATGTTTACATATGTACTTGTTATACTAGAAAGTCTCAAAGAGAATTATCAGGTGTGGTGTTCGAGAAGATTTGTACAATTACATTTGCATAAACATGAGTGTGAAAGACCATAATACACACACACACACAAATACAAAATTGTTAAGTCAGGTAACAGCAGAGGTTCACGATGGCTAGCTTTGGTGATGTGAACGCCACATGGGGAGGTAATAAGGCAGATATAACACTATTTTCATGTTAGCCACAGGACATGTAGGGCAGCTGTCACCTCACAGCAAGAAGGTTACTGGTCTGAACCTTGGCTGAATAATAGAATAGAATAGAACAGAATAGAATAGAGTTGAATAGAATAGAACAGAATAGAGTAGAGTTGAATAGAATAGCTGGTGACTCTGAACTATCCTCGTCTTCACCATCTTGTTTGTCTCTATGTACCTCGTGGTGAACTGCCTACTTATCTAAGGTGTACCATGAGTATCACCCAAAGACAGCTAGGATAGGCTACCTGATAAGGACACCTGGTTACAGATAATGGACAAAGCATATCTTACTTCTCAGAAGGTGTTCATAAAGCTTCCTCATCTTCATGAGGATGTCACGTGCAGCACCTTCCGCTGGTTCGATGTGAGTGATCACGTCCCCTACTATACGGCCCTTACGGTCAAACTGTCCAAGAAACAGAATTGGCTGGTAGCCCAGGGCGTGTAGTTTTGAAACCTGCAAGAACAACAAAGAAAAACATGCAGCCAGTCTTTCATGTAAGGAAACGGATGTATAACAAACCTTTAAGTTTCACATCTTTGTTGTTTTATTGTTGTAGATAGTTAAAAAGTATTTATGGCGACCAAACCTCTAAATGTATGATCAAATCCATCTTGAAATGTTTTGTCTCTCAGTTAATAGACGATTAAATTAAAAATCAGAAGTAGCTTAAATTAAAATAGTTGAAGTTTTTTCTAGTTTGATGTCTTTAGTGTGATGATGTTATTCTGATGTGAATAACTTTTTTATTTATGCTCTTTTATAAATTAATATTTTATGTGTATATACATGTCTTGTTAGTTTCTTACTTCATGATATACAAGAAAACATTGACAACTGTGATTAATAAAGAATTGTCTAGCAGACCAACCACTTATTAGATCAGAACTTTTAAACTTACTGACAACTGGGCTGAATTAACCACCCTGCTCGCATTTCTGTTGTTTTTAACAGAGGCAGCCCAGTTGCTGTTTTTAAACTGTTCTTGTTTATTTTTAATCCCTCCTTTAGGTTCAGGACCTTCTGGATGAGGCAGGCGCAGTAGATCTCCTGGGGAGGGAGGCAAGAGAGGTACCTGCAATCCTCTCCACTGCTCTCACTACCCGTTGTCATATTTTTCCTGCAGGACCCAGTGCAGGAGTCATACCACACAGTGATGCAGTTGGTGAGGATACTCGCAATGGTGCTCTTTAGAAGGTGCTCATAGTGGGGGTTGAATCTCTTGTCAGCAGAGTGAAGAGAATTGTTATGTGCATTATTATTCAGCCCCCTTTGGTCTGAGTGCAGTCAGTTGCCCATAGACATTGCCTGATGAGTGCTAATGACTAAATAGAGTGCACCTGTGTGTAATGTAATGTCAGTACAAATACAGCTGCTCTGTGATGGCCTCAGAGGTTGTCTCAGAGAATACTGGGAGCAGCAACACCATGAAGTCCAAAGAAACCCTCTGATGGACGTGTGGACAGCAATGCTGCTTTGAGCAGTACCGATGTTTCAGGGCTGGATGACGTTTTTGGGTGGGGCATCTACATCCTGACATATCAAGGTTACTTTACTTTTAGGTCAATTTGCTTTACAGAAAAATAATAGCATTTGTCAACAAGATATTTATATGACTGCACTTGCTCAGGTTTGTCCGGATTTCAAATTGTTCTAAAAGTCTTTTGATTCAAATCTGGGGCTGTGTTATTGAAAGAAGCAGAGAAATCGATGAACTGAAGTCCTTTACTCTCTACGTGTTTGACAATCAGGTGAAGTAGAATCAAAAGCGCGTCCTCCACTCCTCTATTGGGCTTATGTGCAATCTGCATTGAATCAAGCTGAAGTTCAGTGTCTTCCATAATCACATTTCTGATGATTTTTTCAAAGACTGAGGTGAGGGCAGCAGGCCTGAAGTCGTTTAGAACTTTTGGACGACTAGATTTAGGACCAGGAACCACAACAGCTTCTTTCCAAAGAGAGGGCATGAACGATTTATTCAGAATAACCTAAAATATGGGACTGAGTTGTCTGTGACGGTTCTCAGTCATCCAGGTCATTGTAGACTAAGGAGCTTGCAAAGAAAAGCGTCTGGACTTCTTTGAGTTGCTTGAAGATGTTTCACCTCTCATCTGAGAAGCTTCTTCAGTTCTAAGGGTCAGTTGGTGGGGAGTCCCAGATTTAAACCCAGTGGGAGTTTCCCCCCAAAGAGGGACAAAGGACCCCCTGATGATCCTCTACGTAATCACATGAGCCAAGGTGTGAAAGCGGGTGGGGGTCCTAATCAGCCAGGGTTTCGGGTGAGCTCATTGTGAAACCTGGCCCCACCCTATCATGTGATTTCCTGAGGTCAGATGGCCCAGGATGTGAGTGGGCGTTAAGGAGTCTGGGGAGGGAACTCAAAACTGGATTATAGATTATTTATATTATATATTGATATTATTTATCTGAATATTTATCTATCATAACTGTTTCTACACTCACTTTATATGAGTGCTTGTTGTTTCTTGTATATTTGCTGCTATGACAACTCAGTTTCCCTCCTGGATTAATAAAGTTTCTCTGATTCTGAAATACAGTGAGCCATTATATTTGTAGTTTCTAACTAACAATATAAAGGCTCAGAAACCGATAGTGCCACAGCACATCCCACTGGCAGCTGAAGGAACTTTTAAACAAAGGACTTTGTAATTGAAGCTTTATTTATACAGGTCGGCTCATTGAGACTCAATGTCTCATTTACAAGAGAGACCTGTTCCAGACAAACATATTAAAATTACAACAATAAAAGAAAAGTTTGTGTAATGTACTCAGTCACATTAAAAACGAGAACAAGTTCCCAGAGATGGTTTCACAAAAACATGTGTACGTCTTTTGAAGTCTGCAAGTGAAATCAATGGAGAGCCTTAAATCCTTCGGTTATGTTTTCCATGAAGACGGAGCAGAAAAGGAGAACGCCTTCTTCCCAAGCTCTGCATGAACTGATGGAACAGTGGATGTAATGATGTCCTGAGACTGCAGGCTGTGACTAAACTGTTTGCCTAACATGTACTCTGATAAATAGGAGGCAGTAACCCAGAAACAGATTGATAGATAAAATGATACTAATGGACCATCCTGTGTAAGACCAATGAGGACCAGTTAACCAGAGAACACAGAGTACAGTGGTGTGTTAAAGGTTTACAGACAGTTATAAATCTTAATGCCCCATGATGGACAAAATCCAACAGATGAAGAGAGCGAGCAGAGTCATTCATATAAATCATGTCACTGTAATCCAGGGCAGGTAAAAAAAGGTGGCAGCAACAAGCTTTTTCCTGTGAAACATGATCTGTTCCTGGAAGAGAAGCCCAACTTCAGCCTCAGTGTCTTTATTAGATGTTCAATGTGTGGCTTATAGGAACGACTGTCATCAACCACAATACCGAGGTATGTGTACGAGGCCACAGTTTCAATAGAAATACTTTGAGCAGATACAGGAGAAGGAAATAAAGCCGGACCCTCTTTCTGTTTGTGAACAACATGACTTTGGTTTTTTCTACATTTAAAGCCAGTCTCAGCCAGCTGAGACTGAATACTATCAACAGCTGCTGTAATGGTTTGAAAACTATGTTGATGGTATAAAATGAACAGATGCATCTAGATTTTGTGCCACACCGTTGACATAAGTAGCCCAGGACAGAACCCTGTGCACTCGTTTAGTGACATTTAAAAAGCTGGAAGAGAGACCATTGAGCTGAACGCACTGCTGATGTCCAAAAGAACATTAGAGAAGCAGCCAGCTGCTCGGTCTGAAAGGCCTATTTCCAGTGAAGGAAATCTCCGTCATCCGTGAATCGGGTTTCCTCCTGAGGCGTGGGCACCAATAAGCAGAGTTCATCCTTTAACATATAACAAAATTAAAATATTCTCGAGCATGATCAACGGTTAATCACGGTACCGGCCGGAGTACCGGGAGCAGTTTGGAAGAACAAGAAGACGCGGAGACTGTTCTAGATTGTCATTCCAAACTAACTCAAAGTTTATTCTTTTGTGCAGCAGTTTTATAGGCAGACAACAAGTTTCAGTTTCAGACCCTGCCCACTGGGTGGGGTGGTGTCCTTCGACAGTTGGAATCCTTTGTTCTACAGATGCATTCTCAAGGCCTATAAATCTTATACAGAGGTCTCCTACATCCTGAGTTCTGACACACCCAGATGGTCTTCACATAAACATCTTCTGCAAGGGAGTGATAGGCAAAAGAGTGATTTGTTGGTGTTTTCCCTCCAACCTTAGCATCTACTTTCACACCATAAATCTTGAGTTGACAAGGCAAGATAAAATAACGGTTAACATAAAGAGCCTTGTTAAGTCACAGAATCTTCAGTCTAATATTACAATTTATGATCATCCCAGCAAAATACACTCCTAGACATAGAATACAGAGTTCTTTCATTAGTGAAGTCTGAAACAAACCACCTGGCCTTTAACAAGCTCTTTTCTAAGAGATAAAGAAGGGAGGATGGGAATAAGGAGGTGATCTCTGTGGTATTTTCAACCTTCAAGTACCAGCCTGTGATTCTTACACATTAATTCTTGGGTCACATAGAAAGAGAAAAACAACTAGTAAATGGGCCTTATTGAGTAACAGTTTTCCTGTATAATATCACTACAAAACAATATCCTGTAAATGCTAACCGTAGTGCTAAAATTCACAACATCCAGTAATCTATGACATAAAATGCTGTGGTCAGCAGCTCAGCTCATAAACCAAGGGACTGGGAGCAGCTGCTACTGAGTGTTGCTGGAGTTCCTGTGCTGTTAGATCCTCATCCTCTCCACGCAGCTTGGAAGTAGGTGAAGTTGTGCCAGAAGATTTTTTGTTGTGGTCAACAGTGTCAAAGACTTTGATAGATCAAAAAAAGAGCTGCACAGTAGTTCTTTGCATCCAGCGCTTCATAGACGTCTTTGAGAACTTTTATCGAAGCAGTTCCAGTACTGTGCAGTTTCCTAAAACCAGACTGGAAGGGAGATAAAATCCTATTTTCATCCAGATAACTTTGAAGTTGATTATTTACCAGCCTTTGAAGAACCTTAGATAAGACACAGAGTTTGGAAATTGGCCTGTAATTACTAACTGTTGAAGAATCACCAGCTTTCAGTGGGGGAGTACAGAGGCACACTTCCACATCTGTGGTAAAGCCTTCTGTTGTAGAGAAAGATTAAAAATATAAGACACTGGCTCAGCTATGATATTTGCAGCCAAGTGCAAGAAGGAAGGAGAGCGATTGTGAGGACGAGTTTCTGGTGTTGGGGCTATTCAAAGCCTTTCAAACCTCTTCTACTGTGACAGGTGTGAAGGAAAAGGTATCAGTAAGCAGGAACTACGAGCAGAGTTGTGTGCAAGAGGTTTACCATCAGATACTGTGCTGAACAAAGAACAAGAAGCAACAAAGTGTTTGTTAAAGCAACATTTCAGTTTTGTCTGACACAGGAGTGGAGTCGATATTTAAGTGAGGAGGAAGCTCTGAGGAGTCACAGCTGGCAGAGACACTTTATAGTTTGCCAAAACCTCCTTCGGTCATTTGGACTGTCAGTCGTTAAAGTAAAAAAATAGTTACATTGGATCTTGATGATGGAGGCAGTAATCCGATTACACAGCTAATGAAAATGTAGCCAATCAGCATCAGAGCCAGACTTCCTGACCAGGCCTGGTTTCTCTCATGTAGGAGATCGGCCGGTACTGAACCAAACCAGGCCTGTCCCGACCTTTCACCCTGACCTGGCAAAAAGGGGCGTGTCTGTCCACAAAGTAGACACAACTGTCCTGTAAATGTTCCCAAACTGACATTGTCAGCCTGTTTAATACGACCCCAGTTCAAACTGATGCGGGCTCGGAGCGTGAGATTTTAGTGTTTCTCACAGCACCAACTATGCAGTGATCACTCAGGTCGTTGGCAAAAACTGCAGATGTGGAAAACTTACGCAGCATATTAGTTAAAAAAGGTCAATAAGAGCAGATTTATCTGGGTGTTTAGGATCAAGGCGTGTGAGGCTTTAAATAATTTGAGTCAGTTTTAAAAACAAGCAGCGTGCCTTAAAATCATCAGACACAGAAGAAAGCCAGTCCCAATGAAAACCATCCATCTGAAAGACGTCATTAAAATGCAGCTCAGATAAAAGTTGAACCAGAGACGGTGATGTGCTGGGGGAAGCAGGTGGAGGCTGATAGCAGCCAACAACAGTCTGATTTCCAAACAGATCAATAGTTAAGGCCAAGATTTCAAATGGCTGAGGTGCAGATGGAGAGAACAAGACTTGAGCAGCAAGACAGACCTTCACATAAACTTCCAGACCTCCGCCTTTTCTGGGACAGTCTGAGTGCTAAATGTTAAATCCATCAGTTGCTACGTTTTTATCCAGTAAAGATTTGGAAAGTCTCAGAAACAACAATGATACCAGCACCGCTTGAACAGGCCCAGATTCCAATCATATCCATGTTAGGAAGCACACGACGTGATGCATGTGTAACGCAGACAGTTTTTAACATCTGCTGGTGTTTCACATTCAGCCAGAGGCCCAGGGTTAGGTTGGATACCAGACAATAATAAAAGCATCGTTATTAGACTCTAGAGCTCGTTTATAGCTGACACCACATGTAGAGTTTAAGTTCACACAGAGACGATGACATTTTTCTAAAACCAGCAAACGCGTGCCCAGGGTTGCCGACCCCTGCTCTAAAGCATCTGATTTGGATTCCTGAGATCAAATATATTTTCCTTTGGCTTTGTTTTCTTCCCATTTGTGGCTTTAATGTAGTGTTACATCCTGTTTGTTTGCTTCCATCTGTATACATGTCCAGATTCACTGTTATGTTTCTATTCTTACATTGCTGTGTGATCACTGTTCCCTCTGCTGACTGATGTGACCTTTTGTATCTTACACTGATACTTGTCATATTTGTATCTGCGCCTAAAAGATAAAAAGTTTTCCATGCTAAAACACAGCTCCACCTCCTGCAGTTCTCCCTCTGAACCACTAGATGTCTCTGTTATCTAAATGAAGACGTGCAGCACAGCAACCACAGCAGCGCTCAGATCACACGTGTCCTGTTATTATGTATAAAAGCATGAAACAGGTGAGACAGGTGGGATCAATATTAATGTTGTGGAAATATATGAAAAAGCAACAGAAGAGTGAAAACATTTCCTGTTTCTAGAAAGATCTTTCAGCTCACAGCTGCTCACAGACTGTATTTACAAGTGACAAACTGCAACTCTACAGTACATCTACAGTATATATCAAATATATTCTGTATTCAAATCTATTGAGTGATGTTTGAAAGTCTTTCCAGGTGAGTTTGATCCAGGAGGGTCTGAAGCCAGAGTCAGACAGAGACTGTGCAGAGACTGTAGAAGGACAGAGCAGCAGCAGAGCAGTCCAGATACACTGATGATCCTCTGTCAGATCCAGAGGGACACACAGGGATGATGCTGGACTCTACATTGTGTCTGACAGTGGAGCTGTTCTCAGAGCAGTTCACTCTGCAGCACTGACAGTCATCTGCACTTCTTCTCATTCCTCTGTCAGTCACTGCTGGATGAAGCTCTCCTCTCCACCTCCCAGTAACATGGCCCAGTCAGAGCGTCTCTACACACAAGCTGCTGCTGCTTCAACCTCTCTGGATCATCAGGACACAGCTCCTCCTCTCTCAGCACACACACCGTCCTGTTTACCATCATGGCCTCCACCTGCAGAGAGAAGAAGGAAGAGCAGAGGAGATAAACGAGTGTTTCCAGAGACTCTTCATCAGCTGTCAGTCAGTGATGCAGCACATCCAGTATAAAGAGCAGCAGGGACTTCAGTGCTGGGACTGTACTAGGACTCATTGTTGCTTCACTTTTTCTAATCTTTGGATTTTTATTGAAGTTGCTGAAAATGTTTTTCCCTCCTAGTTTGAGTTTGGACTTTCATTCATTAGAAGAACCTTGGTGTGTCCACTCTGAGCTCTGTAGGAACTAGAGATGGCACGATACCGATATCATAAATTTGGATATCTGCCGATACCGATATGAATCCGATATAGTGTGTTTTTTAATCAATAAAACGTTTTGTTAATATCTTGCTGCATTTTGTATAAGTTCATACGCAAGTTTAAAAAACAAACAAACACTAAAGCTATTCTGTTATACCTGTATGTAAAAAAATACACTGCGCTCAAAATATTTCATAGTTCAGCAACACTGATCAATCTAATAAACTTAAACCTGCAACATCCTCCCTATTCTGGTATTTTAAAGAGTACTTAGCAGAAATATTAAGCAACCTAACTAATAGGGTTGCAAACTCCCAGCAAAAAAAAAATAGGGAACCACCCCCCACCTCATGATGCTTAATCGATGTAATCAAATTTAATTTGATGCAGGGAAAAAATGCACAGAAATAAATTATTTTTCAAGAATAATTAAATAGATTCAACATCTTTCTTCAACAGAATTACAGAACTCACAGATGGTACCTTCCCAAAGGAAAAAGTACTAGCTTACTAGGGTATATTAGACTTAACAGTTACTATATACAGTAATGGACTTTATATATTTTACATCAGATTAAAACTTTGGGTGTAAGAGTCAGATAATTATTCATTAAAAGCCAGACATTTTAAATGAGAATAAGAAAGAAAAGTATGTCTTTGTGCCCCCTTTTCCCTGTTCATGCCCTATCGGCCCCCCTGGCTAAACTTTGCTAGATCCGCCCCTGCACAGTTACCAGCTGTCAGCTGTAGAAAAAGATCCTGGTGTAGAAAGTAATATTAAATAAATTCTAACAACAGCTTATCAAGCTTAAACGTTCTGCTGTTGTTCAGCCGCTGGTTTCCTCTTTCTGGTGCAAAGTGGACCAAAAACAAACAAGAGAGACGGACTCGCGACAGAAAAGCCGATCAGCTGATCATTAAGCAGTTTCACGATTGAAGTAGCAGCCGGAGAGCGAGAGGCAGTCGCTCCATATATCTGTTGTTAAGCTTAACATGGGAATGCTTTACAGACATTCAGAGATGAACTTACACACTTGCTTTAATTCTCTATGGGATGACTTCCTCGGAGATGAAATGCTGGTGAGGCTACAAATACACACAACCGCTCTATCACGTGATGCATACTGCTGCGACGTGCTACGGTTATGAGCCGAGTTACGCCGTGTAGCAAGTTTTGTGAGGTGCTTTATTGATATTTAATGGATCGGATTACATTTATTTCTCACCGATATCCGATCCAGTAATTTGGGTCAGTATCGGACCGATACCGATACGTAATATCGGATCGGTCCATCTCTAGTAGGAACCCCAACAACAAGCCCAACAATCCAGATGGACGGTTCCAGCTGTTAACTGGAGGAATTCCATCCAAACATCTGCTCTCACTAAATTCTTCCTCACCTACAGACTGTGTTCTTCACTGCTTTAAACTTGGAAATGAATGCAGTCATTGGTCTGCGTGCTGCTTTGTTCAGAGAGCTGATTGGCTGTTGACAGCTGAAAGAAACTCCATTCCGGGTTTCTCTGAGGCGTGGGCTTTTATCATCAGAGTTCATCCTTTAACCTATAACAATTAAAATATTCTCAAGCATGATCAACGGTTAATTACGATACCGGCCGGAGTACCGGGAGCAGTTTGGAAGAACAAAGAGACACGGAGACTGTTCTAGATTGTCATCCCAAACTAACTCAAAGTTTATTCTTTTGTGCAGGGTTTTTATAGGCAGAAGGGTTCGTGTGTCAACAAGTTTCAAGTTACAACTGAAGGAAAAAAATGTCCATCCCGGTTTTCCCTCCAAGGCATGAGCGATAAGCAGAGTTCTGTCCTTTCCTTCTAAGATTCCTAATTATTTAAAGTAACACTCAGGTATGCCATTCAGCGTGTTAGTACGAGCTCGGGAGCAGCTTGGGAGAACAAGAAAACAGAGACTGCTTTAGGTTGCCTTCCCAATCGACTCAAAGGTTTATTTAGTACATAACAGCTTATATAGAGGAAAAAAAGGTTCGTGTGTCAGCAAGTTCTCAGTTCAAACCGGTACAGACCAAATAAGGAAACGTCTTCCTGCCTTGTGAGCGAAGAAGTATCCTGTGTGTAGTTTATCAGTTCAGCTACAATTTATGATCATCCCAGCAAAATACACTCCTAGACATAGAATACAGAGTTCTTTCATTAGTGAATTCTGAAACAAACCACCTGGCCTTTAACGAGCCTTTTTCTAAGAGATAAAGAAAAAGGGAGGATGGGAGTAAGGAAGTGGTCTCGTCTCTGTGGTATTTTCGACCTTGGGGTACCAGCCTGTGATTCTTACACATTAATTCTTGGGTCACAGAGAAAGAGAAAAACAACTAGTAAATGGGCCTTATTGAGTAACTCTTTTCTGTATAATATCACAATAAAACAATATCCTGTAAATGCTACCATGGTATCAAAATATCACAACAACAACCATATAAGGAAGTTCCCCCTAGCTCTGAAAGGGGCCTTCTATAATCTCAACATATCTTTGACAGGTCCATTAAACACTAGACAGTTAGAATCCTTTAGTGATATAAGTTTGCACATGGTAGAATACTGCATGTAGTTATTTGCATTGGGAAATGTTTAACCATATATACCTAGAGGCACATAATCAATTGTGTGTGATCTTTAGCAGGCTGCAAGCTTGGTGTGCACTCGAGGAATGCACCGTCCTATTGTACCACGGCAGGATCAACGCAGCTATGCCTGTTCCAGTTTAAGTGCCTTCTTTACATATAGATGAACTGTTGGATTTTCCAGACCAGCAGGCCAAAGGAAGTCGCCCATGGGGTCACACTATAAAATCTTCAGTTGACACAGCAAGAGGAGATGAGGTTCAAACAAAGGGCATTGCAGAAACAGGGTCCTTTGTATAATATCATCAAAAACAATACTCAGCAAATGCTACCATGGTATCAAAATATCACAACAACAGCCTTTGATCAGAGCGTGTCAGCCGTTACTATGGTGACCATAAAGGTCAGAAACAGGAAGTGTTTGTGTCCAATCCTGAAGCCTGTCACAATTCATTGTTTCATACTGACTGTGTTTAGTACAATACTGCTGACAGCACCACCCACTCACTCCATCACTCTACTGACCTCAGAGTCTCCAGTCTGTAGTCTGGACTCTGTTTAAGGTCAGACAGCTGCTTCACATCTGGATTCTTCAGGTTGTTCCAGCTCAGGTCCAGCTCTCTCAGATGGGAGGGGTTGGACTTCAGTGCTGCTGCCAGATAATCACAGCTGATCTTTGACAAACCACAGTCCATCAATCTGTATAAAGAATGAAAGATGTAAGTTTATTAGACAAAGTGTGAGCTTGAAATCATTCAGTGTTTCATCATCTGTTCAGAGCTGAAGAAGGTTCAGAATGTAGAAGTTTAGAAAATGGAAACTCCAAACAGCTGAAGCCAACAGGAAGCAGCTTCAAACAGGAAAATGTGCAGAGTTTCAGACTATATGTCCTGATGCAGCCAGTTGGATTTTGGAGATTTGAATCTCTGTTCTGTGTCTAAGTCCTTGAATCATTTCTTCCAGTTGGTCCAACAAGACAGACTAAGTATTGGACATGTGTTGTGGCTCCATTAGGGGAGCTTCTAAATGTGATGTGATGGCCCCTCTGGGTCTGTCAGGTCACAGGACTGAAGAGAGCTCAAACTGGGCACACAGTTGTTCCAGGCTGGACCAAAGACTCTATACTGGGACTGAGGGACTGCTTTGACTGCACCCACTGGGACTTTTTAAAGGCTCATGTTCTCACTTAGATCATCGATATCTACTTACATTTCTTTCTGGGAAAAATGGGGATTACTTTGAAAACAGGAAGTATTTTCCCCAATAAGCAGCCCTCGATTAGTAAATCACTCCAACATGTTCTCAGGCAGAAGAAGCTGTCTTGTTATGAGGGAGAGAAGAAAAAGATTGAGGCACAGAAACTTGTTGAAAGAGAGATAAAGCAGCTAAAATCAGGTGTAAAAGTAAAGCAGAGGATGAGCTGAATAAAGGACACTCAAGGCTGGCTTGGAAAGGAATGAAGTCCATGGTGGGGATGCAGGACAAGGAGCAAAGATGAATGTGATGCTGAATCAGCAGAAGACTTGGACTCATTTGATTCCAGCTTTGATATCATTGATTTCAATGAAGAGCTTTGTGATTGTAGCAAAGGGCTGGTAGCTCTGAGAGTCCCACTGATGAGGTGTTTGTGTGGAAATCTCTTAGTGGGAGCAAAGAGAGAAAAAGCCCTGGTCCTGATGCTGTGGGAGGGAAATGATTGAAGTGTGCTGTGAGGAACTGACTGGGAGGTTTTCACACATTTTACAGTCCTCCTTGGAACAACAGGAAGTTCCCAGCATATGGAAACAAAGGTTAAGTGTCCTATGGCACTCAGTGATGATGGTGCTGTGGCCCCACCACCTCCACCTCTTTGTAAAGGAACTAACTGTAATCTGAAGCTTCAAATGGAACTAAGACTTCCTCCACTAGGTGGCAGTGTCTGATGAGAAAGTGTTAGTGGAGCTGGCCTGGAGTCAGAAACAGGAAGATGCAGGATTTGGGCTGAAATGGGGAAAAGTGGTTCGCACTAGTGCCTTAAAGCAAGAAGGTTGTAGGTTGAAGCTTGTTGGCCTTTCTGTGGAGGTTGGATGTTCTCCCACAGTCCAATGAAATGCTGCTTAGGTTCATTGGTGCTTCTAAATTGGCTGTAGGTGTGGATGTGAGAGAGTACTTCTCTGTCTCTCTCTGTTGGCCCTGTGATGGACTGCTCACCTGTGCAGGTGGACCACGCCTCTTGCCTTATGACAGCTAGGGCACAGGCTGCAGCCCTGTGAGCCTAAGATGAATAAACAGTTAGCAAAAATGATCCATAGATGGCCTGAAATCCCCCAGTTAGCAGTTTGGTAGATAGCTATGACATGCTAATCCCATCCAGCAGCTGTATTCTACCTGTAAGCTGATCCCTGCTGAGCCAAAGCACTTTTTCATATACAAATTACAACCTTTAATAGAAACCTATTGGTCAGCATCTTATTAGCCTGCTGTTAGCTTCATTCCACAGAAAACTGAGAGAAACTAACAGAGTTGATAAAGAATAAAGAGAAATGTGCTGATTTAAAGCCTTTGAAGTGCTTCAGATGATCTCTGTCCACTTCTGTCCACTCATTCATTCATGTAAGCTTTCTAATGCAGCTTTGATCTTCACAGTCTGCTTCATGAAACTCATTCTAACCCTGAATGTCAGAGTGTTCCTCCTTCTCTTTCCCATCATTCATGCTGGCAGTGGAGGAGATTTGGATGTTGGACTGTGTTTTGGATGATGTGTGTATGTTTATGTTGGACTGATGTCTGTAAAGCAAACGCACATTTTGCTTTGGATTTCAGTGTCAGACAGACTTTAAGGTGGAATGAAGAGTTGGAGAGTTTCACAGTGAATTATCCAGTGGAGGATTTTTCTTCTTCTTTGAAGGTTTGAAATGTGAACATTGTTCTGCTGCAGTCAATGGACTAAACCAGAGAAGAAGAAAACAGACTTTACCATGAAGATCCTCAGTGTGGATCAGTATAATATCAGCCTGATGTCTGCAGTTTAGTGTCAGCACAACTTTCACATCATATTCATCTCAGCACAACTAAAACATGCTGACTGACCTCAGAGTTTCAAGTCCACATCCTGGACTCTCCAGGAAACCACACAGATGCTTCACTCCTGAATCCTGCTGGTTGTAGTTGTTACTCAGTTCCAGCTCTCTCAGATGGGAGGGGTTGGACTTCAGTGCTGCTGCCAGATAATCACAGCTGATGTCTGACAAACCACAGCTCTCCAATCTGTATAAAGAGTGAAAGATGTAAGTTTATTAGACAAAGTGTGAGCTTGAAATCATTCAGTGTTTCATCATCTGTTCAGAGCTGAAGAAGGTTCAGAATGTAGAAGTTTAGAAAATGGAAACTCCAAACAGCTGAAGCCAACAGGAAGCAGCTTCAAACAAACACAACAAGAGAAAAAACTCTGAATGTTTCACATTAAAGTCGTACATTTCTCATAAAAACAGGACAAAGACTTGAAAAAGTCGTGTTTTTCCTTCCAGGAACCACAAGGCTTCACTTTTAAAGGTGAAGTGTGAAAGAAATGGACATATTTGAAGTCTAACACTGTTGCGGCTACTCCAACCTATGGCCGCGGCAGGCTAAACATGAGGACACCTGATGACGCGCAACAATTAACGCACAAAACACTTCTGTATCATTTGCTTCTTTATTTACACATGCCACTGTCCAAACTACAAATCAGCACATGGGATCCACTGTCAAACACACGCACAGAATATCAAATCATTCAAATTGCGGTATGTTGCGATATGTTGCGGCCAACAGAAAGTTTTTGCCTCGTGCTCACCCTACCTTCTGCTCATCACATCAGGTGCTGTGTACAAGTGAGTGCAACCACATTTACCTTATACCACACCCATGAGACACGCCCCACGCCCATGCACCAATACAGTGAGTCCATTTAAACCAACCCACTTAGTCAGACGGAAACAACTCATATGGCTCCTACATACCGGCCCCTAATTATTTTAGAGCAATAATTACATCATACTTACCATGTAGGAGACATACTGATAAACATAATCAATCTTTTATCAAACATTCAAAGATACAATTTCAATTCCAAATAAATAAATATACATTAATGCAAATAGATATTTGAAAAAAGTCAATTTTCATGACTCTTCTGTTTCCTGTAGAAGACACACTTTAGTGATCGGCCTGTCCAAACAACCAGTCTTTGTCTTAACACGAACCCGACGTACAAGTCCTTTACTGTCAGAAATTGCTTCCACAATCCTTCCAGTCACCCAAGAGTTACGAGGCGCAGAATCATCGACAACGATAACCACATCCCCCGGAATGAAGTTCCGTCCGATTCTCTGCCACTTCTGACGCTCTTGAAGCTGGGGCAGGTACTCCTTGACCCAGCGCTTCCAGAACAGGTCAGACATGTACTGTACTTGCCTCCATCGACGTCGTCCATACACGTCCCCCTTCTGAAACACTCCTGGTGGTATCAATGGCTTGGTCTTAAGCAACAACAGATGGTTAGGAGTCAAGGCCTCCTAATCATTAGGATCAGTAGAGGCTTTAGTTATTGGTCTACTGTTCACAATAGCCTCTGCCTCACAAAGAACTGTACAAAGGCCTTCTTCATCCAAATTCTGCACTTTCAAAATGGAATTTAACACCTTCCTAACAGACCTTATAAGACGTTCCCAAACACCGCCATGATGGGAACCAGCAGGAGGATTAAAAATCCATTTTATGCCCTTTTGCAGCAGCATCTCCTGAATCTGTGCCTGATTCCATCCTTCCACTGCCTCTTTCAACGTCACCTGGTTTGCTACAAATACTTTAAACCTTGAGGTTTCATTGCTGATATACCTTAACACCGAGGTACTATCAGTCCAGAATACTGACTCCTGCAAATGCATTTGCAGCTCTTTTTTCCACTTCTTATCCATTCTACTCGCAACTAAGGCAGCTGTCAATTCCATGCGAGGAATGGAAGTTTGTTTAAATACAGCCACTCTTGCTTTACCCATTATAAACGCACAATGCACTTGATTCTGGGTACTGCGCAACAGCAGATAAGTGACTGTGCCATAACCCTCCTCGCTTGCATCTGCGAAGTGATGTAACTGAGCAGAAGCAACGTCTCCAAAATCAGAAGGTTTAAGGCACCGGTCGACCTTAAAATCTGCAAGAAGGCAAAGATCATTTAGCCAAACTGTCCATTCTTGTTCAACAGTAACTGGCAACACATCATCCCAACCCCAATGACTTCTGCACAGTTTCTGAAGGATCAACTTAGCAGGCAGCACCACAGGTGCCAAAAACCCTAATGGATCGTAGATCGAGCTCACAAGGGACAATATCCCTCTCCTTGTTGGAGGTTTGTTTTTCAGTGTGATCTTAAACTTGAATGTATCCGATTGGATACACCACTGTACACCCAGTACTCTCTCTACCGGTAACACATCACTATCCAAATCCAAATCCTTCAGCTCCTTGGATCGCTCCTGCTGAGGTATGGCAGCAAGCACTGCTCTTCTGTTGCTAACCCACTTTGTGAGCTTAAAGCCTCCTTTAGCACAAAGAGCAACAAGTTCCTGATAGAGCCTCACTGCCTCCTCTTCAGAACCAACAGAGATAAGGCAATCATCCACATAGAAGCTATGTAAAACATTGTTGACAACCTCTAGTCTGAAATGATCTTTGTTGTCCTCTGCACATTTCCTCAAGGCAAAATTCGCACAACTTGGGGATGAAGTAGCTCCGAAGAGATGTACTTTCATTCTATATTCCACCAGATCCTGACTATGATCTCCGTCTGGCCACCACAGAAACCTTAACAGATCTAAGTCATCTCTTTGTACTCTGACCTGATAAAACATGGATTCAATATCTGCCATGAGCACCACATGTTCTTTTCGGAATCTGGTTATGACCCCAACTAGCAAGCTAGTGAGAACTGGGCCTTCCAGAAGTTGTCCATTCAGAGACACTCCCTGAAACGAAGCACCACAATCAAAGACAACTCGCAACTTCTTCTTCTGTGGGTGATACACCCCATGATGTGGAATATACCATAATCCTCCATCACAGCGATCGAATTCTTCAACAGGCACCTTCTCTGCATACCCTTTAGAAATGATTTCAGTCATAAAACTGGTGTATTCGTCGTGAAATGAACAATTCCTAATAAACTTTCGTTTAAGGCTCAGAGCTCGCTGTTCTACAGCCTTCCTATTATTTGGCATGTTTACCTGATTGCATCTAAAAGGCAAACCAATGGTGTAATGACCATCAACCAACTTAGCAGAATCCATCACTGACTTCATAAACTGCTGGTCTTCTCTAGACAAAGCCAACTGCTCATCTTGAATACATTCTGGAAAGTCAGTCTTCATTTGACGTTCCCACAGTTCATCCAATCTTGCCACGGAAATCCTATTAACACTCACATCAAAAATGTCAGTATTACAATCCTCTCTGAGAGGACCATTCACCGTCCAACCCAGCATAGTTTTTACTGCATAGGGACCTCCATCTTGACTTCTAACAACCTCCCATGGCTCTAAAGCCTTGGGCACATTGGTCCTGATCAACAGGTCTACCCCGGAATTTATCTCCAGTACGTTAATATGGCGCAAATGTGGCCATCTGTCGAGATCTTCCTGTCGGGGAATATTACGTTGATGAACAGGCATGCTTTTCTGAGTAAATAAGTCAGGCAAGTCACAGTAGTGATCTAAATCCAAACCAGCTACTTCCAAATCTGAAACCACATAACTACTGACCATTTTCTCCTGACCCATTGTCCGCAAAAGAATGCCAGTTTTCCTGCCTGAAAGATTCAGTCTATTCATGAGCGCTTCCGTACAAAATGAAGCTGAACTCCCAGGATCCAGAAAAGCATAGGTTACCAATGACCGAGTACCTTTCTTAGACTTCACTCTAACTGGTATTACGGATAGAGCACTATTTTGCTCACCGGCCCCAGTAACACCACTGCTTTGCACAGCACAAGAAGGACCTTCATTTGATGGTTCTCTCCCTCCTATAGTTTGCACTGCAACACTTTCCCTCCGCTTGGAGTGACTATGTAAGAGTGTGGGGTGTTTCTGATTACAAACTTTACACAAGAGACGTTTCCTACAGTCTCTGCTTCTGTGCCCAATGCGCAGACAACCATAACACACGCCATTCTCTTTCAAAAAAGATAATCTTTCACAGTGTAACTTTCTTTCAAATGAAGGACACAAATCCAACATATGCCCTGCTCCACAAAACAAGCAGGCCTTGGTCACAACTGAACCATTTTCTCGCTTCAATGCTGGCTCAATCTTCCCTTCCACCTCGGCCACTGTAGTAGCAAAACTACTCCGCTTAGCCTTAGGGTAAAACTGAGACTTACTATTCCTCGCATCTTTTCTGATGGCTGTTGGAGGATCCTGTATATCTCCAAACAATGGATCACTTGCAATCTTAACTTGCCTTTCAACAAACTCAACAACATCGCAAAAAGACACTTTACGTTGAAATCTCTCCTGCAGATCGCAGGCAACATTTCTCCATTTATCCCTGAGCTTGTAAGGCAACTTTTTTATAACTGCTTGCATATTAGCAGAGACATCCAACTCATGCAAGGACTCAACGTCTCCCATTGCATTGCAACATTGCCTTAATAAAAACCCATATTCCTGCAAAGCCTTCACATCATCAGATTTTATAGATGGCCATTTACTGACCCTTTCAATGTAGGCAGCAGCAATTTTCAGCGAATTGCCAAAGTTCTCTTGGAGCAAAGATTTAGCTTTAGCATATCCATACTCAGCAGGCATATACTGACAGCTTCTGACCATTTCTCTTGGATGGCCTCTAGTGTATTGCTCGAGAAAATATAAACAATCCTTAGCACTGTGAGCTTGACTCTCCACCATGTGCTCAAAAGCTCTCATAAATGTTTGATATTGCAAAGGATCGCCATCAAATAACTGAATGTCACGTCTTGGTAACAAAAACAGAGACTGCTGCTCAGCTAATAAAGTTGTAATTTCATTTTGTTTCTTCAAAACTGTGACTAAATGATCATGACCCTCACCACCTTGCACTGTATGTGTGAGAGGTTTTGATTGTGCGTGAGACTGCGACATCATCTGAGTAGTTGAAACTGCACCTGGAAGTACTTGATGTAACTTCGTCTCTGACTTTTCCAATGAAACGACCTTGGGTTGAAAAGTATTTTTAACCTTGGGCCTTACATCCAATACCTGTGCTTGATGATCACTAGCATCCACACCCTGATATGGTTGTTCTGGTAACACAGGGTTGAACGTCGGAGCATTAGGATTTAAAACGGCTAAACGCCCCTGCTCTCATTCTAAATACGAATTCATTCCATCAGATTTAACCTTAACAGCACTTGAGACTCGGGACATTTCAGAAGTTTTTAAAACATTCACCTTGGCTGCTGAGGCTGCTATTTCAGTTTCCAAGTCAAGCAGCTCCTTTCTTTTCTTAAGCTGTATTTCTTGTTCTTCCAAAGCATGCTTTTCTTTCAACAACCTCTGACGAACAAGAAGGGCAGCCATGTCAGCCTCTGCTGTTATGCGTGCTGACAAGGCAGATGAAACCATTGAGCCACTGAGTGATGATTTGCTTTTCCTACAACTTTTGTTTCCAACATTAGAGACGCTATCACTTGGATTAACATCATCTATCGCAGCACCTTTACTAACATTCCCGGCGATCTTAGAAGAACCAGAACCATTTCCAGCAGGTAATACATCAGAGGAATCAACACCAGGTGGATTTAAATGTGGCAAATCAAGCTCAGACACCTGATTTTTGCTCTGAGGGTTTCCCTTTGCAACATGAAGCCATTTCTTTATCTCTTCCATAAACTCAGTATTATGTGCTCGCACACTTATGAACCAAGCAGTTTGTTTTTCTTGCTCTTCTTGAGGAAGCAAAGGAAGCAAGGTTTCATGCAGATGAGTCGCCTCATTAAGCAACACAGACAAATTCTCTAACTGAGCCTGAACAGTTGAAACATTATCCTCAGATTGCTTTAACTCTTTAATAATCTTTATGACCTTTTTAATTTTATTAATCTTAGTGTGACGTTCTGTCTGAAGCCTTTCAATCTGATTCTCCAAAGCCTTAGCAGTCGGTTTCGGCTGTCTTTTCTTTCCATCCACATCACCACATTGTGTTAATTGGTGTGTCTCCATTTTTCTTCAAAATATTACAAAATCCAAATGCTGAACTGCACCTATGCCACACAGCTTCATTCCAACGCATCGACTTGATGACATTCACTTCATAAACCCTGGCCATACACAATTGACAGGAGCAATATCCCCCACTAACTGCCTATTAAACCTAACTAACTTAACCGAGTCTTCCATACATACTAGCGGTGGGTATTTACGTACCTCCATACCGTCAGCTGTGAGGAAGACAAACTGTCTTAAACACAAACTGCGGCGGTACTCCCAAGCCAATGGCTTCAGCCGCCTGATGCATAATAACTAGAAAGAAAATCAGTACAACGCCTTGTGCAGCTGTACTGCTAAAACCTAACAGGGGAACAAAACTCCTGAACAAAATGCGCTCGTGTAGCCAAAGGCTTAATCTAAAAGCGTGTGGACAAAGGCAACAGCAAACTACAAAACTATCATCAATAAAACTCATCTATTTATAAATAATCCAATAAAACCTAAAAAGAGCAACTTTCTGTTGACAAGATGTTGCGGCTACTCCAACCAATGGCCGCGGCAGGCTAAACATGAGGACACCTGATGACGCGCAACAATTAACGCACAAAACACTTCTGTATCATTTGCTTCTTTATTTACACATGCCACTGTCCAAACTACAAATCAGCACATGGGATCCACTGTCAAACACACGCACAGAATATCAAATCATTCAAATTGCGGTATGTTGCGATATGTTGCGGCCAACAGAAAGTTTTTGCCTCGTGCTCACCCTACCTTCTGCTCATCACATCAGGTGCTGTGTACAAGTGAGTGCAACCACATTTACCTTATACCACACCCATGAGACACGCCCCACGCCCATGCACCAATACAGTGAGTCCATTTAAACCAACCCACTTAGTCAGACGGAAACAACTCATATGGCTCCTACAAACACCTTTTTCCAGTCACATTATTAAAGCAGACAAACTACAAGCTCATTTTCATTCCAACAAGTCATCTTCTGACCTGGACTAACAACACTGGTCTCTATGTGCAGCTGGCTGTGAGACCAGTGCTCAGGGAGCGTCTACAAAGTGCAACGCTGAAAGAACATCACACACTCATTTGCTTCCAGCACTTTCACACAAACATCTACTGTCATTATTGTCACCAAACTCTGTGGATCCTTTATTGCAAATTCAAATGGGATCAAATGGTCAGACAAAAGAGGGTTATGAGGAAATATGATGAAATGTTGTGTATTAGCAGCAAGTTATTGAATCATTTTCCTCAGAAACCAAACAAAATGATTGACAAACATGTTTTTCCAAACTCATTGTTGGACTTGGATCAGCAGGATAAGCTGATGTTTAAAGGCATTTGAGTCTCGCTGTATGAGAGTCCAGTTATTACTCAATATTTATGGATGATGTTCTTTCAGTGTTGCACTTTGTAGACGCTCCCTGAGCCTCACAGCCAGCTGCACATGGACCAGCTGACATTACCCAGCATTAGAGGCAGGTGTAAAAAAATGGATTTTCCTATTTAAATGGTTTTATTTTGAATAAAGCGATGTTGATTCATTCAATCCTGAATCGATTTTAATATAAATGTATTTTGCCAGAATCTCAGGTTAAAGCTCCCAAAAGTATTTCAACAACAAGCAAACAGATAAAACAGTAAATGAGAGCAGCTAAACACACAAAGATGGAAACACAGAGCGTGGATCGTTCACTCGACGGCACGTACACGGACACGCCGTCGGGGCTGAAAGTGGACAGCTCACAGATCCTGAAGCTGCAGGTTTCATCTGTCTCCAACCAAAACTGAGTGAACCAGCAGCAGAAGAAGATCCAAACTACGCTTTACGTTTGATGAACATCGTCATGAATTCTCTCTGACTTTGACGTTTACTTCCTGCACAGCTCTCTCTCTCTCAGTGTACTTCAAGAACAGTTTACCTTCAAAAATCTGTTTCCTGCATTATTCACTGCTTATTACGCACCAGTCTGCTGTTGTGTTCACTGCTGTCGGCCTCCGAAAACAAAGCCTCATTTCTCCTGTTCAATACTGAAGAAATTTAAACCTTTTAAAATGATGACAGATTACAAACTCTCAGCTGTGTCTGTAATCAAACCTCTGTAACTTTGCTTCCCTTCAGCAGCATCAGCTCATGTTCACATGTTGATTCATGGTTTGCTTCAGTTTTTGATGGACTGCAGAATATTTTGAAGGTTATCTGCTATAAAAAGCCAGAACAGGAAAATCTGCTTCATGTGTTTCTGTTTGATCCTCAGTGACTTTGACACAAAGGCCTCTGCTGTGATGATCACACCTCTGATCAAGTCTCACAGTGTCAGCTTTGTTTTTATACATATGGATATGTGCTGATAAATGATCAGAATTATAATATTTCCCACTGTCTGCTGTGGGCCGTGACCTTTGACCTGCTAAAGACAGTCAGCTGTGGATTATTCATTGTTGTGTCTGATACTTAGAACTGTGAGGAAGAACACTACACAGTTAATCAGGGTCCACTCTCTCTGAATCAGGGAAGGTGGGCAGGCCGCGTGCTGGCCGCGGGCCATACGTTGAGTCTCACTGTTTGAAATGTGAACATTGTTCTGCTGCAGTCAATGGACTAAACCAGAGAAGAAGAAAACAGACTTTACCATGAAGATCCTCAGTGTGGATCAGTATAATATCAGCCTGATGTCTGCAGTTTAGTGTCAGCACAACTTTCACATCATATTCATCTCAGCACAACTAAAACATGCTGACTGACCTCAGAGTTTCAAGTCCACATCCTGGACTCTCCAGGAAACCACACAGATGCTTCACTCCTGAATCCTGCAGCTTTTTGTTGCAGCTCAGGTCCAGCTGTCTCAGATGGGAGGGGTTGGACTTCAGTGGTGCTGCCAGATAATCACAGCTGATCTTTGACAAACCACAGTTCATCAATCTGTATAAAGAATGAAAGATGTAAGTTTATTAGACAAAGTGTGAGCTTGAAATCATTCAGTGTTTCATCATCTGTTCCGAGCTGAAGAAGGTTCAGAATGTAGAAGTTTAGAAAATGGAAACTCCAAACAGCTGAAGCCAACAGGAAGCAGCTTCAAACAAACACAACAAGAGAAAAAACTCTGAATGTTTCACATTAAAGTCGTACATTTATCATAAAAACAGAACAAAGACTTGAAAAAGTCGTGTTTTTCCTTCCAGGAACCACAAGGCTTCACTTTTAAAGGTGAAGTGTGAAAGAAATGGACATATTTGAAGTCCAACACCTTTTTCCAGTCACATTATTAAAGCAGACAAACTACAAGCTCATTTCCATTCCAACAAGTCATCTTCTGACCTGGACTAACAACACTGGTCTCTATGTGCAGCTGGCTGTGAGACCAGTGCTCAGGGAGCGTCTACAAAGTGCAACACTGAAAGAACATCACACACTCATTTGCTTCCATCATCCAACCTGAAGAGGAAACAGAGACGCCTCCCCTTCAAAGTAAAAGCTGCTCCTTTTGGACACAGTATCAAAGAAAGTCTACAGTATAACATAGAAAAGACAGAACAAAGTTTCGGTTGTTTTTAAATTGTGCAGAAATGAAACTACACTAAGCTCAATTATGTGACAGACATTTCATCCCATGTCAGTTTGGCCTCATCCTGGGCCGGATTATCCAGCACACACTCTGACCACAGGCCCAGGGGCCACGCACAGCTGGGCTCCATCCAAGAGACAGGAAACAAACCAACACAATAATAAAAAGCACCATGTGATCTTCTTAGATCTTCAAGACAAACATAGTAAAAACATGAGCATATTTGTTTCCTGATAAAATGATTTGACAGGTAGAACAGAGTAAAGTGGTGGTGTTACAGCCTTTCTCCCCTCTGCTGCCGAGGCTGTTAGTCTCTCCCAAACTCAGCTACAGGACTTCCAAATGAATGAAAGCAGCAGAAGTGGCTTTACAAATGAAAGAGGAAGAGGAGAAGAAGAGGAGAGGGAGGCCACCCTGACCATCACTCCAGCTGAAAACATCACACTTCCATTAATGTTGGTGAGAAAATGTTGAGCAGGATGAGCTGCTGGCTAATCTGGAGGCTGTAGCAGCAGCTCACAGTCACAGTGGATTTCCACTCATGAAAAAGCTCTGGCTGCTTCATTTCTCATCTCATATCAGAGACTTTAATGCTTCACTGAAGCTGTACTGTGATGCTTCCATATCCCAGTGAGGCCTCCATAATGATTTCAGCTGTTCTGTACACACACTGTGTGCCCTGTATGGCTCAAAGTCTCTGCAGCCTGTTTTTATCTGCTATCATCAGATCTTCATCATCCTCATTCACATCCCTCACACACTCTACAGCCTCATCAGCACTGACTTCATCTTCACTGACTGATGGAGCACAACATGAACCTGTGGAGGCTGAAACACTGTCCTGTCAAACATCTCCCCGTCACCACTCCACTTCTGTCAGCCTTTAAATGAACCCTGCTCAAGTCTGTCACTTCTGTTTGGAGCCAAAAGGAAAAACTGTTGTTCAGTCGTTTGGAAAGACAACATTTCTGAAAGCACTCAAACTTCTTCACATTTGTCTTCAGACACATCCTGAACATTTAGGAACTAAAGAAAGTTTCAAACATCAATCAAAGACCTGAAATATAGAAAAACAACAACAGCCGCAGTCAGTGAACTCACCTCAGAGTCTCCAGTCGACAGTTTGGACTCTCCAGTCCAGCACACAGAAGCTTCACTGCTGAATCCTGGAGGCCATCATTCCAACTCATGTCCAGCTCTGTCAGATGGGAGGGGTTGGACTTCAGAGCTGAGGCCACAACTTCACAGTGAGACTCTGAGAGTCCACAGTGAGTCAGTCTGTGATGATAGAAAATATAAAATGTGTTATTATAAAAGCAGAAAATCTGCATTATAAACACAGACTGAATGTATATGAAGACAAAACAGAGTGAGGTCATAATCTGATGAATCTGCTCTTCACATCTGTGCTTCAGCTCCTCTTACTGTGTTTGACATGACACAACGATTGAGTCTCTCTCAGACCTGCAGACTTTTAATGAGAATCTTTGTTTGGCTTTAATCTGCAGATGAAGGAGGAAGATGGTGTCACATTTAGGCTTCCATAATGTCCACAGTCTGTCACTGAGATCTGATCCAGAGTCAGAGTGAAGACACACATTTGGACTGTTTCCTGTTTTGACTCCAGAACATTTTGAATGAGTTCAGCTCAGTGAAGAGTTCCAGCTGGAAAGATGATCTCTGTTTGCTACCTGCTGTCAGGTACGACTGTTCACGTCCACATGCAGGAAAAACCTGCTGACTGTTACCAAACGGAGCAGAAATCTCATCACTGGACAATAATGATGAATGAACTCAGAGCTGCTGGTATCAGATCTGATTTCAGGGGAACTAAACACAGAAATGATTGGCTCATTTGAGCTTTCTGAGCCATTATCTGCTGCTGTGTCGCTAGTTGGCAGAAAATGATTTGTATTCCTGTTCAGGGCTTCAGTGTTTATGAGTCCAGATCCAGGTGACAGCAAGTCAAAATGATGTTACCTGTCTGTGTCCAGCAGCAGCCTGTATTCACTTTGAATATTGTTATAACCTGACATGGATCAGTTTGTCTTTGATTGGTTTGTAAATGTCACTGTTTCCATTGGACCTGAGTGACGGTACAAAGACAGAGAGGGAGAGAAAGGAGAGAGAGGATGGAGACAGCAAAGAGAGCGCAAACACAAACAGGTGAGAGTGGACAGGTGACCAAGGTCAGCAACCAATCAGAGAGCTTCTTTTTGACCCACAGTCACTGATGATGACTGCACATAACCAAGCAGTGTGTTACTCTGATATCAAATATGGATCCTGCTCTTATAATAATGATGATCAGATGATATTATTGTGTTATTTTGTAGCTGAATACGATGTTTGTGTGATTATCAGTGAAAGAAGCAGTGAGGAGGATGGAGAGAGAGAGAGGACAGAGGGTGAAGTTAGAAACACTAAAAGGATTTTTCATGGATTTCATGGATGATTTGAGTGATTTCCAGCAGGACACTTAAACATGTCAGTGGACGTCCTAAAGAACATATTCACTGATATGAAACGTGTCATTGAACAGGATTAATATCAGTGGAAACATGGTGGAAACAGCTGTGACTGCATGGATGTGACACACTTCAAATCTGTTCTCCACTCTTGGATTTGGGATCCATGGAGCTGCTGCTGAGTCTGTACAATAAAGGAATGGTGTGGAAGGTTGCAGCGTACGGACACAAACACTTTGTGGTTACAATCTGATTTTATTTTCAACATTAAACTACTAACCTACACTGATCAATGATGTTAATGATCACATCTGGACTCACCCAGCCTTTCTGCAGGTCCTCACAGCTGGAATCAGTCTCTGTCGTCCCAACACTGATGTGTTGTACTTCAGCAGGTCCAACTCATCCAGAACCTCCTCTGACATCTGCAGCATGAAGGCCAGAGCTGAGCACTGGATGTCAGAGAGTTCCTTCTCTGATCTGTTCTCTGACTTCAGGAACTCTTGGATCTCCTGAAACAATGAGAGGTGGTTCATCTCCATCAGACAGTGGAAGATGTTGATGCTTCTGTCAGGAGAGACTTCATCACTGTTCATCTCCTTCAGGTTGTTAATGACTCTCTGGATGTTTCCTGGACCGTTCTCTGTCTGACCCAGCAGACCTACTAAGAGTCTCTGGTTGGACTCCAGACAGAGGCCATGAAGGAAGCGAACAAACAGGTCCAGGTGGCCATTTTTACTCTGGAGGGATTTCTCCATGGCTCGTTTAAGGAAATCATCCAGAGAGGACTCGTTGTATTTTTTTCCCAAGAACTTCTTCAGCACCTTTGTCTTCCTGTTGGTGTGACAGTGGAACATGTAGACAGCAGCCAGAAACTCCTGAATGCTCAGATGAACAAAGCAGTAGACTGGTTTCTGGAAGATCACACACTCTCTTTTGAAGATCTCTGTACAAACCCCTGAGTACACCGAGGCCTCTGTCACATCCAGACCACACTGCTCCAGGTCTTCTTGGTAGAACATGATGTTTCCTTTCTCCAGATGTTCAAACGCCAGCCTCCCCAGCTTCAGAAGAACTTTCCTACCAGCCTCCGTCAGCTTCTGTGGACTCGTCTCACGTCCCTCATGGTACTTGTTCTTCTTCCTCTTTGTCTGAACCAGCAGGAAGTGTGAGTACATGTCAGTCAGGGTCTTGGGCAGCTCTCCTCTCTGCTCTGTAGTCAACATGTGCTCCAGAACTGTAGCAGTGATCCAGCAGAAGACTGGGATACTACACATGATATGGAGGCTCCTGGATGTCTTCATGTGGGAGATGATTCTGCTGGACAGCTCTTCATCACTGAATCTCCTCCTGAAGTACTCCTCCTTCTGGGCGTCAGTGAAGCCTCGTACTTCTGTTAGCCTGTCAACACATGTAGGAGGGATCTGATTGGCTGCTGCGGGTCGGGAAGTTATCCAGACGAGAGCCGAGGGAAGCAGATTCCCCTGGATGAGGTTTGTCAGCAGCTGGCTGACTGATGACTTCTGTGTGACATCAGACAGCAGCTTCCTGTTGGTGAAATCCAATGAAAGTCTGCTTTCATCCAGGCCGTCAAAGATGAACAAAAGCTGAGAGACAGTCAGCTTCTCTGCTGTGACGTTCTGTAATGTTGGATGGAAAACATGGAGCAGCTCCAGAAGACTGTACTGCTCATCTCTGATCAGGTTCAGCTCCCTGAATGAAAGCAGAACCACCACACTGACATGTTGGTTCTCCAAGCCCTCTGCCCAGTCCAGAGTGAACTTCTGCACTGAGAAGGTTTTTCCAACACCAGCCACGCCGTTGGTCAGAACCACTCTGATGGGTCTCTGTTGGTCAGGTAAGGCTTTAAAGATGTCCTGGCACCTGATTGGAGCGTCATGGAGGGCGTCCATCTTGGAAGCTGTCTCCAGCTGCCTCACCTCATGTTGGGTATGAACCTCTTCACTCTGTCCCTCTGTGATGTAGAGCTCAGTGTAGATCCTGTTGAGGAGGGTTCTACTTCCTGTTTCATCACTTCCTTCAGTCACACGTTCACATCTCCTCCTCAGACTGATCTTATGTTCATCTAAAACCTCCTGCAGACCAACATCTGCTGAAAGAAAGAAAAACAATGAGACTAAAGAGAAAGAAAACTCATCAATGTCTGAACAACACAAGAAGTCCAGTTTTCAGAAATGAGTCCATCAGCAGACAGATGTTCAGTCTTACTTTGTACACAGCTGCTCTGACTGGCTGTCTGCAGTCCAGCTCTGCTTCTGGATCTTTCTCCACACTGGGGACAGGAGGAGTCTCCTGATGGAGCAGACTGGTCCCAGTATGAGGAGATGCACTGTCTGCAGAACCAGTGTCCACAGCTGGTAGAGACTGGATCCTTCAGGACGTCCTGACACAAAGCACAGCAGGACAGCTGCTCCTCCTCACAAACGCCACTCCTCTTCCTCTTCCTCTCTCTGTGAACACATTTCTTTATCACTAAAACATTTACTGTCAGTGAAAAACATCCAGATGTGACCAAACTGCAGTTCCTCACAGTTCCTTTGATGTCATCAACACTAATGAGCTGCTCTTCCTGTCTGCCTGTCTCATTAAACACTGAGTGATGAATACAAACTCAACACTTCCTGCAGACTTCCTGACTTCACAATAAAAGCTTTCCATCAGAGAGACAGTTATGACTTTCACTGTTTTACAGCCGCTGTGTGCAGCTTATCTGGGTCAGTTCACTCTGAAGCAGCTTAGACGTGTCCGTGTAAATGGTAAATGGCCTGCATTTGTATAGCGCTTTTCTAGTCCCTAAGGACCCCAAAGCGCTTCACACTACATTCAGTCATTCACCCATTCACACACACATTCACACACTGGCGATGGCAAGCTACATTGTAGCCACAGCTGCCCTGGGGCGCACTGACAGAGGCGAGGCTGCCGGACACTGGCGCCACCGGGCCCTCTGACCACCACCAGTAGGCAAACATGGGGTTAGTATCTTGCCGAAGGATATTGGGCATGCAGCCAGGAGGCAGCCTGGGATCGAACCACCGACCTTCTGATTAGTGGCTGACCTGCTCTGCCACCTGAGCTACAGCCACCCCGTGGTCTGACACACAAAGACTTCTGATTTTCTCTATTTAAACAAACATGATGAAGATGAGCAGGTTTCTCTTCTAGTATAAACTCTGTGTCTCTCTGGCTGGCTCATGATGGCTTTTCAGGTTTTATGTTTTGCTCTCTCCTGCTATGGTTTTGCCTGCCTGGGTGGAGCTTGTAATGGCCTCTTGCTCTTGGTCCACACAGTTATGATGATTACACCACCTGTTGCTGACTCACCTGGGCTTACCGGTAACCATTTAACGCTGCGGCATGGAGCAGTTTGTCGCTGGGACATTGACCCTCCTGTGTTCATGATCTCAGTTCTTTGCTAAGAAATCTCTCTCTAAATTCACCAGCTGGGTTAACTTTGAGTAAATATTTCCCTGGACCTGGTTACAGACGCTTACCTGTGATTCCCGTGTGTGGCTGTGTGAGTGGAGAGCAGGACAAGAGTGACTGAAGAGGAGTGAGAGTGGACTCCCTTCCCTCTTTTCCCTGGAGTCCTGGACCCCCTCCCCAACTCACTGTACATATATAGAGCACTGTGGTTCACCCCTTTGGTAAATAACCTGTCACCTTTTTGTTTGTCAGAACTCAGTCTGTGCTTGAGTTCCTCTGTTAGCCATGACATTTTGTTGGTTCTCTCTCTTCAGGTCCCTGTAAGTGTTTGATCTAAAACATTATATTTATTCTGCTTTGATTGTTTTGTGTGCTGAGGGACATTGTTGCATGATCCACTTTTTCTTATCACTCAAATATCCTGATACGTTCAGAAAGTTGGAGAGCTCTCCTGGCTTGCTTAGTCTTTGCTCTGTACTGCAGTACTTGCACTGGTTTCACTGGACAAGTCTGCATGTGAATCTACAACTGATCTGACATTGTGGCACAAACACAGTAAACAAACACTACGAGCACCTTGTTTCATGTGCAGTGGCTTTCTTCTCATTCTGTTACTGAACGCTGTATGAAAAGCCTCTCACTGCCAGCATCCTTCCAGCCCCACGACAACAAGACCAACTCACATCTTCACAACACCAAGAATTTTTCCCCTTTTCTTTGGAGAAACTGAGAAGCCAATAGGATTGTAGCTCAAACTTGCCCACAGTCCTGCTTCATCACTGCTCACTCCTACCTGTGTTGGTGCTCAGTGGACAGTCATTAGGGTTGCCAACTCCCTGAAAAATAAATAAGGGGCACCTCGTGGCCAGGGCCGGGCAACCTAGTTGTCTTCACCCTTCCCAGTGTGGTAGCTCTTTTTTGTGTGTGTGAAATTATTTTTTAACCATTTGACTTGAATTTGATTTAAGCAGATGCATATTCTTTGTGATATGACCATATGGGAAACAAATGATCATTTAGCCATTTATTTTTAGCTCAAAATGACAACATTAACACAGTAAAACAGGTCTCTTTCTTAAACAGAAGCCTGTCATGCTTAACTTTTGAGAATAAAAGTAAATCTTTCTTTAAAAGAACTCTGTCCTGCTTAACTTAAAATTATATAAATTAATAGAGAGCAATAGAAAGAAAAATATTCTTGTAACTGTGCACATTTAGTGCATTTAGTACAATTGGCTTCAGTTGAGGTATTATTTCAGCTTTTCTAATGCTAATCAGCTGCTCCTGTTTGTAAACCCGCTTGTTCCCATGATTACGCATCATAACTCATCATCATTATTCATCTATGTATTACTTTTATATATTAGTCATCTATTTGTTGTAATCATCTATCCTTGCAGTGATATTCACTGCACATGCCCATTTTAACCTTAACCAGAGGGTTTAAAAAACAAACCAGTGTTTACATACCATATCTGCTTCTGCCGTGGCCTGGTGGACAAGAAAGTGGTTAAGGGTTCCCCGAGCTTTCACGCCCCTCATGTTCTTCATGTGCCCACCATTAGAAGCATGCCTATGGAAAAAGTGCGCCGGCACACAGTGCAGTGCGCTTTATAGGTGTTATGGTGACCTTTTCCAGCCAGGTGTTTCCCTTTTCCCATTCCTCCCTGTACTTTTGCAGCCTTTTTTTATTTCTCTGAGCGAACAAACATTGCTGCTCTAATGCTGGGCTCACACTGTGCGATTTTTGGCCCATTTTGTTAAGTGGGTTTAGAGCTCTGGGTAGCTCCCCAGCTGGGTCTAGACTGGGTCTAGAGAGTATTTTAAATTCAGGGAATTTAAAATAGAAAGTAGCTCGTCCACAGAAGGACTGGTAGCTCCCCTTACGATAAGGGTTCAGATCGCGCGAACAGGTGTGAATGTGAATGTGTGTGTTTAGTTAGTTTGTTTGTTTGCTTGTTTTAATCAATTTTAAATCATGCTTTTTATCTGTTTTTGTTTCTAATGTTTCTGTAAAGCACTTTGAATCACCTTGTTGTTGAATTGTGCTATACAAATAAATTTGCCTTGCCTTTAATAACTGTGGATTCAGGTATCCTGAACCCATCTTTGGACATTTGTAATTAAATATTTTAAAACTCCATCAGAGACTCCTGATGTGGCTGTTTGGAGAAGGAAAAGAGGGACAAAGTGGAGCGTCGAGCTGAGGCTTCATTCACTGCAAACCTACAGTTATGTTTCCTTATTTCTGCTGTTTGCATGTTCACAGCTGAAATAAAGCTGCCTCTTTGACTTCATCCTGTTGTGTTTGGGTCCAATCCTGCCTGCCACACAGCGCTACAGGACAAAGTCTAATATTTTTATCTTTTTAATGAATCTTTGGTCATATTTATCCAGGAAAACACAAACATGTAAAGGAGTCATCACAGGTCTCTGACCTCGTTGGTCCAGGTTCAGCACTGAAGTCTGGAGGTTTAGCTTTGGACCAGTCACTCCTCACAGACGGACATCTGGATCCTGCAGACTGTGACCTCTGACCTCTGCAGACACAAACACGTTTTATTCAATGATCAATTCTCTGATAAAGTGATTGAAGCAGCTGTGATCACACAGACTGCAGATAATGCAGCTGTTTCCTGTCAGTAACAGTCCTCTTAGATTAGAGTTCAGCTTTTTACAGGAAAACAAATGTCCCTGAATGCAACAGTGAGACACAGTCTGCCTGTGTGGCTGTGATAGCTGCCGTTAGGAGCGCTCATGTGTTTGCAGTTAGACGAGGAGATGTTACCATCATGGACACGTTAACAAATCCTGCAGCATCACGTGGCACAAACACTTTGTGTTCCTGTCATCTGCAAGCAACAGGAAGTTCATTAATAAAGGCGGGATGGAGACGTGACTGTGATGGTTCTCCTTCATCCAGCTGTTACACACATCTGGGCTCACAGGACGAGCCTTTGTCTAATACAGCAGCTGCTCTCTGAACACTTTTCTGAAGAGGAGCTGCACAAACCTTTGTTTGCTTTCTAGAGCAGCGTATCAAAGTCAAACTACCCACTGCTAGCAGCTGTTTCTATCATAGTTTAGGATCCAGATGTGTGAGGTCTAAATTTACACCTCTGATTAAAATACATAGTTAAAAACAGCCAATTGAGTCCAAATGTGTCTTAAACCAGATAAACTGACAGTTACAGCTGAGCCTGTGTGTCCTTGGAGACACTGCTCTGCTACAGAGATGCATTTTAGAAACCAGGAAACATCAAAATCATTTAAATCAGAGAGTTCATGTTACTAACAGCTCACCTCTCTGCAGCAGAGACTTTAAAATCAATGATGACATCTTTAGACACGTCACTCTTACAGGACACACTTCTGGGTGGAGGTCCAGGCTGGTTCCTGTGAATAATGATGGAGCAGTGATGTGAGTGCTGAGCTGTGACATGGAGAAGAGTCATGGACAGTTAGAGATGGTCATCTCACCTCTGAGCTTTGGTCTGGCTCTCATGTTCCCCACACAGAGTGCTTTTAGAGGGAGGGACTCCCTCCTCTCTGTCCTCACACTGATCCATGCTGCTCAATTCACATCAGCTCACACACACTTTCTACCTTCACCTGCAGAGGAAACACAAATCATTCATGTGCACATCAACTGAGAGCTGCAGAGGTCGTGTCTGATGTGTTGGACTAACATCCATCTGAGACGCAGCTTTCATCAGTTCACTACAAAAAGTGTCACAGAGCCGAGTTCAGCCTCCAAATCCTCCATTACTGTAGTCCTACAAAGCAGCAGGTCAAACATGGCTGCAGAGAGCAGCTTTATGTCAGTAACCATGTCCAGGACCGAGCTGACTGCTTACAGAGTTGATACTCTAACTGCTAGCTGCTCTGCTAGCTAAGCTAACTCAGTAACAGTGACTCTGACAGCAGTTACTGTGGAACAGCGGCCGAGCTCAGGACACATTCAGTGTGTTTAGTCTGAGTCCTGGACTCTGATTCAATGGATTCAATCCAGCTCAGAGTTTCATGTGTTCATCAGAATAAAATACATGTACTAATATAACAGAAGTAATGCTCTGAATGCAGGACTGTAATGGAGGATAAATAAGGTTTTTACAGCCTGAAAGAAACATTCAGTTCATATATTTGTAGACAGTGAAGCAGTTTTTAATACTGCAGCTGTTTCCTTCACCTGTGTGTGTGTGAGCCACACCTTCATGTGCTGCTTTAGAAATATGTGGTCTGACTGCTCAGACTGAGTCTAGAAGGAAAGTTCACATGCTGGAGAAAGTTTTGTTCCTAACTTTGTCAGAGTTCGGCTCCAAAGACAAAGAAGACGGAGCTCACAGTCTGTAGATGGTCCTCAGTGTGTGTGTGAAGCACACAGGAGTGTGTTTATGTCAGCAAATCAGTGTGTGTGAAGAGTCTGAGGGAGTGTGTGAATGAGACTCAACACTGAAACCAACAGTCCAAGAAAAGCGTCTGGATTTCTTTAAGTTTAACTTAAAGAAATCCAGACGCTTTTCTTTTTGTCTCCATAATGTCTCCATAATGCTGCAATGTTATCTGCCCCAGAAACACTGTGCAGAAGCTCTGATGGTGACACAGAAAAGTCAAAGTGGAGATACTTCTGTCCACCTTTGATTAGACTCATTATAAAAAGGAAAACAAAGTTTGAACACAGTCATGTTTCCAGTTCACTGACTTACATTTATTCCATGGACACTCACTCTAACCTGAACCACAGCTACAACCCAACATTGTTGAGGCCTCATCTCCTCCTTTCCTGACTGTAGAGGTTAAATATGCAACAACCAACAAATAAAAGAATTTGGTTCATTTCAAAGAAATTCACACGGTGACCAAGTAAAGTAACCGTAGTAAAGGAGACAACATCCCGTTGATGGTGGGATTATTTGAAAGATTTGCTTTAGTCACGTCACCAAATGCAGTTGAACCACCCGTGGATCCATGTTTGACCATTCTACCACTCTGAGCTCTGCTTTTTAATCATTTTATTATTATCATCATTCATTTATTCATTCTTTGGAGGGGGGCTATTTCCTAATGCCGCCCTAATAAGCTGATGTTCAAGGGGAAATATAACAGAAACTCTTTCAGTGTTATTCATTAATAAATTAACAGATAAACTGTGAAGAAGAAAAAAACTGAGATTTCAAGGAGAGAGTGAGAAACTTGATCATCCATCCTCATAATACATGTTTATCAGTATCTGCTGTGACCATACTGCAGTAATAACTACAAGTCTTTTTTTTTTTTTTTTTTTTTTGTCCCGTTTGGATCTATAGCCATCAGAATTGTTGTCTTAAGGCCAAGAAAGATGCCAAGCGGATTTATTTTACCAAGTGGATCATCATGGCCTTGCCATATTGGTCCATTTGATTGACCTTTATTATAATTATGAGTTTATTTTATTTTCAGTTGCTACAAATGGGACAGACATGACTGTGGGATAGGACAGGGGGAAAGAATGAAAGAAAGAGAGGGAGAGAAAGAAAGAAAACCAAAGGAGAGAAGAGACGGTGAGAAGGGGGGGAAGAGAGAAAAAAAAAAAACACAAACAAAAAAAACAAAACTCCTGGGTCACCTGTATGGAGAAAAAAAAACAGAAGAGAAAGCAAACAACAAAGAGCAACATAATAAGAAAAAAAAAGCACCATCACAATAAACTTGCTAGCAGTAGATATCAGTAGTTACTAAATAATAAACGATATTGTGCAGCACGCAAGATAGACAGCGCACAATGTGCTTTGAGGCAGCAGCCAAGAAAGCTGTAGTCCGCGTCTGTGAATACCCATGTGTACACCTGTGTGCATACCTGTGTGGATCAGCATGCTTGCATTCCAAAGGTTTCTCCATGTAATGATCTGCTAGGGAGTGTGGGGAGCCACAGCCCCGTCCTCCATGGTATGAAGCAGGTATGGAGGAGATCAAAGCTCCAGACATCCAGAGGCCCCCAGAACACAAGAGACCAAGGAAGACCCACAGAGGGGCAGCCGCGCCACTGTCCCAGTAAGAGCTGAGGAGAGTCCCAGATGAGGGCTCATTCAGCAGCCGCGGAGCAGAAGCCAGGGGGAGTTGCAGTGACGCGCCCATGAGCTCCGCCGGCAGCCAGCTGTGCCTGAGTGACCGAGCCCCAAGCCGAGAGGCCGGGGGCACCCCACCTCCGAAGTGGCCCGAGCGAGCCCCAATAAGCGGCCGCCAAGGAGTGAGCCGGTGTGTACCTGGACGCCCACCCCCAGACACAAAGAACCACCAACGCACCGACACCTGAGGGAGTCCGCCACCGGCAGGGGAAGTGGTGGTGGGTGGAGATAGGCCCTCCAAGGTTTGGAGGCCTGAGATGTCCCCAGAGAGGTGGCGTCTGATACCCAACCTGACATATAGACACAGACATACAGGCACACACAGACACAAACATCCATTCCCACCCTCATGCTCTCATATGCACTTACTCCACACTCAACCGACGTGGAGACAGACATAAAGAGACGCTGTATACACGATCACACTCCCCAAGCGTACTCTACGAACCGGGTCTAGGTACCCTTGCCCCTGGAGGGGGGAACTGCACCCAGACCCAGGTGGTGTTACCCTTTTCCCTGCGGTGGGGAGAGGCAGACCGCCCCGACTCCGCAGCAGCAGGGAGGCCCCACACCCCAGACCGCAGTCGGACGGCCAACTCCTCCTAGCCCCCCCGCTCCAGCAGGCCGCAGAGAACGGGGATGAGAGAAGACTCCAAACCTCCCTCCACCCGCTCATTGTAGTGTTGATGCATGTGTGTTCTAAGGTGCAATTAAAACCCAGAAGGGCATGGAGCTACCTGCCAGAGAGCCAGTAATAACTACAAGTCTACATTTCTGTGACTGTTGATCAATCACAGCAGGAATCTGAGCTCATCTCTGCACACAGAGCAGCTTCAGCTCTGGGATAAACTGCTCGCTTCACGTCCTTCTCAGCTCACAGACACTCATCCTGATATTTTCCTTTAACATTTGATGGTATAATTCATCTGAGTTTACACTTTATCTGCATAAATACAGAAAACCAGACCCAAACACCATAAACCATCAGTTTCACCATGTAGAATATATTGTTGTTTCCTTGCTTTTAATTCAGAGAAAAACTCTGGTTTGGATTTTCTCTGTTCTCTTTGCTGCTGATTCTCTATCTCATCTTCGCTCTCAAACATTTAAAAAGCAGCGAGTCTGCAGCTGAGGGAACACAAACTCAAACTGTCGGAACAGGTTTGATTGTATCTTGCGTTTATTAATTTGGTGATTCATCAAATGTATAACTGTCATAATCTGCTGCTGAGTCTCTTACGCTGGTGAAAATGCAGAAAACACAGATCACGAACAGCTGTTCAACCAATCACATTCATCTCTGTTAAAGTGTTGCGTTAGACTGCTATATATTTTTGTGTTCTTTATGCTGTAGATTTTCATGTCTCTGGAATAGTTGGCAGCAATAAGGATGATTTTCTGTAAAATAATATTGATATGAGCCGTGAGTTATTCGTAGATGAGCGTTAGATTAGTTTGATGGGTTAACTCAGAGAGCTGAAGATATGGTGGACATGCTGACCTCGCTCCGTGGTGTACAGGGCCGTTTACCCTCATGATTAATATTCACAATAAAAAAATGAGGCGAACATCATGAAGTCTGTGTGTGTTTCATAGTGTCGAACCACCTTTGTACAGTTAAACCTAACAGTTACTACATGACGGAAACACCAACGTTATTTCTTTTATGCGTTTATCAGGTCACGCTGATTATTGAACAAAAACCCAAACATCAGATGTTAATCGAATTTTTTTGCTTTCTCTCCTCCTTAAACATGTTTTTAATGTTAGTTATTATTCAGAATTGGCGACTGGAACACGTATGACACATACGAACATCAGGAAATAAAACCTCAGTAAATGAAGTCAGTGTACAGCGGGGGTTATGGCAGCTGTGTACCGGGACATGCGCTTTGTCGGTGGTAATAACAGCTCGATTGCTTGCGAGGCGAGCGGGTCTGTCCCACGCTTTGCCGTGAGCAGGGTTCATATGCCTTTTTTAGGGTCAAATTCAAGCACTTTTTAAGCACTTTCAAGGTCCCTTTTCAAGCTTTTCCAGCACATCAGCCCCCCCGCCAAAAAAAAAAAAGAATGCATGTTTCAATTCGCATTACCTCAGTAAGACCATGTGAAAATGAAAACAAATCATCCTACGTGAACTTAAATACCTTTGTTCAACTTTTGCTAAGAAATAGAAAAACGCACCACACAAAAATACAGTGGAACCCCGACTTATGAATGCCCCATTTCACGAAAAATTCAAGTTACGAAGGCACTGAATGGCAATATTTCTGCCCGTGTTATGGCAAAATGCCCGAGTAACGAAATCCGCTGGCTCCGATTGGCTGAGCCTACAACGCCCACAATGCCTTCCGAATCATGTGACAGCCCCTTGGTTTCCGCACTTGCGCTTCGCTGTTCCACTTGAACGACGAATTGTTGTTCTAGTTAGCAATTAGCCTATAGCCTATCGTTCAGCATCGCCTCACTTAAAACGCGCAACTCAATTACAAAAGACCCTCGGGAATGAATTCATTTTGTAAGTCGGGGTTCCACTGTACTGTACTACCTTATATACATAGTGTATAAACTCTAAATGCCCATTTCACTTAAAAATTAAGATGTGAAAATGTGAACAAAAAAAGAAAAAAAGAAAGAAATAAGTCTGCTCATCAGATATTGATGCTTCTTTCCTGTGTGACAAGAATTAGGAGACAGATATTTGTTTGTTTTTTAAGTTAATTCCCAATAAAACTGTTTTATTGCTAACTACATTGCTGTCTGTATTATTGCTGAAGTCCTAAAGGATCACCTTTAAAGTGTTTGTGCTAATAACATGTACAGTCAGACAGGCATGGAGAACAGCACTGACTGGGAGGCTTTGAACAGATCAAATAGTTCAATTCAACATATAAGACTTTAAGAATGCACAAGCATCTACTTAGAATCTATTGAATTTGTCATCTGTGATATTATTTTGTACAATTCCAATGTATTTTGTTCATCTCCCTTAAATAAACAGGCAGCCTTAAAGTATGAAATATTCATATACAAACACATATAAATGTGTGAACTGTCTCAGTGGCTGATTGTGCCCCACAGGCCTCAGTGTGAGCTTAAGATAAGATAAGATAAGATAAGATAAGATAACTCTTTATTGTCATTGCACAGTCATACATAGTACAGTAGTACAATGAAATTGGAAAAACTGTCCTACGTCGGCACTACATATACTTGAGCACTACATATACTAAGCACTACATAGCTTGAAGACATTTATAATGTTTAAGTAGTTTAATGTGCAGGTGCTGACCATAAACACATTTTGAATGAAAGCCGGGGAACTTTGGTAGCACAGAAACAAGTGGCTATTCTTTGTGACCATATGGACCACTCATATTACCGTTATTTCAAATACTCCAGAAAGCTGGTGTCCAGGGTGTAATTGGCCGTTTTTGACTACTTTTGATGTGGCCTCTGTATTTCACATTTAAAAACTGTTTATCTTGCCAATCTGTTATTTTCTCATTTTGACAAAATGTATCAGCAGAATTTATCTAAATTCAGACAAAATTTAAAATACGAGTAGAAAGTGATATTTTTGACTGTAAAAACCACAAGCATGTTAAACAAATCATTTTCATAACTTGAAATGCAAACAGAAATTGTACATTTTTTAAAATACACAAAAGTTTTGCAGACAACAAAGTTATATTTACCTAAAAATGCAGCCAAGGCTCAGACGCTTTTTATGTAACCATTTCAAACTATTTACAGAACAATCAGGCGCAAGGCAGCCCAGGCGGGGAAATTTTGCTTTTACATTTTGCGACACATTTTATTTCTCTATCTGATAAGAAAACTATTCAATCAGATAGTTGTTTGTGGTGAGCAATAATAAACAATGGATAATCCGTATACAAACAAATTCAAGCTTTTCTCCTCAATGGAGAGCCTCCCCCGATTGAACAACAACACATCAACAACATGCTGTGACTCTTCTTCCCTCTAAAGTCCTGGTGTTAACACTCACCCTGCATCAGCTTCACCTATTTTTAAATTGTTTTTTACTTTTCAAACCGACGGATCATTTGAAGCCAACCATCCAAAAACTGCTTCAGCTGTGTTTGATGTTTATGCTACAGCCTGTTTACCAATATAATCAATATCAGATATCAGAGCAACAGAAACCTCGGTGATCAGGACGCTGGGACTGAGAACAGGAAGTGGCTCCAACGTCACAGTTTCATAACGTCACCCTGAACTCCACTCACGGAGTTTCTGTCGCCATTGTAGTTTTTAAAGTCCCGTGATAAAGGCGGGTCTTTCTGTGAATCCGCACGCTCATTGGCTAATAACTTGAGATTGACACATCGTTATCCAATGAGCGTGCGGGAACTTCCGACATAAAGTTGTTTCCTTTGAAAAACCAAAGTCTGATTATTTTTGCCTCCACTGACGGAGCCTGTTGTTCCCGCCACAGAGACACAGTAATGTCAGAGCGGTGTTAACACTCACCCTGCCTCAGCACAGCTCTCACTCTCCTCCTGCTCTCTCACACTAAATGGAGGCTCAGCTAAACTCACTTCCTCTCTACTTACAGGAAACCAGTGCTCAGAGGAGCCGACCGGCCTCACATTTCACCCCCAGACACAAACAGCGTGGAATTATTTTATGTCATAAGAAGAAACATATTCATGTTAACACTCACCTGCAAAGGCGTAGATTTGGTTTTGGCATTGGTGGGGACGGATGATTCAACCACCGAACCCTGCCCTGTTTCTTTTGTTCCCCTTTTTGTCTTTGCTTCTTGATAAAAAAGGAGAAGTATACTTGCCTACACAGCAAATTCAAAAGTATTAAATGTTTTGGTGTTAATAGTCCTCTTGCAAAAGTAGAGTTAATTTTACTCTAAGTAGAGTCACATTCTTTTAATGTAACTCTGAGGTGTAAAATGATAGTAGTTAAAATCGAGTGTTAAAAATGAGTGTTTCTATGTCAAATCTGGAGGTGTTACAATGGAAACATTAACTCTTGACCTCTTAACTCTGAACTCCTAGAGGGGCTATGACACCAACAGAGTAAATTCACAGACTCCGCCCCCAGCACCATAGGGTCCAATCGAAGCTGAAGTGAAGCCGTTTCAGAACATTTTGCTCTACATATTTGAGTCGTTTGCCATGCTTGGTAAGTCATTTTTTCAAAGATTGTTTCAATTATTATTATTAGCTTTTACTTCTGTGGCTCTTTGGAGTTGAGACAAAGCTGTGTGAAAGGCATTAGCCATGTTGCTCGGTCATAGCATAATATTCTGTTTTAGCTAGCTGAAAGGTATTGTTTGCGGGCAAATACCACAGCCTTGAAAAAAGCTTGCATGTGAATTTTCAGTCAAACTTTTGGTCAAATACACCTAAAACAATGTCTAGAATGTGAAATGTTGGTATAATGGTGCTGCTTGAAGCCTGAAAACGATCGCCCATAAAAAAAAAAAACCGAGCAAACAGCAGTAGCAGACGTCCTGACTGGGTTCTACGTTAGCATAGATCCCTCCAGAGTTTTGTGCACACGGTTTAGGTAAAAATGAAAAAGGTTGAGGTTTTACATTTAGTTCAGTATTACCTGTTGCCTGTGTCCTTGTCTTTTGGGAAAATACTTTACACAAGTAATGGCTCAAAGAGGATTCCTTTATTATTTTTTTTACTGTGCTCCAATTGTTTACTGGATTATTTGTGCCATTAATTAGTGTCAACTAATTTTTATTCAATCTCCGCACAGGATATGCTTGTGAAGATGGAATATGGGGGAGAGCAGAAGTGCGTTGAAGTTCCACAAAGGGATGAATGAAGGACATGCATATTGTATTGAAGAAATAAGTGATGAGCATGCTGTTATTTGCATTTACCATGTCAGACCTTTTGATAAACAAAATTCTAATGAAAGTGAGAACATGTATACTGTTACATCTTTCAGAAAATGTTTTGAAATTGTGGTGCACAGTTCAGAATAAATGTTTTTCAAAAACCGTTGCGTCTTTTTAGTAAATGTTTATTTCCAAAAGAAATTTCTAGAAGTTCAGAACAGTAAAATTCCCGCTTTTTAGAATTAATTAGAAGATAACTCTTACGTAGTTAAACTAAAATACTCTTTGAGAGTTAATATATAAACTCTTAACACCAAGTGTTAAATTATCAACTCCAGACAGATTCGGTGTTTAACACTAAATCAGAGTTAACGTACCAACTCTCCAAAAAGAGTTAAATTAACACTCTCTGGTGTGGACCCATATAGACACTTTAATAGTGTTGAAATCAAATCCGACAGTGTTAATTTGGACATGCTGGATTTGCTGTGTACATATGCTATTCTACCTGCTTTTAAACCATTTAAAATTACAATTCATAGTTTTATATGTGAATTTTGCAAAGAAGAGTGAGCAAATATTTCCACATCAAGATGTGCCATGCTAATAGGTTCCTACCCAAAAAGACTGATTAGAGTGATAAAAGGCAAAGGTGCTGCAACAAAGTATTAGTTTAAGGGTGTGCATATTTGTGCAACCGGGTTATTTTAAGTTTTTTATTTTCACCTGTGATCTTGTGTCACCATTACTCTCTGAGCTTTGTGTTGGTTCTTCTGTCACCTGACAAATAGGACATACATGACAATAAGAATAAAATGTGGAGCTGCTTCAGTGTTTCTGTCACTTTGTGCAGATCTTGACTCATCAGTAATGTTTGTAGGGTGAGTGCATTTTTAAAAAATTTGTGCAAACTGCACTACAAGGTTTTATTTTTATTTATTTGCAACATCATGACTACCTCATTATATTTTGTCTCAAAAATGAACCCTATGAATATGTCAGTGCCATTAGGATGAAATTATTGTGTCACCAACATTTTAACGTCAGACATATAATTTTAACAGCCTCTGGAAACTAATATCCTGGCTCGCTCGACGCTGCCGTTTTCTCTGACAGTTTCAATCAAAATTAGAAATGCTGCTCAGAGACTGAGAGAACTAATAGTGCTGCCTGTTGTGCAGTTAGTTTCCAAAACACGTTATTCATGGTTACATACAATTTTAGACTGATGTGGGCCAAAGCCTAGCATAGCCTCTAATGTTATTGTGACGGACACATTTTATGAGTGAGCTTGACTTTAAGTAACTTACAGGTTTCTTTGAAAAACACTTTCTTATATCCAGGTACTTCCTTTTTGCTGCCACCCACCTCTGCTCCTTGCAGGCCCTAGCAGCGCAGGCTTGCCGCTGCTAAAACTAAACAGTAGTGGTGTGCGGATCGATACTGAAATATCGATTCTTCCGATACCAGCAATTTATGTTCTAGAATCGATTCTCATATTATAATATCGATATTTTAGTACTCTGGGGTAAATTTGTAGTTTTTCCATTAAAATGAACGCAGTGGAAAGAAACTATATCATTCGGATCGTCTAATTTGGAAGGAACTACTTGCTCTTATGCCTTTCATAGTCATATGCGAAATACGGCTGTATAAATGTGTCGCAGCCCCTGGCGTGCACACTCACAACAATGGCTGAGCGCAAACAGAGTCCTGTGTGGACGCGTTTTACCTCCACAAACAGCCCAGACGCGGTTTGTGATATATGTGGCAAGACAGTGAGGTGTTGTGGCAACACCACTGACCTCGTCAAACACCTCGGAGTAAATCACATCACAGAATATGATGAGCTTATGTTGAGGTGAACTGAAGAGGAGGACAGGGACAGGTGCTGCTAGAGCGAGACAGACGTCTCTCGCAGAGTCCTTTAGTGCTGCAGGCAGGCAGCATGCTCAAATAGCGCACAACGTCAGTTTATTTTTATTTCTATATGATTATTCTGCATTATTAAGCAATAAAAACAAGTTGTCTGATGTCCTCTAATCATTATGAAGCAATATGGTTATGTTATTATTACAATTACATAATACAATTATATATTGTATTATGTAATGCAATGAAACATTAAGTTTTTGTACAGAGTATCGGTATCGGATCAGTATCACCGATACCACCCTGAATTTTACTTGGTATCGGATCGGAAAGGAAATCAGTGGTATCGCACATCACTACTAAACAGAGCTCCCTGAAAGGCACAGCCAATCACATTGGCCATATTTGTCACATGACGTAGGACTCCAGTAGAGAACGTAATTTAACTCTTTCTGCACCGCTGGGTGAACGAGACGTTGACAGATTGTTTTTTTCTTTCTTTCTATCGGGTTTGTTTTTCTTTTCTCGAAGAGATCAAATTATTGGTGGGGACACGTCCCTCCCGTCCATGCAAAATCTACGCCTTTGCTCACCTGCCTCAGCTCCACCTTCCTCCTCCTTCTCCTCTCAACGGAGGCTCAATACTTTCACTTTCAATACTGCTCCCTAAACACAGAGGATGCTGGGACTTGTAGTTTTTTCCTTCCGGTTCGGTCTTCCTCTTTGTTTGTTTGTGTTTGTGTTCAAGTTATTTCGATCATGAAGACATAGGGTTGCCAACTCCCTGAGAAATAAATAAGGGGCACCTCGTGGCCAGGGCCGGGCAACCCAGTTGTCTTCACCCTTCCCAGTGTGGTGAATTTTTTAACTCTTTTTTTTGTGTGTGAAATTATTTTTTTTAACCATTTGACTTGAATTTGATTTAAGCAGATGCATATTCTGTGTGATATGACCATATGGGAAACAAATGATCATTTAGCCATTTATTTTTAGCTCAAAATGACAACATTAACACAGTAAAACAGGTCTCTTTCTTAAACAGAAGCCTGTCCTGCTTAACTTTTGAGAATAAAAGTAAATCTTTCTTTAAAAGAACTCTGTCCTGCTTAATTTAAAATTATATAAATTAATAGAAAACAATAGAAAGAAAAATATTCTTGTAACAGTGCACATTTAGTGCATTTAGTGCAATTGGCTTCAGCAGAGGCATTATTTCAGCTTTTGCTCCCGTTTGTAAACCCGCTTGAGTACGCATCATAACTCATCATCATTATTCATCTATGTATTACTTTTATGTATTAGTCATCTATTTGTTGTAATCATCTATCCTTGCAGTTGTTTATTACACAAAATAAATTATATTATCACACTTCTGGCCACATAGCGCTGATATTCTCTGCACATGCCCATTTTAACCTTAACCAGAGGGTTTAAAAAACAAACCAGTGTTTACATACCATATCTGCTTCTGCCGTGGCCTGGTGGACAAAAAATTGGTTAAGGGTTCCCCGAGCTTTCACGCCCCTGTGCCCACCATTAGAAGCATGCCTATGGAAAAAGTGCGCCGGCACACAGTGCAGTGCGCTTTATAGGTGTTATGGTGACCTTTTTCCAGCCAGGTGTTTCCCTTTTCCCATTCCTCCCTGTACTTTTGCAGCCTTTTTTTCTTTCTCTGAGGGGAACAAACATTGCTGCTCTAATGCTGGGCTCACACTGTGCGATTTTTGGCCCATTTTGAGACAATTTTTGAGTCGTGCGACCGATTTGATGATCGGCCGATTTTGGCCTTCATCGTGCATCGTGTAGTATACGTGGGGTAACGAGAAGTGATTAACACCTCGAGCAGCTCCCGATCATCAATCGCTCGTGAGCCGCTCACACTGCTCATGCGCAAACACGTAAACGTCGGTGAAAAAGACGGAGGTTTGTGTGTCTGTGTGAGTGAAAAGACAGAGAGAGCGACAGATTTTCTGTTATAACCTTCATGTTATGGAGGCACAGTGTGAGCACTCAGGTCGCATCAGAGCATCGGGCCGTATAGTGTGAGACCCTGCATCGTGACCTACCAACTTCTAACCCCTGCGAGCCAATCGTGCAGTTTGAAAATTGCAGTGTCTGCCCAGCTTTAGGTGTACTGTCGTCCGAGACTTGCACCGCAGTGTCGGCGTTTGTTTCCCCGTTGGCCAGGGCTGGACTGGGACAAAAACTCAGCCCGGGCATTTTCACTATAGACCGGCCCCCCAGGTATTAAAGCCATAAAGCCTTTGAATGAAAACAAACGCTGTTGTGACAGTGATGTACAGTCTTGTTGGTATATGTATGATTTCTATACATTTTACATCAGATAAAAACTTTGGTTGTAAGATTCAGATAATTATTTGTTAAAAGTGAGACATTTTAAATGAGAATAAGAAAGAAAAGTATTTCTTTGTGCCCCCCTCTCCCTGTTAATGCCCTACCTGCCCCCCTGGCAAAACTTTGCTAGATCCGCCCCTGCACAGTTACCAGCTGTCAGCTACTTAGAAAAGCATCCTGGTGTTATTTGTCTCTCAGAAACAGTTCATAACTTCCCTTCAACTCATTCATGTCACCTGAAAGGTAAACCTGTTTCTCCATCACCTGTTCAGCTCTGATGATTCAGTAAGGACATCTCCTGGTTTCATCTTCATGTTTCCCTCTCACCACATATCCAAACCGACATCATGACCAGCAGCTTTACAGCTGTGGCTCCAGCAAACATCAGCTGATACTAGAAATTAATATTAAATAAATTCTAACAATAGCTGATCAAGCTTAAAAGTGCTGCTGTTGTTTAGCGCGACATCCGCTGGTTTCCTCTTTCTGGCGCAAAGTGGATGATAAAAAAACAAGAGAGAAAAGCTTTCGAATCCATAAACCTTCATAAAGACAAACATCTCCCAGAACACTGAGCTGCTGAAGTGTCACTGAAGGGAAAAACTATTTGTCCTCCTCCATCCAGTAACACCTGAAACACCTGAGTGGAAGCTCCTCCCTACACTGTGTTTGAAGCAAAGCACAAAGGAGACACCTGCTGGAGCAGCTGGAGTCCTACAGACACTCAGCCTCTTCACTACACAAACACCTCCTACAACATCCACTCTTTCCACTCTGACTGCTGTGTTTGTGGAAACACTCCAACACACACCGCTTCACACACCAACATAGAAATGTGTGTGAAAAAGAGCTGAGCTGATATTAAACATGAGGATTTATTCAAAAATACAGAGTCAGGAACAACATCTAGACACACATTACCTCTCAGCAGCAGAAGAACAGCCTTTAAAGTCTATATGAAAACTGTCTATATCAAAATTGTTGCTCTTTAAGGAAACACAGCTGGGTTCAGGTCCAGGCTCTGGATTAGTTTCAGGGTTATGTCCAGCTGAGCCTGGTACGCCCCACAGCTCTGGGCTTTAAAACAACACACACAGAGGTATGAGTGTGAATAATGATGGAGCAGTGATGTGAATGCTGAGCTGTGACATGGAGAAGAGTCATGGACAGTTAGAGATGGTCATCTCACCTCTGAGCTTTGGTCTGGCTCTCATGTTCCCCACACAGAGTGCTTTTAGAGGGAGGGACTCCCTCCTCTCTGTCCTCACACTGATCCATGCTGCTCAATTCACATCAGCTCACACACACTTTCTACCTTCACCTGCAGAGGAAACACAAATCATTCATGTGCACATAAACCAAAATCCTCCTTTCCATCATGTGTGCTGTCCAAATATCAGCTGAATGCAGTCAGACAGCAGTGTGAGGCACAAGAAGCTGCCATCAGCTGCTCTACTTCTACTATCAGTCCACTAGATGGAGCCATGAAGCACACATGATGCATTCACTGACACACACTGATTCACTGTGACTGGAAGTTTAAGTACATTAAGCCTCCACTCATCCACATTGTGCTTACAACCCACTGCCCCCCATCTCCTACCCCCATCAACCTCCTGGGGCCAGGAATGACTGGAACTGAATTGGAAACAGGCGTAATCAAACATAAATCTGTTATTCTTATCCAACCTGTCTGCCTGGACACAGTCTGCTGACCAATCATGGAGCCTATGATTCGCTTGGACAACAACTTCATGAATGTGGAAATGAAACTGAGTGTCAGCTGAGTGTCGAGCAGAAGAGGAATCAGAGAAAAGTGACAGAGCTGCTGACTTTACAAAGAAAACTAAAACCATGTTGAAGAGATTAAACAGATAATACAAGCTAACAACAACACAGCTGCTGCTGCAGACAAAACACATGTATGAGTGTGTGACAGGAAAAGCACTGAACAGAAGTTTACTATTAAAAATGCAGCACGTTGTAAAAAGTTTGGTCAGTGAGACTGAAAAATGGCTGCATGAGTTACTATTGTGAACAAACCCCTATAAGAACCCTGATTTTACCTGAATAAGATCAAATCCTGATACGTAGTGCAGACCTTGGTAAGAGATACGGTCCAACTGGAATATAAACCTTTGGTGTGTTTAATCCAGTCAGTCTCTGAGTAACTCCACTCCTCTGCTTTCTGTTGGAAGAGACAAAAGTTTGTAGCACGATCCTTTTCCTCAGAGGCCTGTGTTGAATTTATATTACATCTAAGATAAAAAATAATTCACAAAGTCTGCTCTGTCCTCCTGTCCTCCCTGCAGTCTCTGTGAGCACCGCAGAGTGATTATAAAGACCCGGAGCTCAGAGTTTCTCCAACACCGTGGTCAAGTGTGAGCCACGCCTGCCACCCGTTATCTGCCAAACTTGAGCTTCAACGCTAAGTTTTACGGTAGTGCTGCTTCTTATCCCTTTTTGCTGATCACACACATAACAACACATGATTTTCAGGAAGTTAACAGAAATAAAGCCACAGTGTCATTTGTTTTTCACTCAAGTTGTCTTTTCTTCTTAATTTTTCTGGTAATGCTTTTTCATTCATGATTCATTCAAATCTTAAATAACTTCAAAAAATGTAAAATATTTCTGAAAATCATCTTTTATAGTTGAAATTCAGTTCTCATTTGGCTCAGCTGCTCTTTCATGCATCCATAGTTTCACCTCAAACTGCTGCTTGAGACACGAGAAATTAAAGAACGACTCTGTTCAAACGGAGAAACTTTGAAGGAACTCAATAATGTCATTTAAATGGTTTCAGGTAGGTGTATGAAGGTTCTGTATTAAATCATATATGATAGTTGACATGAAATTCTGAATTCATCTTCTTGGACACCCACACTGCATAATTCTGTAGAAATGAAATTAGTAATTTCTAATCAATTTCAACATCAAATATCATAACATTGCATCAAAATGCGTAAAAATGATTCTTGATAGCTGACCTTAAAGTCTCTGTGCATTCTTCCTCTGGGTTACCTTCTCTATATATTTGCAGTTTAACCACCAAAAGCTGCAAGGTTTCAGAGAAATAAAAGGAACGTTCTACTCAAATTTAATGAGATTAATTTAATAAACAATAGAAAAAAAACTTTGACAGTTGTCATAAAATTCTTAACAAACTCCTCTTCTGTCTGTAGCTCAGGAGTTAGAGCAGGTCACGAAGTAACTGGAAGGTTGGTTGTTTGATACGAGATACTAACCCCAAGATAGAAAACTCTTCTGCACAGGAAAAGTCCTTGAATGAGTCATTTGTATGAAGCACTTTGAATGCTCAGAGTAGAAAAGCACCATATCAGAACCAGCCTCACCCACTTGTGATGGGTGGGTGGCTGTGGCTCAGGTGGTAGAGCAGATCAGCTGCTGATTGGAAGGTTGGTGGCTCGAACCTTGGCTTCCCCAGCCTGCATGCCAAATATCCTTGGGCAAGATACTAACCCCAAGTTGCCCTCTGATGATTAGTTTGCACTTGTGTTTAGAAGTGCTTGTGTGAATGAGGCCTGTTGTATAGAGCACTTTGAAAACTCCAGGAGAGTAGAAAAGCACTATATAAGAATCAGTCCATTTACTACATGTCCGCAAAGTTTCATCTCCAACCACTGCAATATTATTTGTTAGGATCGCTGTTCTCTCCGGGTATTCCGGCTTCCTCCCACCGTCCAAAGACATGCAGCTTGTGGGGATATTTAGTTGGATAATCCAAATTGCCACTAGGTGTGAATGTGCGAGTGAATGTGAGTGTGAATCGTTGTCTATCCCTGTGTGTTGGCCCTGCAACAGATTGGCAACCTGTCCAGGGTGTGCCCCGCCTCTCGCCCTATGACAGCTGGGATAGGCTCCAGCGCCCCCGCGACCCTGAAAAGGAGAAGCGGAAGCGAATGGATGGAGGATCGCTGTTTTTTTCCTCAGGGTTTTGTGATGCCTTTTTGTTTTTGAGAGTCTTTTGTGTTTTAGTTTGGCTCTTTGTATATAAGGATGGTTAATAGTTTGCTTTAGGATTTACTATATCCCATGTACCCTGTTTTCATATTGTAGTTTGTCTTCTTGGTTTTGTAACACTAAATATCTGCTTTTGTGATCCCTTTCTGTACTTCAGTTATGTCCCCTTGTCTGTCTTGTCTCTCTGTTTGTCTGTCATTGTCTGATTTCCCCATCTGTCATGTTTCCCATTCACTTATATTTTCCTTTCTGTTTTCTACATGTCTGCGTATGTCTCTGTGTATCATTTCCTCTTTTTTATCGTCTCGTGTCTTGTGAACTTAGCTTTGAGTTTTACTTCCCCCATTTGGTTAATGATTTGGTCCCATCAGTGTCTCAGTCTCGTCTGCATTTATCTATCTCATGTTCCCCTGTCCAGTCTGTTCTCCTCTATGTAATTTAAGCCTTGTTCTCCATGTTTTCCTGTTTTAATGTTTTAACTGTTGCTTCCTGTGACTATTGTAGTTTTCTCCTGCATCATGTCTCTCACCTTTTGGTTAAACTTTTGTTTCCACGCGTCTGCTTCTGGGTCCACACTTCAACCTCCACATAGTCCACAGCCCACACTGTGGCTGGGGTCAGGTCACAGAGTTTTGGACTTTAACTGGCATTTTATGCAAGGTTTCATTTTTTTTCTTGGAATTTACTTCCCATGTTTTGCTGGCTGTGTGTTATGACTCTGGAAATTATTCTAAAAAATATTAATTTGTGATTGTTTCATGACCAGATCCTACAGACTCTTTACAGTCATTATGGGATGGTTTTACAGGTGGAGGACACTGATATTTTTCCTCCTCATACCAGTGTCACTACTGGTATGAGAAGAGACCAGTAACCTGTACTTGTATCTGACAAAACAATCAGAAACAGATTTTATAAGGGTGGCCTGAGGGCTTGATGTCCTCTAGCAGGCCCTGTACTCACTGACTGGAACCATGCATGATTGACATTTGCCATAGAATACCAGAATTATCAGGCCACCACTGGCAGACTGTGTTTTTCACCCTGAACACATATGACAGATATGAAAGGGTCCAGAGAAGCTGTAACATCGTTCTGCGTGGCCAGTTTGATAGTGGGCCAGTAATGACCCAAGAGGCATATCAGTGGAGGGAGGCACAGACATCTATGGGCTAGCAGCATCACCCTGACTGCAATTAGGCATCAGGATGAAGTTTCTGGACCTCTGGACTGATTACCAAACTCTACGCTGGTGCAGTGGTTGCTCCTCCTGCTGCAGGACAATGACACCAAACACACCTCCAGGCTGTGTGAGGGCTGTTTGACCAAGAAGGAGCGTGATGGAGTGCTGACCAGATGGTCTGGCCTCCACAGTCACCTGACCAAAACCCAGTGGAGATGGTTTGGGATGAGATGGAGCGCAGAGTGAAGGCAAAGGACCAACAAGTGCTCAGCATCTCTGGGAACTCCTTCAAGACTGTTGGAAACCATTTCAGGTGATGACCTCATGAAGCTCATGGAGAGAACGCCAAGAGTGAGCAAAGCAGGAATCAAAGCAAACATTAAATTTTAGTAAGCTCTTTGGGATCCACTAAGGTTTTTGAAATTCCGTCATATTTTGTTTGAGATATCATTTTTCTCTGCTGATCAAACTGGAGAGTCTCACTGTAATGTGCCGGCGAGTCACACTCAATTTTATTTTTAGTTTGGAAACTGAACAGACTTTCAGTAAAAATAATGATTCAGCAATGTACAATGTTGGGAACTAATACATTTATAACTATTTTCTAAAGGATCATTTAATGCCACTACAGGCAAGCTAAAGTCTAGCTATCATTTCATAATTCCCACAGCAAAAGTAAGGTGACAGGTGACCACAATGTGACAACAAGACTGAATTAAGACTGGAAACCTGCACCATCATCTCATCCATCCTCTCAGTTTGCAAAGTAGACCTACACCATTGTCTCAAAGGTATACTCTTCTGTTGGATAATTTGTTAGTTTGTTAAAAACCGACAGAGGAAGCTGTACAAACACATCACATGTCAGTTGTCAGCAGAAGTGTAGGAGAGGACAAAATGTAAGCGCTGAGAACTTCAGAATCTGAGATTTGTCCAGATTTGTAGAGGAACAGATCAGATTTATTTTGTTTATATCATGTTCAGTCTTTCAAAATTAGAAAAGGCAGAATTTGTGTTGTTCAAACACACTGATTCCACAAAAAGACACAAATGTGAAATTGCCTAGCTAACAGTTACAGAGTGTTACGAGTTCAAATATTGGGAATGGAGACAAGAGAAAAAACCACAATAACAACACTGGTCCGGCCGGGTTGAGTCAAACGATGATTTTAATGATCACACGCGTGGGAGATGGACACCGTACGCAGACAGCCTCAGATCTCAAAATGGTGGAGCATTGATCAAACTCTTATAGCCTCTGGTGCCCCCACCTTATCATAAAAGCCTAAACATTCACTTGCTTTCTCTCACACGGCGCCTAAGCTACGACCTTGGCTCCCTGTTTATCTGCTCCTGTTGAGATGGGGCAGAAAACTCCAGTATATTCTGTTCTCTTCTAATCAGACAAATAAGGCGATGACTTTCTGCAAACAGTATTTCTTATAACATCATAAAACAATATCATTCATCCACAATAAATCAGCAGTCTAATGTAATGCAAATCAGTTTAACTAATGCAATAGTTATCAGCTTCTTCTAATTCAGGAGAATAATGCCAACTAAAACTACCTAATAATTCACAATCTTTAATTAGGGGTCTAACATGGCATAAAATAATATTATAATCTAACACTATGCATTGTATAATAGCCAGTGAGGGGACAGACATGGCAAATGGTGCAACATGTCAGACTGTGGGATTATACATTTGTTAGTTTTTCTAATGGCCTCTTCAAAAGGTAAGTTTTATTCCATATTGTCATTTTTGGTTTTTTAAGTTATTTATTGTGACAGGAAAACAAAACAAAACAAAACAAGAAGCTCCTAAAAAGGTCATAAATGTGAGAACTTTTCCAAAGAAATCTCAGTCAGTTATGCCTGAGATAGAGAGATGATTATAACAGAGTAAAGATAGCATTAAAATGTTGGTGACAGAAGTAATGCTAAAATCTCAACAAGCCAAAGTTACAGACATGTTAAAGGGAAAGATCAAACAGTACTGAAATGAAGAAGTGGGCATTACGGGGCTTCCCCAGTGAAATAACTGAACTTGGAGCACAAAATAATAAATAACATACCAGTAATGCGCGGAGGGAAGGCTTCTGAGAAAATGTATAAGTTCACAGGGAATTTCTACAATAGCACGAGTTAGATGTGGGCAGATTGATGCAGTTATCAATAGTATTGATACCAATGCTGGTATTGTTACTGGAGATATACTACTGCAATAGGATTGGTACTTTGTTTCTGTCCTGTAAGTTCAGTATGTACCTCACTGAATTCTGTTATGTAGTTGTTGTTGTTTTTTTTAAATGAAACATAAAACACGGACTGTTAGGGAAAATGTTCTATGAAAGCCTCTTATTTTGTTTGTGCAGCTCTAACAGCAGTGATACAAGCACAGCAGACTGTGCTGGCTGCAGTGGGAGAAGAGGCTGAATTCAGCTGTCAGCTCTCGGAGACTAAATACATCCTTCAGGTCACATGACAGAAAATCTTACAAGATGTGGAGACAAATGTTGACACCTACAGCTTTACTGAATTTTCAAAATGCAGAAAAAAATGATTGAGTTTGCTGATTAAAACACTGATGAAACTCTGCACTGGGAAGTTTTTGTACTTTACTTGGTACAGTTGATCATTCTAACATGTCCCACAAGGAAGGGAGATTCTTCCTTCCTTCGGGGACATTTGAGTTTTCAATAATTTGGCTATTGTACGACGTTGTTTCAATACGTGGTACAATAGCCAGTGGGGACACAGAGACGTGCACCATGTCAGACTGTGGGATTCTGTGTTTGTTTTTTCTTTTTATGGCCTTTTCAAAAGGTAAGTTTTATTCCGTATTGTTGTTTTTTTTTTTAAAGTTATTTATTGTGACAAGAGAAAAAAAAAAGAAAACAAGAACCTTCACTCGTAATAATTAAAAATTGATCCTAAAATGTGAGAACTTTTCTCTGAAGTGACAAAGAGATTGTCTTTAGACAGAATTAGAGGGAGATACAATTACTGAAGAGTTTAGATTTTGTTTGAATGAGTGACAAAACGTTTCTCCCACTGAACAATCAGCCTAATAAAAAAGAACAAAATCAACTTTCTGTGTCATGAGTTGTTCATCATTCAGATTAATGAGACTGTTTTGAGAGCTGTGTGAAAACAGCTTTAGACTGTTTTGTTAAAGGTTGCCCCATGCCTATTCATATTACGATGAAAGCAATAGATAAACCACATGTTTGTGTGTTATGTATGTATGGTTGGTAAATTAACAAAAATTGGGTTGTATGTGGCCTACAATGTAAAAGACGTTTCACAACCCCAATGTAGTTAAAAAGAAGAAGGCACTCGTTTCCATTAGACAGAGACGGAGTTCAGGTCATAAGTAGTTTACTGACAATTATTTAACATTTGAAATTAAAAGATCCGTCAGTCCATTCACATATATACTGTTCAGAGAAGGAATGTAGTTTAGAGCAAAGTGTAGTAGTGTGAAGTGGCTAAACACACTCACCAATTGTTCTAAAATAAACAATTTATCAAAACATTAACAGTCTTTCACACATACATACGGTTTATACACTATTTTAAAAAGAAGGGGTTGAAGACCTGATTGATTACAAAAAGTCTATTAAAATGTTCTGGGTAACCACAGAAATCTTAGTCAGTTATGTCTGAGAGAGAATGTTTATGACAGAAGTAATGCCAAAATCCCAACAAACCAAAGTTACATACATGCTAAAGAGAAAGATCAAACTGTGCTGAAATTAGGAAGTGGGCAATATAGGGCTTCCCCAGTGAAATAACTGATCTGAAATAATTGAGGCACAAATTAATAAATAACATACTAGTAATCCACAGAAGGGGAGGCCTCTGGGAAAATGTAGAAAATCAATGGGAATTTCTACAGTAGCACGAGTTACCAGTCAATACCAGTCCTGGTATTGGTTATGTTGAAGTGATGGGTTTTATAATTCATTTTTGGTCCACTGAAGGGATTGTTTTGTAACCCCAATATTGATATTTTGTAAATAAAAAATACGACCTCAATTAAACCTTTAAATTCCCTGCACTTGTCATAGATATCTACATGATGTCCAAAAAATATACATCAAGTCCAAGGTTCTAATGTTGAACGCCATATTGATGTCCAGCTTAAATCATGGTTGGACCTCCAAATTGTTGAAAAAGTTCAAATGCAGTACAGACCTCCAGAATTGGTCATGGACCAACAGAACCAATATAGACACGATCTGTACATCTATCTGACTTTCTTTGTTTAGTTGGTAGCTAACTGAATTGTCTTACTTTTTTTTTTATAGATGAAAGAAAATGTACCTGAAACATACAGTATGAAACAATGAGTGTCAGGTTTATATTGATAGTCTACATCACATTTAAGTGGTACCCATATGTCAATTTGTTTGAGCCTAAAACACAGACTACTCCTTGACCCGAATTATTGTTTAATCCTTCCCATCAATACCTCTCAGTTCCACATCTCTAACTCATGTTATTCTCCATGCAGCTCTAACAGCAGTGGTCCAAACACAGCAGACTGTGCTGGCAGCAGTGGGAGAAGATGCTGAATTCAGCTGTCAGCTCTTGGACACTAAAGACGTCCTTCAGGTCACATGGCAGAAAATCTCACGTGATGTGGAGACAAATGTTGCCACCTACAGCAAGTACTATGGTCAGAGAGTGAATGATGGCTTTAACGATAAAGTCAAGTTTAAATACACTGGACTACAGAACTGCTCCATAGTCATCAGGAATGTGACGGAGCAGGATGAAGGATGCAATCACTGTCTGTTTAACACTTATGCTGAAGGCTCCTTCACTGGTAGAACCTGCTTCCAAGTCTATGGTAAGAACTTTTGCATTAATGTGTTTAAATGTGCTAGAAACTGATTTCCTTTCAACAACATATTCCTTGCAATATCTCCTGATCCTTCACAGAGCTGCATGAACCTGTTGTTGATGTCAGAGAGTCAAACTCTGCTGAAGAGTGGGTTGTTTCCTGTTCAGCCACTGGTCGACCTGCTCCCACTGTAACACTCTCACAACAAGACCTTCAACTTCAAATAGGGACGTACTTGTAACTTGAAACTTGAGTGCAGAGTTTCACACGTATTCCTTGGCTAAGTCCACACACAAATTCTTTTTCCACCTACAAATCCTGATTTACAAGTACAAAATATTTATGACCACAATTTGAGCCCATACAGCCACAGACTGATGGAGGCAGGAGAAGCTGCCTACAGACATCAGTCAGTGGATCCACAGTAACATCGAGTTCAGCTGCTGATCATCAACTGTTTCTGTCTCGTTCCCAGACTCTGATCTCACATAAAACGAAGCAGATTTATGCTGAAACTAAGCTGCACACAGCTGATGTCAGCCAGGAAAACAGTACAGACTGCTAACGTTACCTTAACTTCGAGACGATCAACTGCGCCACAACATTCCACACTGGCTGCAGCCACTGTGGAGCTCCACAGTAACCGGAAACACGTAACTTCAGTTAAATCGACTTTGACAGCGAAAACTAAATTGCGTTTTTGTTACTATTGATGCTGCTGAGAAATAAAAATGGTTTTAAGTGGGGTTTTTAACACTCTGGGTTTGTTCATAAAAATTCCCCTAAATTGTTCGTGGCGAAAAGTGACACTTGCTGTTTCGCTGATTTTTTTTTTTTTTTTTACAGTACATCGCGTTGTGCGTTCTGATTACTGTAGACCATTGTCAATCAATCTAGTCCAGTGTCTCCTGTACAGGAGCGGTCCCTAATAGGCCCACGGACCCGTCCGTGAGTCCTTTGGTACCGTTCCGCGAGAGTTGATCCTCCGGTGTGAAATGTATGGTTGTGGTTGTGTGTCTTATTTTGAAAGAACTATTTACGCGTTACCATAGCGACCAGAGAGCATTAAAAAGCAGAGAGGAGGACCTCACTGTCATTGTTGTTGGCGCACAGCTCAAGTCACGTTTATTATTATATTTACAAAATACCACAGTTTCTTTTTTTTTATTCTTTTGTTGTATTTATCCGCGACACCTTAAAGGTCGTTCCCTGAAAATATTGTCTGACATTAAAGTGGTCTGTGGCGCAAAAAGGTTGGGGACTCCTGCTGTACAGTACAGAATGCGTTTAGCTTGTCGAATTTACACAAATCTTCGATCGCTAGCAGTGTATCTCTGAAGTGCTGCACTGTATGTTTGGAAGTTTTCTCCCAAACAAACACAACAATGCCGACGAAACGTTTTGCACCCTCAAATGCACCTTTAGGTTTCATTCCATAATACTGGACTTATGTTTCTACGAAGGTTTGAACTCTAAGAGTGTTTAACATGATAGTGATTTATTGATTCTAACCCTAAATCTATCCAGTAATGTCTGCAGATATTTTCAGTACTGATTTTAAAGTGTTTTAATCCTTCTGTCACTCAGGGAACCCAATAAGGATTCAAATACTTCAAAAGTCAACCAATGACATTGATGTGTAAGACTATTTAATAATTATTTATTTTTTATATTTCATTTATTCATTCATTCTTTGCACTGTGATTTAACCCATCTTTGTGTAAGGCAGGGGTGTCAAACTCCAGGCCTTGAGAGCCAGCGTCCTGAAGCTTTTAAATGTATCTCTGCTGCAACACACCTGAATAAAATTATTAGGTCATTAGCATGACTCTACCCTACTCAAGTAAATTTAAATAAATGTAAGTTGTGGGATTGGAGTGTTATTTTATGCCATGTTATACCCCGAATTAAAGATTGTGAATTATTATGTAGTTTTAGTTTGCATTATCCTCCTGAATTAGAAGAAGCTGATAACTATTGCATTAGTTAAACTGATTTGCATTACATTAAACTGCTGACTTGTTGTGAATGAATGATATTGTTTTATGATGCATTATACTGCTGAGTTATAAGAAATACTGTTCGCAGAAGGTTATTGTCTAATTTGTCTGAGTAGAAGAGAACAGAGTGTGCCAAGGTCGTAGCTCAGGCGCTGTGTGAGAGAGAGAGCATGTGAATGTTTAGGCTTTTTATGATAAGGTGGAGGCACCAGAGGCTATAAAAGTTTGAGCAATGCTCCACCATTTTGAGATTTTGAGGCTGTCTGCATCAGTGTCCATCTCCCACGCGTGTGATCATTAAAATCATCGTTTGACTCAACCCGACCGGACCAGTGTTGTTATTGTGGTGTTTCTCTTGTTTCCATCCCCAATATTTTGAACTCGTAACAGCTTGGGGGCTCGTCCTGTGGTATTGGGGTGGAATTTAAAAGTTTGGACGGTCCGAGGTTGTCGAACGGACAGGCACGAGCCAGTGGTCTGATGTGAGTGGGCATAAGCCGACTTATCTAAAGGTAAGGCACTACCTGTTGAATTATTTCCAAAGTGTGCCAAATTGGAAATGACTAAATTAAAGTCTACTCACTGAAATTACTGGTAGAGTGTCTGTTTTGATTTTGATGAGGATCCGTGTGTGTTATGCAGTTAAAGTTGCTTAAGAGTATTTAATGAAGTTGAAGAAATATGAACGTAATAATGTTGGGTTTGAGTCCCTGGATATTGAGTTAAAGGCTCAGGTAGTTTGGTAGGGAATTGGCTATGTGTTATTATACAAATTAGGTCAGAAACTGTTCCCAGAAGTAACAGATACTGTTTAATTGATTACAAAAAAGTTAACTTTCTTCGGTTGGACCCGTTATGATAAATTTGTCAAAATCGGTTAGGTGAAAATTATTATAGGACGGCACTGGAAGATGCTAAGAAGCGCATAGCCCGGAGGTTACGCTCCCTCCTGGTCGTGGACGCGCGGCTTTGACCTGTCGTCGAACAGGGATAGTTCAGTTTGGCTTAGCTGTGGGGTACAGGGCATCTCGAGAATAAGCTAGGAGTTACCGAGTCTCCTCATCGTTGAAAACGGTGTCATGTGCTTGTTTGGACAAAGTTAAATTGAGTTAGGGACTTTAGAAATTAGACCAGGAACTGTTCCGGAAGAAATAGATGCTGGCGGAATTGAACGCAAAAAAGTTAACTTTCTTCGGTTGGACCCGTTATGATAAATTTGTCGAAATTGTGTAGGCGCTCTTTAGAAACTAGGCCAGAGACTGTGGAAACAGATACTGGTTAATTGATTACAAAAAAGTTAACTTTCTTCGGTTGGACCCGTTATGATAAATTGGTCGAAATTTGTTAGGTGCTGAATCTGTCAGGCCTGTCAGTGGTTGTAAATATAAGACGTCTTTGTAATATAAAATAATAGAGTTTTGCCTGAGCTTTGTGTGAGACTCTGTGTGACGTGCAGCTGCAGCGCTGCGAGCTATTTTTAGACGGTGTGTGAACATGCAAATGAGCTGTGACGCGCACAGAGGACTTTGCTTCCTGTTTAGCGTGTTATTGAGTTTTATAATTATGATTTGCAAACAATGATACATGCCTGTAATTAAAACGCTGATTTTGCTGATTATAATACTACAAATAAGGTGTTGAATGACTAGGGTGTGAATGATGTTGGGTTTTAAAAAGCTGAAACTCAGAGAGGAGTGTGTTGGGAGACTGGCATGTAGTCTGCAGTGCAAAGGTGGGCGTCTTGCCTGCTGGTCTATTTAACAGTGATGAAAATGATATTAAATAAATCTCTCAGTGTGTTGATACAGGTGGCTATGGGCCTGGACCAACTGCCCCCACAAGCACGGCGGCCGAAGCAAAATTATAGTAATGGAAACCAAACTCAGCAGGAATCAGCAGCTGTGGAAAAGACAGCAGCTAGCAGAGAATTAAAGGAGAAATTAAGAGAAGTTTTAACACATTAAATTGCGGCCAACAGACTTGTGGAGGTTGGGAAGGCGCCTGGAGCATCACAACAAAAAGGTGAAACAAAACACACACAAGCAGAGAAATGTGAGAGAGAGGCATGTGCTAGAGAAATGCCTCGTTTGAGAAAAAACGTTAAATTAGCCCATTTACAAACGCACATACACGCAATGAAGAAACAGCTTACACCCATGAACACGTGAAGATTTTCCAGCAATTAAAACAGTGAAACTTAACATACATCCGCCGTTAAATAATAAAGTTTATCCACTACTAACAAATAAACCCTCTGGGTTGCAGGACAACAACTTAACTTCAAAAAAAAAAAAAAAAAATCAGATGAAAAGAGAGGCCAAGCAAAACCATGCTGACCTTAACCACTCTGCATCAAAACTGTGCAGGACAGTGACGGACCAACAATGACCATCGGGCAGCAAGAAGGGCGTGCCAGAGAAAGGAGGAGTAACTGAGGTCAGGAGGCACCTCAGAACGGACAAAATACCAGGAGAAAATAAGCTGAAGGCACAGGTGTCGGGGCTCGGCCAGGAGCTGACCTCTGAGAAGAGCCGAACAGCAGAGCCGCAAAAGGTCGTGGAGCAAAGCAAGGAAAACATCGAGGGACGTCAATCTGAAGTGGACGGAAAAGATTGTGAGGTTTCTGCCCCTCAGTAAGAGCTCAAGGCATCAGAGCAGAAAACTGAGCATGGCTCAGGAGGAGCTGGCTGATTATCGAACCCATCAGACTTGGAGTCCCAGACACACGACTTGAAATCAGGCTCAGGACCTCAGCAAGGAGATGAGAACAAAGCAGAACGAGCAGCAGTGACAGCAGCTGAACTTTGACCTGAACAAAATCTTGACTTGGCTGGGAGAAACAGAGGAAGAGCTGGAGCAGCAGCGTAGACTGGAGCTTGACACTGACATCCAGACGATTGAGCTGCGTATCAAAACCCTGAAGGAGCTACAGAAGCAAAAGGGTCAAGCTAAGGAGGAGTGGAATAAGGAGAAGATGCAGGATACTGGAGAAAAGGACTGCCTCAATTGGGGCCAGAACCAGTATGGACAGAACTTTGAGCACCAGCACCAACGGATGCAAACGGATTGAAAAGGAGGAGGGCAGGACCCCAGGGCACGCTTCAGGCCGTGGTTTACCCAGAACACCAGAACAGGAAAGTGATGAACACAAACACCCACACAAACACACACATCTACATGCACTGACTCAGAATGAAGAGAAACACATACGAACATATGCACTCGTGGATTGAGTGAGAAATGACACACACACCTGCAAAAAATCAAAATGCTGATTCACTTCACTGAAAAGTGATCCACACACACACACATCTACAAGCTTGTGCAATAAAGAGTGACACACACACACGCTGATGCAATGAAGAATGCTTTACTAACAAATGCTGCACACAAACATCCGAATATGGAGTCGGTTACAACAATAAGAACTCATTGTTTGTTTATTGGTTAAATGCATTTCATGCCACACAGAGGGCATCTGTGTAGATTTAGGGGACAAGGTTTAAAGTAGTTTGGTTGTGAAAACAATGTCTGTGCGTGATGTCTGTTTATGGCTTAAGGCCTCCACTGAATTGTTTACTGTGCTTCACACAGCCTGATAAGGAGCAGTGGTACAGAGTGAAAATGATGAGTGAATGATGTGAGTTTTATTTCGGAGAGAATATGAAAAGGTTGTGTTGATTTGACTCAGTTGTTTAAGTTTCTGCCAAAGCAAAACATTTGTGTGTAACCAGTGTCCACTATTGAATCAAGTCAATCCAACAAGTTTTTGTCAGTGAAAAAAAAGGAGTTACGGTGCCTGTAGGCCTACACAATATAGTGTGTGAAGTTTTGGTTGATTTTTGGGTTTGTTTGACACTAGGTTGATTCTATCAGTGAGGTTTGGATTGTTCTCTTTCTCTAACATAGAGAAAGAGGGTTTGATCTTTGGACATGTTTCCAATGGGCCCCAGTATCTGTTATTATATGAGTGTTTTATTGGTTACGTTTGTTTTTTCTTTTGTTACAGTGCACTGAGATAAGAACATCTGAGAGGTGTGATCCACCGGTGGTGATATTTTGGTATTTTGTGAGTTTCTGATTTAACAAATCAGCTCTTTAATCCAGGCCTGAGAGATTGAACTTTAAAGCGCTATAAAATATTCTTATTGAAAACAGTCGCAAAGTATTTTTTCTCCATGATTATAATGAGCTTGGGAGAAAATTGACTTATATGGGACACTAATCGAATGAGAAGCCTGAAGCCTAAAAGGATTGCAGCGAGTCAATCCAGTCCAAAGAAGGAAAAACAAACAAGGAACTGTTTCCTTAAAATGATGACGTCATCTTGCTGGTGATGGAGCCTCGAATAGGTTGCGCGTGAGACTCCATTATCAGCAACTTCTGGTACGAATGTGTGTGGATGTATGCATGTGACTGGACTGGGATGGACTGACAACTAAAAGTTTTAACTGACTTGATACTGAGACAAAAACGGTGCCGACTTTAGGATTAGTGAATGTCCACAACAATTCACCCAGCCTGTAAAAGAAGGGTGGAGGTTTTGTCTTGCTTTGTTTTGTTTGCAAGAACAGAAGAATGACAGAGACTAAAGAGCTGTAGCTTCACAGCAGTGTGAACTGCAGACTGAACCCTTTGGTTGCTAATTTTGAGTTACTGATGTTTGCATTAAGAAAATTGTGTTTTAGTAGCTGTGTTTTAATTAGTGTGAATGCTTGAAAAGCATTCACAGTATTGTTGTTGTAATCTTTATTAGTGTGAATGCTTGAAAAGCATTCACAGTATTGTTCTTCTAATCTTTATTATTATTTTCTATTCCGTACGTTTTTCGCCGACTATCTCCTTCAAAACCGTTCAACTTAGAAAAACCATTCAAACACCATTAGATTCCTCTTCTTTTGGAATGGTGTGCTTCTATTTTTCTCATTTTTAACATTTATATTTTTAGTTTTATTTAACTTTTTTCAACAAAAATTTCCCATGTATTTCAATGGGGAGACCCTTCAAATTCTCCTTCAACTCACTCATTTTTAAACTCTTACTACTTCAACATACGTTGACATAGAGCCACCATTCAAACTTTAAAACGAAGACAAGACATTCAACTATTCAACTTGTATTTATCTTTTCAATATCTATTATACTTTTTCTTCAGTTCCAGTTTAAGTTTCATGATGTTTTTTCACCCGTTTCAGAGTTTATAATGGGTGTGTATGGGACGGAATGTTGGGGCTAGAGTGAGACAGCTCAACTGCTAGAGTGAGAGGAGCAAAAAAATTAATCTTAAAATCTTTTTTAAAACTGCTGCTGTGTCCGCAGCGTTTGCTCTACAGGTATGATTTTACCCTCAAAACGTAGCCATCGCTGTCCTCTTTCATCCAATGTGTTTATTATTGTACTAGGTGTTATGGTTCTTTCATAAATGTCACCAATGCACAGCCTCCTCCCTCCAACTCTTCCATAGACTCTAATGTTAAAATGGCTCAGAAGGTTCGTTTGAAAATCAGAAGAGCATGGTGTCTTTCCACTGTCACCACGTCCATATAATAAACTCCACAGGCATGAAAACTGAGAATTTGGTAGACTAGACATGGCTGTCGCTCACGGTGAAAGAATTTTGTCAGTACGACATGTACTTTTCATTTGGGAACGATTTGTTTCGGCCTGACTTTTCTGTTCATTTTAAGCAGCAAAAGTGAGGTGCATCTCTGTGTCCGTGTGTATGGAGCCATTGGGTGCAGTCACTATAGCAACCAGGCTCACACCTGACTGCTTAACGAGCTCTCTCTCACTCTGCCAAGATTCATTTTAAACACTTCTCTTTCAACTGCTGCTGTGTCCACAGTGTTACAGCCATCATTTTACCCTCAAAACGTCGCCATCATTGTTCTCTTCCCAACACTGTGTATTTGAAAGCTCAGACATTTAAACTTTTTAAACTGTGTGGATCCAAGTGGAGGGATCACATTTTAGTCATTCAGTGATTCAAAGAATATGAACTTTTAATATTCATTCAGATGTTTTCTGACTCTAAATGTTCTTTTCTCATTTCTTAGGTTTTTCTAATTTACATTTAAAACATTTTCAGCTATTTTCCAACTTCTTCTTCTATGTTAAACGTCAGCTTTTAGCACTTCAGCACTTTTGTTTTCAGGTTAAAAATTCTGTTTTTTTTTCATCTCATTCAACATTTTTAACTTAGAATTCAGCAATTAATTCATTTCAGTGCATATATTCAGATTCAAGCATTCACACTGCAGTTTCTTCAGAAAATGCACTTTCTGTTGTGTGTATGGAGCCATTGGATGCAGTCACTATAGCAACCAGGCTCACACCTGCCTGCTTAACGAGCTCTCTCTGCCACTCTGCCAAGATTCATCTTAAAAATTTCTGTTACAACTAAGCAGTTGGAGTTAGATTAAGTCAACAAGTCAATAAGTCAGATTTGACAGGGTTTTGCCACAGATTAACAGTATGTCAGTATAGGCCAACTAAATAGAGCATTCTCATTGGCCTGGTAAATTCAAGCTGATTGTGTATTGGTGGACTTGTCTTCTGCACACAGGTTTTTCAGATCTGGGCAGTTGCAGTCAGTTGATGACTTTAAAATAATCTTTTTCTGACTGGATAATTAAAGCTCACAGCATCTACCTGTCTGTAGTGGATTTTCCCACATTTTAAATGATCTAATCTCATTTAATGTCTCTGTTTTTAGTCTGTATAGTTTATCTCCCCACGAATACACCCAAAGTAGTCTTAAAATAAAACCCATGAAACAGTTCAAGATGACATACTTTTTATTTGCTCGTTTAATGCCAGTTGCCCTCTTTCTCTGTATGTCACTCATTCGCTTATACTCAGGAAAAAGTACCAATTTGTATGCTGATGAGTCTTGTGTATTTTTTTTCTCTGTCTCTCTATGACAGAGAAATGTATATGCTCAATATTGCTGTTCAAACTGATGCTCAAATTTCCAAGCACCACCTGAATGCCTCATCGGTCTTTAACTAATCACTGCACCAACTGTTGTCATTCCGCTTTGCTCTCTGCTGTGGTAAGTACAATACACTCAGTACAGCACTGTTTTATTTTTATGATGGTAAAAATACATGTTTGACATCTAAACTCACATATCAAGTCTTTTTAAAGTTCAACAGAGTTCAAAGATTAAAGAAAGCAAAACAAGAATAACCTTCGCTATCATTTATATAGGTTTATGACTTTTGCTGTTAGCAGCAGTGCTAACGCTAGCTTCAATGCTAATGCTAGCAACAATGCTAACGCTAGCTATAGTGCTAACACTAGCCTTAGCAGTTGTTAACTGACAAAAAGAATATTCCTGTGATATTCCTGTGATATTTATTGGCAGTCAGTGAGACAAAAGTAACAAATGGGCTTTATTATTGCCATTGTGGCTCAGTTTTAACAGTAAGAGTGCTTTATGACTTTTGCTGTTAGCAGCAGTGCTAACGCTAGCTTCAATGCTAATGCTAGCGTCAATGCTAACGCTAGCAATAATGCTAACGCTAGCTATAGTGCTAACACTAGCCTTAGCAGTTGTTAACTGACAGGAATGCAGGAATTCTAGCCGGAATGCTAGCGCTAGCAGCAATGCTAAGGCTAGTAACAGTCTAACAATAGCCTTACATAAGTGGAAATACTTCAGTTAATTAGTTTGAATTATAAAATGGCTGCTGTGTGAGCTAGTGTGCTATATTACTCTATAATTACCCTGCTGACTATAAGTTCAGTGTATCATGTCGTGTGGGCTTTGTATTTCTGTTAGTCTGATAACACTGTACAGACAACTAACATATTATTTCTTGTCTTACACTTTCAGGAACTTGACTGACACCTGTGCTTTGCGTGGTAGGTGTGCACATGCTCTAAGAAAAGTAGACCAAAATAAAAAAATAATCTGACTAATATAAGCTGTAAAGTGATGGGTTCAAACTTTGTGCTAGACCTTTTAAACACAATTTTATAATAAATACACATAAGTGCAGCTTAACAATTGGGCTAAAATATTTTTATTGTACATTTTTGTAGTCACACCACATGTGATTAATTAATGATTCACTCAATCATATTTGTATTTAAAAATACTATTGCTGAATTTAATTAAATATTTATTCTTTTTAAAAGTGCCAAATTGTGCAACTTTTTGCACATGGCAGCCGACAACAGTTTAGCTTGAATATTTGTTTTGTCCTTTTTCAGTAGTCACAATTAGTTCATACAATTACCATGTGATATCATTTTATTAAAATTATTTTTTTTTCTTGTTTTTTGTTCACAGTGTGCAGAAGAAGAACAAGGACCAGATCTCCAGTCTTCTATCTCACATCCCAACCCCCCAACCCCTCTATCTTCTGTCCTACTCCACCTGTTGTCTCTGCCTTCTTTCCATCTGTATTTCACCCTGTGGTTTGTGAGAAATTTTGCCAAACCAAGAATCTTATTGCGGTTTGATTTAAAGCCGTGTCTCTCCTGCTCTGTCTGTTCTCTCTGCTAAATTTTCTCTCTACCTGTTTTTCACTCTTTGGCTTGCTGCTGAAAAATGCACAAGCCAATAAAGCAATAAAGAGTGCATATTTTGCCTCAACCTGAGAACAAACTGAACAAACAAAGAAAACTCTGCGGTTTGATTTCCAAGCCGTGTCTTTCCTGCTCTCTCTGTTCTCTCTGCTAAATTTTCTCTCTACCTGTTTTTCACTCTTGGCTTGCTGCTGAAAAACGCCAAGCCATTAAAGCAATAAAGAGTGCATATTGCCTCTACCTGAGAACAAACTGAACAAATAAAGAAAACTCTAATTCACGGTTTGATTGTGATTTCCCAGCCGTGTTTCTCCTGCTCTGTCTGTTCTCTCTTCTAAATTTTCTCTCTAGCTGTTTTTCACTTTGCGCTTGCTGCTAAGTTGTGCCAAGTCAATAAAGAGAGTGCATATTATTCTCTCGACTGACAAACTGTCAAACAAACAAAGACGTCTGTTTCTGAGAAATAAAAACTGAAATATAAAGACAAAGAAAACATCTCCTGCTGTGTGCCACTCTTATTTTATAAACATATTTTCTAAAGACTAAGAGAAACACTTGTGTAAAAATGCCAAGGAAGCAGAAAAAGTCACAAGCTGCAAAACAACGCTGGAAGAAGTTCCATGAGTTTCACAGTGTGCCAACATGTGAACAAGCTGAGTGTGATTTTCCTCAGTGCTCTGCAGAAGACAGTGTGTCTGCAAAGACCAATGCTGATGGTGTCAAACAGGCAGGTCAACATGTTCCTGCACATGTACAACAGGTATCCTATGCAGATGCTGTAAAGAGTGGACTGCAGCATGAATTTAATGAACAACATGAGGTGTCAAGTGCCCCACAGGTGGGTTATGCTGATTTTGTGAAAAGAGGCCGTCACAGTGATGTGGTAGGACGATCTCATGCAGAAAGAGTGAACCTTGAAAACCAGCCCTCTGTAACACATGTCTGTGCATCTCACAGCCAGGCTCATCCTAAATATGGAGACTCCAGAAACAAGCAGTGCACATGTAACTCACTCATATTTCTTGCTTTCCTTCATGAGAATGAAAACATGTCTACAGTTGACCTTAATCTGGTCTTGGATAAAGGTGATATGATGTACAAAGAGGCCAAGAAAAGATTTCCTAAAAATATTCATTTGGCAACCGATGAGCTGCCAGACAAAGTTGATGCTCGCAGGTCTATGTATCATGTCGACATGACACAGCTTTCCCGGTATGGGACATTTGAAGAACCTTCAGAAGAAGCAGTAGATACCTTTCTGAGCTTAGAAGCAGGACTGAGCTGCCTGTTGTCAGATGTGCAGTATGCCTTACTGATTATGAGTGGATTGTGTATTGCAGTGTTCAGATCCACATCAGGCAAATATGGTTTTTTTGACCCACACCCAAGAACAGCCAGTGGTCTTCCTCTACCACTATGGTCACGTAATCGTGGTACAGCTGTGATGCTGAAATTCACACTCCTCAGTGACATGATTAAGAGGCTCCAAGATTCTTATGAAGGGATGGAGATATCACCCTCTTGTACCTATGAACTGAAGCCTGTGCAGTTCTACAGTATGAGCACAGTCAACCTGAGTGATATTATCACAGACACAGTCTGCAGACCAACAGCTGCCGCTGCTGTGGCACCTACTCACTCTGATAAAACTGTTGATCTTTCCTGTACTGCTTTAAAGAAAATCTACAAAATGACCAAAGTTAATAAACAACGAAGACAAAAAATGAAAAGAAGATTAATGGCATCAGAAAAACAGAGAAAACAGAGAAAACAGAGAAAAGAAAACCAAAAAATGAAAGAACGACAAACATATGCTTCAAATAAAGAGTACAAAGAAAAGAAAAAATCTTGCACAAGCAAGGCATATAAAGACAATCCTGAAGTCAGACGGAAACAACAACAATATAAAAAAAGGCTTTACTGTGAGAATGATGAATTCAGACAAAAACGACGAGACTATATAAAAAGACTTTACTGTGAGAATGCTGAATTCAGAAAGAAACAAAAAAGCTATATCACTAAAAGGTATCAAGAGAGCCCAGAATTCAGAGAGAGACAAAGATCTCGAGTGACTCAGCGTTATACACGTGACAATGCATTCAGAGTAAGACACAGACAACTAATGAAACAACTAATGCGATACAGGTATCAAAGTAATCTTGCATTCAGAATTATGCACAACATGAGATGTGCAATGAAAATAAAAAGGAAATACAGATGGGTGAACAGACAAACCCAAGAGAGTGACAACAGTGTAATCAACGAGGCCATATCAACAAATCATAGTTGGACCATCATACCCATGTACTGTCTGTTTGAAGGCTTCATTTCCAAACCAAGTACGACCCTGCACAAGGTCAAATTATGTCAAAAACCCACATGTGGCTGCAACATGTTTGACAGGAAAGTTTGTTCATGTTTGTGATGAAAACTGCAGAAATGAGCAGTGCAATGTGCCTGATGAGAGAAAGAGAGAGTGGATTTGTTACACCTGCCACAATCATCTTAAAAATGGATCCATGCCAGCACTTGCTGTTGCCAATAAACTGGAGCTTGCTGATATTCCACCTGAACTGTCTGATCTCAACATCCTGGAGAGACATCTCATAGCCAAGTGCATACCATTTGCAAAGATTATTCCTCTTCCCAAAGGCAGACAAAGAGCCATTAGAGGAAATGTGGTCTGTGTCCCATCAGAGGTACAGGAAACTGTTGAAGCATTGCCTCGATTGAGAATTAATTCTCAGGTGATGAGAGTAAAACTGAAGAGACGCTTGTCTTACAAAGGTCATCAGCTGTTTCAGACTGTAAGCTGGTCTAAACTTGTGCAAGCACTGCATAAACTCAAGCAGATTCACCCACAGTATAAGGATGTGAGCATCAGAGATGATCCTGAGCTGTGTGACCCAACACTTCCTGATGAAGATGATGATGATGATGAAAACATGAATGAGGACGATTATGATGAGGCTGATTTAATGGAAATTGACAGCTGTGAGAAAAATGCACTGAGTGAAGCACAAAATAAAAATGAACAGGATATTGACATGTTACCCTGTGATGGTGAAGAATCACATGAACAGATGACAGATGATTCAGAGCAAGAAGATGGACTGACTAATGGTGGTTTTGCACTCGAGTCCTGTTTGCAGCCCCCTGATGTGGCTGAGGAGATATTATGTTTCAGTGAAGGAATCTACTCTGTTGCTCCTGCAGAGAGAAACAATCCAATAAGTTTTTTCAAAACACCTAAACTGGAGGCCATGGCCTTCCCTGTGCAGTTTCCTACAGGCCAAAACACACTTGATGAAAGAAGGCTGATCAAAGTATCCCCCAGTGGGTATTTCAAATCAAGACTTTTCTGCATTGATGATCGTTTTGCCAAAGACACAAACTATTTATTCTTTGCACAGTTTGTGACTGAAATACACTTGGCTACATCCAGCATGACAGTACAGTTAAGGAAGGCAAAGCCTCTGACCAGAGATGGTAGAAAAATAACCTCAGGCATGTTACAAGATAAACATGAGGTGGAGAAACTGGTGCGAAATAAAGATGCAGTGAGATTCATGCAGCCTCTGAGAGGAACCCCAGCCTATTGGGAGAAAACAACAAGAGATCTTTTTGCCATGATCAGACAGTTGGGAACTCCCACGTTCTTTTGCACATTTTCAGCTGCTGAAATGCGCTGGCCTGAAGTGATCGAGGCAATAACAAGGCAGCAAGGTGAACAAGTGAATTTTGAAGGACTCGACTGGTCAGCAAAGTGTGACATCCTGAGAAGCAATCCTGTCACAACAATGCGCATGTTTGACAAGAGAGTTGAAGCATTATTCAGAGATTTACTCTTATCTCCCGCAGAGCCACTTGGCAAAGTCATTGACTACTTTTACAGAGTTGAGTTTCAGCACAGAGGAAGCCCACACATACACTGTCTCCTGTGGGTAGAAGGTGCTCCTGTGTTTGAGGAGGATGATGAGCAAACTGTTCTTGATTTTATAAACAAATACATCACAGCTCAGCTGCCTGATCCACATAAACAACCCGAACTGTACAAAAAAGTAACAGAAGTGCAAAAACACAGTAAGAACCACACAAAGACGTGCTTTAGGAGTTTAAGCTCCGGGTGCCGTTTTGGTTTTCCCAAACCACCCTGCAATGAGACAATGATCACAAGACCCAGTGAGGATGATGCACTGGAAGTAGAAACGGCAAAGAACAAGCTCAGACCACTGAACCAGCTGCTGAATGAACCTGAAACTGCTTCCATGAGTTTAGAGCAGCTCTTGGAAAGATGCAAGTTGACACATGCAGAATATGAGAGATACCTGAATAAAATGAACATGAGGAGTACGATCATACTAAAGCGTGATCCAAAAGACTCTTGGATAAATGGCTATAATCCACATCTGCTTGAAGCCTGGAACAGTAATATCGACATAAGCTTTGTTTTAGATGCTTTCGGCGCTGCAAATTATTTAATGAAATATATATCAAAAAAAGAGGGCGGGCTATCTGAGTACCTGAAAACTGTCATTGAGAACTCCAATAAGGACAGTGTAAATGAGTGCGATGAAGTGAGAGCCGTCATGCAGGCATATTCAAAGAAGCGAGAGATCAGTGCACAGGAGTGTGTTGCTCGTGCATGTGGTCTTCACATGAAGCAATGTTCACGTGCTGTAATATTCATTCCAACTGATGATAATCCTGTGAAAATGAGTCGTCCCCTGTCAGTTCTGGACAACACAACACCTGAGTCTTCCAATGTTTGGATGACATCTTTGAATGACAAATACAAAGCCAGACCTGAAACACCAGAGTATGAGGAGATGTGCATGGCAGACTTTGCTGCTACTTGCAGGATTGTCTATGGCCAACAGAAAAAAGGTAAAGATGTTTTGCCCCTTCTCAATGAGATGGGGTTTGTGCAAAGGCGCAAAAACAATAAGCCTGCTATCATCAGATTTCACCGCTGCTCACAAGAAAAACATCCAGAGCAATATTACGGAAGACTGCTTAAACTGTACCTTCCTCATCGTTCAGACCACGAACTGAAAACACCATCGTTGCCAACCTATCAGGCTTTCTATGGTGCTGGCTGTGTACAGCTGTCAGGTACTGACCGTCTTGAGTACGTGCAACACATTGTCAAAAGAAACAGAGAAAAATATGAGAAAAACAGTGAGGAGATCGAGAGCGCTGTTGAGGAATATGAGCAGAACAGAGGTGTGACTGACGAATGGTGTAATCTGGCACCTGAATCAGATCTCGTAAGGTTGCCACTTGTTGAACAAGAAAGAGAGCGAGACAATGAAAATGAACAGGAAGATGTGCCCGACTACAGCCGTCAGGCTGATGCTTCAACAGAAGTCAGAGCCATCAGGGAACCCCCTGCTATTGATCCCACATTGTTATGTCAGATGTTTCAAAATCTGAATAAGAAGCAAGCCTGCATATTTTATGCAGTTAGAGACTGGTGCATTAAAAGAGTCTGTGCTCTAAATCCAGAGCAGTTTTTCTTTTATATTAATGGTGGTGCTGGAACAGGAAAATCACATCTTATCAAATGCATCTACTCAGAAGCATCTAAGATACTGAGCAAAGTGCCCAGATATGCAGACGACGTTGACATATCAAAACCCACTGTCCTGTTAACTGCTTTCACTGGGACTGCAGCATTTAACATTTCTGGAACAACACTGCATTCTCTACTCAAGCTCCCGAGAAGCTTAAAACCTCCCATTCAGGGACTTGGCAATCAGCTGGATGAAGTCAGATCAGAACTTTTGAATGCTGAAATAATCGTCATTGACGAAGTGTCTATGGTGTCAAGACATCTCTTTGCATATGTAGATGCAAGACTCAAACAGATCAAAGGGACTCGGAGACCCTTTGGAGGCATGTCAGTCATTGCTGTTGGAGACTTCTATCAGCTACCCCCAGTGCGACAGTCTAAATCTCTCTGTGTGCACGACCCATCCGAGATCGACCTGTGGCGGGAGCATTTTCAGATGATCACTCTGACCGAGATTATGCGTCAGAAAGATGATGTTGTCTTTGCTGAGATGCTGAACAGAATTCGTGTAAAAGGAAAGTTGGATGAGCTTTGCGAAGCAGATAGAGATTTGTTGTTACAGGCCATAACTGAACGAGCCCATTGTCCGACTGATGCGTTGCACATTTTTGCAACTAATAAAGAAGTGGATGCACACAACTCTTCAACACTGGCTCTGCTCCACACTCATATCATTGACATCCATGCAGATGATTTTAGAAAGGATCCTAGAACTGGCAGAATGGCACTTCAAGACAGACCATTGAAAGGAGGTAAAAACGAGTTACCAGACACACTGAAAGTTGCAGAAGGAGCTCGTGTCATGCTCACCAGAAACATTGACATACAAAATGGTTTGGTTAATGGAGCTTTTGGAATACTACTTAGAGTAGTTTACTCTGAAAACGACCAACACATCATCAAGCTTGGACTTAAAATGGATAATGAGACATCTGGAAAGAATAACCGCACACCAGCAGATGACATGGTGTACATTGAGAGAGCAGAGGAGAATCTGAAGCAGAAAGGAGTGGTACGAAGACAGTTCCCAGTGAAGCTGGCCTTTGCATGTACAATACATAAGGTACAGGGTATGACAACCACATCAGCTGTTGTCTCTCTTAAGAGCATTTTTGAGCCCGGCATGGCCTACGTAGCTGTCAGTAGAGTGACGTCTCTCAGTGGACTGTATCTTCTTGATATGGAGGAGAAAAAAATATTCACCAACACAGAAATCACTGCAGCACTTGAGAACATGAGACAAGCCAACCTTGATGACATGATGCCTCTTCTACACGTGAGACAAACCCTCAGCAGGTCAGAGGTTTTCACCATTGTTCATCATAATACAGAGGGACTGCCAGCTCACATTAATGACATCAAAAGTCACCATGAATTGTGTCTAGCAGATGTTTTGTGCCTAACAGAAACACACCTGCGGGGCTCTTTTGTCGCAGAGAGTCTCCACTTGGAAAATTATAATTTGTTCAAACGCAACAGACACCTGTCCTACACAAACTTTCCCCAGATGGCTAACAGAAGTGGTGGTGGAGTTGCTGTTTATGTGAAAAGTGACATTCAAGTGCATGAAAAACAGTACATCCATAATGTAACTGACCTTGAATTTCTGGCTTTAAAGGTTGAAGCACCAGTCAGTGCTCTGATTGCAGTTGTGTACAGACCTCCAGACTACACTCTGAGGCCATTCCTGAAAAACCTGGTAAGCCTATTAGACTCATTGGAGATCATGGACTGTCATCCCATCATAGTTTGTGGTGATTTTAATGAGAATGTTTTATCCAGTGCAAACAAACCAATCATGGAGTTGTTTGAGTCTAGGGGATACGCACAGGTCATTACTGCCCCTACCACAGAGAAGAACACACTGCTTGACCTTATTTTCATTTCTCAGCCAGATCGATGTCTCCATTCTGGAGTCATGAAGACATACCATAGTTACCATGACCCAGTATACTGTGTATTGTCCTGTGATGATTCATGATCTAGATCTTTGAATACAGTAAGTAATTTCTATATTTTTGAATGACTTAAGAAAGTAGAGCGATATTTAAAAGTTGACGCCCTGCATTGCAGTATAATGTTTGAATTGTTTACATAAAATACAATTACATGAATTAAGTAATGATATCAGTAAAAGATGACAATTTTATTTATTACAGAAAATCTAAAATTCACTAACAGTAACCTATAAATGTCAGAAAAATCAAATATAGCAGTTTAAAATGAACAGTGTAGGCATATCCTCTCTGCAGCCAGGCTTCAACATCCTGCCAGGCTGCCCCAGTCTCACTGTGGCTGGGAGGGAGGGAGGGTGGACCAGAGGATTGCCCACACAACACATAAATGTTCAACAGCTTCTTCATTGTTTCTGAGAGAACAATAATGACTAAAGGTTGCTTTTTAAAAAAACAAACAAACAAACCTAATTACAGCAATAATGACAGTTAAGCCACTTTATGTGTGCCTCTATTTTGAAATACTATTTACAAAAATGTTATTATTTTGGTTTGTTATAAACTTTAAACTTTTTCAAAAGTATACGATTATATTTTTGGACCAATTTTACTATGAAACATAAATTTTTATGAGCTTTTATCATGTTTCGGCCAGTGCATTTATTAGGGTGGGTCTGGGTTGATAACTGCACATTTCTGGCCAGAAATGTTTCAGCAGTGTTACATATGTAGTACATATGTTACACTTGCTTTCTGTTACCAGCTGATACCCTACATTTTTATAGACATTGGATGGTGTGAGGTTGGGGAGCTGAGTGGGAGGGGGGGGGGGGGGGGGGGGGGGTTACGGTGGGAGTTGAGGGGGGGGGGGTTCCATTCCTGTTAGGTTTCCTTTGTTTTTCTTTTTTTTTCTTTTTAAGAGAGACACAGTCCTCCTGTGTCTTCTCCAAGCTTCACATGTAAGATCCAACAGTGTGAAGCACATAGCAGCTAGAAACTGTAATGCCACAGATCAGAGAAACTTCATCATCACCATCTTCATCGCCATACGATCAGAGCGTGAGACTTCACATCTGGAGCACAGGAGAGATTCTGTGATAAGTCCTCCTTCTAGCTTGTCCCACAAGCAGCCGGTGAGATTTACTCACAACAAAAAGGGTTAATGACATTATTTCCATGAAAACATGTATTCATTCTTTGTAAACTGTTTAAATTGTGTTTTCACTTGACCTTAGGAGTGTTAGAGTGTATTGTAATGTCTGTACTCAGGTGTTTCCCTCTGTGATTCATCCCCTTCAGAGCTGAGACACTCAGGACTGAACAGACTGCACAGTTTCTGTGACTGAGCCTTCTTTGAAACCACACATGATAGAAGGGCTTCATATTTGCAGCAGCACTACTACAGGTATTCAGTTTATTACAGGATGTGTTTGTTTCTTAGGACCAGCTCTGAGTGCACACTACCTAACATATACACCTTTCTGTTCATTACAAACCAACTACTCTGGATCATATGGCCAGTTGGCAGGAATGTTGCTGCAGGAAAACATCCCTGGAGATCACCATCATTGTCAGACTGACTGTGCCTCCTCTGTGCAGTGTCAAGATCCTCCCTAAATGAGTGTGTAAGTTAACATTTTCATTATTTTATTCCCTTTGATAAGACAAGTATCACTGATATTTACATTTACAACTACATATGTTGCTATTTTCTGCTCTTCTTTTAAAGTCCTCAGCTATCCTGCTTCTGTGCTGCTTGCCACACATCAAACACTGGCCGGATGACAGGGAGGATCCACTCTGAAGTCACTGGACATGATGAGGATCATATGGGACTTCATAGTTTCACAGAAACGTTGTGCTCTGTGATTACAGGTTTTAAATGGATACAATGACGGCCTCTCTCTGATCAACAGGCTAAAGGATTGTTTTCATTGTTAGTGCTCTGTACAATGTATGCTTATTTAATATTTCATCACAGAGCAAACCTTTATTTATTTAACATATTTTTATTTTGTTTTAATGTTGAATTAACTGTGGGGATTTTTTTAAGTGGGCACTCGGGATGTCATATGACCAGAAATGTGGTAACTGGTATTCAACGTTATGGAAGAAAAAATCTGCTAAGAACAAAACACACACAAAACCCCCCAAGAAAATTCAAATTCATTCCATGTAATCCAATCTAAAACATTTTAAACTGCTGAACAGCAACACAAACAGTGTTAAAAAACAGTGTTAACAGAATGATTATGATGATTTTGTACCAAAGTTTCAGGTCACATGGCACACCTAGTGTGTAGTGTGGGGTATCAGCTGGTAAGTATAGGTTTTTTTTTCATATTTGTGTCCTTAGAGTTCAGATAGATAAAGCCTTGTGTATAATAATTAGTCATAACCACAACTCAAAGTCAGGGACTAACTAATTTTGGGACTTTGTGTCTGAGCCCAGGTTAAAACAATGTGTAAAAAAGCATTTAGTGGCATGGCTGAACAATGCTGTATTGATACTTATTTATCCACGTTCACAAAAAGGACTAATGTGTTTATTTGATTATTTGCACGTGTTAAACTGTGTCACCACCTTAGGCTTTCATTTGAGTTTACTCAAAAATCTCTATACAGTTCTCTTTTACCACTGTGTGGACTCTGTTTACATTAAAACATAAAGAAGAATGAGTAATAAAAAGATGTGTAGACAGATTAAGTAGGACGATAGAAACAGCTGTTCAGCCATGTTCTAAGAAACCAACACAATTTAAAGGTTCAGGATTGTGGTTTTAAAAGTTGAATTTTCATGTATTTCATATCTTGCTTATTATTTTTTATTTAGTTATTTAATTTAGTTATTTTTATTTATTCTACTAGTCCTTTTCAGAAAGAAGCTGTAAAATATGACTTAAGATTTTTTTTTTATTTTCTATGACATACAAAACAAATTGATGTATGTAATACTATTAAACATGATATACACATGTGTATATGTCTGAAAAACATTATGCTGTATATTAAAGTTTGCATTTTCTCCAGAATTTTTGTTCAGCTTTTAAGTTCATTTCAGTTAGAAGAATTTGAACTTTTAATATTCATTCAGAGATTTTCTGACTCTAAATTTTCTTTTGTCATTACTCATTTTCTTATTATTTACATTTTAAACATGTTTAGCTTTTTTCCAACTTCTTCTGTGTGAACATCAGCTTTCAAAAGTTCTGCACTTTTGTTTTCACTTTAAAAATTCTGTATTTTCCAGCTCATTCAGAATTTTTAACTTAAATTCAGCAATTAATTCATTTCAGCGCATACATTCAGATTCAAGCATTCACACTGCAGTTTCTTCAGAAAATGCACTTTCTAGTTATATTTTATTTTTCCGTACGTTTTTTGAAAGCCTACTACCTTCAAAACCGTTCAACTTAGAAAAACCATTCAAACATCGTTAGATTCCTATTATTTTGGACAACATTGCTTCTATTTTTCTCATTTTTAACATTTATATTTTTAATTTTATTCAACTTTTCAATATCTATTATACTTTTTCTTCAGTTCCAGTTTAAGTTTCATGATGTTTTTTCACCCGTTTCAGAGTTTATAATGGGTGTGTATGGGACGGAATGTTGGGGCTAGAGTGAGGCAGCTCAACTGCTAGAGTGAGAGGAGCAAAAAAATTAATCTTAAAATCTTTTTTAAAACTGCTGCTGTGTCCGCAGCGTTTGCTCTACAGGTATGATTTTACCCTCAAAACGTAGCCATCGCTGTCCTCTTTCATCCAATGTGTTTACTATTGTCCTAGGTGTTATGGTTCTTTCGTAAATGTCACCAATGCACAGCCTCCTCCCTCCAACTCTTCCATAGACTCTAATGTTAAAATGGCTCAGAAGGTTCGTTTGAAAATCAGAAGAGCATGGTGTCTTTACACTGTCACCACGTCCATATAATAAACTCCACAGGCATGAAAACTGAGAATTAGGTAGACTGGACATTGCTGCCGCTCACGGTGAAAGAATTTCGTCAATACGACCTATACTTTTCATTTGGGAGCGATTTGTTTCGGCCTGACTTTTCTGTTCATTTTAAGCAGCAAAAGTGAGGCGCATGTCTGTGTACGTGTGTATGGAGCCGTTGGGTGCAGTCACTATAGCAACCAGGCTCACACCTGCCTGCTTAACGAGCTCTGCCTGCCACTGTACCAAGATTCATCTTAAGCACTTCTCTTTCAACTGCTGCTGTCTCCACAGTGTTACAGCCATCATTTTACCCTCAAAACGTCGCCATCGTTGTTCTCTTTCCAACATCTTGTCTTTCAAAGCTCAGAGATGTAAACTTTTTAAACTGTGTGGATCCAAGTGGAGGGATCACATTTTAGTCATTCAGTGATTCAAAGAATATGACCTTTTAATATTCTTTCAGATGTTTTCTGACTCTAAATGTTCTTTTCTCATTTCTTAGGTTTTTCTAATTTACAATTAAAACATTTTCAGCTTTTTTCCAACTTCTTCTTCTGTGTAACCTTCAGCTTTTAGCAGTTCAGCACTTTTGTTTTCAGGTTAAATTCGTTTTTTTTTTTTTTTATCTCATTCAAAATTTTTAACTTAAATTCAGTAATTATTTCATTTCAATGCATACATTCAGATTCAAGCATTCACACTGCAGTTTCTTCAGAAAATGCACTTTCTAGTTATTATTATTATTATTATTATATTTTATTCTGTATTCCGTACGTTTTTTGTAATCCTACTCCTTCAAAACCGTTCAACTTAGAAAAACCATTCCAACACCGTTAGATTCCTATTCTTTTGGACAACACTGCTTCCATTTTTCATATTTTTAACATTTATATTTTTAATTTTATTCAACTTTATTCAACAAAAATTTATAATGTATTTCAATGGGGAGACCCTTCAAATCCTCATTCAACTTACTCATTTTTAAACTCTTACTACTTCCACATACATTGACATAGAGCCACCATTCAAACTTTAAAACGAAGACAAGACATTCAACTATTCAACTTGCATTTATCTTTTCAATATCTATTATACTTTTTCTTCAGTTCCAGTTTAAGTTTCATGGTGTTTTTTCACCCGTTTCAGAGTTTATAATGGGTGTGTATGGGACGGAATGTTGGGGCTAGAGTGAGGCAGCTCAACTGCTAGAGTGAGAGGAGCAAAAAAAATAATCTTAAAATCTTTTTTAAAACTGCTGCTGTGTCCGCAGCGTTTGCTCTACAGGTATGATTTTACCCTCAAAACGTAGCCATGGCTGTCCTCTTTCATCCAATGTGTTTACTATTGTACTAGGTGTTATGGTTCTTTCATAAATGTCACCAATGCACAGCCTCCTCCCTCCAACTCTTCCATAGACTCTAATGTTAAAATGGCTCAGAAGGTTCGTTTGAAAATCAGAAGAGCATGGTGTCTTTCCACTGTCACCACGTCCATATAATAAACTCCACAGACATGAAAACTGAGAATTTGGTAGACTAGACATTGCTGTCGCTCACAGTGAAAGAATTTTGTCAATACGACTTTTACTTTTCATTTGGGAACGATTTGTTTGGGCCTGACTTTTCTGTTCATTTTAAGCAGCAAAAGTGAGGTGCATGTCTGTGTCCGTGTGTATGGAGCCATTGGGTGCGGTCACTATAGCAACCAGGCTCACACCTGCCTGCTTAACGAGCTCTCTCTGCCACTCTGCCAAAATTCATCTTAAACACTTCTCTTTCAACTGCTGCTGTGTCCACAGTGTTAAAGCCATCATTTTACCCTCAAAACGTCGCCATCGTTGTTCTTTTTCCAACATCTTGTCTTTCAAAGCTCAGAGATGTAAACTTTTTAAACTGTGTGGGTCCAAGTGGAGGGATCACATTTTAGTCATTCAGTGATTCAAAGAATATGACCTTTTAATATTCTTTCAGATGTTTTCTGACTCTAAATGTTCTTTTCTCATTTCTTAGGTTTTTCTAATTTACAATTAAAACATTTTCAGCTTTTTTTCCAACTTCTTCTTCTGTGTAACCTTCAGCTTTTAGCAGTTCAGCACTTTTGTTTTCAGGTTAAATTCGGGTTTTTTTTTTTATCTCATTCAAGATTTTTAACTTAAATTCAGTAATTAATTCATTTCAGTGCATACATTCAGATTCAAGCATTCACACTGCAGTTTCTTCAGAAAATGCACTTTCTAGTTCTTCTATTTTATTCTGTATTCCGTACGTTTTTTGAAAGCCTACTCCTTCAAAACCGTTCAACTTAGAAAAACCATTCAAACACCATTAGATTCCTATTCTTTTGGACATGATTGCTTGTATTTTTCTCATTTTTAACATTTATATTTTTAATTTTATTCAACTTTATTCAACAAAAATTTCCCATGTATTTCAATGGGGAGACCCTTCAAATTCTCATTCAACTTACTCATTTTTAAACTCTTACTACTTCAACATACGTTCACATAGAGCCACCATTCAAACTTTAAAACGAAGACAAGACATTCAACTATTCAACTTGTATTTATCTTTTCAATATCTATTATACTTTTTCTTCAGTTCCAGTTTAAGTTTCATGATGTTTTTTCACCCGTTTCAGAGTTTATAATGGGTGTGTATGGGACGGAATGTTGGGGCTAGAGTGAGGCAGCTCAACTGCTAGAGTGAGAGGAGCAAAAAAAATAATCTTAAAATCTTTTTTAAAACTGCTGCTGTGTCCGCAGCGTTTGCTCTACAGGTATGATTTTACCCTCAAAACGTAGCCATGGCTGTCCTCTTTCATCCAATGTGTTTACTATTGTACTAGGTGTTATGGTTCTTTCATAAATGTCACCAATGCACAGCCTCCTCCCTCCAACTCTTCCATAGACTCTAATGTTAAAATGGCTCAGAAGGTTCGTTTGAAAATCAGAAGAGCATGGTGTCTTTCCACTGTCACCACGTCCATATAATAAACTCCACAGACATGAAAACTGAGAATTTGGTAGACTAGACATTGCTGTCGCTCACAGTGAAAGAATTTTGTCAATACGACTTTTACTTTTCATTTGGGAACGATTTGTTTCGGCCTGACTTTTCTGTTCATTTTAAGCAGCAAAAGTGAGGTGCATGTCTGTGTCCGTGTGTATGGAGCCATTGGGTGCGGTCACTATAGCAACCAGGCTCACACCTGCCTGCTTAACGAGCTCTCTCTGCCACTGTGCCAAGATTCATCTTAAACACTTCTCTTTCAACTGCTGCTGTGTCCACAGTGTTAAAGCCATCATTTTACCCTCAAAACGTCGCCATCGTTGTTCTTTTTCCAACATCTTGTCTTTCAAAGCTCAGAGATGTAAACTTTTTAAACTGTGTGGGTCCAAGTGGAGGGATCACATTTTAGTCATTCAGTGATTCAAAGAATATGACCTTTTAATATTCTTTCAGATGTTTTCTGACTCTAAATGTTCTTTTCTCATTTCTTAGGTTTTTCTAATTTACAATTAAAACATTTTCAGCTTTTTTCCAACTTCTTCTTCTGTGTAACCTTCAGCTTTTAGCAGTTCAGCACTTTTGTTTTCAGGTTAAATTCAGGTTTTTTTTTTTTATCTCATTCAAAATTTTTAACTTAAATTCAGTAATTATTTCATTTCAATGCATACATTCAGATTCAAGCATTCACACTGCAGTTTCTTCAGAAAATGCACTTTCTAGTTATTAGTGTGAATGCTTGAAAAGCATTCACAGTATTGTTCTTCTAATCTTTATTATTATTAGTGTGAATGCTTGAAAAGCATTCACAGTATTGTTCTTCTAATCTTTATTATTATATTTTATTCTGTATTCCGTACGTTTTTTGAAAGCCTACTCCTTCAAAACCGTTCAACTTAGAAAAACCATTCAAACATCGTTAGATTCCTATTATTTTGGACAACATTGCTTCTATTTTTCTCATTTTTAACATTTATATTTTTAATTTTATTCAACTTTATTCAACAAAAATTTCCCATGTATTTCAATGGGGAGACCCTTCAAATTCTCATTCAACTTACTCATTTTTAAACTCTTACTACTTCCACATACATTGACATAGAGCCACCATTCAAACTTTAAAACGAAGACAAGACATTCAACTATTCAACTTGTATTTATCTTTTCAATATCTATTATACTTTTTCTTCAGTTCCAGTTTAAGTTTCATGATGTTTTTTCAGCCGTTTCAGAGTTTATAATGGGTGTGTATGGGACGGAATGTTGGGGCTAGAGTGAGACAGCTCAACTGCTAGAGTGAGAGGAGCAAAAAAATTTATCTTAAAATCTTTTTTAAAACTGCTGCTGTGTCCACAGCGTTTGCTCTACAGGTATGATTTTACCCTCAAAACGTAGCCATCGCTGTCCTCTTTCATCCAATGTGTTTACTATTGTCCTAGGTGTTACGGTTCTTTCATAAATGTCACCAATGCACAGCCTCCTCCTTCCAACTCTTCCATAGACTCTAATGTTAAAATGGCTCAGAAGGTTTGTTTGAAAATCAGAAGAGCATGGTGTCTTTCCACTGTCACCACGTCCATATAATAAACTCCACAGGCATGAAAACTGAGAATTCAGTAGACTAGACATTGCTGTCACTCACGGTGAAAGAATTTTGTCAATACGACTTTTACTTTTCATTTGGGAACGATTTGTTTCGGCCTGACTTTTCTGTTCATTTTAAGCAGCAAAAGTGAGGCGCATGTCTGTGTACGTGTGTATGGAGCCATTGGGTGCGGTCACTATAGCAACCAGGCTCACACCTGCCTGCTTAACGAGCTCTGCCTGCCACTGTGCCAAGATTCACCTTAAACACTTCTCTTTCAACTGCTGCTGTGTCCACAGTGTCACAGCCATCATTTTACCCTCAAAACGTCGCCATCGTTGTTCTTTTTCCAACATCTTGTCTTTCAAAGCTCAGAGATGTAAACTTTTTAAACTGTGTGGGTCCAAGTGGAGGGATCACATTTTAGTCATTCAGTGATTCAAAGAATATGACCTTTTAATATTCTTTCAGATGTTTTCTGACTCTAAATGTTCTCTTCTCATTTCTTAGGTTTTTCTAATTTACAATTAAAACATTTTCAGCTTTTTTCCAACTTCTTCTTCTGTGTAACCTTCAGCTTTTAGCAGTTCAGCACTTTTGTTTTCAGGTTAAATTCTGGGTTTTTTTTTTTATCTCATTCAAGATTTTTAACTTAAATTCAGTAATTAATTCATTTCAGTGCATACATTCAGATTCAAGCATTCACACTTCAGTTTCTTCAGAAAATGCACTTTCTAGTTCTATTTTATTCTTCCGTACGTTTTTTGAAAGCCTACTCCTTCAAAACCGTTCAACTTAGAAAAACCATTCAAACATCGTTAGATTCCTATTATTTTGGACATGACTGCTTCTATTTTTCTCATTTTTAACATTTATATTTTTAATTTTATTCAACTTTATTCAACAAAAATTTCCCATGTATTTCAATGGGGAGACCCTTCAAATTCTCATTCAACTTACTCATTTTTAAACTCTTACTACTTCAACATACATTGACATAGAGCCACCATTCAAACTTTAAAACGAAGACAAGACATTCAACTATTCAACTTGTATTTATCTTTTCAATATCTATTATACTTTTTCTTCAGTTCCAGTTTAAGTTTCATGATGTTTTTTCACCCGTTTCAAAATTTATAATGGGTGTGTATGGGACGGAATGTTGGGGCTAGAGTGAGGCAGCTCAACTGCTAGAGTGAGAGGAGCAAAAAAATTAATCTTAAAATCTTTTTTAAAACTGCTGCTGTGTCCGCAGCGTTTGCTCTACAGGTATGATTTTACCCTCAAAACGTAGCCATCGCTGTCCTCTTTCATCCAATGTGTTTACTATTGTCCTAGGTGTTATGGTTCTTTCATAAATGTCACCAATGCACAGCCTCCTCCCTCCAACTCTTCCATAGACTCTAATGTTAAAATGGCTCAGAAGGTTCGTTTGAAAATCAGAAGAGCATGGTGTCTTTACACTGTCACCACATCCATATAATAAACTCCACAGGCATGAAAACTGAGAATTTGGTAGACTGGACATTGCTGCCGCTCACGGTGAAAGAATTTTGTCAATACGACCTATACTTTTCATTTGGGAGCGATTTGTTTAGGGCTGACGTTTCTGTTCATTTTAAGCAGCAAAAGTGAGGCGCATGTCTGTGTGCGTGTGTATGGAGCCATTGGGTGCGGTCACTATAGCAACCAGGCTCACACCTGCCTGCTTAACGAGCTCTCTCTGCCACTCTGCCAAAATTCATCTTAAACACTTCTCTTTCAACTGCTGCTGTGTCCACAGTGTTAAAGCCATCATTTTACCCTCAAAACGTCGCCATCGTTGTTCTTTTTCCAACATCTTGTCTTTCAAAGCTCAGAGATGTAAACTTTTTAAACTGTGTGGGTCCAAGTGGAGGGATCACATTTTAGTCATTCAGTGATTCAAAGAATATGAACTTTTAATATTCTTTCAGATGTTTTCTGACTCTAAATGTTCTTTTCTCATTTCTTAGGTTTTTCTAATTTACAATTAAAACATTTTCAGCTTTTTTCCAACTTCTTCTTCTGTGTAACCTTCAGCTTTTAGCAGTTCAGCACTTTTGTTTTCAGGTTAAATTCGGGGGTTTTTTTTAATCTCATTCAAGATTTTTAACTTAAATTCAGTAATTAATTCATTTCAGTGCATACATTCAGATTCAAGCATTCACACTGCAGTTTCTTCAGAAAATGCACTTTCTAGTTATATTTTATTTTTCCGTACGTTTTTTGAAAGCCTACTCCTTCAAAACCGTTCAACTTAGAAAAACCATTCAAACACCGTTAGATTCCTATTATTTTGGACAACATTGCTTCTATTTTTCTCATTTTTAACATTTATATTTTTAATTTTATTCAACTTTTTTCAACAAAAATTTATAATGTATTTCAATGGGGAGACCCTTCAAATTCTCATTCAACTTCCTCCTCTTTAAACTGTATCTACTTCCACATACATTGACATAGAGCCACCATTCAAACTTTAAAACGAAGACAAGACATTCAACTATTGAACTTGTATTTATCTTTTCAATATCTATTATACTTTTTCTTCAGTTCCAGTTTAAGTTTCATGATGTTTTTTCAGCCGTTTCAGAGTTTATAATGGGTGTGTATGGGACGGAATGTTGGGGCTAGAGTGAGGCAGCTCAACTGCTAGAGTGAGAGGAGCAAAAAAATTTATCTTAAAATCTTTTTTAAAACTGCTGCTGTGTCCACAGCGTTTGCTCTACAGGTATGATTTTACCCTCAAAACGTAGCCATGGCTGTCCTCTTTCATCCAATGTGTTTACTATTGTCCTAGGTGTTACGGTTCTTTCATAAATGTCACCAATGCACAGCCTCCTCCCTCCAACTCTTCCATAGACTCTAATGTTAAAATGGCTCAGAAGGTTCGTTTGAAAATCAGAAGAGCATGATGTCTTTACACTGTCACCACGTCCATATAATAAACTCCACAGGCATGAAAACTGAGAATTAGGTAGACTAGACATGGCTGTCGCTCACGGTGAAAGAATTTTGTCAGTACGACTTTTACTTTTCATTTGGGAACGATTTGTTTCGGCCTGACTTTTCTGTTCATTTTAAGCAGCAAAAGTGAGGCGCATGTCTGTGTACGTGTGTATGGAGCCATTGGGTGCGGTCACTATAGCAACCAGGCTCACACCTGCCTGCTTAACGAGCTCTCTCTCTCACTCTGCCAAGATTCATCTTAAACACTTCTCTTTCAACTGCTGCTGTGTCCACAGTGTTAAAGCCATCATTTTACCCTCAAAACGTCGCCATCGTTGTTCTTTTTCCAACATCTTGTCTTTCAAAGCTCAGAGATGTAAACTTTTTAAACTGTGTGGGTCCAAGTGGAGGGATCACATTTTAGTCATTCAGTGATTCAAAGAATATGACCTTTTAATATTCTTTCAGATGTTTTCTGACTCTAAATGTTCTTTTCTCATTTCTTAGGTTTTTCTAATTTACAATTAAAACATTTTCAGCTTTTTTCCAACTTCTTCTTCTGTGTAACCTTCAGCTTTTAGCAGTTCAGCACTTTTGTTTTCAGGTTAAATTCGGGTTTTTTTTTTTATCTCATTCAAGATTTTTAACTTAAATTCAGTAATTAATTCATTTCAGTGCATACATTCAGATTCAAGCATTCACACTGCAGTTTCTTCAGAAAATGCACTTTCTAGTTATATTTTATTTTTCCGTACGTTTTTTGAAAGCCTACTCCTTCAAAACCGTTCAACTTAGAAAAACCATTCAAACATCGTTAGATTCCTATTCTTTTGGACAACATTGCTTCTATTTTTCTCATTTTTAACATTTATATTTTTAATTTTATTCAACTTTATTCAACAAAAATTTATAATGTATTTCAATGGGGAGACCCTTCAAATCCTCATTCAACTTACTCATTTTTAAACTCTTACTACTTCCACATACATTGACATAGAGCCACCATTCAAACTTTAAAACGAAGACAAGACATTCAACTATTCAACTTGTATTTATCTTTTCAATATCTATTATACTTTTTCTTCAGTTCCAGTTTAAGTTTCATGATGTTTTTTCACCCGTTTCAGAGTTTATAATGGGTGTGTATGGGACGGAATGTTGGGGCTAGAGTGAGACAGCTCAACTGCTAGAGTGAGAGGAGCAAAAAAATTAATCTTAAAATCTTTTTTAAAACTGCTGCTGTGTCCGCAGCGTTTGCTCTACAGGTATGATTTTACCCTCAAAACGTAGCCATGGCTGTCCTCTTTCATCCAATGTGTTTACTATTGTACTAGGTGTTATGGTTCTTTCATAAATGTCACCAATGCACAGCCTCCTCCCTCCAACTCTTCCATAGACTCTAATGTTAAAATGGCTCAGAAGGTTCGTTTGAAAATCAGAAGAGCATGGTGTCTTTACACTGTCACCACGTCCATATAATAAGCTCCACAGGCATGAAAACTGAGAATTAGGTAGACTAGACATGGCTGTCGCTCACGGTGAAAGAATTTTGTCAATACGACATGTACTTTTCATTTGGGAACGATTTGTTTCGGCCTGACTTTTCTGTTCATTTTAAGCAGCAAAAGTGAGGTGCATGTCTGTGTCGTGTGTATGGAGCCATTGGGTGCAGTCACTATAGCAACCAGGCTCACACCTGCCTGCTTAACGAGCTCTCTCTGCCACTCTGCCAAGATTCATCTTAAACACTTCTCTTTCAACTGCTGCTGTGTCCACAGTGTTAAAGCCATCATTTTACCCTCAAAACGTCGCCATCGTTGTTCTCTTTCCAACATCTTGTCTTTCAAAGCTCAGAGATGTCAACTTTTTAAACTGTGTGGATCCAAGTGGAGGGATCACATTTGAGTCATTCAGTGATTCAAAGAATATGACCTTTTAATATTCTTTCAGATGTTTTCTGACTCTAAATGTTCTTTTCTCATTTCTTAGGTTTTTCTAATTTACAATTAAAACATTTTCAGCTTTTTTCCAACTTCTTCTTCTGTGTAACCTTCAGCTTTTAGCAGTTCAGCACTTTTGTTTTCAGGTTAAATTCAGGTTGTTTTTTTTGTTTTTTTATCTCATTCAAAATTTTTAACTCAAAATTCAGCAATTAATTCATTTCAGTCCACATGTCTGTGTCCGTGTGTATGGAGCCCTTGGGTGCAGTCACTATAGCAACCAGGCTCACACCTGCCTGCTTAACGAGCTCTGTCTCTCACTCTGCCAAGATTAAATCAAAAATGTGTGTTACATCTAAGCAGTTGTAGTAAGATTAACTTTTTCAATAGGTACAATAAGACAGGTTTGACAGGCTTTTGCCACAGATTAACAGTATGTCAGTAGTTAATATAGGCTAACTGAATAGAGCCCTGAATTATTGCCCTGTTAAATTCAAGTTGATTGTGTATTGGTGGACTTGTCTTCTCCACACAGGTTTTTCATACCTCGGCAGTTTTAGTCAGTTGATGACTTTAAAATAATCTTTTCTGACTGGATAATTAAAGCTCACAGCATCTACCTGTCTGTAGTGTATTTTCCCACATTTTAAATAATCGAATCTCATTTAATGCCTCTGTTTTTAGTCTGTATAGTTTATCTCCCCACGAATACGCTCAAAGTAGTCTTAAAATAAAATCCATAAAACAGTTCAAGATGACATACTTTTTATTTGCTAATTTAATGCCAGTTGCCCTCTTTCCTGAGTATAAGCGAATGAGTGACATAAAGAGAAAAAGTACCAATTTGTATGCTGGTGAGTCTTGTGTATTTTTTTCTCTGTCTCTCTATGACAGAGAAATATATATGCTCATTATTGATGTTCAAACTGATGCTCAAATTTCCAAGCACCACCTGAACGCCTCATCAGTCTTTAACTAATCACTGCACCAACTGCCGTCATTCCGCTTTGCTCTCTGCTGTGGTAAGTACAATACACTCAGTACAGCACGGTTTTAATTTTATGATGGTAAAAATACATGTTTGACATTTAAACTCACATATCAAGTCTTTTTAAAGTTCAACAGAGTTCAAAGAATAAAGAAAGCAAAAAAAGAATAACCTTTGCTACCATTTATATAGGTTTATGACTTTTGCTGTTAGCAGCAGTGCTAACGCTAGCTTCAATGCTAATGCTAGCTATAGTGCTAACACTAGCCTTAGCAGTTGTTAACTGACAAAAAGAATATTCTTGTGATATTCCTGTGATATTTATTGGCGGTCAGTGAGACAAAAGTAACAAATGAGATTTATTATTGCCATTGTGCCTCAGTTTTAACAGTAAGAGTACTTTATGACTTTTGCTGTTAGTAGCAGTGCTAATGCTAGCTTCGATGCTAATGCTAGCATCAATGCTAACGCTAGCTATAGTGCCAACACTAGCCTTAGCAGTTTTTAACTGACAAAAAGAATATTCCTGTGATATTCCTGTGATATTTATTGGCGGTCAGTGAGACAAAAGTAACAAATGAGCTTTATTATTGCCATTGTGCCTCAGTTTTAACAGTAAGAGTGCTAGTTCTACCAGCAGTGCTAACACTAACTGAAGTGCTAACGCTAGCAGGAATGCTAGCGTTAGCAGCGATGCTAAGGCTAGTAACAGTCTAACAGTAGCCTTATATAAGTACTTAAATAAATACTTCAGTTAATTAGTTTGAATTATAAAATGGCTGCTGTATCAGCTGGTGTGCTATATTACTCTATAATTACCCTGCTGACTATAAGTTCAGTGTATCATGTCGTGTGGGCTTTGTTTTTTTGTTAGTCTGATAACACTGTACAGACAACTAACATGTTATTTCTTGTCTTACACTTTCAGGAACTTGACTCACATCTGTGCTTTGCCTGGTAGGTGTGCACATACTGTTAGAGAAGTACACCAAATTTTTAAAAAAAGAGTCTGACTAATATAAGCTTTAAAGTGATGGGTTCAAACTTTGTGCTAGACCTTTTAAACACATTTTTATAATAAATACACATAAGTTCAGCTTAACAATTGGGCTAAAATATTTTTTTCGTACATTTTTGCACATTACATGTGATTAGTTAACAATTCACTCAATCATATTTGTATTTAAAAATATTATTGCTGAATTTAATTAAATATTTATTCTTTTAAAAAGTGCCAAATTGTGCAACTTTTTGCACATGGCAGCCGACAACAGTTTAGCTTGAATATTTGTTTTGTCCTTTTTCAGTAGTCACAATTAGTTCATACAATTACCATGTGATATAATTTTATTAAAATTATTTTTTTTTTCTTGTTTTTTGTTCACAGTGTGCAGAAGAAGAACAAGGACCAGATCTCCAGTCTTCTATCTCACATCCCAACCCCCCAACCCCTCTATCTTCTGTCCTACTCCACCTGTTGTCTCTGCCTTCTTTCCATCTGTATTTCACCCTGTGGTTTGTGAGAAATTTTGCCAAACCAAGAATCTTATTGCGGTTTGATTTAAAGCCGTGTCTCTCCTGCTCTGTCTGTTCTCTCTGCTAAATTTTCTCTCTACCTGTTTTTCACTCTTTGGCTTGCTGCTGAAAAATGCACAAGCCAATAAAACAATAAAGAGTGCATATTTTGCCTCAACCTGAGAACAAACTGAACAAACAAAGAAAACTCTGCGGTTTGATTTAAAGCCGTGTCTCTCCTGCTCTGTCTGTTCTCTCTGCTAAATTTTCTCTCTACCTGTTTTTCACTCTTGGCTTGCTGCTGAAAAATGCCAAGCCATTAAAGCAATAAAGAGTGCATATTGCCTCTACCTGAGAACAAACTGAACAAATAAAGAAAACTCTAATTCACGGTTTGATTGTGATTTCCCAGCCGTGTTTCTCCTGCTCTGTCTGTTCTCTCTTCTAAATTTTCTCTCTAGCTGTTTTTCACTTTGCGCTTGCTGCTAAGTTGTGCCAAGCCAATAAAGAGAGTGCATATTATTCTCTCGACTGACAAACTGTCAAACAAACAAAGACATCTGTTTCTGAGAAATAAAAACTGAAATATAAAGACAAAGAAAACATCTGCTCTGTGCCACTCTTATTTTATAAACATATTTTCTAAAGACTAAGAGAAACACTTGTGTAAAAATGCCAAGGAAGCAGAAAAAGTCACAAGCTGCAAAACAACGCTGGAAGAAGTTCCATGAGTTTCATGAAGTACCAACATGTGAACAAGCTGAGTGTGATTTTCCTCAGAGCTCTGCAGAAGACTTTGTGTCTGCAAAGACCAATGCTGATGGTGTCAAACAGGCAGGTCAACAGGTCCTCAGTGACATGATTAAGAGGATCCAAGATTCTTATGAAATGATGGAGATATCACCCTCTTGTAACTATGAACTGAAGCCTGTGCAGTTCTACAGTATGAGCACAGTCAACCTGAGTGATACTATCACAGACACAGTCTGCAGACCAACAGCTGCCACTGCTGTGGCATCTACTCACTCTGATACAACTGTTGATGAAGCAAACTCCTCTACTCCAAGGAGAAACACAACGACTGATCTGACTGAGAACATCTTTTGTCAAATGTCCATTTGTACGCCACCGGTGAAACAAAAAGAAGTCCACGTGACTCAGTTCACATCATATGAAGATCAGAATGAACCTCCTAATATACCAACTGAAGAACTATGCAGTGAATTAAGTTTCCTTCCATCAAGTGATGCTTTTTCATGTCAATCAAATGCTGCCATAACAAATGTTGCTGCCTGTGACCTTTCTGATATAGTTTTACAAAAAGTGAAAAAAGTTAATAAACAACAAAGGCAAAAAATGAGAAGAAGATTAATGGCATCAGAGAAACCCAGAAATCAGAGAAAAGAAAACCAAAAAAGGAAAGAACGACAAAAGTATGCTTCAAACAAAGAGTACAAAGAAAAGAAAAGGTCTTGCACAAGCGAGGCATATAAAAACAATCCTGAAGTCAGACAGAAAAAACAACAGTATATGAAAAGACGTTACTGTGAAAATGATGAATTCAGAAAGAAACAAAAACAATATGTTAAAAAACGTTTTTCTGAGAATGCTACAGTTAGAAAGAAACAACAACAATATATTAAAAGACGCTACTGTGACAATGCTGAATTTAGACAAAAACAAAAAAACTATATCACTAAAAGGTATCAAGAAAACCCTGAATTCAGAGAGAGACAGAGATCTCGAGTGACTCAGCGTTATGCACGTGACAATGCATTCAGAGTAAGACACAGACAACTAATGAAACAACTAATGCGAGACAGGTATCAAAGTAATCTTGCATTCAGGATTATGCACAACATGAGATGTGCAATGAAAATAAAAAGGAAATACAGATGGGTGAACAGACAAACCCAAGAGAGTGACAACAGTGTGATCAACGAGGCCATATCTGTGTTCAAATCACAAATCAAAGCTGGACCATCATACCCATGTACTGTATGCTTCAAGGCTTCATTTCCAAACCAAGTGCGACCCTGCACAAGGTCAAAGTATGTCAAAAACCCACATGTAGTTGCAACATGTTTGACTGGAAGATTTGTTCATGTTTGTGATGAAAACTGCAGAAATGAGCAGTGCAATGTTCCCGATGAGAGAAAGAGAGAGTGGATTTGTCACACCTGCCACAATCATCTTAAAAATGGATCCATGCCAGCGCTTGCTGTTGCCAATAAACTGGATCTTGCTGATACTCCACCTGAACTGTCTGATCTCAACATACTGGAGAGACATCTCATAGCCAAGTGCATACCATTTGCCAAGATCATTCCTCTTCCCAAAGGCAGACAAAGAGCAATTAGAGGAAATGTGGTCTGTGTCCCATCAGAGGTACAGGAAACTGTTGAAGCATTGCCTCGATTGAGAATTAATTCTCAGGTCATGAGAGTAAAACTGAAGAGACGCTTGTCTTACAAAGGTCATCAGCTGTTTCAGACTGTAAGCTGGTCTAAACTTGTGCAAGCACTGCATAAACTCAAGCAGATTCATCCACAGTATAAGGATGTGAGCATCAGAGATGATGCTGAGCTGTGTGATCCAACACTTCCTGATGAAGATGATGATGATGATGAAAACATGAATGAGGACGATTATGATGAGGCTGATTTAATGGAAATTGACAGCTGTGAGAAAAATGCACTGAGTGAAGCACAAAATAAAAATGAACAGGATATTGACATGTTACCCTGTGATGGTGAACAATCACATGAACAGATGAGAGATGATTCAGAGCAAGAAGATGGACTGACTAATGGTGGTTTTGCACTCGAGTCCTGTTTGCAGCCCCCTGATGTGGCTGAGGAGATATTATGTTTCAGTGAAGGAATCTACTCTGTTGCTCCTGCAGAGAGAAACAATCCAATAAGTTTTTTCAAAACACCTAAACTGGAGGCCATGGCCTTCCCTGTGCAGTTTCCTACAGGCCAAAACACACTTGATGAAAGAAGGCTGATCAAAGTATCCCCCAGTGGGTATTTCAAATCAAGACTTTTCTGCATTGATGATCGTTTTGCCAAAGACACAAACTATTTATTCTTTGCACAGTTTGTGACTGAAATACACTTGGCTACATCCAGCATGACAGTACAGTTAAGGAAGGCAAAGCCTCTGACCAGAGATGGTAGAAAAATAACCTCAGGCATGTTACAAGATAAACATGAGGTGGAGAAACTGGTGCGAAATAAAGATGCAGTGAGATTCATGCAGCCTCTGAGAGGAACCCCAGCCTATTGGGAGAAAACAACAAGAGATCTTTTTGCCATGATCAGACAGTTGGGAACTCCCACGTTCTTTTGCACATTTTCAGCTGCTGAAATGCGCTGGCCTGAAGTGATCGAGGCAATAACAAGGCAGCAAGGTGAACAAGTGAATTTTGAAGGACTCGACTGGTCAGCAAAGTGTGACATCCTGAGAAGCAATCCTGTCACAACAATGCGCATGTTTGACAAGAGAGTTGAAGCATTATTCAGAGATTTACTCTTATCTCCCGCAGAGCCACTTGGCAAAGTCATTGACTACTTTTACAGAGTTGAGTTTCAGCACAGAGGAAGCCCACATATACACTGCCTCCTGTGGGTAGAAGGTGCTCCTGTGTTTGAGGAGGATGATGAGCAAACTGTTCTTGATTTTATAAACAAATACATCACAGCTCAGCTGCCTGATCCACATAAACAACCTGAACTGTACAAAAAAGTAACAGAAGTGCAAAAACACAGTAAGAACCACACAAAGACGTGCTTTAGGAGTTTAAGCTCCGGGTGCCGTTTTGGTTTTCCCAAACCACCCTGCAATGAGACAATGATCACAAGACCCAGTGAGGATGATGCACTGGAAGTAGAAACGGCAAAGAACAAGCTCAGACCACTGAACCAGCTGCTGAATGAACCTGAAACTGCTTCCATGAGTTTAGAGCAGCTCTTGGAAAGATGCAAGTTGACACATGCAGAATATGAGAGATACCTGAATAAAATGAACATGAGGAGTACGATCATACTAAAGCGTGATCCAAAAGACTCTTGGATAAACGGCTATAATCCACATCTGCTTGAAGCCTGGAACAGTAATATCGACATAAGCTTTGTTTTAGATGCTTTTGGTGCTGCAAATTATTTAATGAAATATATATCAAAAAAAGAGGGCGGGCTATCTGAGTACCTGAAAACTGTCATTGAGAACTCCCATAAAGACAGTGTAAATGAGTGCGATGAAATGAGAGCCGTCATGCAGGCATATTCAAAGAAGCGAGAGATCAGTGCACAGGAGTGTGTTGCTCGTGCATGTGGTCTTCACATGAAGCAATGCTCACGTGCTGTAATATTCATTCCAACTGATGATAATCCTGTGAAAATGAGTCGTCCCCTGTCAGTTCTGGACAACACAACACCTGAGTCTTCCAATGTTTGGATGACATCTTTGAATGACAAATACAAAGCCAGACCTGAAACACCAGAGTATGAGGAGATGTGCATGGCAGACTTTGCTGCTACTTGCAGGATTGTCTATGGCCAACAGAAAAAAGGTAAAGATGTTTTGCCCCTTCTCAATGAGATGGGGTTTGTGCAAAGGCGCAAAAATGATAAGCCTGCTATCATCAGATTTCACCGCTGCTCACAAGAAAAACATCCAGAGCAATATTACGGAAGACTGCTTAAACTGTACCTTCCTCATCGTTCAGACCACGAACTGAAAACACCATCGTTGCCAACCTATCAGGCTTTCTATGGTGCTGGCTGTGTACAGCTACCAGGTACTGACCATCTTGAGTACGTGCAACACATTGTCAAAAGAAACAGAGAAAAATATGAGAAAAACAGTGAGGAGATCGAGAGCGCTGTTGAGGAATATGAGCAGAACAGAGGTGTGACTGACGAATGGTGTAATCTGGCACCTGAATCAGATCTCGTAAGGTTGCCACTTGTTGAACAAGAAAGAGAGCGAGACAATGAAAATGAACAGGAAGATGTGCCCGACTACAGCCGTCAGGCTGATGCTTCAACAGAAGTCAGAGCCATCAGGGAACCCCCTGCTATTGATCCCACATTGTTACGTCAGATGTTTCAGAATCTGAACAAGAAGCAAGCCTGCATATTTTATGCAGTTAGAGACTGGTGCATTAAAAGAGTCTGTGCTCTAAATCCAGAACAGTTTTTCTTTTATATTAATGGTGGTGCTGGAACAGGAAAATCACATCTTATCAAATGCATCTACTCAGAAGCATCTAAGATACTGAGCAAAGTGCCCAGATATGCAGACGACGTTGACATATCAAAACCCACTGTCCTGTTAACTGCTTTCACTGGGACTGCAGCTTTTAACATTTCTGGAACAACACTGCATTCTCTTCTCAAGCTGCCTAGAAGCTTAAAACCTCCCATTCAGGGACTTGGCAATCAGCTGGATGAAGTCAGATCAGAACTTTTGAATGCTGAAATAATCGTCATTGACGAAGTGTCTATGGTGTCAAGACATCTGTTTGCATATGTAGATGCAAGACTCAAACAGATCAAAGGGACTCGGAGACCCTTTGGAGGCATGTCAGTCATTGCTGTCGGAGACTTCTATCAGCTACCCCCAGTGCGACAGTCTAAACCTCTCTGTGTGCACGACCCGTCCGAGATCGACCTGTGGCGGGAGCATTTTCAGATGATCACTCTGACTGAGATTATGCGTCAGAAAGATGATGTTGTCTTTGCAGAGATGCTGAACAGAATTCGTGTGAAAGGAAAGTTGGATGAGCTTTGCGAAGCAGATAGAAATTTGTTGTCACAGGCCATAACTGAACCAGCCCTTTGTCCAACTGATGCGTTGCACATTTTTGCAACTAATAAAGAAGTGGATGCACACAACTCTGCAACACTGGCTCTGCTCCACACTCATATCATTGACATCCATGCAGATGATTATAGAAAAGATCCTAGAACTGGCAGAATGGCACTTCAAGACAGACCGTTGAAAGGAGGTAAAAACGAGTTACCAGACACACTGAAAGTTGCAGGAGCTCGTGTCATGCTCACCAGAAACATTGACATACAAAATGGTTTGGTTAATGGAGCTTTTGGAATACTACTTAGAGTAGTTCACTCTGAAAACCACCAACACATCATCAAGCTTGGACTTAAAATGGATAATGAGACATCTGGAAAGAATAACCGCACACCAGCAGACGACATGGTGTACATTGAGAGAGCAGAGGAGAATCTGAAGCAGAAAGGAGTGGTACGAAGACAGTTCCCAGTGAAGCTGGCCTTTGCATGTACAATACATAAGGTACAGGGTATGACAACTACATCAGCTGTTGTCTCTCTTAAGAGCATTTTTGAGCCCGGCATGGCCTACGTAGCTGTCAGTAGAGTGACGTCTCTCAGTGGACTGTATCTTCTTGATATGGAGGAGAAAAAAATATTCACCAACCCAGAAATCACTGCAGCGCTTGAGAACATGAGACAAGCCAACCTTGATGACATGATGCCTCTTCTACACGTGAGGCAAACACTGAGCAGGTCAGAGGTTTTCACCATTGTTCATCATAATACAGAGGGACTGCCAGCTCACATTAATGACATCAAAAGTCACCATGAATTGTGTCTAGCAGATGTTTTGTGCCTAACAGAAACACACCTGCGGGGCTCTTTTGTCGCAGAGAGTCTCCACTTGGAAAATTACAATTTGTTCAAACGCAACAGACACCTGTCCTACACAAACTTTCCCCAGATGGCAAACAGAAGTGGTGGTGGAGTTGCTGTTTATGTGAAAAGTGACATTCAAGTGCATGAAAAACAGTACATCCATAATGTAACTGACCTTGAATTTCTGGCTTTAAAGGTTGAAGCACCAGTCAGTGCTCTGATTGCAGTTGTATACAGACCTCCAGACTACACTCTGAGGCCATTCCTGAAAAACCTGGTAAGCCTATTAGACTCATTTGAGATCATGGATTGTCATCCCATCATAGTTTGTGGTGATTTTAATGAGAATGTTTTATCCAGTGCAAACAAACCAATCCTGGAGCTGTTTGAGTCTAGGGGATACGCACAGGTCATCACTGCCCCTACCACAGAGAAGAACACACTGCTTGACCTAATTTTCATTTCTCAGTCAGATCGATGTCTCCATTCTGGAGTCATGAAGACCTACCATAGTTACCATGACCCAGTATACTGTGTATTGTCCTGTGATGATTCATGATCTAGATCTTTGAATACAGTAAGTAATATCTATATTTTTGAATGACTTAAGAAAGTAGAGCGATATTTAAAAGTTGACGCTCTGCATTGCAGTATAATGGTTGAATTGTTTACATAAAATACAATTACATGAATTAAGTAATGATATCAGTAAAAGATGACAATTTTATTTATCACAGAAAATCTAAAGTTCACTAACAGTAACCTATAAATGTCAGAAAAATCAAATATAGCAGTTTAAAATGAATAGTGTAGGCATATCCTCTCTGCAGCCAGGCTTCAACATCCTGCCAGGCTGCCCCAGTCTCACTGTGGCTGGGAGGGAGGGAGGGTGGACCAGAGGATTGCCTACACAACACATAAATGTTCAACAGCTTCTTCATTGTTTCTGAGAGAACAATAATGACTAAAGGTTGCTTTTTAAACAAACAAACAAACAAACAAACAAACCTAATTACAGCAATAATAACAGTTAAGCCACTTTATGTGTGCCTCTATTTTGAAATACTATTTACAAAAATGTTATTATTTTGGTTTGTTATAAACTTTAAACTTTTTCAAAAGTATACGATTATATTTTTGGACAAATCTTTCGATGAAACATACATTTTTATGAGCTTTTATCATGTTTCGGCCAGTGCAATCATCAGGGTGGGTCTGGGTTGATAACTGCACATTTCTGGCCAGAAATGTTTCAGCAGTGTTACATAAGTAGTACATATGTAACACTTGCTTTCTGTTACCAGCTGATACCCTACATTTGTATAGACATTGGATGGTGTGAGGTTGGGGAGTTGAGTGGGGGGGGGGGTTTACGGTGGGAGCTGAGGGGGGGGGTGTTAGGTTTCCTTTTTTCTTTTTCTTTTTTAAGAGAGACACAGTCCTCCTGTGTCTTCTCCAAGCTTCACATGTAAGATCCAACAGTGTGAAGCACATAGCAGCTAGAAACTGTAATGCCACAGATCAGAGAGGCTTCATCATCACCATCTTCATCGCCGTACGATCAGAGCGTGAGACTTCACATCTGGAGCACAGGAGACATTCTGTGATAAGTCCTCCTTCTAGCTTGTCCCACAAGCAGTCGGTGAGATTTACTCACAACAAAAAGGGTTAATGACATAATTTCCATGAAAACATGTATTCATTCTTTGTAAAGTGTTTAAATTGTGTTTTCACTTGACCTTAGGAGTGTTAGAGTGTATTGTAATGTCTGTACTCAGGTGTTTCCCTCTGTGATCCATCCCCATCAGAGCTGAGACACTCAGGACTGAACAGACTGCACAGTTTCTGTGACCGAGCCTCCAAAACACCTTCTTTGAAACCACTCATGATAGAAGGGCTTCATATTTGCAGCAGCACTACTACAGGTATTCAGTTTATTACAGGATGTGTTTGTTTCTTAGGACCAGCTCTGAGTGCACACTACCTAACATATACACCTTTCTGTTCATTACAAACCAACTACTCTGGATCATATGGCCAGTTGGCAGGAATGTTGCTGCAGGAAAACATCCCTGGAGATCACCATCATTGTCAGACTGACTGTGCCTCCTCTGTGCAGTGTCAAGATCCTCCCTAAATGAGTGTGTAAGTTAACATTTTCATTATTTTATTCCCTTTGACAAGACAAGTATCACTGATATTTACATTTACAACTACATATTCCTGTTTTCTGCTCTTCTTTTAAAGTCCTCAGCTATCCTGCTTCTGTGCTGCTTGCCACACATCAAACACTGGCCGGATGACAGGGAGGATCCACTCTGAAGTCACTGGACGTGATGAGGATCATATGGGACTTCATAGTTTCACAGAAACATTGTGCTCTGTGATTAAAGGTTTTAAATGGACATAATGACTGCCTCTCTCTGATCAACAGGCTAAAGGATTGTTTTCATTGTTAGTGCTCTGTACAATATATGCTTATTTAATATTTCATCACAGAGCAAACCTTTATTTATTTAACATTTTTTTTATTTTGTTTTAATGTTGAATTAACTGTGGGGATTTTTTTAAGTGGGCACTTGGGATGTCATATGACCAGAAATGTGGTAACTGGAATTCAACAGTATGGAAGAAAAAATCTGCTGAGAACGAAACACATACAAAAACCCCCAAGAAAATTCAAATTCATTCCATGTAATCCAATCTAAAACATTTTAAACTGCTGAACAGCAACACAAACAGTGTTAAAAAACAGTGTTAACAGAATGATTATGATGATTTTGTACCAAAGTTTCAGGTCACATGGCACACCTAGTGTGTAGTGTGGGGTATCAGCTGGTAAGTATAGGTTTTTTCATATTTGTGTCCTTAGAGTTTAGATAGATAAAGCCTTGTGTATAATAATTAGTCATAACCACAACTCAAAGTCAGGGACTAACTAAATTTGGGACTTTGTGTCTGAGCCCAGGTTAAAACAATGTGTAAAAAAGCATTTAGTGGCATGGCTGAACAATGCTGTATTGATACTTATTTATCCATGTTCACAAAAAGGACTAATGTGTTTATTTGATTATTTGCATGTGTTAAACTGTGTCACCACCTTAGGCTTTCATTTGAGTTTACTCACAAATCTCTATACAGTTCTCTTTTACCACTGTGTGGACTCTGTTTACATTAAAACATAAAAAAGAATGAGTAATAAAAAGATGTGTAGACAGATCAGAAGATTAAGTAGACCGATAGAAACAGCTGTTCAGCCATGTTCTAAGAAACCAACACAATTTAAAGGTTCAGGATTGTGGTTTTAAAAGTTGAATTTTCATGTATTTCATATGTTGCTCATTATTTTTTATTTAGTTATTTAATTTAGTTATTTTTCTTTATTCTACCAGTCCTTTTCAGAAAGAAGCTGTATATGACTTAAGATTTTTATGTTATTTTCTATGACATACAAAACAAATTGATGTATGTAATACTATTAAACATGATATACACATGTGTATATGTCTGAAAAACATCATGCTGTATATTAAAGTTTGTATTTTCTGCAGAATGTTTGTTCATCTTTTAAGTTCATTTCAATTAGAAGAATATGAACTTTTAATATTCATTCAGAGGTTTTCTGACTCTAAATTTTCTTTTGTCATTACTCATCTTTTTATTATTTACATTTTAAACATGCTTAGCTTTTTCCAACTTCTTCTGTGTGAACATCAGCTTTCAAAAGTTCTGCACTTTTATTTTCAGGTTAAAAATTCTGTATTTTCCAGCTCATTCAGATTTTTAACTTAACATTCAGCAATTAATTCATTTCAGTGCATACATTCAGATTCAAGCATTCACACTGCAGTTTCTTCAGAAAATGCACTTTCTAGTTATATTTTATCTATTCCGTACGTTTTTTGTAATCCTACTCCTTCAAAACCGTTCAACTTAGAAAAACCATTCAAACACCGTTAGATTCCTATTCTTTTGGACAACACTGCTTCTATTTTTCTCATTTTTAACATTTATATTTTTAATTTTATTCAACTTTATTCAACAAAAATTTCCCATGTATTTCAATGGGGAGACCCTTCAAATCCTCATTCAACTTACTCATTTTTAAACTCTTACTACTTCCACATACATTGACATAGAGCCACCATTCAAACTTTAAAACGAAGACAAGACATTCAACTATTCAACTTGTATTTATCTTTTCAATATCTATTATACTTTTTCTTCAGTTCCAGTTTAAGTTTCATGATGTTTTTTCAGCCGTTTCAGAGTTTATAATGGGTGTGTATGGGACGGAATGTTGGGGCTAGAGTGAGACAGCTCAACTGCTAGAGTGAGAGGAGCAAAAAAATTAATCTTAAAATCTTTTTTAAAACTGCTGCTGTGTCCACAGCGTTTGCTCTACAGGTATGATTTTACCCTCAAAACGTAGCCATCGCTGTCCTCTTTCATCCAATGTGTTTACTATTGTACTAGGTGTTATGGTTCTTTCATAAATGTCACCAATGCGCAGCCTCCTCCCTCCAACTCTTCCATAGACTCTAATGTTAAAATGGCTCAGAAGGTTCGTTTGAAAATCAGAAGAGCATGGTGTCTTTCCACTGTCACCACGTCCATATAATAAACTCCACAGGCATGAAAACTGAGAATTCAGTAGACTAGAAGCTGCTGTCGCTCACGGTGAAAGAATTTTGTCAATACGACTTTTACTTTTCATTTGGGAACGATTTGTTTCGGCCTGACTTTTCTGTTCATTTTAAGCAGCAAAAGTGAGGTGCATGTCTGTGTCGTGTGTATGGAGCCATTGTCACTATAGCAACCAGGCTCACACCTGCCTGCTTAACGAGCTGTCTCTCACTCTGCCAAGGTTAAACCTAAAAATGTTAGATTGTAGTAAGATTAACTTTTTCAAAAGTACAATAAGACAGATTTGACAGGGTTTTGCCACAGATTAATAGTTTGTCACTAGTTAGTATATGCCAACTAAGTAGAGCATTGTGATTGGCACAAAGGTTTTTCAGATCTGGGCAGTTGGAGTCAGTTGATGACTTCAAAATCATCCTTTCTGACTGGATAATTAAAGCTCTCAGCATCTATCGGTCTGTAGTTAATTTTCCCACCTTTTAACTAATGTTTAACTAACCTAATCTCATTTAATGTCTCTGTTTATAGTCTGTATAGTTTATCTCCCCACGAATACACTCAAAGTAGTCTTAAAATAAAACCCACAAAACAGTTCAAGATTTAATACTTTTTATTTGCTCATTTAATGCCAGTTGCCCTGTTTTTCTGTATGTCACTCATTCGCTTATACTTGGGCAAAAAGGACCAATTTGTACACTAGTATAGTGTATTTTTTCCCTCTATCTCTCTATGTCTGTCACACACAGAGACCAACACACAGACATGTATATGCTCATTATTGCTGTTCAAACTGATGATCAAATTTCCAAGCACCACCTGAACGCCTCATCTGTTTTTAACCTATCACTGGACCAACTGTCGTCATTCCGCTTTGCTCTCTGCTGTGGTAAGTACAGTACACTCAGTACTGCAGTGTTTTATTTTTATGATGGAAAAAATACATGTTTGACATTTAAGCTCACATATCAAGTCCAACAGAGTTAAAAACAATTCAAAAAAGAAAGAAAGAAAAAAGAATAACCTTCGCTATCATTTATATACGTTTATTACGTTTTGCTGTTAGCAGCAGTGCTAACGCTAGCTTCAATGCTAATGCTAGCAACAATGCTAACGCTAGCTATAGTGCTAACACTAGCCTTAGCAGTTGTTAACTGACAAAAATAATATTCCTGTGATATTTCTTGCCGGTCAGTGAGACAAAAGTAAGAAATTAGCTTTATTATTGCCATTGTGGCTCAGTTTTAACAGTAAGAGTGCTAGCGCTAGCAGCATTGCTAACGCTAGCTGCAATGCTAACGCTAGCTGCAATGCTAACGCTAGCTGCATTGCTAACACTAACTGAAGTGCTAATGCTAGCCGGAATGCTAGCGCTAGCAGCAATGCTAAGGCTAGTAACAGTCTAACAGTAGCCTTACATAAGTGGCAATACTTCAGTTAATTAGTTTGAATTGTAAAATGACTGCTGTATCAGTTGGTGTGCTATATTACTCTATAATTACCCTGCTGACTAGAAGTTCAGTGTATCATGTCGTGTGGGCTTTGTATTTCTGTTAGTCTGATAACACTGTACAGACAACTAACGTATTATTTCTCGTTTCTTTCAGGAACCTGACTGACACTGTGCTTTGCCTGGTAGGTGTGCACATACTGTAAGAGAAGTAGACCAAAATAAAAAAATAATATGACTAATATAAGCTGTAAAGTGATGGGTTCAAACTTTGTGCTAGACCTTTTAAACACATTTTTATAATAAATACACATAAGTGCAGCTTAACAATTGGGCTAAAATATTTTTTTCGTACATTTTTGTAGTCACACTACATGTGATTAATTAATGATTCACTCAATCATATTTGTATTTAAAAATATTATTGCTGAATTTAATTAAATATTTATTCTTTTAAAAAGTGCCCAATTATGCAACTTTTTGCACATGGCAGCCGACAACAGTTTAGCTTGAATATTTGTTTTGTCCTTTTGCAGTAGTCACATTTAGTTCATACAATTACCATGTGATATAATTTTAATAAAATTATTTTTTTTTCTTGTTTTTTGTTCAGAGTGTGTAGAAGAAGAAGAACAAGGACCAGATCTCCAGTCTTCTCTCTCACATCCCAACCCCCCAACCCCTCTATCCTCTGTCCTGCTCCACCTATTGTCTCTGCCTTCTTTCCATCTGTATTTCACTCTGTGGTTTGTGAGAAATTTTGCCAAACCAACAATCCTTTTGCGGTTTGATTTAAAGCCGTGTCTCTCCTGCTCTGTCTGTTCTCTCTGCTAAATTTTCTCTCTACCTGTTTTTCACTCTTGGCTTGCTGCTGAAAAACGCCAAGCCAACAAAGCAATAAAGAGTGCATATTTTGCCTCAACCTATGAACAAACTGAACAAACAAAGAAAAATCTGCGGTTTGATTTAAAGCCGTGTCTCTCCTGCTCTGTCTGTTCTCACTGCTAAATTTTCTCTCTACCTGTTTTTCACTCTTGGCTTGCTGCTGAAAAACGCCAAGCCATTAAAGCAATAAAGAGTGCATATATTGCCTCTACCTGAGAACAAACTGAACAAACAAAGAAAACTAATTCACGGTTTGATTGTGATTTCCCAGCCGTGTCTCTCCTGCTCTGCCTGTTCTCTCTTCTAAATTTTCTCTCTACCTGTTTTTCACTCTTGGCTTGCTGCTGAAAAATGCCAAGCCAATAAAGAGAGTGCATAATATTCTCTCAACTGAAGAACAAACTGTCAAACGAAAGACAACTGTTTAAGACAAATAAAAACTGAAATATAAAAACAAAGACAACATCTCCTGGTGTGTGCCACTCTTATCTTGTGAACATATTTTCTAAAGACTAAGAAACACTTGCAGGTGTGTGAAAATGCCAAGGAAGCAGAAAAAGTCACAAGCTGCAAAACAACGCTGGAAAAAGTTTCATGAGTTTCACAAAGTACCAACATGTGAACAAGCTGAGTTTGATTTTCCTCAGAGCTCTGCAGAAGACAGTGTGTCTACAAAGACCAATTCTGACAGTGTCAAACAGGCAGGTCAACATGTTCCTGCACATGTACAACAGGTATCTTATGCTGATGCTGTAAAGAGTGGACTGCAGCATGAATTTAATGAACAACATGAGGTGTCATGTAACCCACAGGTGGGTTATGCTGATTTTTTGAAAAGAGGCTGTCACAGTGATGTGGCAGGACCATCTCATGCAGAAAGAGTGAACCTTGAAAACCAGCCCTCTGTTATACATGTCTGTGCATCTCGCAGCCAGGCTCATCCTAAATATGGAGACTCTAGAAACAAGCAGTGCACATGTAACTCACATTTCTTGCTTTCCTTCATGAGAATGAAAACATGACTACAGCTGACCTTAATCTGGTCTTGGATAAAGGTAATGTGATGTACAAAGAGGCCAAGAAAAGATTTCCTAAAAATATTCATTTGGCTACCGATGAGCTGCCAGACAAAGTTGATGCTCGCAGGTCTATGTATCATGTCAACATGACACAGCCTTCCCGGTATGGGACATTTGAAGAACCTCCAGAGGAGGCAGTAGATACCTTTCTCAGCTTAGAAGCAGGACTGAGCTGCCTGTTGTCAGATGTGCAGTATGCCTTACTGATTATGAGTGGATTGTGTATCGCAGTGTTCAGATCCACATCAGGCAAATATGGTTTCTTTGACCCACACTCCAGAACACCCAGTGGTCTTCCTCTACTACTACAGTCACGTAATCGTGGTACAGCTGTGATGCTGAAATTCACACTCCTCAGTGACATGATTAAGAGGCTACAAGATTCTTATGAAATGATGGAGATATCACCCTCTTGTAACTATGAACTGAAGCCTGTGCAGTTCTACAGTATGAGCACAGTCAACCTGAGTGATACTATCACAGACACAGTCTGCAGACCAACAGCTGCCACTGCTGTGGCACCTACTCACTCTGATACAACTGTTGATGAAGCAAACTCCTCTACTCCAAGGAGAAACACAACCACTGATCCGACTGAAAATATCTTTTGTCAAATGTCCATTTGTACGCCACCGGTGAAACAAAAAGAAGTCCACGTGACTCAGTTCACATCATATGAAGATCAGAATGAACCTCCTAATATACCAACTGAAGAACTATGCAGTGAATTAAGTTTCCTTCCATCAAGTGATGCTTTTTCATGTCAATCAAATGCTGCCATAACAAATGTTGCTGCCTGTGACCTTTCTGATATAGTTTTACAAAAACTGAAAAAAGTTAATAAACAACAAAGGCACAAAATGAAAAGAAGATTAATGGCATCAGAGAAACCCAGAAATCAGAGAAAAGAAAACCAAAAAAGGAAAGAACAACAAAAGTACGCTTCAAATAAAGATTACAAAGAAAAGAAAAAATCTTGCACAAGCGAGACATATAAAAACAATCCTGAAGTTAGACAAAAACAACAACAGTATATGAAAAGACGTTACTGTGAAAATGATGAATTCAGAAAGAAACAAAAACAATATGTTAAAAAACGTTTTTCTGAGAATGCTACAGTTAGAAAGAAACAACAACAATATATTAAAAGACGCTACTGTGAGAACAATGAATTTAGAAAGAAACAACAACAATATATTAAAAGACGCTACTGTGACAATGCTGAATTTAGACAAAAACAAAAAAACTATATAACTAAAAGGTATCAAGAAAACCCTGAATTCAGAGAGAGACAGAGATCTCGAGTGACTCAGCGTTATGCACGTGACAATGCATTCAGAGTAAGACACAGACAACTAATGAAACAACTAATGCGAGACAGGTATCAAAGTAATCTTGCATTCAGGATTATGCACAACATGAGATGTGCCATGAAAATAAAAAGGAAATACAGATGGGTGAACAGACAAACCCAAGAGAGTGACAACAGTGTGATCAACGAGGCCATATCTGTGTTCAAATCACAAATCAAAGCTGGACCATCATACCCATGTACTGTCTGTTTCAAGGCTTCATTTCCAAACCAAGTGCGACCCTGCACAAGGTCAAAGTATGTCAAAAACCCACATGTGGTTGCAACATGTTTGACTGGAAGATTTGTTCATGTTTGTGATGAAAACTGCAGAAATGAGCAGTGCAATGTTCCCGATGAGAGAAAGAGAGAGTGGATTTGTCACACCTGCCACGATCATCTTAAAAATGGATCCATGCCAGCACTTGCTGTTGCCAATAAACTGGATCTTGCTGATACTCCACCTGAACTGTCTGATCTCAACATACTGGAGAGACATCTCATAGCCAAGTGCATACCATTTGCCAAGATCATTCCTCTTCCCAAAGGCAGACAAAGAGCAATTAGAGGAAATGTGGTCTGTGTCCCATCCGAGGTACAGGAAACTGTTGAAGCATTGCCTCGATTGAGAATTAATTCTCAGGTCATGAGAGTAAAACTGAAGAGACGCTTGTCTTACAAAGGTCATCAGCTGTTTCAGACTGTAAGCTGGTCTAAACTTGTGCAAGCACTGCATAAACTCAAGCAGATTCATCCACAGTATAAGGATGTGAGCATCAGAGATGATGCTGAGCTGTGTGATCCAACACTTCCTGATGAAGATGATGATGATGATGATGATGATGATGATGAAAACATGAATGAGGACGATTATGATGAGGCTGATTTAATGGAAATTGACAGCTGTGAGAAAAATGCACTGAGTGAAGCACAAAATAAAAATGAACAGGACATTGACACGTTACCCTGTGATGGTGAACAATCGCATGAACAGATGAGAGATGATTCAGAGCAAGCAGATGGACTGACTAATGGTGGTTTTGCACTCGAGTCCTGTTTGCAGCCCCCTGATGTGGCTGAGGAGATATTATGTTTCAGTGAAGGAATCTACTCTGTTGCTCCTGCAGAGAGAAACAATCCAATAAGTTTTTTCAAAACACCTAAACTGGAGGCCATGGCCTTCCCTGTGCAGTTTCCTACAGGCCAAAACACACTTGATGAAAGAAGGCTGATCAAAGTATCCCCCAGTGGGTATTTCAAATCAAGACTTTTCTGCATTGATGATCGTTTTGCCAAAGACACAAACTATTTGTTCTTTGCACAGTTTGTGACTGAAATACACTTGGCTACATCCAGCATGACAGTACAGTTAAGGAAGGCAAAGCCTCTGACCAGAGATGGTAGAAAAATAACCTCAGGCATGTTACAAGATAAACATGAGGTGGAGAAACTGGTGCGAAATAAAGATGCAGTGAGATTCATGCAGCCTCTGAGAGGAACCCCAGCCTATTGGGAGAAAACAACAAGAGATCTTTTTGCCATGATCAGACAGTTGGGAACTCCCACGTTCTTTTGCACATTTTCAGCTGCTGAAATGCGCTGGCCTGAAGTGATCGAGGCAATAACAAGGCAGCAAGGTGAACAAGTGAATTTTGAAGGACTCGACTGGTCAGCAAAGTGTGACATCCTGAGAAGCAATCCTGTCACAACAATGCGCATGTTTGACAAGAGAGTTGAAGCATTATTCAGAGATTTACTCTTATCTCCCGCAGAGCCACTTGGCAAAGTCATTGACTACTTTTACAGAGTTGAGTTTCAGCACAGAGGAAGCCCACACATACACTGCCTCCTGTGGGTAGAAGGTGCTCCTGTGTTTGAGGAGGATGATGAGCAAACTGTTCTTGATTTTATAAACAAATACATCACAGCTCAGCTGCCTGATCCACATAAACAACCTGAACTGTACAAAAAAGTAACAGAAGTGCAAAAACACAGTAAGAACCACACAAAGACGTGCTTTAGGAGTTTAAGCTCCGGGTGCCGTTTTGGTTTTCCCAAACCACCCTGCAATGAGACAATGATCACAAGACCCAGTGAGGATGATGCACTGGAAGTAGAAACGGCAAAGAACAAGCTCAGACCACTGAACCAGCTGCTGAATGAACCTGAAACTGCTTCCATGAGTTTAGAGCAGCTCTTGGAAAGATGCAAGTTGACACATGCAGAATATGAGAGATACCTGAATAAAATGAACATGAGGAGTACGATCATACTAAAGCGTGATCCAAAAGACTCTTGGATAAACGGCTATAATCCACATCTGCTTGAAGCCTGGAACAGTAATATCGACATAAGCTTTGTTTTAGATGCTTTTGGTGCTGCAAATTATTTAATGAAATATATATCAAAAAAAGAGGGCGGGCTATCTGAGTACCTGAAAACTGTCATTGAGAACTCCCATAAGGACAGTGTAAATGAGTGCGATGAAATGAGAGCCGTCATGCAGGCATATTCAAAGAAGCGAGAGATCAGTGCACAGGAGTGTGTTGCTCGTGCATGTGGTCTTCACATGAAGCAATGCTCACGTGCTGTAATATTCATTCCAACTGATGATAATCCTGTGAAAATGAGTCGTCCCCTGTCAGTTCTGGACAACACAACACCTGAGTCTTCCAATGTTTGGATGACATCTTTGAATGACAAATACAAAGCCAGACCTGAAACACCAGAGTATGAGGAGATGTGCATGGCAGACTTTGCTGCTACTTGCAGGATTGTCTATGGCCAACAGAAAAAAGGTAAAGATGTTTTGCCCCTTCTCAATGAGATGGGGTTTGTGCAAAGGCGCAAAAACAATAAGCCTGCTATCATCAGATTTCACCGCTGCTCACAAGAAAAACATCCAGAGCAATATTACGGAAGACTGCTTAAACTGTACCTTCCTCATCGTTCAGACCACGAACTGAAAACACCATCGTTGCCAACCTATCAGGCTTTCTATGGTGCTGGCTGTGTACAGCTACCAGGTACTGACCATCTTGAGTACGTGCAACACATTGTCAAAAGAAACAGAGAAAAATATGAGAAAAACAGTGAGGAGATCGAGAGCGCTGTTGAGGAATATGAGCAGAACAGAGGTGTGACTGACGAATGGTGTAATCTGGCACCTGAATCAGATCTCGTAAGGTTGCCACTTGTCGAACAAGAAAGAGAGCAAAGTGCCCAGATATGCAGACGACGTTGACATATCAAAACCCACTGTCCTGTTAACTGCTTTCACTGGGACTGCAGCTTTTAACATTTCTGGAACAACACTGCATTCTCTTCTCAAGCTGCCTAGAAGCTTAAAACCTCCCATTCAGGGACTTGGCAATCAGCTGGATGAAGTCAGATCAGAACTTTTGAATGCTGAAATAATCGTCATTGACGAAGTGTCTATGGTGTCAAGACATCTGTTTGCATATGTAGATGCAAGACTCAAACAGATCAAAGGGACTCGGAGACCCTTTGGAGGCATGTCAGTCATTGCTGTCGGAGACTTCTATCAGCTACCCCCAGTGCGACAGTCTAAACCTCTCTGTGTGCACGACCCGTCTGAGATCGACCTGTGGCGGGAGCATTTTCAGATGATCACTCTGACTGAGATTATGCGTCAAAAAGATGATGTTGTCTTTGCAGAGATGCTGAACAGAATTCGTGTGAAAGGAAAGTTGGATGAGCTTTGCGAAGCAGATAGAAATTTGTTGTCACAGGCCATAACTGAACCAGCCCTTTGTCCAACTGATGCATTGCACATTTTTGCAACTAATAAAGAAGTGGATGCACACAACTCTGCAACACTGGCTCTGCTCCACACTCATATCATTGACATCCATGCAGATGATTATAGAAAAGATCCTAGAACTGGCAGAATGGCACTTCAAGACAGACCATTGAAAGGAGGTAAAAACGAGTTACCAGACACACTGAAAGTTGCAGAAGGAGCTCGTGTCATGCTCACCAGAAACATTGACATACAAAATGGTTTGGTTAATGGAGCTTTTGGAATACTACTTAGAGTAGTTCACTCTGAAAACGACCAACACATCATCAAGCTTGGACTTAAAATGGATAATGAGACATCTGGAAAGAATAACCGCACACCAGCAGACGACATGGTGTACATTGAGAGAGCAGAGGAGAATCTGAAGCAGAAAGGAGTGGTACGAAGACAGTTCCCAGTGAAGCTGGCCTTTGCATGTACAATACATAAGGTACAGGGTATGACAACTACATCAGCTGTTGTCTCTCTTAAGAGCATTTTTGAGCCCGGCATGGCCTACGTAGCTGTCAGTAGAGTGACGTCTCTCAGTGGACTGTATCTTCTTGATATGGAGGAGAAAAAAATATTCACCAACCCAGAAATCACTGCAGCGCTTGAGAACATGAGACAAGCCAACCTTGATGACATGATGCCTCTTCTACACGTGAGGCAAACACTGAGCAGGTCAGAGGTTTTCACCATTGTTCATCATAATACAGAGGGACTGCCAGCTCACATTAATGACATCAAAAGTCACCATGAATTGTGTCTAGCAGATGTTTTGTGCCTAACAGAAACACACCTGCGGGGCTCTTTTGTCGCAGAGAGTCTCCACTTGGAAAATTACAATTTGTTCAAACGCAACAGACACCTGTCCTACACAAACTTTCCCCAGATGGCAAACAGAAGTGGTGGTGGAGTTGCTGTTTATGTGAAAAGTGACATTCAAGTGCATGAAAAACAGTACATCCATAATGTAACTGACCTTGAATTTCTGGCTTTAAAGGTTGAAGCACCAGTCAGTGCTCTGATTGCAGTTGTATACAGACCTCCAGACTACACTCTGAGGCCATTCCTGAAAAACCTGGTAAGCCTATTAGACTCATTGGAGATCATGGACTGTCATCCCATCATAGTTTGTGGTGATTTTAATGAGAATGTTTTATCCAGTGCAAACAAACCAATCCTGGAGCTGTTTGAGTCTAGGGGATACGCACAGGTCATCACTGCCCCTACCACAGAGAAGAAAACACTGCTTGACCTAATTTTCATTTCTCAGTCAGATCGATGTCTCCATTCTGGAGTCATGAAGACCTACCATAGTTACCATGACCCAGTATACTGTGTATTGTCCTGTGATGATTCATGATCTAGATCTTTGAATACAGTAAGTAATATCTATATTTTTGAATGACTTAAGAAAGTAGAGCGATGCTTGAACTCCAGAAAGAAGTCCAGACGCTTTTCTTTGCAAGCTCCTTTGACTACGATGACCTGGATGACTGAGAACCTTCACAGACATAAAGTAGAGCGATATTTAAAAGTTGACGCCCTGCATTGCAGTATAATGTTTGAATTGTTTACATAAAATACAATTACATGAATTAAGTAATGATATCAGTAAAAGATGACAATTTTATTTATTACAGAAAATCTAAAATTCACTAACAGTAACCTATAAATGTCAGAAAAATCAAATATAGCAGTTTAAAATGAATAGTGTAGGCATATCCTCTCTGCAGCCAGGCTTCAACATCCTGCCAGGCTGCCCCAGTCTCACTGTGGCTGGGAGGGAGGGAGGGTGGACCAGAGGATTGCCTACACAACACATAAATGTTCAACAGCTTCTTCATTGTTTCTGAGAGAACAATAATGACTAAAGGTTGCTTTTTAAAAAAACAAACAAACAAACAAACAAACCTAATTACAGCAATAATGACAGTTAAGCCACTTTATGTGTGCCTCTATTTTGAAATACTATTTACAAAAATGTTATTATTTTGGTTTGTTATAAACTTTAAACTTTTTCAAAAGTATACGATTATATTTTTGGACCAATTTTACTATGAAACATAAATTTTTATGAGCTTTTATCATGTTTCTGGCCAGTGCAATCATCAGGGTGGGTCTGGGTTGATAACTGCACATTTCTGGCCAGAAATGTTTCAGCAGTGTTACATATGTAGTGCATATGTTACACTTGCTTTCTGTTACCAGCTGATACCCTACATTTGTATAGACATTGGATGGTGTGAGGTTGGGGAGTTGAGTGGGAGGGGGGGGGGGGGGGGGGGGGGGAGGGTACGGTGGGAGTTGAGGGGGGGTGGGGGTTTCCTTTCCTGTTAGGTTTCCTTTTTTTTTCTTTTTTTTTTTTTAAGCAAGACACAGTCCTCCTGTGTCTTCTCCAAGCTTCACATGTAAAATCCAACAATGTGAAGCACATAGCAGCCAGAAACTGTAATGCCACAGATCAGAGAAACTTCATCATCACCATCTTCATCGCCATACGATCAGAGCGTGAGACTTCACATCTGGAGCACAGGAGAGATTCTGTGATAAGTCCTCCTTCTAGCTTGTCCCACAAGCAGCCGGTGAGATTTACTCACAACAAAAAGGGTTAATGACATAATTTCCATGAAAACATGTATTCATTCTTTGTGAAGTGTTTAAATTGTGTTTTCACTTGACCTTAGGAGTGTTAGAGTGTATTGTAATGTCTGTACTCAGGTGTTTCCCTCTGTGATCCATCCCCTTCAGAGCTGAGACACTCAGGACTGAACAGACGGCACAGTTTCTGTGACTGAGCCTCCAAAACACCTTCTTTGAAACCACTCATGATAGAAGGGCTTCATATTTGCAGCAGCACTACTACAGGTATTCAGTTTATTACAGGATGTGTTTGTTTCTTAGGACCAGCTCTGAGTGCACACTACCTAACATATACACCTTTCTGTTCATTACAAACCCACTACTCTGGATCATATGGCCAGTTGGCAGGAATGTTGCTGCAGGAAAACATCCCTGGAGATCACCATCATTGTCAGACTGACTGTGCCTCCTCTGTGCAGTGTCAAGATCCTCCCTAAATGAGTGTGTAAGTTAACATTTTCATTATTTTATTCCCTTTGACAAGACAAGTATCACTGATATTTACATTTACAACTACATATTCCTGTTTTCTGCTCTTCTTTTAAAGTCCTCAGCTATCCTGCTTCTGTGCTGCTTGCCACACATCAAACACTGGCCGGATGACAGGGAGGATCCACTCTGAAGTCACTGGACATGATGAGGATCATATGGGACTTTATAGTTTCACAGAAACGATGTGCTCTGTGATTACAGGTTTTAAATGGACATAATGACTGCCTCTCTCTGATCAACAGGCTAAAGGATTGTTGTCATTGTTAGTGCTCTGTACAATGTATGCTTATTTAGTATTTCATCACAGAGCAAACCTTTTTTTCTTTAACATATTTTTATTTTTTTATTTGTGGGGATAGGTTAATTGATTAATCCAAATTGTCACTAGGTGTGAATGTGCGAGTGAATGTGAGTGTGAATGATTGTCTGTCCCTGTGTGTTGGCCCTGTGACAGACTGGCGACCTGTCCAGGGTGTACCCCGCCTTTCGCCCTATGACAGCTGGGATAGGCTCCAGCGCCCCCCGCGACCCTGGAAAGGATAAGCGGAAGCGAATGGATGGATGGATGGATATTTTTATTTTGTTCTAATGTTGAATTAACTGTGGGGATTTTTTTTAAGTGGGCACTCGGGATGTCATATGACCAGAAATGTGGTAACTGGAATTCAACAGTATGGAAGAAAAAATCTGCTAAGAACAAAACACACACAAAACCCCCCAAGAAAATTCAAATTCATTCCATGTAATCCAATCTAAAACATTTTAAACTGCTGAACAGCAACACAAACAGCGTTAAAAAACAGTGTTAACAGAATGATTATGATGATTTTGTACCAAAGTTTCAGGTCACATGGCACACCTAGTGTGTAGTGTGGGGTATCAGCTGGTAAGTATAGTTTTTTTTTTTCATATTTGTGTCCTTAGAGTTCAGATAGATAAAGCCTTGTGTATAATAATTAGTCATAACCACAACTCAAAGTCAGGGACTAACTAATTTTGGGACTTTGTGTCTGAGCCCAGGTTAAAACAATGTGTAAAAAAGCATTTAGTGGCATGGCTGAACAATGCTGTATTGATACTTATTTATCCATGTTCACAAAAAGGACTAATGTGTTTATTTGATTATTTGCATGTGTTAAACTGTGTCACCACCTTACGCTTTCATTTGACTTTACTCAAAAATCTCTATACAGTTCTCTTTTACCACTGTGTGGACTCTGTTTACATTAAAACATAAAGAAGAATGAGTAATAAAAAGATGTGTAGACAGATTAAGTAGACCGATAGAAACAGCTGTTCAGCCATGTTCTAAGAAACCAACACAATTTAAAGGTTCAGGATTGTGGTTTTAAAAGTTGAATTTTCATGTATTTCATATCTTGCTTATTATTTTTTTATTTAGTTATTTAATTTAGTTATTTTTATTTATTCTACTAGTCCTTTTCAGAAAGAAGCTGTAAAATATGACTTAAGATTTTTATGTTATTTTCTATGACATACAAAACAAATTGATGTATGTAATACTATTAAACATGATATACACATGTGTATATGTCTGAAAAACATTATGCTGTATATTAAAGTTTGTATTTTCTCCAGAATTTTTGTTCATCTTTTAAGTTCATTTCAATTAGAAGAATTTGAACTTTTAATATTCATTCAGAGGTTTTCTGACTCTAAATTTTCTTTTGTCATTACTCATCTTTTTATTATTTACATTTTAAACATGTTTAGCTTTTTTCCAACTTCTTCTGTGTGAACATCAGCTTTCAAAAGTTCTGCACTTTTGTTTTCAGGTGAAAATTTCTGTATTTTCCAGCTCATTCAGAATTTTTAACTTAACATTCAGCAATTAATTCATTTCAGTGCATACATTCAGATTCAAGCATTCACACTGCAGTTTCTTCAGAAAATGCACTTTCTAGTTATTCTATTTTATTAGTGTGAATGCTTGAAAAGCATTCACAGTATTGTTCTTCTAATCTTTATTATTAGTGTGAATGCTTGAAAAGCATTCACAGTATTGTTCTTCTAATCTTTATTAGTGTGAATGCTTGAAAAGCATTCACAGTATTGTTCTTCTAATCTTTATTATTAGTGTGAATGCTTGAAAAGCATTCACAGTATTGTTATTCTAATCTTTATTATTATTATATTTTATTCTGTATTCCGTACGTTTTTTGTAATCCTACTCCTTCAAAACCGTTCAACTTAGAAAAACCATTCAAACACCGTTAGATTCCTATTCTTTTGGACAACACTGCTTCTATTTTTCATATTTTTAACATTTATATTTTTAATTTTATTCAACTTTATTCAACAAAAATTTATAATGTATTTCAATGGGGAGACCCTTCAAATCCTCATTCAACTTACTCATTTTTAAACTCTTACTACTTCCACATACATTGACATAGAGCCACCATTCAAACTTTAAAACGAAGACAAGACATTCAACTATTCAACTTGTATTTATCTTTTCAATATCTATTATACTTTTTCTTCAGTTCCAGTTTAAGTTTCATGATGTTTTTTCACCCGTTTCAGAGTTTATAATGGGTGTGTATGGGACGGAATGTTGGGGCTAGAGTGAGGCAGCTCAACTGCTAGAGTGAGAGGAGCAAAAAAATTAATCTTAAAATCTTTTTTAAAACTGCTGCTGTGTCCGCAGCGTTTGCTCTACAGGTATGATTTTACCCTCAAAACGTAGCCATCACTGTCCTCTTTCATCCAATGTGTTTACTATTGTCCTAGGTGTTATGGTTCTTTCGTAAATGTCACCAATGCACAGCCTCCTCCCTCCAACTCTTCCATAGACTCTAATGTTAAAATGGCTCAGAAGGTTCGTTTGAAAATTAGAAGAGCATGGTGTCTTTCCACTGTCACCACGTCCATATAATAAACTCCACAGGCATGAAAACTGAGAATTCAGTAGACTAGACATTGCTGTCACTCACGGTGAAAGAATTTTGTCAATACGACTTTTACTTTTCATTTGGGAACGATTTGTTTCGGCCTGACTTTTCTGTTCATTTTAAGCAGCAAAAGTGAGGCGCATGTCTGTGTACGTGTGTATGGAGCCATTGGGTGCGGTCACTATAGCAACCAGGCTCACACCTGCCTGCTTAACGAGCTCTCTCTCTCACTCTGCCAAGATTCATCTTAAGCACTTCTCTTTCAACTGCTGCTGTGTCCACAGTGTTACAGCCATCATTTTACCCTCAAAACGTCGCCATTATTGTTCTCTTTCCAACACCGTATCTTTCAAAGCTCAGGCATTTAAACTTTTTAAACTGTGTGGATCAAAGTGGAGGGATCACATTTGAGTCATTCAGTGATTCAAAGAATATGACCTTTTAATATTCATTCAGATGTTTTCTGACTCTAAATGTTCTTTTCTCATTTCTTAGGGTTTTCTAATTTACATTTAAAACATTTTCAGTTTTTTTCCAACTCCTTCTTCTGTGTAACCTTCAGCTTTTAGCAGTTCAGCACCTTTGTTTTCAGGTTAAATTCGTTTTTTTTTTTTTGTTTTTTTTTTATCTCATTCAACATTTTTAACTTAGAATTCAGCAATTAATTCATTTCAGTGCATACATTCAGATTCAAGCATTCACACTGCAGTTTCTTCAGAAAATGCACTTTCTAGTTATATTTTATTATTTTTCCGTACGTTTTTTGAAAGCCTACTCCTTCAAAACCGTTCAACTTAGAAAAACCATTCAAACATCGTTAGATTCCTATTATTTTGGACATGACTGCTTCTATTTTTCTCATTTTTAACATTTATATTTTTAATTTTATTCAACTTTATTCAACAAAAATTTCCCATGTATTTCAATGGGGAGACCCTTCAAATTCTCATTCAACTTACTCATTTTTAAACTCTTACTACTTCCACATACATTGACATAGAGCCACCATTCAAACTTTAAAACGAAGACAAGACATTCAACTATTCAACTTGTATTTATCTTTTCAATATCTATTATACTTTTTCTTCAGTTCCAGTTTAAGTTTCATGATGTTTTTTCACCCGTTTCAGAGTTTATAATGGGTGTGTATGGGACGGAATGTTGGGGCTAGAGTGAGGCAGCTCAACTGCTAGAGTGAGAGGAGCAAAAAAATTAATCTTAAAATCTTTTTTAAAACTGCTGCTGTGTCCGCAGCGTTTGCTCTACAGGTATGATTTTACCCTCAAAACGTAGCCATGGCTGTCCTCTTTCATCCAATGTGTTTACTATTGTACTAGGTGTTATGGTTCTTTCATAAATGTCACCAATGCACAGCCTCCTCCCTCCAACTCTTCCATAGACTCTAATGTTAAAATGGCTCAGAAGGTTCGTTTGAAAATCAGAAGAGCATGGTGTCTTTCCACTGTCACCACGTCCATATAATAAGCTCCACAGGCATGAAAACTGAGAATTAGGTAGACTAGACATTGCTGTCGCTCACGGTGAAAGAATTTTGTCAATACGACTTTTACTTTTCATTTGGGAGCGATTTGTTTCGGCCTGACTTTTCTGTTCATTTTAAGCAGCAAAAGTGAGGCGCATGTCTGTGTACGTGTGTATGGAGCCATTGGGTGCGGTCACTATAGCAACCAGGCTCACACCTGCCTGCTTAACGAGCTCTGCCTGCCACTGTACCAAGATTCATCTTAAGCACTTCTCTTTCAACTGCTGCTGTGTCCACAGTGTTACAGCCATCATTTTACCCTCAAAACGTCGCCATCGTTGTTCTCTTTCCAACATCTTGTCTTTCAAAGCTCAGAGATGTAAACTTTTTAAACTGTGTGGATCAAAGTGGAGGGATCACATTTTAGTCATTCAGTGATTCAAAGAATATGACCTTTTAATATTCTTTCAGATGTTTTCTGACTCTAAATGTTCTTTTCTCATTTCTTAGGTTTTTCTAATTTACAATTAAAACATTTTCAGCTTTTTTCCAACTTCTTCTTCTGTGTAACCTTCAGCTTTTAGCAGTTCAGCACTTTTGTTTTCAGGTTAAATTCGGGTTTTTTTTTTTTTATCTCATTCAAGATTTTTAACTTAAATTCAGTAATTAATTCATTTCAGTGCATACATTCAGATTCAAGCATTCACACTGCAGTTTCTTCAGAAAATGCACTTTCTAGTTCTATTTTATTCTTCCGTACGTTTTTTGAAAGCCTACTCCTTCAAAACCGTTCAACTTAGAAAAACCATTCAAACATCGTTAGATTCCTATTATTTTGGACATGACTGCTTCTATTTTTCTCATTTTTAACATTTATATTTTTAATTTTATTCAACTTTATTCAACAAAAATTTCCCATGTATTTCAATGGGGAGACCCTTCAAATTCTCATTCAACTTACTCATTTTTAAACTCTTACTACTTCCACATACATTGACATAGAGCCACCATTCAAACTTTAAAACGAACACAAGACATTCAACTATTCAACTTGTATTTATCTTTTCAATATCTATTATACTTTTTCTTCAGTTCCAGTTTAAGTTTCATGATGTTTTTTCACCCGTTTCAAAATTTATAATGGGTGTGTATGGGACGGAATGTTGGGGCTAGAGTGAGACAGCTCAACTGCTAGAGTGAGAGGAGCAAAAAAATTAATCTTAAAATCTTTTTTAAAACTGCTGCTGTGTCCGCAGCGTTTGCTCTACAGGTATGATTTTACCCTCAAAACGTAGCCATGGCTGTCCTCTTTCATCCAATGTGTTTACTATTGTACTAGGTGTTATGGTTCTTTCATAAATGTCACCAATGCACAGCCTCCTCCCTCCAACTCTTCCATAGACTCTAATGTTAAAATGGCTCAGAAGGTTCGTTTGAAAATCAGAAGAGCATGGTGTCTTTACACTGTCACCACGTCCATATAATAAACTCCACAGGCATGAAAACTGAGAATTCAGTAGACTAGAAGCTGCTGTCGCTCACGGTGAAAGAATTTCGTCAATACGACTTGTACTTTTCATATGGGAACAATTTGTTTCGGCCTGACTTTTCTGTTCATTTTAAGCAGCAAAAGTGAGGTGCATGTCTGTGTCGTGTGTATGGAGCCATTGGGTGCAGTCACTATAGCAACCAGGCTCACACCTGCCTGCTTAACGAGCTCTCTCTCACTCTGCCAAGGTTAAACCTAAAAATGTTAGATTGTAGTAAGATTAACTTTTTCAATAGTACAATAAGACAGATTTGACAGGGTTTTGCCACAGATTAATAGTTTTTCAGTAGTTAGTATATGCCAACTAAGTAGAGCATTGTGATTGGCACAAAGGTTTTTCAGATCTGGGCAGTTGGAGTCAGTTGATGACTTCAAAATCATCCTTTCTGACTGGATAATTAAAGCTCTCAGCATCTATCGGTCTTTAGTTAATTTTCCCACCTTTTAACTAACGTTTAACTAATCTAATCTCATTTAATGTCTTTGTTTATAGTCTGTATAGTTTATCTCCCCACGAATACACTCAAAGTAGTCTTAAAATAAAACCCACAAAACAGTTCAAGATTTAATACTTTTTATTTGCTCATTTAATGCCAGTTGCCCTGTTTTTCTGTATGTCACTCATTCGCTTATACTTGGGCAAAAAGGACCAATTTGTACACTAGTATAGTGTATTTTTTCCCTCTATCTCTCTATGTCTGTCACACACAGAGACCAACACACAGACATGTATATGCTCATTATTGCTGTTCAAACTGATGATCAAATTTCCAAGCACCACCTGAACGCCTCATCTGTTTTTAACCTATCACTGGACCAACTGTCGTCATTCCGCTTTGCTCTCTGCTGTGGTAAGTACAGTAAACTCAGTACTGCAGTGTTTTATTTTTATGATGGAAAAAATACATGTTTGACATTTAAACTCACATATCAAGTCCAACAGAGTTAAAAACAATTCAAAGAAGAAAGAAAGAAAAAAGAATAACCTTCGCTATCATTTATATACGTTTATTACGTTTTGCTGTTAGCAGCAGTGCTAACGCTAGCTTCAATGCTAATGCTAGCAACAATGCTAACGCTAGCTATAGTGCTAACACTAGCCTTAGCAGTTGTTAACTGACAAAAATAATATTCCTGTGATATTTCTTGCCGGTCAGTGAGACAAAAGTAAGAAATTAGCTTTATTATTGCCATTGTGGCTCAGTTTTAACAGTAAGAGTGCTAGCTGCAATGCTAACGCTAGCTGCAATGCTAACGCTAGCTGCATTGCTAACGCTAGCTGCATTGCTAACACTAACTGAAGTGCTAATGCTAGCCGGAATGCTAGCGCTAGCAGCAATGCTAAGGCTAGTAACAGTCTAACAGTAGCCTTACATAAGTGGCAATACTTCAGTTAACTAGTTTGAATTGTAAAATGACTGCTGTATCAGTTGGTGTGCTATATTACTCTATAATTACCCTGCTGACTAGAAGTTCAGTGTATCATGTCGTGTGGGCTTTGTATTTCTGTTAGTCTGATAACACTGTACAGACAACTAACGTATTATTTCTCGTGTTACACTTTCAGGAACCTGACTGACACTGTGCTTTGCCTGGTAGGTGTGCACATACTGTAAGAGAAGTAGACCAAAATAATAAAATAATCTGACTAATATAAGCTTTGATGGGTTCAAACTTTGTGCTAGACCTTTTAAACACAATTTTATAATAAATACACATAAGTGCAGCTTAACAATTGGGCTAAAATATTTTTTTCGTACATTTTTGTAGTCACACTACATGTGATTAATTAATGATTCACTCAATCATATTTGTATTTAAAAATATTATTGCTGAATTTAATTAAATATTTATTCTTTTAAAAAGTGCCCAATTATGCAACTTTTTGCACATGGCAGCCGACAACAGTTTAGCTTGAATATTTGTTTTGTCCTTTTTCAGTAGTCACAATTAGTTCATACAATTACCATGTGATATAATTTTAATAAAATAATTTTTTTCTTGTTTTTTGTTCACAGTGTGCAGAAGAAGAACAAGGACCAGATCTCCAGTCTTCTCTCTCACATCCCAACCCCCCAACCCCTCTATCCTCTGTCCTGCTCCACCTGTTGTCTCTGCCTTCTTTCCATCTGTATTTCACTCTGTGGTTTGTGAGAAATTTTGCCAAACCAACAATCCTTTTGCGGTTTGATTTAAAGCCGTGTCTCTCCTGCTCTGTCTGTTCTCTCTGCTAAATTTTCTCTCTACCTGTTTTTCACTCTTGGCTTGCTGCTGAAAAACGCCAAGCCAACAAAGCAATAAAGAGTGCATATTTTGCCTCAACCTATGAACAAACTGAACAAACAAAGAAAAATCTGCGGTTTGATTTAAAGCCGTGTCTCTCCTGCTCTGTCTGTTCTCACTGCTAAATTTTCTCTCTACCTGTTTTTCACTCTTGGCTTGCTGCTGAAAAACGCCAAGCCATTAAAGCAATAAAGAGTGCATATATTGCCTCTACCTGAGAACAAACTGAACAAACAAAGAAAACTAATTCACGGTTTGATTGTGATTTCCCAGCCGTGTCTCTCCTGCTCTGCCTGTTCTCTCTTCTAAATTTTCTCTCTACCTGTTTTTCACTCTTGGCTTGCTGCTAAGTTGTGCCAAGCCAATAAAGAGAGTGCATAATATTCTCTCAACTGAAGAACAAACTGTCAAACGAAAGACAACTGTTTAAGACAAATAAAAACTGAAATATAAAAACAAAGACAACATCTCCTGGTGTGTGCCACTCTTGTGAACAATTTTTCTAAAGACTAAGAAACACTTGCAGGTGTGTGAAAATGCCAAGGAAGCAGAAAAAGTCACAAGCTGCAAAACAACGCTGGAAAAAGTTTCATGAGTTTCACAGTGTACCAACATGTGAACAAGCTGAGTTTGATTTTCCTCAGAGCTCTGCAGAAGACAGTGTGTCTACAAAGACCAATTCTGACAGTGTCAAACAGGCAGGTCAACATGTTCCTGCACATGTACAACAGGTATCTTATGCTGATGCTGTAAAGAGTGGACTGCAGCATGAATTTAATGAACAACATGAGGTGTCATGTGACCCACAGGTGGGTTATGCTGATTTTTTGAAAAGAGGCTGTCACAGTGATGTGGCAGGACCATCTCATGCAGAAAGACTGAACCTTGAAAACCAGCCCTCTGTTATACATGTCTGTGCATCTCGCAGCCAGGCTCATCCTAAATATGGAGACTCCAGAAACAAGCAGTGCACATGTAACTCACTCACATTTCTTGCTTTCCTTCATGAGAATGAAAACATGACTACAGCTGACCTAAATCTGGTCTTGGATAAAGGTGATGTGATGTACAAAGAGGCCAAGAAAAGATTTCCTAAAAATATTCATTTGGCAACCGATGAGCTGCCAGACAAAGTTGATGCTCGCAGGTCTATGTATGATGTCGACATGACACAGCCTTCCCGGTATGGGACATTTGAAGAACCTCCAGAGGAGGCAGTAGATACCTTTCTGAGCTTAGAAGCAGGACTGAGCTGCCTGTTGTCAGATGTGCAGTATGCCTTACTGATTATGAGTGGATTGTGTATCGCAGTGTTCAGATCCACATCAGGCATATATGGTTTCTTTGACCCACACCCCAGAACACCCATTGGTCTTCCTCTACTACTACAGTCACGTAATCGTGGTACAGCTGTGATGCTGAAATTCACACTCCTCAGTGACACGATTAAGAGGCTCCAAGATTCTTATGAAATGATGGAGATATCACCCTCTTGTAACTATGAACTGAAGCCTGTGCAGTTCTACAGTATGAGCACAGTCAACCTGAGTGATACTATCACAGACACAGTCTGCAGACCAACAGCTGCCACTGCTGTGGCACCTACTCACTCTGATACAACTGTTGATGAAGCAAACCCCTCTACTCCAAGGAGAAACACAACCACTGATCCGACTGAAAATATCTTTTGTCAAATGTCCATTTGTACGCCACTGGTGAAACAAAAAGAAGTCCACATGACTCAGTTCACATCATATGAAGATCAGAATGAACCTCCTAATATACCAACTGAAGAACTATGCAGTGAATTAAGTTTCCTTCCATCAAGTGATGCTTTTTCATGTCAATCAAATGCTGCCATAACAAATGTTGCTGCCTGTGACCTTTCTGATATAGTTTTACAAAAACTGAAAAAAGTTAATAAACAACAAAGGCAAAAAATGAAAAGAAGATTAATGGCATCAGAGAAACCCAGAAATCAGAGAAAAGAAAACCAAAAAAGGAAAGAACAACAAAAGTATGCTTCAAATAAAGATTACAAAGAAAAGAAAAAATCTTGCACAAGCGAGACATATAAAAACAATCCTGAAGTTAGACAAAAACAACAACAGTATATGAAAAGACGTTACTGTGAAAATGATGAATTCAGACAGAAACAACAGCAATATATTAGAAGACGTTACTGTGAAAATGATGAATTCAGACAGAAACAACAGCAATATATTAGAAGACGTTACTGTGAAAATGATGAATTCAGACAGAAACAACAGCAATATATTAGAAGACGTTACTGTGAAAATGATGAATTCAGAAAGAAACAAAAACAATATGTTAAAAAACGTTTTTCTGAGAATGCTACAGTTAGAAAGAAACAACAACAATATATTAAAAGACGCTACTGTGAGAACGATGAATTCAGAAAGAAACAACAACAATATATTAAAAGACGCTACTGTGACAATGCTGAATTTAGACAAAAACAAAAAAACTATATAACTGAAAGGTATCAAGAAAACCCTGAATTCAGAGAGAGACAGAGATCTCGAGTGACTCAGCGTTATGCACGTGACAATGCATTCAGAGTAAGACACAGACAACTAATGAAACAACTAATGCGAGACAGGTATCAAAGTAATCTTGCATTCAGGATTATGCACAACATGAGATGTGCAATGAAAATAAAAAGGAAATACAGATGGGTGAACAGACAAACCCAAGAGAGTGACAACAGTGTGATCAACGAGGCCATATCTGTGTTCAAATCACAAATCAAAGCTGGACCATCATACCCATGTACTGTCTGTTTCAAGGCTTCATTTCCAAACCAAGTACGACCCTGCAGAAGGTCAAATTATGTCAAAAACCCACATGTAGTTACAACATGTTTGACAGGAAAGTTTGTTCATGTTTGTGATGAAAACTGCAGAAATGAGCAGTGCAATGTTCCCGATGAGAGAAAGAGAGAGTGGATTTGTCACACCTGCCACGATCATCTTAAAAATGGATCCATGCCAGCACTTGCTGTTGCCAATAAGTTGGATCTTGCTGATATTCCAGCTGAACTGTCTGATCTCAACATACTGGAGAGACATCTCATAGCCAAGTGCATACCATTTGCCAAGATCATTCCTCTTCCCAAAGGCAGACAAAGAGCAATTAGAGGAAATGTGGTCTGTGTCCCATCAGAGGTACAGGAAACTGTTGAAACACTACCTCGATTGAGAATTAATTCTCAGGTGATCAGAGTGAAACTGAAGAGACGCTTGTCTTACAAAGGTCATCAGCTGTTTCAGACTGTAAGCTGGTCTAAACTTGTGCAAGCACTGCATAAACTCAAGCAGATTCATCCACAGTATAAGGATGTGAGCATCAGAGATGATGCTGAGCTGTGTGATCCAACTCTTCCTGATGAAGATGATGAGGATGATGATGATGAAAACATGAATGAGGAAGATTATGATGAGGCTGATTTAATGGAAATTGACAGCTGTGAGAAAAATGCACTGAGTGAAGCACAAAATATAAATGAACAGGACATTGACATGTTACCCTGTGATGGTGAACAATCGCATGAACAGATGAGAGATGATTCAGAGCAAGCAGATGGACTGACTAATGGTGGTTTTGCACTCGAGTCCTGTTTGCAGCCCCCTGATGTGGCTGAGGAGATATTATGTTTCAGTGAAGGAATCTACTCTGTTGCTCCTGCAGAGAGAAACAATCCAATAAGTTTTTTCAAAACACCTAAACTGGAGGCCATGGCCTTCCCTGTGCAGTTTCCTACAGGTCAAAACACACTTGATGAAAGAAGGCTGATCAAAGTATCCCCCAGTGGGTATTTCAAATCAAGACTTTTCTGCATTGATGATCGTTTTGCCAAAGACACAAACTATTTGTTCTTTGCACAGTTTGTGACTGAAATACACTTGGCTACATCCAGCATGACAGTACAGTTAAGGAAGGCAAAGCCTCTGACCAGAGATGGTAGAAAAATAACCTCAGGCATGTTACAAGATAAACATGAGGTGGAGAAACTGGTGCGAAATAAAGATGCAGTGAGATTCATGCAGCCTCTGAGAGGAACCCCAGCCTATTGGGAGAAAACAACAAGAGATCTTTTTGCCATGATCAGACAGTTGGGAACTCCCACGTTCTTTTGCACATTTTCAGCTGCTGAAATGCGCTGGCCTGAAGTGATCGAGGCAATAACAAGGCAGCAAGGTGAACAAGTGAATTTTGAAGGACTCGACTGGTCAGCAAAGTGTGACATCCTGAGAAGCAATCCTGTCACAACAATGCGCATGTTTGACAAGAGAGTTGAAGCATTATTCAGAGATTTACTCTTATCTCCCGCAGAGCCACTTGGCAAAGTCATTGACTACTTTTACAGAGTTGAGTTTCAGCACAGAGGAAGCCCACACATACACTGTCTCCTGTGGGTAGAAGGTGCTCCTGTGTTTGAGGAGGATGATGAGCAAACTGTTGTTGATTTTATAAACAAATACATCACAGCTCAGCTGCCTGATCCACATAAACAACCCGAACTGTACAAAAAAGTAACAGAAGTGCAAAAACACAGTAAGAACCACACAAAGACGTGCTTTAGGAGTTTAAGCTCCGGGTGCCGTTTTGGTTTTCCCAAACCACCCTGCAATGAGACAATGATCACAAGACCCAGTGAGGATGATGCACTGGAAGTAGAAACGGCAAAGAACAAGCTCAGACCACTGAACCAGCTGCTGAATGAACCTGAAACTGCTTCCATGAGTTTAGAGCAGCTCTTGGAAAGATGCAAGTTGACACATGCAGAATATGAGAGATACCTGAATAAAATGAACATGAGGAGTACGATCATACTAAAGCGTGATCCAAAAGACTCTTGGATAAATGGCTATAATCCACATCTGCTTGAAGCCTGGAACAGTAATATCGACATAAGCTTTGTTTTAGATGCTTTCGGCGCTGCAAATTATTTAATGAAATATATATCAAAAAAAGAGGGCGGGCTATCTGAGTACCTGAAAACTGTCATTGAAAACTCCAATAAGGACAGTGTAAATGAGTGCGATGAAATGAGAGCCGTCATGCAGGCATATTCAAAGAAGTGAGAGATCAGTGCACAGGAGTGTGTTGCTCGTGCATGTGGTCTTCACATGAAGCAATGTTCACGTGCTGTAATATTCATACCAACTGATGATAATCCTGTGAAAATGAGTCGTCCCCTGTCAGTTCTGGACAACACAACACCTGAGTCTTCCAATGTTTGGATGACATCTTTGAATGACAAATACAAAGCCAGACCTGAAACACCAGAGTATGAGGAGATGTGCATGGCAGACTTTGCTGCTACTTGCAGGATTGTCTATGGCCAACAGAAAAAAGGTAAAGATGTTTTGCCCCTTCTCAATGAGATGGGGTTTGTGCAAAGGCGCAAAAACAATAAGCCTGCTATCATCAGATTTCACCGCTGCTCACAAGAAAAACATCCAGAGCAATATTACGGAAGACTGCTTAAACTGTACCTTCCTCATCGTTCAGACCACGAACTGAAAACACCATCGTTGCCAACCTATCAGGCTTTCTATGGTGCTGGCTGTGTACAGCTGCCAGGTACTGACCGTCTTGAGTACGTGCAACACATTGTCAAAAGAAACAGAGAAAAATATGAGAAAAACAGTGAAGAGATCGAGAGCGCTGTTGAGGAATATGAGCAGAACAGAGGTGTGACTGACGAATGGTGTAATCTGGCACCTGAATCAGATCTCGTAAGGTTGCCACTTGTTGAACAAGAAAGAGAGCGAGACAATGAAAATGAACAGGAAGATGTGCCCGACTACAGCCGTCAGGCTGATGCTTCAACAGAAGTCAGAGCCATCAGGGAACCCCCTGCTATTGATCCCACATTGTTACGTCAGATGTTTCAGAATCTGAACAAGAAGCAAGCCTGCATATTTTATGCAGTTAGAGACTGGTGCATTAAAAGAGTCTGTGCTCTAAATCCAGAGCAGTTTTTCTTTTATATTAATGGTGGTGCTGGAACAGGAAAATCACATCTTATCAAATGCATCTACTCAGAAGCATCTAAGATACTGAGCAAAGTGCCCAGATATGCAGACGACGTTGACATATCAAAACCCACTGTCCTGTTAACTGCTTTCACTGGGACTGCAGCTTTTAACATTTCTGGAACAACACTGCATTCTCTTCTCAAGCTGCCTAGAAGCTTAAAACCTCCCATTCAGGGACTTGGCAATCAGCTGGATGAAGTCAGATCAGAACTTTTGAATGCTGAAATAATCGTCATTGACGAAGTGTCTATGGTGTCAAGACATCTGTTTGCATATGTAGATGCAAGACTCAAACAGATCAAAGGGACTCGGAGACCCTTTGGAGGCATGTCAGTCATTGCTGTCGGAGACTTCTATCAGCTACCCCCAGTGCGACAGTCTAAACCTCTCTGTGTGCACGACCCGTCCGAGATCGACCTGTGGCGGGAGCATTTTCAGATGATCACTCTGACTGAGATTATGCGTCAGAAAGATGATGTTGTCTTTGCAGAGATGCTGAACAGAATTCGTGTGAAAGGAAAGTTGGATGAGCTTTGCGAAGCAGATAGAAATTTGTTGTCACAGGCCATAACTGAACCAGCCCTTTGTCCAACTGATGCGTTGCACATTTTTGCAACTAATAAAGAAGTGGATGCACACAACTCTGCAACACTGGCTCTGCTCCACACTCATATCATTGACATCCATGCAGATGATTATAGAAAAGATCCTAGAACTGGCAGAATGGCACTTCAAGACAGACCATTGAAAGGAGGTAAAAACGAGTTACCAGACACACTGAAAGTTGCAGAAGGAGCTCGTGTCATGCTCACCAGAAACATTGACATACAAAATGGTTTGGTTAATGGAGCTTTTGGAATACTACTTAGAGTAGTTCACTCTGAAAACGACCAACACATCATCAAGCTTGGACTTAAAATGGATAATGAGACATCTGGAAAGAATAACCGCACACCAGCAGACGACATGGTGTACATTGAGAGAGCAGAGGAGAATCTGAAGCAGAAAGGAGTGGTACGAAGACAGTTCCCAGTGAAGCTGGCCTTTGCATGTACAATACATAAGGTACAGGGTATGACAACTACATCAGCTGTTGTCTCTCTTAAGAGCATTTTTGAGCCCGGCATGGCCTACGTAGCTGTCAGTAGAGTGACGTCTCTCAGTGGACTGTATCTTCTTGATATGGAAGAGAAAAAAATATTCACCAACCCAGAAATCACTGCAGCGCTTGAGAACATGAGACAAGCCAACCTTGATGACATGATGCCTCTTCTACACGTGAGGCAAACACTGAGCAGGTCAGAGGTTTTCACCATTGTTCATCATAATACAGAGGGACTGCCAGCTCACATTAATGACATCAAAAGTCACCATGAATTGTGTCTAGCAGATGTTTTGTGCCTAACAGAAACACACCTGCGGGGCTCTTTTGTCGCAGAGAGTCTCCACTTGGAAAATTACAATTTGTTCAAACGCAACAGACACCTGTCCTACACAAACTTTCCCCAGATGGCAAACAGAAGTGGTGGTGGAGTTGCTGTTTATGTGAAAAGTGACATTCAAGTGCATGAAAAACAGTACATCCATAATGTAACTGACCTTGAATTTCTGGCTTTAAAGGTTGAAGCACCAGTCAGTGCTCTGATTGCAGTTGTATACAGACCTCCAGACTACACTCTGAGGCCATTCCTGAAAAACCTGGTAAGCCTATTAGACTCATTGGAGATCATGGACTGTCATCCCATCATAGTTTGTGGTGATTTTAATGAGAATGTTTTATCCAGTGCAAACAAACCAATCCTGGAGCTGTTTGAGTCTAGGGGATACGCACAGGTCATCACTGCCCCTACCACAGAGAAGAACACACTGCTTGACCTAATTTTCATTTCTCAGTCAGATCGATGTCTCCATTCTGGAGTCATGAAGACATACCATAGTTACCATGACCCAGTATACTGTGTATTGTCCTGTGATGATTCATGATCTAGATCTTTGAATACAGTAAGTAATTTCTATATTTTTGAATGACTTAAGAAAGTAGAGCGATATTTAAAAGTTGACGCCCTGCATTGCAGTATAATGGTTGAATTGTTTACATAAAATACAATTACATGAATTAAGTAATGATATCAGTAAAAGATGACAATTTTATTTATTACAGAAAATCTAAAATTCACTAACAGTAACCTATAAATGTCAGAAAAATCAAATATAGCAGTTTGAAACGAACAGTGTAGGCATATCCTCTCTGCAGCCAGGCTTCAACATCCTGCCAGGCTGCCCCAGTCTCACTGTGGCTGGGAGGGAGGGAGGGTGGACCAGAGGATTGCCTACACAACACATAAATGTTCAACAGCTTCTTCATTGTTTCTGAGAGAACAATAATGACTAAAGGTTGCTTTTTAAAAAAACAAACAAACAAACAAACAAACAAACAAACAAACAAACAAACCTAATTACAGCAATAATGACAGTTAAGCCACTTTATGTGTGCCTCTATTTTGAAATACTATTTACAAAAATGTTATTATTTTGGTTTGTTATAAACTTTAAACTTTTTCAAAAGTATACGATTATATTTTTGGACAAATCTTTCGATGAAACATAAATTTTTATGAGCTTTTATCATGTTTCGGCCAGTGCATTTATTAGGGTGGGTCTGGGTTGATAACTGCACATTTCTGGCCAGAAATGTTTCAGCAGTGTTACATAAGTAGTACATATGTAACACTTGCTTTCTGTTACCAGCTGATACCCTACATTTGTATAGACATTGGATGGTGTGAGGTTGGGGAGTTGAGTGGGGGGGGGGGGGGGGGGGGGTTACGGTGGGAGCTGAGGGGGGGGGGGGTGTTAGGTTTCCTTTTTTCTTTTTCTTTTTTAAGAGAGACACAGTCCTCCTGTGTCTTCTCCAAGCTTCACATGTAAGATCCAACAGTGTGAAGCACATAGCAGCTAGAAACTGTAATGCCACAGATCAGAGAGGCTTCATCATCACCATCTTCATCGCCGTACGATCAGAGCGTGAGACTTCACATCTGGAGCACAGGAGACATTCTGTGATAAGTCCTCCTTCTAGCTTGTCCCACAAGCAGTCGGTGAGATTTACTCACAACAAAAAGGGTTAATGACATAATTTCCATGAAAACATGTATTCATTCTTTGTAAAGTGTTTAAATTGTGTTTTCACTTGACCTTAGGAGTGTTAGAGTGTATTGTAATGTCTGTACTCAGGTGTTTCCCTCTGTGATCCATCCCCATCAGAGCTGAGACACTCAGGACTGAACAGACTGCACAGTTTCTGTGACCGAGCCTCCAAAACACCTTCTTTGAAACCACTCATGATAGAAGGGCTTCATATTTGCAGCAGCACTACTACAGGTATTCAGTTTATTACAGGATGTGTTTGTTTCTTAGGACCAGCTCTGAGTGCACACTACCTAACATATACACCTTTCTGTTCATTACAAACCAACTACTCTGGATCATATGGCCAGTTGGCAGGAATGTTGCTGCAGGAAAACATCCCTGGAGATCACCATCATTGTCAGACTGACTGTGCCTCCTCTGTGCAGTGTCAAGATCCTCTCTAAATGAGTGTGTAAGTTAACATTTTCATTATTTTATTCCCTTTGACAAGACAAGTATCACTGATATTTACATTTACAACTACATATGTTCCCGTTTTCTGCTCTTCTTTTAAAGTCCTCAGCTATCCTGCTTCTGTGCTGCTTGCCACACATCAAACACTGGCCGGATGACAGGGAGGATCCACTCTGAAGTCACTGGACATGATGAGGATCATATGGGACTTCATAGTTTCACAGAAACATTGTGCTCTGTGATTACAGGTTTTAAATGGACATAATGACTGCCTCTCTCTGATCAACAGGCTAAAGGATTGTTTTCATTGTTAGTGCTCTGTACAATGTATGCTTATTTAATATTTCATCACAGAGCAAACCTTTATTTATTTAACATTTTTTTATTTTGTTTTAATGTTGAATTAACTGTGGGGATTTTTTTAAGTGGGCACTTGGGATGTCATATGACCAGAAATGTGGTAACTGGAATTCAACAGTATGGAAGAAAAAATCTGCTGAGAACGAAACACATACAAAAACCCCCAAGAAAATTCAAATTCATTCCATGTAATCCAATCTAAAACATTTTAAACTGCTGAACAGCAACACAAACAGTGTTAAAAAACAGTGTTAACAGAATGATTATGATGATTTTGTACCAAAGTTTCAGGTCACATGGCACACCTAGTGTGTAGTGTGGGGTATCAGCTGGTAAGTATAGGTTTTTTCATATTTGTGTCCTTAGAGTTTAGATAGATAAAGCCTTGTGTATAATAATTAGTCATAACCACAACTCAAAGTCAGGGACTAACTAAATTTGGGACTTTGTGTCTGAGCCCAGGTTAAAACAATGTGTAAAAAAGCATTTAGTGGCATGGCTGAACAATGCTGTAAACTATTGATACTTATTTATCCATGTTCACAAAAAGGACTAATGTTTTTATTTGATTATTTGCATGTGTTAAACTGTGTCACCACCTTAGGCTTTCATTTGAGTTTACTCACAAATCTCTATACAGTTCTCTTTTACCACTGTGTGGATTCTGTTTACATTAAAACATAAAAAAGAATGAGTAATAAAAAGATGTGTAGACAGATCAGAAGATTAAGTAGACCGATAGAAACAGCTGTTCAGCCATGTTCTAAGAAACCAACACAATTTAAAGGTTCAGGATTGTGGTTTTAAAAGTTGAATTTTCATGTATTTCATATGTTGCTCATTATTTTTTATTTAGTTATTTAATTTAGTTATTTTTCTTTATTCTACCAGTCCTTTTCAGAAAGAAGCTGTAAAATATGACTTAAGATTTTTATGTTATTTTCTATGACATACAAAACAAATTGATGTATGTAATACTATTAAACATGATATACACATGTGTATATGTCTGAAAAACATCATGCTGTATATTAAAGTTTGTATTTTCTGCAGAATGTTTGTTCATCTTTTAAGTTCATTTCAATTAGAAGAATATGAACTTTTAATATTCATTCAGAGGTTTTCTGACTCTAAATTTTCTTTTGTCATTACTCATCTTTTTATTATTTACATTTTAAACATGCTTAGCTTTTTCCAACTTCTTCTGTGTGAACATCAGCTTTCAAAGGTTCTGCACTTTTATTTTCAGGTTAAAAATTCTGTATTTTCCAGCTCATTCAGATTTTTAACTTAACATTCAGCAATTAATTCATTTCAGTGCATACATTCAGATTCAAGCATTCACACTGCAGTTTCTTCAGAAAATGCACTTTCTAGTTATATTTTATCTATTCCGTACGTTTTTTGTAATCCTACTCCTTCAAAACCGTTCAACTTAGAAAAACCATTCAAACACCGTTAGATTCCTATTCTTTTGGACAACACTGCTTCTATTTTTCTCATTTTTAACATTTATATTTTTAATTTTATTCAACTTTATTCAACAAAAATTTATAATGTATTTCAATGGGGAGACCCTTCAAATCCTCATTCAACTTACTCATTTTTAAACTCTTACTACTTCCACATACATTGACATAGAGCCACCATTCAAACTTTAAAACGAAGACAAGACATTCAACTATTCAACTTGTATTTATCTTTTCAATATCTATTATACTTTTTCTTCAGTTCCAGTTTAAGTTTCATGATGTTTTTTCACCCGTTTCAGAGTTTATAATGGGTGTGTATGGGACGGAATGTTGGGGCTAGAGTGAGGCAGCTCAACTGCTAGAGTGAGAGGAGCAAAAAAATTAATCTTAAAATCTTTTTTAAAACTGCTGCTGTGTCTGCAGCGTTTGCTCTACAGGTATGATTTTACCCTCAAAACGTAGCCATCGCTGTCCTCTTTCATCCAATGTGTTTACTATTGTACTAGGTGTTATGGTTCTTTCATAAATGTCACCAATGCACAGCCTCCTCCCTCCAACTCTTCCATAGACTCTAATGTTAAAACGGCTCAGAAGGTTGGTTTGAAAATCAGAAGAGCATGGTGTTTTTACACTGTCACCACGTCCATATAATAAACTCCACAGGCATGAAAACTGAGAATTAGGTAGACTAGACATTGCTGCCGCTCACGGTGAAAGAATTTCGTCAATACGACCTATACTTTTCATTTGGGAGCGATTTGTTTCGGCCTGACTTTTCTGTTCATTTTAAGCAGCAAAAGTGAGGCGCATGTCTGTGTACGTGTGTATGGAGCCATTGGGTGCAGTCACTATAGCAACCAGGCTCACACCTGCCTGCTTAACGAGCTCTGCCTGCCACTGTACCAAGATTCATCTTTAGCACTTCTCTTTCAACTGCTGCTGTGTCCACAGTGTTACAGCCATCATTTTACCCTCAAATTGTCGCCATTATTGTTCTCTTTCCAACACCGTGTCTTTCAAAGCTCAGGCATTTAAACTTTTTAAACTGTGTGGATCAAAGTGGAGGGATCACATTTGAGTCATTCAGTGATTCAAAGAATATGACCTTTTAATATTCATTCAGATGTTTTCTGACTCTAAATGTTCTTTTCTCATTTCTTAGGGTTTTCTAATTTACAATTAAAACATTTTCAGCTTTTTTCCAACTTCTTCTTCTGTGTAACCTTCAGCTTTTAGCAGTTCAGCACTTTTGTTTTCAGGTTAAATTCGTTTTTTTTTTTTTTTTATCTCATTCAATATTTTTAACTCAATTCAGTAATTAATTCATTTCAGTGCATACATTCAGATTCAAGCATTCACACTGCAGTTTCTTCAGAAAATGCACTTTCTAGTTCTATTTTATCTATTCCGTACGTTTTTTGTACTCCTACTCCTTCAAAACCGTTCAACTTAGAAAAACCATTCAAACACCATTAGATTCCTCTTCTTTTGGACATGACTGCTTCTACTTTTCTCATTTTTAACATTTATATTTTTAATTTTATTCAACTTTATTCAACAAAAATTTCCCATGTATTTCAATGGGGAGACCCTTCAAATTCTCATTCAACTTACTCATTTTTAAACTCTTACTACTTCAACATACGTTCACATAGAGCCACCATTCAAACTTTAAAACGAAGACAAGACATTCAACTATTCAACTTGTATTTATCTTTTCAATATCTATTATACTTTTTCTTCAGTTCCAGTTTAAGTTTCATGATGTTTTTTCACCCGTTTCAGAGTTTATAATGGGTGTGTATGGGACGGAATGTTGGGGCTAGAGTGAGGCAGCTCAACTGCTAGAGTGAGAGGAGAAAAAAAAATAATCTTAAAATCTTTTTTAAAACTGCTGCTGTGTCCGCAGCGTTTGCTCTACAGGTATGATTTTACCCTCAAAACGTAGCCATGGCTGTCCTCTTTCATCCAATGTGTTTACTATTGTACTAGGTGTTATGGTTCTTTCATAAATGTCACCAATGCACAGCCTCCTCCCTCCAACTCTTCCATAGACTCTAATGTTAAAATGGCTCAGAAGGTTCGTTTGAAAATCAGAAGAGCATGGTGTCTTTCCACTGTCACCACGTCCATATAATAAACTCCACAGACATGAAAACTGAGAATTTGGTAGACTAGACATTGCTGTCGCTCACAGTGAAAGAATTTTGTCAATACGACTTTTACTTTTCATTTGGGAACGATTTGTTTCGGCCTGACTTTTCTTTTCATTTTAAGCAGCAAAAGTGAGGTGCATGTCTGTGTCCGTGTGTATGGAGCCATTGGGTGCGGTCACTATAGCAACCAGGCTCACACCTGCCTGCTTAACGAGCTCTCTCTGCCACTGTACCAAGATTCATCTTAAACACTTCTCTTTCAACTGCTGCTGTGTCCACAGTGTTAAAGCCATCATTTTACCCTCAAAACGTCGCCATCGTTGTTCTTTTTCCAACATCTTGTCTTTCAAAGCTCAGAGATGTAAACTTTTTAAACTGTGTGGGTCCAAGTGGAGGGATCACATTTTAGTCATTCAGTGATTCAAAGAATATGACCTTTTAATATTCTTTCAGATGTTTTCTGACTCTAAATGTTCTTTTCTCATTTCTTAGGTTTTTCTAATTTACAATTAAAACATTTTCAGCTTTTTTCCAACTTCTTCTTCTGTGTAACCTTCAGCTTTTAGCAGTTCAGCACCTTTGTTTTCAGGTTAAATTCGTTTTTTGTTTTTTTTTTGTTTTTTTTTAATTTCATTCAATATTTTTAAGTCAAAATTCAGCAATTAATTCATTTCAGTGCATACATTCAGATTCAAGCATTCACACTGCAGTTTCTTCAGAAAATGCACTTTCTAGTTAATGTATCATATTATATTGTTGGGAATGTTAAATGCTAAAGTGAAGAAAAGGTTTGATTCCACTCATGACTGAACATGTTATTATTAACCATAGTGGGTCACTGTAAAAAGTCAATTATTTTTTTAGAGGTAAAAAAACAAACAAACAAACAAACAAAAAACAAACAAAAAACCCTCCACCGAGGTCTATGAATAACAGGGGAATGATAGACAGCCACACTCAAAATGGAGCTATGTAATGATAAACACTGGTCCCCGTCTTTTGGGCGCTTTCTTGAAGTAGTCAACAATTTAAAAGTAAGATAAAATAACAGGGGCATGTGCTGAGGGGTGGTGCTGCACAAGAACAAGAGTAAAATAAAGAAAATATTGTTTTTAGTTTTGAGAAGTGCAAATTAAAATGTACCATTACACTCAGAGGATCAATACGAAGTTTGATATTTGTTAATTTTGAATGAAGTACATGACTGGTGACTGTTCTGTCCTGAGCTTTTGTTTTTACAGCACCCGCTTGAGCACACCAGCAGTTTCTCGCCACCGAGGAGGGGTACTTGCAAAAAATAAAGAACGGGGAGGAATATCATCAAAACTGGAAAAAGGTAATCCCCAAAGGGGGTGATAACGCCATAACTTTCACTTATGGTCGAATTCTCAAAATTTGACCCTCGAAAAATTCTTCAAACATTTAGAGACAAAGTGGAGATTTAGATAAATATAATGTCGTAAACCACATAAGGATGAAGTATTTGATTCAATAAGATGGTGAAATAACAAGCAGCAAAATGTTGATCATGTTGATTATGTTTATTCAAGGGTGCAGAGAAGATTATTATTAGTAAAGACAACAAATGAAATAACGAAAACTAGAAGTGGAAAATATTTGCATTAACGGTAATAAAATCAAAACAAAAAGGAAAACTAACTAAAACTGTACTGAATGTTCACAAAACTGACTAAAATTAACTAGATTTATAGCAAAATGTGTTTGGTTGCATTGATGTGTGCGTGCCCTGCTATAGTGAAATTAAGGTAGTACGTTAGTCGAGTCGTCTGTGTTGCTGCTCCGTCCACGCGCAGAATCAGGTCAGGAAAAGTCGGGAGACAGCGCCAGAATAGAATTGAGGATGATGTTAATATGACTGTTTTGTAGACATAACAAGAGTCTTGTAGTGGAGAGGGACATAATGTCCTCCTGAGACCCAGAGAATAAGAAAAAACAGGGAGAAAATTTTTTTTTTCTTTTTTCTTTTAAATAAATCAAGTGTTATTAAAATAACAATCTCATAAGATGAAGATCAGGGACCAACCCAGAAGTCACTGACACTTCACTAGCTGTAAACTATTGGTTCAGGAATAAGTGATGGCACTGAACTTTCTACTTCACAAAAGTCAATTTATTTAGGATATCTGAGGAAGTACTGTGATTTTTATTTGGAGACACAAAGGAACATTTGGCACTTCCCACATCTCACATGTGTTTTACTGTTGCAATCATTCTACAACTGAAATGCCTTGGACTGTTAACCATTTCAGGCAAGTGGAGTGAACCATATTTTGCTAGACTCTCATCAGATTGGGGCTTCCTTTTATTGATCTTTGGAGAGAAGTCTTCATTACTGGTACTATTCAGGTCTTGTTCACATGTTTGTCCCAGGTTTCTCAGCTAAGAGGAGCTTAAACTCCAGATACTGTGAGTTCTTTTCACACATTGAGATCACTGATAACTTTTAGCAACGACGTGATCTCGTAGAAACAATTAGGTGTTATGGATTCAACTATAATTGCGACTCTTATTTTTTACTTTACTGGAAAAGATTTCTGCATTTTACCCATATTTTATTTTTAACTCAAAATCAAAATTCCAGATTCTACTACATGTTGGTTTTGCACCAGATAGGATGACAGATTTCAGGTGGCCCTGTGTCTTTCTCTATTACATCTGCCACTGCATCTCGATAATCTTTGTGTGGCTTCTAGTGGGTCCTGACCCTCTCATATTTTGAAAAATCTATGCTTGAATCTCCCTTAATGATTGTGTTAAGAATTCTCTCCGCCTTTGTCAAAAGTTGTGTATTAGGAAAAAGTGAAATAATTATAAATATAAAGTCCCAATGTGTAGAGCACACATTAATAAATTAGTCATGTTCTCTGTGAAAGTAAATGAGCCTAATTCTTAAAGACCCCTGAAATTATTTACTAGATGTTTATTTTTTGAATAAAATAAAAATCTGAGTTTAACAAAACATTTTAAATGTAAATATCAAGCTTACCTTTCTTTCTTCCATAAAATGTGCTTGTGGGCACGCCAGCCATTTTGAAAAGGTGGGAAAAACAATTGGCAAGGCCACACCCCCACACATGTGATATAATTTTAAAGGTACCGTTGTCCTCTCTAAGAAACATCAGGACTTAGAGGAGTGGCAAGTAGAGTATGAGGGACATTTATAAAACTGAAAATCCCACAAACCTCGAAGTGCACTTGAAAAGCTCACACAAGAAGGTTAACCTAGCTTACCTAGAAGACCTCATCAGGGGGAGCACACTCCCCCTCCTTGAAGAGCTCCCCCACTTAACTCGCATCCCAAGAAAACAGCTAACCCCAGATAAGGCAGCGTGATGTATCCCGAGATAACAGGACTGGGACATCTAAATAAAGGTGTGAAACAATCGCCTTCAAAAGGTTATCAATTGACTTCAACCAAAATTAGGAACACTCGGTGCGGCAAGAATTAATAGTTATTAGTCTCAACACCCAAGGATAACCAGAAGAGCATGATTGATATGATGGAACTGAGATTTTGTTACACTTAATTTTTGCAAAACACAAATAAAACTAAATTGAAACTAAGGATTTTCAGAAAAATAAAAACTAGACTAAACTAGCAAAGAATTGGTAAAAACTAATTAGAACTGGAAAAAATTGAAAATCTGGAGTCGAAACTAAATAAAAAATAAAACCTAATGAAAATGGCGAAACGTTTAAAACCCTGGTGCAGAGATTGGCAAATCTGACCAGGAAAAGTATGAGATGGATTGTCAGGACAGTCAGCGTTAAAGCCACTTTTGACAGTCCATACTAGGATGGCATTGGACATCTTCGGGGCGGAGGAGGGTTGGTGTGACCAAGATGTGGTTTGGCTTGTTGTATGTATATTTGAGATTATGTGGCTCTGGATGGACCAGTTACCAGGGCATGGAAGGAGGACAGACTCATTAAAGGAGGAGAAGGCATTTCCTGGGATTGGAGATCCTCTGGGTGAGTGGTTGATTAACACTTAGACCCCCGGAGAGCAGTCATTTTGGTTTTCTACCTTAGACCCCTGCGGAGTCATCATTTTGTGTTTCTACCTTTAAAAGCCGGAGAGCAGTCAGTCAAATGCTGGAGTCGTTCATATGTATATTAGGTCGTTACCTAGGAATTCTGGAGGGAGGGGAGTGGGGGTGAGTGATTGAGGGGGTGGGGGAGCTGCTAAAAGCGGTGAGCTTCCTTTTGTGTTTCATCTTGATGCATTCTCAATCATCCAGGGAAACAAATCTCCAAAAGTCACCAACTTGGAGTGTTTCAGTTTGCCATCTTAGGGAGAAATCAACACACATGGGTGTATGTCCTTTGTTGCTGACATTTATTGATAAAAACAGTACAAAAAACCAACCATTTGTACACATATTTACAAATGGCCTGCTGAGTGGTGCATGGAGCAAGTTTTGGGTGGCTTGCGACCTAAAATCCAAGTACACAGATGCAAAAAAAATCAGGCCACTGTGCGATGTGTTCACTGCTACAGGTACACATGTGGTAAATGCAGACGACAGATACCGTGGCAGTGCCAGGATTGTGAGTGATTGCTGAAAATGTTGAAATGTACTCACTCACTTTTTATCATTATTTGTAAATATGTGTACAAATGGTTGGTTTTTTGTACTGTTTTTATCAATAAATGTCAGCAACAAAGGACATACACCCATGTGTGTTGATTTCTCCCTAAGATGGCAAACTGAAACACTCCACTCCCCCACCCCCTCAATCACTCACCCCCACTCCCCTCCCTCCAGAATTCCTAGGTAACGACCTAATATACATATGAACGACTCCAGCATTTGACTGACTGCTCTCCGGCTTTTAAAGGTAGAAACGCAAAATGATGACTCCGCGGTCAATTTAGCCAATTTAGCTTCCACTTCCACCATTTGACTGCTCTCGGGTTTTATAGGTAGAAAGGTAGAAGCCTGGGGATGCTAGTGTTAAAAGCATGCATAAAATAGAAGTTATCTGTTGTTATTGATTGGTAATAGATTGATAATTGGCCACATTTACAGCTGTATTGACTTGTTGTGGACGTAGTCGACTTCAGGTTTAAACACTCTAATTAACAGGTTGAAAATAGTGACATTAAAGGAAGAGTATGCAGCGCCACCCTGTCAGACGCCAGTGATGGTGGAGCTCACTGATGAATCAGGTGAGCTGGATTCATGGCTGATTCAAAACTAAGATCCCCCTGCTGTGGTCAGTAAGGGGAGAAAAAAGGGGGGAAATAAAATCAAGAATAAAAGAGGCATTTATAAACGTTTATGGGTCAAGTGAAACGGGATAAAAGGGGGTTTTACTGTTATTTTAATATCAGCATTATTGTATGAGAATCATGCAACAAGCATTGCATCGATGATCATTTATTGAAGCTTTTGACCTTATACTAACATCTGTGTTCCTGTGATTGTTATAACTTCTGATGAATCTTCTATTTACAGGTGTTAGGATAATGATATAATTTTTCATTGCAGGTGTAACCATGATCATTTTCATACATATTGCAACTTGTTGCTCATTGTAGAGTTGTGCTCAAGTTAATAAGGGTTAAAAGCTACAGTCAGCGCGAATGTCTGACTGATCTATTGAGGGAAAAGGCTTCGAGCATAGAAGGCCGCACGCGCTTACAAAACACTGATATCATGTTATTCTTTGTGATCTTTTCTTCAATTATGTCTTTAAGGTTAGTTTAAATAGTGGCAGTTAATTAAACGACATTTATTAAAATATTAAATACCTGAGTCAGAACGTTACACGCGGATCACCTTAAGAGTCCGGGAAACTTTGTAGCTGCCTAATTTTTTTTTTGAACGTTCTAGCTCCGTTGATTTGACACATTGGAATGTGTCAAAAAAGGGGGGGAAAGTTGAGCTTTAACATGAAACAAGGATTATTTGAACATTTTATAATTTCATTTGTGTCTTTAATACCTTAGGAATGGTAAAGCTTAAGCTAATAGCGGTCCGAGAAGACGGACCTTTTAGAGAATCAGTGAAAAAGCATAAACTATCACTTTCATGTTTAATCATTACTCATTGAAATGAACTGAATAGCGTTTAGAAGATTTGTTAATTTCTTTGTCTTTTGTTAAAAAGAGGGGTTTCAATAATTTTCAGACACACCTTGCAAATGTGCTTATAATGAGTTGGCACTTGGTCTTTTGAAGGTCATAAGCTTCGTTCGGCGTGATTGTCCGGACTGATATATTGCAGGTATTGACTTTGAGTGCAGAGGGCTAAATGCAAACACGCTTACACACACATAAGATATGATTAGAATAAGTCCCTGGGACATTCTGAATGTTTTAGACCAATTCTGAATCACTAGAAGGTCAGTAGATGACAACATTAGATTATTAGGGTTAGGAAGAGGGGTGTTTTGGTTTTCTGTCTCTTACAGAGAAAGGAACAGACACCAGACGAGGTCACAGATATGCGAGGATCCTCCGTAGCAGAGACAGACACAGTGACTGCCGAGACATCAACTGGGTCCAAGGGTCATGGCGTTTGGGCTCCAGCTAGTCACCACAAAAGGATGGATCCCATAAACACAGCAATAACCATGAAGGGGTTGGCGGAAATCCGGGAACACCAGACCAACGAAGTTCGAGAGGCTTTTGGGCAAAAAGGGGACACCTTCCTGTTCCTTTTCTGGAGAATACACAGATCGTTGTTTGAAATCAGGGCAGAATAATCCCCTGATCTGTGTCACGACTGAAGGGTTGTCTAACCCCTAAGGTTGAAGAATGAAGAGCAGAGGATCACCCAACTGGACGACACTGGTAGCTGCAGCAATAAAATAAAGGCTGAAAGCTGTGGGAGACCTGGGGAGTGTCATCTGTACTCGCTATTGTTGGAATAATAGTTTTTCTTGCATCTGAACTGCGCAAACACAGAGGTCATCCCACATATGGTTCGCCCCTCAGGGGGACAAAGGACCTCAGGAGTGAGAAGAGATGAACCCGGCCACACTGAATTGAAGGGTGTTGGTGAGGTCATTATTTTAATGACCTCATCAGGGGGAATTGTGGGATTGGAGTGTTATTTTATGCCATGTTAGACCCCTAATTAAAGATTGTGAATTATTATGTAGTTTTAGTTTGCATTATTCTCCTGAATTAGAAGAAGCTGATAACTATTGCATTAGTTAAACTGATTTGCATTACATTAAACTGCTGACTTGTTGTGAATGAATGATATTGTTTTATGATGCATTATACTGCTGAGTTATAAGAAATACTGTTCGCAGAAGGTTATTGTCTAATTTGTCTGAGTAGAAGAGAACAGAGTGTGCTGGAGTTTTCTGCCCCATTTCAGCAGGAGCAGATAATCAGGGAGCCAAGGTCGTAGCTTAGGCGTTGTGTGAGAGAAAGCATGTGAATGTTTAGGCTTTTTATGATAAGGTGGAGGCACCAGAGGCTATAAAAGTTTGAGCAATGCTCCACCATTTTGAGATTTTGAGGCTGTCTGCATCAGTGTCCATCTCCCACGCGTGTGATCATTAAAATCATCGTTTGACTCAACCCGGCCAGACCAGTGTTGTTATTGTGGTGTTTCTCTTGTTTCCATCCCCAATTTTGAACTCGTAACAACAGAAACCTTATTTAAACACGAAATATTCACCGGCTTCACTTCCTGATCCAGGATTCAAAGAGGACGTTGCACTTACTCAGCTTCTTCCCATGAACGTCTTCCCTCTGCAGCTCTGCTGTCTGGACCAGGTCTGTGTAGAAACAGAGACAATCTTCTGCTTCATCAGTCCTCTGTGTCTGCAGGCTGAAGTCACATTAAACACTTCACACCAGCAAAGAGTCTGAAGCTCACAGGTTAAAGGTCAGCTGCTGCACCTTGTGTGATATTGTTTGATCAATAATTAGCCTGCAGCAGGTTTCTGCTCCAACTCCAACACACTGAACAACCCTGAGAACAAATCAGAGGATGTGGGTGTGTCTGCAAGCTTCAATAGTATTAAACACCTCACACCAGCAATGAGTCTGAAGATCGCAGGTCAAAGGTCATAGGTCAGCTGCCACACTGTATATAATATTTCAATATGTATACAACCTGACTGCGGGCGTGTGTGCAGCCATAAACAGTTTAAACATTAAACACTGAACCATAAAAGAAGCTTAAGCTGCAGCTCACAGGTCAAAGCTCAGCTGCTGCACCCAGTTATGACTTTACATAAATCATCATGTTTTCCCTCTCAGCACTTGGGCTGTTTTGACTCAGCTACACTATGGCAAATGGCCAATGGTTCCACAGCTGTTCTTGTTCACAGCATCATCCAGTTAGAGAGGAAACTGTATAATGCAATGATGATGTTCCAGCGTCATGGTGCAGTTGTTGCTCCTCCTCCACATGCTTACCTGCCACAGTTTAACTCCGCCTCTCAGACAGTCATGTCACCTGATCTGCATGTTTTGTTGTACGATGACATCGTCTTGACGTTGACGAGGAGAAAAACTAGTTTTGTCCTGCAGATGGCGATCTTGCACCGTGTTCAGAGAGCCGACACTTTGATGATGCTGCTCTACTCAACTTACTTTTATCCTGGGTTGGACTCTATATGAGCAGCTTCCACTCTGGTTTCACTCTTAAATACACTTGTTTGATTTCACTTGTAAAAGTTGGAAAATAAATATTAAATTATTTGTTGGTACATTGTTTTGAGGGTCAAATATTTTGCTTCATTTGAGGAATGAACTGTTAAGGTGGAGAAATGAATCAGGTTAAAATAGTGGTGCTTTAAATCAGTGCAGATGTATAATGTAATTTAACATGTTGATAATGGTTATAGCGGGCTGTAATGTAAATGTGGTCTGATTAAATGTGACATTAATGGTGATGCTGCATAAACCTGATAAAACAGTTCTATTAGTGGGTCTGTGTGATCAGCATCAGTGGGTGAAGGTGAGGCCTTGACTAGTAGAACGTCATGTTGGTGTATGACAACACATGAGCCAACATCAGACTCCGAGCGCTACGATGCTCAAGATCAGAAGATCCAGCGTGACATCATCGTTACCTGGCAACAGCAGCCCTCAGCCCATCTGACTTTATTGGAGGATATTTACACCAGCAACACTGTTTAGTTTGATATGACGGATTAACAACATGCTGTGATGTCCAGTTCATCTGTAATAGATACTGGATCTAATCAGTCAGCAGATATTTGATCACCTTATTTATAACTATACTAGAAACAAACACAACTGTGTTGGTGATTCATGCAAACTTGCATATCAGCCTTTTAAGGTTTTGTAGTATTGAAAACAAAGAGGTTGTGTTAGGGCTGAAAAGCCCGACTTGTTCTCCTCTGCAGGTCATCAAATGCACCACAGAAGTTTGTATTTGCAGAAGCCTGTATATGTTTGATGGCTTTATTATTCTCTGTTCAAAGACAATAAATGTGGAAAATGTCTCATGTAGTATCAGCGTCATTTAAAAATGACTGCAAACATTTAGAGAACATGTGCTGCTGTTTGTCCTACATGTCCAACACTGAACTAACCCTGAAAACGTGATGGCAGGTGGCAGATTGGAGTTCACATGAAATATCGGCTGCATGAAGACTGGAAAATATAGATGATAAAAATATGCAGCCAAACATTTGTGGACATGGATAAACTATCTGATCCAAAAAGCAGGAAGTGACACAGCTAGAAAATGAAAGTGTGTAACAGCTGAAGTCAAATGTAATGCTGAGTTGAATCTGCACTTGGATCCATCTGTGAAAGGTCCACATGTAGGGATCACATGAGTCCTGATGTTTGTCAGTCCAGCTTGAAAACTCCATCTACTGTGGGCTACAAATACTGGGCTGGTAGCTCCATAGTGCTGGAAAGAAACTATTCAATGTGCATATTTGAACGACTCATTGAACGACTGGCGACCTGTAGCCCTGACCCCCATCGTGAGCAAATGCTTCGAGAAGCTGGTCAGGGACTTCATCCGCTCTGCACTACCCGACTCACTAGACCCTCTACAGTTCGCATACCGCCACAACAGGTCCACTGATGATGCCATAGCCCTGACACTACATACTGCCCTGTCACACCTGGAGAAGAGAGACACGTATGTGAGAATGCTGTTTGTAGATTACAGCTCAGCATTCAATACCATCGTTCCCTCGAAGCTGGACAGGAAACTGCAGGATCTAGGACTGAGCAGCTCCCTCTGCAGCTGGATCCTTAGCTTCCTGTCTGACAGACGCCAAGTGGTCAGACTGGGCAGCATCACCTCATCCCCCATCACACTGAACACTGGTGCTCCACAGGGGTGTGTACTGAGCCCTTTCCTGTACTCACTCTACACCTACGACTGCACAGCCACTAACAGCTCCAACATCATTGTGAAGTTTGCGGACGACACTACAGTGGTGGGTCTTATCACCAACGGTGATGAGACGGCTTACAGGGAGGAGGTCAGCGCCCTGACCCACTGGTGTCAAGACAACCATCTCACCCTCAACGTCGCAAAGACAAAGGAGTTGATAGTGGACTTCCGGAGGTGCAGAGAAGTACACACCCCCATCACCATCAACGGCGCTGCTGTGGAGAGAGTGAGCAGCTTCCGTTTCCTTGGAGTACATCTGGCTGAGGATCTTACGTGGTCAGTACACACAAACAAAACAGTGAAGAAGGCGCAGCAGCGCCTCTTCTTTCTCAGGAGACTGAAAAGATTCGGCATGAGCCCCCGCATCCTCAGGACCTTCTATCACTGTGCCATTGAGAGCATCCTCACTGGATGCATCACCACCTGGTTTGGCAACAGCACCGCCTACAACTGCAAAGCTCTCCAGCGAGTAGTGCGGTGCTCTGAACGGATAATTGGAGGTGAGCTTCCCTCCCTCCAAGACATCTACAGGAAGCGGTGCCTGAGGAAAGCGGGGAGGATCATCAAGGACTCCAGTCACCCCAGCCATAAACTGTTCAGACTGCTTCCATCAGGAAGGAGGTTCTGCAGCATCCGGTCCCATACCAGCAGACTGAGAGACAGCTTTTTCCATCAGGCCATCAGACTGCTGAACACTTCATAGACACCTCAGCTTCACTACGGGAACTGCAACACTATGCACTCCACACTGTATATAAATGCCACTTGTTTTGCACATATTCAACTCTGTATATTTTTATATATTTTATTTATTATTATTATTATTATTTTTTTTACTATTTAACCCTTTAAGACCTACCATAGAACCAAGTCCGCCAGAGCTTATATTATATTTTTACATGCTGTGGAGCCATTTTTGGGAGCATTTCAAGTTGCTATACATCAATACAACCATTATAGCCCAGATTTTAATAATATGTTTTCATTAAGTGCATAGTAATTACATAAATTGCAAAAAAGTGCAATAAACTACAAAAAAATTGAAAATCGTTTTTGCTTTTTTAACATATATTTCTAGTTAGAGAAATTTAAGAGGCTTATCCCTCAAAACTGTAATTACAAAAAAGTTGCACAAAATAGTTTCCCACCACAGGAAATTTATTTTGAGTGTCTTCATAGTTTTATTTTTGAAATACACCAATTTTTATACACTGCAGGAAAAACGAAAATAAATATTATACTGCAAATTTGCAAAAAAGCAGCATATGCATCAAAATAAACTACTTCCAGCAGTGCAATATGAGTCCTAAGCATCCCAGAAACGACACAGAAAATCATAAAGTCAAAGATAACTTTTAAAAAGAGCAGTATAGGCCCTGAGGCCCTGATCGCAAAAAAGACTACATTTCCGCGAAAATGACGTCACTTCCGGTTTCAGGCAGGTAATGGCGGAAATCCAAAAGTTCGCGCTGACGTCTATTCCAACGTAGGAAGTGTTTTGAACAGCTGATCAGATCGGTAAAGCGTGTTTCTGGAATATTATGTTTTTGTTCCTGCAAGGGCTTTTTATGCAGTTTTTGCAAAGCTTTATGTGGAAGGAAACCGTGACCTAGGACAAGCTGATGGCATCAGATGTAAGTACAACTCCTCCGGTTTCATATGCAAAAAAAATGTTTGCGCTAGCTTACGTGGTTGCAGTGCTACTGGGATTTAAAAATAGTTACGCATAACAGAGCGTTCCCGCTCCGATCGGCTCTAAAGGGTTAATTTGTAAAATGTGTATACACACACACACACACACACACACACACACATGTAGGATAATATTTAGTATACACATCCAGAAATGCATACACTATTATATATTGTACATATATTTATTAGTTTCAGATGTAGCCATTCTTGTATTTGCTGGTTTGTGTTGTTGTGTTTGCACATCTCTGTTGCTTGTGGGGCTCGCACACAAGAATTTCACTCGCATGTGCTGTGCCAGTGTGCCTGCACATGCGATGTGACAATAAAAGTGATTTGATTTGATTTGATTTTGATATTTTAGAATCAGAGGCTCTTCTAACACAGGAGCCATGTTGAGTTTAGATTCCAGCCGACCACCGGCAGTCTGAAATGGAATGAAGCCCATTGACAGCCAGCAGGTCTAAACAGGAATGGAACGCATCCATGGATAATACACCACTTTATTTGAAGACATCTGTAGCACTGCCTCAGTTCTGGATGTTTCCACAGACTCCTCTGGCCTCTGTGCACCTAAAGAAAAGGTCAAAGGTCAGCAGCACATGTAGTTGGGATAAGCTTTCATTTACAAACAACAGTCGCACTGTGACAAAGTGGAGGAGCAGTTGCAATGCTCTCCATTTGTCCCATATGTGTTTGCCTTTTCTTGCACATTGTACACATTATTCTGTTTCTATGTATTTGCTATGATTTGCTATTTGTCAAGTAACATTGCTTCACTCACTATCCCGGGTTTGTTTGTGTAAGCGTTCTGTTGCCGGCAAATCAAAACATTCTGCAAATTAAGACAAATACTAAGTTATGTTTCTTTATATTTTATTATGTTACAGATTAAGTCATTTGTTCATACTTACTTTGTTTGTCTTTTCAGTCGTCATAAGGGTCAGGTGTGGGGAAACGCCCGCCTGGGATTTCCTCATTTTAAAGTCCTGCTGATGTCACATATGACAAGGTCAAACAAAGTGGAGGGGTTTCTTTTTCCATAGAGATGCTTCCTTTTGTTTGTGTTAAGGTTTAAAGGGATTTGTTGAATGTTTTTCCTTTCGTTAATACTGCCATTTAGTTGTGTAAATGTGCATGTTAGAAGTGTGTATAGGTTTTGTGTTTTTTGGATAATCTGTGTAGCGTTTTAGATCCCTCAGTTGAGTGAGTGGTACTGGCTGGGCAATTGGAGGGAAATTGGTGGCCCTATTTAAAGCCAGTCTCTATCAGATGCAGGAGAGAGGAGAGGTGAGCTGTGTCACCAGATCCATGTTATGGTGAGTTTTGTTAATAGAGTTTATTTGGGGAGGAAGTTTTGTTAAGTTACATTGAAGCCTGTGATTTCTAGGCTGTGATATAAAAACTAGTTCCTAATGGCACCGATTCACTCAGTAAACATGTGTTTCCTTCACCAACCTCACACACAGATCCAATAAGATCAGGAAGTGGGCAGTATAGTACAATATGTGTTATTTTGTGCTGTACTGCCCAAACTAGTGATGGGCAGATGAAGCCCCATGAAGCACTGAAGCTTTTCATCCAATTGGTTCACCCCAACGCGAAGCTTCATGAAGCTTCATTTGCTCTAGCAGGACACCTACTGGATGTAAAAATAATAGCTGGCATGAATTTGAAGAGTGTGGCATTTTGCACACAGCCTGTAAATGTCAACAACAAAAGGAGTGTGTAAAACATGTATATTGTAGTGATGGCAGTATACTGTGTATATTTATAGTGGCAGTATGGGAAATGATTATTTGGAAATGCTTGAAATGGAAATGATCATTTACTGTGAGGTGAGGTGTGGTTGGGGTGTGGACAGTGGTTGTGCTTTTGTAACGTTGAGGTATGGACAGCTACACACTGAGGCTTTGAGCCTCAGTCCTGCCTGTTCACATTTTATTCTGTAAAAACTAAATTTTCACTGCTTTTATGACCTTTTAGTGGGGAGAACATAGCTAGGATTTAATGATTTAACAAATCTTTTGAATCCTTTGTCCTCCACAATGCTAAATGGCTGTGAGTCCTCAATCACCATGCTGACCAGGTCTTCATCTATTTGAGATTGTTCTCCTGAGGAAAGACAATAAAGATAAAGCACAAATATAAATATCACACACGTAACTTATAACAGTTGTATAATATTGTTATATCATTTAGTAACATTACTGCATCCTATATTATCATTGCATTTGATGGCTCACCTGGTCTTGCTCCACGATCGGTGTCCCCCTTATTCTCATGCAAAGCTCTGTAGTGCCTAAGCATGGATGAGGTGTTGCTGTTATATCCCAGCTCCCTGGCACATAGCAAACACTTCACCTTGTACAAAAGTCAAGACAGCTCAACATAAATTGTATTGCACCATCAGTATCATGAAAATACATCTTCTGTAGAAATACCTTGTTGGGAGGAATAAGATCAAAATGTTCCCACACAGGGGAGGACATCCTCCTCTTCTTAGCTGGCTCCATTCTCTCCTGACTTTCTCTCCTCACTCTCATAAACCTCCATACGGTCTCCAAACTCTCACTAACCGCAACTCTCCATCAAACACCCACATTTTTGAATGAAGTCTGAGGGGTTTATATCGCTGTCATATCTCGCGGCAAAGTTCGAACCACTTCATGAACCAGTCACGTGGTACAGCCGGGCAGCGAGGCTTCGGACGTCATCATTTTCAGCTCCTCCCATAAATGAAGCAAGCCTCGATACGCGCTTCGCGGAAACGCCCCCTCCATTACTCGACACACGCTCCGAAGCCTCGATACAGAACGTCCCATCACTAGCCCAAACTAAAGATCTGCTGAAGTGTTGGAAATGATTCATATGTTTATTTTGGACGATACAGCAGAAGATCAGACATGAAAGTGGAGATAACACAGAAGACCTGCAGCAAAGGGTCAGAGGTCAGACTGGGCCACTGGATTCAACAATGAGCCAATGATCATCAAGTACTGACTAAAGCAGAGCCCTGACGTTCTGACATTTATCACACAGTTAGAACAAATGTCTGCTGATGACTTCATCTCATGAAACGACTGATAGATGTCAATTCATTGATTAGCTGAGCTGCTGCTGCTGATCTTCTTCATCGTGCACAGAAACATTCAGCTTGTTTCAATCAGTAAATAACTTTGAACTGTTCCCACTCAAAATGCTGTCAGAACAATGATCATTGTTACTCCCCTCGAGTCTTAATAAAGCTCAACTTGTTCTGTGTGTTTAAACTGACATTTATTTCGGACAGGAGGATTCTTCCACATCTTAACATGTAATGATGTCCAACCACAGCCGATACGATGCCGTCAGAACTAAAAGGAAATGCAAACTTAAATGAATATTCTTACTAAAGTCCTTAAGCATTATATACAACGAAACATTCCAACAAAATGATCAATAAAGTACACATTACACCTCACACTGCGGCTATTGCGCTTGAATACCACGCAACAGTCGTGCATTTACATACAACGATAATAAATAAAACATTTACCTCATTGGCCTCACTCAAAGGGAACAAACTTTCATTTTTACGTGGTGGGGAGGTCCAAAAAAAGGCACTCTTTATTTATCTTTCTGCACACGTGCAAACCTCGTGGCTCGTCTCTTAATTAGCTTGCTGAGTGTGACAGCCAAAAAATGCCCTCTTAGCCACAACACAACTTTAGAAAAGGTTCCTATCTAATTGCACAATTAGCACAAATAACACATTTAAACATATAAATCTAATCAACAAACATGAATTACTATTTATTTCTTAATATTTCAACTCAGGGGTGCTTTGATTCATTTTGGGGGTGCTTCAGCTCCCCCAAAATGAATCAAAGCACCCCCAAAGATTTCTTACTTTTTTGACAATATTTGCTGTTTGTGTGACACACTACTAAAAATATAAAAAGCATACAGTATTTGGTTGAGACGTAACATTTTAACAACAAAAGTATAGATACCCCCCCTCCCATAATGGTTTGTTCCAGCTCACCTCTCCTCTACTCTGGCTCTAGCGCCCTTTCTGCCAGAGCGATGGTGGCTGAGACGCAGCGGAGCGGAGGTGTAAGTGCCTGCAGTGCCTGCCCACTGCACCTGTATGGCCGGAGACGCAGAGACCTGCAGCCATGTCGCTGCTCTTCTGTTTAATGTAGAAGCAACAGTGTTGATCTGTGGCACAAGGACTGTTACAGATGAACCTGCATACTGGGTTTTGCTGGGTAATGTGACCAAGATACAGCCAGAGGTTGGCCATAAGATGGACTTCTCCTCTTCAGCTGCCCAAAAAAAGGCTCTTGATCAAAACATAAACAGACCATCTGTATTGACAGGTAAAAGGAGCCGTCCTCAAAACAGAAAAATCCCACCTGCTACTGTGGAGGAGTTGTCACTGCTATTGGATACTTTGCTGGAACACAGTAAAGTTGTGGGTTGTGGGAATGACCCATAATGTTTTATCTAGGGGTCTAGATTTATGCCTGTAGTGCACTGCCGTGTAAATAATTTGCATTTACTGAATATCTACTGACTGAGTCCCACTGTTCAAAAGTTGAATAAAGAAACAAACTAACTTTTGCCTCTTTTTTAATTAAAACCACCTTATAGAACATCACATCAGGTACAATGTAGAATCCATGTCATTTATAGTTTACAAATGACAAAATGTTTACACAAAATCATGAGTTTTTACATGATGTCACCCACTACTAACATTACTTTATTTACTGTATCTTTTGAAAAAATACAGCAATTTTAACAGCACAAGACTTAAGAATATTTAACAGGAGCAGGTTTCATTCTTCCCTGGTTTTACTACCACACTGTTCACCAAAACGCAGCAAACCTTCACCATCTTATCCAGAAGGGTCACCTCTTCACCCTCACATGGAAGTAGTAATCTGATTGGCATGGTGGTTTGTTTGAAGCAGGTCCCTTGTGTTGCGCTGGAACTCAGTCACGATGTGTTTCATCCATTTCATCGGCTGGTTTGCTGCAATAATGTCAAATAATTAGCAACTCTATAAATAGAAGGTAGTTCTGCAAAATCACTCAGTAGGATGTTTGTTCTAATTTGCTATGAGCTCAGAGCACATAGAAAATAAAACTAATAGGCTATAAAGAGAGATATGAACATATTTAGAACTTACCGGAATGAAAATGTCTGGAGCACCAACAGATATTTGGAGATGGAAGAGAACTGCACGTCAGCTCGTCTCACAGCTGCTATCCAGGCTGGACGCCTTCTTTTGGTAACATCGATACACGAGCTGCCTCATGTTGCTTCCAGGTTGGGAAAGAATGAAAAGATAAACCCTTTTCAAGCTTATTCTCTTGCCGGTCGTGTGATCGAACATTGCGGCCGACCACACAGCAAATACGAACCATGGCTGTTGTGTGTGCCTTCGCTCCCTTTTCACTTGCGCTAGACCCCCAAAATGGCAGATCGGGCCAAAATCCTTTCCACGCCCACCCCCGTGACATCATGCTCCAAAGCCCTATAGTATTTTTTTCATATTAATGTAATTTGTCATCTAATTGAATACAATCTATTTGTGTATGATTGTCAGTCCAAAGAGGGAGAGAGGAAAGAGAGGAACGTGAGGAGAAGCACAAGGTCAGGAAGAAGCAGGTAAGCAAACAGACAGGGAGCAGTGACAGGCACAACACAAACTGTTAAACTGACAAAGAAAGAAAAAACCTGATTTTACTCACAATCTGGAAGTTGTGTCCTCCCTATATTAAAGCTGCTGTACAGAATCTGCAAAACAAACTGGGTTGAAACATTTTTGACCCTCTTTAACAACATTCCAACATAACATGATCATTGATTGGGGAGATTAAAATTAATTATATATTTTTATGTGGTTCAGCCACAACTCTACTAAAACCTCAGCCAGTAATAGGTAGGCTAACTTTTGGACCGTCCAGTTGTCTGTATGACTGCCGCAGTACGTGCACCACATTTGCACACTATCAGAAAGCACCAAACAGCCCTGGTGGAGTGAGGAGCTGTAAAGAGAAGCAGAAGCTCTGTTTCTAAAAATGTTTTAAGCTTGTTTCAAAGATTCTGTACTGCAGCTTTAAATGTTTTCCAAAAGCACACAGACACTTATCAGTGTTTCTCACACTTTTTACAGTGTGGACCACCTGATAAAAATGTCAAGCTCTCCTAAGGACCACTATGAAAGCATGAAACTCATGAATCTTACAACACAAAATTAGTATTATTAAATTAGTAAAATTAGCATCTGCAGTAAAGATTTTTTCATACATTGTATACATTCTACCACAGGCAAAGTTGCCTCCATTTTTAGATATTTTTTTTAAATATTTTGTAATAATTTATTTGTAATAATTTATTGTGTTTCGGGAGTGTTTTTTTATGCATCTGTATTATATTATACACACACATTAAAAGTGAATCTCTGTCCAAAAAATGCACTCAGTTTACTTTTTACTCACTGTGAGCATCATTCATTATTCTCCCCCAGTAATTAAGGTTAGGATATGTATTTCTTTTATTCTAATCCATTCTTCTTTTGCAGCATTTAAATAACCTTTATCAGATTTGATGGTTTTGTTACAGACTTTTCAAAAATAGTGTTTTGCTTTTCTTTCACAAATGTTGGGATTAAATTGTGTTAAAATGTACAAAACAGTGATGTCATGTTTTGAGACGAGGACCCAGGCACAGAGAGACTTGATGGATTTAAGAATCTTATGATTTAATAAAGAAATTTGCAGACTTGCACAGAGATGGTAAAATTATGATGACTGATAACGGAGACGAAGACAACAGACGATGAGGACAGGGAGGAACAGGGGTTTAAATGCACCAAGGAGACAGTCAGAGAGAACTCGGGACAACTGGAGGCATTTAGGGATGCAAGGACTGACAGAGATGGGGAAGAAGTCTCATTGTGACGAGTAAAGTTTATCTTGCCTGGCTGGGCAGCTCTCCTGGTGCTCAGCACCCCCAAAGCTCTGATCCTAGAATCGCCCCTGTTTCAACTGCTTATTGTTTCAAACTTAACTATCTAATAAAATGAACTTAAATGCGAGAGTTGCCTATGACGGCAGCTGCAATCATTGTAGAACTCCACAAACATCACGTGTTGTTTTCCACATGTAAGATCAGCAAACATACAGAAACTTCCTGTTGCCACACACGGCCTCTAAAATCTCTTCCACGCTTTCTGTCTGAAGTCCACTCTCTGTGTCGGATCCACAGGAAACAACAAGATCTTATTAACATGGTTTTCAATGTGTCTCCTTACAAAAAGTCCAACCAATGAACAAATGTTTATATTTGTGGAGGCCGAACAAAAGCATGACACATTTCTCTGTTTCTATAAACTGGAGTCAAACACAAATATGAAGAGTTTCACTGACAGACTCCAAAATGCCCCCACAGTGGATCAAAGGGAAATCCTACAGTGTGGCCAGAGACTCTTAATGGCTCCAACATCAACACATCCACAATGTTGGATCCAGTTCTGCCTCACAGAGTTACTAAGACACACCCTCTGCCAGCATCACAACAGCTCCACCTGCTTCACCTGCCTCCTCAGCATCTGTACACCTGAAGAGAAAAGAAAGGCTCCAACAGCTCAAATCTACAAAGGATTCATGAAGTTTCATCCAACAATAACATGTTTGCCTTCCACAGTGTGCTGTTAGACACCACTGTACCTCTGCCATTTCAAAAAGAGCAGCTTGGGAACAATTTGGCTCCAAACACTTTGTGTTTAAGTTCTTTGTTTTCTTTGTGAAGCCGACAACATCTGGAGCTTTTTGACTCATAGAAACATCATTTTGTTCTTTAGATGACAGCAGATTGGGACTGAATAATCAATCACTATCAAACCAATAAAGACAAACATGCTGATTTTACAGGAACTTTGTTGGAGAAGCTGTAAAGACATGAAACTGGTAGAAATCCCAAACCAGTTGATAGTGCTGGTTATTCCAAATAAAGCTGTTTTCCATTTGAGATGAAATGACTTTCTGTCCTGATATATAATAAAGATGTTGTTGTTTTTGAGCCCCTGTATTAAAAGTAGTTTAAAGTCAGCTTGAGTTTGATGTCTTTATGTCAAAGCTGCTCATGATGTTGAGCTGCTGATGGAATAAAAACAGTGAAAAATCTGCCTCAATATAAAAGCATGTAGTCCAGACTTAAATGTCGCCTGTTGTTAGCTGAGGTCCACACACAGTGTTTGACAGTGTAAAGTGTGTGAAAGGGCTGCTGCTGGAGCTCACTAGGATGAGCAGGTGACCATGTGCCACGAGGTGGAGAGCAGCTGGCCTGGTTTGATTCTGACCCGGGCCACGCCCCCTTTCTCTCTCCCTCTGCTTTGCTGTCACTTATCTTCACTGCTCTGTCCAATAAAGCTGAAAAAGGCCCCAAATCAAAGAAATCTGCTGCAGCCTCTGAAATGTCTTCTGTTTCCTTCCAGAGGCCGACGGCTTTTTCACCGTCATACATACATGAAACTATCAAAGCTGACAATCATTTCATTCCAATAACATCTAATGGTTCATATATATAGACACAGGACTACAAGTAAATGGCTCTCAGCATCTGGCTGTGGTAACAAATGTCCCTGTTTTGTGTTCAAATTGTGTGCATGTTTTAGACGTGTGTCACATGTAGAAACACAAAAATCCCACAATGACACAAAGATTGGTTTGACACAACTGTGCAGCTGTAAGTTGTTTCTAATGATTCATTGAAGCTCTTCTAACATTCTGGAGACGATCAGTACATGAATCTGTTCAACACGACAACAATTTGACTCATGAAGCATGAGATTCTGTTTGTCATCTTGTCCAAGTCACTAGTAAGATGAAAGTGACACATAGACTAGTGGACGAATATTATTTTGGAGGACAGATGGTTGCATCATAGAGGAGAAAACAGGATGCTGATGAGGGGTCTTGAATGAGTGAGCTGATTGTTGAGTTTCTGATGTGTGAAGAAGTTTTAACATGGCACACATTTGGTTACATGAGAAGAAACTGGTTATGTGATGAGACAACAGGGTTATGTTGTGTGGTGTGAGGTGTGTGGATGAATGTTTGAGATTAATCTGGCTGATGATTTGTCTTTTGTTGCAAAGTTGAACCTGCCAGTTAGGTTTGGTATGATTTCCCCTCCTGGGATGAAGAACACGTGTCATGACTTAACAAGGCCTTTCTTTCTTTTTTCCTTTTTATTCTGTTACTTTCACAGTGCACTGAAAGTTTGTTGCTAAATCTCTGTCATTTAAAGCACATCTGAACATTTGAACAGGAAGAACTACACAACATGTTGTCGGGAACGGTTGCAAAGTGAGTTTCTCCAAAATTAAAATGGGCTCAGGAGAAAGCCACTTATTGGGACAATTAGGAAGCGAGTCCCTGTCTGAAAGGATGCAGCGGTGATCCAGTCTAAATTCTTTTTCTTTTTTTGAAATGGCGTCATATTGCTGAGGGTGGAAACGAAATGCGACGATAGATTCCACTATCAGCACTGAATGAATAAATGAATAAAAAATGAGTGAAAAAAAATGGGGAACTGACTGGACTGCTGAAAGCTGACAAGAGTTGACTGACTTAACACCACTATGCAAAGGTTAACCCCCACCCAGATGTGACAAAGGGGTGGATGTATCTCTGTGTGTGTCTTTTGTTGCAGGAGCAGGAGGAGACCAGAGGAGGAAACTTTGGGTCACATGACTGTGTGAACTCTGCAAATTTAAGCTTTTAGCTGTAAATTTTCTGTGTGTCTGTGAATTTAACAGCAGTGTGTTATTCATGATCCTGTATTACTCACAATGCAGACGTCACTGTGAGAAAGTGTGTATACACCTGCGCAGCGCTAACATTTACATTACTTTTCTAGAGCAGAGGGTTAATCATGTGATTTGATCATGTGATTTACAGCAGGACACAACTTAATAATGTTTTTCTACCACAGGATTACTGAGTTTTTGTGTGAAGGAAACTGTGTTGACAGGCTGTATGTTGGTGATGAAATTACACTGTGTTGTTGAGGAATGTGAATATTACAGTGGAGATGTGAATACAGTGTGAGAGACATCCTGTGTTGAAGCCAGTGTTACTTCTTTTACAGCAGAGTGTTAACTTTATGACCTTTTACAGCACCTCTGGAGTCTGGTGACCCAGGCCTGACCTAGGATGCTACTGCTAATGTTTCTCTAATGTGCTTGTAAAGGATTCAGCACAGACAGACAAGTGACAACTGAGCAGATGTGCAGGGTTATAGAATAGTTAAAATGGGCTCATTATCTGACCACTATTGAGCTCATAGTGATGAAATAAGTGAGCGACAAACTTAAGGAAAGTCACTGATTACAATGTGGGATGAAGTTGAGATGATCGATGATTTGGAGGAAATTATGGCACAAAAGCAGGAGTTTAATGATTTAGAATAAACCTGCAATGATACTTGTCTCTGTGATGCTGAATACTTTATTACTCTTATGAGCTACAGTTGTTTGCAAATGTGAAGTTTGTTTTAACTTACAGAGTTTTGTCTACAGGCAAGGATACAGGCTCCGGGTGGAGCTGGGAGTTGAACAATCTTAACATTTAACCACTGACTAATGTTTCTTTGACACAGGGTTACAGGTTTGGAGTGGAGCTGCTCCAAGAGAAACCCTGGAGAATTTTTCAGAGAGAATGTGCAACATTCTTGTGCATGTCTCACTGTGTGGAGTTGACACATGGCGAGAGCCGTGTGGCAAAAGAGGAGTGTCAATATTTTAACTTGCAGATGTTGTGACGTGCCCTGAGAAGGAGTGACTGAAGGAGATCATCCACAAGATGGAAGCTGAGGCCTGGAGAGAGGCTTCAGGAGGATCATAGAGGAGCAGATATCACCTTCAGCACAGCAGACATCCCACAGTGAGCTGTGCTACTGAGCTTCCAGAAGATCGTCGAGAGGAGCCTTTGAACAGCAAACAACCAGAAGGAGTGAAAGAGATTCAACGTTGACGTTGAGGAAGACAACTAGGGTGTACGATGTGCTCTGCCCTAATTCTTCAGCGGCGTTGGAACAGAAGCAGAAGGATGAAGGGAGCGTGCCAAGCTCTAATCGACGGTGCAGAGAGGAAGTTCAGCGATGGAATTGTGATTCTGTGAACAGCACAGACGCCAGGGGACTGGGAAATAGCTGACAGCACTTTTCCCAAGGATGAAGATCACCTAAAGTGTGTCACTGTGCCATGCAGACTTGATACTGCAGAGGGGCTTTTGTTTACATTTGCATCATGTGTTACACTTTTTTAATCTTTAATTTTAAATTGAAACTAACATTTAAAAACATTTGGTACAATGTGGAAAGAGGAAGAGTATTTCCAGCAGGAGCAGAAACGTCTGACTCAGCATGACGATGCTGTTGGTGGATACTGAAGAGCTCAGCCTGTCAAGACAGGATTAGGTTATCGTTTTTAAACATGTTTATTCAATTATATTCTGAGGCCAGTTATCTGGTATAATCTTTGGAAGTCTATTAAAATAAAAATAAAATCAGATGTGTGGTCTTTTGGTTGTTTTTGTTTTGTTCAATAAGCAGATGTTGGTGTTTCAGCAATGCAGTAACTTAAGTTTAAAAGGCTTGTTAGAAACTATGAAACACATCATACAGACTTGTGGACATTAGAAGACGACTAATAATCATCATGAATAAGACTAAAGGCAGGAAGGTGTCCTTTATAACTAATAATATTAATAACTAATAATATTAATGTCATAGTCTGTCTGCAGCTGAGACAATACAAACTCAAACTGTGGGGAGAAGATTCAGTCAATCAATCAATCAATCAATCAATCAATCAATCAATCAATCAATCAATCAATCAATCAATCTTTATTTATAAAGCACTTTTCATACAGAAAAAATGTAGCACAAAGTGCTTTACATAGTTAAAAGCAGCCCACCCCACCCTCCAACTCACTCCCCACACTCTCAATACACATATATCCCCCCACCCCCACCCACACACACATACACACACGCGCACACTTAAAGAGTAAAAATTGGGCTGGGCTCGCATGAGCCAAGTGAGGAAACCTTATAACAGAGAGCCGTCTGCACCGGGAGCCAGTCACAGACCGCAGCCTCCGGGCTGGGCACACAGCAGGAGGGAGGCCAAGGAGCCCCCCAACCAGGCTGAGAGGGCCCCAGAGACCCAGCAGCCACGGTCAATAACAGCCCCGGTGCAGAGAGCGCCCTCCGAGGAAACACTGGAGATATGACGCAATACGATATATACAGGGTAAAATGATAAAATAAATAAGAACAGGATACAATATAAATATAAATATAAATAGAGTAAGAAGATTAAAAAATGAATAAGAATAAAATCAAGAAATATTAGGTAAATCCTAAATTAATAATAGAATAACAGGATAAATAAACGCTAAGTAAAAGCTAAATTAAAAAGGTGGGTCTTGAGCCTGTTCTTAAAAACATGTACGTTCTCTGCGGCCCTGAGCTCCTCCGGCAGGCTGTTCCACAGACGAGGACCATACCACTGAAAAGCTGCCTCTCCGTGAGTATGTGTCCTGACTTTAGGGACAATCAAAAGGCCAGTACCAGAGGACCTCAGGGTCCGCGAGGGTTCGTATGGTAAAAGCAGATCTGAGAGATAAGAAGGCACAAGACCATTAAGACATTTAAAAACCAATAAAAGAACTTTAAAATCGATCCTGAAACACACGGGGAGCCAGTGCAGCGATTCTAAAACCGGTGTAATATGGGCCCGCCCTCTGGTCTTCGTCAGCACACGAGCTGCCGAGTTTTGCAAGAGTTGTAAAGTTGAAATATTATTCTTAGGAAGACCAGAGAGCAGGGCATTACAGTAATCAATGCGACTGGTAATAAAAGCATGCATCAGCATCTCCGTGTTGGCCCGAGAGAGAATAGGGCGGACTCTGGCTATATTTTTTAGATGATAAAATCCAATTTTGGTTACATGTTTAACATGTGGGATAAAACCAAGCTCAGAGTCAAAAATAACACCCAGGTTTTTCACTTGTAGCGAAGGACATAGTGAAAATGCCTCTAATTTAGACAAGAGTTTCTCTCTCTGAGCCTCAGGACCGACAATTAAAACTTCAGTTTTGTCCTGGTTAAGCTGTAAAAAGTTTTCTGCCATCCAAGATCTTATATCCAAGATACAGTTAAAAAGGGCATCCATTGGTCTGGTGTCATCAGGAGACACGGAGATGTACAGCTGCGTGTCATCAGCGTAACTGTGGAAGTTCACTCCATGCCTCCTGATGACACTGCCGAGAGGCAACATATACAAATTAAAAAGTACAGGGCCTAGAACCGACCCTTGAGGCACACCACATGTCATTTCATGGATCTTAGAGGAGCATGTATCCATACTCACCATAAAAGATCTGTCAGAGAGATAGGAAGTGAACCAGTTGTGTACAGCACCAGAGAGGCCCACCATGTGTTTTAGTCTGTTTAAAAGAATAGCGTGGTCTACTGTATCAAAGGCTGCGCTTAGATCCAGTAGCACCAGGACTGAGAGCTTTTGGGCATCCCAGTTACATCTAAGATCATTTAAAACCTTTAGGAGAGCAGTCTCTGTGCTGTGGTTCACCCTAAATCCAGACTGGAATATCTCCAGGATCTGTCTATCATTGAGAAAATCAGTAATCTGAGTAAAAACAAGTTTTTCTAAGACTTTACTTAAAAATGGTAAGTTGGATACAGGTCTGTAGTTATTAAAATCATTACAATCCAAATTGCTCTTCTTCAGAAGGGGCCTCACCACCGCCGTTTTAAAGGCAGCAGGGAAGACACCCAACTGAAGAGAGCAATTCATCATGTATAAAAGCTCAGCCTCAAAAAATCCATAAAGTGTTTTAAAGAGTGAAGAGGGGATTGGATCTAAAAGACATGTGGTGGGTCTCACTGTGGAGAAAACCTTCTGAAAGTTCTCAGCATTAACCAGGACAAAGCTGTCCAGTGTCTCCTCAGGTACAATCGAGCCCTCAGATGTGTTTACAATCATATCGCGATTAGATAAAATATCAGATCTGATGGCGCTGATCTTTCCCCTGAAGTGGTCTGCAAACTGCTCACAGAGCGAGTCTGTGGGGGTTCTTTTGGAGCTTTTAAAATCAGGGTTAAATAAATGATCTATGGTGGAAAAGAGGACCTTGGGATTGTTTTTGTTAATACTGATTATTTTGGCGAAGTATGAATTTCTTGACTTCCTTAATGTATTATTGTACATTTTAAGTTGCTCGGAAAATATTTGATGGTTGATATTATTTTTATTTTTCCTCCATCTCCTTTCTGCTGCCCTGCAATTTCTTTTGAGTTTTTTGACTTCTTCGTTTATATCACTTCAGTTTAAATTGACCTGGAAGCGCCACATTTTCACAGACTTCTTTATTTACAGCATTTTTTACGTGCTGTATAGATTATACAGTTAGGTCCATAAATATCTGGACAGAGAGAACTTAATTTCTGATTTTGGTTCTGTACATACACTAAAATCAATTTTAAATGAAACAACTCAGATGTGTTTGAAGTGCAGACTTTCAGGTTTAATTCAGGGGGTTGAACAAAGAGATGCAGAAAAATGTGAGGAACTAAAGCATGTTCAACACAATCCCTTCATTTCAGGGGAAATGTGGAGGAAAAATTAGAAAAATTAAATAACTTAATTAAATTAATTAAATAATAAGATTGTCAGCTGGTAACCAGCTGAAAACCAGCTCCATGCGACCGCTTATCCTGGTCCCAGTGTTAGGGTCAGTGAATCCAGTTAACAGAAAGATATCCTGGATATACTTGACTGACTTTTTATACTCAAGATTAATAATCATAATAAAAATTATAGTCTAACATCCAGAAGTCTGTACGATGTGTTTCATTATGTCTAACAAGCCTTGTACAGTTAAAGCTAACAGTTACTACATGACTGAAACACCAACATTATCTCTTTTATTAAAACATGCATATTAGGGCTGGCATCGTCACTCATGTCTAGAATCGATTCGATTCAATTTGATTCAATTTGAATCGGGGAAATTTTGCCTCAGTCAGTCAGAAATATTATAATTCAGGTCATGCATCAGTACATTTCTATATTTTTATATCTATAAAAAGAAATCTGACACTTGCGAGATTTTATCAAAGGTGTGAGCGTCACAGCAGATGCCTTTGTGTCAAAGTAGCTGAGGATCAAACAGAAAAACATGAAGGTTTTCCTGGCCTGGGATTTTATACAAATATTCTGCAGTACATCAAAAACAAAAGAAAACCATTAATGAACATATGAACATTACCTGATGCTGCTGACGTGAAGCAGAGCAAAGTTACAGAGGTTTGATTACAGACACAGCTGAGCGTTTTGCAATTTTGCATCATTTAAAAAAGTTTAAATTTGTTCAGTATTGAACGGCAGAAACGAGGCTTTGTTTTCGGAAGTAAGTAAAAAAAAAAAAAGCTGCCGACAGGCTGTAAGAACGGTAGACTTGTGCGTAACAAGCAAGCGAATAATGCAGAAAACAGGAAACTGTTCTTGAAGTACAGAGAGAGAGAGAGAGAGAGAGAGAGAGAGCTGTGCATGAAGTGTGATTTTATCCTGGTGGCAGCAAAACAATCAGAGGGAATTCATGACGATGTTTATGTGAAGCGTAGTTTGGAGCTTCTTTTGCTGCTGGTTTACTCAATATTGTTTGGAGAGACATCAAACCTGCAGCTTCAGAATCAGCGCAAAAAGGGCGTAAACACAAAGTGCGGAGCCGCCGAAACATCAGAATCAGCGAGCTGTCGGCTTTCAGCTCGTGTCCGTGCAGTCAGGTGAGAAAGTCACATCTCACTGATTCTGATGCGTCGGCGGCTCCGCGCTTTGTGTTTACGTCTTTGTGCAGAATCCGTGTTCCTGCTCTCATTTACTGTTTTAGCTGTTTGGTGGTTGTTGAAATTTTGGGAGGTTTAACCTGAGATTCTGGCGTTTTGGCCAAAATAAGCGCAGATACTGAAGGACCCGTCCCATCCTGGCAACAAACTGTTCCAACTTCTGCAATCTGGTAGAAGGTTCCGCATCATCCGGGCAAGGACAGAGAGACTCAAGAGGAGCTTCTATCCCCAAGCCATCCGGGCCCTAAACACACACACACCCGCCCTCTCACATCATCTATAATTGACTGAGACAGGACTCTCTTCCAGACACTCTAAACCAATGCACAATGTACATTCCAAATTCCTTTAATTTTAAATATGTTTATATTGTCTATCCTCTAAAATAGTCAGATGTCTATTCATATTAATGTACAGAATTCACCTGCTTGCTGCTACTACTGCACATTCACCCAATGTATATACTATATGTATATACAATGTTCTTCCTCTACCCCCCCCCCCCCCCCCCCCCCCCCCCCCCCCATTTTTGCACATGTCGAGGAGCGTGTCAGGCTACATTTCACTGTGTGTTATACTTGTATAACTACACAGCAAAATCTCCAGTGTTAAATTAACACTAGAGAGTGTCTATATGGGTCCACACCTCTGAGTGTTAAATACAACACTGTTGAGTGTTAAATTAACACTTTTGACAGTGTTATATGTTTAAAAGTAACCTAGTCAGTTTTGAAGATTAACAATGGCTAACACTGAGCAGTGCTGATTTTCTAACACTGGAATATTTCTAACATTTTGAGTTATTTTCCAGTGTTAGAAAATCAGCACTGGTTTCAGTTACTGCTGTTGATATGTTAAGAGTAAGAATAAGTTCAGATTCTCTTAAAGATAACAACACTAATATGTTAACAATTGTTGGACTTGTGGAGGTATTTTGAGAACCCTTATAAACATCTGAAGGAAAAATATTCTTTAATCATAGATGCAGACTCATGGAAAAAAATATTGATTAATCATTTTATTTGATTTTGTAGAGTTAGAACAAACAGATTGGATTCTCAAAATCAGTCAGTTTCTTGGGGTCTGAAGCAACAACAGAACAGGGCTCTGAATTTTTGGAAGAAGCCCTTTTTTTTCTTCTTTTTCTCCTTGATTTTAATGTTGTCAGACTTCTCTGAATTATTAGTAAAAGAGACAACTGGCTCAGACATGGATAGACATACAGAAGGGAGTTCCTCACTAGGAAGATCATCAGACGTTGCCAGACTTTCAGAAGCAGGCTCTTTAGTAGGAAGAACATCAGCCTTTGATGAACTTTCAATGAGAGGTTCTTTAGTAGGATGAACATCTGACTTTGGCAGACTTCCACGAGCGGGTTCTCCAGTGGGAAGAATATCAGCCATTGTTGAACTTTCAAAAAGAGGTTCGGAAGTAGGAAGAACATCTGACTTCAGAACACTTTCCCAAGCAGGTTCTTGAGGTTCTTTAGGAGGAACAACATCTAGCTTCAGGCAGATTTTTACAAGCAGGCTCTTTAGTCGGAAGAACATCAGCCTTTGTTGAACTTTCAAAAGGAGGTTCGGAAGTAAGAAGAACATCTGACTTCAGAACACGTTCAGGAGCAGGTTCGTGTGGTTCTTTAGTAGGAAGAACACCTGACTTCAGAACACTTTCACAAGCAGGTTCTTGTGGTTCTTTAGTAGGGAGAATATCTGACTTCAGAACACGTTCACGATCAGGTCCTTTTGGTTCTTTAGTAGGGAGAATATCTGACTTCAGAACATGTTCACGATCAGGTCCTTTTGGTTCTTTAGTAGGAACAACATCTGACATCAGCAGATTTTCATGAGCTGATTCTTTAGCTGGAAGAACATCAGCCTTTGTTGAACTTTTAGAAGGAGGTTTGTGAGTGGAAAAAATATCAGCAATTCGTGAACTTTCAACTGGAGGTTGGGAAGTGGGAAGAACATCTGACTTCAGCAGACCTTCAGGATGAGGTTCTTTAGTTGGAAGAACATCAGACACTACTGGACTTTCACAAGGGGGCTGGAAGATCTGGCATATGCTCGTCTTTGCTACATCAGAAATTGCCCTGAGTAGTCCTGGTGCAAAGTTTGCAATGTGGCTCAGCAGAATCTTTTCTGAATATTTCTCTCTGACTTCAGACAGGATACTTTGCACCATGTCATCTCTGATGGACCTTGAGAAGATGGTCTGGTTTTCCATTGTTAGGAGAGATTTGGACACTCGATCCAAAGTGGCCTTTGTCACACTGGTGGAGAGGATGCTCAATTTTTGGGAGGACATGTTCAGTAGGGGGTAAGAAGGAAGCTTCCAGAAGCCATGCAGGACACGGGGAACCACCTCTATCACCACGTCTGTTGCAGTGAACAGTTTGGAGGTTTGTGCGTCCTGCTGCCTCTCTTTAAGGAGGTCAATGTACTTCCTGACATTGCTGAGGAGCTTAGGTGTTCTGCAGAATAAAGTTATAAGAATGATCTTTTACACCTATTTAAAAAAATAACAGAAATTTTGAAATACTGTAGCTGGACTGTTAATGATTTTATGTCAGAGGTGACTCACTGAAATTTAGGAGGTATGGCCTCTGGAAATTCCAGCAGCATCCGGGCTTGAAACTCGATGTCCCTCATTTTATTTATTGTGTTCACTGCCCACACCTGAAACAGAAAGCATGTTTACATTGCAGTTTTGTTGAGAGGTTATGTGATTGTAGTAAAAAAAAAAAAAAAAAAGATCTCCAAATGACTAAAACTCTTGTGAGTTTTCTAGTCTTACCAGTTTCAGAAGAGGTTTGGCTTCTGTTTCTTCCAAACCCTCCAATTCAAACTCCCAAAGTCTTCAAAAGAAAACAAAAGAGAGGTTTTCTCTCAGCATTTACACTTCAGCACAAACCGTTTCAGGTGTGAGGTGGATGGTCTGTAGGTGTCACAGTAACTCACTGCTCTCTGACTGTCTCTTTGCTCCTCTCCACCAAAAGATCTCCCATATCTTCTGCAGTGAGGCTTGATGGTATTTGGTTTTCCTTCTGAAGTCTGAGGAATTCCGTCATCATTGCAATCTAAAAATAAAAGGAGACATTTAATCAGCATCACTCCCAGGTCTTCAGAAATCACCTGACATTTTATCTCAGTTTTGGTTTGGATGGATCTGGGTCTTACCTGAGCCCTGTAACCTGGTAGATACCAGCAGATCTCCACAGCTGTGTTATATATGGGTGTGTTGAACAGCACCTGTCAAAGAAATAAGAAATTATTCATTGTAACTTAAATTGATTCTCAGTTTGTCAGCTTTTTAAAACTACATCAAATTCTTCAAAAATGCAGTAAAAACAAAAAGTGTCACATACCCTGATGGGTTTGTAGATCCCTTTACTGGCTTCCATTAAAACGCTGCTGTTCTATCACAGTTGGGGAAGAGAAACTTTCCAAAACTCTTCAAAACTTGTGTAAGATCAAATGTAGATATGAAAATACTCCTGACTTGATGGTTTTTCTTGCACAGATGAGCTCTTTTTCAAGTCTGATGCAGATTTTAAAATGCACAATTCTAAAACAGTCACCATGGAAACATTTGATCCCTGCTTTATGTCATTAAATTAAAAGAAAACACTCTATTTTACACTACATTACACTATATGTTGTTCATTATATAAGTAAATAAGGGTAGGCTACAGCCGTCCTTAGGTCACTCCTGTGAAAAGATGCATACAAACTGGTGAATCAGAAAAGAAAGAAAGCCAACCTGCAGCATTATGTCCTTTTATGTTATTTCAATTCAATTCAGTTTTATTGATACAGCACCAAATCACAACAACAGTCGGCTCAAGGTGCTTTACTTTGTAAGGTAGACTCTAAAATAATATACACAAGGAGAAAAACCCAACAATCATATGACCCCCTATGAGCAAGCACTTTGGCGACAGTGGAAAAAAACTCCCTTTTAACAGGGAGGAAGCGCCGGCAGTAACAGGCTCAGTGAGGGGCGGCCATCTGCCAGGAGTGGTTGGGGTGAGAGAACGAAGATGGGACAAGAGGCATGCTGTGGAAGAGAGACAGAGATTAATAACAAGTGTGATTCAATGCAGAGAGGTCTATTAACACATAGTGAGGGAGAAAGGTGACTGAAGAAGAAATACTCAATGCATCATGGGAATCCCCAGCAGCCTACACCCATTGCAGCATAACTAAGGGAGGATTCAGGGTCACCTGATCCAGCTCTAACTATATGCTTTAGCAAAAATTAAAGTTTGAACCCTTATCTTAAAAGTAGAGATAGTGTCTGTCTCTCAAATCCAAGTCTGGAAGCTGGTTCCATAGAAGAGGGGAGAAACCAGTTGGCCTGCAGTGTGAGAGGGCAACACGTTCTCACTCCCAACTCGTCAAACGTGTGACGCATGGTCAGGCTCACTCAGCTTCACTTATGGACGCGCAGGGTACCCCCCTCGCGTCGGGAATTGACGTGAAGGGTCCTCCGATTGAAGAGATTGCCGCGGAAGTGCCTGTTGTCGGTATATTTAGACATTTTCCAAATCACATTGTAGTGACGTATACAGAACACAATAAATTATATAATATAAACAACTACCTGAAAAACAGGTAGAACGATACTTTTGTATCGTTTATTGCATTTACGGAGGGAGTGATGTATGCTGGGTAATGGCACAGCTAGCTACTGGGTGACTTTATTCACCCGCTTCGGCTGTTATCAGTCCATACAATGGGCGTTATCAGCACAAATCAGTCCCATAGATATGGGCCATCTCCTGCTAGATTGTTCAGAAGGTTGTTCTCATCCATCCAGATGGAGGATCACTAACAGGAGCGTGGAAGACTCCAGAATCCACTCTGGCTGGAATCCGGTGGATATGCAGTGTGTACAGGTAAGACCGTTTAAACGGACAGCATTTATAGAATGACTATTAAAAGTCAGCGAGTGTCAGTAATGTTAATGTGGTTATGTTAGTAATACACCGAGTGCTAATATAACAGCTTTAAGATGCATTTGTAGATATTATTACGTGTTTTACCGTCTTTATGGTGCTAGCTTAAAGTTACGGTGTAAACGTTAGCTTATATTGGAGTAAAGCTGTTACTGGTTAAACGATGTTAGCACAGAAATATTAGCTTCTGTCATGACTGATGAAGTTACTAGTTAATAAAGTTTTCAGTAAAGCGTTTAATCGCAGCCACAGACTGACAGCAAATATCTCGATTAGCTTCAGTGCATCTGTGATAAATATGAGCAAGTTTCAGTGCTTCGTTTAAACTGTATGATACTTATACTGACCCAGGGTCAGTGTAAAATACAATCCCAGCTGTGTGAACAAAGCCTGGCTCCTTTAATCCTGCATGACAAACCTCAGGATGCAGGTTATTATTACTCTTTCCTGCTGGCACACCTGTCACACCTGAGAGTCAGCTAGAAACGTACAGTGACGTGGACATCATGCAAAGACTGCCAGACTCTGTAAACTTTAAACGGTACCTCTGTGTCTCTGTGTGCTGAACATCTAGGATTGAGTCAGGCTGCATTGACTGTGGGACTTTAATGTGTTAAAAGTAGGTTCAAGACGGCTCAGAAACATTTAAAGATTAAAATTTAGCATTATGGCTGCTGGTGGTTTGTAAAGCCTCTACTCAGCTGTATTTTTGTTACTAATTTATGTTTGTTGTTGTTTAACACAGATTTCAGAAGAGCAAATATGCTTAATAGTTTAACTAGATTTCATTTGTCAGTGTGGGACTGCTGAGTCACCTGAAGAACTCATTTCATTCATTCTCCACATGATGTTCATTTACAGAAATGTTTCACAGGAACTGCTTTTTCCCAAAGGGTGAACTAGTGTGTTTCCATAGATTACCTCTGTATGAATGTACTTCTTAAATGAAGGCAAGTGTTTGTCCTTTTTTGTTCCTCAGGTACAGTACGTGATATCAAGGGCAGGCGGTCAACACTGGGGGAAGACAAGAAGCAGACGTACTTCCAAGAGGGAGCTGCAGTGAGGTCAGAGGTCAGAATCTGAAACAGCTCAGGTTTATATTTTAGAGGTTATAAAAAATCAAAATGTATTCATAAAGAAACCTTTAAATAATAGTCATAATTATGATTATTATAAGAAATATCAAACATTTAAGTGGATTTTCTGTTACACATATTGTGTTAGCCCTGCAATAACTGGCAGCCTGTCTTTGTCCTGTATCAGCTGGGATAGGCTTCATCCTCCCGCAACCCTGAATTGGATACATTGTATTCCAATTATGTAATCTGATCATTTACAAACTCAAGGTATCTAATCAAAATGTAAGTAATAATTATAAAATGGGAAAGCAGAAATAAGTGTGACATGAATGTAAATGTGTGAGCTGACATAGAGGACAGCTACATGCAGTCTGAAAAACCTTTGTTGTCAAGTTTGCAGGTCTATCAGCACGAGACATTCTTACATAGAAGAGACGTTAAAGTCTCTGACTCAGTGAAGCATTATTGGTCCCGTCTGTTTGGATAAATATAGTAAGCTGATGTATGTCCATTTATTGACACATTTTCTTAAGTGCTTATCCAGCTCAGGATCACAGTGGAGCTGCAGCTGGATATGTTCACTAAATAAACCTTACAAAAGTTAACAATAAACCTGCATCTCTGTTCGTTGTTGTCCACAGGATGAGAAAATCAAACTGGAACACTGTGGAACATGTTAATAAATGTTTGTGTGTTTATGCCTGTGTCTTTCACAGGAGGCGCTGGAAGGTTTCCCTAATAGTTCCTGGTGAATCAAAGCAGAACCATAAAGGTTGCTGGACTGCATGATGGCCTTACCCCTGAGCCGTCATCCTGTTAAAGGAGGAACCAGTGAGAAGCTGTTTTCAAAGTAGCTGAGCAGATTTCATCTCAAGTAAGCGATTAACTGTTTGTTCGTCTGTTCTGCCACTTAAAGAGCATTTAAGGACGTCTTTCGAGTGTCCAGTTGAATTAATTCTACTGGCTCTCATGGTCATTTGTGATTATGGACATATTTTTCATGTTCATCCAGCTATTTAGTAAATTCTATCTATTTAGTAATATCCGTCAGCTATAAAATGTAATATAAATATAAAAATATCTAAATATCTCCTGTCCTTTATGTTTTAATGATGTAAGTCTGTTATCGTGTTACATTAGCATTCCTCACATATCAATGAGATGCTGTACAGTACAATCCTACTGACACAGCAGAGGGATAACGACGGCTATTCAACATCGTTACACGACACATTCGAGCTGCATGACACAGACAAAGTGACTAAATCATCTTTTTGTGGTTTATTGTCTTTAAAGCAGCAGACAAAGCCGATGGCAGAAGATGTCAGAGAAGAACTTCAGGCCGTGTACTGAAAAGGTATTTTTTTCTTGTTATCAAAGACATTTGGAGTGGCAGCTTCTACAACTGGTTGTGCTGAAGTAAAGCTTACAGTCTAAGAAATCACAGTGTTGATATTCAGCACAAAGAGAAAAGCTCACTTGTTTGAATTTATTTACAATCATAGTTTTATAAATTCTGACTGTAAACAGCTTTTAAGTGTGTTAGACTAACCCTAACCCTAAGTCACGGAAAGGACCAGAAAACTTAACAAAGAACCAATTTTAAATTGTATCTGTACACATTTACTTGCAGCCTATTGCAAAAAAACAAAACCCCACATCATTTGTTCTCACTTCTTTAGTTGAAGAATGCAGTTAATAACACCGTTAACACAGACTGACCTGGCAAAACACGAAAAAATAAGGGGGTGGTTCAAGACTTTTGCTCGGTACTGTATGAGAAATGGAAATGTGCACTTCACAATGTATCGCTGCACTTCGGCAGTACTGTGAAGATTGTTTTTTCCTTCCCGATGCATGTGAAAGGTTAAGACTTACATCTCCAAATGTACTGGAACTGATTTGAACCAGAGGACTCAGCCACACTGTTACTATGTACTGCATAAACACGTTTACCGATGAAGCTAAATCAGACGCTGTCCTGACTGTGTGGCTAAATTTTGTGCTGAAAGCATCAAATCAATTGAATATGATTAACTTGCTATGAGAGGTTTTTACTCCAAGTGTGACTTTTTCTGGGTTCATACACCTTTCAGGGTCAAATTCAAGCACTTTGTGAGCACGTTTAATGTCCATTTTCAACATTTTCCAGCACATTACCATAAAAAGGATGCATATTTCACTTCGCATCACCCGAGTAAGACCACGTGAAAGGCCAAATTAATAAGTCTTCTCATCAGATATTGATGCTTCTTTCTTATGTGACACAAAAAACAGGAGGAGACAGATCTTTGCTTGTGTTGTTTTTTAAGTTCATTCATTCAAAACTAACTGTAAGACGCTTAACTACATTGCAGTCTGTGTTATTGTTGTAGACCTAATTATCACCTTTAAAGTGTTTGTGCTAATAACATCATGTAGAGTAAGACAGGCATAGAGAACAGCACTGACTGGGAGAGGCTTTGAACAGATGACATACTCAGATCAATTCAACACTTTAGACTTTAAAAATGCACAAGCGTCTTTCAAAAACCCATTTATTTAATCTATCATCATTGATATTATTATATACAGTTATAATGTACTGTTCGTCTCCCTTAAATAAACAGGCAGCCTTAAAGTGTGAAATAGTCACTTGTCTACTGTCTCAGTGGCTGATAGTGCCCCACAGGCCTCAATGTGAGCTTGAAGCCATTATGTTTCAATTGTTTAATGATAAACAGATTTTGAATGAAAGCGAGGAAACTTCGGTAGCACAAAAAAGTGCCTATTCTTTGTTCCCATACGGTTCAGTCATATTACCGTCATTTCCCCCTAAGGTGTTCCCAAAGACACCAGGTTAATACTTGAAAAGGCTGCAGCGATACACAAAAATATCATCAATATTCTGTTTACTTGGTGACAACGTCGCTTTTAGCCTTCAATCAGAAAGCCTGACGTTGGCTAGTTAAGCATCGGGCTAACGTTTAACGCTTTCACTTGAGGGAGGTAACTCGTATTACTGCTACTGCTGTGTAATCTTGGTTCAATTCTCAGCATATTCTACAAGTTACCCTGCAATAACTAACTGTTAGAATAGCGGCACCGTATTGTATCGCACTGAGTGCACTTCAATCCTTTATCCCGCGAGTTTGCTAGCTAGCAAAATAATAACACCAATTTTAAACAAATAACGTGTGTAACGTACACACTCGAGAAAATTATTTACTAGTACTTACGCAACTCCCCCGTTGTGAAAACGTACAAATCCTTCTTGTATTTTTCGTTTTCCAGCAAACACTCATTAAAACGGCCTCCAGGCACATTAGCGCACTCACCCCCGACTGATCAGGGAGGGGGTGGGGGGTCACACATTGAAACAGACTAACGTGCAGAGGTACAGCCCAGGCAGAGAAATGTTGCTTTTAGACTTTGCGACTCGTTTTATTTCTCTATCTGATAAGAAAACTATTCAATCAGATAGTTATTTGTGGTGAATGAAATACGGTTACAGTTTCAAGAAGTTTTAAGCACCAAATCCGAAATCCAAGCACTGCAATATTAAAATCCAATTCAATTTCTTGTTTGCTCCGAAATCTACGACATGACTATATACAGAAAAGCTTGACATGGTATGCAAAAAAACCCCGAAGACAATACAAATACAAATACATGAACAAAAAATGTTTTAACTGTCAGTTATGTCATTTTAAAATTTTCCAAAACTAACATTTTCTTTGATTGACTGATATTAAATTGATTAGGGTCAAGTCTAGTGTGAACAATATTACACAAGCAAGCACGTGTGCGCATGCGCACATATTAGAATCCCTTCGATCGCTTCTCATATGTGCGCATGCGCACATATTACAATCCCTTCGATCGCTTCTCATATGTGCGCATGCGCACATATTAGAATCGCTTCGATCGCTTGTGACGTGGTAACTTTGCTTTGATCCTTTCTGACGTCATAACTTTGCTTTGATCCCAAAACCCATAAATAGGAGCGCTCACCTGTTACTTTATGCTTAATGGACGTTGACCTGCAGCAACTAAAACCCTTTCGAGAAGTTTTGAGAGCAATTTACGAGAGAAACCAAAACAAGTTCAGTTTTGTTTCTCACCAATCCACAGCGCAAACAGACACATTACACCATGTCAGCCAACCCATCCTTCGGCTCAGATGAGCTTGGAATATCTAAAGGGACCATTTTGGGAGATCACCACATGGTGGAGGCTTTCCTTGGAGAAGGAAGCTTTGGTGTTGTAACGAAATGTTGCGATACAAAAAAGAACCAAACTGTTGCTATTAAAGTCAACAAAAGCAACCCTGAAATTCTGCTCCAGGCAAAACTGGAAATTTTCATCCTGGAGCAGCTACGACGCTTGGATCCAGACAGGTGCAACATTGTCGAATGGAACGGCTATTTCCTCGATGGAGAGCGCATTTGCTTGAATTTCGAACTCCTCGACCAAAGCCTGTCAGACTACATAGGGGACCGGAATAACCAAGGTCTCCCAATGAGAGAAATCAGGCCAATTTTGCATCAGCTCGCAAATGCTCTATTCCACCTGGGTTCTGTGGGAATAGTGCATGCTGACCTCAAACCTGTCAACATCATGGTTGTGAACCGCAGTGAGTCTCAAGTCAGAGTCAAACTTATAGACTTTGGCATCGCATGTAACACCTCTGCAGTGATTCCTGGTGACTGTGTGGGGACAATTGGTTATTGTGCACCTGAGATTATGCTTGGCACTCCATATGATGAAGCAATTGACATGTGGTCTCTGGGGCTGGTAGCTGTGGAGCTTGCTACAGGGGTGCCTCTCTATCCTGGGGAAGACGATTATGACGTTTTGAAATTCATAATTGAAACTCAGGGTCAGCTAGCAGATCATCTCCTAGAGTCTGGCTTGTACACTGACAGCTATTTCATCGAGGATAACCACAACGAACAGCGCTGGACATTTAAGACCCCAGAACAATTTCAATACGAGACAGATTATCGATCCAAGGAAACTCGATCGATAAAACTTAAGTGTCTCGATGACCTCGAACAACTGCTGAAAGTTAGGCGAGGACCGGAAAATGGCCAAACATTATTTGTGTCACGGAGGAGCAGGGAGGACTCGGCGCAGACTGAAGTCTCAGAAAAACAGGTTTATTTACACACTCCAGGTGCACTATATACAGGTGAGGGAGAAGGGGGCCAGGGTTCCCAGGGGTGCAGAGCGGGGTCGGGAAAAGCGTCCAGAGTCTCCAAACCAAAACACGAGAAATCTGCATACAGAGAACAAGGGTTAGCACGGAACTTTTACGGACAGAGCTCAAAACTGGCTGAGGCTAAAGTAGCACTGACGAGCGTTATTCAATAGTCCAGCGGCGAGGTGCTCTCAGTCACTGCCTTAAGTAGCGGGAGCAAACAGGGTGAGGAGCCACAGGTGATTGCCTACAGGTGGTGGAGGCCGGGAGCTCACAATGAGCTCCGCCCAGGCAGCGAGCAGAGAGAGAGGAGAGAGAGAAAAGACAAAACATAACATGTAGCCACACAGGGCCAGCCGAGCAGGCACGGGGACCGTGACAATTTGTAAGGCTAATCAAAGAAATGTTGGCCTTGGATGCAAATCAGCGCATAACACCCTCGGAGGTTCTGAAGCATCCCTTTTTCGACCCTGGCCTCTCAAGGAGAACCCCCTGCACTGACATGAATAGTACAGGGGGAGAACTCCTTGTGCTCTCTCAGCAGCCTTCAAGCTGGAAAAGTCATGGATCGCAAAAATTCAGCTGCAGTTTCCAAAACTCAGTTGAATTTCCTCAAAAAAGAGACATCAACACCTCAGCCAACCCATCTGCCTCTGAAGATGATCTTCAAATAACGGAAGGGACCATTTTAGGAGATCACCACGTGGTAGAGGCCTTCCTTGGAGAAGGAGGCTTTGGTTTGGTAACCAGATGTCGCGATACTAAAAACAACAAAACGGTTGCTATTAAAGTCAACAAGAGCGACCCTGAAATTCTGCTCCAGGCAAAACTGGAAATTTTCATCCTGGAGCAGCTACGACGCTTGGATCCAGACAGGTGCAACATTGTCGAATGGAACGGCTATTTCTTCGATGGAGAGCGCATTTGCTTGAATTTCGAACTCCTCGACCAAAGCCTGTGGGACTACATTGGGGACCGGAATAACCGAGGTCTCCCAATGAGAGAACTCAGGCCAAGTTTGCATCAGCTCGCAAATGCTCTGTTCCACCTGGGTTCTGTGGGAATAGTGCATGCTGACCTCAAACCTGGAAACATCATGGTTGTGAACCGCAGTGAGTCTCCCGTCAAAGTCAAACTCATAGACTTTGGCCTCGCATGTCCTGCTTCTGCAGTGATTCCTGGTGACCGTGTGGGGACAATTGGTTATTGTGCACCTGAGGTTATGCTTGGCATTCCATACGACGAAGCAATCGACATGTGGTCTCTGGGGCTGGTAGCTGTGGAGCTTGCTACAGGGGTGCCTCTCTATCCTGGGGAAGACGATTATGATGTTTTGAAATTCATAATTGAAACCCAGGGTCAGCTACCAGATCATCTCCTAGAGTCTGGCTTGTACACTGACTGCTATTTCATCGAGGATAACTACAACAAACAGCGCTGGACATTTAAGACCCAAGAACAATTTCAATACGAGACAGATTATCGATTCAAGGAAACTCGATCGATAAAACTTAAGCGTCTCGATGACCTCGAACAACTGCTGAAGGTTAGGCGAGGACCGGAAAATGGCCAATCATTATTTGTAAGGCTAATCAAAGAAATGTTGGCCTTGGATGCAAATCAGCGCATAACACCCTCGGAGGTTCTGAAGCATCCCTTTTTCGACCCTGGCCTCTCAAGGAGAACCCCCTGCACTGACATGAATAGTACAGGGGGACAAAACCTTGTGCTCTCTCAGCAGCAATCATCGTTTGGGTGGCCAGAATTCTAGGGGAGCTAGAAATTCTTGTGGAAAAAAAGCCCAAAACAATAACATCAACAAAAACAACCAATGAATGTGGTCTTAAACTTGGGCACAATTTGGCTTGAAATCCATCAACTAATCTCTCAATATTCAAAGCGGAGCAGCAGACAACTTACCATCACATCAGTCCTTCAATCAGACCTACAACAAAGGTCTTACGTCTCTCACCCCAACCGGTCGCAGCAGATGGCCGCCCCGACCTGAGCCTGGTTCTGCCGGAGGTTTCTTCCTGTAAAAAGGGAGTTTTTCCTTCCCACTGTTGCCAAAGTGCTTGTTCATAGGGGGTCATATGATTGTTGGGTTCTCTGTATGTATTATTGTAGGGTCTACCTTACAATAATACATACAGCCTTGAAGTGACTGGTGATGTGATTTGCTGCTGAATGAATTGGGAACTAATTGGAAATCTGGATATTAATTAAATAAACCTGCTTTGAGCATCAATTAATTGTTGTTTGAAATTCTTTATAAATATATAAATATAGTGCCACTCTTCTACTGTTTAAATTGCAACTGTTTAAAACTGACTAATTTATTCATACACTTGAGCATAAACACACGCACAGTAAATGGCCTGTATTTGTACAGCGCTTTACTTAGTCCCCAAGGACCCCAAAGAGCTTTACACTACATTCAGTCATTCACACATTCACACACACATTCACACACTGGTAATGGCAAGCTACATTGTAGCCACAGCTGCCCTGGGGCACACTGACAGAACATTGCAGAACCTTCAGCACCTCGTATGAAAAATATTTGACTGTGTGTATGCTTTTAGCACTGTTTGGATTTGAGAAAATCTAAAATAAATCGAAATTTGCTTTTAGAAGTTGTTTTATAAAGTTCAGTGGTATATTATGCATACAATAGGACATCTATTTAGATTTACATCTTCCACAGAAAAAACTGCACATTACTGAAACTTAGTATACTGGACTTTGTTGTTGTCCCACACAGGTTCAATTTCGAGTGGTAGATGGCTCAGTGCTCAGTCAACCAAGATTTTATGATAGTGGGCACAATGAGATAGATAAGCTGCTTGTAAACAGTACTTTTATTCTCTCTTTTTCCATTTGGATAAGAAAGAAAGAACCAGGAAACAAAGGCAAACAAATAATCTGTGCCTTTATCCCAGATTCACATTATAGGAACAGCTGCTCAATGACCACTGTAGTCTTTGCTTACTGCACTTTTATCTAGATCTATGCAAAGTGATCCACTACACCTACTTTTACAGTTAAATCATTTTATGAGCAATGATGCCATTGTAATCTGAGTTTCTACTCAAATACAATCAGTAAAGAAAAACACAGTCTGTGACGTTTGTTTTGAAGGAAAAGGTATTCCCTGCAAATGTTTATCTGTGTGAGACTATTCAGAAAACAGTAATTTTGTTTTATAGGTGAGACACTTGGCCTCTTTTTTCCTTGTTCTACGTTTGTCTTTTGTCCGATTACTCTGGAACACAAGATGGAAAACTGATATTCTCATGTTAAAAATATAGAAAAAAGATTTTATCACCCATAAATGTTAACTTCTCATGCCTCTAAGCACAAGCAGAAGTGCCCTCTGCAGTTTGTGTGTGGAAGTGCAAAAGCTTACAGCACCTGGTATTCCCAGGCAGTCTCCCATCCAAGTACTGACCAGGCCCGACCCTGCTTAGCTTCCGAGATCAGACGAGATCGGGCGTGTTCAGGGTGGTATGGCCGTAAGCGATGGAAGAGCTGTGAAAAAGACCTTTTATTGGTGCCAAAATGTCACACAGTTTGATATATATTATTGTGCTAAACTTCATATGTTACAGCGACAACATGCAAACCTTCGTTATTAACTGCAGCTTCAAATTGAGCTCCAAAAATGCTTTTCCCGCAGTAACATCACGATAAGAAGACATGTTCGTTGATTACAGCACAGTGTTAAAGTGACAGAGAGAAAACAGTGTGTTGGGTCGATTTGGAAGTCCAACATTTTTGTCGTTTGGACATTTTAACTTAAATATAGAAAACAAAAACGTAAGCGTGTATGTGTCATTACAGCATGTATAAAAACGCCGTTTCTGAACTGACCTTTCGCTTACGACCATACCACCCTGAACACCCCCGATCTCGTTTGATCTCGGAAGCTAAGCAGGGTTGGGCCTGGTCAGTACTTGGATGGGAGACCGCCTGGGAATACCAGGTGCTGTAAGCTTTTGCACTTCCACACACAAACTGCAGAGGGTCCCGCTGCTCACTCAGTGGAGGCAGCTTGAGGAAAAGCTTCATGACAACGCTCCTCATTGCATTTCGCTTTTGTGCAAAACAAAACAAAAGAACAATAGGGAAGAAATATTTACGAAATACACAAACTTATTTATTCTGTAAATGTAGGAAATGTCTACGGCTAGTCCGTCTGGGCTCAGTAGTGAGGAACTTGTTAACCTTGTAGCGTGCAGCGGGCACAGTGTCAACCTGACACTCATGTGCAACGAGTTTTAACTCTTATCGGCTGCCGACTGCGGCCCCGAAGAATACTGAATAAATGCGCATCAGTGTGCTACCCTGAGCAGGGAACACGATATCATGGAGTTTCTAACATGGAGCAAGGTGAAGGTGACGCGACTATGCAGGACCGCCCCTGCTTAGCTTCAGAGATCCGATGAGAACAGGCTGGTATGGCCGTAAGTGAGAGGCTTCCTTGACAACGGGGTTCATGTAGATACTGTAACCCATTTATTGGGATTTAAAAAACAATTTAGAGTGAAGGATATTGATTAGTTTCTACTTTTATTTTTAATAGCTGCACATGACAGCACAGTTATAATGCATACTTAATGCTGCAATATTCACGTCATAAACAATTGTGAGTGTTTGCACAAAAACATCTACAGGTGCTCTGTGCATGTACAGTGATATTGATGTAACGCTTGAAGAATTTGACATTACTACATGAGTGGAAGAGCTCTTTGGGCAAGAGACTCACTAACCATCCTATTCGAAAACGAGCTTAAAGAGTGCCTCAGATCCGTTTCAATATTTAAACTGTCATTTGTGTGTTGAAATGCAAAAGCTTACGGCACCTGGTATTCCCAGGCAGTCTCCCATCCAAGTACTGACCAGGCCCGACCCAGCTTGGCTTCCGAGATCAGACGAGATCGGGCGCGTTCAGGGTGGTGTGGCACGAAACGAAACGGAAACATTCCAATTAAAGCAATGACGGAGGGTGACGGTGTTATATCTGCTATGACATCATATTGATATTACTAGGTTAAACCAATGTTAAAGGAGAAAGTGTGAATGAATAAGAAAAGAGTGTAGCGGGTTCTTATCTGGAGTGCAGTCAATATAACCACGGTGTGGTGCCGGGGTCGCGGTAGAGCTGTCCGTCCACGTAGAGCCGGTCCACGGCGATGACAGCACGGGAGCCTTTCTGGATAAAGCTGCGTCGAACTGGGAACAGGACCTTGCGTCGTTCCAGGATCTCTTTGGGGAACTGGTCGTTCACGCTGAAGTCCGTTCCTTTCAGCTCTCTGCCGCGACTCTTCACCTGTTCCTTCTGTTTGAATTGACCGAATTTGGCCACAATAGGCCGTGGTCTCCCGGTCCGCGACCGCACGCCCCCCAAGCGATGCACTTTATCGAAATCGATGTTCTTTACGGTGTCCTCCGGCAGCTTCAGGTGGATTTTAATGAAGCTTTTCACCGTTGCCTCTGTGTCCTCTCCGGCAGATTCTGGAATACCAGAAAACACAAGATTATCTCTCATGCTACGGGCTTGTAAATCGATAACGGATTCTTTTACTTTTTTATTTTCAATGTTTAGCTGGGTCACGTTATCGGTGAGAGATTTGACCGACTCCCGTAGCGTGGCATTTTCAGCGGCAAGCGTTTCCACCTGCTGCTGGCTGAATTCCAGGGATTCTCTCAGAGATTTAAATTCCCGGTGTAAAATCTCCACCAGGGACAGCCTCGCATCAAAACTGGACAATCGCTTGTCGATTGACTCCAGGATGTCTGCGATGTCTTTGCCGGCAGGCGATGTTGTACCGGGGGAGTCTGCTGGACGACATCTCTTCGATGACGGCGTCTCAATTTTGGCCGGGGAAGATGCACCCTGAGCCTTCTTCATTACTAAATCTTGAAAACAGCGGTCGATGTAATCTTGGAGAGCGTCTAAACTCTCCCCGTTGTCATCCAGGGTGTTAAAGATGATAGGACAGATGGTGTTAGTTATATGACAATTGATTAGTATATTTGGTAATACTGAAGCTTGAAAAACCTTTGTTAAACTCTATGCTACCATTTGCTTTTTTTTTCTCCGCCAAAATCTCCGGCGTCTGACGTCACCTACAACATGGGTCGCTTACCTTGTCCGTCACTTCCGTCACTTACCTCTCACTTCCGTCACTTCCTGTCTCTCACAGTTGACGTGTACCTCTGGTGCAAATTACTGACCTCTGTCATCATTTTAAGTGGGGGAACTTGCACAATCGGTGGCTGACTAAATACTTTTTTGCCCCACTGTATCTGGAATAACCCTGACATATTACAAAACAATAATATGATTAATTTCCCAGAATGGAGTTGTAAAGGAATTAAATACTTAGAACATATATTAGAGGGAACAGAATTTATCCCATTTGACAGACTAGTTACACAATATGGGATCAACAAGAAAAGATTTTTAGAATATCAACAAATTAAATCCATAATAAAAAAGAAATTTAACCTCAGTCAAGTTGAATTACAAACACCACCAAGTGCGGCACATTTCCTTACTCTTAAATCCCCCAAATTATTATCTAAAATATACAGAACACTTTCTAAATTAGATGAATCAATATCCCTTCCTATTGCAAAGTGGGAAGCAGATTTATCAGTCAGTTTAGACCAAAACTTCTGGTCTCAGGTATGCTTAAAAACCTTTAAATTGATTAAAAATCCCAGTCTGCAATTAATACAATACAAAATACTACATAGAGTGCACTATACAGGTCATTGGATGTTCAAGATGGGCTTTACATCTTCCAACAACTGCTCACACTGTCAAGGCAATACACCAGACAATTACATTCACGCTCTTTGGTTCTGTCCACCAGTGCAGAAGTTTTGGCACGAGATATGTGAAGACTTATCAAAGTGTCTGAAATGTAAAATTCCAACTTCCCCCTTAGTGTGTTTGTTGGGCAGCTTAGATAATGTCACTTCAGAAAAGAATATAGCCCATATGGTTTTCACTGCCCTATGCATAGCCAAGAAAACTGTCCTCATGAACTGGAAAAATAAAAACAATCTTAATTCTAACCAATATAGAAATTATCTATTAGATTACATTAGTCTTGATACAGCCTCTGCCACCACATCAGATCAATTGCTCTGGGCTCCTTTGATCAGCTCCATCACCTAGTGGGGGTGGGGGGTCATAGTTTGGTCCCGCCTTCAATGTTGTGATTGGTGTGGGGGTAGGGACAGGCTTAGGGCGTCGGGGGGTTCCCCGGAGGCATCTTCCTTGGGGGGCTCAACCCGGGGTAGCGGTCATGTCTGGTTGGGGGCTCTTTTCTGACTGTTTCCTCGTGGCTGCGTGCAGCGGGGCTAGGGGAGGGTCTGTGCTGACGGATGTGGGTTACTGACCTGGTAGCCTGTCTGCCCCTGGGTGGCGCTCCGTCTCTGGATTGGGGCCCTGGTCGGGCCTCGGGGCCTTGGGTCCTGGTTTGTGTGTTGCCGGGGTTGTGGGCGGGTGGGTGCATGGGGGCCCATCCCTGGCGCATGATGCCGCCAGTGTGTCGAGCCACCTGGGGGGCTCTTCAACTGGTGGGGGAGATGGTCACATCTTGCAGGAGCTTTCCTCTCCTCAGGAACTCTCTGCAGGAGGGGGAGATACAGGAGAGGTGGAGGAAGATCTCAGCCTGGGCGTCTATCGTCTCATGTAGTCTGGAAGATGAGTGGATGGGGGGTGGGTGCAATTTTCTCTGTGGTGGGGTTGGGTGGACTGTCCTGGGCTCTGTGGGGCCGGGGGGCGCTGCTGCGCTGGGCCCCGGTCTGGATGGGCCTGGGCCCCCTTTCCCTGGCGGGTCGCGGAGTATGGGGGTGCCTACTGGGGTCAGCGGGGGAGCTGGCCCCAGGGAGGGGTCACCTACCCCTCCCTTCCTTCCTTCCCTCCCCATCTCCAGCTGCCTCCCTCTTCCCGCTCCACCACAACCACCCACACATGCAGGGCCTTGGAGTAGGGGTATGTCACCAGGGTGCAGAGGAGGCAACCCCCCCCTCTGTCCCCTTCTGGCTGCCTCTGCCTCAATTTTATCCCACAACTTAGACATTCACATTACTCACACCCTCATTACACATACATATAGGATCTTGGGGGTGGGCACGATACACGGAGTCCAAGTTACCATCAGGGTGTACACCTCACCCCTGGCATCGTTGCCCACCTCTCAATTTTAAATACACGTAGACATTGAGGGCTAGCAGGAGGGACTATGCGCTTACCTGCTGCTCTCTGGCAGGTAGCTCCATGCCCTCCTGGGTTTTAATTGCACCTTAGAACACACATGCATCAACACTACAATGAGCGGGTGGAGGGAGGTTTGGAGTCTTCTCTCACCCCCGTTCTCTGCGGCCTGCTGGAGCGGGGGGGCTAGGAGGAGTTGGCCGTCCGACTGCGGTCTGTGGTGTGGGGCCTCCCTGCTGCTGCGGAGTCGGGGCGGTCTGCCTCTCCCCACCGCAGGGAAAAGGGTATCACCACCTGGGTCTGGGTGCAGTTCCCCCCTCCAGGGGCAAGGGTACCTAGACCCGGTTCGTAGAGTACGCTTGGGGAGTGTGATCGTGTATACAGCGTCTTTTTATGTCTGTCTCCACGTCGGTTGAGTGTGGAGTAAGTGCATATGAGAGCATGAGGGTGGGAATGGATGTTTGTGTCTGTGTGTGCCTGTATGTCTGTGTCTATATGTCAGGTTGGGTATCAGACACCACCTCTCTGGGGACATCTCAGGCCCTCCAAGGTTTGGAGGCCTATCTCCACCCACCACCACTTCCCCTGCCGGTGGCGGACTCCCTCAGGTGTCGGTGCGTTGGTGGTTCTTTGTGTCTGGGGGTGGGCGTCCGGGTACACACCGGCTCACTCCTTGGCGGCCGCTTATTGGGGCTCGCTCGGGCCACTTCGGAGGTGGGGTGCCCCCGGCCTCTCGGCCTGGGGCTCGGTCACTCAGGCACAGCTGACTGCCGGCGGAGCTCACGGGCGCGTCACTGCAACTCCCCCTGGCTTCTGCTCCGCGGCTGCTGAATGAGCCCTCATCTGGGACTCTCCTCAGTTCTTACTGGGACAGTGGCGCGGCTGCCCCTCTGTGGGTCTTCCTTGGTCTCTTGTGTTCTGGGGGCCTCTGGATGTCTGGAGTTTTGATCTCCTCCATACCTGCTTCATACCATAGAGGACAGGGCTGTGGCCCCCCCACACTCCCTAGCAGATCATTACATGGAGAAACCTTTGGAATGCAAGCATGCTGATCCACACAGGTATGTACACAGGTGTACACATGGGTTTTCACAGACGCGGACTACAGCTTTCTTGGCTGCTGCCTCAAAGCACATTGTGCGCTGTCTATCTTGCGTGCTGCACAATATCGTTTATTATTTAGTAACTATTGATATCTACTGCTAGCTAGTTTATTGTGATGGTGCTTTTTTTTTCTTATTATGTTGCTCTTTGTTGTTTGCTTTCTCTTCTGTTTTTTTTCTCCATACAGGTGACCCAGGAGTTTTTTTTTTTTTTGTTTGTTTGTTTTTTTTTCTCTCTTCCCCCCCTTCTCACCGTCTCTTCTCCCCTTTGGTTTTCTTTCTCTCCCCCTCTTTCTTTCATTCTTTCTCCCTGTCCTATCCCACAGTCATGTCTGTCCCGTTTGTAGCAACTGAAAATAAAATAAATTCATAATTATAATAAAGGTCAATCAAATGGACCAATATGGCAAGGCCATGATGATCCACTTGGTAAAATAAATCCGCTTGGCATCTCTCTTGGCCTTAAGACAACAATTCTGATGGCTAAAGATCCAAACGGGACAAAAAAAAAAACAAAAAAAACAAAACAAGAGAAGGGTGCTGCCTGACTATACAACACTCCCTTATGGATACTGATCAGGATCAAGCCTTTGATGGGAGGCTCCAGCACCCTTTAGTTTAGTTATTAGCGGGCCGAGTAATTGTGGAAAGACTTTCTTTGTCAAAAGCATCATTGAAAAAGCATCCACTATTATTTCAACCAAAATTGACAATATTGTTTACATCTACTCCTGCTGGCAGCCTTTATACAATCAACTTCTTCAGATAAGAAAAATCACCTTTGTGAATGGTATACCGGAGTCTCTGAGTGACGATGTCCTTTTACCTCCGGATAAGAACAACTTGCTCATTATTGACGATGTGATGAATACTGCGTCTGACAGCATAGAAGTTCAAAATGTGTTCACACAATACGTTCATCATAGGAACTTGAGCTGCATGTGTTTAGTTCAGAACTTGTTTATGCAACAATTTCGTTCAACACTAATTATTTAATTCTGTTTAACAACCCCAGAGATAAATATCAAATTTCAGTTTTAGGTAGACAGATGTTTCCAGGTAATACAAAATACTTCTTAGAAGCTTTTAATGATGCCACATCCACCCCATACGGGTATCTTCTAATCGATTATAAATCTAAGACGCCTGAGTATCTAAGACTCAGAACCAATTTGTTGTCAGATCGTCAAGTTGTTTATATCCCCAAAAAACGGCTAAAGCGGTAAAAAGGATGTCGTATTCACGGATGCAGAGAAACATTGCACTGTTGGAGTTGTTGTATAAATCCCCACCCAGCGTACGGAGGAATATTATTTGTAATGCAAGCAGGGATTTTATTAATGCTCTGTGTGAGATATCACTCAATGTTTTGAAAGGTGTTATCCCGCTGACTGATCAACAGTACAGACAGCTAAAAAAGAAAAAAAGTAATCAGGCTGGTTGCAGACAAAAAGGTCAAAAGTTTGAAAAAGAGAAGCTCCATCAACCAATCTGGAGGATTCTTGCTACCGTTATTAGGGGCTGCCATACCCTTCATCACCAGTCTTATAGCAAATAGGTGAAAATGGAGCACACACAGAAAATGTTTTTGGTCCCGCAGCATCAGTTGGACATGTTAAACCATCAGCAGCAACAACATACAGGCTCCGTCAGACATGTAGAGCAAAACGAGCGAGACAAAGCTATGGTTGAAGTGCTGCAGCTGCAGATTTGGATGTGTATGAGAGGCTAAAAAGTATTCTGCCATTCTTCAGAGATACCGTTCACTTGTGAAACAAGGCATGAGTGAAAAAAATGTGCTAACACTATCTTTCCCTTCTGAAACCGGTCAGGATGCATCTGACCGCCAAAGCAATGTTGGTGGTGACAGACAAAAAGACATGTTTGGGATGAGATTTTGTCCTATATGGCAAAAAGGAGCAGAAAAAATGCAGAGCTTATTTTAACAGCGCTCACTCGTGCATCGGGAGTTTCTTGGAATGATAGGGGTGAGATTATTATTGACAACCAGATAATCAGAGGTTCGCATCTCTATGATTTGATCCAAAGTGCAACAGCAACACGTAGAGCAACAGATGTTTCATGGCCTGCAGGGTGGTCGACATTTTTAAAAACACTCGCCCGCTTAAATGTTCCTCTGTCTGCTTTTCCTAATGCTGAGGTGAGGAGGACTATTAGCCAATATAAAGGCGACACTGGCGACCCGAGTGTTGAAACAAATGGTTTGCACAAGAAGCGGTCACTGAGCGATCAAAGCTTATTTACCACACATAAAAAAATCAAGGCAGAGTAGAAGCGGGTGGATCGATTTTTAATGAATTTTAAAATTATGTTTGTGTTTCTTATTCTTGAAAAAAAGATCATTTACCCTCGCATTTGTTTCCCTTTTTATATACTACTACTTATGTGTGTTTTTTCTTATTTATGTCTATATTGTTTTGTTAAACAGATGACAGTTTTCCCCTTTTTACTACTTTTTGAACTCTGTTCTGATGTTTAAAGATTTTATTATTACTAAATAATGTTTTTAACAATTAGGTGAAAATAAATATCAGATGAAACGATATTCTCTTCTGTTATCTTTTATTATTTGTTACTTGAATCAGTATCCGCACTGCACACAATCAAAGTTATTTTCAAAACATGCAGAAACAGGTCTTATTTTGTTAACAAAATGACAAACCATTGCATCGTTACAAACAAGGTTATCACTGTACATATTAATTAGTCTTGAATAAGACGCTCCTTTTTGGACATGATATAGAAAAAACACACAGTGTTGTCCGCAGGTTACCGAAAAGTCCTTCTGAACCTGTCTCCCAGAATACAATATCCGAGCGGTGTTTTTTAAAAGAAAAACTTTTATCTCGGGTGAAAACGTATCAGGTGAGTTACCGAAGCTGTCAAAAAAGTGCCCTTGCTTGTCTTTGTGATATAGAACGCCAACCAGTGCTTCCCAGGTAAGTCTGATGGATCTGTACTCACAATGCCCATGCATGGATATCTGATGGGCTTTGTTGGCAGCTGGTCACATGCTAAGACGCCTAGAAGATGAGCCCTGTTACTAATCCTTTTAACAATGCTGGTTAGTTCTATTGTATTCATTTTGAATCTTTAGTAGTCGTCCAGCAGCACTTGTCTCATATTAGATATTTGGATGACTGAATCAAATACAGAGTAACACACCAGGTTCATTGTTCGGGGTAGCAGATTTCTGAAACGGGTTTCCAGCCTCACGTTCCCTGTTTGAACTAACGATACATTCCCTGAATGTCCTTCATCAGCTTCCAGATTGAAACAGAATAATGTGTAGCCAAAGTCCTCACGTGTTATGGCCAATGGTCTATCCTTTAAATGTCTTCCAGTGGTTTGTATCAGCTGATAAAATTCTCTGGTGTAGTGTTTTCTCTGAAAATTTGGCTGGAATTGTTTGGCCGGATACGACTGTCCATCAGCGTATAAACACATGAATTCTATATCACAGTTTTAAAATTAAATGGATTACGTGTAAAAGAACCAGGATAAGCTTCGTTATCCACGAAGGCGATGATGACAAATTTAGGCAACCTGCCCATAAATAAATTAGTTGATATTCTTGCCCCAGCAGGTGTGGAGAAGGTCTTTAAAGAAACTCTGTCTACAGCATATTTTGCATTTGCATGATGCAGCGCCTTGCCGTGTGCCAGCCTGACACTTGGTGAGACACTGATTCTTTTCACAAATAAGCTGGCAGAGACGATTTTAACTTTATACGCGGTGTTAGCTCCAGTCATGAGAGCAAATTCGTCTTTAGAGCGCACAAATTTCAGCGACAGATCGATTCCATTAAGTAATAATTTTTCTTGAAAAAACAGGTCTGCGTGTACTGGAGCAATCAATTCAACAATACTGCTATTCGCTGTATAAGTACCTCTGGTCACCAGACCCTGGTTCTCCCCTTCTATACATGCATCATTCATGTGTGAGGCTGTGTCTGTACAGAATAAAGCGCTGCTGAACTGTGTGTCTAAAGTCTGCTTATTATAATTGATAAGACATTCTATTATGCCTCTGTATGGATACGTGTTGGATGATTGGCTGATCAAGCGATCCCCAAATTTACATCTACCTGACTAAATAAGGTGCAACCTGGATAATTAACAAGTCCCACGTTTGCATCCCTGCCTAAGTTTTTGCCGTCAGCATCTGTGATTCTTACTCGTGTGTAGATATAGGAATCGTTTAGATCCAGGTAATCCTCTCCGGACGATGAGATTTAAACTTGATTGGACCTCCGTCTGTGATTGCAGAAAGAAGATGCATAATGCCCCACAGACAGCTCAATCACGGTTATGGACAATGCTCCATTTGTGACTGGATCATAAATTTCCACTCGCGAATCTGATTGTGGAAAAGACAACCATAGTCTTGGGTATTGAAATTCTATAACACCGACCTCATACGGTTCATTTAAAACAATAGGTTTTGCTAGCTTTGTTCTAAAATTAGATATCTTATTGCCTGGATAAACATGTGCTGAAGCATTCGAGAAGAGGCTCACATAAAAGCCTGCGTTGTTGTTGTTCGTTTTATCCATTCCTTCCTTCCTTCCTCAGTCTTTGTCTAGTGCAGAATGAAACTATGCAGAGCTGCGGCGTCTCTGTTAATCACACTTCAATGATGTCTTTTTCAGGGATCTATGAATTCAAATGAGAAGGCCAACCGAGCCATTTGACCAACGCTAACTTTTTTCGGTCCTCTTTTTTTCTGCCAAGTATTTTCTCTATTTTAAACCTTTTGTTTTTGTCAATAGTCACCAGCTGTATCTCAGGTTCGTAAAATACACCTTTCACTGCAGCTCCTGTGAGATCCTCTAGTTTGTATACGGGAGGGTCTCTTCCTAAACGCTCCTTTATGGTAAAGTACTCGTGTGTGTAGGTCTGATGGTAACCCTTTCAGAATATGCCTCGTAGTTTAGATATTCTCACCGTATCGCCCACATTAAATTTAAAAGTCACCGGTTTTTGGGGTTTCATTTTGTACAGGGTGTTAAAGACTGCTTTCTCATTATCTTTGCACACCTCGGTGGGGGTCATTTTGATAGAGCTGTGATAAGACATGTTATAGGACTGTACAAGATCTTGGATCACATTAACATATCTTGATGTTAAGTATTTCCACATTTTCCCCTTTAAGGTGCGGTTGAAACGCTCTACCACACATGATTTCATTTCACTAAAGGTTGAAAAATGTGTGATGTTATGCTGCTCCATTAGTTTTTTAAAATGTTTATTATAAAATTCCTTCCCTAATCTGTTTGGAGTTTTTCAGGCACACGGCCCTCTCTCAGAATATCACCAAAAGCCTCAGCAACAGCCTGTCCTGTCTTGGTTTCAAGGCACCTAACCCATGCATACTTAGAAAACACATCTATGCATGTCAATAAGTACCTAACATTATCATTATCCGCAGAATATTCACGCATGTCAACCAAATCAGCTTGAAACTGTTTGTCAATCCCGTTAACCAAAACTCTATTTCTGTATCCTTGCATTTCTGTATCCTCTATCCTTGCAGGTTTATGAAGAGTATATGTGTCATCTCCTTTTAAAAACGCTCCACGTCAGGTAATGACGGCTTTAAGCCTGTTGCCTCACTGACAGCGATACGGAGCTTCTTTACACTTCCTAAACCCCCTGGGTGTGCAGGGTTGTGATATATTTTTCTCAGCGTGTTTTCCATAATCACTTTGACCAAACACAAATACAAATGACCAGAAAGAAGTGTTAGCATACGTTTTTATTTAATTTTCTGTGTAGTGCACAGTAAGGTTTTTATAACAGATGTACATTAAATCTTGTGTCTCCCAGACCAGTAGTTTCCAATCATGTGGAGCAGCGCTGATTTAACTCCGCGGGTGTGATGATTGGTATTTAGCAGGTATCCGACATTCTCATCAGTGGTGCAAACAATGTGCGGCACTGATCTCAGTTCACACAGAAGACGCTCTGCAGTGCTGATGATTTGTGCTTTAGCCTCACTGACACTGTATGAGCATACAAACAGACGGATGGCCGGGATGAATCGGGGGGTCCGGAGCTTTTCCATCACCTCATCATAGCAGGTCTCGAAGAAAAACACAGGCAGCTCAAACAGGCAACTGTGTTGTAACTGGCTGGGGTGACCGGATTGGCATCCATAAGATATCTCCTGCACATACTCATTCAGTGCCATCGACAGCAGGTGGAAGGTTGCGAGTTTAATGTTGAGTTCCGTTTCCTCAGACGGGTGTGATTCTGCAGAGTCCTGTGAGCATCCTGGAGAGGGGGGCGGAGTCGGTGGGGTCTGGTGTTAGAGTGAATTGTTAAATGTTTGTCATTTTTATGTTTACCATTTGTACATTGTTTTAACTCTGATGAAAGAAATTCCACTGTCCTTCCCCCCAGATTCTCGAGGATCAAGGTGGGGGGCTGTCAATGGAAAATTGTATTTAGTAGTCAGTATAATCTTTTAGTGATATAAGTTTGCATATGGTAGAATACTGCATGTAGTTATTTGTATTAGAAAATATTCAACCATGTATACTTAGAGGCATATAATTAATTGTGTGTGATCTCTAACAGGCTGCAGGCTTGGGGTGCATCCCAGGAATGCACCCCCACGCCTGGGAGCGTGGGAGAGGTCGCACCTTGTTTTATTGTTTTAACGTAGCTATGTCTGTTTCAGTCTAAGTGCTTTAACTGCTGGACTTCCTCACCGTGCCATCTAGGGTGGGGGAGACTACCCTCTTTATGACCAAGGATGTACCTTTTGTGTTTGTATGTTATATGACCCTTTTGATCAGCAGTGACACACACACACACACACACACACACACACACACACACCACACACACACCATACACACACACATACGCTCAAGAGTATAAATAAAGACCAGGGCAGTTCTCTCACTGGAGTCTCTTAGTGTGGAGGCTGCCCTTGCTAGCAAGAACTTCTGTGTGTTTCTCTTCTCTGAGTCTTTACTGAAGAAGTGTTTTAGAACATTTTCCCTAACATTATTTGGTCCTTCGTAGCCGGATCAGAAAATATCAGAATTGTTATCTGTGACTCTGTTCCAAGATCCAGCACTGATTCCTGACGCCGTGGGGAGCCAGCACCGAAGCCTGTGCACAGCCCTCTTGGACGAGGAGAGAGCCCCAGGACGTTAAATTCGGGTCTGGGCCGGTGTTATAATCTGGTCCACGGCGGTGGGATTCAGTCCAATGATCTGAATCACCAGTGGGACATCGGGGGTGAGAAACACTATTTGGTATTTAAAGACGGCCGCAAAGATTTAAAGTAAAAATACGTTTAAGTAACGTGATAAATTAGGTTGGGTTCGCCGGAAGGAGCCGAATTTGACTAGTTTTAGAGGTAGCTGAAATTATCTCGGGACAAATTAGGTTTAAGTTCGCCAAAAAGAATTGTGTTTCGACCAGTTTTAGAGGTAGCTGAAATTATCTCGTGACAAATTAGGTTGGGTTCGCCGGAAGGAGCCGAATTTGACTAGTTTTAGAAGTAGCTGAAATTACTTCGTGACAAATTGTAAAAGCGCGCAAATGTCCATATGTGTGTGTGTCTGGAAGTAAGTTGATTTTACAGCACAATAAATTGCTGAACTACTTCCATTTTTGTGTATCCTGCAAGAGCCCATGTACTGGTGACAAAGGAAAAAGGTTGAGTTTCATCTCATAAAACTGATACCGCTTCACCGTTAGGGTGAAGTCGAAGGCCGTATCAGTAAACCTCTCTGAAGTCAAGCGTGCCAGCGACGGCCCAGCAAAATCTTTGAAAATGGGTGATTAAACAAGTAAAATTAACACCTGATGAGAAATGTCTAGAAAAACAGCAAGCCGGAGCACGATTAATCCAAAAGAAAGAGAGAGGAATGCATCGTGGAAGAGCAAGAGGTAGAAGAAACAAAGTAGACAGTAACTCAAAATAGGATAGCAGCTCAGGTGAAGAGAGCAGTTCAGACTAGGAAGAACATAATAATCCCTCACCCAGTGAAAATTAGAGATCACAGTAGTTTAAAAAAGGGTTGGAAACAGACCCGACTGAATAGATATAAATGCAAGAGGAATAAAGTAAAATAAACAAAAAGCTAAATTACAACTTAATTTTAACGCATTCAAACTAATAATAAAAAGGATAACAACCTATAAACTGGTATTAATAATGAAAGCAGATATTTCACACAAACAGAACTATGATAACTGTGATAACTGGAGTGTGCAGCGTTTCCGTGAGCAGTTTTCCTGCATCTTGACTTGTGTGTAGAGTGTTCATAACATCAGCATTATGTTTTTGTTTATTTGTTTTGTTGGGTTGAAAAATAGTTAAACTGGTGATCATGCCTATGGATCACCATGGTACATATCATCAGCCATATGATTTATTTACGCAGATGAAAAAGTGAGTGTGAATGTGTCTGACGTCACAGTGTTTTTGTGCGCTGTGTAAAAGTAATTGCCTTTGATTGTGAGAGCGTGTGATTCTGCAGGTCACCAGCTATTTAATAAAAAAAAAAAAGAAGAGTGAAAAAGAGAGAGAATTTATATTGTAGATGAAAAATAATCATAGGGAGAAGGTTTTGTGTTGATCAGCCAAAAAAAAACAACTATAATTTCATTTTCTGCTTTTAAGAAAGGATTGTTCACAAAAACAGAGAGAGAGAGAGAGAGAGAGAGATGTGTGTTGATTAAGCAGTGATGATAATAATGAACATGTCTTAGTTTGTCACTTTCAGGTGAAAAGCAGACCTGAATCAATTTTCCACATGCAGCAGTCGGAAGAAAGTTATAGTTTAACATCATTGGAAACATGCAGGCCAAGTTTCTGGCTGACTTATTTACAACACCGTGTGTCTCTCAACCTCACAAGCAAGCTCCAAGGAAACTAATCTCTCCCTGAAGACAAGGAATGCAGCTCCAAAGCAATAACTTGATAAAGAGACAGCAGCAAGTCCTGAGCAAAGAGTCCCAGCAAGCAGCAGCAGTGTGGACAAACAGCATCAGAGAAGAAGAGCAAACCCATCATCCTGACTGATCGGATGAATGGCACTGTGTCTACAACAAGCTGAAACTTCACTGTGCATGTGAAGAAAACGTTTGAGGAGAACTGAACAGTTGGAGTTTGACATTTGCCACCTGTGGAGTAAAATGGCAAGAAGGGACAGTGGGACACAGGACAAAGCTGAAGGAGAACTGCCGGGACTGTTGAAGTGGGAGAGGACAAAAGAGTGAGAGGACAACAGACGACAGAGAGGAGTGGTGAGAACACAGAGGAATGCTGTTATTTAATGTGGGAAATCAAAATTTGGGTTAGCAAACCTGGGGAAAAGAAAACTGACTGCTTAAGTTGGAAAATTGAGAAGGAGTCTGGATATATGCAAATATAAAAAACATATACATCATATACAAAATCACACACACAAGAAGAACATGCATTAACCCTACTAACACTTCCAAACACAAGAGAGCTCATGAAGATTAGACAACATTTTAAGCATGTCAGTCTGTTTATCATCTTGTCCAAGTCACCTAGTGTGATGCAAAGACCAGTGGACTCATAGCACATTAGTTAAGAAATGATCAAATAATAGTAGAGAAGTGTGTAAGAAAGGCAGCTTTTAAGAACATGCTCTGCTGGATATGCAGCTCCACAGACATGCATTAGACCTGCCTAATAACACAAACACATGTAATGAAAATTAGCTTGTTATCTTTCATGAGTGTTAAAATAGTGTCAATTTAGCAGACACTTGTTATCAAATACTGAATTTATCCTAAAAAATTGACTCTCCAAGTTGCAGGACAACAATTTAACTTTTGTGGGAAAAAAAAAAATCCTGGTTTGATAAACCAGTGATCAGACAATAAATTTAGTTGTTAATATAGTAAATTGGGAGAAGCTTCCTGCTTGATTGAGGCAGCACATGTAATTTACTGTATGAGGGAAATTGTCTTTTGTGATACTATTTTGAACATGCTTTTCTGTCGTCCTGTCAACTTAGTGGGTTAATAGCTGATATGCAAATTAGTTGATCGGTTTTAGATTAATGAAAGGTGACTGAATTCTAGCACGAGTGAATGGGATGTTTGTTGTGTGTTGAGTGGAGACTCTAAAACACTGAGTTCCTGCTTTGATGTGCGAGTGAATTCTGTATTTAGATATACAACTCTGAATACGTCAGAACAAACTTTTTTTATGAAGTGCATGACAGCATGTCACATGTTTTATGATGAAGGAAAAAGGAAAATTGAATAAAATAGATCTGTGATTTAGATGAGTGAAGAGCACAGACCTGGTGATTAAACTCATAGCTAATAAGACACATTAGGCTTATGTGTGTGTTGTGCAGCTGATGGTTGGTTTGGAGTGAATTTAGCTGATGATTCTTCTCCTGTTGTGAAGTTGATGAGGAGTTTGTGTCATGACTTAACAAGGCCTTTTTATTTTGATACTTTCACAGTGCACTGAAAGTTTGGTTTGATAATTTGTTATTTTCCATTTTTATCTTTTAAACAGGCACTGATTTTGTTTGTCTATTTTCTTTTCTTTAAGCAGATCCGCACGTCGGGAATTAAAAGTGCTACACGTCGTCGAGAAAATTGTGACAAGTGAGTCTTCTCCACATTAAATTGGGTTTTGGAGAAGGCCACTTATAAGTGTCCCAGCCTAAAACTGGATTCAGCGATGTAATCCTATCTAAAGTTCTTTTTTCTTTTTTGAGATGACGTCATTTTGCTGAAAGTGGAAACTAAATGCGACGACAGGTTCCACTATCAGCAAAGAAAGAAAGAAAGAATGAATGAATGGAAATAAAAAACAAACTGACTGACTGGTAAAAGCTGACAGGACTTGACCACGACTCAAGGTTAACCTCCACCTAGACAGGACAAAAGGGTGGATGAATTTATGTGTTTCCTGTTACAGGAGCAGAAAGATGACAGCAACATTCGAGGTTGCATGATGGTTTAACCTTTGAAATGCCATTTTCTGTGTCTGTGCATCTACCAGGGGTGTTATTCACTGCCTTGTGTTGCTTACAGAGGTAACGGTGACAAAGTATGCATATGCCTGCGCAGCGCTAACATTTGTATTTTCTTTTCTACAGCATTACAGTTTTTTATGTGTTTGATTATGTGGTTTATAAGAGGATTAGTTAATGTTTTTTTTACTATAGGATTTTTGGGTTTACATGTGACTGACATTCTTTCCACAGCTAGGGTTGACTTTATGGTGTTTTTATGGCACCTCTGGAACCTGTTGACCCGTGTCTGACCTCCGTCTGACCACAGTCAATGTGTATTGCTTATGTTTGTTTTTTCTGGGACTGCATGTGGAAGATTCAGCTGAAACGGACAAGTGACATGAGTAAAACAAATAAGAGATTGCGTGTTTATGGAATAGTTTATTGTGGGCTCTTTGCTGGCCACTTTGAGCCCATAATAATAATAAATAATATATGAGTGGAGTGACTTTGCTTAAGGGAAGTCACTGATTACATTAATGTTAACAGAGTACATGGGATGATCCATGTCTGGGGCAAATTGGGGTAATAGTTGTAATTTACTGATTTGAGAAAACCTGCACATGACACTTGTCCTGCTAGTGCTGAATGCTTATTACTCTTATAATATAATTGTTTGTAAGTGTAAAGTTTGATTTCACTTCCAGATTTTGCTTTCCAGGCCATGATGGTGTGTATGCAGGCTCCTGGCAGAGCCAGGTGTTATGCAAAACACACTAACATTTTTATTGCAGGATTATAGGTCCAGGGTGGTGCTGCTCCAGAGGAGGAGATGCCCTGATGTTACCTGGGATATGATCTAGCTAATCTTTTTCTTTGAGACAGGAATCTGATTTTGATGAGCTGACTCATGGGAGTGTCCATGTGTCAAGATGGGGGATCCAGGATTAATATGAAACAATGAATTAACATTAAATTTTGGAATTAACATTAAATTTTGTTTTATATAATTTTTGCAGCGATTTGTGTGATTAACCGTTTATTTACAGGTATTAAACCTATGCAAGTGGTGCATCCATGTTCAGATGAGGCTTTGATGGTCTATAAGTTCACTGAACTAAAGAATGTGGTTTGATGATTGTTGACATGCTCTCCAAATAGAAGTTTTTCCTCCTAGCAATGAAATACAGGTGCAGCAGTAATCTCCTGAGAAATCTTCAGAGGCCCAGTGAGAAGCGAGAACCATTCCAGGCATAACTGACAGCCCAGGCAGTGGTTGAGGTCAAAGGTCAAGCTGGTTGGGGCCCATCATGAGATCAGATTTTGGAGCCACAGCAAGGACCATGAAACTGCGTTGGAATGAGAGCTGTGCCAAAAGGGCTTTCCAGAGGCCAACAGAGGAGATTGTGGACAACAGATGGGCACCTGAAGGATGAGGGGAGCGTGCCAAGCTCCATCGACAGCGCAGAAGGAATCTAAGGATGATATCATGATTCTGTGAAAGCACAGGAACCAGAAGCCATGGTGGTGATGACAGCAGTTTCCTATGAACATCACCTAATGCTGTGTCACTATACTGTGCATACGCTGGCACATTGAAGACTGCTGGGATCATAACGCCAGTAAGATAACTGGACCCAGCACCCTTTCTACAAAGAGGTTTTTCTGCAGAGGATGGACAGTAGAAGAGTCATAAGTATTCCTACCGCAGGATGAAGGCCTGAAGTGAGGTGATGGGGGTTGATAGAGGCCAATTCAAGTGTTTCTGACCATTTCAACTGCCTGCAAAATAGCGGAGAGACCCTCCTGGATTTATCAGAGCCACTGCAAGAGGTCGAGGTCCCAGGAAACCCCGGCACCCTCAAGACAGCACAATAGAGAAATCTCACACTTGGTTGTTTCAGTGGTGAGGGGGGAGTGCTGATTGAGCCCCCGTAGGGTAAGCTCGCACTTCAACCTCCAGCCTCTGATCAACTCTAGGGCAACCAAGTGCGAGGCGTGACGGACCTGTGTGCAACCATGGGAAGGTGGACCCTCTTGGTTACCTTGACTACGACGCTCACTTTTACAGGACCCCAGCTGGTGCCGGAAACAGCTGACAAGGAGGAAGGCAGAGAAGATGGACACACGACAACTCTCACCTAAGGGATATGACGCAAGACCACATCCCTCCGTGGATGAATAATGCCTGGTACCGTTATATCCACGACAGAACAAAAGCAGAATCGGCAAATACAGACTATTATGTCTGTTCCCATCTACCCAGCACGGCAACATACCCCACACTATATATGTTCCTGGACTAACTCTCAGGGAAGAACTACTCTATGATACTAGCAGAGAAAGGGGACTTTGTGTCCTCTTCAACAACACATGCTGCACTTACATACCAGACGATGTACATTCATCAAACATGACTGACGCCCTGAATGCTGTGAGACAGATCCAGCAGGCCCAAAAATCAGGACTATGTAAGTGATACAAGTGACTGGTTTTCTTGGCTTTACACTGGCTCCTGGTTACAGGTGCTAAAAAGACTACTCATCGGAGTTGGGATATTTTTACTTTTATTTTGTGTCTTTGTAACGTGTATATTGCCATGTCTAAAACTCATGATTAACCGCATAATATTTTCTACTGTTGCTGCATAAATAGCCATGACAAGTGATGATGATGATAATGACCCCGACCTGTTGGAACATGAAGACTTTGTGTGATTAATGACAAACTGGTATCTCACTTAAAGTTTTTCTGACAACAGGAGGGAATGTCAATGGAAAATTGTATTTAGTAGTCAGTATAATCTTTTAGTGATATAAGTTTGCATATGGTAGAATACTGCATGTAGTTATTTGTATTAGAAAATATTCAACCATGTATACTTAGAGGCATATAATTAATTGTGTGTGATCTCTAACAGGCTGCAGGCTTGGGGTGCATCCCAGGAATGCACCCCCACGCCTGGGAGCGTGGGAGAGGTCGCACCTTGTTTTATTGTTTTAACGTAGCTATGTCTGTTTCAGTCTAAGTGCTTTAACTGCTGGACTTCCTCACCGTGCCATCTAGGGTGGGGGAGACTACCCTCTTTATGACCAAGGATGTACCTTTTGTGTTTGTATGTTATATGACCCTTTTGATCAGCAGTGACACACACACACACACACACACACACACACACACACACACACACACACACACCACACACACACCATACACACACACATACGCTCAAGAGTATAAATAAAGACCAGGGCAGTTCTCTCACTGGAGTCTCTTAGTGTGGAGGCTGCCCTTGCTAGCAAGAACTTCTGTGTGTTTCTCTTCTCTGAGTCTTTACTGAAGAAGTGTTTTAGAACATTTTCCCTAACAGGGGCTGTAGTCTTTTATCACAGACACATCCTTGTGCTTCTTTTGATGTAACCTTCCTGCGTTTACGACCCTTTGGTCAGCAGGAGGTCTGACTGACACACACACACACACACACACACACACACACACACACACACACACACACACACACACACACACACACACACACACACACACACACATTCTTACAGAATGGCCTGAACATGGCAGAAGGTAAACCAATCTTCGGGCCATGTGCGAGCTGATCATATACAAGACGCTTCCTAATATTCTCATAAGAAGAGAGGACCTTGTCTCTCTTGATAGTCTTATCGACCTCATTAAACACCCGCTGCAGTGCTCTCCAGTCTGACCACTGAATAAAAAACAAATCCTTAAACCATGATAAACGTTCTTCAAGGGTTAGGGGGTATGGGTTCAACCTCCAGTTTTCAAGGCCCCAGAGTGAAACCTCTGTAATGTTGAGGTTTCACCCGGTGCAATTGTGGCTCTTGTAACCATAAATGGTAAGCTGCTCTTTTGTCACACAGTACATACACAATAGATGTGTTTGCAGGTTTTAGTGCAAATTGTACATTGCTACATTGTTTTGAATTACCCTCGGCCCGCAGTATATGTGGGCACCTGTCAAAGGTCATTTGGATTTACCAGACCGCTTTGAAAACAACATGAAATCTTCACAACATGAAAAACATGAATGTCTTTGTTGAGCCATGACTGGATTTCTCCTTATCCTTCCTAAAGGCCGTTATAACCTTGCACTGCCAGTGGTGAGCTGCACCAGCTGTGACCTAATGTGTTCCCCTCAGTTAAGGACATCCTGGGTGGTGGATATTGGCCTGGCACCTTAAATTTCTGCACCCTGTTTTCAATGGATGTCTTTCAGTCTTTCTATGACATTAAGAAGCTGCACCAGGGATGTCACTTAAGGCGTTTGTCAAAGTGCTGGATGAAAGAACAGCCCATTTTGGAAGGGTGAGTTTCTAAATTTGTCAAGTTTAAGGAAATTGTGCAAATCAATGTTTATGATGACTGTCCTTGAATATTCTGTTGTTTGTCCTCTACTTAAAAGACTGGCCGAATATCAGCTGATGCCTTCAGTAAAAGTTTCTTGGAGTGGAGTGCTGTAAAGTGTGAGGTGGACAGGATGTGCAAGGAGCCATGCTTTAGCTGCCCTGCCTGCACTCCAGACATGCTCGCCGTGTCAGTTGATGGAAACCGCAAGCTTTATTGCTTTCAATCAAATGAAAGGTACGTTATGCATTGTGGACATAAATCAAATATGGATTTATACAAAAATTGTATTTTGATGTTTCTTTTCAAACAACTGTCACTGTGTTCGTTCAGCACTTCAGAGCAGGGGAACTTTGAAGGTGTCTTCATTGAGAAAGATGAGGAAGTTGCTGAGTTTGTGAAATACATCCACAGACACTCAAATGATGTAAGATACACATATATATCAGTGCTGTCAGCGTTAATCTTGTTAAAATGACGTTAACGCCATAACCATATACTCATACGTGTGTGTGTGGGGATACATATTTGGATGGGTGGATATTTATTTTGTTTTTCTCTTGGTGTTGTCGTAATACTATTTACTTGACTTTATCTTAATGTGTACTTAATTTTGAGTAGCTCACAATTGGAAATGCGAGGTATACTGCAGCTTATAGTCTTGGATAAGTTTAAGACATTTTGTTATAAGGTTGAATGAATTCAGCAGTCATGTATTGTGACCTCCTTTCTATAGATCAAATGGGGAGGTGCGTTTCAGGATGGGGCCGGTTCTACAGTTGGAGAAGAGGTGGAGCAAGTAAACAGTTTCCTGTCTAGGGCGGCCATCACAACGAAGTACATGTCTAAAGCAGGTGTGTGTCTGTGTGTGAGATTCCACTCAGTCTCCTGCTCATTCATTCTTATTTGTATACTAACTGAAATGCAGGGCGAACAGACATGCTGAGCCTCCTGGCTTTGGGCTGGAACAAAAGGAAAGTGGAACAACTGGGCCGCACTTTGAGCCAGAGATATCTAAAGGTCATTTTTTCAACACCCATTTTAATGTGTGTGGTAATGGGGGAAAACACCAGTACTCTAAAAATGTCCATATGAATGACATTTATTAATGTATTCTTAGATCATAAGGATCCTTAGAGAACAAGTGGAGAGCCTGAATGCGAGCAGAAATGAGCTGGGTGTGGATGACGACACACTGCAGCAATGGGTGGCCGATGTGCAGCAATGGGCTGAAGGTGAGTCTCAATATAATGCACTCGTGTATAACAACAGGACCCACCATGGCCTCATTAAAGAACATAGAGTTAAGATCTTTCTGACAGTGTCAACAAACAATGAAAAATAAGCCTTGTAAAAGCAGAATTGATGGCAGAGTTGTTGCGTTTGATCAAATTGGATTGGACCTGGGTTGAAGTGATGTCGTACTAGTTGGTTTTATAAAGCTGAACACCAACATACTTGTTATCTCATGATAATGCAGCACATGAAGGCTCCACATGTCTTATAATGAATATCATCAAGTCAGTGATTACAGAGTCCACTGTAGTTTGGTGACTGTTACTCATCCTGTGTTCTGATTAATATTCCTCTCACTTAGAAACGGATCAAGCTGATGGCAGCCTTGGAGCGTTGCAGGCACGAGTAGAGGAGCTTGTCGTCATCATCAGAGTGCGAACACAAAGTCTTTACAGACAAAATGGTGTCACAGTTTCTTTGAAACGGACCGTTTGATGCTCAGTTTGTACAGCTTGTACAGCTACTTTGTAAACAGAATAAAATCAGATCCAGGTTTGTTTGAGCTGGATGTGATTTGTTCTAGCAAACAAATTGATGAGTGTAGATTAAAATGTAAATGCATTATGTGAAGGTGTTCCTTTTTATGATTATTTACAGATGGCAACAAGAGGCGACACAGAATTCACAAGGTCATCTTAGATGAGAAGAAACGCTTGGCGGCTGCTGTTGACGACTACAACAAGCTCGCTGAACCAACAAAGCAAATCGTATCCAGTGATGCCATCATGCAGACCGACGTTTGGCCCTGGCAGAGCACAAGTGAACGTAAGCTCTTGATTTCTAAATATCCTTTTTAAACAAACTCCCAGTATCTGAGCAGTAGTTGAATGTTTTGTTCTTGAATCATAATATGCTGCTATGTTTTCCCATCTGATGCTGTTAAACTGTAGCTGCTGCTGACCTCCGGACAAAGAGAAAGGTCTTTGAGAAGGTGAGGGCTGTGAGGCGCCTGAGAGAGGAGGAGATGATCCTTTGCAGGGAGATGCAGCATCACTGGACAGTGTTGCGAATGCGATCTGTGGTGTTGGGGACAATCTCCTCAGACTGTAAGCACATCTTTTATTTATTTATACATTTGGTGCTGAATTGATTGAAAATAATAGGGAAAAATAGAAAAAATGACAATTAAAAAAAATAATACCCTGTATATAAAAACCACATATGACCACGACTCCAAATGTGCAATTGTCACTGCATCTAAACATGACAGATGACATATTACAAACAGGTAGAAACGTATAATATACAACATGTTGTGAAGCTGGTACTGGTGCAGTTAGCTTTGCTTTAGGCTCCCATACACAGCACTGCTGACCCTAATCACCTCATACAAGATGTTACTTACTTTACGTGCAGTGCAGTATTGCTTTAACTTGCAATATGTTACAATAGCCAAGTCACTTCTATATTTATGAGCATGTAGACAATAATGTTGGCTGGTATGTAAAACTATGAGATATCGAGTGCTGGGAAGATATTATTGATGGATCAGATTCATGAGTGTTTTATGTACTTAAGCCACAGTTCGAGCGTGAAACAGAGACTGACACTGGTTAGAATTGTACAGTAAATATTTTATTTTGAACTTTTATGCTGAACTACAAACTGTGAACTGTGCGATCTCTGCCACCTGTGGTGCCTGGTTTACTGTGTGTAAAACTGCGCAGGTTCCCATGTGTCATCCCACACTTTGCCACTGTCAGGAGAAAAACATAACAAACCACAACCACACACACACAAAATAGGATCATTTAGGTTGTGACATATGACAATTTTTTAGGATGAAATATCTTCTATATTCATGTCATGCTTTATACACCTTCGTTGTAATATAAATGAATCAAATCAAGTCAGAGAGTAATAATATATGAAGCAGACGTCAAGCAGGACCACAGCAGCAGCCACGATCCTTCAGAACCTGCTGGATGAGAGAGCACAGAAACTCCAGGGAAGAAGTTTAGTTAGTAACATGCATGAACTGCATTACTGAGACATGTGTGTTTACAGATGGTGGTGAGGGAGAGGGGGAGAGTTTTTAGTAAAAGGAGACGTGACTGCATCTTCAACCAATACTGAGCCTGCATAACCCTGAAAGAGACAGACAGAGAGGGGGGGGGGGCACTAACCCCCAGCAGTCTGGTCCTATGACAGCATAACTAAGGGCTGAGCTGAACCAGCCCTAACTATAAGCTCTATAAAGAAGTCTTATGCCAACTCTTAAAAGTGTTGACCATGTCCACCTCCAAAACTCATAATGGACTTTGGAGGTGGACAGCTATCAAGCTCCTCACAGAAGAGCAGCTTGACAGCTAAAAGCTCCCAATTTACTTTAGTCCAAATACATGAATTCAAATTGAGGTGATAACTATTTATCAACAGTATGAATGTCTGTTCCCGTCCAACAAAGTTGTTACTACATACCATGTTGAGCAAGGCTTCCACTTGACTTTAACTTCTTCTTTTTCCTGAAAAACATGATATAAACAAACATTTAGTTAAGAAAGACATGCAAGTTGCATACAAAAAGGAGCCTACAAACATTTGTGTACTATTGAATGGCTCAATATATTATACAATTAGTTTACAAAAACATAAGAACCACTACAATGCTTGTACTGCCAGCATCGAGTGCATGTCAGCAAAGCAACACTGCTTACATTGTGGCTCACAAGCAAAACTAACTGAAGCAGATGTTACTGAATGGGAAGGAGCACCTCCACATCAATCACTCCTTCTGAGCATGATGTCAGGAGGACTTTAAAGAACGTAAACATCAGGAAGGCAGCACGACCAGGTCGTATCAGGTGGTATGTTCCTATTTAATGTCCTATTTGGAGCGAAATCCAGACTCAGTGGCTGAATTAGTGAAAATTCATCAAATACAAAAGCTTATGGATATTCAGTCAGGCACAGTTCAAATCCGGGAAGTCCAAAGATGCAAACAAATCTGCACAGCAGCAGGCTAAATTACTTACATTTACAACTCTCCTGTCTACTATCTCTTCATATTTGAAAATCTTCTGTGTACGGTGTTTTCAGCATTCTGAAGAGGAGGATGCAGGAGGAAGCAGAGATGCAGGAGGAGGATGCAGGAGGAAGCAGAGATGAAGAGGAGGATGCAGGAGGAAGCAGAGATGAAGAGGAGGATGCAGGAGGAAGCAGAGATGAAGAGGAGGATGCAGGAGGAAGCAGAGATGAAGAGGAGGATGCAGGAGGAAGCAGAGATGAAGAGGAGGATGCAGGAGGCTGACAGAGGGAAGATGTTGGTTCAGGCTCTAAATGAAGAATAAATTCCTGGTTTAGAGCCTCTGGGTCTGGGACTGGTCCAGCATCCACACTGTCAGCAGAGGATGGTCCAGCTGCTGGTGGAGAACTTTTAGCAGGAGGTGAAACTTGTAATTCTGCAAAATTTTAAATACTAAATATTCATTAAAAGGGGTTTAAAATGTACAGTACACATAAACACATAATAAGTAGTGATTTGCATGTTTTCAGTTAGGTTTTTACTAAAGTTACAACTTGTAAATATTGGCATCAAGTAAGTAACAATATACAGTACAGTGAAATAAGAAGGATAAATAAATAAAGGATAAAAAAGAAAAAAGAAAGAAAAAGGGGGGAATGTGACAGACTTCATAACAACTTTGTACTTGAAAGTTGTGACAGCTCATTCGTTAAACATTTCTGAATGAATTTCAATCAATGATAAACCTTTTTTATTGGAAGTTAATTTAAGAGAGTTTAAGTAATATTCAATTTCAATCAAAAACAAATTAAATGATGGGGTTGAGTTTTGAAATTACAATTATGTATATGGAATTTCCCTAGTAAGATGGAGCAGCCGAAGAGTGAACTGTCAAAAGTACTGAATATGACGTCACTTATTTATGTGCGAATGTTTAATAATTAAAGTCAATGATATATATATATATATATATATATATATATATATATATATATATATATATATATATATATATATATATATATATATATCATAATAATCTGACAATACTATAATATTGGCCATATTATATTTACATTACCACAGTGAGATGACTTTAGTCTCATGAACAACATTAGCTAATTGTTATTTACTAACTAATCTTAAATGACTGTTCAGCACAGAAATGAAGCCCAACAATCATGTTTTACAGTCCCGTGGTCTCAGCCTCAGACACTCAACTAATCAAAGTGATGTCATGACAAAAATGAATGACCAACAAAACATTTTTCTCCTTCATTTCTGTCAAACAAAGCTGTATGTAACGTGTCTCGCAGTTAGTATTATGGTTGTTAGGCAACCTGAGCAGCGTGACGAAGCGCATACCGTCCCATTTCACAAGCCTCTCACTTCCGCACTTCTCGTACTTATAGTACGCACCGTACGTAGTACGCGTAGTGCGCGTAGTGCGCGTACTTCAAGCGTGCAGACCCTGAATTGGGACACAGCCATAGTCAGTCCCACGTCTGCCATGTTCTCAGCTTCCTTTAGTACAGGTAGCTTTAATGATCATTTCAAGTGTGGTTGTTTCATGGAAACAGAGAGCAGACTGCAGCATCCGTGACAGCCACCTCTAACACTCTGATGGACGTGTGGACAGCAATACTGCCTTGAACAGTACCGATGTTTCAGGGCTGGATGACATTTTTGGGTGGGACATCTACATCCTGACATATCAAGGTTACTTTACTTTTAGGTAAATTTGCTTTACAGAAAAATAATAGCATTTGTCATCAAGATATTTATATGACTGCACTTGCTCAGGTTTGTCCGGATTTTAAACTGTTCTAAAAGTCTTTTGATTCAAATCTGGGGCTGTGTTATTGAAAGCAGAAGAGAAATCGATGAACTGAAGTCCTTTACTCTCTACGTGTTTGACAATCAGGTGAAGTAGAATCAAAAGCGCGTCCTCCACTCCTCTATTGGGCTTATGTGCAATCTGCATTGAATCAAGCTGAAGTTCAGTGTCTTCCATAATCACATTTCTGATGATTTTTTCAAAGACTGAGGTGAGGGCAGCAGGCCTGAAGTCATTTAGAACTTTTGGACGACTAGATTTAGGACCAGGAACCACAAGCACACTCAGGCCTGACAGCTTAGCACCTACACAATTTTGACAAATTTAATATTAACTGCCCAGCGGATAAAGTCCAACTTTTTTGCGATCAATTAACCAGTATCCGTCCCAGACGGTGGCCCGATTTCTAGTGCCCTAACTCAATTTAACAATCAACTGTTCTGCATCAAATTTGATGCCACACAAATTATTTGTGCCACTGCAAAAAAAGAATTTCTGTCCACTATGAGATAAAGGAGAACAACAGCCTGATACCTGCAGGCCTGACAACAGGAGATGTATCACTGCTGTAACACCTGTAACATTCAGCAGTCGCCTCATTGTTCTGACGCACCTCATTGTTTTTCACTCCTAAAATTTACCGCCTCCCTCAACAACTAATGCCATGTTTTGATTGGTCGACATGGTACATTTTTCCACCAATAGGAAAGGGTGGGGACCTTTGGTTTTGTTTTCGCTCACAGGCGGAGAGTGTTTTCGAGCGAGTGTTTCCCTATAAAATGCAGTTTTTACCGTTTCCCACAGTAAATATAAACAACGATAGTATTCAGGAAGAAAACCAAACATTGCAGATATTTTTATCATAACTCTGGTTTTACGTGGCCCATCAACACAATTTAAAAACTGGTATAAAGTCCACACTTTTTCCGTCAATTGTTCCGTCTGCCCTGCTCACATTGTATTATGGTTTGTATCCCGATGCTTTTGTTATGCTTGGTTTATTGGTATTCTATGTTTCTGTTATTCTTAGTGAGGGATTACTTCTTAGGTTGTGTCTCGTGTTTAGTACAGGTTCAGTGTCAAGTCTGCGTCTGTTTCTTGTTTCCTGTTTTATTGTGAAGGGTTGTGTCATGTCAGTGTGTCTAGCTTTGCTCCCCGTGTCTCGTTAGCCCAAACCCTCCCAGCTGTGTCTCCCTCCTGTTTCTTTCCCTGATTACTTCCCTGTGTATATAGGCCCAGTGTTTTCCTGTGCTCTCTGTCGCGTCGTACCCTCAACTTGCTGTGTGTTTGTTATGTCCGGTCCTCAGCGTCTTGTTTTTGCATTGCTTTTTGTGAGTTTTATTTTATGAAGAGTTTGTCCAGCAATAAAGCTGCGTTTTCAGTTTAAATCCCGTCTCCAAGAGTCCTGCATTTTGGATCCACCACTTCTGCCTGCCTGCACACATCACAGCATGACAGCTTTAGAGCAATTTATCAATTTAGGGAGAATTTATCTAACAGAAATGGAAAGTTTACCAAGATGTATCAATCCAACGCACACTAATGTCATTCCAGATAAATGAACAAGAGCTATTAATCAAATAAACTTTAATTTTATCTGGAGAAATAAACCTCACTACATGAAAAAGAAACATTTGATCCAATACACTAAAAATGGCCTGAAAGCTGTTGACTTTGACCTCCTTAAAAATAAACTGTTATGTATTTAGTAGAATCAGTTTATATTTTTGTGGTACTACTTTCTGTGTAAAGTGTGGTGTTTGTGCGCATTGATATGCCTGTGCCTTTCCACAACATGGTTAATAAAGTAAGTTACTAACAACCAAACAGGTGTTGTTACTTTACCAGTTAAGTTATAAGAGAGAACATAACAAACTGGTGACGAGGATTAAAACGGATCTCCGATGTGCACTGGACGACAGGAGGGAGAAATCCTTGTGAAAGTGGACAAAAGACACGGAAAAGGTTACGGCAAAAACAACTAATCATCCGTGTGGATGCTAACTCACTCGCCTGGCTAGTGCGCTGCAGAGAGGACGTGAGTAACATCAGTTCTATTAAGTTAAGGATACTTATGAAAATACTGAGAAAATGTCAGGTGGCGTTGGACAAATGGACGTTTTTGATAATGGCACAAAGGATTGAACAACATATGTGGAGAGAGCTGAACAATATTTTCTGGCTAACAAAATAGAGGATGAGAGGAAAGTTGCTGTGTTACTGAGTGTGATGGGAGTGAAAACATACAACTTGTTGCGCAGCCTAAAAGAAAAACTAAATGTGGAAAAGAGAAGGAAAGCTGCATGAAGTAACTGAGAAAGACTCAAATGATTCTTAGGAGGATTTGGCATGCCTGGAGCTGTACACAGTGCAAGAGAAAGACAATGATGCAATATGGCTCACACCAAAAATACAAGAGGTTGAGTTACAGATGGAACTGGACACTGGGTCTGCCCTCTCACTGATCTTATATGAAGATTACAGAGACAAATTCCCCAATCTGAAACTGAAACACACCTCAGTGAAACTGAAAACACACACAGGTGAAAGAATAACTCCTCTGGGAAAACTAAAAGTGAATGTGGAATATGAGAAAAAGAAACGCAACCTGGAACTTTATGTTCTGAAAAAATGGAGGTGTGCCATTATTTGGGCGTGACTGGTTGAAACACATCCATCTCAACTGGAAAGAAATAAAGTCAATGAGACTGGAACGAGGCCCGAGTGCACATTCTGTGGATGAAAGACTGAAAGAGATACTTAATAACCATGCCCAGGTGATCAAAGATGGAATCAGCACCCTGAAAAATATTAAAGCACAGATCATACTGGAGGACAATGCAAAACCAAGATTACACAAGGCACGTCCTGTACCTTATGCTTTACGCCCCAAAGTCGAAGCAGAGCTCCAGCGCTTGGAAGAGGAAGGAATACTCACCAAGGCGGAATGGTCAGATTGGGCTACACCAATAGTGTCAGTAAGCAAGAAAGCAAGTGACAGAGTGCAGATCTGTGGTGATTTTAAGGTTTCAGTGAACCCAGTTCTCCGTATAGATCAGTACCCACTTCCACGGATAGAAGTCATATTCACAGCAGTCGCAGGTGGCAAACACTTTTCAAAAATTGACCTTGCCCAGGCTTATCTCCAGTTGGAAGTAGAAGAGACATCCAGGAAATATCTGGAGATAAACACTCACAAAGGCCTATATCAGTACAACAGACTGGTATTTGGTATCGCCAGTGTCCCAGCAGTATGGCAACGTGCCATGGATCAGGTCCTACAAGGCATTCCAGGAACACAGTGTTTTCTGGATGACATAATTGTCACTGGTGTTGATGAGGAGACTCATCTGGCTAACCTAACAGCAGTCCTGGTCAGGCTAGAAAAACATCGATTGAGAGCAAACAAAAACAAATGTGAGTTCTTCAAGGATGCCATTGAGTATTGTGGACACAAGATCGACAGACATGGGCTCCACAAAACCGAGGACAAAGTTGAAGCAGTCCTGAAGGCACCAGAACCTAAAAATGTGAGAACATAACAAACTGGTTGAGATCCTGGATTAAAGAGGGAATGGGAAGGGAAGAGGAATACAGAGGACTGATTGGTCGATTTATGAGGTGGTGTGAGGAGAATCACCTGAAACTGAATGTGGCCAAAACAAAGGTGCTGGTGGTGGACTTTGGCAGAAACAGATCCCTCCTCTGTCTGCACTGGTGGGAATGATGTTGAAATAGTCACATCCTTTAAGTATCTGGGAGTTCATCTGGATCACAAGTTGGAGTGGTCTGCCAACATGGACGCTGCCTACAAAAAGGGTCTGAGCCAGCTTTACTTTCTACGAAGGCTCAGATGGTAAATGGACTGGTTCTTATATAGTGCTTTTCTACTCTCATTGAGCACTCAAAGCACTTTATACAACTTGTGCATTCACCCAATCATACCCATTCACACAAGCGCTTTCTCTAAGGTTTTTAGTGCTTCTAACATTCACTCGCATTCACACTACGATGGATGCTTTAAGACACTGTCACTATTGTGTTTTTTTTTTTTTTAATGTCCACATGTATATCCCTGAGAAAATTAGTCAACAGAATGACTGGGATGTGTATCTGGATGCTACACTGTTTTCTTTGAGGTCCAAGGTCCACACCACAACCAAATACACACCATTCCGTTTAATGTATGGGAGAGAATTGGTAAATGGTAAATGGCCTGCATTTGTATAGCGCTTTACTCAGTCCCTAAGGACCCCAAAGCGCTTTACACTACATTCAGTCATTCACCCATTCACACACACATTCACACACTGGTGATGGCAGCTACATTGTAGCCACAGCTGCCCTGGGGCGCACTGACAGAGGCGAGGCTGCCGGACAGTGGCGCCACCGTGCCCTCTGACCACCACCAGTAGGCAGACATGGGGTTAGTATCTTGCCCAAGGACATTTGGCATGCAGCCAGGAGGCAGCCTGGGATCAAACCACCGACCTTCTGTTTAGTGGCTGACCTGCTCTGCCACCTGAGCTACGTATTCTTCCTGTTGAAGTCCCAGTAAGTGTTATTAAGGAATTCTATTTATGCAAAAACTGTGATAATGCATGAATTAAATGTAATCTTAATTGGAAAGTGTGCATACTGATATTAGCTGCAGCTTTAATCTTCTCTGCTTAACTTCTATACGCAAGATACATTTTAAAGATAAAGTAAGTGACTAGTTACTACTTTATGTTTGTATCTTTATGTAAAGTAATAAATGTTGAGGAGACCTTTCAGTATGTGTTCACCTATGGAAGTGTATCAAGAGTAAAAAGTGACTATACACAAAATGATAAGAGTCTATCTTTGTGGCTTTCTGTGATCAAAGCTTTATAATAGTATATTTACTTTTAAACATGAGTTATTATAGTTCAGATTTTCAGTTCATGTTTCAAATGCATTATTTGCCATTATGATTTTAATTGTGATTTAAAATGTGAAAATTTTAGCTGTCCTCCATCATTCTCCCTGAGGAGTCGAGTTACGGTGACTTTGTATCTTCTACAAGAGATGCACAAGAGCAAGTTAAAAAAAACTGTAGAGGAAAATATGGCAAAGTCCCAAGACTTACAAAAGGAAGCCTATGCTAGACAAGTCCAGAAGTACAGAAACCTTGTGTACAGCGTTGGAGATGAAGTTCTTCTTTTGAACATGAGGAAACGTGGAAGGAAGGGAGGAAGACTTGATCCAGATTTTTACAGGACCCTACACCATTCAAGACATCGCTGGCAAATGGAGCAACTTTAAGAAATCACTACAGCATTTTTTTTTTTTTTTTTTCAAAGTCAAAGTCAACTTTATTTGTCGATTCTTCCACATGTACAGGACATACGGAGAATAGAAATTGCGTTACTCTTCAATCCCTAGATAAATAGCAAATGAACATTTAAATATATTTAAATATAAAAGTGATTTAAAAAAATGCAAGTAAAATAATTAAAAAGTAAAAATTTAAATAAATACAATTTTACATATAACAAGGAAGCTATACAATATACAATATAATGGGTAAGTGACATTGAGTGTAAACCAGGCAGAGTAGTGCAAATAGGCAAATAGTGCAAATGGAGATTTAGTAGTGTACGGTAAGAGAAAGTGTAACAACAAAGTCTTATGAGGTAATGGCAGTCCAATGCTCCACAAAGTGACTGGTAACTGGTGCAGGCCAGTGAGTGAGTCAGAGAGTGTGTGTGTTTGTGTGTGTGTGACAGAGTTCAGTGAGACCGTGGAGGAGAGAGGGGAGAGGGGGCAGAATCGGGAGGGAGTTAAGCTTCCTGACAGCCTGATGGATGAAGCTGTCCTTCAGCCTGCTGGTCCTGGCCTGGAGACTCCGCAGTCTCCTCCCCGACGGCAGCAGCTTGAAGAAGCTTTGCATTGGGTGTGTGGGATCAGCCGCTATGCAAAGGGCTTTTTTAGTGAGACGGGTGCTGTAAATGTCCTGGAGGGAGGGGAGAGAGACACCAATGATCCTCTCTGCAGCTCTCACTATGCGTTGGAGGGTCCTATGACAGGACGCATTGCAGGCTCCAAACCACACAGTGATGCAGCTCGACAGGATGCTCTCGATGGTGCCTCTGTAGAAAGTGTACATGATGGGGGCTGGTGCTCCTGCTCTTCTTAGTTTGCGGAGAAAGAAGAGACGCTGCTGTGATTTCTTGGCCAGTGCTGTGGTGTTGTACGTCCAGGAGAGATCCTCTGTGATGTGCACACCCAAGAACTTGGTGCTGCTCACTCTCTCCACAGACGCTCCGTCAATGGTCAGAGGAGCATGTTGGGTGTGCATTCTCCTGAAGTCCACAACAATCTCCTTCGTCTTCTCCACATTCAGAGAGAGATTGTTGTCAGCACACCACGTGGCCAGGCGTCTCACCTCACTTCTGTAGTCGGTCTCATCCCTGTTGCTAATGAGACCCACCACCGTTGTGTCGTCCGCAAACTTGATGAAGAGGTTGGAGCTGTATGATGGAGTGCAGTCATGGGTCAGCAGAGTGAAGAGGAGGGGGCTCAGCACACATCCCTGCGGGGCCCCCGTGTTTAAAATGATGGTGCTGGATGTATTACTGCCAACCCGTACTGCTTGAGGTCTTCCGGTGAGGAAATCCAACAGCCAGTTGCACAGTGAGGTGTTGAGCCCCAGCTGGACCAGTTTTTGAATGAGCTGTTGGGGGATTATAGTGTTGAATGCTGAACTGAAATCTATGAACAGCATTCGAACATATGAGTCATTTTTGTCCAGGTGTGTGAGTGCCGAGTGGAGTGCAGTGGAGATGGCATCATCGGTTGAGCGGTTGGGCCGATAGGCAAACTGGAAGGGATCCAGGGAGGGGGGCAGGACAGTCTTGATGTGTTGCATGACTAGTCGTTCGAAGCACTTCATCAGGATGGGAGTAAGTGCAACAGGACGGTAGTCATTAAAGCAGGAGGGAGAGGACTTTTTTGGAACCGGAATGATTGTGGTGGCTTTAAAACATGTGGGGACGACAGCCTGGATGAGTGATATGTTGAAGATGTCTGTGAAGACATCAGTGACTTCCATTGACCATATCAAGCTGTACAGAAGAAGCCACCATGTAAATATCAGTGACAATGAAAAATACCCAACTCACAGTCAGACAGTGAACAGCAGCACAGACCTGAAGATGCCCCCCTGCCATCCTACTGCTAACCCTCAGTGCCAGCAAAGTCCAGAGGATACCAGACCCTCTGTTATTCATTATGCACCCAAAACGGCTGACAAAAGTTGTTGCTCCCACAAGGAGTTTAATTGTGTTCCAGGACCAGAAACACATGAACAAGAACTTCCCTCCCGGAAACAAAGCTTAGAAAATGAAGGTGGCATAGTGAACAACTCTTTTTGACCCATTGGTCATTTGTTGCCAGTTTGGCGTTGCAACTTGATTGACTGTTGCATGACTTTGTTTGCATTTTGCAGTCTTCAACTCATATTGGATATAAAGAAACATGCAACGTGCACTGAGCTTGTAGAAGTCTAGAAATGGATCTGCCTGTCAGTAATTTTCTATTTTGCCCACCCGCTGTACCTTTCCTATTTCTCTGCGTGTAAATGCATGCCTATTGTATTGACTTTTTTCCTGTTGTGGCCCGTTGGCCTTTACCCAGCTTATCCACTAAAAATCTCATGCATGCCTGAGCTAACTTATCATATTTTTCTTTTAGTAAAGAGGCTATGGCGTGCAAAGGATACTGGGCGCCTGGAGTCAGTTGTTGGAACATAAAAGTTATTTGATTCCTCTTTTCGAACACTGCAGGGGTCACGGTGGTTTCTGATGAGGTAAGAGAACTTATCATTATTGATTCTGATTTCGAGGTTCTGCTCCTTCTGAAGCATTTGCAGTACAGAGACCATTAATAGTTTAAAATGTGCGGGTAGGTCGGGGGGTTTATATTGCAAAACTCTAAGTGTCACGGGCTGCGATGGCAGACAGTGGAGTGGCAGTGAAAGTAGGGCCCAAAACGCGAGACTCTTAGCGAAGGACAGTGGATTTATTTACAGGAGGTGAAAAACACACAACTATATACAAAATCCCAGCACTGTGGTCCCGTGGTGATTCTCCCTGAATCCCACACAGTGCAGATGTCCGTGAGAAGTGAAAGGTGGCGACTCCAAAAAACTCCAATTCCCACACCGTGACTTTAGAGGCGTACTCCGCTCCCGATTCGAGTTCTGACTCAAGGATCCAGCGTCGGCCTCAGCTCAGCTGCAGTCCTAAATGCCGTTCCTTGACGAGCGTAATCTGCTGCAGCTGGCAGAGGACGGCGAGCGGCAGGTGTGGCTGTCTCTCGAGTAGACCACTTCCGGGTTCGCAGTCTCCTCAGCGAACCCACACCTCCGGAAGCTCACACAGAGACACATGGAGAGACGGAGAGCAAACCAATACAACACACGGAAAACATAAACATAAACATACACTGAAAATGCCTGAGCCCTGGGTCCCTAGACCCGGGCCATGACACTGGTTTCACCCATTCACTTCAACAGGAAAAAATGTTATCAACCACAACACAGATGTTGTGACATCTGTGACATCATAATATCCAGTTTCAGTATATGCAGAAAGAACCTTTATCAGCAATTATATTCCTTTAGATGTTTTTGTGTACAGCACTCAAGCAGTTACTTCAAAAATTGTTGCTGTTGTTGTATAAACTCTGATTTTTCAAAATAGGTCATTGATGCATATCTGCACCGTGTTATTGAGAGACGAAAGGAAAGTAAGAAATGTCATTTGCCTACTAATTTTGAAATAAAAAAAAAACGTATTTACTGTTCTCTAACATTTTTGTATACTTGTGCAGAATGCTGCACACCTGCTCTGTTCAGTAGTTGCAAGCTCGTTGTTTTCTGGGCAGTTCAGATGCCTCAACAAGGTATGTTGAAAGTTCAAAAGTGGTCCAAACAGTTGACTCCTTTCTGTTGCTGAGGAAAGAGTTCGGTTCCTTTAAAGAAGACTATATTTGAAAACACCCTGAGACGCATGGTACCTAAGTAAATCCAAATTACTCTACACTTCCAATCCCACAGATGAAGTTCCCAGTTGAAGACGTGGCTGTGCCCTGTGAACTTTGGTACACACTGGATTCTTGTGGTATGTGTTCATTTTGTTATTAATTTGCGTAATTTGTTGTGAAGCAGTTTCTTGCACAAAGTGGGTTTTTTTAAATACGTTTTCAGTGGCACAAACTATTGTAATTTTTTTAATTTATTAACTTTTTCTTCAGATTGTCAACATTTCTGCACAGAAAATACTGCTCATAGACCGCATGGGGAATGAAGGTGTTTATGACAGGAAAATTCTGCGCAACTGGAGGTATGCATTATTACTGAGGTATTATTCTTAGATAAAAAAAAAAAATCTTGTTTCATTACAAACATTTTTGTTCAACTAGGAATTTTCTGAGGATGAGAGGGCATGAAGACACCATGGAGTGGCAGTTACAGACTATGCAACACAACAAGCGACAGGATTCCAGCAGTTGTGGAGTTTTACTGTTAAAGGTAACCCTTATTCAAATGATTCCATTTCTTGTTAGCTATAATTAAGACTTTAAGTGAATTTAAGTGAAGTGAAATTTATTTCGGTCAACAACAACAACACAGATTATCATTTTACATAGAAGTACTTAATCATACAGTAACTGAAAAAGGAATAGGCTGAAGCTTTGTGGCTTATAATTATCTTATCCTTTACCTAATTAAGACTTTACATTCTAATTATGATCAATCTCACAGTTTGCAGAACACTACCTTGATTTTGGAGAGGTCAGTGAGGTGTCAACCACTACAGAGGCAGTTGTGCTGGAGCGAATGCAGATAGCTTGCACCCTACTTGAAAATCGAGGTAAGTCCAGTAAAGTCCTTATCACGTTAGAGTGTGTACTTCCATTTTAAATAGTGCTTTTCAAACAGCACAGTGCAAATAGCTAGGAGGAGTTGGCCGTCCGACTGCGGTCTGGAGTGTGGGGCCTCCCTGCTGCTACGGAGTCGGGGTGGTCTGCCTCTCCCCACCGCAGGGAAAAGGGTAACACCACCTGGGTCTGGGTGCAGTTCCCCCCTCCAGGGGCAAGGGTACCTAGACCCGGTTTGTAGAGTACGCTTGGGGAGTGTGATCGTGTGTACAGCGTCTCTTTATGTCTGTCTCCACGTTGGTTGAGTGTGGAGTAAGTGCATATGAGAGCATGAGGGGGGGAATGGATGTTTGTGTCTGTGTGTGCCTGTATGTCTGTGTCTATATGTCAGGTTGGGTATCAGACACCACCTCTCTGGGGACACCTCAGGCCCTCCAAGGTTTGGAGGCCTATCTCCACCCACCACCACTTCCCCTGCCAGTGGCGGACTCCCTCAGGTGTCGGTGCGTTGGTGGTTCTTTGTGTCTGGGGGTGGGCGTCCAGGTACACACCGGCTCACTCCTTGGCGGCCGCTTATCGGGGCCTGGAACCTGGGGCTCGCTCGGGCCACTTCGGAGGTGGGGTGCCCCCGGCCTCTCGGCCTGGGGCTCGGTCACTCAGGCACAGCTGGCTGCCGGCGGAGCTCACGGGCGCGTCACTGCAACTCCCCCTGGCTTCTGCTCCGCGGCTGCTGAGTGAGCCCTCATCTGGGACTCTCCTCAGCTCTTACTGGGACAGTGGCGCGGCTGCCCCTCTGTTAGTCTTCCATGGTCTCTTGTGTTCTGGGGGCCTCTGGATGTCTGGAGTTTTGATCTCCTCCATACCTGCTTCATACCCTGGAGGACGGGGCTGTGGCCCCCCCACACTCCCTAGCAGATCGTTGCATGGAGAAACCTTTGGAATGCAAGCGCGCTGATCCACACAGGTATGCACACGGGTGTTCACTGCTCGTAGACTTAAATTACACCTTTCTTGGCTGCTACTTCGAAGCACATCTGTCCTGCGTGCTGCACAACAACATTGAATATTTAGTATTTACTGCTGTTTACACTAAGCTAGAATAATGCGATGGTGTTGTGTTTAGTATGTTGCTTTGCTTTTTTTGTTTTTTTTGCTTGTTTTCTATTCTTCTCTCAACAGGTGATCCAGGAGATTTTTATTTGTTTTTCTCCCCCCCTTTCTCACTGTCCCTCTCCCCTTCTGTTTTTCCTTTCCTTCCTCTTTCTTTCTCCCTTTCCTATCCCTCACTCATGTCTGTCCCGTCTGTAACATCTGAAAATAAAATATAATAAATAATAAAAACAAAGATCGACCAAATGGACCAATACGGCAATGCCACGATAATCCATTTGGCAAAGTAAATCCATTGGGTATCCTTGTTGGTCTTCAGACAACAATTCTGATGGCTAAAGAACCAAATGGGACCCCTCTACAGCTGGCCAGAGACAACACCCACGCCACACTTCCCATTTGTGGCTTTAATGTAGTGTTACATCCTGTTTGTTTGCTTCCATCTGTATACATGTCCAGATTCACTGTTATGTTTCTATTCTTACATTGCTGTGTGATCACTGTTCCCTCTGCTGACTGATGTGACCTTTTGTATCTCACACTGATACTTGTCATATTTGTATCTGCGCCTAAAAGATAAAAAGTTTTCCATGCTAAAACACAGCTCCACCTCCTGCAGTTCTCCCTCTGAACCAGGGGCGGAGCATGGGGGTGGCTTACTGGGCTTAAGCCCGGGTTGTTTTGTCAGAAGCCCGGGGTATTTTGGAGTGTAATTTTTTCATAGTTAGATGCCTGGCTGACAACTGTATAAAACAAAAAGTACACACAATATTCGAAGCACATAGTGCACACTGTGGGAATTTACGACTGTGCGTGAATCCCCCCCTGATATTGGTATGATCCGAGCTCAGGCACTAAGCAACTGAGCGAGGGGGCGGGGCAGCTGCTGCCAGCAGTGAGTGCGCTGTTGGAGAAATGGAGCCAGCCATACTAAGGAGAGCTTAAGTTTGACCAGGTACCAAAGCAAATCATTCATACCGTACAAATAATGTAAATATGACGGTGCATCACGAAAGATTGATATCAAACTGATCACTTGACCAATATTACGTTACTTGCTCTTCAAGTGAATCAACAAATGGCGAAATGAAAAGCCGAACAAATGCAATTTTTTTTAGAGAGTCTTAGCTTACGTGTTTATTTCATATTTTCAGTTCTTACCCTCCCCGACTAAATCGGTTTCAGTAATGCACTGAAATATAAGAATGGACATTAGAGGGTTCTTTCAAAGAAAAAACTCAGGTAAATGTTATTTTATATATTATGCTTTGTATGTTGTTCAGTATATTTCTATGCAAAACAAGAGGGATTTCAGTACACAGCAGGATATTCACATTTGTAACCAGATATTTACATACACTTTAGGGAGAAAACATAAAACATTTTTACTGTACAACATCAATTTAGAGTAAACTTTTGTTTTAGATAAATATTGAAATATATTTTGAATTAGTTAAATGTCAGAATAAAGAGAGACAGAGCTGTCTATTTTTTATCACTTTCATTAAATTTAGGAGTACATATACACTAAGTTTATTGTTAATTAATAAGAAAACTCCAGACGATTCCATTCTGAGCTGAAGAAGCTTCTGATAGGTTAGTAGAGTCCATGTGAGTAAATTGGTGGCACAGCTGTGGATGCATATAAGGCAAAACACAGAGCCTGTTTCTTTGACATGGGAACATCAAGAGATGTCAACCAAAACACCAGGAAAAGAATTGTGGAGCTCCATAAATGTGGCTCAATTTTGAATACAATTTGGTGCCATTTGCAATTAAGAAATACAGATAGTTTCTCTCTTTACTCTTAAAGTTAACAAATATGTTTTTTATATTTATCAATCTAAAAAAATAAACAATTAGTCTGATTTGATCTTACAATTAAAAAAGTGTTTGTGTTTTGATCTGAAGAGTTTGTAAATATCTGGTTTCAACTGTATATTTGATGATTGTCAGCACAAAGAGGGAGAGAGAGGAGAACGAGTACAGAACAGATGAACAAGAGCAGGTGAGACACACATGTTAGTCAAATGGTTGTTTACCAAAAGTATCACCGTATCATAGGTACTCATGTATCTCGTACCTAGTGTTTCTTTTTAGGTTTGCTATTTTTCAAATTCTATATTTATTAAGTTATGCAGGCTTGTTTGCACAACAAGGCTAAATAATTATATAAACTTTTCTCAATCTAAATAGTGTACTTTGGTAGAATTAAAAAAACAAGTGTAGTGCAGGTCTATGATGATTTTTAGTGCTACTATCATCTAGTTCTGATTCTGGTTCTGTCTTGGTTAAGTCCTCAGTAGTCCTGATTTTGAACTGTTGTAGTCCTGTTTTAATTCCGGATCAGTTCTGGGTCTGGTTGAATTGGGGTTTAGTCCTCATGTCTTGATACAGCCCTGACTTTGTTCTGCCTCGCTGCTTAATTAAAAAACTAGTTTAAGGTGTCCTGCACATGTGATATATATTTTTCCCTATATGAAGTCATTCTTTTTTGAACAAAAGTCAAAACAGAGCCAATTAATCTTTCAGTCATTTCTACCCCCCCCCCCCCCCCCCCCTCAAAAAAAAAAAAAAATCCCACATGCATACTACCCTTTAGGGCTAAGCCCCGGGTGTTTCAAATGTCTGGCTCCGCCTCTGCTCTGAACCACTAGATGTCTCTGTTATCTAAATGAAGACGTGCAGCACAGCAACCGCAGCAGCGCTCAGATCACACGTGTCCTGTTATTATGTATAAAAGCATGAAACAGGTGAGACAGGTGGGATCAATATTAATGTTGTGGAAATATATGAAAAAGCAACAGAAGAGTGAAAACATTTCCTGTTTCTAGAAAGATCTTTCAGCTCACAGCTGCTCACAGACTGTATTTACAAGTGACAAACTGCAACTCTACAGTACATCTACAGTATATATCAAATATATTCTGTATTCAAATCTATTGAGTGATGTTTGAAAGTCTTTCCAGGTGAGTTTGATCCAGGAGGGTCTGAAGCCAGAGTCAGACAGAGACTGTGCAGAGACTGTAGAAGGACGGAGCAGCAGCAGAGCAGTCCAGATACACTGATGATCCTCTGTCAGATCCAGAGGGACACACAGGGATGATGCTGGACTCTACATTGTGTCTGACAGTGGAGCTGTTCTCAGAGCAGTTCACTCTGCAGCACTGACAGTCATCTGCACTTCTTCTCATTCCTCTGTCAGTCACTGCTGGATGAAGCTCTCCTCTCCACCTCCCAGTAACATGGCCCAGTCAGAGCGTCTCTACACACAAGCTGCTGCTGCTTCAACCTCTCTGGATCATCAGGACACAGCTCCTCCTCTCTCAGCACACACACCGTCCTGTTTACCATCATCAGCTCCACCTGCAGAGAGAAGAAGGAAGAGCAGAGGAGATAAACGAGTGTTTCCAGAGACTCTTCATCAGCTGTCAGTCAGTGATGCAGCACATCCAGTATAAAGAGCAGCAGGGACTTCAGTGCTGGGACTGTACTAGGACTCATTGTTGCTTCACTTTTTCTAATCTTTGGATTTTTATTGAAGTTGATGAAAATGTTTTTCCCTCCTAGTTTGAGTTTGGACTTTCATTCATTAGAAGAACCTTGGTGTGTCCACTCTGAGCTCTGTAGGAACCCCAACAACAAGCCCAACAATCCAGATGGACGGTTCCAGCTGTTAACTGGAGGAATTCCATCCAAACATCTGCTCTCACTAAATTCTTCCTCACCTACAGACTGTGTTCTTCACTGCTTTAAACTTGGAAATGAATGCAGTCATTGGTCTGCGTGCTGCTTTGTTCAGAGAGCTGATTGGCTGTTGACAGTGTTTGATCAGAGCATGTCAGCCGTTACTATGGTGACCATAAAGGTCAGAAACAGGAAGTGTTTCTGTCCAATCCTGAAGCCTGTCACCATTCTCCTCTCACAGCTTCACTGAGAAGCTGAAGCTTTACAGGAAACACTGGATCTTTGTTTCATACTGACTGTGTTTAGTACAATACTGCTGACAGCACCACCCACTCACTCCATCACTCTACTTACAGCAGAGTCTCCAGTCTGTAGTCTGGACTCTGCTGAAGATCAGACAGCTGCTTCACATCTGGATACTTCAGGTTGTAGTTGCAGCTCAGGTCCAGCTGTCTCAGATGGGAGGGGTTGGACTTCAGCGCTGCTGCCAGATAATCACAGCTGATCTCTGACAAACCACAGCCCCACAATTTGTATAAAGAATGAAAGATGTAAGTTTATTAGACAAAGTGTGAGCTTGAAATCATTCAGTGTTTCATCATCTGTTCAGAGCTGAAGAAGGTTCAGAATGTAGAAGTTTAGAAAATGGAAACTCCAAACAGCTGAAGCCAACAGGAAGCAGCTTCAAACAGGAAACTGTGCAGAGTTTCAGACTTTATGTCCTGATGCAGCCAGTTGGATTTCAAGGTTCAAGGTTCTTTATTTGTCACATGCATAGTTATACAAGTATAACACACAGTGAAATGTAGCCTGACACGCTCCTCGACATGTGCAAAAATTTGGGGGGGGGGGGGGTGTAGAGGAAGAACATTATATATATATATATATATATATATATATATATAGTATATACACTGGGTGAATGTGCAGTAGTAGCAGCAAGCAGGTGAATTCTGTACATTAATATGAATAGACATCTGACTATTTTACAGGATAGACAATATAAACATATTTAAAATTAAAGGAATTTGGAATGTACATTGTGCCTTGGTTTAGAGTGTCTGGAAGAGAGTCCTGTCTCAGTCAATTATAGATGATGTGAGAGGGTGGGTGTGTGTGTTTAGGGCACGGATGGCTTGGGGATAGAAGCTCCTCTTGAGTCTCTCTGTCCTTGCCCGGAAGATGCGGAACCTTCTACCAGATTGCAGAAGTTGGAACAGTTTGTTGCCAGGATGGGACGGGTCCTTCAGTATCTGCGCTGCTCTAGTCCGGCATCTCCTGGTGTAGGTGTCCTGAAGCGGGGGGAGAGCAATCCTACAGCAGCGTTCTGCTGTACGGATCACTCTCTGGAGATCTTTTTGGTCCTTCACACAGCTGTTCCCGAACCACGATGTCATGTTCTGTGTGAGGATGCTCTCCACAGCGCCTGTATAGAAAATCCTGAGGATCTTTGGAGAGACCCTGAACTTCCTCAGTTGTCGTAGGTGATACAGGCGCTGCCTAGCCTTTTTGGTCTGGACCTGAATGTGGGCAGCCCATGTCAGGTCTGAGGAGATGTGGACACCAAGATACTTGAAGGACTGCACCCTCTCCACTGGAGCTCCATTGATGATAATGGGCTTGTAGTCTCTGTGCTGACCCCTTCTGAAGTCCACCACCAGCTCCTTGGTCTTGCTGACGTTCAGCTGGAGGTGGTTGTCCTGGCACCACGATGCCAGATTCTTCACTTCATCCATGTAGGCCGCCTCATCGTTGTTGGAGATGGCACCCAACACCACTGTGTCGTCAGCAAACTTCACAATGGTGTTGGAGCCATGGGTGGCCACACAGTCTGAAGTGTAGAGGGAGTAGAGCAGTGGCGAGAGGACACATCCCTGAGGTGCTCCTGTGTTGATGGTGATGCTGTTGGAGAAGCACCTGCCCACCCTCACCACCTGAGTTCTGCCAGTGAGGAAGTCCAACACCCATGCACACAGACGGCTGTTAAGTCCCAGATCCCTGAGCTTTGTGAACAGTCTGCAGGGCACTATTGTGTTAAACGCTGAACTGTAATCAACAAACAGCATTCGCACATAGTTACCCTGTTTCTTGTCCACGTGGCTGAGAGTGGTGTGTAGGACGTGGGCAATGGCATCCTCTGTGGATCTGTTGGATCTGTAGGCGAACTGCAGCGGATCTGTGGTGTCTGGGATGGAGGAGGAGATGATGTTCTTCAGCAGCCTCTCAAACACCTTCATTACTACCGAGGTCAGTGCAACTGGCCGGTAATCGTTCAGGGATGAGGGTTTGCTGTTCTTGGGCACAGGGATGATGGTGGATCTTTTGAAGCATGTGGGGACCACAGACTTCGCCAGGGACTCGTTGAAGATGTAAGTGAACACACCTGCTAGCTGGTCAGCACAGCAGCGCAGCAGACGGCCGGTGATGCCGTCTGGCCCCGCCGCTTTCCTTGTGTTCACTCTCCTCAGTGCCGCTCGGACGTCATGCTCCGCGATGCTGGTCACCGGTCTCTCGCTGATGACGTCACTGTCCTCGGTAGTCAGGCGGTAGATAGCATTAGCCGCCTGGCTAACCTCGAAACGGGCGTAGAACCGATTCAGCTCATTGGTGAATGCAGAGTCGGCGTTGATCGGCGCAGTGTCCCTGGCTTTGTAGTCCGTAATGGTGCGTAGTCCGTGCCACATACTCCGTGTGTCGCCCTGGTGGAAGCGGGACTCCACACGTTCCCGGTACCGGCGTTTGGCATCTCTCACCGCGCGCCGCACGCCGTATGAGGCCGCTTTGTAGGTGCTCATATCGCCAGTGGCGAGACCCGCGTTGTAGGAGGCGGTCCTGGCGTTTACTGCAGTGCGGATCGATCTGTCCATCCACGGTTTCTGGTTTGGGAATGTGGTGACTCTCGCAGTGGGGATAATCTCCTCCGCTAGCATATTGACGAAGCATACTGCTACTTCCGTAAACTCGTTGATGTCGACTGCGCATGCTCTGAACATGTCTCAGTCGACGTCGTTGAGTGCGTCCTGTAGCGTAGCTTCTGATTGGGCAGTCCACCGTTTTACCTCCCTCGTGGTCACGTCTTCCCTCCGTATGCTTTGTTTATACTGGGGAATGAGGAAGATGGCGTTGTGGTCAGACTTCCCAAAAGCCGGGTGTGAGACAGCTTTGTAGCCCTGCTTGTATGGCGTGTAGCAGTGATCCAAAATCCGATCCCCTCTCGTTGGACACGAGACATGCTGGTAAAAGTTTGGCATGACTTGTCTGAGGTTCGCTTTGTTAAAGTCTCCTGCTACAATGAGGGCTGCGCCCGGGTCCTTGTTTTGAAACGAGCTCAGCACATCATGTAATTCGGACAAAGCCATACCTGTGTCCGCTTGGGGTGGGATGTAGACCACCGTGGCGATAACTGAGGTGAACTCACGGGGCAGATAGAAAGGGTGGCACTTAATGCTCAGGAACTCCAGATGTGGCGAGCAGCCGCTGGAGAGAGTAGAAATGCTCCTGGCATCACACCACTTTCTGTTTACCATGAAACACACTCCTCCACCTTTGGTTTTGTTCGACTCTGCCGTTCTGTCCGCGCGGAGCACAAAGAATGAATCCGACGGAGTTACGGCCTGGTCCGGCACGGTGGGGGTCAGCCATGTCTCCGTGAAGCACAGAATGTTGCAGTCCCTCATGTCACGTTGGAAGGTGACCCTTGCTCTTAGGTCATCGAGCTTGTTCTCCATGGATTGTACATTGGCCAGTAGGATACTGGGCAGTGGTGCGCGATGCGCCTGCTGTCTCAGTCTGTTCCTAATACCAGCGCGTTTTCCCCGGCGCTTCTTTGTTCTGCGCCTCGGATGAGCGGCCCGTCCTTTGTTGTTCTCCGCGCCGCGTAGAATCTCTGGCGGCCAGGAAGGGTCAGGTTTAAAAGTGTCCAAGATTAGATGTGCAACCTTGGCACCGATGTTTACAAGTGAGCCGCTGTCGTATACTATAAGACTAGAGGATTTTGGGATGTAAACCAGAGCAAAAAATAAGTAAAAAACAAGAAAAGTGGATAGTCGGAGCGGAGCGGTCAGGAAGGCGTCTGGACGTGGCCGCGCCATCTTGTGTGTGTGTGTGTGTGTGTGATTTTGGAGATTTGAATCTCTGTTCTGTGACTAAGTCCTTGAATCATTTCTTCCAGTTGGTCCAACAAGACAGACTAAGTGTTGGACATGTGTTGTGGCTCCATTAGGGGAGCTTCTAAATGTGATGTGATGGCCCCTCTGGGTCTGTCAGGTCACAGGACTGAAGAGAGCTCAAACTGGGCACACAGTTGTTCCAGTCTGGACCAAAGACTCTATACTGGGACTGAGGGACTGCTTTGACTGCACCCACTGGGACTTTTTAAAGGCTCATGTTCACACTTAGATCATCGATTTCTACTTACATTTCTTTCTGGGAAAAATGGGGATTACTTTGAAAACAGGAAGTATTTTCCCCAATAAGCAGCCCTGGATTAGTAAATCACTCCAACATGTTCTCAGGCACAAGAAGCTGTCTTGTTATGAGGGAGAGAAGAAAAAGATTGAGGCACAGAAACTTGTTGAAAGAGAGATAAAGCAGCTAAAATCAGGTGTAAGAGTAAAGCAGAGGATGAGCTGAATAAAGGACACTCAAGGCTGGCTTGGAAAGGAATGAAGTCCATGGTGGGGATGCAGAACAAGGAGCAAAGATGAATGTGATGCTGAATCAGCAGAAGACTTGGACTCATTTGATTCCAGCTTTGATATCATTGATTTCAATGAAGAGCTTTGTGATTGTAGCAAAGGGCTGGTAGCTCTGAGAGTCCCACTGATGAGGTGTTTGTGTGGAAATCTCTTAGTGGGACCAAAGAGAGAAAAAGCCCTGGTCCTGATGCTGTGGGAGGGAAATGATTGAAGTGTGCTGTGAAGAACTGACTGGGAGATTTCCACACATTTTCCAGTCCTCCTTGGAACAACAGGAAGTTCCCAGCATATGGAAACAAAGGTTAAGTGTCCTATGGCACTCAGTGATGATGGTGCTGTGGCCCCACCACCTCCACCTCTTTGTAAAGGAACTAACTGTAATCTGAAGCTTCAAATGGAACTAAGACTTCCTCCACTAGGTGGCAGTGTCTGATGAGAAAGTGTTAGTGGAGCTGGCCTGGAGTCAGAAACAGGAAGATGCAGGATTTGGGCTGAAATGGGGAAAAGTGGTTAGCACTAGTGCCTTAAAGCAAGAAGGTTGTAGGTTGAAGCTTGTTGGCCTTTCTGTGGAGGTTGGATGTTCTCCCACAGTCCAATGAAATGCTGCTTAGGTTCATTGGTTCAATTCAATTCAATTTTATTTATATAGCGCCAAATCACAACAAAAGTCGCCTCAAGGCGCTTCATAGATACAGAGAAAAACCCAACAATCATATGACCCCCCATGAGCAAGCACTTTGGCGACAGTGGGAAGGAAAAACTCCCTTTTAACAGGAAGAAACCTCCGGCAGAACCAGGCTCAGGGAGGGGCGGCCATCTGCTGCGACCGGTTGGGATGAGAGAAGGAAGACAGGAGAAAGACATGCTGTGGAAGAGAGACACAGGTTAATAACAGATATGATTCAATGCAGAGAGGTCTATTAATACATAGTGAGTGAGAAAGGTGACTGGAAAGGAAAAACTCAATGCATCATGGGAATCCCCCGGCAGCCTACCTAAGGGAGGATTCAGGGTCACCTGGTCCAGCCCTAACTATATGCTTTAGCAAAAAGGAAAGTTTGAAGCCTAATCTTAAAAGTAGAGATAGTGTCTGTCTCCCGAATCCAAACTGGAAGCTGGTTCCACAGAAGAGGGGCCTGAAAACTGAAGGCTCTCCCTCCCATTCTATTTTTAAATACTCTTGGAACAACAAGTAGGCCTGCAGTGTGAGAGCGAAGTGCTCTAATAGGGTGATATGGTACTACAAGGTCATTAAGATAAGATGGGGCCTGATTATTTAAGACCTTGTATGTGAGGAGCAGGATTTTGAATTCAATTCTACAGGAAGCCAATGAAGGGAAGCCAAAACAGGAGAAATATGCTCTCTCATTCTAGTCCCTGTCAGGACTCTTGCTGCAGCATTTTGGATTAGTTGAAGGTTTTTCAAACATCCTGATAATAATGAATTACAGTAGTCCAGCCTGGAAGTAATAAATGCATGAACTAGTTTTTCAGCGTCACTCTGAGACAGGATATTTCTATTTTTAGAGATGTTGCGCAAATGGAAGAAAGCAGTCTTACATATTTGTTTAATATGTGCGTTGAAGGACATGTCCTGGTCAAAAATGACTCCAAGGTTCCTCACAGCGTTACTGGAGGCCAAGGTAATGCCATCCAGAGTAAGAATCTGGTTAGATACCATATTTCTAAGATTTTCAGGGCCGAGTACAATAACCTCAGTTTTATCTGAATTAAGAAACAGAAAGTTAGCGGCCATCCAGGTCTTTATGTCTTTAAGACATTCCTGCAGTTTAACTAATTGGTGTGTGTCATCTGGCTTCATGGACAGATAGAGCTGGGTGTCATCAGCATAGCAGTGAAAATGTATGCTATGTCTTCTAATGATACTACCTAAGGGAAGCATGTATAATGTAAACAGAATTGGTCCTAGCACTGAACCCTGTGGAACTCCATAATTAACCTCAGTGTGTGAAGAGGACTCTCCATTTACATGCACAAATTGGAGTCTATTAGATAGATATGATACAAACCACTGCAGCGCAGTACCTGTAATACCTACAGCATGTTCTAATCGCTCTAATAGGATATTATGGTCAACAGTATTGAATGCTGCGCTAAGGTCTAGCAGGACAAGCACAGAGATGAGTCCACTGTCAGAGGCCATAAGAAGATCATTTGTAACCTTCACTAAAGCCGTTTCTGTGCTGTGCTCTGAAACCTGACTGAAACTCTTCAAATAAACCATTCCTCTGCAGATGATCTGTTAGCTGTTTGACAACTACTCTTTCAAGGATTTTTGATATGAAAAGGTTGGAGATTGGCCTATAATTAGCTAAGACTGCTGGGTCTAGAGATGGCTTTTTGAGTAAAGGTTTTGTCAGGGCTCTGTGTGCGGGCAGGCGGAGATGAGGATCCAAGTGCAGGACTCGAACACAGAATTTTAACTCAAAAACCTCAGCTTTATTGCTGGCAGGAAAACAAACATGAAGTGAGGATGGAACACTGAGACCAAGGACACACAGGCATAATCTGAGGGTACGACGCGACACAGCATGGGAAAACACAGGGCTTATATACACAGGGTAGTAACGGGGGAATCGGCAACAGGAGGGAGACACAGCTGGGAGAGATCAGGGCTAACGAGACAGGGGGAACAAAGCTGCACATACACTAACATCAGACAGGAACAAGAACCTTCAAAGTAAAACAGGAAACAAAACACACTTTACTAAGACAGACTTGACACTGACCAAAGGCTACTAAATGATAATCATAATCACAACAGTATCAGATCATAAAATAGAAAAACACCAAGATAACTGAAACACCAAGTACCAGAGAAACATAAAGGAAAATCCATGATGCAAAAGTACCAAAACATAATGAACTCAAAATACTGGGTCCAACAGACCCAGAACCGTGACAGTACCCCCCCTCTAAGGGCTGACTCCCGACAGCCCCAAAAAAAAAAAAAAAAAAAAAAAAGCACAACAAAGCACCAGGCCAGGGCGGGCGGAGGGAGTCCAGGATGGAGGGACAGAGCCCAAACTAAAAAACGAGGAGCACCAGAGTCCAAAAAACGCAGGAAAGCATATCAAAAACAAAACGAAACCAGAGCTCACCAAGAGTCCACAAAAAGTTCAGGGGGCCGACCGTGCACACGGCAACGGCGGCGACCGGCAAACAGTTCCGGAGGCCGACCGTGCACACGGCAACGGCGGCCACTGAGCAGGTCCGGAGGGTGGCCGCGATGCCAGCGGCGGCGACAAACCCTTTCCGGAGGCCGTCCCCGAAGGCCATGATGCCACCTAATAGGCCCGGAAAACGGCCGGCAGAGGCGAGGCAGAACGGGTCGAGCTGGCTCTGACGGCGGTGTGGCAACCGCAGGACCAGGGAAGGCAGGACCAGACGAAGACGAAGGCGGAGCCGAAGCCGGACCAGGCAAAGACGAAGGCGTGGATGAAGACACGGAGGCCGGACCAGGCGTGGATGAAGACACGGAGGCCGGACCAGGCGTGGATGAAGGGACGGCTGCGGAACCTGACGGCAGCGGGACGGCTGCAGGTGATGATGTAAAAGTCGCGGGGGACGATTCAGCAGGTGATGGCTGAACCAATTTCCCCGGACCATCAGCAGGTGTGAGGATGTGCTGGCTGGGTCCCCCAGGACCCTCAGCTAACGAGGCGTGGTGCTGGGTGGGCTCCTCAGACCCTCCAGCAGACGTGGCGTGAGGCTGGCTGGGTTCTGCCGAACCCCCAGCAGACGAAACACGAGGCTGGCTGGGTTCTGCCGAACCCCCAGCAGGCGAAACACGAGGCTGGCTGGGTTCTCCCGAACCCCCAGCAGGCGAAACCTTAGGCAGGACGGGCTCCTCGGGCCCTCCAGCTGGAGTAGATGCAGGACCAGAGGTGAGTGGGACCTCTGGCTGAGGGTGATGAGTGGCTGATTTAGTGGATGACAACGCCAATGATTCCTTCACTAACTGAACTACTGACTGGGTTATGGACTGTAACAAAGCTTGCAAAAAATCTGATTGTGGTTGCGACTGAGCTATGAATAACGGGGGTGAAGACTGAGCTACGGGTGACGTAATTCGAGATGAAAGCGGTAGTGGAGTAGGTGACAGGGCTGAAGGCGGCTGCTGATCAGGGGACACTGTAAACTGAGCTGAAGGCGGCTGCTGATCAGGGGACACTGTAAACTGAGCTGAAGGTGGCTGCTGATCAGGGGACACTGTAAACTGAGCTGAAGGTGGCTGCTGATCAGCTGACTGAACTGAAGGTGGCTGCTGATCAGCTGACTGAGCTGAAGGTGGCTGCTGATCAGAAAACTGAGATGAAGGTGTGGAAATGAAAACTGCACCAGTCCGTACTACAGGTGAGAATGGAAGTGTGGTTGGATGATGATGGCGAGGGTTGCATTTCTTCCTCAGGGACGGATCAAATGATTTGGTGATAAACCGTTGCAAAAAATGGTGCTGTCGCTGAGAGTACCAAGTGGCGAGGGCTTCCAGGAGAACAGCTGAATCCTCTTTCCCCGGGCCGCCCATGCCAAAACAGTTCAAAGGCTAGCCTCGCTCTTAGAGCTGTTATCATTTGCTTAAGTCCGTTTATGTGCAGAAAACTGACGGTGGAGGCAGTAGACGACAAGAAATTATCAAAAAACACTACCTCCATATGCCTCGTGTAGGGGCTCGCAGCGTGGATTATCCTCCGACATTAATCCCATAGGTGCGCGAGATTATCTCCCTCAGAGGTGAAAAGTGAGTCCGCTGGATCCATACTGGTCGCGTCGTTCTGTCAGGGCTCTGTGTGAGGGCAGGCGGAGATGAGGATCCAAGTGCAGGACTCGAACACAGAATTTTAACTCAAAAACCTCAGCTTTATTGCTGGCAGGAAAACAAACATGAAGTGAGGATGGAACACTGAGACCAAGGACACACAGGCATAATCTGAGGGTACGACGCGACACAGCATGGGAAAACACAGGGCTTATATACACAGGGTAGTAACGGGGGAATCGGCAACAGGAGGGAGACACAGCTGGGAGAGATCAGGGCTAACGAGACAGGGGGAACAAAGCTGCACACACTAACATCAGACAGGAACAAGAACCTTCAACGTAAAACAGGAAACAAAACACACTTTACTAAGACAGACTAGACAGAGACAGACTTGACACTGACCAAAGGCTACTAAATGATAATCATAATCACAACAGTATCAGATCATAAATCATAATATAGAAAAACACCAAGATAACTGAAACACCAAGTACCAGAGAAACATAAAGGAAAATCCATGATGCAAAAGTACCAAAACATAATGAACTCAAAATACTGGGTCCAACGGACCCAGAACTGTGACAGTTTTAACTACAGCCAGCTTGAAGGCCTGTGGTACATAGCCGATTATTAGAGATAGGTTGATCATATTTAAGATCGAAGAATTAATTAATGGCAGGACTTCTTTGAGCAGTTTTGTAGGAATGGGGTCTAAAAGACACGTTGATGGTTTGGAGGAAGTAATTATTGAAGTTAACTCAGAAAGATCAATTGGAGAAAAAGAGTCTAACTTAACATCAATGGTACTAAGAGTAGCTGTAGATAATATTACATCTGTGGGATGATTATTGGTAATTTTTTCTCTAATGATAAAAATTTTATTTGTGAAGAAGTTCATGAAGTCATTACTAGTTAACGTTAAAGGGATGGTTGGCTCAAAAGAGCTCTGACTTTTTGTCAGCCTGGCTACAGTGCTGAAGAGAAACCTGGGGTTGTTCTTATTTTCTTCAATCAGTGATGAATAGTAAGATGTTCTGGCTTTGCGGAGGGCTTTCTTATAAAGCAGCAAACTATTTCTCCAGGCTAAATGATGATCCTCTAGATTTGTGACACGCCATTTCCTCTCCAGATTACGAGTCATCTGCTTTAGGGTACGTGTTTGAGAATTATACCACGGAGTCAGGTACTTCTGATTTGGCCTTAGTTTTCACAGGAGCTACAGTATCCAGAGTCGTACGTAGTGAGGAGGTGAAATTATTAACAAGATAATCGACCTCTGTTGGGGTAGCGTTCAGATAGCTGCTCTGCTCTGTGTTGGTACAGGGCATTGGAGATGATAACAGTGGGTGGATTATATTCTTAAACTTAGTTACAGCACTTTCAGAAAGACATCTACTTTGATAAAGTCTACTCTTCACCGCTGTGTAATCAATTATTGTAAATGTAAATGTTATCAGGAAATGATCAGACAGGAGAGGGTTTTCAGGAAACACTGTTAAATGTTCAGTTTCTATGCCACATGTTAAAACAAGATCTAGAGTGTGATTAAAGTGGTGGGTGGGTTCTTTTACATTTTGAGAGAAACCAATTGAGTCTAATAACAGATTAAATGCCATGTTGAGGCTGTCATTTTTAGCATCTACATGGATGTTAAAATCACCCACAATAATTATTTTATCTGAGCTCAGAACTAAATTAGATATAAAGTCTGAGAAATCAGACAGAAACTCTGTGTAAGGCCCAGGTGGACGATAGATGATAACAAGTAAGACTGGTTTCTGAGTTTCACAGCTGGGGTGGACAATGTTAAGCATCAGGCTTTAAAATGAATTAAAAATCTGTCTTGGTCTTTCATTAATTAATAGGCTGGTGTGAAAAATTGCTGCCACACCGCCCCTCGGCCTGTGCTTCGAGATTTCTGGTAGTTAGAATGACTCGGGGGTGTTGATTCATTTAAACTAACATAATCATCCTGCTGCAACCAGGTTTCTGTAAGGCAGAGTAAATCAATTTGTTGATCAATTATTAAGTCATGTACTAACAGAGACTTGGAGGAGAGAGACCTAATATTTAATAATCCACATTTCACTGTTTTACTCTTTGGTTCAGATGTGGATACTGTATTGTTCTTTCTTTGTAATTGTTTATGTTTAAGTTGTTTGTTGCTGGTTTTTAGTTTGTTTTTTGTCTTTTTGGAAGCTGACACAGTCTCTATGGAGATGGGTTTTTGGGGGGGTAGCCGGAGGAGAGAAGCTGCAGAGAGGCGTGTAAGACTGCAACTCTGCTTCCTGGTCCCAACTCTGGATAGTCATATTTTGGGGGGTTTAATAAATTTGTCCATATTTCTAGAAATGAGAGCTGCTCCATCCAAAGTGGGATGGATGCCGTCTCTCCTAACAAGACCAGGTTTCCTCCAGAAGGTTTGCCAATTATCTATGAAGCCCACATCGTTTCTGGGACACCACTCAGACAGCCAGCAATTTAAGGAGAACATGCGACTAAACATGTCACTCCTGGTCTGATTGGGGAGGGGACCAGAGAAAACTACAGAGTCCGACATTGTTTTGGCAAAATTGCACACCGATTCAATATTGATTTTAGTGACCTCTGATTGGCGTAACCGGGTGTCATTACTGCCGACGTGAATTATGATTTTACTGAATTTACGTTTACCCTTAGCCAGCAGTTTTAAATTTCCTTCAATGTCGCCTGCTCTGGCCCCTGGAAGACAATTGACTATGGTTGCTGGTGTCTCTAGCTTCACATGTCTGAGAACAGAATCGCCAATTACCAGAGTTTGACCCCCGGCGGGTGTGTCGCAGAGTGGGGAAAAACGGTTAGACACATGAACGGGTTGGTGGTGTACCTGGGGCTTCTGTTTAGGACTATGCTTCCTCCTCACCGTGACCCAGCCTCCCTTTTTCCCCAGCTGCTTGGGATCTGCCGGGGAACAGCTAGCGGGGCCTACACTATCTTCGGCTGCACCAGCTACAGAGGCCTGGCTAGCTACGGGTGAATGAAGGGTGCGAAGCCGAGTCTCCAATTCAGTAATCCTGGCCTCCAGCGCTGCAAATATGCTACATTTGTTACAGATATCATTACTGCTAAAGGAGGCCGAGGAGTAACTAAACATCTGACACAATGAGCAAGAAAGTGCAGGAGGGACAGGTGAAGTAGCCATGGTGCTAACGAGTCAGCTACGAGCTAAGCTAAGCTAGCGAGACAGTACAGAGACAGTGAGTGAATACTTTGGCTATAAATTAGGTAGTGAGTACACAGAAAGTGTGCTTCGGATGAAGCACGTGAAGATTATACTATGAAAGAAGAATGTATTTAAAAGTTGTTAATTAAATTGCTAAGCAAATAAGCTACTTAGAAACACCACTGTGTTTGAGCAGGAACAGGAAGTGATACTCTACCACAGAGCGAGTGAACACCAAGTGACAGCGCTACCAAGAGACAGGAGTCAGCCTGGTGCTTCTAAATTGGCTGTAGGTGTGGATGTGAGAGAGTGCTTCTCTGTCTCTCTCTGTTGGCCCTGTGATGGACTGCTCACTTGTGCAGGTGGACCACGCCTCTTGCCCTATGACAGCTAGGGCACAGGCTCCAGCCCTGTGAGCCTAAGCTGAATAAACAGTTAGCAAAAATGATTCATAGATAGCCTGAAATTCCCCAGTTAGCAGTTTGGTAGATAGCTATGACATGCTAATCCCATCCAGCAGCTGTCTTCTACCTATAAGCTGATCCCTGCTGAGCCAAAGCTGTCACGGTCCCCGTGTCTCTCTGGTTGGCCCACGCTGGCTACAGGTTTTGTTGTTGTTAGTTTTTGTTTTCTTTGTCTCTCCTCCTCCTCTCTGCCTGGGTGAAGCTCGTTACGGGCTCTCGCTCTTGGCCCACGCACCTGTGTGATTGTGTCCACCTGCTGCTGATCTGGCTGATTTCGCCAGCTGCTATTTAAGGCAGTGGCACTGAGCAGCTCACCGCTGGAACGTTGAACCTCCTGAGTTCGTGCTCTTGGCATTTTCAAAAGAATCCCCTGTGTGTATTTTGCTGTGGAACTAACGTCAACTTCTCTACTAGCTCCTCCCCTTTTGCAAGTGTGGACGCTTCATCTCTTTGCTCCTTAAATGCTTTTCTTCTTTTATTGATTTTTATGCTGATTTTTTCCCTTTTTTCCGTATGAGCTTACCTGCGATAGCGTCTGGACACTTATAGATCATTAGGACTAAAGTGTTCTTAACAGAAACAGCAACATTTTTATAGTTACCTTATCCTCAGCGCTCCGTGTGTCTGTGGCCTAGACACAGCTGAAGCCTGATTACAGCATCTGGGCACCAAACAGCCTCAATAGCCTGGAAAGGTGCTAACCGCTAGGCTAACTAGCAACAAGATGCCTTCCCTCGCCACAGATGACTACCACAGCCTCCTGCAGAAGATTGCAGTACTGGAGACAAAAATTCATCGGTTAGAAGTAAACGTGGAGGTAAATGGACTGTGTGGAAATGAAACAACCTTGCCTTTGATTCAAAACAATGGCGATGAGCAAGCTAGTACACAGCTAAGGAGCACAGATAACATGACCAAGAAAGTAGACTCTGTGCATTATTATAAATCCTCAAGTGATAATCCCCCTTTGGACTTTCTTGGTGCAAAACCAAGACATAAATCATGTCTCCTGGAAGGGGGAGGACGTATCACGGGCAGAGCACAGCGAGCTGAAATCTCTGAAACCGACTGGCCTTCACTTCCTACGAGACAGAGAAGCTCTTCTACCCCTGTATACGAGAGGAAACAGGACTGGACAACCGTGAATAGGAAGGTTAACAACAAACCTCCAAAACAACTGAATGTGAAACTGCACAACAGATTTGCTCCACTATCAAAGGACCCTGGATCTATATCGGACAACCATCCATCTAAAAGCAGCAAAGTAAGGTCTGAAAATCTGTTGAAAAGTGAAAGGCCACAGGGAAAGCTAAAAGCTAGGCCTGAAACTCTGATTGTGGGTGACTCTGCCGTAAAGGATGTACAAAGGATGTGCGGTAAGAACACTAAAGTCCTCTGCTTTCCTAACGATATGGTCAACAACCTGAAGGAGAGAATTCTTCAAATTGCAGATGAATATCCAACTGTGACAAACATTGTTCTGCATACAGGGTCAAACGATGTGTCCAAACAACAGTCGGAGGTTCTGAAACGGGACTTTACTGGATTACTAAATACTGTAAACTCTCTGAATGCAGCTGTATTCATCAGTGGACCTGTACCGCCGGTCAGAGGAGGAGACGAGAGATTCAGCAGGTTGTTTACACTGAATAAATGGCTTATATCAGCATGTACTGACCACTCGGTGCATTTTATCAACAACTTCAATATTTTTTGGGAACGCAGGCATCTGTTTAAAGCAAATGGATTTAATTTTAACAGTTTGGCCATAACGAACACCCTGTTCGAACATAAGAGTGTCCATAAGTGCACGTGGCACCAGGATGCTCTAGGCCGTAGGTCGATGATCGATTTTGTAATCGTATCACCAGACCTGCGACCATATGTTCTGGACACTCGGGTAAAGAGAGGGGCTGAGCTGTCAACTGATCACCACCTGGTGGTGAGTTGGATCAGGTGGCGGGGGAGGACACTGGACAGACCTGGTGCACCTAAACGCGTAGTGAGGGTGTGCTGGGAACGTCTAGCAGAGGCCCCAGTCCGCGAGATCTTCAACGCACACCTCCGGCAGAGCTTCGACAGCATTCCGAGGGAGACTGGGGACATCGAGTCCGAATGGACCATGTTCAGCGTCTCCATTGCCGAAGCTGCTGCATTGAGCTGCGGCCGCAGGGTGGTTGGTGCCTGCCGTGGTGGTAATCCCCGAACCAAATGGTGGACACCAGAGGTGAAGGGAGCCACCAGGCTGAAGAAGGAGTCCTATCAGGCTTGGTTAGCCTGTGGGACTCCGGAGGCAGCCGACAGGTATCGACAGGCCAAGCGGAATGCGGCTCGGGCAGTGGCTGAAGCAAAAACTCGGGTGTGGGAGGAGTTCGGAGAGGCCATGGAAAAAGACTTTCGGACTGCCTCGAAGAGATTCTGGCAAACCGTCAGGCGTCTCAGGAGGGGAAAGCGGTGCTCTACCTGCACTGTGTATAGTGCTGGCGGAGCGCTGTTGACGTCGACTGAGAAAATTGTCAGGCGGTGGAAGGAATACTTCGAGGACCTCCTTAATCCCACTGACACGTCTTCCGAGGAGGAAGCAGAGTCTGGGGATGAGGGGAATGACCCGCCAATTTCCGGGGGCGAGGTCACTGAGGCAGTTAAACAACTCCTTGGTGGCAGAGCCCCTGGTGTTGATGAGGTCCGCCCCGAGTTCCTGAAGGCTCTGGACGTTGTAGGGCTGTCCTGGTTGACACGCCTTTGCAATGTTGCGTGGAGATCAGGGGCAGTACCTGTGGACTGGCAGACCGGGGTGGTGGTCCCCATCTTTAAGAAGGGGGACCGGAGGGTGTGTTCCAACTACAGGGGGATCACACTCCTCAGCCTCCCTGGGAAAGTCTATGCCAGGGTGCTGGAAAGGAGAGTTCGTCCGCTAGTCGAACCTCGGATACAGGAGGAACAATGCGGTTTTCGTCCTGGTCGCGGAACACTGGACCAGCTCTTTATCCTCTCGAGGATACTTGAGGGTGCATGGGAGTTTGCCCAACCAGTCTACATGTGTTTTGTGGACTTGGAGAAGGCATTCGACCGTGTCCCTCGGGGTGTCCTGTGGGAGGTGCTGCGGGAGTATGGGGTGTCTGGCCCATTGCTACGGGCCATTCGATTCCTATACAACCGTTGCAAGAGCTTGGTTCGCATTGCCGGCAACAAGTCGGACTCGTTCCCGGTGGGTGATGGGCTCCGCCAGGGCTGCCCTTTGTCTCCGGTTCTGTTCATAATTTTTATGGACAGGATTTCTAGGCGCAGCCAAGGGGCGGAGGGCTTTCGCTTTGGTGGCCTCAGAATCTCATCTCTGATTTTTGCGGATGATGTGGTTCTGTTGGCTTCATCGGGTGAGGGCCTCCAGCTCGCACTGGAGCGGTTCGCAGCCGAGTGTGAAGCAGCGGGAATGAGGATCAGCACCTCCAAATCTGAGGCCATGGTTCTCAGCCGGAAAAGGGTGGAGTGCCCACTCCGGGTCGGGGATGAGTTCCTGCCCCAAGTGGAGGAGTTCAAGTATCTCGGGGTCTTGTTCGCGAGTGATGGGAGAAGGGAGCCGGAGATCGACAGACGGATTGGGGCTGCAGCTGCAGTAATGCGGACGCTGCACCGGTCCGTCGTGGTGAAGAGGGAGCTGAGTGTAAAAGCGAAGCTCTCAATTTACCGGTCGATCTACGTCCCTACCCTCACCTATGGCCACGAGCTGTGGGTAGTGACTGAAAGAACGAGATCGCGGATACAAGGTGTTCGAGGCATGTCCCACCGGGAGGAGGCCCCGGGGCAGACCCAGGACACGCTGGAGAGATTATATCTCTCGGCTGGCCTGGGAACGCCTTGGTATTCCCCCGGATAAGCTGGAGGAGGTGGCTGGGGAGAGGGAGGTCTGGGCCTCTTTGCTTAGGCTGCTGCCCCCGCGACCCGGCCTCGGATAAAGCGGATGAAAATGGATGGATGGAATGGATGGATTTAATTTTAACAAGTCAGGGGTGAAACTGTTCACCTCCAACTTGTTTTATTCCATACGTCATCCATCTCTGCTTGGTGCCAAGGCTGAGATAAATGAGGAGTTATCTCATAAAGAGGAACAAACAGTACTCCAAGAACAGACAAAGCCCAGCAGAAACCTTGAGGAGGAGCTCCATTTGCCCCCACCTGGGAAGAGCCTCAGAAAGGAGAGACATCTGAGGCAAGAAGAGGGGTCCCTATTTTCCTCCAACTCTCTCAACAACACCAACGACCAGGACCAGGGACCACGATCTTCCCCAGTCCCCCAAACCCCTGACAGGCCATCACCCTCCTCCCCCTCCCTTTCTCCCTCCTCCCCACACCTGAAATTCACTGAGGAGATGATGGAGCGGGTCAATGCTGGGCTCAGATCTACCCCCCGGCCCAATCCCTTTTTGTCCCCCATAAACCCCCCACCAGAGCGGCCAAAGGTTCGCCATCGAGCCCCACCCTCAACAGAGCAATCAAAGTCACATTGCCCAGCCTCTCCCCCCTTAGTTCCTCCTTACCACCTTCATGCTCTGTCTCCGCAGTCTGATGTGTGATGTGTGAAGGGTCCGGGCTGCGAGGATTACGGCAGTGGTGACTTTTCCCAGGAGAAGCTGGGACCCTGTTTACTAGAAGGTTTTAAAATCTCTGTACTTTTAGGTGACAGAAGGAGACATGTGGCCTGGTCAAAACACAGAGAGCTGCACTCTAAAAGATCTTTAAACATAGTAAACATACCTTGTGTGCCACAGACTGCTCCCAAACATGAGGGGACAAGTAATGCCTCTAAAACACTTAAGTTGGCTTTATTAAACGTTAGATCTTTAGCTGGGAAAACATTTTTAATTAATGATTTAATCACTGAGCACAGCCTTGATTTTATGTTTTTAACTGAAACTTGGTTGGACCAAAGTAACAGTGGAGCTGTTCTCATCGAGACGACCCCTCCTAACTACAGTTTTATCAGTGAGGCCAGGCTCAGCAGGAGAGGAGGAGGGGTTGCTGTCTTATTTAATGAATCATTTCAATGTAAGCAGCTATCTCCTGGAAGTTTTCAGTCTTTTGAATATGTGGCTTTACAGCTGAAGGCCCCATCCAAAGTTGTGTTTCTTAATGTTTACAGGCCTCCCAAATACTGCACAGACTTTTTTAATGACCTCAGTGAACTGCTGTCTGTGATCTGTGTTGATTTTGACTGTTTTAATTATTGTTGGGGATTTTAACATCCATGTGGACAACCCTCGGGACAAAGGGACTAAAGACCTGAGTAACACTCTAGGCAACTTTGGGCTGACTCAGCATGTAACAGAGGCCACACATAATAGAGGACACACTCTTGACCTACTGATCTCCAAGGGCCTGAGCATTTCAAAGGTTACTGTGTCTGATGTGGGCGTGTCTGATCATTACTGTGTTTTCTTTTAAAGTAAAATCTCAGCCCACATAAATATGTCAACAGCAGTGATCACAAAACGGTGTATAACTGAACACAGTAGTGCAATTTTTAACCAGGTCTTCCCATTAACACCTGACCTGTCCAGAGGGTCAGTCAATGAGCTCGTCAATAGCTTCAATGCTAACATGTTAAATGTAATGGACACTATTGCTCCCATTAAGGTGAAGGTTATCTCTGGAAGGAAAAAGTCTCCATGGAGAAACTCCACACTGGTGAAAAATGAAAAAAGAGAGTGTAGGAAAGCTGAGTGCAGATGGAGAAAAACAGACCTCCAGGTTCGCTATGACACCTATAAAGAGAAACTTCACAATTATAATTTACAACTGAGGAGTGCAAGGAGGTCCTACTTCTCTGACATCATCACTAAAAACAGCCATAATGCTCGGGTCTTATTTTCTACAGTTGATAGGCTAACAAACCCTCCTGTGTCAGTGGCAGCTGAACTTCATTCGACCATGGTCTGCAATGACTTTGCCAAATTCTTCACAGAAAAAATCCAAAAAATTAGACAAGCAATTGGTACATCAACAGCAGATCCAGAATATGTACTGTGTCCACCGAAAAACTGTTTAAACACCATGAAACAGTTTCACCCTATTAACAGCAAAGACCTGGAGGACATCTTAGGTCAACTGAACTCCTCCTCCTGCTGTTTAGATGTCCTGCCAACAAGTTTTTTCAAAAAGGTCTCAAAGACTTTAGAGTCAGACCTGTTACACATCGTCAACTTTTCTTTATTAACAGGTGTGTTTCCAGAATCACTAAAAACTGCTGTAATAAAACCTATACTGAAAAAGGACAATCTTGACAAGACACAAATGAACAACTACAGGCCGATCTCAAATCTCCCATTTTTAAGTAAGATCATTGAAAAAGCAGTTTCTCAACAGCTCAGTTACTTCTTAAAACAGAATAACTGCTACGATGCCTTCCAGTCAGGTTTTAGACAGAACCACAGCACTGAAACCGCTCTGACCAAAGTGTTTAATGACATATGTCTGAATACAGACAGTGGAAAAATGTCAGTCTTAGTTTTACTGGATCTCAGTGCAGCATTTGATACAGTTGACCACAACATATTACTCAAACGACTGGAGAACTGGACAGGTCTTTCAGGAACTGTACTAAACTGGTTCAAAACATACTTAGAAAACAGGAAATACTTTGTATCAATAGGTAACTTCACATCTGAGCAGACAAGTATCACATGTGGAGTTCCCCAAGGTTCCATCTTGGGACCCTCTCTGTTTAACATTTACATGCTCCCACTGGCACAGATTATAGAGAACAACAAAATAAACTATCATAGCTATGCAGATGACACACAAATATATATCACAATGTCACCAGGAGACCAAGGCCCTGTACAGGCTCTTGGTAAATGCATTGAGGAAATTAATGACTGGTTGTGCCACAATTTTCTCCAGCTAAACAAAAACAAAACTGAGGTAATAGTCTTTGGCGCCAAAGAAAAACGATTACAGGTCACCAGAGAACTTCAATCTATACATCTAAAAACCACAAACCAGGCGAGAAATTTGGGTGTAGTGATGGATGCAGACCTAAACTTAGAAAAACACATTAAGACAATAACAAAGTCAGCTTACTATCACCTCAAGAATATATCAAGGATAAAAGATCTGATGTCTCAACAGGACCTGGAAAAACTAGTCCATGCATTCATCTTTAGTAGGCTTGATTACTGTAACAGCATCTTTACAGGTCTACCTAAAAAATCAGTCAGACAACTACAGCTCATTCAGAACTCTGCAGCTCGAGTCCTCACTAAGACCAAAAAAGTGGACCACATCAGTCCAGCTCTGAGGTCTTTACACTGGCTGCCTGTCCGTCAGAGGATAGACTTTAAAGTTCTGATACTGGTCTATAAAGCTCTGAATTGTTTAGGACCAAAATACATCAGTGACCTCCTGACCCAGTATGAACCTTCCAGATCTCTCAGGTCATCTGGATCCGGTCTTTTATCAGTTCCCAGAGTCAGAACCAGACACGGAGAGCTGCATTCAGCTTTTATGCTCCTTATATCTGGAACAAACTCCCAGAAAGCCTCAGATCAGCTGAAACACTCAGTTTATTTAAATCCAGGTTGAAGACTCACCTGTTCTCAGCTGCATTTGAATAAAGCACCAAATCCACACTTTCAAGCTTAAATTTCAAAACTTACATTAACTACTGATTTTATCTACTGTTCTGATTTTATCTGTTTTGATTTTATATACTGATTTGTTTGTTTGTTAATTAGTTAGTTTGTTTGTTTGCTTGTTTTAATCAATTTTAAATCATGCTTTTTATTTGTTTTTGTTTCTAATGTCTCTGTAAAGCACTTTGAATCACCTTGTTGTTGAATTGTGCTATACAAATAAATTTGCCTTGCCTTGCCTTGCCTCTGTGTAGATATCCCTCTTCTGGACCAAATCACGGGACCAGCCCGGGTGTGGCAGCGTGTGTGGAGTTTTGGAGCGAGTGCGGCTGAAGAGGAGTGCGTGTGTGCGGAGGAGCTGTGGCGGTGACTGTGTGGAAGAGGAAGCGTGTGTGTGGATTTCCCCACTCCTTCTCTCCCGGGAGCCCTGGACCCCCTCCCAACTCACTGTACATATATATAGCACTGAGGTGACCCCTGTTGTCAATAAATCTCCTTTTGTTCTTTGAGAAAGAACTGTCTGCGCGTGAGTCCATTCAGTAGCCATGACAAAAGCACTTTTTCATTTACAAATTACAACCTTTAATAGAAACCTATTGGTCAGCATCTTATTAGCCTGCTGTTAGCTTCATTCCACAGAAAACTGAGAGAAACTAACAGAGTTGATAAAGAATAAAGAGAAATGTGTTGATTTAAAGCCTTTGAAGTGCTTCAGATGATCTCTGTCCACTTCTGTCCACTCATTCATTCATGTAAGCTTTCTAATGCAGCTTTGATCTCCACAGTCTGCTTTATGAAACTCATTCTAACCCTGAATGTCAGAGTGTTCCTCCTTCTCTTTCCCATCATTCATGCTGGCAGTGGAGGAGATTTGGATGTTGGACTGTGTTTTGGATGATGTGTGTATGTTTGTGTTGGACTGCTGTCTGTAAAGCAAACGCACATTTTGCTTTGGATTTCAGTGTCAGACAGACTTTAAGGTGGAATGAAGAGTTGGAGAGTTTCACAGTGAATTATCCAGTGGAGGATTTTTCTTCTTCTTTGAAGGTTTGAAATGTGAACATTGTTCTGCTGCAGTCAATGGACTAAACCAGAGAAGAAGAAAACAGACTTTACCATGAAGATCCTCAGTGTGGATCAGTATAATATCAGCCTGATGTCTGCAGTTTAGTGTCAGCACAACTTTCACATCATATTCATCTCAGCACAACTAAAACATGCTGACTGACCTCAGAGTTTCAAGTCCACCTCCTGGACTCTCCAGGAAACCACACAGATGCTTCACTCCTGAATCCTGCAGCTTGTTGTTGGAGCTCAGGTCCAGCTCTCTCAGATGGGAGGGGTTGGACTTCAGTGCTGCTGCCAGATAATCACAGCTGATCTCTGACAAACCACAGAGACTCAATCTGTATGAAGAATGAAAGATGTAAGTTTATTAGACAAAGTGTGAGCTTGAAATCATTCAGTGTTTCATCATCTGTTCAGAGCTGAAGAAGGTTCAGAATGTAGAAGTTTAGAAAATGGAAACTCCAAACAGCTAAAGCCAACAGGAAGCAGCTTCAAACAAACACAACAAGAGAAAAAACTCTGAATGTTTCACATTAAAGTCGTACATTTATCATAAAAACAGGACAAAGACTTGAAAAAGTCGTGTTTTTCCTTCCAGGAACCACAAGGCTTCACTTTTAAAGGTGAAGTGTGAAAGAAATTGTCACGGCTGGCGGGGTGAGCCGTGTGGTGTTGGAGGAAAAGGAGGACCCAAAATGCAGCAGTGACTGATGATTCGAGTGATGTTTATTTACAAAGTGGCAGTGACAGAAACAGGCAACGAAGCGTGAGAGATTACTAACGGAAACCTAAACTGGGAGAAACTAAAGAGCAAACCTGAAATCTTAATGAAACGGAGAGCAGAGCAGAGAGACGCAGACTAAGGAACAGGAACACCATAGAACGCAGACGAGCCGACAACGAATACAGACCGACACCCACTAAATATACACACACAAGGTAATGGACTTCTTTATTGAAAAGTACTTTAAATGTTTAGTCATGTGAGTGCAGCAGAGGAAATGCTGCTGTCATCCAACACTTGAGACTTGAACGCACCACAGCCCAGTCACACTCTTGCTAGTTGGACAGAATAAAGTGTTTGTTTGTTTAGGGTTTGTGGATCCCTGAAGGCGAGAATGTGAAGATCCCAGTAGCCATCAAAGTTCTCAGAGAGGCCACGTCACCAAAAGCCAACCAAGAAGTCCTGGATGTAAGACTCCTCTGTGTGCTTCTTCTATTTCCTGCTCTACAAACACATTGTTAGTGACTGTTAACTATTTTGTGTCTTGAATTTTAAGTCGCTCCACCAAATATCTTCTTACATTTAAGTGGTTTAAAAACATTAGATCTTAATCTTGAGCTGATTAAAGGGCTGAAGCTTAACTGAAGTTAAAAATGCTCCACAGCTGCATCTGTAGCTCAGACTTTCCCATGTAGGCAGCGACTGTGGATGTTTCTCAGTAACACTGCTGTCTGTGTAGGAAACGTATGTGATGGCGAGTGTGGATCACCCTCATGTGTGCCGCCTGCTGGGAATCTGCCTGACATCATCAGTCCAGCTGGTTACTCAGCTGATGCCGTACGGCGGCTTGCTGGACTATGTCCGGCACCACAGGGATAGCATTGGGGCGCAGTGGCTGCTCAACTGGTGTGTCCAGATTGCTAAGGTGAGTAAATGAGGTCAGCAAGACCTCCTCTAAGGAGAAACTCTCCTGCCTGAGGCGCCAGCTCAGTGTGCAGCTCTCTTTAAGCCTGCTGAGGCTCATTAATGCAAACACAAGAAACCGTGTGCTAATCTGTTTAGTCCGTTTTAAGTATGATTTGGATTTTTAAGTGCTGGGAAAATCACAAGGTACAAGGTCAGAGGCTCACAGTGAAACCTGATGAGAGCAGTCTCCATTCATAAAGTGTGCTGATGGGATCGTGGGTGCTGAATATGGAGCTGATGGCAGGAGAAAAATGGGAAAAACTCAGAGATAGTTCATGGATGCAGTGAAGGAGGACGTGCAGAAAGCTGGTGTGACCGATGAGGATGCTGGGAGAGGGGGAGATGGGGGCAGATGAGCTGCTCTGGCGCCCCCTAAAGGCAGCAGCCTGAAGAAGTTAAACAAAAACAAACAATTTACACAGATGAGTTACAGTCATTTACACATTTTTGTATGAGGCTGTAAACATGTTTATCTCTGCTGTAACTTTTGAAATTTTTACACGTGGATCTGTGGACACCGAACGATTGTTGGAGTCAGCATCACCTGCAGTTTCTGGAGATACTGGTGCTGCAGCCCAGCCAGTTATCACACAGCTGGTTTTACTCATACTGAAAACTTGTGTGCATGCATGACGTTTGTGTGCAGGGCATGAACTACCTGGAGGAGCGTCACCTGGTGCATCGTGACCTGGCTGCAAGGAACGTCCTTTTGAAGAGTCCTAACCACGTCAAGATCACCGACTTCGGCCTTGCCAAGCTTCTGACGGCAGATGAGAAGGAATATCACGCTGATGGAGGAAAGGTGTGTTTTCATGTGGCTGGCACTCGGAGACGAGCTGATTTCTATCAGGACAAAACCACAAAAGACTAAATCAGACAGGATGTTGGGCTTCTCTGTTAAAATGTTCCTCACCTGTCTGTGTATGTTTGTCTTCCTCTGTTTAACGCAGGTTCCCATTAAGTGGATGGCATTAGAGTCGATCCTCCAGTGGACTTACACCCATCAGAGTGATGTTTGGAGTTACGGTGGGTCAATCTGTGGCTCTCTAGCCTGCACAGGGCCCACTGGTTACTTGTTTCACTAGACCTGAAAAAGTTATTTTCTTACTGTGACATAAAAAGACAGCTGTTCTATCACAGCTGGGATAGGCTCCACCCACGACACTGAATTTGATAAGTGGAAGTAGATTGGATATAAAAAAGTATCATGAGGTAGCCCTCCATAAAGAATCATCTGCTTTATTGTCTATTTTACTTCAAATGGAAACATTAACATTGAAACCATTAACATGCTGTTGTCTTGTGTATGACCTGACACAAGAGGTCGACCATAAACTCCTAAAATGCTCTCTGATGTCATAGATCCAGTGAGCATTAGAGTGATCTTCTCATAGATTTCAGTCTGACAGGACTGCCCCCTCTTGGGTATTTGAAAGAAAAACGGTTCAGGTTCAAGATGCTTACTTACTGATCCACCGTTCGGACCCCAGAACGTATTTCTGTCTTTTATATACATGCAAATAAAAATGATCATTATCATTAAAATTCTCATCAGGAACAAACCCTCCTTGAACTCATGTTGTTTACTTCATCGTGTCTGTTGTTGTGTAACGGAGGTTTTACTGAGAGCTGAGTCTGCTCTAACAGTCGATGGTCTGCAGGTGTGACGGTGTGGGAGATCATGACGTTCGGCTCCAAGCCATACGACGGCATCCCGGCCAGCGAGATCGCCACGGTGCTGGGGAGAGGCGAGCGGCTGCCTCAGCCCCCCATCTGCACCATCGATGTCTACATGATCATGGTCAAATGTAAGATGAGACGCAGGTGGTGCTGGTAGAAAAATTGCGCCTTGATGGGAACATGAAGGTGTCAAACTTTTAAATAGTTATGTCTCCATCATGTCTCCAAATCGGGCGTCTGTTTGTCTTACAATGGCTCCAGGCTACGGTCTAAATTTCATGAAGTCAGACAAACAAATTCTACATCAAGTACTAAAAGTTCTTTGGTATGACGAACACGAATATAAAGTCTGGAGCAGCTCAGCTGTACAGAAGACTGAAAATCATCCCCTTTGCTTCTGCAGGCTGGATGATCGACCCGTCCAGTTGGCCCAGGTTCAAAGAGCTGATGGTGGAGTTCTCCAAGATGGCCAGCGACCCGTCCAGATACCTGGTCATACAGGTAAACCAGGGATTTCATGTCATTTACTTCTATAATGACACTTATAAAAAGATTTTCTTCACTGAGGGTTGGTAATATGGAGATCCTTTACCGTCTGACTGTCCAGATATTTTCTACATGTAATAATATTAATATTGTCTTATTTCTCAGACATTTGTTCATTCAAAAGCTGTGCTGAACGTGAACTCTTGACTCACCACACACATCAGGGGGACTGTTGTTAAACAAGCTAATGGTCTGATCGGTCGAATATTTGTGACATTTGTGAGAAATCATTTACGCTCATAGGACTCAGTGTTTCTGTATGAAGGTAAATCACTTGGTCAGCAATCAGTTCTATTATTAACAATCCATAAATATTTACATTTTAACCTTAACAATAATCTACTTTTATAGTAATCAAAAAATAAACCAAAACCTTCTTACTGAAAATGAAAGAAGGAAGCTGACACTTAACCTATTTAACCTAATTAATAAGTTAACTGATTAGAAAAAGATAAAGCATTTCTACTTCTAATGATCACATTTAACTCAGTTTTTCCTGTTTTGAAAATGAAGATGTTAGAAAAATAAAACAATTTTGTTTTCATATGGAAAACCATCCGTCGTCTTTTCTTTTTGTTTCCTCTTGATTGCGCTGGCATATGATGAATTAAAGTATGATACAATTAATTTTTTAAATGTAAAGAACCAAACTAGTATTCTGATCACAGTACGGGGTGCACGTGGAGAATATGTCCCGATCTGGATCATTCAGACACAAAACAGGAATAAATTTAATCCAGGAGAAAAAGTATTTTAGAAATATCTACAGCTGAGATTTTTTCTTTTATGAAACCACATGAACATAGTTGAATTATTAGACCCGACAAACATCATATGGTAAATGGCCTGTATTTATATAGCGCTTTACTAGTCCCTAAGGACCCCAAAGCACTTTACATATCCAGTCATCCACCCATTCGTGATGGCAGCTACATTGTAGCCACAGCCACCCTGGGGCGCACTGACAGAGGCTGTCGGACACTGGCGCCACCGAGCCCTCTGACCACCACCAGTAGGCAACGGGTGAAGTGTCCTGCCCAAGGACACAACGATCGAGACTGTCCAAGCCGGGGCTCGAACCGGCAACCTTCCAATTACAAGGCGAACTCCCAACTCTTGAGCCACGATCGCCATATCATCAGTTCATCTCTTTACTTCCTGTTTATTAGAGAATTAAGCAGTTTGGGATCAACGTGTGTTCTAACTCATACTCACACGGTGAATATAGATGAGTAAACTGTTAAAATGAAATAATATTAGTATTTATTAACTGCACAGAACTAACAGGGAATGTAAAGTTTCGGTGTGTAGAAAGAAGGGGTTCAAAAGAAACACGAGAAAATGATTTCAAACGAACTTCCAATAAATGCAAAGCTGTTTCTCTTTGGTTTCAATCCAGAAGATGATCATTATAATAAAAATGAACGAGCAATAATGATCGTCTTTAAAGAAAAAAACTGTTACATAGCATAAACTCAACTACATTAATTATTTTTGTCAGGGGGACCTGCCAAGTCCGTCAGACAGCAGGTTTTACTCTCGTCTGCTGAGCACCGACGACACCGAGGACGTTATTGACCCGGACGAATACCTGCTACCCTACAGAGGCATGGGTAACCATAAGGACCGGCCCATGGTATGGACACACACACACACACACACCTATTGTAGTCTAATCTAGTCTAAAGACACATTGTTACATGTCTATATGTTTTATCAAACATTTTAGTAAATGTTACATGAAAAAACATCGTACTTAAGAAAGTGTTCGGCGCCCCCTGGTGACCCAAGTAAATGTAAACAGTCTACTTCCACTCGCCATAAGTGGCCAGAAGTACAGCTATTTATTTCCTCTGTGTTTCATTCTAATGAACGTGCTTTGATGAAACAGAGGTGTTTCATTGATTCTCTTCGTTCGTGTCAGAATGGTCATCCGGCCGGAGAGAACAGCCTCGCCCTGCGGTACATCACCGATCCCACTGACAGCGCACTGGAAAAGGACTTCATCGACCACGGTATCCATCATCAAACATAACTCAGACCAGTGACAAATAATTAGGAGATGTAAATCAATTAATAGCTGGACAGCAAACTGTCTTCATGACAGAAAATTAATTTATTTATACCTAAACAGCATTTTCCTGCTCTGTCTTCCAGAGTACATGAACCAGAGTGTGAGTGAGACCAGCCAGAGCAGCCGGCTCTCCAAGGTTTTAAACCCTAATTATGAGGACCTGAGCCTGGGCTGGGGCCCACTTCCCCACCCGCTGGAGGATCTGAACACCTCCCAAGTGCCCTATGGACCTGAATACCTGAACGCGTCCTGCAAACTGCGCCCTCTGGTGACCAGTCACAGCCTTGATAATCCAGACTACCAGGCTGACTTCCTGCCTCAGATCATTACAGATGCAACTTTAGCCGAGAACCATCTGTTCCTCCCAGCAGCAGAGAACCTCGAGTACCTGGGTGTGGGCGGTGCTCTACATGCTCCCGTCCGCTAGGGGGCAGCAGCTCTCGGGCTGTCAGACTGAAGCTGTGCTCTACTTTCATTCAAGCTGCCCACAGGAATTAATTGTTTTACAGTCAGTTCTTCAGGAAACACTGACTGGAGCAGAGGCAGCACTTCATCCAGACCGACAGCCTCAGATTCACAATTGATCTTTACAAGTTTGTTTGACTGGTAGGACCAAAGGACTTGGTTTAAGCTCTGCAGCTCCTGAACGAGTTTCTTTAACAGTCTCAGTCTGACTAAAACCTTCTGTTTGACTTGAAATACTCTGAATGAACTTTTATTGTATAAAGTGTATAAAGTTATGAATTCTTTGCTTTACTTGACAAGAATGAGCCAAATCATGATTTCCTGTTAACCACTACTGCTCGTGTCTGTGTATCACTGTTGATAGTGTAAATTTATGGAAGTTGAGAGGCTGTCTGCAGGTACTGAACCTTTGTCAGCTTTTCCTTTTCAAGAGAATAAATAGTTTTCATATTTATGGAAACGATGATGATCAGGACTTTAATGTGTTAGAGGAACATGGATGATGAAGATGTGCCCAACAACGAACAATAAAGAGCATCTGACCAGAGTGGGAGCAGTTTGGAGTGAGTCTCGAGCGTCCAAAGAGAACAACTTTTCAATCTATCAAATTTAGATCCAACTTTTACAGCTCACAGTGCTGAACTGGTTGTTTTTAGTTTGAATATTCCAAAAATCAACCCAAGTTTTATCGACAATGCTGAGTTATTGTCATTGTTGTGGTGCATCGGTTACTGAGGGCCCCTCATAGATGATGGCTTGACGTTCGAGTCCCTGTTTGGCTGGAGCCTCTCTGTGACATAGATGTAAACTGGCTGTAGTGGTGGAAAGCATAAAGTACTACATGAATGTGGCTTGTAGCGTAGAAGGCTTCGAGTTAAAAATGGTAAATGGCCTGTATTTATATAGCGCTTTACTAGTCCCTAAGGACCCCAAAGCGCTTTACATATCCAGTCATCCACACACACATTCACACACTGGTGATGGCAGCTACATTGTAGCCACAGCCACCCTGGGGCGCACTGACAGAGGCGAGGCTGCCGGACACTGGCGCCACCGGGCCCTCTGACCACCACCAGTAGGCAACGGGTGAAGTGTCTTGCCCAAGGACACAACGACCGAGACTGTCTGAGCCGGGGCTCTAACCGGCAACCTTCCGATTACAAGGCGAACTCACAACTCTTGAGCCACGAAAAAGACAACAACTGCTTTTTAAGGCGGTAGTGTTTAGAATTAATCAGCTAATTTCTCTGTGCTTGAACTCATTTGGAGACAAATCATGTAAATTATGACCTTTGACAGCCTTCAGCCTCCATAGAGACCCACACTGAATGTCTGTATATGTGATGTGAATCGGTTTGGCTTTAACTGTGGTTAGATGGGAACTCAGGTGTGAATTCAGTTTTCTTTAGCTGACCTGCTAACAGGTTACATTCTCTGTTTTCTTGTTTGACACTGAATGACGTTAAATATCTGCAGGATATTTATCTAAGGTTTATTTAGAGCAAAATTCCACAAATGTCAGCACCAATCTTTTAGAGTTCGTAGGTGGAAAACGTGGGAATGCTCAGTGTGGTCTCAGAATAAGGTGTTGCCTCAGGTGGAAGGTGTTTTGTAGTGTAAGGTTGAGAGCTTAATACAAAGAGATGATATAAATATATTCCTGCCCTCACCTATGGGCATAAACTGTGGGTATCACAATAATAAGGGAGTCGAGCTCAGCCTAATGTGGGTGTTAGTTTCCCCAACATCTGCCAGAGTCTCCTGAAGTCCAAGTGACTTATGGATCTGAGCGGATATCCTCATGCCTGCCAGCTCTGTGACCGTGCACACATGTTGTGTTGTCTCCATCTCTAAGTGTCAGAGTATGTTCACCACTTAAGAGATAAAATAACAACCTGAGCAGCTACTACTCCATATTGGAAGGATCCAGACGTGTTTGTGTCATCTGACTGTTTCTACCCAGGAAGCAGTGGGGAGTCTCGTGGCTGGATTAGGAATACATCATTATTCCTGTGGAAGAGCTGGAAGTGGTGGAAATGGAGAGGAAGGTCTGAGGATGTCTGCTGAGACTGCTGCCCCAACATCTGGATGCTGACAAGCAGTGGAAAGTGGATGGATGGAGGAATGTAACCATGATGAATATGATGGATGGACAGGAAAGACTCTGAGAAAACTTCAAACTAAAAGATCATAAGAAGAGAACAGAAACCAAACCATTCCTGTACATGTTGCTTCTATGTGATTAACCTCACTGCTATTTCAGCCAATATTGAGTGAGTGGTGTTCTTTGCCTCTCGCAGATCAGGGTTCACTGAGTAAACATTGCTGGGTTTTCATAAAAAAATGTCAACTAAAACTTTATTTAATACATCGGAAAGACCTACATGTAAAATATGAGCTTTTCATGACATTGATTTTTCAAAGTTTAATTTCAGTTTTTGATCATTTATGGAGTGTGATGACAGCTGCCATGTTGTGTCTCCACTCTAACAGTCACTCGATTATCAGTTATATTATTTTCACTTCAGAGACACTGGCACATATCCCTGCATGAACCATGTAAATGATCCGGCTGATGAATGGGGACCTTGTCTCTGTCGTGTTCTGTGCTGGTTTGTTGTGGATTTTGTGACCCCCTCTGAGTCCAGAGCAGGCGTTTCCTCCATCATCCAGGGGTGGAGTCATGATTCCCGCCCTTCATCATCCTCATTAAACACAGGTAGTTAAGGACCAGCTCGAGCATCCAGTCTAAACCCGATAGTCTGCTCCTGCCAATGCTTTTGTCTCCCTGTTCCCAGCACCTCCCCTACCTGAGGAGGGAGTTACTCACCTTTACAGCTTACCTGCTTCCTCAGAGCTGGTCCTCTTCCTTCTGGAACACACTTCCTTTGTATCCTGGTCTTCAGGGATCCTCTCCCTGCGAGTAAAAAGAAACAGTGGCAGAAGGATTCTCTCCTGCAATGATCAAACCTTATTTGAGTAGCTTTTTTGTGAGAAATAAAAGCCTTGTGACTGTGAACGCTGTGTCTGTCATTTTACCTTGTCCTGAGTGGCCCGCACCTCTTCAATGGCTTCCTGAGTGAAGACATCCCAGCTTCCACAGGGTGAGAGGCGGGTACATCCTGGACAGGTCGTCACTCTGATGCAGGGCTAACCATTCACAGCTATGGGCAAGAACCACCAGTGAACCTAACCCCACCAACTGCATGTGTTTGGAAAATAATTATTTTGTGTTATCACTCATCCTGAAAGAAAGCTTAAAGTTGAATCTCTAACCATCCCCTGAATCCATCCTGGCAGCTCATTCCACATGAGCGGCGTCTGAAAGCGCTAAAACGTCTAATAACTACAAGTAAGTTGGCAGTGTGAGAAAGAAGAGCTCTAATGGGTGATATGGTTCTGTAAGTTTGACACCTAGGGTCTCAAAATAATGAGACACTGAAGAACATCTGGACACTCGCTCAAAGTAGGCCCATGATAATGATCAGCAAAATGAAATTAGCTAATACTAAAATATTCAACACTGCTACAATCTAACTGTAAAAACAATGGATATTTACAATAAAGGATGTTTGAGCAAAAAAAAACGAGTGAAACTCGATCTGTGCTGTCATATGTATTCATCAAAGAATCTCCATCCATCCATCCATCCATCCATCCATCTTCATCTGCTTTATCCGAGGCCGGGTCGCGGGGGCAGCAGCCTAAGCAGAGAGGCCCAGACCTCCCTCTCCCCAGCCACCTCCTCCAGCTTATCCGGGGGAACACCAAGGCGTTCCCAGGCCAGCCGAGAGATATAATCTCTCCAGCGTGTCCTGGGTCTGCCCCGGGGCCTCCTCCCGGTGGGACTTGCCCGGAACACCTCACCCAGGAGGCGCCCAGGAGGCATCCTTGTCAGATGCCCGAACCACCTCAGCTGGCTCCTTTCGATGTGGAGCAGCAGCGGCTCTACTCTGAGCCCCTCCTACTTCTCACCCTATCTCTAAGGGAGAGGCCAGCCACCATTCAGAGGAAGCTTATTTACGCTGCTTCCTTCTCCCATCACTCGCGAACAAGACCCCGAGATACTTGAACTCCTCCACTTGGGGCAGGAACTCATCCCCGACCCGGAGTGGGCACTCCACCCTTTTCCGGCTGAGAACCATGGCCTCAGATTTGGAGGTGCTGATCCTCATTCCCGCTGCTTCACACTCCGCTGCGAACCGTTCCAGTGTGAGCTGGAGGCCCTCACCCGATGAAGCCAACAGAACCACATCATCCGCAAAAAGCAAAGAATCTCAAGTGCCGTTATTATTATTATGTGTGGGGTCACTGTTCTCTCTGAAGTCGTTCCATCTCGCATTAAACTTCACTGAAGTCCAGCTTCAAAATCCTCCGAGGAACTTTTGACGGGAATCAAAGAAAGAAACTGTAACCTGCTCAAAGTTCAGTCTTTTTTCTTTAAAGAGCAAAACTCAAGTAAAAAGAACATAAAGTGTTAGACTTTATTCAGTGCTCACATACATACACACACACACGTGATTGTGGGGTTTGTATAAAATATTTGTATACTAAATATAGATATTTGCAGGCACGGAGCCCTAGGCAAAGTGTGATCCACTCGTCTGTGGAAGAGACAGGGAACATACAAACACTATGATCGTTACAGTGTGATGATGATGACTGATGAAATATTCTGTTCAAAGTCAAATTTGTTTCATAGAGATTAAAAAGCTTAGCAAAAAACCTGCTGAATGGAATCCAACCGAACAGCTTGAAAACTACACAGAATACAAGCAGCAACATCAATCAATCAATCAATCAATCAATCAATCAATCAGTCTTTATTTATAAAGCACTTTTCATACAGAAAATGTAGCACAAAGTGCTTTACATAGTTAAAAGCAGCCCACCCCACCCCGCCCTCCAACTCACTCCCCACACTCTCATTAACATAAATGATGTGAATACACACATACCCCCCACCACCCACACACACACACACACACACACACACACACACACACACACACACACACTTAAAGAGTAAAAATTGGGCTGGGTACGCATGTGCCAAGTGCGGAAACACTATAACAGGGAGCCGTCTGCACCGGGAGCCGGTCACAGACCGCAGCCCGCAGGCTGGGCACAGTTGTGTACAGCACCAGAGAGGCCCACCATGTGTTTCAGTCTGTTTAAAAGAATAGCGTGGTCTACTGTATCAAAGGCTGCACTTAGATCCAGTAGCACCAGGACTGAGAGCTTTTGGGAGTCCCAGTTACATCTAAGATCATTTAAAACCTTTAGAAGAGCCGTCTCTGTGCTGTGGTTCACCCTAAATCCAGACTGGAATATCTCCAGGATCTGTCTATCATTCAGAAAATCAGTAATTTGAGTAAAAACAAGTTTTTCTAAGATTTTACTTAAAAATGGTGAGTTGGATACAGGTCTGTAGTTATTAAAATCATTACAATCCAAATTGCAATAATAAAAGACAACACATGAACCAAAACACTAGGTTACAGAACTGGACAATCATTAGAATACCCATAAAATAAAATGATCACATTATCGTTATTATAGACCCCAAATCACATTAACTACTTCTCACAATATATGAAAATAATACAAGAAATAACAACAGGAAACCAAAGGTTCACAAACAAAACCTGAAAAACTCTAGAACAGTGAGACAGAAATGAACCAAGACCTCAGTGAGACCACGAAAGTGCAGTGATAACAGTCACCTTCCCCCAACAGTACAGTGAGATTGGAGGGTTTGTGAATTTAACAGCTCTCTTCAGCCTGACTCTTCATCTCTGTTAGCGTCATTAAACACAGACTAAAAGCTGCTCTAATCACCTTCGTCTCTACTCCACCTCTTAGACACCTGGCCCAGTCCAGAGTGTTTCTATACACATGCTGCAGCTGATTCAGCCTCTCTGCACCATCAGGACACTGCCCATCCTCATTCTGCACATGCTCCACCTTATTTATCATTTCCACCTGCAGAGAGAAGAGAAAGAGCAGAGGGGACAACAAGTGGCAGTTATGCAGTTTAAGTTAATTTCATGGTTTTGACTTACAATTTAAAATAATTTATGTTTAATAAATCCATTGTTGTTTTTAAACACGCATTTAAAGGTTCTACATAATGTGTCCAGGATGGAACCAATGTTCAATCTGTTGTTAAGGTTTGACAATATTTTACATGCCACACTCGGTAGAGGGCAGCATCTTCCCTTTCTCAGTCTGTGGATAGACATTTGGGGATGTGTGCAGCAAGGTTTGGGTAAAGAGGGTGTTTTTATTAACCTCTTCAAGTTAATGCAGCCAATGGAGCATGTAATTAGTATTTTATGTGCTGGTATGAAAATAAGATCTTTATTTGTGACAGACCTGTCGAGTTTATGTTATTTATGTGTAATACAGTCGTCATTTTGTAAAGGTCAAATGAACTGATTGTGGATGTTTTGTGTTGGTGAATAATATGTTTTAATGTTTACTCGCTATGACAATGCCTTAATGTGAAAATTGATTATTTTATGTTGCTTTGTACAGTTTTCATGGCATCTAATAAATGCCAGTAGGAGTCAAGAACACCTTGTGTCTGTCATTCTACTTGGAGGGAGTTGCATCCAGTATAAAGAGCAGCAGGGACTTTAGTCCCATTCAGGGCAACAAGGTGGCTCAGGTTTGCACTATGAATTAAGTTCAACATACCCAGGATATTTTTCCATTATCTGTCTTTACTTAACCTGACTTCTTTTGGAGTATTAGCTTAAAAATCTACCCCAGATTCCAGCCTTCATCATTCAAGTCCAGCCTATTTGAAGCTGGAAAAGCTCTGGCTGAAATGTTAACTATGTAAATCAACATTTAACTCAGTATCATGTCTTTATCATCAAGTCAATAATTACATCATCATGTAATTATTATTCTATTAGATTAATATCACAGTTTTCAGTCGCAGCCTCTGTGATATGTAACAGGACACAACACTATGATTTTTACTAATGCTCATCAGATAAAGACAAAGACTTAAGATGGTCATCTGTTTCTGAAATATCATTGGACTAATAAACATGACCGAATGTACTGAAAGAAAGACACATGTACAAATGTGATTCGTGGATGTCGGGGCTTCTGGTCTGTAAATCACGTCTGACACTGTGGTCAGCAGCACAGGAGCACCACAGGGAACTGTGCTGTCCCCTCTTCTCTTCACCCTGTACACCTCTGACTTCTGCTACAACTCTGAATTATGCCACATTCAGAAGTTTGCAGACGACACAGCCATCATGGGGTGTATCTGGGATGATCAGGAAGAGGAGTACAGAAGTCTGGTGAGGAACTTTGTCGCATGGAGTCACACAAACCACCTTCAACTCAACACCTCAAAGACAAAGGAACTTGTTGTGGACTTCGGGAGGTCCAGAGAAGGTCCACTGCCGGTTCAGATAGAGGGGGAGGAGGTGGAGGTGGTCAACAAGTACAAGTACCTCGGGCTGTGGGTGGACAACAAACTGGACTGGTCATGCAACACAGAGCACCTGTATAAAAAAGCCCAAAGCCGACTGTACTTCCTCAGGAGGCTGAGGTCTTTTAACATCTGCAGGAAGCTCCTGAGGATGTTTTACCAGTCAGTGGTTGCTGGAGTACTTTTCTATGCTGTGGTTTGCTGGGGGAGCAGCACAGCAAAGAAGGACTCATCCAGGCTGGAGAAACTGATCAGGAAGGCTAGCTCTGTGGTCGGCATGAAGCTGGACACTCTGGTGACAGTGGCAGAGAAAAGGACACTAAAGAAACTGCTGGACATTATGAACAATGCTGGGCATCCTCTGCACACGGCCGTAAACAACCAGAAGAGTCTGTTCAGTGACAGGTTGCTTCTCCCCAAGACAAGAACTAACAGACTTAAAAACTCCTTTGTCCCACACGCCATCAGACTGTTTAACTCCTCTCTGGAGGGGAGAGGGAGGGGAAACAGGAGGACAAAGGAGGGGGGGACAACTAAGCTGTAGTGCCTCTTCACCTCACTGTGCAATACCTTGTGCAATACTTTTGTTAATAGTCAACGGTGCAATAGACTCCATACTTGAAATGTGCAATTCACTTGTATTTTTACTTTTATTCCTATTTATTCTATTTATCCCTTTCGTATATTTTATTTATATTTGTCTCTGTATTTATATATATGTGTGTGTGTGTGTGTGTGTGTGTGTGTATAATATTCTGTAACTCTGTAACTTCTGTTGGTGCTGTGCTTTTTGGAAACCGAATTTCCCAGAGGAACCCACCCGAGGGATTAATAAAGTTTTATCTTATCTTATCTTAAATATCACATGGATAATAAATTTAATGACAGTTCTCTGATTTCAGGGCTGTGACAAAAATGAAACTGACCAGGTGTTTAGTTTTGAAATGAGAAAACAAAGTGTGAGATCAGATTTAATCCTCCCACAGTTTGATGAGTGAGGACCAACGTCTCTATAAATCTGTAATGTCAGTTGGATTTCAAATGTATTTCGTGTAGACATGAACACAATAAAAACAGTCATTGTTCTCTTTGTGTTCTTGTCTCATAGGTTTCACTGAGAAAAGAGGTACTGAGAAAGCTGTAAATTTACAGGAAACAGTGGAGTTTTTCTTTAATTCTTCACTGTGTTAATTATAGTACTGCTGAAAGTACCATGGACTCACTCCAACAATTTATTCACCTCAGAGTTTCCAGTCTACAGTGTGGGCTCTCCACCAGATCAGACAGCTTCTTCACATCTGAATCCTGAAGGTTGTTTCTTCTCATGTACAGCTGTCTCAGATAGGAGGATTTCAATGCTGATACCAGATAATCACAGGCAATCTTTGACAAACCACAGTTTTCCAAACTGAAGAAGAAAAAAAACATTAGTTCATTAGTAAGTTTCAGCTTGAAGTCATTCAGTGTTTCATCATCTGTTGAAAGATGAAGAAGGTTAAAAATCTAGAACTATATAATCTTCACACACACATATTCATCTCAGCACAACTAAAACATGCTGACTGACCTCAGAGTTTCAAGTCCACATCCTGGACTCTCCAGGAAACCACACAGATGGTTCACTCCTGAATCCTGCACATCAGTGTTGTTACTCAGGTCCAGATGTTTCAGATGGGACAGGCTGGACTTTAAGGCTGAGACTAGAGAAGCACAGCTGACCTCTGACAACCAGCAGTACTCCAATCTAATTTCAATCAATCAATCAATCAATCAATCAATCAGTCTTTATTTATAAAGCACTTTTCATACAGAAAAAAAAATGTAGCACAAAGTGCTTTACATAGTTAAAAGCAGCCCACCCCACCCTCGAACTCACTCCCCACACTCTCATTAACATAAATGATGTGAATACACACATACCCCCCCACCACACACCCACACACACACACACACACACACACACACTTAAAGAGTAAAAATTGGGCTGGGTACGCATGTGCCAAGTGAGGAAACACTATAACAGGGAGCCGTCTGCACCGGGAGCCGGTCACAGACCGCAGCCTCCGGGCTGGGCACACAGCAGGAGGGAGGCAAAGAAGCCCCCCAGCCAGGCTGAGAGGACCCCCAGAGACCCAGCAGCCACGGTGCAGAGAGCGCCCTCCGAGGAAACACTGGAGATATGACACAATAGGATATATACAGGGTAAAATGATAAAATAAATAAGGACGGGATACAATATAAATATAAATAGAGTAAGAAGATTAAAAAATGAATAAGAATAAAATCAATAAATATTAGGTAAAGCCTAAATTAATAATAGAATAACAGGATAGAGTAAATAAGCATAAAATAAATAAACGCTAAGTAAAAGCTAAATTAAAAAGGTGGTTTTGAGCCTGTTCTTAAAAACATGTACGTTCTCTGCGGCCCTGAGGTCCTCCGGCAGGCTGTTCCACAGACGAGGTCCATACCACTGAAAAGCTGCCTCTCCGTGAGTATGTGTCCTGACTTTAGGGACAATCAAAAGGCCAGTACCAGAGGACCTCAGGGTCCGCGAGGGTTCATATGGTAAAAGCAGATCTGAGAGATAAGAAGGCCCAAGACCATTAAGACATTTAAAAACCAATAAAATAACTTTAAAATCAATCCTGAAACACACGGGGGGCCAGTGCAGCGATTCTAAAACCGGTGTAATATGGGCCCGCCCTCTGGTCTTCGTCAGCACACGAGCTGCCGAGTTTTGCAAAAGTTGTAAAGTTGAAATATTCTTTTTAGGAAGACCAGAGAGCAGGGCATTACAGTAATCAATGCGACTGGTAATAAAAGCATGCATCAGCATCTCTGTGTTGGCCTGAGAGAGAATAGGGCGGACTCTGGCTATATTTTTTAGATGATAAAATCCAAATTTGGTTACATGTTTAATATGTGGGATAAAACCAAGCTCAGAGTCAAAAATAACACCCAGGTTTTTCACTTGTAGCGAAGGACATAGTGAAAATGCCTCTAATTTAGACAAGAGTTTCTCTCTCTGAGCCTCAGGACCGACGATTAAAACTTCAGTTTTGTCCTGGTTAAGCTGTAAAAAGTTTTCTGCCATCCAAGATCTTATATCTAAAATACAGTTAAAAAGGGCATCCATTGGTCTGGTGTCATCAGCAGACACGGAGATGTACAGCTGAGTGTCATCAGTGTAACTGTGAAAGTTCACTCCATGCCTCCTGATGACACCGCCGAGAGGGAGCATATACAAATTAAAAAGTACAGGGCCTAAAACCGACCCTTGAGACACACCACATGTCATTTTATGGATCTTAGAGGAGCATGTATCCATACTCACCATAAAAGTTCTGTCTGAGAGACAGGAAGTGAACCAGTTGTGTACAGCACCAGAGAGGCCCACCATGCGTTTCAGTCTGTTTAAAAGAATAGCGTGGTCTACTGTATCAAAGGCTGCACTTAGATCCAGTAGCACCAGGACTGAGAACTTTTGGGAGTCCCAGTTACATCTAAGATCATTTAAAACCTTTAGGAGAGCCGTCTCTGTGCTGTGGTTCACCCTAAAACCAGACTGGAATATCTCCAGGATCTGTCTATCATTCAAAAAGTCATTAATCTGAGTAAAAACTAGTTTTTCTAAGATTTTACTTAAAAATGGTGAGTTAGATACAGGTCTGTAGTTATTAAAATTATTACAATCCAAATTGCTCTTCTTCAGAAGGGGCCTCACCACTGCCGTTTTATAGGCAACAGGGAAGACACCCAACTGAAGAGAGCAATTCATCATGTATAAAAGCTCAGCCTCAAAAAATCCATAAAGTGTTTTAAAGAGTGAAGAAGGGATTGGATCTAAAAGACATGTGGTGGGTCTCACTGTGGAGAAAACTTTCTGAAGGTTCTCAGCATTAACCAGGAAAAAGCTGTCCAGTGTCTCCTCAGGTACAATCGAGCCCTCAGATGTGTTTAAAATCATATCGCGATTAGATAAAATATCAGATCTGATGGCGCTGACGTTTCCCCTGAAGTGGTCTGCAAACTGCTCACAGAGTGAGTCTGTGGGGGTTCTTTGGGAGATGTTAAAATCAGGGTTAAATAAATGATCTATAGTGGAAAAGAGGACCTTGGGATTATTTTTGTTATTATTGATTATTTTGGCGAAGTATGAATTTCTTGAATTCCTTAATGTATTATTGTACATTTTAAGTTGCTCGCAAAATATTTGATGGTTGATAGTATTTTTATTTTTCCTGCATCTCCTTTCTGCTGTCCTGCATTTTCTTTTGAGTTTTTTGACTTCTTCATTTCTCCAGGGTGATGCATGTTTTACATTAATCTTTTTGGTGGTGAGTGGAGCAACGGAGTCAATGCTTTTCTTCAGTTTGCTGTTAAAATGATTAAAAATCAAATCACAGGGTGCAGGTAAAATCACAGGGTAGCATTCGTCTAAAACCCTGGTAAAATTTGCAGCCACTTCAGAGGTTGGATAGCGCCTCCTCACAGTTCGCACGAGGTCTCCCGCTGAATAAAACCGGCGATGTTAAAAAACACACAGTAGTGGTCAGAGACAGCCAAGTCAATTTAAGAAGAAAACATGTAAAAAAAAGTTTCAAACATAAAGATTTGAAATATAGTAAAAATCAGTCAGTGAACTGACCTCAGATTCTCCAGTCGACAGTTTGGACTCTCCAGTCCAGCAGACAAACACTTCACTCCAGAATCCTGCAGCTTATTGTAACTCATGTCCAGCTCTGTCAGATGGGAGGATTTGGACTTCAGAGCTGAGGCCACATTGTCACAGTGAGCTTCTGAGAGTCCACAACCAGCTAGTCTGTGGTTAGAGAAAATATAAAATGTGTTTTTATAACAGCAGAAAATCTGCATTATAAACACAAGACTGAATGTATATGAAGATAAAACAGAGTGACATCATAATCTGATGAACATCTGCTCCTCACATCTGTGTTTCAGCTTCTCTTACTGTGTTTGACATGTGAAGCTTTAGGGGGAAAGGTGAGCTTAACGTCAGGTTTGCATCCTGGTAAATAAATTGTTGGAGTGAGTCCTGGCCAAACCAGTAGGTAGAAATAGTCTTACGATGTGAAGTATCTTCAAACTCAGTCACCTTGAGCTCCCATCTAACTTGGATTGAGTATGCACACAACAGCCTCAGCTCTTCTGTTAACAGTTTCTTTACATTTGAAGTTTCTTTAAATCACCATCTTGACTGTAAATTCCAGTCAAGATGGTGAAGTGGTCCCATCTGCTGCAACACCATCTGCGACACTGGCATTGTGCCTGGAAATCGATAAAGGCTGTGTTTCTCAGATTGGTAGATAAGAATTGGCGCATGGAGAACAATCAGAGGACTGTCTACCTGTTCAAGAAACCTGTTGAACCTGTCAGCGGCTGTCGGTGTCTGATCCTTGGCTCTGATTGGCGGTTAAACATGACACAGTACCACTGTATTAAATTAAATGACGCACAACTGTACAGTGTATAGTGTCAAGTGAAAGTGAGATAATGAGGATTTGAATTAATGTTAGAAATAAGATGCAGAAAGAAACCTGCAGTTTCTGGCCATTCTTAGATTGCAGTAATTCTTTGCAAGAATTATCTGAATTACAAATACTAAATTTATGAGAATCCATTAAATTATGTTAAAGACCCATAAACACACACTGAAATTCAAACCTCATTGAAGCTCAGATATTCAGCTTTGAAACAAACTTAATTTGGACTTCTTCTTCTTCACATGTTTATCTCAGCACAAATAAAACATGGTGCTGACCTTAAAGTCTCCAGTATACAGTCTGGACTCTCCAAAAAAACACACAACTGCTTCAGTCCTGAATCCTGCAGGTCGTAGTTGCTGCTTAGGTCCAGCTCTCTCAGATGGGAGGGGTTGGACTTCAGAGCTGAGTTCAGGTAATCACAGCTGACCTCCGACAATCTGCAGTTTGTCATTCTGAATGAAGAAAAAAAGATGTAGATTCATTTTTTGATGTCCTCATCAGTGAGGTTATTTTTTTAATCAACAGACTTATTATCATGAATCATCATCAAGCCTTCTGTTAACATTAAGATTGAATCAAACTTTAGACACAAACAGGAAGAAGGTCAGACTCCAAACAAACCTGACCACATGACCTCATCTCTCTGAGGTGACCAATAATTGGAGTATGAACTTTACAGAGGTATTCGAATGAGTTTGTTTTTATCTTAAATTTAAGGAACACAGGATTTTTGACAGTTTGGGATTAATAAAGTTTAACCTGACTCAGTATTAATGAAAAGTTAAACAGATAGATAGAGGTTCAACCAGTAATCAAAACTGTACAAAGTTTTTGGAATCACTTGTACCAGGTACTGTACATAGCATACATTTTCACTGCTATGCTGATGACACCCAACTCTGTCCATGAAGCCAGATAACACACCTCTATTAGTTAAACTGCAGGAATGTCTTAAAGACATAAAGACCTGGATGGCCGCTAACGTTCTGCTTCTTAATTCAGATCAAACTGAGGTTATTGTACTCGGCCCTGAAAAGCTTAGAAATATGGTATCTAAGCAGATTCTTACTCTGGATGGCATTACCTTGACCTCCAGTAACACTGTGAGGAACCTTGGAGTCATTTTTGACCAGGACATGTCCTTCAATGCACATATTAAACAAATATGTGAAACTGCTTTCTTCCATTTGTGCAACATCTCTAAAATTAGAAATATCCTGTCTCAGAGTGACGCTGAAAAACTAGTTCATGCATTTATTACTTCCAGGCTGGACTACTGTAATTCATTATTATCAGGAAGTCCTAAAAACTCCCTGAAAAGCCTTCAGTTAATCCAAAATGCTGCATCATGAGTCCTGACAGGGACTAGAAAGAGAGAGCAGATTTCTCCTGTTTTGGCTTCCCTTTATTGGCTCCCTGTTAAATCCAGAACTGAATTGACAATGATGCTTGTCTTTTTGAAAACACGCATGAGACATACTTTCATTGTATACTGATCATTGTTTTATATCTGCAGTTTAGTGTCACTACAACGTCCAAATCATATGCATCTTAGCACCCAAATAAATTTGGTGTCTGACCTCAGAGTTTCCAGTTGACAGTGTGGACTCTCCAGAAAAGCACACAGAAGCTTCACTCCTGAATCCTGCAGGTTGATATTGTCACTCAGGTCCAGATGCTTCAGATGGGAGGGGTTTGACATCAGAGCTGACAGCAGAGTAGCACAGCTGATCTCTGACAACCAGCAGTCCTTCAGTCTGAGTGAAGAGAAAAAAAACACACACACACTAGTAAATCATCGATTAGCTATTAAGATATGTTCTCATCAATGTGATTTTCTCAAACACCATGCAGGTCAGACACTAACCACACCTGAAGCAACTGCAATATATGACTTCATCTTTGTAAGTGCAGAGCACTAAAATCACAAATATTACAGTTATCTGAATGTGTTTCACTTTGTCTCATATGTAACAACCAAAGCAGTTTGAGTAAATTTGAAAGAATAAATCATGTAAATTAAAATCTAATTAGCGATGCTATTCTTTCAAGTATCTGTAACATTATCTGTAACATATGGGGTGATCGTGGCTCAAGAGTTGGGAGTTCGCCTTGTAATCGGAAGGTTGCCGGTTAGAGCCCCGGCTTGGACAGTCTCTGTCGTTGTGTCCTTGGGCAAGACACTTCACCCTTGGCCTACTGGTGGTGGTCAGAGGGCCCGGTGGCGCCAGTGTCCGGCAGCCTCGCCTCTGTCAGTGCGCCCCAGGGTGGCTGTGGCTACAATGTAGCTTGCCATCACCAGTGTATGAATGGGTGGATGACTGGATATGTAAAGCGCTTTGGGGTCCTTAGGGACTAGTAAAGCGCTATATAAATACAGGCCATTTACCATTATCATCACATATTTTTCCACACAATAGCATTTACTAAAGCTATCTATACTACAGGCTCAATCCTAATCCGTACCTTAGTCTGAGGTTCAAGCTGTGTGTGAGGATGATTTAGAAACCTGATTTTAAAGACTCTCAGTAATTAAATGAATCCTGCTACAGTCTGACAATGAGCCAAAAGAAAAAAAACAGTTGTTTGGTCTTTTGGATTCTGCAGGTCGTAGTTACTTTTGGTAAGGAAACATTTCCAAAGCAGACACATCCTGAACATATATGAACAGAAATAAGTTTCAAACTTTCCACCAAATATCTGAACTATAGAAAAATAACAGCTGCAGTCAGTGTACTCACCTCAGAGTCTCCAGTCGACAGTTTGGACTCTCCAGACCAGCACACAGAAGCTTCACTCCTGGACACGGCAGGTCATTGTAACTCATGTCAAGCTCTATCAGATGGAAGGGGTTTGACTTGAGAGCTGAGGCCACAACTTCACAGTGAGTCTCTGAGAGACCACAAGAATTCAGTCTTCAATTAGAGAAAATATAAAATGTGTTAGTATAAAAGCAGGTAAGGTAACATCATAATATGCAAACATCTCATCTGTGATTGTGTGTGAACAATTTGACGACTGAGCTCTAAAATTCTGATAAAATACAAAATAGCACTTTATTAAAAATGTCCTACTAAAGAAAAAGTAACATATGGGATATAAACTTAGCACAAAAGAAAAGGAAATTTGTGTTGGTAGAATATTCCTTTGCTATAACTGCTTCTTGGCAATAGATCTTATACCATGAAAATCCTGATTATCTTTCCCTAAATGTGGCCTATTTCTTAGGAAATGAAGGACAATCCATTTGTGGGTAGAGCAGCAGATTTGAGTATGTCAGTTGCAACCATGAAAAAAATCTTGCCAAATCTTCTATGCCAGTGCCAAACAGCTTATTCTGTTATTGACTCTTCTTTTGAGCTTCTAGTAGCCCAGGTGATGCTAATCAGGTTCTTGATTGGTGCCTGTGAGCATGAACCCTGCTACGGTGGTCAGTTGATGTCTGCTCCAAGTATACCATATTTAAATGATTTGGTTAAGGAGAAACTATGCTGACTGCTGCACCAATCGGGTAACAGCTTTCGGTGGAAGCAGTGTGATAGTGTGGGGCAGAATCTTACTCACTGGAAAAATAAGGCTTTGCATTATTGGAGGAAATCTCAATGCAGAGAGATACTGAGATACTGTAACCAGTGGCAATCCCATATCTCCACAGTCTGGGCCTGGACTCTATCCTCCAGATGACAACACTTGCACGCACAGAGTGGGGTTTATCAGCGACTACGTTTGGGAGTGGAGAGGAAGACCTGTCCGCAGTCCTAACCTTAACCTCATTGCACACATGTGGAATCAGCTTGGTTGTGCTGTCCATGCCAGTAACCAATACAACCACATTGGCTGACTTGTAACAAATGCTATGCCACACTAGTGTGTGACCAAATTGGTGACCAGGATGAGGTGGAGCCAGGCTGTTGTGCCTGTGTTTGGTTCTTCTGCATGCTAATGAGCTTTAAATTTCCCCGAAATGGGCCAATTGTTTCTTCAAACATTCAATCCAGGAAATGACAGCGGAAAAAGTAAATACCAGAGCAAGCTGTTTGGCATTGGCAGAGAAAATCTAACAAGTGTTTCATGGATGCAAACCACATAGTCAGCTGTGCTGCTGTAACACCAAAAGTGTTCATTTAATTGAAATGAGGAGTGAGTGCATATTTGAAACAGGTGGATGGATCAGGAGATTTATACCTTTTAAATTTAACTTTATCATCTATGCCTCAAAAATTAGCCACCTGGAAACAATGGGTTATAGCTGGTTTGCTATTTCAAATGATTGGCCTGCCAATGATAACAGTCATAACCTGGCATTGGTGAAATGTTGGGGACTTGGAGCTGATCAGCCTACAGATAGAGTACTGGGGGGATTTACTGGGACCTGTAGCTACTGGAAGATCAAGACTGAATGCAGTCAGACCTGGCCATGGGCTACAGGCCAACAATGGACAGGTGTTATTGTTCCAACGTTTTTATCAACTTTTAGCCAGTGCTATTGATCGTTATGGCCCTCATTTGTTCTCTTTGTGGATGATGATCAAAGATTCTAAAGGAGAGGGCGTGTAAAAGATCCACATCTCGGGCTTGGAATATGTTTGTTTTCAGCACTGCAACTCTAGCAGTAATTTTTTTTTTTTTTTGGTTTGGTAGAGGCTGGAGATACAAACTTCTAATTACTTTTCTGAGTAGAATTGAGTACTAAAACCTGGTACTAAAGAGGCCCTGAAATTAAATTATTAAAGACTGAAGTATCAATAAATTTTGACTTTGCAGAAAATTTACGGAGAAATTCAGTTTTCAATGCTCACTTCATAGTTCATCTATAGTTGTCTAAGGAGCTTGGATAGAAAAGCATCTGGACTTCCCCTCTGAGAGGTGAAACATGAAACCTGACACTAACTAAACTACTAATTAGCAATGATCAATAATGCTAATGATCAGATCTGGACTCACCGAGCTTTTCTGCAGTTCCTCACAACTGGAATAAGTCTGCGTCGTCCCTCCAATGATGTGTTGTACCTCTTTAGGTCCAACTCATCCAGAACCTCCTCTGACATCTGCAATATGTGGGCCAGAGCTGAGCAGTGGATCTCAGAGAGTCTCTCTGATCTGTTCTCTGACTTCAGGAACTTTTGGATCTCCTGATGTACTGAGAGGTCGTTCATCTCCATCAGACAGTGGAAGATGTTGATGCTTCTGTCAGGAGAGATTTTATCACTGTTCATCTTCTTCAGGTTGTTGATGACTCTCTGGATGGTTTCTGGACTGTTCTCTGTCTGACCCAGCAGACCTTCTAAGAGTCTCTGGTTGGACTCCAGAGAGAGGCCATGAAGGAAGCGGACAAACAGGTCCAGGTGGCCATTTTTACTCTGGAGGGACTTTTCCATGGCTTGTTTAAGGAAATCATCCAGAGCTGACCCACTGTACTTTTGTCCCAGGAAGTCCTCCAACACCTCTGTCTTCCTGTTGGTGAAACAGTGGAACATGTAGACTGCAGCCAGAAACTCCTGGATGCTCAGATGAACAAAGCAGTAGACTGGTTTCTGGAAGATTACAAACTCTCTTTTGAAGATCTCTGTGCAAACTCCTGCGTACACCAAGGCCTCTGTCACATCCAGACCACACTGCACCAGGTCTTCTTGGTAGAACATGATGTTTCCTTTCTCCAGATGTTCAAACGCCAGCCTCCCCAGCTTCAGAAGAACTTCCCTGTCAGCCTCCGTCAGCTCCTGTGGACTCGTCTCATGTCCCTCATGGAACTTGTTCTTCTTCCTCTTTGTCTGAACCAGCAGGAAGTGTGAGTACATGTCAGTCAGGGTCTTGGGCAGCTCTCCTCTCTGCTCTGTAGTCAACATGTGCTCCAGAACTGTAGCAGTGATCCAGCAGAAGACTGGGATTCTACACATGATGTGGAGGCTCCTGGATGTCTTCATGTGGGAGATGATTCTGCTGGACAGCTCTTCATCACTGAATCTCCTCCTGAAGTACTCCTCCTTCTGGGCGTCAGTGAAGCCTCGTACTTCTGTTAGCCTGTCAACACATGTGGGAGGGATCTGATTGGCTGCTGCGGGTCGGGAAGTTATCCAGACGAGAGCCGAGGGAAGCAGATTCCCCTGGATGAGGTTTGTCAGCAGCTGGCTGACTGATGACTTCTGTGTGACATCAGACAGCAGCTTCCTGTTGGTGAAATCCAATGAAAGTCTGCTTTCATCCAGGCCGTCAAAGATGAACAAAATCTGAGAGACAGCCAGCTTCTCTGCTGTGACCTTCTGTAATGTTGGATGGAAAACATGGAGCAGCTCCAGAAGACTGTACTGCTCATCTCTGATCAGGTTCAGCTCCCTGAATGAAAGCAGAACCACCACACTGACATGTTGGTTCTCCAAGCCCTCTGCCCAGTCCAGAGTGAACTTCTGCACTGAGAAGGTTTTTCCAACACCAGCCACGCCGTTGGTCAGAACCACTCTGATGGGTCTCTGTTGGTCAGGTAAGGCTTTAAAGATGTCCTGGCACCTGATTGGAGCGTCATGGAGGGCGTCCATCTTGGAAGCTGTCTCCAGCTGCCTCACCTCATGTTGGGTATGAACCTCTTCACTCTGTCCCTCTGTGATGTAGAGCTCAGTGTAGATCCTGTTGAGGAGGGTTCTACTTCCTGTTTCACTTCCTTCAGTCACACGTTCACATCTCCTCCTCAGACTGATCTTATGTTCATCTAAAACCTCCTGCAGACCAACATCTGCTGAAAGAAAGAAAAACAATGAGACTAAAGAGAAAGAAAACTCTTCAATGTCTGAACAACACAAGAAGTCCAGTTTTCAGAAATGAGTCCATCAGCAGACAGATGTTCAGTCTTACTTTGTACACAGCTGCTCTGACTGGCTGTCTGCAGTCCAGCTCTGCTTCTGGATCTTTCTCCACACTGGGGACAGGAGGAGTCTCCTGATGAAGCAGACTGGTCCCAGTATGAGGAGATGCACTGTCTGCAGAACCAGTGTCCACAGCTGGTAGAGACTGGATCCTTCAGGACGTCCTGACACAAAGCACAGCAGGACGGCTGCTCCTCCTCACAAACACCACTCCTCTTCCTCCCTCTGTGAACACATTTCTTCATCACTAAAATCAGTGACTGTTAGTGACAAACATCCAGATTTGATGACACTGTGCAGAAGCTCTGATGGTGACACTGAAAAGTCACAGTGGAGATACTTCTGTCCACCTTTGATTAGACTCATTATAAAAAGGAAAACAAAGTTTGAACACAGTCATGTTTCCAGTTCACTGACTTACAGTTATTCCATGGACACTCACTCTAACCTGAACCACAGCTACAACCCAACATTGTTGAGGCCTCATCTCCTCCTTTCCTGACTGTAGAGGTTAAATATGCAACAACCAACAAATAAAAGAATTTGGTTCATTTCAAAGAAATTCACACGGTGACCAAGTAAAGTAACCGTAGTAAAGGAGACAACATCCCGTTGATGGTGGGATTATTTGAAAGATTTGCTTTAGTCACGTCACCAAATGCAGTTGAACCACCCGTGGATCCATGTTTGACCATTCTACCACTCTGAGCTCTGCTTTTGAATCATTTTATTATTATCATCATTCATTTATTCATTCTTTGGAGGGGGGGTATTTCCTAAAGCCGCCCTAATAAGGTGATGTTCAAGGGGAAATATAACAGAAACTCTTTCAGTGTTATTCATTAATAAATTAACAGATAAACTGTGAAGAAGAAAAAAAACTGAGATTTAAAGGAGAGAGTGAGAAACTTGATCATCCATCCTCATAATACATGTTTATCAGTATCTGCTGTGACAATACTGCAGTAATAACTACAAGTCTACATTTCTGTGACTGTTGATCAATCACAGCAGGAATCTGAGCTCATCTCTGCACACAGAGCAGCTTCAGCTCTGGGATAAACTGCTCGCTTCACGTCCTTCTCAGCTCACAGACACTCATCCTGATATTTTCCTTTAACATTTGATGGTATAATTCATCTGAGTTTACACTTTATCTGCATGAATACAGAAAAACAGACCCAAACTCCATAAACCATCAGTTTCACCATGTAGAATATATTGTTGTTTCCTTGCTTTTAATTCAGAGAAAAACTCTGATTTGGATTTTCTCTGTTCTCTTTGCCACAGCCCATCCCAGCAGCAGCTGAAGCAGCTGACTGTCACAACACTGAATAACACTTTAGGAGGAATTTCAGAGGTCAGTAAAGCTCCAGTTTCAACATCAGTTAATTAATCATAGTTCATCATTAATGTTAACCTGGCTGGCACACACGTTAATGTTAGCCATTTAAATATTAGCAGTTAGCTGAGGCCACAAGAAGAAGAGGCCCTAGAAGAACAATGGATGATAAGATTAGATTTTCAAGACTAGGCAGAGACGTGTTTTCCTTTACTGTCTCTTACAGAGGAGGGAGCAGATACCAGACGAGGTCACGGAGGTACGGGGAGGATTCGCAGCAGACAGCAAGACTGCCACGTCCATGCGAGAGAGCGATGGCTACGATAATCTCTGTTTTTGTCTCCCTATATAATGTTGTACAGCCCATGTGAGGGTTAACACAGACATCAGTCCTTCTACTTAAGTATGTTTGACACTTTGTTTACGTCTAAATTAACTTTACTGTTAACGAGTTTTCATGTTTCTGTAATCCACCAGTGTGCTCATGCTTTTTTAAGTGAAAACATATTTTTAATGATCAAATATAATTATGTTTGTTATTTGTGGATTTTAAATGTCCTTGACAGAGACAGATGATGATCATTATCCTGCACTGTGGTCTCAGGTTTGGTCGAGCTAGCACAAAGAATGGCTATGTTGAACTTCCTCCTGGCATCTACACTAAGAAGTGAGTCCAACATTAGCAGGGTCTCGTTCCTTTATCTGGATTCACTTTAGCATTCACAGTCACGTGAAGCTTGTTATTAACTCGATAAGTCAACCCAGGGTTTCAGCTGAGCGCTCACATGAAACACATGGTGTTTGGCAGCATCTGATCAATCATATTCATGGAGACGTGTATCAGCAACAGAGCAGCTGAGTTTACAGAAGGAAGTCAAACTAAACCACAGGAACAATATGAGGAGATTACACACATAATAAAATACTAGCAGTAACACAGCTGCTGCAGACAAATCAGTCGTGTGATCGTGTGTGAGAGGAGAAGGACTGTAAAGGAGTTTGGTGTTAAAAGCTCTGTATGAATGTGGGAGACTTTGAAGGGCTTTAAAAAGGCCAATATAAAATAAAAGGCAGCAAAATTGCTGAGTGTGAAAGTCACCAGACTTATCAGACCTCTGTGATTAAGACCTGTAAGAACACCTATTTGTACTTGTTGGCATTATATCAAACACACATGTATATTAAGCCTTTGTTTGAACTCTGGTTGAATTTGTTACTTTCAGACTGTGAAACATCACAGAGGCTGCAGCTGCAGATCTTTTATTCACCTGGAAATTTACTTTAAATGTTAGATGGAAAATGTATTGCTCAGTTTAACCAAAGTAAGAACAAGAATCCATAAACCTTCATAAAGACAAACATCTCCCCAGAACATTGAGCTGCTGAAGTGTCACTGAAGGGAAAAACTATTTGTCCTCCTCCATCCAGCAACACCTGAAACACCTGAGTGGAAGCTCCTCCCTACACTGTGTTTGAAGCAAAGCACAAAGGAGACACCTGCTGGAGCAGCTGGAGTCCTACAGACACTCAGCCTCTTCACTACACAAACACCTCCTACAACATCCACTCTTTCCACTCTGACTGCTGTGTTTGTGGAAACACTCCAACACACACCGCTTCACATACCAACATAGAAATGTGTGTGAAAAAGAGCTGAGCTGATATTGAACATGAGGATTTATTCAAAAATACAGGAACAACATCTAGACACACATTACCTCTCAGCAGGAGAAGAACAGCCTTTAAAGTCTTCACCAAAATCCTTCGAGTTGTTGCTCTTTAAGGAAACACAGCTGGGTTCAGGTCCAGGCTCTGGATTAGTTTCAGGGTTATGTCCAGCTGAGCCTGGTACGCCCCACAGCTCTCGGCTTTAAAACAACACACACAGAGGTATGAGTGTGAATAATGATGGAGCAGTGATGTGAGTGCTGAGCTGTGACATGGAGAAGAGTCATGGACAGTTAGAGATGGTCATCTCACCTCTGAGCTTTGGTCTGGCTCTCATGTTCCCCACACAGAGTGCTTTTAGAGGGAGGGACTCCCTCCTCTCTGTCCTCACACTGATCCATGCTGCTCAATTCACATCAGCTCACACACACTTTCTACCTTCACCTGCAGAGGAAACACAAATCATTCATGTGCACATCAACTGAGAGCTGCAGAGGTCGTGTCTGATGTGTTGGACTAACATCCATCTGAGACGCAGCTTTCATTTCAGTAACAGTGCCCAGGACCAAGCTGACTGCTTACAGAGAGTTCATACTGTAACTGCTAGCTGCTCTTTGGGCTCCGCCTCCAAGACTGTGTTGTAGGTTGAATGGCTTCTTTGTGAGCACGGCTGCTGAGTTATTGCTTTTATGTGCAAGGAATTTAATTGTACCCTTGAAATGAAATTATTTGCTCGGATCATGTTTTTGCTAATGCTTGTGTTATGACATAAAAAAAACTGAAGGACAGGTGAGAAGTGGGAGGAGATTTTCAAATTAATTTGTAGATGTTTATATTTGTCTTGTCAGAGTTAAATGTATCTTATATCTCCCTTTTTTCACTGAGCAGTTTCAACTTTTATTAAAAATGGAATGATATTTTTTTAAGTCTGCAACTTGTGGATTATCAATAAAGTGCATTTATTTTTTCAACATGAATAGTGTACCACTCTTCAACCTTCTGCATGACTTGACTTTCTTTTTCTTTTCAAACATACTTTACTAAGAGCATAAACAGGACATAATGCCAGCATAAAGATGATGATTGGTGATGGGTCTGCCTCGCACAACCCCTCGCTGGAACAGAGACAATTCAACTACAACAGCAAAAAGCTTTGAACACCAGGCAGAGCTCTTTGAGTTTCTCGTGCATGAGGGAGAGAACTGGACAAAACTCATACTGGAGACATACAAACACAGATGTGTTTGTATGTCTCCAGTATGAGTTTTGTGTGTGTGGGTCAAGATGTGACCCCATAAACTACTTCCCCAAACCTGCAGTCCAGCTATTGTTGGGATTTAAATATATATTCTTAATTCTTATTTTCTCATTATATTTTTTTTATTTATTTTAATATGAGATGCCTTCAGAAACTGAGCTCAGAGGAGACAAGACTAGGTTAAGGCATAAAACAATAAAAGAAGGTATGACCTCTCTCATGATCCCAAGTTGTGTGTGCATGCCAGAGCACTCTGGAAGGCACACAGAGTCTTTACAGACTACTAAGGATCAAACCTCTATCATCATGCAATCAATTATAAAACTCTAAGCATATATGAGTAAATATTTCTAAGCATAAATGACAATCAACAATATTAACCTTACAATTGGCATCAGGGATTTACTTTTAGGCAATAGGGCAGTTTTACTTGCTGCTCAGCAAAAACATATTTATGTTACAGTTTTTTCAGCTAAGAAGAGCTTAAAGACTCTCAGCTTTTATACTCAAGCCCCTGTAAATAGTTGGACAAAAAAATAATTTTCTCAGAAGTGTTCATGTTCATGTTCCTTTATTCACAGATTATTTCACAGATAGAGACTGAATAACATTTGTAACCCGGCACTTTGCAAAAACCAATGACTTTAAATAAGTATTGTATTATTTTAAAAGTCGGAATATAGTATAAATACTATGCCTAACCAGAAACTTGTGACTTTTATTAAAAAAATATTTTTAAAAAAATTGATCGTTTAAATGCATTTATCTTTAAATACTTTTTGTCATTAACCAAAATGCAGTGAGTTTATTTTCGAAATGTAAAACCTGTCAAACCCGTTTATGGTGTGAACAAAGCGGACATTTTATGACGCAGTATTTTAAAGCAGAGTCAGACATGAGAATCTAGAAACTATCAACTACATGTAGGTAAAAGACTAACTTGTGACTTTTTTTTAGCTTGTGCTGTTTCCATGAATACAAAGACAAACTGTTAAAGGAGGAAACAAAGCAAACTTACAGTTTCTTCACACACCAACAAGCTCCGCTCCACACCTGGACACTAAACACAGACACACAGGTGAGCTTCTTCCGGGAAGGAGGCGGGACTCCACCTGAAACTCAGCACAGGCGGGAGGGGCTAAGCTCTGTGTGTGCTGATGTGTTAACTTTAAACATATGCCGTCTGACTGCTCAGACTGAGTCAGAGTAAAGTTCACATGCTGACGTGTGGAGACATGAAACCTTGTTGTAGCTGCAGGTGTGAACACACTGATCCCAGATCAGCTCTGCTGTATTTGTAACATGAACATTTCTGCTGCAAAGCTTCAAATGTTCAGCATGTTTCTTTGTTTCCAGTCTATAGATCCAGTCACACTTTCTACCTTCACCTGTGCAGTAAAGACTGAGAGCAGAGCTGAAACCAAGCGTCCAATCAGTGAGCAGCATCAACACTTGAGCTTCCTTCAGACTATTATTGAAGATGTTGTTGGTACAAAGTTCATCTGCTGCTCACATGAATCCTGTGATGAAAGCTTTGTTTCACTGAATGTTTCTTCAAAGCTCATTTCAACCTGTTGAAGTCATGAATGAAAGTGCAGACTGAGAGTGGATCACATGATGTTTAAGGTGTGTCATGTGACATGTTCAGTATTGTCACACATGTCTAGTTTGTCCCTGATATCATAACTGCTCAAACACTGATGATTATATTTGAAGAATTATTCCTGATGGCAGCAAAGTTTGAATTGAGCTCTCTGTCTGTGCGGATTTGTCGCCCTCTGGAGGTCAAAACACAAACTGCATGATGTCACTGGTTACAGTGACATCATGCAGATATATATACATATATATACATATATCACTGACTTTCAGCTTGTTGTGTTTGTGGATATATGACTGACTTTAATTATTAAACATTCGCACATAAATAAGTGATGTCATATTCAGTACTTTTGACAGTTCACTCTTCGGCTGCTCCATCTTATTAGGGAAATTCCATAGACATAAATGTAAATTTCAAAACTCAACCCCATCATTTAATTTGTTTTTGATTGAAATTGAATATTACTTAAACTCTCTTAAATTAACTTCCAATAAAAAAGGTTTATCATTGATTTAAATTCATTCAGAAATGTTTAACGAATGAGCTGTCACAATTTTCAAGTACAAAGTTGTTATGAAGTCTGTCACATTCCCCCTTTTTTTTTCTTTTTTTCTCCTTTATTTATTTATCCTTCTTATTTCATTGTACTGTATATTGTTACTCTTATTTGCCTTGTATGTCTACTGTACAAACTGAACTGGAATGACTGACTGTTCACTTTATAATTTCAATAAAGTTTGGGGGAAAAAAAAGAAAATTTCTTCGGCCGCTCCCTTCTGCCGTATTTTGCGAAGCGTGCGCCGGACCATGCTTGATATTTGGGGAAATCGACGGCGCATTTGGAGTATGCGTTTGAAGTACACTTCGAATTGGGACAGCCGTCGTCGCGTGGCGGTGACGTAACCGCACTTAAAATGCGTACTTCAAGCATGCAGACCCTGAATTGGGACAGAGCCATCAAGCCATCCTGTCACACTGAGCATGTGCAAACACAGCAGCCAACATCCTGTTGCACTGAGCATGTGCAAACACAGCAGCCAACATCCTGTTACACTGAGCATGTGCAAACACAGCAGCCAACATCCTGTTACACTGAGCATGTGCAAACACAGCAACCAACATCCTGTCATACTGAGCATGTGCAAACACAGCAGCCAACATCCTGTTGCACTGAGCATGTGCAAACACAGCAGCCAACATCCTGTTACACTGAGCATGTGCAAACACAGCAGCCAACATCCTGTTACACTGAGCATGTGCAAACACAGCAACCAACATCCTGTCATACTGAGCATGTGCAAACACAGCAGCCAACATCCTGTCACACTGAGCATGTGCAAACACAGCAGCCAACATCCTGTCACACTGAGCATGTGCAAAAACCGCTCTCAGCTTCAATCACTCACAAGCTCCACCCTCCACTTAAAAGCCCAGAACAAAGCTTGTGACCAACACAGCACAGACAGAGGTGATGTTCACGCTCTGTTTCTGGGTGGGAAACTCACCTGTGGGTGTGGCTGTTCCTCCCCTACAATCTCTGATGTCACAGCTGCTAAATTAGACTGAACTGAAGCCAGACTCAAACAGGAAGGACCCGTCCCATCCTGGCAACAAACTGTTCCAACTTCTGCAATCTGGTAGAAGATTCCGCATCATCCGGGCAAGGACAGAGAGACTCAAGAGGAGCTTCTATCCCCAAGCCATCCGGGCCCTAAACACACACACCCGCCCTCTCACATCATCTATAATTGACTGAGACAGGACTCTCTTCCAGACACTCTAAACCAAGGCACAATGTACATTTCAAATTCCTTTAATTTTAAATATCCTGTAAAATAGTCAGATGTCTATTCATATTAATGTACAGAATTCACCTGCTTGCTGCTACTACTGCACATTCACCCAGTGTATATACTATATATATATATATATATATATATATATATATATATATATAAAATGTTCTTCCTCTACACCCCCCCCCCCCCCCCCCCCCAATTTTTGCACATGTCGAGGAGCGTGTCAGGCTACATTTCACTGTGTGTTATACTTGTATAACTATGCATGTGACAAATAAAGAACCTTGAACCTTGAACCTTGAAACAGAAAACATCCTCAAAGACTTAGAGAGAGCGCTGCTCTATCTCTGGACCCAAAATATATGTTCTACCACCACGCTGCAATGCATCTTGGGATAGGGTGGGCCCACCTGTGCTTCAAATCCAGGGAGAAGGTGGACATGTTTGTGGGAGGCTAGGATTCTGGACGCCCTTTGCGGCCACGCTGTGATGTCATGGACCTTCAGAGGAAGCAGAGACTGAATTTAAACACACCTGCTGACTTCATGTGTTCTGCTCTGACAGCTGCCATGTGTCACAGCGTGGATAATAAATCCATCAAACTTCACTCAGCTCCAATAACACCATCAGTGTTTGATGTCCAGAGGATTCATCAGCTTTAACCATGATAGAAGCAGGAAGTTAAGATGAAGATGATAAACCACACTGAGCGACACACTGCGAGCAGGTTCGCAGAGATCTGAGCAAGAGCGAATGAAAAAACTGAGCGAGAGGGGCTGTTATTAAATGAATGAAGTCCTCACCTCCCAGCTTCAGTCAGACTGGTTCACCTATCCCCACACCAGTCACACCACTGGCTGAGAACATGGATCAGCACTTGCACTTGAGCACATGGATAATGTGACTTGGAGCTCTTTTGGTTCAGAGACAGCAAGCAGTTAGGCAAAGAGAGAAGAACTCAGCCTGTGGGATTCACTGAAAGATGTCATATAAATCCTCAGCACCATCCACAAGCATTTGCATTATTTGCAAAGAACATGGAGAACATCGGTGTATGAACGCAGCAGTATTCGTGTATATTGGAACACCTGCATTAGGAAAACAACATTTACAGCTACATTTACCAGAGGATCACAGACCCGCGCAGTAAACACAAGAGAGATAAACATGTTTGTGAACACAGGTTTGTTCTTACAGATTTATGACTTAATGCCAAACTATTCTGATCTCATTTTAAAATGAAACGTGTCCATGTAATGACTGCATTAACCTGATGGGCCTGAGGTCAAGTTTAGAATATATTGTTCATTTCTTCAAAAGATATTTCAGATTGGTCATACCTGATAAGTAGAAAAAGTAAAAATTATCTTTGAATGGTGTTTTTGTGTTTATTTATTTCTAAATGCTTGGACTGGCCAAAATGAAAAGGATTAGCAATGAGTATGTAACACTGGTGGTGCAATACTAGTAATGGGCATGTAAGACCTGTTAGTGCTACTTCTTGCCTTCGTTGCCTGTAGTACGGCAGTATAGTTACCTTTAACCACAGTACGAGGACAGAAGGGAAATATGGACCAGATCAGACAGGTTCTAGATTTGTAGGAGCTAAGGGTGTATGACAACAGAGGACTTGTACACAGTAGGTGTAGAAAACACAATTGCATTTATTAGCAATTATTAAAGTTGTGCACATTTAACAAAAGTAGAGTGCGCTTCTTGAAAACAAAATAAAATAAAATAAACCCCACAAATGGTCGACCCAAGGATATATTGTCTTTTGTGTCTTTTTTAAAGTCAATTTCAGTCTTTCAATGTTCAATAGTCACTCAGTGTGTTTGTAACCAGTCGGGTTACAATCTACCAGTTCATCCGGCTATTTGGGCTGGGCTCGCCATCCAGTACTGGAAAAGGGATCCTCGATTCTTCTCAGGTCCTCAAAACCAATCCAATTCAAATAAGCAAAGGGAAAAAACCTGACCTGGGGACCAGGCCAGAACACAGTAGTTCAACATTTAAGCTATCATGCCTGTAACTTATTATTACTACTGGTTGCTTGTAGTGCTTCTAAATTTCTTTCAAAATATTCTATGTTGTACAACAAATTATTCTCATTTCAAAGGGAAAAAGTGCATAGGAAATACACATTTAAAACAATACTAAATAGCTCAGCAGTGCATTAAAAATACACATTGGCTTGAGACTTATCAAGTTTCAGCTAAGTACAGTGCAGGTGAAGGCACTTAATTTCACGTTGCTAATACTTAATTGTGCAGAACTATAATTAGCACCATGAGAAAAGTGAACATGTGCTAACATAACAACGTCGCACAAAACCATACATCAATACCACAGTAATGTGACATAAACCTTTAAAGAACATCTCGTATAAAGTGCAGCAGACTCAGTGCTAATTGCTTTAGCCTCGGAAAAGGCACATTCATTGCAAAATGGCTAACGGAAGTTAGCATCGGAGCTAGCGGCAAGTAGCATGCTATGCTAGCGCACGTGTTTTTTTTTGTTTTTTTGCGATCAACTTTTTTTTTTTTTTATTAACAATTGAAACAATACAGTCACAAACAACATAACACATTATAGCGCAAATGAACTCTCGTGGAGGATAAAAAAAAAAACAGTCAATACAACAAAACTAACAGCAAGGATATGGGGGGACGGGGGCTAGACAAAAAATCCACAGTATTAACGGGGAAGAATTAAAAAAAGAGCACAGGTTGATACACAATAAAGGTAATAATCAAAACAGTAGCAAATGGGAAATGTCATCATAGATTGTGGCAAATTTGCTTGACTTCAGTTTTTTAAGTGACATGAAATAATGTTTAAAGTCATTGATGAACCATGTAAAGGATGGTTTTCTATTCCTCCATTTACAACAATGTATATGGTATTTACCTGACAGGATGACAATGTTAATCACAGTAGAGACAGATGGATGTTGTTTAGCCATATAGAAAATAATATCAAAAATATTAAACTGGGGAATATCGTTGATCTTGAGGGATAACCAACTGTGTAGTTCTAACCAAAAGGCAGCTGATACAGGACATGAGAAAAACAAATGGTGTAATGTTTCACAGGCTGAATCACAAAATGCACACTGATCAACCTCAAATTTAAACCTCCTCTTCAAAAATTCAGACACAGGATATATATTATTAATTATCTTGAAATGAGTTTCTTTTACTTTTGGGGAGACAGGCCACTCAGTGAATTTTGAGAACGCCTTTTCCATGAGTGACTGGTCCCCATGAAGGGCCTGCAAATATCTACCTGAGTTAAACCCCTGGAAAAGAATAGATTTAAAATTCACACTGATAAATTTATTGTTACATTTACTATCATTTAGGATGCGGTTACCAATTTTTAAGTTTGGCAGCGCTGGATTGACCACAGAGAGTAGCATTGTGTTGCGTATCAGCTGCCTTAGGGCCAAAGGGTGTCACGGTCTGGCTGGGGCAGACCGTATGTTGCAGGGAAGGACTCAAGCGCAGACCGAAATGAGATATGAATAACAAAAACAAGCCGTTTATTAAGGCAAGAAACGAGGGTACAAAATAATAGGGAATCGATGAAAACTAAACAATGACCTAAACTGGGTGAACTAAAACGAAACATACAAAACTCTAAACATAACGAACTGACAGGGATACCTGGAGCGGAGATATAGGAACAACGGAGCAGTACAACGGACGAGTACAACAGACGACCTGACAAAGAATGACGGAGAGCACACAGACTAAATGGACACAGGAGGATAATGAGGGAAGTGGCAACACATGGGGACCCAGCTGATACATGAACATAATTACGTCACAGGGGGAGAGTAACTGAATATGATGAACACAGACACGCTAGACCTCTTCACAATAAAACAGGAAACACAGTGAGATATTGACATGACAACCTGAACTTGACAACATAAGCCACAGACATGAAATACATGAAAAGCAGGGGAGACTTAACATAGTGGAAACACGAGGGGAAAATAACTAGGAACACCTAGGCATGATAGACTTAACATAGTGGGAACACGAGGGGTAAATAACTGGGAACAACTAGGCATGATAACGATGAACTTAGGAAACCTGAAGGCTACATAAACTAAACACAAAACGCTGGGTCAGCAGACCCAGGATCATGACAAAGGGATAGCACAGCAAACTTTTCTGTATTCTTTTAATGGACAATTAAAGTCGTGTCTTTTTGAGAAAGACACGTAATCCAATAGAGCACCACTCGAATCCAGCAAGTCAGTTACAAACAAGATACCACTCTCAAACCAGTTCCTGATAAATAGTGTCTTTTTGTTAGCAGTTATCACTCTATTGTTCCATAGGGTCGACATGTGAGGAGAAAAGTTGGGTGTAAACACCATTTTCCAAAAATGAAGAATCTGTTTGTGAAAATTAGAGAGTGTAACAGGTATTTTACTAGTCTCAAAGTCACATTTTAATAGAAAATCAATTCCTCCTAATTCCTTAAATAAAGATCTGGGTATATGAAACCACATGGAATCAGACTGAGATAAGCAAGCTCTGAGCCAGTTGATCTTAAAAGTTCCGATCATTGATTCAAAGTCTAAGGCTCTGACACCATCCTTCTCATAGTCTTTAACCAACTGTGATCTCTTAATATAGTGGGTTTTGTTTTTCCATAGGAATTGAAAAATAATTGAGTTGGCTTTCCTAATATTTTGGGGAGAAATATAAAGAGAATGACATGGGTAAATTAATTTAGAGATACCTTCAGCTTTGGAAAGGATGACTCTACCAAATATAGTGATATCCCTGGTTAACCAACGACTAAGGGATTTCTTCATGTCGATGATACGATTGCAGATGTTGTTGTCTTCTCTTCGGGACATATTTTTAGAAATCACCATACCTAAATATTTAACTTCCAATTCAACTCTTATAGAAGCTATATTAGAATCAGAACACGTGTGGATAGGTAACAATTCACATTTGTTAATATTCAGACACAGTCCTTACGCCTGGGAGAATAATGAGATAGTGTTAAGCGCTTTAGCTACCATGGATTTATCTCTTAAAAACAGTGCAGTATCGTCAGCAAACTGGCTTATTTGGAATTCCTTGTCAAAGATGTTAATACCATATAAATCAGGGTCTTTTTGGGTGATAAGTGCCAGCAGTTGAGTGGTTAATATGAACAATTTGGGGGAAATAGGGCATCCCTGACGGATACCTCTCTGCACATCAAACCTAGGTGTCATTCCAGGGTTAAGTGAGACAGAGCTAGAAATGTTACTGTAAAACATTTTGATCACATTACAAAAGTTTTCCCCAAAACCCAGGAAATTCAAGGCTTTAAGCAGGAAGGGATGTTCAACCGTGTCAAAAGCCTTATAAAAGTCCAAAAACAACACTAAGCTTTCAGTCTTTATATGCTGGCGATAATCAAGCATATCAAAAATCTGTTAGGGGGTGGTGAGTAAGAGAACCCAGACGCGGACCGCTCGTTAAGGTTGAACAGTGTCTTTATTTACAGTGAAGCCAATCCAAAGTAATCCACAGTGCTTAGTCCCTTCCGTGCTCCCCTCGTGTGTCCATACGACTTTCGTGAACAGTGACGTCTCTCCTCTCGTATCTCCGTCTCACTCGTAGCCTGGAAAAAAGGCAAACAGACGCGGTTAGCCTCCCTCCGCTATCAAACGTTTGTCTAACACTCGCTGAATTCGAGTCACTACCAGGCTTGGTGGAATTCTCCAGCGCTGTCTGTCACTCAGCCACACCATTAAATAGCTCTGTCACAATGGTGGATGATTGGCAGCAGCTGGCGAGGAATCAGTTGCAGGTGGGACCGCTCAGAGTGGCGGCACTTCCGGGTCGGACATCTCCCGTTGCTACGCAACCTCGTAACAACTACAACGGAGACAAAAACAGAGCGGGAGAACAAACACACATACACACACACAGGTCGCCGGTCGGGGCACCGTCGGACCTGACAAAATCAATCTAATGTGATTGTGTATATGTCTTCCTTTTATAAACGCCGACTGACATTCATCCACTAAATGTGATAAACAATCATTTAAGCGGTTCGCATATACATGAGCCAGTAATTTATAATCATTACACAGAAGGGTTATGGGTCTCCAATTATCCAGAAGTAGTTTGTCTTTGTTGGGTTTTGGAATTAAAGTAATTAGACCTTGTTTCATTGTAGGTGAAAGATTAGTTGATGAGATACATTCTAAGTAAGCACTGTAAAGAGTTAATCTAATGTCATGCCAGAAAAAGGAGTAAAATTCCACTGTTAGCCCATCAATACCTGGTGATTTGCCCCTGGGCATTTGTCCGATTGCCTTGTCCAGCTCTTCGATTGCAAGTTTACTCTCCATACGAACCTTTACATCCACATCCAATGTCCCATTAAGGCCTCTAAGACTTTCCAGAAACACAGTGCCATTCTCCGTTGAATAGGTTGACTTGTAAAGGTTACTGTAAAAATGAAGTATTTCCACGTTTATTTTGTCATGGTCCTCAGTCAAAACCCCCTTGATATTCAGTGATTGGATCTTCTTATTTGATTGTCTGTATTTCTCTAAATTAAAAAAGTAGGAAGAGTTTTTCTCACCCTCCTCAATCCACCGTGCTCTTGAACGGACATAGGAACCATTGGCTTTCTCTAAGAACATTTTGTCTAGTTGAGATTGAAAAGTGTTTAGTTGTATATGTTCGTCCAGAGATAAATCCTGTTTGCAGCATAGCCTGTTAAAATAAACAGTGATCAGTTAGAGGGGAAGCTGAGATTTCACACTTAGAAATGTTGTTGATCAAATTGTTAGAGACTAACCAGTAATCAATCCTGGAACACTGACCATTATTAGATGAATTAAACCAAGTAAATTGAGATACAGATGGATTTTTCAGCCTCCAAGCGTCACAGAGACTACCTTTGTTGACCAAATTAAGGATACTTTCATCGTAACTGTGGCATGAGGTCCTGGATGGAAGACGATCAACAGAGGGATCAGGAGCTAAGTTAAAGTCTCCCCCCACAACAACTTTGTCAACAAGATAGCTCAATTTCCATTGCTCTAACTGTTCGCAAAGGAAGGTTAGAAGTTTCTTATTCTGAGCTCTATTAGTATAACCATATACACACAGCAGAATGTATTTTGAACCATTAATCTCTGACATTATCATCAGCCAATGACCATCAGAATCACTTTTACAGTCTATGACATTTCTCGGAAGCTTATTAAATAAAATCATCACTCCAGCTGAGTGAGACGTACCATGACTAAAGAAAACAGATTCACCCCACTGTGTTTTCCAGAACTTTGTGTCTGCGTCTGCCGAATGGGTCTCTTGTAGAAAGACACAGTTAGCCTGTTGCTCCTTGCAAAAAAGAAAGATAGCCTTACGCTTCACAATGTTTCTTAGCCCCCTGACGTTCAAAGAAATAATAGATAACATATAACACTATTACAAACGTATTGGGGAAAAAAAAGAAACTTAAGAAGACACGCAGGAACGAGCAGCTGTGTCCTGTATAAAAGAACTATTCAGTGCAATAACCCATAAGAACCGGGAAATTTTTAATTAAATGACATGCTAAGCAATAGGCTTAATCAACAGCAGCATACCTGAGAGGTGAAAAAGGTCACACAAAAGAAAATCAGTTCGGGTCCACTCTTTGGTTATCAATCAGAGCGTAGCCGTCCTTCAAAAATGCTCTCTTTCCCTTACTCCTGGCGTCCTGGACCAGCGGCCACAGCTTAACTCGAGCCTCCCGATCTTCCTTGGAGAAGTCTTCCTTGAAGCGGATGTTCATCTCCTTGCAAACCCTCGCATGCCTCGATTTCTTCCAGACGTCGTCCCGGACCGTTCTCATGCCAAACTGGATAATTATGGCTCTCGGGGACCCGGAAGATGCAGCGTTCCCCTTCTTTCCCAGCCGATGAACAGTATCAACAGTCTCTCTCAGTTTATCCACAGACAAGGGCACAACTCTGGTGAGAATCCCGATAACTGACTCTCTCGTGTTTTCATCATCTTTCTCAGGAAGACCAGTCAGCCTTAGGTTCCATCTCCTCTTATATCGAGCATGTTCCTCACAGGAGCTGCGCAGGGATTTGTTTTCTTTCTGCAGCTCACCAACTTTCTCCTGGAGTTCTACTATACTCTCTTTATTTTTTCTTATTTCCGCCGTGTTCATATCAATGCGCTTTTCAAACTTACGCAGCAACGCCGTCTGTTCATCCATCTTATGCTTTAACACATTGACTGCTTGCAAGATAGCTGCGGCGGTGTCCTCCTCCTCCAGCTGCTGCGCTCGCACCCCTCTTGCTTTCTTCGGGTTAGGGCTTTTCGTCGGAGTGTGAGCCCAGTTGATTCTGGAGTCATTGGAAGTTATGTCAGTGATCTCCAAATCTTGAATATCCTCCTCGTCACACGCCTCTCTCAACACCGAAACGTTGTAGTCATGATCCATCGTGGTCATAGGACAAGTATCAAAATTAACCCCGGAAAAATTACAACTTAAAGCTGGTTTATAGTTAATTCTTCAGTGGCTGGTTGAAGTGCACAAAAAGCGCAAAAGACGGGTTATTGCTTTTAATAAATTCACAGTTTCAGGACAAAAGAAAGCCAAAAAAGTTCGGACGCCTGCAGTAAAGTTGCTGCACACTCCGCCATCTTGTTTCCTCCCCTGAGGGAAGAGGTCTCTCAGTCCTGACAATCCACATTTTTTTAATTAATTTTTTTAAGGAACTTTATTTACAAACAACAGTATAACATACAAGGCACCATCATTAATCCGAACATGTAACATCCTCGGTTGAGCATTATAGCAAGAAAGAAAAGGAAGAAAAAACAAACAAAAAAAATTAAAAAAATAAACACAAAGCGAAAAGAGCTAGCACAAAAAGAAAGAACAGTCGTGAAGGATTTGAACCAAAGGCAAAAAATAACATGACCAAAAAAGGGCAGTCAAGATTATAAATTAGGGAGGTTTCTTTTTTAACATAGATTAAACTCTTTAAATAAAACAACAAGTTTATGAGCTTTCTTGTTATTCACAAGTTTCAGCGATTTAGCCCAGAGTTTAAAGTCATTCAGCCATCTGTTTATACATGGTTTAGCTTTAAAGTATCTGCATTTCTGAATAAAAAATTTTCCCATTAACAAAAACGTCCTAATCAACAGGTCAAAATCTGCATTCTCAGCAAGAATTCCAAACTTTATTACTGTCACCGTCAAATGTGGTAACTGAATTCTCCTGGACTGTAGCCAGCTCCACATGTCAGTCCAGGAGGAGTGCACTGATTCACAGTAGAAAAACAAGTGATCCAGACTTTCAATATCATTTTCACAAAATGTGCAGGCGTTCACATCTAAGTTTAATTTCCGTCTTAAGAATTCATTGGTTGGATAAACCTCATTAATGATTTTAAAGTGAACCTCTTTTACTTTAGGGGAAAGAGGAAGTGAAGTATACTTTTTTCTTATCGCCTTAACCTCCATGGTCTCAAATTCTTTAAGGATAAAATTTCTTTTAACCGGATTAGGGCAAATTTCATTTATCAAAATATAACTGATCACTTTGTTTGTAAACCTGCTATCACCAAATTCAGCTCCAGCTATGCAGAGCTGTTTGACAATCCACATTGATGGTACATGAGCATCTGGCTGCAGCCACAGGGGGGCGCCATATTGCGACCGGAAACACGTCACTTCAGTTAAATCGACTTTGACAGCGAAAACTAAATTGTATTTTTGTTACTATTGATGCTGCTGATAAATAAATTTGAGTCTAAGTGTTTTTTTTAACAATCTGGGTTCATTGAAAAAAATCACCATCCCTTCAGCTTGTTCGTGGCCAAAAGTGTCCATGTGTTATGTTTTTGTTTCTTTGCTACTTTTTCTGCATAAAGTTTTTTCATAAATATAAAATAGTCATTACTTTTTACATTTTTAATCCTTCAAACACCCTTTTCTAGTACAATGCACTTGTTTGAAGACAACCTCAAAACTCACCATTTCATATACCAGCAGTGCTACTGGAAATTATTGTACAGCGGTCCCTCACTGTAACGCGGTTCACCTTTCGCAGACTCGCTGTTTCGCTGAATTTTTTTTGCTTTAACAGCACATTGTGTTGTGCGTTCTGATTGCTGTAGACCATTGTCAATCAATCTAGTGCCGCGTATTTTTGTTTTAATTATTTAAATTTTAACTGAAAATTTATGCGAAGTAACGGTGCTGTTAATTCTCATGTTGGCAATGCTGATAATGTGGGTGATGACCGCGGTGAATGCAGTCACACACCATCCTCTACAGAATGGTTTGATGAAATTGGTGATATTGATGCCACACCTTCTGAAGGGCATTTTGACATTGATGAGCTTCTTTCACAATCTGTACTTTGGTATCAAGCAATTGACAGTGTTAATGACGACCTCCTATCGTCACCTACTGTGCATTCTGATGCAACTGGTAGTCTTGATGTTGTGTCCTCTGCTGACCATTTTGACTCTCATGAGCATCCGCCTTCTCCTAGCAATGATTTTGATGCAGCTGTTGATGTATTAGATAATACGAATGAAAGTGACACTGTGCAGATTGGCGGCAGCAGTGGTGATGGCAGCGGTGGGGTTAGGAGTAGGGACATGCCTCATTTTAATTCCAGAGAACTGCGTCAGCGTCTTGATTTTAGAGAGATCGGTCTAGATAATCTGCAACAGGTTCCCTGCAGGGTGCGAGAGAGTTTAGCTAATTTAGGTAATTAAATTTAATTTAATTCAATTGACCAAGCCTTAGAAGATGCATGACATCTGTATAATCTGTATAATGACATCTGTATAATCCTCAAAATAGTAATAACAACCTGTGTTTTTGTCTGTGCTTGGCGCATGCTCTCAATGCTGAGGTGTCTGAGGATGAGAAACTACTCTGTGCAAAGCAGGTACACATTGATGCAGGGCTCGACCCCAGGCAGCAGGTTTCTTTCACCAATGTCAGCAGTTTTGAAAAACAGCTAAATGTTAAAATCGTTATTTTCCATCATACTGCAGGACGAAAACAGCTACAGTGTTTCAAAACACACGACACACCGCAGCCTCAAACCATATATATGTATTTACACGATGGTCATTATTATGTCATTGAAAGCACAACAGGGTTTTTTGGAGTTAGCTATTTTTGTAATTATTGTTATAGTACATATCAGACTCCACTGTGCCACACATGTAGATTCAGATGCAATGTATGCTTTACACTGTGTCAAAACTACCCGTCACAGACTGTGAAATGTGCAGACTGTAAACGTATCTGTAAGTCGCAGCATTGCTACCATCAGCACAAACTAGTAGAACCGGTACATAATCTAATACCGTGTGATCATATGAAATACTGTGAAACATGTGGTACGGTATACAGGAAGTCAGACAAATCAGAACACAAATGTGCCCCAAGTGCATGTACACTCTGTGGAGAACGCCTGGTAGACACTGGCATGAATCACGAGTGTTTTCTTCAGCCTGCTGAAATGAAACAACCTCATGAAAAATACATAATATAGGATTTTGAGACCCGGTATCATGACGGAAAGCAGGAGGCTGTTTTTGTGTGCACAATGGATATGCATGGGAAAAAATTCTGTTTCAACACATTGAATTGTGTGTCTGCATTCGTTGGGCACTACAGAAGGCCTAAATACCGTGGCTATACATTTATAGCCCATAATTCTTCGGGTTTCGACAGCTATATTCTCCTGGAATACCTCGTTAAACAGGGTATTGCTCCGGGTGTAACAATGAGAGGGAGTCGTGTCGTTCTAATGTATGACAAATCCTATGATCAGAGATGGATGGACTCATTTAGCTCTCTGCCCATGCGTTTGGCCAAAACACCTTCTGCCTTGGGATTCGAGGACCTTGAAAAAGGCTTCTTTCCACACACATTTAACACAAGGGCTGACGAATTCTATGTAGGTCCTTATCCTGCCCCGTCTTTTTACGGGTATGAAAAAATGTCTGAATTTGAAAAGGAGAAATTTATGGCGTGGTACAAGCCTGCCTGCGAGAAACCATTTGATTTACAGGCTGAAATGCGTAAGTACTGCATTAATGATGTCGAGGTGTTGAGAATGGCTTGTAAAATATACCGCGAGACCTTGATGGAGTGCACGCAGATTGATCCATTTTCACACGCCACCCTGGCATCATACTGCATGGGGATTTTCAAAACCTTGTTTCTTCCAAAAGACACCCTGGCATTGACTCATCACGGTGTGCATGTTGATCAGAATAAGACATTTTCAGACGTGTCTCTTGAATGGCTTCAATACGAAACAAAACATTGTTATCAAGCATGCTCTCAGAGGCGGCGAACAAAAAGTAGGACCTTATTTTGTGGATGGATTTGATGCTTCCAGCAGAAGTGCATATGAATTCGTTGGGTGTTTCTATCACGGTTGTCTCCGCTGCTACCCGGAGAGTGATGTTAACCCTGCCGCCAAGCTGTCATATGGCGAGTTGTATCATGCAGGTTGTGAGAAGGTGAATGCTCTAAGAATGCATTATGGTCTTAATGTCGTGGTCATGTGGGGGTGTGATTGGTCATCATTAAAGTCGACTGATCAGTCAGTCAAGGACTTTATGCACAAATACAAAAAGCCTGAGCCTCTGGACCCTAGAGACGCGTTGTTTGGGGGAGAACTAATGCGATGAAACTGTACCACAAGGTTGATGATGGTGGAGATGAAAAGATCAGATACTATGATTTTACAAGTCTTTACCCCACTGTTCAGTGCACGAAACATTATCCAATAGGTCACCCTCAGATCATATCCAATCATTTTGACAGAGTTGAAAATTATTTCGGGTTTGTTAAGTGCACTGTGCTTCCTCCAAGGGGTCTATTTCATCCTGTTCTGCCCTACAAGTGCCACAATAAGCTGATGTTTCCTCTCTGCAGAACGTCTGCTGAAGAGCAGCGCCAGCACAGTGATTGTGTGCATGCTGAACGTGAGAGGCAACTGTCAGGTTTCCTTTGAGCTTGAAAAGGCTATTGAAAAAGGGTATCAGATTGTCTGCATCGCTGAAGTTTGGCACCTCCCTAATAAGACTGACACACTGTTTAAGCCGTATGTCAAAACATTTTTGAAATTCAAGCAGCAGGCATCTGGATACCCGAAAAATGTCAAAACAGCTGAGGAGCAGCAGAAGTTTGTTCAAGACTATTATGAGAGAGAAGGCATCAGACTTGACCCTGCTAAGATTTGTGTAAACAAAGCAATCAGAAGTTGTAATAAACTGCTTCTGAACTCTCTCTGGGGGTGATTCTGCATGTGAACAAATATGCCATCTTGCGAGCTGATTACAGACCCTGCCAGATTCACACAGCTGATGTTCAGTGACCATTATGACGTTCGCCAGTTTTGTTTCATCTCTGATGATGTTGCAGTGGTTCAGTGGTGTCACGCTGATGGTAGAGGGTCGCGGGTGAAGGATGTGAATGTCTTTGTCGGTGCTATGACTACGGCCTATGCGAGGCTCACTCTGTATGACTTGTTAGACAAGCTGCAGGAACGCATTCTTTACTGCGACACAGATTCAGTTATCTTCACCTCTCATCCCGGGCAGTGGGTACCCCCTTTAGGACCATACCTCGGTGAGCTGACTGATGAGCTCAATGATGGCGGGTCTGGAGAGGATGATCACATTACTGAGTTTGTCTCTGGAGGTCCAAAATGCTATGCTTATTACACAAAACAGGGCAAGACTCAGGTTAAGTGTAAAGGTTCAATGATGTTAATTCTAAAGTTGTTACCCACGAATCGTTGAAAGGCTTAGTCAAGGCATTTGTGGCCAACAGGGATGCGCGTTTAGTTGCAGAGTCTGACACCATCAAACGCAATAAGAAGAGGTTTCATCTCAGGAATGAAACAGATGTAAAAAAAGTTCAGGTGGTCTATAACAAGAGAAGGGTGCTGCCTGACTATACAACACTCCCTTATGGATACTGATCAGGATCAAGCCTTTGATGGGAGGCTCCAGCACCCTTTAGTTTAGTTATTAGCGGGCCGAGTAATTGTGGAAAGACTTTCTTTGTCAAAAGCATCATTGAAAAAGCATCCACTATTATTTCAACCAAAATTGGCAATATTGTTTACATCTACTCCTGCTGGCAACCTTTATACAATCAACTTCTTCAGATAAGAAAAATCACCTTTGTGAATGGTACACCGGAGTCTCTGAGTGACGATGTCCTTTTACCTCCGGATAAGAACAACTTGCTCATTATCGACGATGTGATGAATACTGCGTCTGACAGCATAGAAGTTCAAAATGTGTCCACACAATACGTTCATCATAGGAACTTGAGCTGCATGTGTTTAGTTCAGAATTTGTTTATGCAACAATTTTGTTGAACACTAATTATTTAACTCTGTTTAACAACCCCAGAGATAAATATCAAATTTCAGTTTTAGGTAGACAGATGTTTCCAGGTAATACAAAATACTTCTTAGAAGCTTTTAATGATGCCACATCCACCCCATACGGGTATCTTCTAATCGATTATAAATCTAAGACGCCTGAGTATTTAAGACTCAGAACCAATTTGTTGTCAGATCGTCAAGTTGTTTATATCCCCAAAAAACAGCTAAAGCGGTAAGAAGGATGTCGTATTCACGGATGCAGAGAAACATTGCACTGTTGGAGTTGTTGTATAAATCCCCACCCAGCGTACGGAGGAATATTATTTGTAATGCGAGCATGGATTTTATTAATGCTCTGTGTGAGATATCGCTCAATGTTTTGAAAGGTGTTATCCCGCTGACTGATCAACAGTACAGACAGCTAAAAAAGAAAAAAAGTAATCAGGCTGGTTCCAGACAAAAAGGTCAAACGTTTGAAAAAGAGAAGATCCATCAACCAATCTGGAGGATTCTTGCTACCGTTATTAGGGGCTGCCATACCCTTCATCACCAGTCTTATAGCAAACAGGTGAAAATGGAGCACACACAGAAAATGTTTTTGGTCCCGCAGCATCAGTTGGACATGTTAAACCATCAACAGCAACAACATACAGGCTCCGTCAGACATGTAGAGCAAAACGAGCGAGACAAAGCTATGGTTGAAGTGCTGCAGCTGCAGATTTGGATGTGTATGAGAGGCTAAAAAGTATTCTGCCATTCTTCAGAGATACCGTTCACTTGTGAAACAAGGCATGAGTGAAAAAAATGTGCTAACACTATCTTTGCCTTCTGAAACCGGTCAGGATGCATCTGACCGCCAAAACAATGTTGGTGGCGACAGACAAAAAGACATGTTTGGGATGAGATTTTGTCCTATATGGCAAAAAGGAGCAGAAAAAATGCAGAGCTTATTTTAACAGCGCTCACTCGTGCGTCGGGAGTTTCTTGGAATGATAGGGGTGAGATTATTATTGACAACCAGAGAATCAGAGGTTCGCATCTCTATGATTTGATCCAAAGTGCAACAGCAACACGTAGAGCAACAGATGTTTCATGGCCTGCAGGGTGGTCGACATTTTTAAAAACACTCACCCGCTTAAATGTTCCTCTGTCTGCTTTTCCTAATGCTGAGGTGAGGAGGACTATTAGCCAATATAAAGGCGACACTGGCGACCCGAGTGTTGAAACAAATGGTTTGCACAAGAAGCGGTCACTGAGTGATCAAAGCTTATTTACCACACATAAAAAATCAAGGCAGAGTAGAAGCGGGTGGATCGATTTTTAATGAATTTTAAAATTATGTTTGTTTTTCTTATTCTTGAAAAAAAGATCATTTACCCTCGCATTTGTTTCCCTTTTTATATACTACTACTTATGTGTGTTTTTTCTTATTTATGTCTATATTGTTTTGTTAAACAGATGACAGTTTTCCCCTTTTTACTACTTTTTGAACTCTGTTCTGATGTTTAAAGATTTTATTATTACTAAATAATGTTTTTAACAATTAGGTGAAAATAAATATCAGATGAAACGATATTCTCTTCTGTTATCTTTTATTATTTGTTACTTGAATCAGTATCTGCACTGCACACAATCAAAGTTATTTTCAAAACATGCAGAAACAGGTCTTATTTTGTTAACAAAATGACAAACCATTGCATCGTTACAAACAAGGTTATCACTGTACATATTAATTAGTCTTGAATAAGACGCTCCTTTTTGGACATGATATAGAAAAAACACACAGTGTTGTCCGCAGGTTACCGAAAAGTCATTCTGAACCTGTCTCCCAGAATACAATATCCGAGCGGTGTTTTATAAAAGAAAAAGTTTTATCTCGGGTGAAAACGTATCAGGTGAGTTACCGAAGCTGTCAAAAAAGTGCCCTTGCTTGTCTTTGTGATATTGAACGCCAACCAGTGCTTCCCAGGTAAGTCTGATGGATCTGTATTCACAATGCCCATGCATGGATATCTGATGGGCTTTGTTGGCAGCTGGTCACATGCTAAGACGCCTAGAAGATGTGCCCTGTTACTAATCCTTTTAACAATGCTGGTTAGTTCTATTGTATTCATTTTGAATCTTTAGTAGTCGTCCAGCAGCACTTGTCTCATATTAGATATTTGGATGACTGAATCAAATACAGAGTAACACACCAGGTTCATTGTTCGGGGTAGCGGATTTCTGAAACGGGTTTCCAGCCTCACGTTCCCTGTTTTAACTAACGATACATTCCCTGAATGTCCTTCATCAGCTTCCAGATTGAAACAGAATAATGTGTAGCCAAAGTCCTCACGTGTTATGGCCAATGGTCTATCCTTTAAATGTCTTCCAGTGGTTTGTATCAGCTGATAAAATTCTCTGGTGTAGTGTTTTCTCTGAAAATTTGGCTGGAATTGTTTGGCCGGATACGACTGTCCATCAGCATATAAACACATGAATTCTATATCACAGTTTTAAAATTAAATGGATTACGTGTAAAAGAACCAGGATAAGCTTCGTTATCCACGAAGGCGATGATGACAAATTTAGGCAACCTGCCCATAAATAAGTTGTCATCAGTTGATATTCTTGCCCCAGCAGGTGTGGAGAAGGTCTTTAAAGAAACTCTGTCTACAGCATATTTTGCATTTGCATGATGCAGCGCCTTGCCGTGTGCCAGCCTGACACTTGGTGAGACACTGATTCTTTTCACAAATAAGCTGGCAGAGACGATTTTAACTTGATACACGGTGTTAGCTCCAGTCCATCCATTCGCTTCCGCTTATCCTTTTCAGGGTCGTGGGGAGCGCTGGAGCCTATCCCAGCTGTCATAGGGCAAAAGGCGGGGTATGCCCCGGACAGGTCGCCAGTCTGTCGCAGGGCCAACACACAGGGACAGACAACCATTCACTCGCACATTCACACCTAGTGGCAATTTGGATTATCCAATTAACCTATCCCCACAAGCTGCATGTCTTTTGATGGTGGGAGGAAGCCGGAGTACCCGGAGAGAACCCACGCAAACACAGGGAGAACATGCAAACTCCACACAGAAAGACCCCGGCCTGATGGTGGAATTGAACTCAGGACCTTCTTGCTGTGCAGCAACAGTGCTAACCACCGTGCCATTAGCTCCAGTCATGAGAGCAAATTCGTCTTTAGAGCGCACAAATTTCAGCGACAGATCGATTCCATTAAGTAATAATTTTTCTTGAAAAAACAGGTCTGCGTGTGCTGGAGCAATCAATTCAACAATACTGCTATTCGCTGTATAAGTACCTCTGGTCACCAGACCCTGGCTCTCCCCTTCTATACATGTATCATTCATGTGCGAGGCTGTGTCTGTACAGAATAAAGCGCTGCTGAACTGTGTGTCTAAAGTCTCCTTATTATAATTGATAAGACATTCTATTATGCCTCTGTATGGATACGTGTTGGATGATTGGCTCATCAAGCGATCCCCCAAATTTACATCTACCTGACTAAATAAGGTGCAACCTGGATAATTAACAAGTCCCACGTTTGCATCCCTGCCTAAGTTTGTGCCGTCAGCATCTGTGATTCTTACTCGTGTGTAGATATAGGAATCGTTTAGATCCAGGTAATCCTCTCCGGACGATGAGATTTAAACTCGATTGGACCTCCGTCTGTGATTGCAGAAACTGGTGGAATTTCAATAAAGGTCGTTTTCTCTATGGACGTTTGTGTGTATGGGACAGTAAAAAGATCGAGCTCTGTTTTTAGACATTCTCTGATTGGTTGTGTAACAGAGCCATTTAGAAGATGTCACATGCTGTAGTTTTTGAACGACTGGTTCTGGGTCTTTTCACTCCGCGTGGTTGTCTCCGTTTGGTGGCTTTCCTGGCAGGTTTTGTCGTTTTACGCTTTGTAGGCGGCGGTGTATCACGCATGCGTGCAGTGGGAGGGGTCTTAGAAGGTTTGGGTGTATACACATACAAGCCGTTGCCATCCTGTTTAGTAGATGTTGGCTTGGTTATGTTGGATATCACATCAGACACTATGCCTGATGCTGCTGTTTTTAGGTGGGGTTTGACTATGCTGACTCCTTTTTTAAACAACGGTACAGCAATTCTAAACAGGCTGCGGAACAAACCTCCCAGACCTGCGCCACATTGCGTGCTGGTCCCAATATAACCATTCAATTCGCCACCAGCCTGATTTAAATAATATCTTACATATTTTGCTTCATCTGTGTTGTAGACAGACATCCTTATTTTTTAAAAATGGTGTCTTATGGGTCGGAAGTGGAGCTTGACAAACACCTTCCCGTATAAAAAGGGTATGTGTTGATTTTGGTCGTCTTTCAAATCAATTTCTATGTCATGGATTAAGGATTTCGAAACCGGTGTGTAGTGTGGGCTGTCAAATTGAAGAATGGCTCCCCGACGGTCATCGTCTGTTATATTTATTGCTCTTAATAGCCGCGCATGGGCGTCACCCACAAGCTGGTAATCAACGATATCTACATAAATAAAAATGTTCTATTTTCCACCGTATACGTCTGCAGGATGTGGTGCGTATGTGTTTTTATAATGAAGTACAAACGGGTCTTCTGATTTGAATCCTAAGATTTCTGCCAGTCTCCCTCTAAATGTGAGAACTGTGCCCCTAGGGCCCATAACACTAACATAGTTACTAACTTCACTGTATTGTGTTTTAATGTCGGTGTTATGTTTTAATGTTTTATTATCTGCGCCACAGATGCATAATGCCCCACAGACAGCTCAATCACGGTTATGGACAATGCTCCATCTTTGACTGGATCATAAATTTCCACTCGCGAATCTGATTGTGGAAAAGACAACCATAGTCTTGGGTATTGAAATTCTATAACACCGACCTCATACGGTTCATTTAAAACAATAGGTTTTGCTAGCTTTGTTCTAAAATTAGATTTCTTATTGCCTGGATAAACATGTGCTGAAGCATTCGAGAAGAGGCTCACATAAAAGCCTGCGTTGTTGTTGTTCGTTTTATCCATTCCTTCCCTCCTTCCTCAGTCTTTGTCTAGTGCAGAATGAAAGTATGCAGAGCTGCGGCGTCTCTGTTAATCACACTTCAACGATGTCTTTTTCAGGGATCCATGAATTCAAATGAGAAGGCCAACCGAGCCATTTGACCAGTGCTAACTTTTTTCGGTCCTCTTTTTTTCTGCCAAGTATTTTCTCTATTTTAAACCTTTTGTTTTTGTCAATAGTCACCTGCTGTATCTCAGGTTCATAAAATACACCTTTCACTGCAGCTCCTGTGAGATCCTCTAGTTTGTATACGGGAGGGTCTCTTCCTAAACGCTCCTTTATGGTAAAGTACTCGTCTGTGTAGGTCTGATGGTAACCCTTTCAGAATATGCCTCGTAGTTTAGATATTCTCTCTGTATCGCCCACATTAAATTTAAAAGTCACCGGTTTTTGGGGTTTCATTTTGTACAGGGTGTTAAAGACTGCTTTCTCATCATCTTTGCACACCTCGTGGGGTCATTTTGATAGAGCTGTGATAAGACAGGTCATAGGACTGTACAAGATCTTGGATCACATTAACATATCTTGCCGAGTTAACTGATGTTAAGTATTTCCACATTTTCCCCTTTAAGGTGCGGTTAAAACGCTCTACCACACATGATTTCATTTCACTAAAGGTTGAAAAATGTGTGATGTTATGCTGCTCCATTAGTTTTTTAAAATGTTTATTATAAAATTCCTTCCCTAAATCTGTTTGGAGTTTTTCAGGCACACGGCCCTTTCTCAGAATATCACCAAAAGCCTCAGCAGCAGCCTGTCCTGTCTTGGTTTCAAGGCACCTAACCCATGCATACTTAGAAAACACATCTATGCATGTCAATAAGTACCTAACATTATCATTATCCGCAGAATATTCACGCATGTCCACCAAATCAGCTTGAAACTGTTTGTCAATCCCGTTAACCAAAACTCTATTTCTGTATCCTTGCATTTCTGTGTCCTCTATCCTTGCAGGTTTATGAAGAGTATATGTGTCATCTCCTTTTAAAAACGCTCCACGTCAGGTAATGACGGCTTTAAGCCTGTTGCCTCACTGACAGCGATACGGAGCTTCTTTACACTTCCTAAACCCCCTGGGTGTGCAGGGTTGTGATATATTTTTCTCAGCGTGTTTTCCATAATCACTTTGACCAAACACAAACACAAATGACCAGAAAAAAGTGTTAGCATACGTTTTTATTTAATTTTCTGTGTACAGTAAGGTTTTTATAACATGTACATTAAATCTTGTGTCTCCCAGACCAGTAGTTTCCAATCATGTGGAGCAGCGCTGATTTAACTCCGCGGGTGTGATGATTGGTATTTAGCAGGTATCCGACATTCTCATCAGTGGTGCAAACAATGTGCGGCACTGATCTCAGTTCACACAGAAGACGCTCTGCAGTGCTGATGATTTGTGCTTTAGCCTCACTGACACTGTATGAGCAAACAAACAGACGGATGGCCGGGATGAATCGGGGCGTCCGGAGCTTTTCCATCACCTCATCATAGCAGGTCTCGAAGAAAAACACAGGCAGCTCAAACAGGCAACTGTGTTGTAACTGGCTGGGGTGACCGGATTGGCATCCATAACATATCTCCTGCACGTACTCATTCAGTGCCGTCGACAGCAGGTGGAAGGTTGCGAGTTTAATGTTGATTTCCGTTTCCTCAGACTGGTGTGATCCTGCAGAGTCCTGTGAGCATCCTGGAGAGGGGGGCAGAGTCGGTGGGGTCTGGATTAGCAGTGCTGGAGGGGGAGGCTCTGAGCGGTCCACACATTGCATTTTTTAAAAATATCGAGTATAATGCCAACGTCTCTCACACAGAGACAACCTACCATTTTTTTTTTTCTTTTTTCAGTCCTCAGGGTTTTTGATGAATTTTGGCCTGAACATGGCAGAAGGTAAACCAATCTTCGGGCTATGTGCGAGCTGATCATATACAAGACGCTTCCTAATATTCTCATAAGAAGAGTTGACCTTGTCTCTCTTGATAGTCTTATCGACCTCATTAAACACCCGCTGCAGTGCTCTCCAGTCTGACCACTGAATAAAAAACAAACCCTTAAACCATGATAAACGTTCTTCAAGGGTGAGGGGGTATGGGTTCAACCTCCAGCTTTCAAGGCCCCAGAGTGAAACCTCTGTAACGTTGAGGTTTCACCCGGTGCAATTGTGGCTCTTGTAACCATAAATGGTAAGCTGCTCTTTTGTCACACACTACATACACAATAGATGTGTTTTAGTGCAAATTGTACATTGCTACATTGTTTTGAATTACCCTCGGCCCGCAGTATATGTGGGCACCTGTCAAAGGTCATTTGGATTTACCAGACCGCTTTGAAAACAACATGAAACAAATGAATGTCTTTGTTGAGCCATGACTGGATTTATCCTAATCCTTCCTAAAGGCCGTTATAACCTTGCACTGCCAGTGTTCAGCTGCACCAGCTGTGGCCTAATGTGGTCCCCCTCAGTTAAAGACTTCCAGGGTGGTGGATATTGGCCTGGCACCTTAAATTTCTGCACCCTGTTTTCAATGGATGTCTTTCAGTCTTTCTATGACATTAAGGTCATAAGTAGTTTACTGACAATTATTTAACATTTGAAATTAAAAGATCCGTCAGTCCATTCACATATATACTGTTCAGAGAAGGAATGTAGTTTAGAGCAAAGTGTAGTAGTGTGAAGTGGCTAAACACACTCACCAATTGTTCTAAAATAAACAATTTATCAAAACATTAACAGTCTTTCACACATACATACGGTTTATACACTATTTTAAAAAGAAGGGGTTGAAGACCTGATTGATTACAAAAAGTCTATTAAAATGTTCTGGGTAACCACAGAAATCTTAGTCAGTTATGTCTGAGAGAGAATGTTTATGACAGAAGTAATGCCAAAATCTCAACAAGCCAAAGTTACATACATGCTAAAGAGAAAGATCAAACAGTGCTGAAATTAGGAAGTGGGCAATATAGGGCTTCCCCAGTGAAATAACTGGTCTGAAATAATTGAGGCACAAATTAATAAATAACATACTAGTAATCCACAGAAGGGGAGGCCTCTGGGAAAATGTAGAAAATCAATGGGAATTTCTACAGTAGCACGAGTTACCAGTCAATACCAGTCCTGGTATTGGTTATGTTGAAGTGATGGGTTTTATAATTCATTTTTGGTCCACTGAAGGGATTGTTTTGTAGCCCCAATATTGATATTTTGTAAATAAAAAATACGACCTCAATTAAACCTTTAAATTCCCTGCACTTGTCATAGATATCTACATGATGTCCAAAAAATATACATCAAGTCCAAGGTTCTAATGTTGAACGCCATATTGATGTCCAGCTTAAATCATGGTTGGACCTCCAAATTGTTGGAAAAGTTCAAATGCAGTACAGACCTCCAGAATTGGTCATGGACCAACAGAACCAATATAGACACGATCTGTACATCTATCTGACTTTCTTTGTTTAGTTGGTAGCTAACTGAATTGTCTTACTTCTTTTTTATAGATGAAAGAAAATGTCCCTGAAACATACAGTATGAAACAATGAGTGTCAGGTTTATATTTATAGTCTACATCACATTTAAGTGGTACCCATATGTCAATTTGTTTGAGCCTAAAACACAGACTACTCCATGACCCGAATGATTGTTTAATCCTTCCCATCAATACCTCTCAGTTCCACATCTCTAACTCATGTTATTCTCCATGCAGCTCTAACAGCAGTGGTCCAAACACAGCAGACTGTGCTGGCAGCAGTGGGAGAAGATGCTGAATTCAGCTGTCAGCTCTTGGACACTGAAGACGTCCTTCAGGTCACATGGCAGAAAATCTCACGTGATGTGGAGACAAATGTTGCCACCTACAGCAAGTACTATGGTCAGAGAGTGAATGATGGCTTTAACGATAAACTCAAGTTTAAATACACTAGACTACAGAACTGCTCCATAGTCATCAGGAATGTGACGGAGCAGGATGAAGGATGCTATCACTGTCTGTTTAACACTTATCCTGAAGGCTCCTTCACTGGTAGAACCTGCTTCCAAGTCTATGGTAAGAACTTTTGCATTAATGTGTTTAAATGTGCTAGAAACTGATTTCCTTTCAACAACATATTCCTTGCAATATCTCCTGATCCTTCACAGAGCTGCATGAACCTGTTGTTGATGTCAGAGAGTCAAACTCTGCTGAAGAGTGGGTTGTTTCCTGTTCAGCCACTGGTCGACCTGCTCCCACTGTAACACTCTCACAACAACACCTCAGCTTCTCACAGTACAACACTGTCAGTGTGTCCAACACCAACGCTACATTCACTGTCACCACTACAGCTGTGCTCTAAGGTTCACGTAAACACAGCACACAGGTGGGATGTGCAGCACGAGTGCTCTCTGCTCCTCACAGAGAGGTGATGGAGACGATTCCTGAGGTCCAAAAAACATCTGTTGGTGGTGAGAAACTCTTTCTGTATACCACAGACTAGACTAGAGACGGATGATACTTGGGTAAATTTGACTGGGATCTAATAACAATGACTTCAGTACTTCATGAGTGATGTATTATTGTTGGTCAGCGTCACGTTTTTCTGTTTTTTTCACAGATTTTCCCTCAATCACTGTAATAGCTGCAGCAGTGTTGGGGTTTGCCTTTTTCTGTTGCTCCACTATGCTGCTTGAAGAAAAGTTACCTTTTCACTTTCTAGTATGTCGTTTTGTAATGTGTCTTATCTTATTAACATGATAGTGATTTATTGATTCTAACCCTAAATCTATCTAGTAATGTCTGCACATATTTTCAGTACTGATTTTAAAGTGTTTTAATCCTTCTGTCACTCAGGGAACCCAATAAGGATTCAAATACTTCAAAAGTCAACCAATGACATTGATGTGTAAGACTATTTAATAATTATTTATTTTTTATATTTCATTTATTCATTCATTCTTTGCACTGTGATTTAACCCATCTTTGTGTAAAGCAGGGGTGTCAAACTCCAGGCCTTGAGAGCCAGCGTCCTGAAGCTTTTAAATGTATCTCTGCTGCAACACACCTGAATAAAATTATTAGGTCATTAGCATGACTCTACCCTACTCAAGTAAATTTAAATAAATGTAAGTACATACCACCAGGTAGCTCCACTCGTACCCAGTGTAACGGGAAGTGAGAGGGTTAGGTTTTGGCGCTTTGAATGTTCAGTTGTGTGATGCAGCGATTAACGTTTGAGTAAAATATTGGGCTCCCTCGTGTCTTCCCTACATTCCTCCACAATGTACGTTTTTGCAAAAATGTACTTCTAGAAGTACTTTTATTGCACGATGTTCATTCACTCATGAGCTGCTGCAACATGAATCAAATGGCTGAACTGCCACCTTGGCGTGCAGTCAAGTTCTACAGTCTGCTAATGATCTAATAATAAGTATTAATATTCCTCACTCACCTTACTAAATGTTTGTGAACACAGCCAGAAACATTTGCATCACAAACACAGACTAGTGTTTATTAGCAGAAGCTTTTGGGTGGTTGCTCTCAAACCTGTGTACAAGTTTAAGCATTAATGGTCCCTTCACTGATTTCCAGGTATCCAATGTCAGGGCTAACAGATGGATTCAGACGCAGGCAGCGTTCTGGCAAGCAAAGGGTTGACAATTTATTAACACAGAAGGGAAACCACAGTGATGTGTATATACAGTGAATGGGGCAGGGCTTCAGGGCTCCAGGGGAAGGAATCCACACTCGCTCTCCACTCGGCCCAAACTCCGCCACTCCTCTTCTTACGCACACTTGCTTCTCCACAGCCACTCTCGCTCCAATTTCCACTTATGTTGACACACACAGGGATCACAGGTCAGGGTCCGCCACCAGTTCCGGGGAGATCTAAACACAAAGAGTCCAATTAGATAAATACGCCACACAACACTGAGAGAGTTTGTCTTAGGAGAGCTGAGAGCACGAACATGGGAGGTTCAACATTCCAGTGCCGAATACTCCGTGCCGCAGCGTTAAATAGGCAAGGGGGACGCCGCCTGATCAGCAACAGGTGTAGAAATCACCGCAGATACGTGGGCCAAGGGTGAGAGCCCACAATGAGCTCCACCCAGGGAAGCAGGAGAGAAAACAAAACAAACCTGTGGCCAACATGAGCGAGCCGGAGAGGCACAGGGACCATGGCAGCCAATACCAAGTGCACAAGTTCACCCCAGATGGTTCCTCTTCTCTGTAACTTGGAGGATGTGGAGTAGGCTGTATTTTAATCAAAGACATATCAATCAATCAATAACCATGTCTAAAAACAACACAGGTTGACCAAAGTGCTGTACACAGTAAAAGAAAAAGTAAAAAGTAGAAACAAATACACACAATGAACAAAACAAAAAATAATCCCAAATTTCGTTTTTTTTTCTGAAGGGGTCGAACACTTTTATGCAAGAATGACAGCGAGGTGAAAAACCTTCACCCGCAAGAAAACTCCAGCTGTGACTCATAGTACGAACACACACCTCACAGTAACACACTTTAATTGTTTAATGTGAACTTTTTGCCAAGCTAGCTAATCCTGACCAACACACCAGACACAGAAGATAAAGGAACGATGTTTTACTGTTAGAGACAGAAAGGTTAAAACATTTTGGCAGAGGGCTAAAAGGGGCTAAAATTACCCAAAAAGAAATTCCATTTGACCAAAAACACTTAATTTTTAAAAAATTAAGTATATAGTTATGAATAATGAACAAATAATTAACAAACTGGGGTTTATAAATCGTGTAACACATCCTTATGGTAAGAAATTTTACCTTAATGCGTTACATGTGTTAGAAGTCAATGTATCTTTAACAATATACTCCTTATTTTATATCTCCTGATCCTTCACAGAGCTGCATGAACCTGTTGTTGATGTCAGAGAGTCAAACTCTGCTGAAGAGTGGGTTGTTTCCTGTTCAGCCACTGGTCGACCTGCTCCCACTGTAACACTCTCACAACAACACCTCAGCTTCTCACAGTACAACACTGTCAGTGTGTCCAACACCAATGCTACATTCACTGTCACCACTACAGCTGTGCTCTCAGGTTCACGTAAACACAGCACACAGGTGGGATGTGCAGCACGAGTGCTCTCTGCTCCTCACAGAGAGGTGATGGAGACGATTCCTGAGGTCCAGCAGACGTCAGATTATCAGTGATGGTGAGAAACTGAGATGCAATAACAATGCATTGTGGTAGTATGCATTTTCTCTTTGATCAATAATTGATGTATTCATTTTGATCAGTGTCACATTTTTCCTGCTTTTTCAAGTTTCCTCCTGGATCATTGTATTAGCTGCAGCATTGGTGATGATGGTCTTTGTCAGTGTTGCTGCTCTGCAGTAGGCTACTCTTTAAAGAAAAAGACCAGATAACTTTCATTTTTGATTTCTTGTCATTTTTTTCTACACCAAAATCTATCCAATAATATCTGCATAACATTTTCTACTTGTGATTTAGTTATTAATTCTTTGCTTCATGATTCAATCGGTCTTTGTCTAGTATTAAATTTTATGTTTCCCATTTAATCCCACTGGCTTTAAAGTGTTTCACCAGATTTTTACGAAGTATTTCCAGTCTTTTGTTGTCTCTGTCCCAAATGTTCTGAAATGTGTTGCATGTATTAAAAGAAGTTGGACTTTACCAAAAAATGTACTATGTACTTATAAACTTACATTTATGAAAGCTGAACAAACATTGATATACTTGACGTTTGTAACAGTGAAAAGGCGATCTGTTTTTATTGATAAATATATATGTTTGCATTACTGTTATTTAGATTGCCATGTTAGAACGTAGCAAACAACATTGTTTGTTCCTCTATGGTTTCTTTATTTTTACAAATCTAAATGTTTTTTGTCAAAAGATTAATAATTTCATATTGAGGTCAGACGGTCAGCAGTTTTGATGTTTTTGCAGAGATTTTATTTTTTGCAAAATAGCACAAGTAAACATTAAAAGTAGTTCCTAAATCAAGGCATTTATTATTAAGGCGGCCATTATTATGGCCCTGTGTGGAAAAAGTGATTGCCCCCTAAACCTAATAACTGGTTGGGCAACCCTGAGTAGAAACATCTGCAATAAAGCGTTTGGGATAACTGGCAATGAGTCCTTTACGAGGTGGTGGAAGAATTTCTGCCCACTCATCTTTGCAAAATTGTTGTAATTCAGCCACACTGGAGGGGTTTTGAGTATGAACCACCTTTCCAAGGTCACAGCACCTCAATCAGATTCACGTATGAACTTTGGCTAAGCCATTCCAAAGTCTTTATTTTGTTTTACTTAAGCTGCTTAGAGGTGGACTTGTTGGTGTGCTTTGGATCAAGTGCACTTCAGCTTGTGGTCGTGAACAGATGGCCAGACATTCTCCTTCAGGATCCCAGAAACTGGATTCTGTTCATCTTGACGTTGCATCTCCAGACTGAGAGATCTCAATTACTTTGTTTCTTATTTGCTTCTGAATTTCCTTGGATTGCGCCATGATGTGTAGTTTTTGAGGATCTTTTGGTCTACTCTACTTTGTCAGACAGGTCCTGTTTAAGTGATTGATTCAGCACAGGTTTGGCAGTAATCGGGCCTGGCTATGACTATGGAAAAATTGTATATTTTCTATTGATAAATGCAAATATTTTATGTCTGTTATGTGCATTGCCGTGTGGAGAATATAGGGAAAAAAATTGTGTGGTTTACATTGTTTCTTCCTCTTAGATTTCTTGATTTTTTTTAAAAATTGCAATAACTTTATGTTAATTTCAGTGCACTTTCACATTTCTTTAAATTCAAACTACAGTCCTGTGAATAACTAGAAACACTTCTAGCAGCACAAATGTGAGGTAATTGTTTTCTGCTTGACTTTATCAGTCTCTCATATTGTTGTGGAGGAATGTTGGCCCACTCTTCATTACAATGTTGCTTCAGTTCTTTGAGGTTTGTGGGCATTTAAGCACAGCTCTCTGAATGTCCCAGGTTGAGGTCTGGACTTTGCTTTTCAGCTATTCTGCTGTAGATTTGCTGCTGTGTTTGGGATCATTGTTCGACTGCAAGACCTAAACTTTACCTATTAAACAGTTAACTCTGTATTTTACACTTTATGTGAATATTGTTGCAGATTTCAATTATTAATGTTTTTATAACTTTGTTCTTTCTTATATTTAATATTATACAATATTTATACTTCATGTCTCTGTCTTCTTTTGAGCACTCCAGCACAGCATCACTATAACTTTGTCCTCACTGACAATAAAGCTGTTTTATATATTTCATTGCAAATGTTTCAAGCAATTTGTAGCTGTATCTTAAGATATTTTGTTAATAAAATAGTATTTTATATTGTTTTTTTCCCCATATTTGAGAAATATTTAAGATGTAAAAGTCTGTTTATGTACAATTTGGTGATATTAGCCCTGATTATTGGAGGAACTTGTACATGAAGCAGATTTCTGAGACTTCAGATTTGAAGGTTGTTGTCATATAATGTAAATGATGGCAGATTAACGTTCCCTACCTCTGTCCTACAACCACAGGACTCCTTTGCATTCGACTGATAGAAATTTCAAGCTCAGTGTTAATGAAGATTTCAAAGGCCTTAGTGCAGGGGTAGGGAACGTCTAAAACCTGCAGGGACACCGGCCCTCGAAGCCTGGAGTTCCCTACCGCTGCCTTAGTGTGAAAGGAATGAAGCTGTAGCGCCTCCCAGTGGTTGAAAAGAGGTACACAAGAGGTTTTTGCAACCTGCTGTTTAAGGTACATTATGAGAATAATATCTCTGACAAACCTCTACCTCAATTAAAAGATGCATTTTGATTTACATGAATGCATTTCATCTTCTCTGCAAAGGCTACACAACCTTCTTTGCCATTTGAGTGTGTCCAGTCCAGCTGAAACCAGCTCATTACTGATGGCATGAAAACGATCTGTGAGGTAACATTTTTACTGTCATTCATTCCTGTTGAAAACTTGTCACGTGTTTGCTTAGGTTCTTCTCAATAATCCTCCCGTATCCTGTGTAAAAACTACCCGAGCTTAAAGTATACAGACTGCCGGGAGGAGCGAGACGGGAATTTTCATTGCACATATATATATATATATATATATATATATATATATATATATATATATATATGGTAGACTTCCGCAGGCACAAGCATTCTCCACTGCAACCACTGAACATCCAGGGTATGGACATTGAGGCTGTGGACAGCTACAGGTACCTTGGTGTTCATCTGAACAACAGACTGGACTGGACTCATAACTCAGACGCCCTCTACAGGAAAGGGCAGAGCAGGCTGTACCTGCTGCGGAGACTCAGGTCGTTTGGGGTGGAGGGCCCACTCCTGAAGACCTTCTATGACTCTGTCGTGGCTTCTGCTATCTTTTATGGTGTGGTCTGCTGGGGCGGCAGCATCTCTGCTGGGGACAGGAAGAGACTGAACAGGGTGATCCGAAGGGCCAGCTCTGTTCTAGGATGCCCTCTGGACCCAGTGGAGGTGGTGAGTGACAGGAGAATGGCGGCTAAGCTGTCATCCTTGTTGGACAACGTCTCCCACCCCATGCAGCAGACTGTGACAGCACTGAGCAGCTCCTTCAGTGGGAGACTGCGGCACCCACGGTGTGGGACGGAGAGATTTCGCAGGTCTTTCCTCCCCACTGCTGTCAGACTCCACAACAAAGACTTTAACTGAACAAACACACACATCCACACATGTGCAATAACACTAAGTGCAATAATCTTTTCTGGCATCGTTGTATTTTTACTCAGTTGTATATAGCATTCGTATTCTATTTTTATCTTATTGTATATTTTTATTCTATTTTATTCTACTGTATATAGTATATTATTTTATTCTATTCTGTACAGCTGTGTACTGTATTTATTCTTATTGTATTCTAATTTTTGCGTCATAACTTTTGCACTGTCCACTTCCTGCTGTGACAAAACAAATTTCCCACGTGTGGGACTAATAAAGGTTATCTTATCTTATCTTATCTTATATATATATATATATATATATATATTAAAATACAGATAGCAGCAGCCACGAAAACATAGGCAAGAGAGAGCATAGCAGTGTCGTAGATGTAGCCAAATAAGACAGATAAATTAAGATGGAAAATCCCCAAAACAAAACCCAATCTTTAGTGTGGGAGCATTTCCATGTCATTCCCAAAGGTGTAATTATTTTCAGTGACTGCAAACTGAACACAAACTTTTCATAACTGAGTTTGTTTCTTCAGTTGTATTTTGGTAATGCTGTTGTACAGCAGGGAAGCAAACACAAGTGCTAACGCTAACAACATCCAATCAGGATTTATTGGTTAGATCAAAGCTAACATCTGCATTACATGTGAGCACTACACATGTTATTTAACATATATAACGTATAAGATTTTTACATCTTTCTCTTTCCCTCGAGAAGAACTGCTAAAACTGTAGAAATAACATTACAGAAAAGCAGGACATGCTCAAGCAAAACATTATAGAAAGTCTGTCACGGTTCTGGGTCAGTTTGACCCAGTATTTTGAGTTGTCATGTTTTTGCAGGTTTAGTTTAGTTCCATGTGTCATTTTCTGTCTCTCTCTCTATGTCGAGTCTGCGTCTTAGTGTGATGGTTTCTTGTTCCTGTTTTATTGTGAAGGTCTGCGTCTCATGTGAGTGTGTTCAGTTTTACCTCTGTCTCGTCTTGGTGATTATTCCCAGCTGTGTCCACCACCTGTGTGTAATTCCCCTGTGTTTCTCTGTGTATTTAAGTCGTGTCCTCTGTCATTGTAGTTGCTGGTCCGTCTGTGTATCCACCATGTCGCACCCGTGTGTTTGTGCTCTGTAGTTTAGTTGTTTCCAGTCTAGTTTAGTTTGTGCTCCATTTGCTGTTTGTCCATATTTATTTTTGTGTTCAATAAACCACCTTCACTTCTCCACTACTGCCTGCGATTGGATCCTCATTTATTATTTTCACACGGCTCTCCTCACCCGCCGTGACAGTACGGACCAGCCAGATATGGATCCAGCGGCAGTCACCCCACCTAGGGAGCTTCAGGAGGCCGTTATCGACTCTGCTTCTAAATTGATTTACCAGCTGTTAGAGCATGAGGGAGAAGTGTCTCTTTACACTGTGGAAGCCAACCTACAACACCTTATTTCCAGTTATCCCTGGTTATTGGACTCACTGCATCCGCTCGTACAGAATTTTGTTCTTCACGAGCTTCACCTACACCCCCCCGCCGCTACCGCTCGCCTGCTCATGCAGTGATATCATCAGTGACAAGTCAGGTGATAGAGGCTAATGCAAAATGGTTTTTCAGTGAGGCAGAATTTATTATGACAATACATTTTTTTAAAATACTCAGTATGAATTAAACAGGTTAAAGGTCAATGCTCTGTTGTAATATAAAGACAAAATGATTGACAGCAGCCCAGCAATATCAGTAAAACGCAAATTAGCCACATGGTGCAATGTAAGGAGCTCTGTGATTGGTTAGGAAAGGACAGACTGGCCACCTCGATTTTTCTTCACTGTACCTTGATCCATAGCTTTGCTCTGTAAAGGCTAACAAAGTGCTTTTGCTTTACAAAGACATTCAGCGTCGGTATTCACTCTTTTAACCCTTGTGTGGTGTTCGTATTTTTGTTACTCAGCCAGTGTTCATGGGTCTGGTGGACCCGCTAGAGTTTTGGCTTTCCAAATTAACACTATCAAACAATTTTATGTTAAATTACTCAACAGATGTTTACTTCATCCCAATTACAAGACATATGAACAGCAAACATGGTTAATTTTTTCCCTTTACCTTTGTTAGATCACATTTATGAATTAATGTGCTTCTCGTTTTTCTTTTATATAAAATGTTATAAATAAATCAGTTATAATCAAGTGGAGTGAGTGGAAAGACACAACACATTTACACGTGAAAAAATAATTAATTGTTTAATTTTTCTTTTGAAAAAAACTGAACATGGGTCTCACAGACCCGAACACCATACAAGGGTTAAAATGCCACTGAACACTGGAGTGAAATGGAGCCCTGATCCTCAGAGTTTTATTGTTGCTAACATTTCTTATAGATAGCACAGATAGTGCCCCACTGCAGTAATCACTCATGTCTAGATATTCCTGTTAAAAACGAGTTTTTCCTCCCCACTGTAACATGGCAAACATAGCAAACGGATAATCCAGCTGAAGCTTCAGACAGCCGTCAGACAGTGAAACACTGCCATCTGCTGGACGCGAATAACAAAGACGCTGCTTTGACGGGTGAGGGAGTTTCAACAAGTCTGCAACGACTCAAGCATCAAACTACAGAACTATTATAGCGGACATGGTGCTCTAATGACTGCTTCATTAACGCAGGTCAGAAAGGATAATAGAAACTCAATAAATTATGAAATACAAAACTTACTGGTTCACTGCACACACAAAACGTCTCTTATTAGCACAACACTGCTCAGGGCTCAGAGTATAGTCCTTATAACCTATTAAACCTTAGCATGTTATTTTGAAGTGTTACAGGTGAAACAGCCAACCAGTGAAGTTACCTGTAATTTCAACATTGAGCTACAAAAATGCTTTTTATTTTTTTTATTTATTTTTTTTTATTTCTTTTTACAGTTTTGCAATTTTACACAAGTTTTATCATCAGTGTCACAATGACTGCTGCTAAAATTGAGTATGAGCTTTTTGTTGGTCTGATTAAAAGGTTAAATGTAAAAGCATAATTTAAACATGTGATGTGAGGTCATTAATTACAGTGCAGGTGTCCTGCTTTAGGATCATAAATTAATACTTCCAAAACAGTAAAGTTGTAGAGAATCTATGTTCATTATCGTTGCTAATCATGGAAAGACAAAGACGTCAGACTCTGCTGAAAAATATTACACCCTCCTACTCTCTGCACACAGCGCTCTGAGGGACCTTCCAGGATTGAGGATTTTATTTATTTTGTTCTTTTTTGGTCTTACTGGTTAGTAGGTGGTGATTTTGTACCTGGTGATCTCACATTTGGAACAAAGGATAACTTGGCTCTTGAAGTTAGCCGGATAAGACAGCGTTCTGCTTCACAGTTGAGGCCTCAGAGAGTTGTTGCTAACCAAAGTCTATCTTGTACGGCCATGCAGCATCTTATGACATTTTGTAACCTGAGCAGTGAAATGATTGCTGTTTTAGTGCACATACACAGTGTGGGGATCAGTATCAGGACAATAAAGTTATGGTGCAAAAAGCTGCATCTGGTCAGAAGGAAAAGCACGCACACTTGGAAGACTTGACCATTTGCACAAAATGAATGGCTGACACTGGACAGATGAGAGAATGTGGATGGTCACACCCTCGTGCATTAAAGAGGGCTTTCAGTTCATTGAAAACACAAAACCAAACACACAAAAGACACAAAAGACACAATGAGACAGCTGATCAGTTTGCTTCACTAAATCATCGACACAAGCCGTGTTGTAGAGGGTACTGCAGCCGTGGCAGGTTATCATCTTAATGTGGCCCTGACACTCCATCGTACGCCACAAAGCTGTGAATAAATGAAAAGCAAAGAGGCATCATCACTAACATAATAACTGTAGAAGTTATCCCGCTGCATTACATTTATCAGGATATCGTAATAAATGTTCATCATATGTTGCTTTGACCCATCATTGTTGTCATTAATATCGGTACGTGTCACTGGACACTTCCTGTCATTCATATGTCCTGACTTTGTGATCAGTGTAGCAGCTTGAAAATAACTGCTTGGTTAACAGCAGGTGTACAGGCAGGTGCTCTGATCAAATAACATGTTTGGCTAAAGAAACAGAAAATAAAAACATGTAAATAGGAACACCCACATCTCTACTTCTTCTTCTATTTTCCATTTCACACTTACAAAAAAGTTCTCCTGCGTAGGTGTTGAGACAAATATATGTCAATTTAATACTTCAGACAGGCCCCAGAGCAGGTCTGAACAATTAGTCCACTTAAAATCAAAACTGCAATTTGAAACCATGCAATTAGCAATTTTGCAAAGAAAACTTGGCTAGGCTAAGCTAAGCTAACTGTTAGACAAAGTAGAGGAGTTGGAAGAGTAAAGGATTCTGGTTAACTCCAGTTCAACTTAACATTAAATTAAACTGACAAATATCATGTTTATATTCATATCTTAGTCTTTTGATGAGCTCTATCTTATAAATCTATTAGACTCAGACGAGGTCGGCACAGGGACAGGCCTCGGGGGTCCAGGCCCACCCGGTGAAGTGCTTCTTCCCCAACATCTTCTGATGTACTTCATTTATACATTTTGGTAATGAAGTACTTAAACTACCACCTCACTGATTAGTTATTGCAGTGTGAGCTCAGTTCAATTAATCAGGTCACAGTAGTTTAGCACTTCTACAGCAATCATGCAACCAGCATGACTGAGGAGGACACTGGGTGGACGGGCTTTGCAAGTCAGACTTTGAAACTATCTTTTATTGTCATTACGCCAAAAGCAGTGAAATTATATGCTGTCCCATTCAGTGCAAATAAAGAATCTGTGTTTACTGACAGGACAAAGCACTGAACATGATTTCATCTGTTAACCTGGACAAATTCCAAAACAATTCCTTATTATTTCTTTTTCTTAAGTAAAACCAGTAAAAGCTTCTACTTCAAAAATATGGACTTAACACTGAGATCCTGATATTTTAGACCAGTTGAATTTAGATGATCTTTTTTAGTTCATTCAGTTTGCTGGTTCTAACGACGACGGTCTTCATCAGTTTTAATGTCACTGTGACTCATATCTCTGCATGGCTGTTTTGTTCTGAGTGCACTGTGACAATGAAGTTAAGATCCGGTGATCAGCACAGCAGCCTGGGAGTGACTGCTTGGTTAACGACAAGGTTTACAAGACCTGATCAAATGTCACACTGGAAATATTTTGCAAGTGAAACAGCAAAAGCAAATGAAAAAATGTAAATATGTTAATTGGACCACCTACATTGTTTCGAGAGCAGGGGTGAACTAAAGAGTGCGACCCATCACTTCAGTGTCAGCATATAATTTCTATTTAACACTCAAAAAAATCTGTTGTACAAGTATTAAAAATATATTCACAAATGAAATTGACATGCCTGAGATGAAAACATTACTCATACAAGTTGTCAGGTAAAGTCTATAGCACTGTTACATCTAAATATGGACACTGAGCTGGGACGATGTCACAGATCTGAGCCTCTGCACCTTCACTATACGTTTGTGTATGTCAGGCCTGTCCTGTATCTCTCCACCACCTGATCCAACACACCACCAAATCCTGATCAGCTGATCATCTCTGCTCCTCTAATCACCTGAATATCCAAGTATCCGAAAGTGTCCATCGATCTGACAATACAATTGTAAAATCGATCACTGACCTGTGCCCTAATGTGTTCTGTGCACTTGTGAACACACTTCCTTATGGAGTACGTTTATTAAGGACACTCTTTCATTAGCACACAGGTTCAATAACACAACAAATAACCTCCAATAAACCTTTTAATAAACTGTCATTGGAGGCTGATGTGTTCTCTCTTGGCTTGTTTTCTTGTTGTGTGCCACACAGAAAATAAATGCATGGTGTCTTAACTCACTGATACGGGGATATCAATGAGCACAGAGTCCAGCCAACGATGGCACAAAGTCAAACCTCCTTCAAGGAAACTGGAGAGTCCAACACTGGCATTGAGGCTACCCCAACAATATCAATATGGTGTAACTTCCTGCTCTAACTCAGGCTCCTTCCCCACAAGAAAGATGATATTTTATGTACTCGAAGTCAGACCTGGAATCTGTGGGTCAGACTTCCTGGGCCCCCGACCCCTGACCTCTGAGATTTTCATGTCTTGTATTTTATAATATTTATCTTTTGTTCTCCTGCCAAAATTGTAAACACTGTCATCATGCCATATTGCACTGTTGTTCGATCAGCTTCATTAAATATACTTTTATATATACTTTTATCCTTTGTTTTGTTATACATCCATTTAAATCCTCATATGAAATTATTACAACCAACTGGTAGTAAAACAAAAATAAAAAGATTGTTCAACATTTTAACTGCAAATGGTCAAAACATTCACTTTATTTGCCAAAAATTATACTTAAAAAGGGGAAAAAAGAAGTGTTAAAGTTTCCTGGTGCTGATCAGAAGTATAAACATCAAAGTGTCCAGATCCAAACACACTTTGTTCCTCTGTGACAGAAGTGAACTATAACTCACAGCAGCATCTGAACTGCAGAAGAGATCTCTGCTCATCTCCGTCTGCATTCCTCTTTTGGTAAGAACTTATTATGTATCATTTAAAATGATTTTCCTTTTAAAGCTGGGCAGCAGGCTCACGTTGAACATCTCCATAAACTGTCATAATTCTGCTGCTACACTAAACACTGCATTCGGTGAGCACACTAAACTTACGTAAGCTGTATATTTGCACGGTGAGAGACCTGTTTTTGCTGATTTGTGTTCAAATATAACAAGATCTTATTTAAACTGACTGTCAGATGTTGCCTATCCAGTTATGTAATGAACCCACTATATACATTAACCACAGACCCTTCACGACATCTTCATCACCTGCTGTTCCAGACAACCAACTTATACCTGAACCACTGCAGGTTAATCATCATCATTAGTAAAGGAAAAAAAAGGTGAGTGTCTTAATTTGGAAAAGCTTGAAATAAAAAATCCTATAAATTACACAAACAGATACGAATTGGAGGAAAATCCATAGTGTCTTGAGTTCTGTTTGATTTTTATTTTGCAGTGTGTCATTGTTACTACAGAGCACACTGAAACATATGACAGGAAAGAATAACTGAGTGCAGAAAGGCATTTATATTAAATCGGATTTAAACTTTGTTCTCAATGAACCGGATCTATTATGACCTGGACTTTTATCTATAAAATGGGCTTGTGAAACCCAGAGAAAAACTCTCTCAATATATCTGTAGATATAAATATATATTTATCCAAATCACATCAAGTAAAAAAGGCAAAATGACAAAATTAAAAAAAATAATAACAAAAAGTATAAATTAAAACACAAAATTTTAAGGCAAAAACAAATATCTTGATGTCTTAATACGATGAATATAAAATATAAAGTAATACAACAAGGTTAAATATCTAAACATTTAAAGACAACTACTTCAGCTTTTCAAAGCTTCTTTTTCCAGTTGAAAATGACATCATCACGCCTGAATCTGCTTCCAGGAGCTGTCCAGATCAGGCTTGTTCAGGATATTTAGAAATCGTCCTAACAGTTGAAAAATAAAAAATAAACAGAGAACAAAGTAATATATATGATTATAAATAAATAAAAAAGAAAACTATAAATAAAACTACTTCTTTCATTTAAAGAAAAAGGTCTATCAGTCCTCTTGTCGTGTGTGTTTGCAGCTCACAAAGACGACTTACTGAGCTTCAGGATCCAAAAGGATGTATCTGCCAAATTCTTAATGTGGAAAAACGTCCATGTGTTTTCTTCTCCAGGAGACGATGAAGACACTGTTTGTCTGCATGATGCTCGTGCTGCTCTTTGCTTCCGGATTTTCCAAAGTGAACAATTTTCAACTAAGCGAGCACCGACCTGAAGAAACACCTTATGAAAAGTTTAGAAGACAGCATGTAGATGCTAAGATGACTGAAAAGCTGTGTAACACAGAAAGATCAAATAGGAATATCTACAAAATTGACAACAGTTGTAAGGAAACCAACACATTCATCCTCAGCATTCCAGCAAAGGTCAAATCCATTTGTAGAGGTGATGGGAGGTACGATGAAAATAGCGGCATGACGTATAGTACCGCAACGTTTCGCATAATTAAATGTAAGCTAAAGCATCAGGGAGCCAGGAAACCCAGCTGCCAGTATGAAGGCAGGCTTCTCACTAACAGGATCATTGTCGTGAAACGTGAAGGGAAGTTACCTGTGCACTTCGATCGGGACCTTCTACCCTCTGAGCGCAACGATGGCGAGCAACTATGAGGAAAGAGTGGTGTGGAGGGGGGGCGTGGTCTGCGATGCTGCTGCAGGTCAGATGGATGTACCTGCGCTGCATTTGCTATCACGCCTCGCCAACTTAAAAGGCTTTGTGCTGTCTGAGTTGTTGGTGTTGTGGATGTGTTGGCTGGCAGTCCACAGACAGACTGATTTACACAACTGTGGAAAAAATAAAATTAATAAATAAAAAAAATTGGAAAACATAGATGTGTCATTATTTCATATAGATTTCAAATAACATACCATTTGATGTCAACATGTTTTAGTTGCATTTGCAGTGCTCGTGCTGTTATATTCTTATGATTCTGTTCATTTTATGAGTGTATCCTTCAGCCTTGCTTCACATATTTACTGCTGCTTGATCAGCTTTAGTCCTGCTAGCATCAGCACAGGTAGAAACAGATCACACATCAGAGAATCGGCCGTGCATCTAAATGCAAATGGAAACTAAAAATGAAAACATAGATAACTGAGCTGAACTTCATAGATCTGAAAGTTGACCAATGCATACATAGTGCTAAAAATCAGGTATCGGGAAAACACATTATTTTATATTATGCTGATGTCAATTGTTATCCTTTTTTAAAACTATATCATATAATAAAGTCTGTTTTGAAGTTTACTATGGCAAAAAAAAATATTTTAAGGCTCTTCAGATATACTGTAACTTCATAGGTATGAACCATCAAAGCATTTTCATCATAAATATAAAACTTCATTAGGTAGATCTGTTCAAATACTCATTAATGCAAATATCTGATCAGCCAATCACATGGCAGCAACTCAATGCAGGTGTAAAAGGTGAGGTCTAAAAAGAACCTTTAAGAAAATATGAATCATCTTAATCAGTCTTTAATTATGAAGCAATGGCCTAACTCCCTCTGACAAACAGACCTGTGGCAAAATTTATAAACCACTTTTGACTTTTTCCAAGGTGAACATTGTCTGGCAGCAGGTGCCCTTCCCCTCCCAGATCACGGTTCATATCTGATTTTCAGCTCTAAAGTTTATTTTTCTCTTCATAACAACTGTGCAAAGGATGATTTCTGAGGATGATGACTCATTTAAAATGCTTGGATGCTGACAATTATGCAGAGTCAGGCATGGAAAGGCTGCTCTTTGTGACAGGTGGGTGCTGTCATACATGGGTGTAGCTGCCAGCTGTCCTCGAGGCTTCACCTCTGCTAATCGTGTCTCTGAACTTGACCTGGTCTCATAAACTCTCCTGTGATTTTTATTTTGCATCCTTGGTTATTCAAATGAATGATTAATATATTAATATGAATCTATACAGATTTGTCCACACTGGATATGACAGTAAGAGTTAGTAAAGCTCTGTTAACGAGTCCTTCTACAGCCTGTTGTTTCTTAGTTTCACCAGTGAAACTGAATTAAAAACAAAACATAGATGACATATTGTCGCCTAGGCAACCACCAAGCTCCCAGTGCCTACAGACATTCACTAAAACATGCTGGTCATTGGATCGTTTGAATAAATACCTTTAACTAAATATCAATGTTTTCGACATGTCTTAGTTTACATTATTACACAGTTATTATGAGAGAGCATGTCTAATATTTTTCCACTAAACAGTCGTCTTCTCCTTTGGTTTGTTTGTAACAACCATTTATAAAAACTTGTGTTTTGCTTTTGTTTTATTTTTAACTGCAATTCTGGTCGAGTAGCTTTTATAGTGTTAATTCAACATATACTACAAAATAAAATGACTTTTTTTAAAGTACATTTGTGGACATTTTATTTTCAAATTATCCAATCACAGAATCAAATGCACAAAGCCTGTGATGTCATCAAAGGCACAAAGCTTGTGATGTCATCAAAGGCACAAAGCTTGTGATGTCATCACATTCTGTCATTGGAAGGAGAAATTCAGTCAACTGTAGCAACTCTTTGGTGGCAGAACTACAAAACAACCTGTTTGTTAAAACCAAGATAAGGAAGACACAGAGACGCAGAAGCAGACGCAGAAGCAGACGCTGAAGCAGACGCATATAAAATGGCAGAAGCACAGATGGAAGTGGTCGTGAGCCCAAATATAACAGTTTTGCAAAGATCGGAAAATGACCTCAAAAAAGCCCAAACACCAAATCCTGAAACACGTCCTCTGGCACAAGTTCAAACAGAAGTGGTTGTGAAAGGCAAGAAAAAAAGGGGGCAAAAACAGAAAAGAGTGGCTGAAGAACCCAGACGACCGATTACTCGGGCGTATGCTCGGGCTCTTCTAGAAGCCCAAAACAACGTGGCTGATGGAAGCAACCTGAGAAATGAAGAAGTGTCAGGAAACCCTGAAGGAACCTCTGAAAGGGAAAACCCTGAATCCCTCCCTATGTCAGAACCAAAGGACGACGTGAATATGGAGACAGAGGCAAACATGAATAACGCCAGTGGACAAAACCCTGGGCCAAATGGAGGGACGTGGCAACATCAGCCAAATCCCAGATTTACCGTATTTCCCGGACTACAGAGCGCACCTGAATATTAGCCGCACAAGCTAAAATCAGGGGAAAATCCTGTTTTGTACATACATTAGCCGCACCTGACTAAAAGCCGCAGGTGTTTCAATGTTGACTTATCATATGTAAGAGAATATGCACAAATCGAATTGTCAGGAAATAGATGGCTGTTTGGAGACACACCACTTTTATTAATATTTTGAAAAACAAGTTATGGGTACATATTTGCACAACTTTTTAGGTATATGTACAAGTAGCAGTAATTACAAGTAGGAAACATGTACTGTGCTTCATAAATGAGTAACAAATGTAGTACATAACAATAACCTACAGCACACTAGAAAAATAGATTCAGACTACCTTTTAGGCTCAGGTGCAGTGACACGGCTTTAACAAGAAGAAAAGTCAGTCATTCACCATCTTTCTCTTCTTCCTGCCCACTAAAACCACCAAAGTCCTCTTCTCCAGTGTTGGATACGAACAGGCTCAGGATGGCTTCATCATTCACTCTCAGCTTCTTTCCTTCGTTGTCACTTACAAAACCAAACAAATCCTCGTTGTCAGTGTCAGAGTCGAACACCCTCAGAAGGGCCGTGGCGGTGTCCTCCTCTCCATCATGCAGCAGTCCAGCCCTTCGAAATCTGTTGGTGATCGTGGATGTTTTCACACTTTTCCACGCTGTCAGATTCCACCGGTGGAGTTGAGCATAACTTGCTTTTCGCAAGTTTATTGCCGCACATCATCCACGACTCCCGCTGAACGCGTAGCGCTACTTTGAAGTTTGTTTTTCGCGCTACTTGTACGGCACTATGTTGCCTGGCGGATGGACATGTGACCAACATACCACTCTTGAACCCCGATACTGTGTCTGATCACATGCCCTTCCGCCAGGTAACATAGTGCCGTACAACAGCGGAACAAACAAAACAAATCGTCTTATGATATGACAAAAATCATGGATAATCCATAGAAAAGCCGCACCTGACTAAAAGCCGCAGGGTTCAAAGCTTGTGGAAAAAGTAGCGGCTTATAGCCCGACAATTACGGTATACCCCATCATGGCAGAGTCCAGTATGATTCATGTTGTGAGATTGCTGCTCTCAGGCATCAACTACAAGCTTCGCAAAACCACCAGAACAGAGGTTCAAGCAAAGGACAACCAAGCAGTTGTCATGCTGGATGACATGATCCGTGTCCTGCACGAAGACGTCAGCGACCCTACCACAGAGCAGTGTGTGGATTCTTCTACACAAACCACAGAGGCTTCACACACGGACTGTGTAGGTCTGAAGGAGGCTCAATTTGAAGTCCAATACAAGACTCAACAAGAGCAAATAGGAACACTCCAACAACAGCTCCTAGAAGCTCAACACCAACTCAAGGAACAGGAAGATAAACATAGGCAGGACCAGGAGACACTGAACATGGAAATCAGTGAGCTTAAATCCCAGCTCTGCTCCAACAAGGAGCTTCATGACATGAAAGTAGAGACTCTTTATCAAGAGTTGAAAGAAGTCAAAGTGTCCTACATTAAAATCACACAGGAGCAAAATGAACAAAATTCCAACACAGCAAATGGAAAATCTGAGCTTCTGGTGGAAAAAGACACCAAAGAACAGGACAAGGAAGAAGAAGAAGACTCCCTGACATCAACTGAGATGTCTCTGCATGACTCTCTACAACAAACAGAAGACAGAGAGAAAACGATAACTACCAATCCAGCTGAACTCGAAACTGAAGCTAAGACTGTGCCAGAGAAAAAACCCAAGAAGAAGAAGAGGAACTGGCTGCGTCGGCTTTTCAGCTGTACCAGTCCACAGACAGACTGATTTACACAACTGTGGAAAAAATAAATAAATACAAAAAAAAATTAAAATTGGAAAACATAGATGTGTCATTATTTCATATAGATTTCAAATAACATACCATTTGATGTCAACATGGTTTAGTTGCATTTGCAGTGCTCGTGCTGTTATATTCTTATGATTCTGTTCATTTTATGAGTGTATCCTTCAGCCTTGCTTCACATATTTACTGCTGCTTAATCAGCTTTAGTCCTGCTAGCATCAGCACAGGTAGAAACAGATCACACATCAGAGAATCGGCCGTGCATCTAAATGCAAATGGAAACTAAAAATGAAAACATAGATAACTGAGCTGAACTTCATAGATCTGAAAGTTGACCAATGCATACATAGTGCTAAAAATCAGGTATCGGGAAAACACATTATTTTATATTATGCTGATGTCAGGGCTCTGAGTGCGGGCAGGTGGAAATGTGGATCCAAATGCAGGACTCCGAGACGAAATGTAACTAAAACCACAGCTTTTATTGCTGGCATGAAACACAAACAGAAACCAAACCATGAAACCAAGCAGGAACACACAGGCAGGGTCTGAGGGTACGACGCGACACCAAGCGTGGGAAAACACAGGGCTTAAATACACAGGGTAGTAATGAGGGAATGGGCCACAGAAGGGAGACACAGCTGGGGGAGCTGAACTTCATAGATCTGAAAGTTGACCAATGCATACATAGTGACAACACATTATTTTATATTATGCTGAAGTCAGTTTTTATCCAATTTTATAACTATATCATATAATAAAGTCTGTTTTGAAGTTTACTATGGTAACAATGCATCTTTTTAGGCTTTTCAGAAACACTGTAACTTCATAGGTATGAACCAACAAACCATTTTTCATCATGACAATAAAAAATAAATCTAAAGGAGATAAACATCACAACTGTTCAACCAGGCATTAAGTCCATTTTGAAACAAAGAACGATGTACACTCAGCCAATCACATGGCAGCAACTCAATGCAGTGTAAAAGGTGAGATGTAAAATAAAACAATTAAAAATATTAATTAATCTTAATCAATCTTAACATATGAAGCAATCTTCTAACTCCCCTTTACATACAAAGCTGTGGCCAACCTTACAAACCATTTTGAATTTTTTCCAGCCGAGGCATTCAAAATAACCAAACTGCTGATAGTCACGGTTTAATTTGGGCAGCTGCCTGCCTAATATAATGTAAAATCATCACAATATTTTACACAAAGAGAGTAAATGTATCCTTGTACTCAGCTAAGACAGCTGGGCTGCTGTGGCTTGTGTTTATGTTCAGAGTGACATCTGATTTAAAAGCAGACTGTCATGGTTGCGGCTGTGTGCAGGCAGGATGAGGACCCAAACGCAAGCTCACGGAGGCAGGAATGAACTCAAAACACAGCTTTATTGCTGGAGAGAAAAACCATACAACCTAAACGAGGAAACTATAACGTAATACACAGAGAAACACACGGCCATGAATGAGGGAGAACGCGACACAGAACTGAGGGAGACGCAGACATAAATACACAGAGGGTTAACGAGGGAAGTGGGAGCACACGGGGAACACAGGTGACACTGATAATCATAACAAGACACGGCAGGAGTGAACGCAACACTGACGGGAGACTGTCAAAGTAAAACAGGAAGTACACGGAGGTTCAGAGAGGAGGAGAGACAGCACGGGGAGAGCACGGACATAACAGGCTGGGAAAACATGGAATAAAACACAAAGAGGGGAAACGAGGGCTCACAGATAAACAGAGGGGCACACAGGAGGTAATCAAATAAGGAACATCTTAACAGAAACCATGGCATAAATAAAGAACAACACACAAAACATACGAAAACTAAGAATGCTGGGCCAACATGGCCCAGGATCATGACAGACAGCAAAAGACACTGAGCAGCATATCAGTCAGCATGGGAAAAATGCCATAGATTTAAGGAACCAGGCTAAAATAATTGGTTTCTAGTGGGTTCTATTGTAAGTGCTCTATATTTCAGCATGACATACTGTATGCATCCTACACTGAGAACCCTTGAAGCTGATCATCAGGGTATGCTGTGTACTTCTTACACAGAAGATAAAATAACATGCAAAGATTTTAGATGGTTGTGGTTGGTCCTTACACACAGATGTAAGGTCAAAAAAAAAATCACCCACAATGGATCGTTCACAGACGCTGGTCCAGTGGAACCCACTTCCACAAAGGCTGCACCTGCTCTGGCAGAACAGGAAGCATCAACTACATAGTAGCTATTTTCATAATTAAGACATCAACTATAGGTGTTCCCAAAATGTGCCATGTTGTCTGCACACCTGACAGTTCAATAAGTCCTGTGTTGATTACAGATGGTGGTTGTTTCCAGAAACAGCACTTGCATAAAACAAGTACAGAGCACTTTATGAGCCAACCTGCTTCTTTAATGAGCATTTAGGTTGTTTGTATTCAGTGTTCACAGATAATATGCTCATTAAAAGGGGGGATCCACTATGTCCTTCTTCACAATCCTGTCTGCCAACTTTAAGAAGAAATCAGAGTGACGCAGAAGCTTTAAAACAGTGTTCAGAATAATCAGTGATGCTTTTATCTGAACTGATGACAGATAAAGATGAACGTGAGTGTGGCAGAAGAGTAAGTTCTCCCTCTTTCTTGGAAGTATACAAAAGTCTGTTGTTTCTAAAAAGTTAATAAATAAACAACAAGTTCTTACAGAATGAGACGTGAAGCCTGGAGATGAGCAGTTCAGACACGCTGTTATTAAATTCTACCTGAGCAGGTTATAGTTCACCTCAGTTACGGAAGAACAAATAACACTTGGCTCTGGGAGCTTCAGTTTTTATACACTGTCGTAGCACCACCCTAAGCCATCATTTGCATCAACACCTACATCACTAGCCCAGCAGTTCTTTTTTTTTTTTTTTAAGGCTTCGTAGATTTATGTATGCAGACAGACACAAAAACAGAGAACATGGAATCTGCAGCAAGATGGAAACTAAATAAATAGGAAATGGTGACATATCAGATTAGCTTTAAAGTTTGTTTGCATGTGGTCAGAAATCTCACAATGATTCCCATGATGTTATTGACAGAGCTCTTTTTCTGCTTCACACATAAATGCAAATAACTTGAACTGCATAATCAATTTTTCATGAGTAAATTTCTTCTTTAAGACATTTACTAATAATACTTTTATTATTTATCACCAAAACAACCCAATGAAAATACATAAATAAATAAAAGAACACATTTTAATCAGAGTGTAGCATCAAGCCAGTTACACTTCTGGGATATTGATTGATAATTACTGTATTTGTCTCAAATTTCCTTGAGATTGGTCCACCCATTAAGGAGAAGATTGGGTACATACAGATATGTATACATACAATCATGATAGCAAAAGATAATTATTACTTATACTAGTTATTGCTTATTATTAATCATAACCCAGAATGACTTTCTTCACATTGTAGCTGCATTTGCACTGCAATCTTTCCCACTGCTTCAAGACTTTCCACTGTTAAAGCACACAGAGGGGTTCATTGTGGGTTTCAGTTAAAATGTGGACTGAGAAACAACAGAATAGCCCAGTTCTAAGAAACTTCTCTGTTTGTGGTTCAGAACCTAATGTGACACCAATGAGCACAACAGCATGCAGCTGCAGGTTGTTGTTCATACCTGGCTTTACAATAAAGAGCCATGTTTGCAGGCAGCTGTTTGAAGTTTTGTGTAAAATATCATTTTTATAGAAATAAACCAAATGTGTCTAAATATATTAAGTAAACAATCAGAATAAGAACATTTTGAAATAAAATCCAAAAACTGCATCTGGCTTAGTTTTTGTTGAATAAATAATGACTCTGTGTAATATGTCATGTATTGTATATGTAAGTTGTATTTGTACAATGAAGCCAGGCTTTCTTTGTGTTAGCTGCCTGACAAAACCTAAAACTCTAGTCAGAGATTGCAGGTGTCACAACAGACATGATCAGCTTTCTCTGTCGATCCTATCTTTCTGTTTCACACTCTGTGCACTCATATAAACAAATCTTTAAAAAAAACAATCACATGACTCTTCTTCCACACAACATGATCCCTGAGTGCCGCCTGCTCCAACCAGACATGTTCTCACAGCGACGATGGTGATAATTAAAATCTACAAAGAACGTGATAAACATTATTAAAATGCAGCACTGTTAAAGCAACGTGATTAATGCTGCATTAAAATGAGCCTTTAGCACATAGAGATGATTAAACTGTTTCATTTGAGTTCATTATTTCTAAGGCAGATGCTACACCAGTGAAGGTGCACTTAGCTTTCACACACTGCTTCTGCATTGTGTCTTAGTTTTAGTGGATTAAATAATGACACAGTGTTTGCTTGTTTTTCTTTAGTAACAAATGACCTCAGACCAGCTTATAATATTTTATAAACAAATAGGCATAAATGCATAAACTCAGCCTGGAATCACATGGGATAAACATGGGATGTGCATTTTTTTATTTGTTTTGTGTTACTGAGTCTTGCAAGAATGCCAACCTTACCAGCAGCAGCTTGGTTTTTTTGTTTGTTGTTTTTTTAATTGAATGAGTGCTGAAAGTTGAGCAACAGCTGTGACAACGAGAGAAGATGGAGCCAATCAGAAACAACTGTTAAAATGTACAATATGCAAGCTAAGAAAGCAAAGTGTAGCAATGTTGCCATCATTTTTGTTATTGTGGTATTTTTTTCAACATTCACTGAAAATCACTTCTCTCATATTTCCTCTTTATTATTTTCATCACTGTTTAAGAAACGTAACAAAGTCTTATAAAGCATCTAAACCAGCATCATGAAGTGATGTTTAAAGATGGCAGCAAGCTGACAGCATCTCTCAACTCAAGAGCAACATTCAAAGTGCACAGGCTGAAGGAAAGTATTGATTTTATCACATGCAATTACAATACGCCTTTTCATCTGTATCTGTGTGTACAATGGGTATCGTTGTTTGTCCCAGCAGTTTACAATACAGAATGTGCACGTCTGTGGGGCTTTTATAAAGATTTCTATTTGCATTGATACAATTGCTTGGATCACAAATTGTTCTAACTTGATTAAAGTCACCAATGATAAAGGTATTCTTGCGCTTACAGTTACCATTATTATCTCTGTTTGCTATCAGATCATCACATCCCCCTTGTGGGATCATGTTGATGATATGCTGGTTTTCTGAACACGTCCGTTAGTCATGCAGAGCACAGTGCCAGAGAGCGCCACCAGCAGGAAAATGGAAGTCTTCATTGTATTTCTATATCGAAAAAGTAAACAGAGTGAATATATAAATCAGTATTATTTCATTTCATTTATTAACTTGTTTATTTTTGTTTCCTAAATGTTAATCGTGCTTAACTATTAAAGTAAAAATACAGATAGATAGGAAACTCTCTGAAAAGTCAAACTGTTTTCAGTGAGTTTATATATTTGCCAGAGGAAAGGTCAGAATCTGCATATCTGACCACTTTGAATCAATTTATATCTAAACAGAAATCAGTAAAAGTTCAAATCAGTTTTATCAATATCCTCACTTATGAGGATATTGATATCTGTATAACTGGAGTTATTATAGATTTTCATACATGACATTTCTGAAAAAGGCGAGGGTGTCATGGTCCCTGTGTCTACCCGGTCGCCTCAGTGTGGCTACATGTGTTTTTTTGTTTTGATTTTGTCCCCGCTCTCTCCCTCCCTCCTTCTCTCACTGCCTAGGCTCATCTGTGGGCTCCTGCCCTTGGCCCACGCACCTGGTGACACCTGTGGCTCATCACCCAACAGTGTTCCAGTCCCCTTATAAGATGGCAGCCCTGTATTTCTCGTCGCTGGACCGTTGCCGACTCTCGTCAGTGTTAACCCCAGCTCAGTTCGTTCTCGTGTTTCCCTAGCGATCTTCTTACAGTAACCTTTTGCATCTCTGTGAATAGATTTCCCTGGACCTGCCCCTGTGTTACCTGAGCGATCAAGTGTGTGAGGATTGGAGCGAGCTTTTGTGTTTCTTGTGGAGCGTGAAGAGGAGCGTGGAGCGTGGATGGAGTGAGGACTTTGGAGCGTGTGTGGACTGCAAGTGTCTTTCCCCCCTCCTGTTCGTGTGTGGATTCCCGGAACCCGTCTTTTCCCCACTGTGTAAATAGATCACCTGGTGCTTCTGTAAATAAAAAACCTTTATTGTTCCCTACTCAGAGCCTACGCGTGAGTCCGTTCAGTCCCGTTGTGACAGAGGGTAAGGACGTAAATCGACTGGTAAAGAGGGACTGGTGAAGAGTCTGCAGCCGCAGCACCGATCCATCTGTCGATCTCCTGTTCCCTTCTCTGATCACTCGTGAACAAGACTGCGAGTTTTGTAACTTAATAAAAGCAGTAATTTGTTTGCCAGAGTGCCCCTTCCACGTCACACCCTGTTCTTTCCTTCTTGTCTTATATGAAAATTCACTTTGTGGAGCTTTTTGGGAAATTGTTAAACTTCAGGAAGATTCTGAACATGCCCCATCGTTTAGCCAGCTCTTTGGAGCTAAGCAGGTTCAGGCCTGTTGTTGTAAGTTTTATAAAACGATCTCATTTAAACGAATAATCCAGCTGAAGCTTCAGACAGCCGTCAGACAGTGAAACACTGCCATCTGCTGGACTCGAATAACAAAGACGCTGCTTTGACGGGTGAGGGAGTTTCAACAAGTCTGCAACGACTCAAGCATCAAACTACAGAACTATTCTAGCGGACATGGTGCTTTAATGACTGCTTCATTAACGCAGCTCAGAAAGGATCAAACATATCAATAAATTATGAAATAAAAAAATTACTGTTTCACTGCACACACAAACCTTCTCTCATTAGCACAACACTGCTCAGGCCTCAGAGTGTATTCCTTATAGACTATTAAACCTTAGCATGTTATTTTAATGTCTTACAGGTGAAACAGCCAACCAGTGATCCTAACTGTCATTTAAAATATTCAGCTGCAAAAATGCTTTTAGCAAATAGTTTTTTATGACTGTGCTAAGATTCAATACTAGATTTTTGCTGGTCTGATTAAAAGGTTAAATGTAGAAGTTTTGGGATCATATATTAATACTTCCAAAACAATAAAGTTGTTGTAGAGAATCTATGTTCATTATTGTTGCTCATCATGGAAAGACAAAGACATCAGACTCTGCTGAAAAATTTTACACTCCTACTCTCTGCACACAGCGGTCTGAGGGACCTTCCAGGATCGGGGATTTTATTTATTTTGTTCTTTTTCGGTCTTACTGGTTAGTAGGTGGTGATTTTGTACCTGGTGATCTCTCATTTGGAACATGATTTGCTCTGGAGCAGATTAGGTTCAAAGCATGAGTTGACCTGGCATTATGTCTTGGATTACAAAGAAATCCCACATTAAACCTTGAAGTTAGCCGGATAAGACAGCGTTCTGTTTCACAGTAAAGGCCTCAGAGAGTTGTTGCTAACCAAAGTCTATCTTGTACAGCCATGCAGCATCTAATGACGTTTTGTAACCTGTCACTACAAAGGAGCAGTGAAATGATTGCTGTTTTAGCGCACATACACAGTGTGGTGATCAGTATAAGGACATTAAAGTGATGTTGCAGAAAGCTGCATCTGGTCAGAAGGAAAAAAACACGCACACTTGGAAGACTTGGCCAGATTTGCACAAAATGAATGGCTGACAGTGGACAGATACAAGGATGTGGATGGTCACACCCTCGTGCATTAAAGAGGCCGTTCACAAAACCAAACACTCAACAGACACAATAAGACAGCTGATCAGTTTGCCTCACTAACTCATCTACACAAGGCGTGTTGTAGAAGTAGAGCAGGGCGATATGGCCAAAAATATTCATCACGATAGAAATTTGAAAATGTGCGATAACGATATAACTGACACGAGACAAAATACTTTACAACTCCACTTCATTTGTGCAAAAAAAACAAAAAAACAATCAATGTATTTTCACTTAAATAAGCAGCTGCTTTTCATGTGCATTAAACTTATATAAAAATGTAACAGTGCAAATGCAAATTCCTCGCTGACAGTTTAACCAAAAGGCATTTCCAGTGGAAACTGGCCGACATATCCTCAGCACAACCATGTATAATATCCACAAAACTTTAAAAGAGGTTAAACAAACACACAATACAGTAATATTATGTTGAAGCACAGTGCGTATCACTCCGCGAGGCTCCTGCCTATGATAGCCGTAATGCTCCAACAATCCATCAAGCGGTGCGGCTTCGTAGCTTAGCAAAGTCGTACTAAAACATTTGACAGATTTTCGAGCGCCGTGCACATAAAATCGTTTCCAGGTCAGTAAACACAACCAGGATTCATACAGTGGCTTGCAAAAGTATTCGGCCCCCTTGAACTTTTCCCCATTTTGTCACATTACAGCCACAAACATGAATCAATTTTATTGGAATTCCACGTGAAAGACCAACACAAAGTGGTGCACATGTGAGAAGTGGAACGAAAATCAGACATGATTCCAAACATTTTTTACAAATAAATAACTGCAAAGTGGGGTGTGTGTTCAGCCCCCTTTGGTCTGAGTGCAGTCAGTTGCCCATAGACGTTGCCTGATGAGTGCTAATGATTAAACAGAGTGCACCTGTGTGTAATCTAATGTCAGTACAAATACAGCTGCTCTGTGACGGCCTCAGAGGTTGTCTAAGAGAATATTGGGAGCAACAACACCATGAAGTCCAAAGAACACAGCAGACAGGTCAGGGATAAAGTTACTGAGAAATTTAAAGCAGACTTAGGCTACAAAAAGAAACAACGTCCCACGGAGCACTGTTCAAGCGATCATTCAGAAATGGAAGGAGTATGGCTGTAAGAGGATTTTTATGAAATACAAATCATTAAGTATAATCAAGTAAAATCAAATGTGCTTTTTATCTAAATACAATATAATCAAGTGTGCCTTATAATCAAGTGTTCATATATTTTCACATAACCAAGCCTGTTGTTAAACAAAACACAATGCATTCCTTACTTCAGTGTTTGAGATGTTTGACAAGACAGGATATACAGTTGTGGTCAAAAGTTTACATACACTTGTAAAGAATATAATATAATGGCTCTACCAAGTGTCCCGTTATTTCTAAAACTCTGATTTTTCTCTGATAGAGTGATTGGAACAGATACTTCTTTGTCACAAAAAACATTCATGAAGTTTGGTTCTTTAATGACTTTATTATGGGTTAACAGAAAAAAGTGATCACATCTGCTGGGTCAAAATTATACATACAGCAGTGCTAATATTTGGTTACATGTCCCTTAGCCATTTTCACTTCAATTAGGCGCTTTTGGTAGCCATCCACAAGCTTCTGGTTGAATCTTTGACCACTCCTCTTGACAGAATTGGTGCAGTTCAGTTAAATTTGATGGCTTTCTGACATGGACTTGTTTCTTCAGCATTGTCCACGTGTTTTCAATGGGGTTTAAGTCAGGACTTTGGGAAGGCCATTCTAAAACCCTTATTCTAGCCTGATTTAGCCATTTCTTTACCACTTTTGATGTGTGTTTGGGGTCATTGTCCTGTTGGAACACCCAACTGCGCCCAAGACCCAACCTTCATGCTGATGATTTTAGGCTATGTTGAAGAATGTGAAGGTAATCCTCCTTCTTCATTGTCCCATTTACTCTCTGTAAAGCACCAGTTCCATTGGCAGCAAAACAGCCCCACAGCATAATACTCCCACCACCATGCTTTATTGTAGGCATGGTGTTCTTGGGGTCAAAGGCCTCACCTTTTCTCCTCCAAACATATCGCTGGGCATTGTGGCCAAAAAGCTCGATTTTTGTTTAGTCTGACCACAGAACTTTCCTCCAGAAGGTCTTATCTTTGTCCATGTGATCAGCAGCAAACTTCAGTCGAGCCTTAAGGTGCCGCTTTTGGAGCAAGGGCTTCCTTCTTGCACGGCAGCCTCTCAGTCCATGGAGACGCAAAACACGTTTAACTGTGGACAATGACACCTGTGTTCCAGCACCTTCTAATTCTTGGCAGATCTGCCTTTTGGTGATTCTTGGTTGACTCTTTACCCTCCTGACCAATTTTCTCTCAGCAGCAGGTGATAGCTTGCGTTCTCTTCCTGATCTTGGCAGTGACGAAACAGTGCCATGCACTTTATACTTACAAACAATTGTTTGCACTGTTGCTCTTGGGACATGCAGCTGCTTTGAAATGGCCCCAAGTGACTTTCCTGACTTGTTCAAGTGAATAATTCACTTTTTCAGATCCATGCTGAGCTCCTTTGACTTTCCCATTGTAGCATTTGTGGGCGTTTGTATCCAATGAGCCCTATTTAACTGGTCTAAGAGAAGTCACCAGCTGTCGTCACTCATAATCACTCACAAGAAGTTAAGAGGCCATGCTATGAAGCTCAGTTCACTGACAACTTTCTAAGTCACCAAAATTGCTAATTCATGTTGCTGTATGTATATTTTTGACCCAGCAGATGTGATCAGTTTTTTCTGTTAACCCATAATAAAGTCATTAAAGAACCAAACTTCATGAATGTTTTTTGTGACAAAGAAGTATCTGTTCCAATCACTCTATCAGAGGAAAATCAGAGTTTTAGAAGTAACGGGACACTCAGTAGAGCCATTATGTTATATTGTTTACAAGTGTATGTAAACTTTTGACCACAACTGTACATGCATTCTTTACTTCAGTGTCTGTGATGTCAGATAAGCATGAATACTGCTGTGTCGTTATTTTTCAGTTTGTGTGCAGAGGTTAGATAGCTAAGACAATGCCTGAGCTCTCCCCTTTCCGTTAAAAGAGGAAGTACTATGTAATCAGTTTCTTACCCTATAAATAAAGCAACCAGCCTGCGCTTGAGTGTGTGTGATTTTGCTGAGAGGCACACACCCATGCGCATGTCTTAAAACTCTCTGAGTCGGTCTGCAGTGTCTTATTTCTCTTACTTGTGAACAAATGTCTTAACCCCTGACAATGGCACAACTGTAAACCTACCAAGACAAGGCCGTCCACCTAAACTCACAGGCCGAACAAGGAGAGCGCTGATCAGAAATGCAGCCAAGAGGCCCATGGTGACTCTGGACGAGCTGCAGAGATCCACAGCTCAGGTGGGGGAATCTGTCCATAGGACAACTATTAGTCGTGCACTGCACAAAGTTGGCCTTTATGGAAGAGTGGCAAGAAGAAAGCCATTGTTAACAGAAAACCATAAGAAGTCCCGTTTGCAGTTTGCCACAAGCCATGTGGGGGACACAGCAAACATGTGGAAGAAGGTGCTCTGGTCAGATGAGACCAAAATGCAAAATGCTCTGTGTGGAAAACTAACACTGCACATGACTCTGAACACACCATCCCCACTGTCAAATATGGTGGTGGCAGCATCATGCTCTGGGGGTGCTTCTCTTCAGCAGGGACAGGGAAGCTGGTCAGAGTTGATGGGAAGATGGATGGAGCCAAATACAGGGCAATCTTGGAAGAAAACCTCTTGGAGTCTGCAAAAAACTTGAGACTGGGGCGGAGGTTCACCTTCCAGCAGGACAACGACCCTAAACATAAAGCCAGGGCAACAATGGAGTGGTTTAAAACAAAACATGTCCATGTGTTAGAACGGCCCAGTCAAAGTCCAGATCTAAATCCAATCAAGAATCTGTGGCAAGATCTGAAAACTGCTGTTCACAAACGCTGCCCATCTAATCTGACTGAGCTGGAGCTGTTTTGCAAAGAAGAATGGGCAAAGATTTCAGTCTGTAGATGTGCAAAGCTGGTAGAGACATAAGGCAAACTGGATTATAAGGAGCACTGTCGATTTCCAGAAAAATCATATTTGCTGTATTGCCAGGCCTGAACCAACCTGTTAAACTTATCAAATTATTGTCATAGATATGAACCTATTGACTGAAACAGAATAATCCATTCAAGCCTCCATCATCATCCAAGATCACTGTTAGTATTCAGATTATTTTATCTCTATTTTCCTCTAGAATGTTTTGAAAATCAGTATTTGATCAACAGACTTTTTAAAAGTGTATTTTGATCCTATTGTTTACGCGTGTAATTGCATTTTTATTGACATTTTGACAGGAAAACCCTTAATCAAATTGTATCTTTGGTATCTAATAATAATATTAACAATAAAAGTAATGTTACATATGCAATATGCACACAATAATGATGTGCAAACAAAGAAGAAAAATAGAAAAAATTGACAATTAAAAGAAAAAAATAATACCCTGTATATAAAAACCACATATGACCACGACTCCAAATGTGCAATTGTCACTGCATCTAAACATGACAGATGACATATTACAAACAGGTAGAAACGTATAATATACAACATGTTGTGAAGCTGGTACTGGTGCAGTTAGCTTTGCTTTAGGCTCCCATACACAGCACTGCTGACCCTAATCACCTCATACAAGATGTTACTTACTTTACGTGCAGTGCAGTATTGCTTTAACTTGCAATATGTTACAATAGCCAAGTCACTTCTATATTTATGAGCATGTAGACAATAATGTTGGCTGATATGTAAAACTATGAGATATCGAGTGCTGGGAAGATATTATTGATGGATCAGATTCATGAGTGTTTTATGTACTTAAGCCACAGTTAGAGAGTGAAACAGAGACTGACACTGGTTAGAATTGTACAGTAAATATTTTATTTTGAACTTTTATGCTGAACTACAAACTGTGAACTGTGCGATCTCTGCCACCTGTGGTGCCTGGTTTACTGTGTGTAAAACTGCGCAGGTTCCCATGTGTCATCCCACACTTTGCCACTGTCAGGAGAAAAACATAACAAACAACAACCACACACACAAAATAGGATCATTTAGGTTGTGACATATGACAATTTTTTAGGATGAAATATCTTCTATATTCATGTCATGCTTTATACACCTTCATTGTAATATAAATGAATCAAATCAAGTCAGAGAGTAATAATATATGAAGCAGACGTCAAGCAGGACCACAGCAGCAGCCACGATCCTTCAGAACCTGCTGGATGAGAGAGCACAGAAACTCCAGGGAAGAAGTTTAGTTAGTAACATGCATGAACTGCATTACTGAGACATGTGTGTTTACAGATGGTGGTGAGGGAGAGGGGGAGAGTTTTTAGTAAAAGGAGACGTGACTGCATCTTCAACCAATACTGAGCCTGCATAACCCTGAAAGAGACAGACAGAGGGGGGAGGGGGGGGGGACACTAACCCCCAGCAGTCTGGTCCTATGACAGCATAACTAAGGGCTGAGCTGAACCAGCCCTAACTATAAGCTCTATAAAGAAGTGAAGTCTTACGCCAACTCTTAAAAGTGTTGACCATGTCCACCTCCAAAACTCATAATGGACTTTGGAGGTGGACAGTTATCAAGCTCCTCACAGAAGAGCAGCTCGATAGCTAAAAGCTCCCAATTTGCTTTAGTCCAAATACATGAGTTCAAATTGAGGTGATAACTATTTATCAACAGTATGAATGTCTGTTCCCGTCCAACAAAGCTGTTACTACATACCATGTTGAGCAGGGCTTCCACTTGACTTTAACTTCTTCTTTTTCCTGAAAAACATGATATAAACAAACATGTAGTTAAGAAAGACATGCAAGTTGCATACAAAAAGGAGCCTACAAACATTTGTGTACTATTGAATGGCTCAATATATTATACAATTAGTTTACAAAAACATAAGAACCACTACAATGCTTGTACTGCCAGCATCGAGTGCATGTCAGCAAAGCAACACTGCTTACATTGTGGCTCACAAGCAAAACTAACTGAAGCAGATGTTACTGAATGGGAAGGAGCACCTCCACATCAATCACTCCTTCTGAGCATGATGTCAGGAGGCCTTTAAAGAACGTAAACATCAGGAAGGCAGCACGACCAGGTCGTATCAGGTGGTATGTTCCTATTTAATGTCCTATTTGGAGCGAAATCCTGACTCAGTGGCTGAATTAGTGAAGATTCATCAAATACAAAAGCTTATGGATAGTCAGTCAGGCACAGTTCAAATCCGGGAAGTCCAAAGATGCAAACAAATCTGCACAGCAGCAGGCTAAATTACTTACATTTACAACTCTCCTGTCTACTATCTCTTCATATTTGAAAATCTTCTGTGTACGGTGTTTTCAGCATTCTGAAAAATAACAAAGGAAATATTTACATGAGGTCTGTAAAACTGGAGAAAATGAAAGAATGAAACAAAATGAAAAAAGAAATCTTATCAAACTTAACGAACCTGTCATGTGTTTCGTACATTTACAATAACATAACGTCTAACCTTTCCTTGTCCTTTTTTTGGTTAGGACATCCGAGGTGTTCGCCGTAGAAATCGAGGGAGATGCAGGAAGTGGAGATGGAGAGGAAGATGCAGGAGGAAGAACAAACAAAGAGGATGCAGGAGGAAGTAGAGACGAAGAGGAGGATGCAGGAGGAAGCAAAGATGCAGGAGGAAGAACAGACAAAGAGGATGCAGGAGGAAGTAGAGATGAAGAGGAGGATGCAGGAGGAAGCAGAGATGAAGAGGAGGATGCAGGAGGAAGCAGAGATGAAGAGGAGGATGCAGGAGGAAGCAAAGATGAAGAGGAGGACTCAGGAGGAAGCAGAGATGAAGAGGAGGATGCAGGAGGAAGAACAGACAAAGAGGATGCAGGAGGAAGCAGAGATGAAGAGGAGGATGCAGGAAGAAGCAGAGATGAGAATATTATTTTACTGTTACTTTTCATAACCATTATTATTACTGTTGCATCACTTATCATTTATCATTATCATTTCGTCAGAGCATTTATTGAAACTGTTGATGTTACATTAAAGTCTGTATTTCAGGTGTGAGCATAATTACATAACAATCTTTCATTGCAGGTGCAACTGTAACCATGTTAAACACATATTGCATTTCTGTGCTAATTAAAGAGTTGAAGCTCGGTCAAGTTAATTAATGGTCTGAAGCTTCGGTCAGCGCGACGTCTGGCCGATCAACAGGAAGTTAAGGTGACCTGGAGCCACGACAGGATTGCATACATGCTTACAATTCACCACATATTATATAGGAATAGAATAAAGGCCTGTGTGTGTTCAGCAGCCTGCTGCATTGGAGTTTGCCTGGTAACAGATGACTCAAACAGAGTCAGGAAGTATACTTCTAAAATGTCTTTGTTTGTCGAGTGAGGTCATGCACTGAGGTCAAGACACATAGTCTGCCTGCACACATGCACAGTATAAAGACTTGTTTTGCTTGTAAACGGCATGCTCATGTTCTGTTCTGAAGTGCAGTAAGTAAAATAACAGGAAGCATCTGGCGGTGGCGGAGGAACAGAGGAAGGAACTGTTCTTTTTTAGAATATGGAATTACTGGAATTGATGCATGTTATTTATCTGCTTTGACGCATAATGTTCGTCATCAACTATGTTATATATATGACACCCCATTTATTGTTCTGGGAAGATCGGTGCTGTTTGAGTGATCGTGCTCGGCTTCCCACATATATGTGCTTTAATAAAATCATTGTTTTGATGCACAATGGACCTCCAGTCGTTTGTCTCTCACCTCAAATACGAATTCAGGACAGTCTGATTGGTTGGAACCGAGCGCAGCCAAAACTAACAGGAATGGTGGATAAAACTATAAATGTGTTTTACGTGTGAAATAAAATAATAAAGCCAACCAAGGTTTATGTGCGTTAAATCTGCGCACTTTCAGATCGTGAATCAATTTGGAAAACACTGTGTGATGGCCACAACATGAAGCGATTTTATTGTTGAATTATCAGTGACACGTTCATGTGTTTTTGTTGAGAAATGTTAACGATGTCATTAAAAGAAAGCTTTGAATTAGGGAGAAAAACACGTCGAGGGAGAGGGTCCCCGGTTCTCCAGTTAGATTGTGCTTCATGTTTCGCCGTGACGGGGTTATTATTGGAGTAAATCATTGACTATAGAAAAGATGGACAACGCGACACCGCCTCCTCCCATTGTGCAAAAATGAAGCCAAAATATCCCGCTTGTGGAGGCTGCCATCTTGCAAATTTGGAGCCAGAGTCTGCGCAGTAGTGACTTGAGGTGGAGCGACTGTGTAACGTTCCCGCCCACACACCCGCTGGACGTGACCGCAAACACTCCCCCCTACACGTTTTACGTAGCCCGGCTCCTCGAGTTCTTTTGCTGGTTTTTCCCGCGACTGACATGAAGTGTGCCCCCCCACCTTCTTCAAATCCAACAAAAGTGGTATCAAACGTTTATGCTACGTTTGTGCTGCAAAAATTTTTGTTTGTGCTGCTATCATTTTAAAGATATTCAAGAAAATTTCTAGAGGTCCCCAGAGGTCAACCAGCCCCCCCACATTAATTAAATCAAACAAAACTGGTGTCAATCAACGGTGCTACGTTTGTGCTGGTTTGTGCTGCTAAAATTGTCGTTTGTGCTGCTTCTCTTTTAAAGATATTAACGAAAATGTAAAGGTCAAAAGGTCTCTTCAGTATCCTTCCTGATGGCAGCAAACTGAAGACGCTGTTGAAGAGATGAGTGGAGTCACCTGTAATGAAGAGGACCTTTCGAATGAGGCAGGCGCAGTAGATCTCCTGGGGAGGGAGGCAAGAGAGGACCCTGCAATCCTCTCCACTGCTCTCACTACCCGTTGTCATATTTTTCCTGCAGGACCCAGTGCAGGAGTCATACCACACAGTGATGCAGTTGGTGAGGATACTTTCAATGGTGCTCTTTAGAAGGTGCTCATAGTGGGGGTTGAATCTCTTGTCAACAGAGTGAAGAGAATTGTTATGTGCATTATTATTCAGCCCCCTTTGGTCTGAATGCAGTCAGTTGCCCATAGACATTGCCTGATGAGTGCTAATGACTAAATAGAGTGCACCTGTGTGTAATGTAATGTCAGTACAAATACAGCTGCTCTGTGACGGCCTCAGAGGTTGTCTCAGAGAATACTGGGAGCAGCAACACCATGAAGTCCACAGAAACACTCTGATGGACGTGTGGACAGCAATGCTGCTTTGAGCAGTACCGATGTTTCAGGGCTGGATGACGTTTTTGGGTGGGGCATCTACATCCTGACATATCAAGGTTACTTTACTTTTAGGTAAATTTGCTTTACAGAAAAATAATAGCATTTGTCATCAAGATATTTATATGACTGCACTTGCTCAGGTTTGTCCGGATTTCAAACTGCTCTAAAAGTCTTTTGATTCAAATCTGGGGCTGTGTTATTGAAAGCAGCAGAGAAATCGATGAACTGAAGTCCTTTACTCTCTACGTGTTTGACAATCAGGTGAAGTAGAATCAAAAGCGCGTCCTCCACTCCTCTATTGGGCTTATGTGCAATCTGCATTGAATCAAGCTGAAGTTCAGTGTCTTCCATAATCACATTTCTGATGATTTTTTCAAAGACTGAGGTGAGGGCAGCAGGCCTGAAGTCGTTTAGAACTTTTGGACGACTAGATTTAGGACCAGGAACCACAACAGCTTCTTTCCAAAGAGAGGGCATGAACGATTTATTCAGAATAACCTAAAATATAGGACTGAGTTGTCTGTGACGGTTCTCAGTCATCCAGGTCATTGTAGACTAAGGAGTTTGCAAAGAAAAGCGTCTGGACTTCTTTGAGTTGCTTGAAGACGTTTCACCTCTCATCTGAGAAGCTTCTTCAGTTCTAAGGGTCAGTTGGTGGGGAGTCCCAGATTTAAACCCAGTGGGAGTTTCCCCCCAAAGAGGGACAAAGGACCCCCTGATGATCCTCTACGTAATCACATGAGTCAAGGTGTGAAAGCGGGTGGGGGTCCTAATCAGCCAGGGTTTCGGGTGAGCTTATTGTGAAACCTGGCCCCACCCTATCATGTGATTTCCTGAGGTCAGATGGCCCGAGTGGGCGTTAAGGCGTCTGGGGAGGGAACTCAAAACTGGATTATAGATTATTTATATTATATATTGATATTATTTATCTGAATATTTGTTTATCATAACTCTTTTTCTACACTCACTTTATATGAGTGCTTGTTGTTTCTTGTATATTTGCTGCTATGACAACTCAGTTTCCCTCCTGGATTAATGAAGTTTCTCTGATTCTGAAATACAGTGAGCCATTATATTTGTAGTTTCTAACTAACAATATAAAGGCTCAGCAACCGATAGTGCCACAGCACGTCCCACTGGCAGCTGAAGGAACTTTAAACAAAGGACTTTGTAATTGAAGCTTTATTTATACAGGTCGGCTCATTGAGACTCAATGTCTCATTTACAAGAGAGACCTGTTCCAGACACACATATTAAAATTACAACAATAAAAGAAAAGTTTGTGTAATGTACTCAATCACATTAAAAACGAGAACAAGTTCCCAGAGATGGTTTCACAAAAACATGTGTACGTCTTTTGAAGTCTGCAAGTGAAATCAACGGAGAGCCTTAAATCCTTCGGTTATGTTTTCCATGAAGACGGAGCAGAAAAGGAGAACGCCTTCTTCCCAAGCTCTGCATGAACTGATGGAACAGTGGATGTAATGATGTCCTGAGACTGCAGGCTGTGACTAAACTGTTTGCCTAACATGTACTCTGATAAATAGGAGGCAGTGACCCAGAAACAGATTTATAGATAAAATGATACTAATGGACCATCCTGTGTAAGACCAATGAGGACCAGTTAACCAGAGAACACAGAGTACAGTGGTGTGTTAAAGGTTTACAGACAGTTATAAATCTTAATGCCCCATGATGGACAAAATCCAACAGATGAAGAGAACGAGCAGTCATTCATATAAATCATGTCACTGTAATCCAGGGCAGGTAAAAAAAAGGTGGCAGCAACAAGCTTTTTCCTGTGAAACATGATCTGTTCCTGGAAGAGAAGCCCAACTTCAGCCTCAGTGTCTTTATTAGATGTTCAATGTGTGGCTTATAGGAACGACTGTCATCAACCACAATACCGAGGTATGTGTACGAGGCCACAGTTTCAATAGAAATACTTTGAGCAGATACAGGAGAAGGAAATAAAGCCAGACCCTCTTTCTGTTTGTGAACAACATGACTTTGGTTTTTTCTACATTTAAAGCCAGTCTGAGCCAGCTGAGACTGAATACTATCAACAGCTGCTGTAATGGTTTGAAAACTATGTTGATGGTATAAAATGAACAGATGCATCTAGATTTTGTGCCACACCGTTGACATAAGTAGCCCAGGACAGAACCCTGTGCACTCGTTCAGTGACATTTAAAAAGCTGGAAGAGAGACCATTGAGCTGAACGCACTGCTGATGTCCAAAAGAACATTAGAGAAGCAGCCAGCTGCTCGGTCTGAAAGGCCTATTTCCAGTAATCTATGACATAAAATGCTGTGGTCAGCAGCTCAGCTCATAAACCAAGGGACTGGGAGCAGCTGCTACTGAGTGTTGCTGGAGTTCCTGTGCTGTTAGATCCTCATCCTCTCCACGCAGCTTGGAAGTAGGTGAAGTTGTGCCAGAAGATTTTTTGTTGTGGTCAACAGTGTCAAAGACTTTGATAGATCAATAAAAAGAGCTGCACAGTAGTTCTTTGCATCCAGCGCTTCATAGACGTCTTTGAGAACTTTTATCGAAGCAGTTCCAGTACTGTGCAGTTTCCTAAAACCAGACTGGAAGGGAGATAAAATCATATTTTCATCCAGATAACTTTGAAGTTGATTATTTACCAGCCTTTGAAGAACCTTAGATAAGACACAGAGTTTGGAAATTGGCCTGTAATTACTAACTGTTGAAGAATCACCAGCTTTCAGTGGGGGAGTACAGAGGCACACTTCCACATCTGTGGTAAAGCCTTCTGTTGTAGAGAAAGATTAAAAATATAAGACACTGGCTCAACTATGATATTTGCAGCCAAGTGCAAGAAGGAAGGAGAACGATTGTGCGGACGAGTTTCTGGTGTTGGAGCTATTCAAAGCTTACAAACCTCTTCTACTGTGACAGGTGTGAAGGAAAAGGTATCAGTAAGCAGGAACTACGAGCAGAGTTGTGTGCAAGAGGTTTACCATCAGATACTGTGCTGAACAAAGAACAAGAAGCAACAAAGTGTTTGTTAAAGCAACATTTCAGTTTTGTGTGACACAGGAGTGGAGTCGATATTTAAGTGAGGAGGAAGCTCTGAGGAGTCACAGCTGGCAGAGACAATTTATAGTTTGCCAAAACCTCCTACGGTCGTTTGGACTGTCAGTCGTTAAAGTAAAAAATAGTTACATTGGATCTTGATGATGGAGGCAGTAATCCGATTACACAGCTAATGAAAACGTAGCCAATCAGCATCAGAGCCAGACTTCCTGCCCAGGCCAGGTTTCTGTCATGTAGGAGATCGGCCGGTACTGAACCAAACCAGGCCTGTCCCGACCTTTCACCCTGACCTGGCAAAAAGGGGCGTGTCTGTCCACAAAGTAGACACAACTCTCCTGTAAATGTTCCCAAACTGACATTGTCAGCCCGTTTAATACGACCCCAGTTCAAACTGATGCGGGGCTCGGAGCGTGAGATTTTAGGGTTTCTCACAGCACCAACTATGCAGTGATCACTCAGGTCGTTGGCAAAAACTGCAGATGTGGAAAACTTACACAGCATATTAATTAAAAAAGGTCAATAAGAGCAGATTTATCTGGGTGTTTAGGATCAAGGCGTGTGAGGCTTTAAATAATTTGAGTCAGTTTTAAAAACAAGCAGCGTGCCTTAAAATCATCAGACACAGAAGAAAGCCAGTCCCAATGAAAACCATCCATCTGAAAGACGTCATTAAAATGCAGCTCAGATAAAAGTTGAACCAGAGACGGTGATGTGCTGGGGGAAGCAGGTGGAGGCTGATAGCAGCCAACAACAGTCTGATTTCCAAATGGATCAATAGTTAAGGCCAAGATTTCAAATGGCTGAGGTGCAGATGGAGAGAACAAGACTTGAGCAGCAAGACAGACCTTCACATAAACTTCCAGACCTCCGCCTTTTCTGGGACAGTCTGAGTGCTAAATGTTAAATCCATCAGTTGCTACGTTTTTATCCAGTAAAGATTTGGAAAGTCTCAGAAACAACAATGATACCAGCACCGCTTGAACAGGCCCAGATTCCAATCATATCCATGTTAGGAAGCACACGACGTGATGCACGTGTAACCCAGACAGTTTTTAACATCTGCTGGTGTTTCACATTCAGCCAGAGGCCCAGGGTTAGGTTGGATACCAGACAATAATAAAAGCATCGTTATTAGACTCTAGAGCTCGTTTATAGCTGACACCACATGTAGAGTTTAAGTTCACACAGAGACGATGACATTTTTCTAAAACCAGCAAACAATAAACAAGAAATGTAACAAGAGTTTCAGAAGAAGCTGTTTTACAGAGAAATGATTCCCCGAAGACAAAATTATTATTATCATCCTTTATTTCTCCAGGTGAAAATTTAATTGAGATTAAAAATGTTGTTATCGAGAGAGACCTGGCATCATGGCAGAAAGAGTCAGAAATACATCATAATTCAAACAAATACAAAATAGGAAAAACATCCTACATAAACTTCATAAAGTTTCATTAACAGACTTTGAACAATGGACTTCAAACTTCCCCCCAAAACAACAGAAACACATTTGAAGATAATGAATGACATTTATCCCTCTAAAGAAGGACTTAGACTACGATTTAATATGAATGAGAACATGTTCATAAATGGATGCAACCAAAGATTTCATCAATCCCTGATTTAGAGACAACAGAACATTTGGTTTGATTTCACAAGATAAGAATGACGACTGAGTTGGAAGATTGTTTTATGTTTGGTCAAATCTTTCCTACATAAAGTCGGATTACAAAATCATCCCCTAAATTTGTTGTTTTATTCAAGGAATTGAAATTATAGAGAAAATCTGTGAAATGACTTAAAGAAAACAAACCACAAAAACTCTATGATGCTCTAAACCCCCTGGTTTAGGTCGGACACCTTTCTGATGATGAGTGCATCTAAAATTTCCTCAGAAGTCAATGTGACATATGATTGCATTAGCAAAAAATTACACACTATATAGACAAACTTTATAGGATTATATTTGTTTGCAGATGTTTGCAGCTATCAGCGAATAGTTATCAGCTACTTTGAAACAAAAAAAGACTTTTTATCCATAACATCAAATGAACTGTACAACAGAAAATACAAATGCTATTTATGGTCTCCTCACAACAATGATAAGAAAAATAAACTGGGCCAAAATGGCATGTTTGTTAATACAGGGACACACATGTTAATGTGATCTCTGGTCTCCCACTCAGAGACACAGGTCTCCGAGTGTCCAGCATTCAGACCTGAGGACTCTCTTCATGTGAGCAGTGTTGGGTAAGTTACTTTAAATTAGTAACTTAGTTACATTACTAGTTACTTCTATCAAAAGTAACTCAGTTACTTCAAGTTACTCGTTACTTTCAGAGAAACTAGTTACTAGGGAAAGTAACTTTGGTTTTACTCAGAATTCTCTTGTTAATTTGTTGCTTCCGTAACTGGTTACCCAGCAAGATTGCCAGTCTTCTAGCTTTCTTACTTGCCACACGTGCACTGTGCCACCTACCAATAGAAAAGAAAAAATAATGCGCCCATTTCCACGAGAAAAATCCCACGCCTGGACCGTCGTTGACCGCTGCATGATTCTAGCCTGCTCGTCATGGTGCTTTCCAATTGTACTCAGAACTCGGAAATTTTGCCTTCTGAATAGGAAGATGTAGGTAACACCAGACTGCAGATGAGCTGCATACAGGGCTGAACTAGGACAAAAAAATCATCCCTGGGATTTTTTTTTTCCCTCTTTTTTTTCCTTCTTTTTTCTCTCTTCTCTTTTCTTATTTTTTCTTCTTGTGTAGCTTCTTAGTTTGAATTAGCGCACGGTTTAGTATGGTATGGAATGGATGACACCGACTATTGTAAAAAAATAAAATAAAATAAAAAACCCCACAAGGAACCATCTGTAAGTTGCGCAAAAAGAATAGTGGGTATTTCTTTTCTTTTTTTTAAAATTATTTTTCTCATGTTGGTCAACCTCTCAGGCACAGTGTCCAAGTTACTGGGAAAGAGAACTTTAAAAAACAGTTTTTGCACGTTAGTCATTTTGTGAAAGATGACACATCATTTTCCATCTGCTGTTACGAGCTGCACACCTGACACAAGATGTCTTTCTGCTCAGGCTATTATTGGGCTATAATCCACCCCTTGCCCTGAGTAAGAGTGGATAAAGGCGCAAGTTGTTACAACTAGGGATGGGTATCGGTGTCCGGTGCCATGATGGCAACGGTTCTGACATAAACTGTCATGGTCCTGCCGCCGTTGCCTTCCGCACGGCCGGCCCCCGGACCGCCATTGCCTGAGTGGCCGCCGTTGCCTTCCGCACGGCCGGCCTCCTGCACTTTTTACGCGCCGTCACGGCCTTCTTCGTGGACGGCCTCCTGAACTCTTTACGCGCCGCCACGGCCTTCTTCGTGGCCGGCCGCCTGAACTGTGCTTCGGACTCTGCTCCCCTGTGAGTTTTGTGAACGTTTGTTTGGGACTCTGGGGCCTCCGTTTTGGTCATGGCCCGGTCCCTCCGTCCTGGGCCCCCTGCCGCCCACCCGGGTCTGGTGGTATGTTTCTGTGGCTGTCGGGGGCCAGCCCTTGAGGGGGGGGTACTGTCATGGTCCTGCGGCCATGACTCAGTGACTTTGTGTTTGTGTTCTTTATTGTTATTACTTTCATTATTCGTGGCTGTTTTGGGATGGTTTGTGTTTTGGGAATTAGATACTGGGTTCTGGGTTTGTGCTCCCTCTATTGGTCCCTGGTGTTAGTGTTCCCCTGTCTCGTCAGGTTAATCAGGTCCAGCTGTGTCTCCCACCTGTGTGTGATTTCCCAGTGTCTTTCTGTGTACTTATAGTGTGTGTTTGCCTCTGTTCCTCGTCGCGTCGTCTGTGTTGATACTCTGTGAAATCCCCTGCGTGCTCTCCCTGCTGTTCTCCCTTCATGTTCAGGTTTGCTATTCCTTGGTGTAGTTTCTCCCAGTTTAGTTCATCCTTAGTTCTGTTTTGCCATCTCCACTTTATGTTTGGTATTGTTAATAAATCGCCCTCACGTCTAAATAAGTACTGCATTTGAGTCCTCCTTTCCACTCCTCACACGGCCACTGACCCGAACCGTGACATAAACGGTAGTAACCAGACCGAAAAGCAGCGCACATTTCGATGCTTTATTTCGGTGCTTTATTTCGGTGCTTTTTTTTCCTGAGCTGTGATACACTTTAGATTCTAGCCAATCATTTTACGTTTCCGAGGATAGTAGGCAGGGGCAGGTACGTACGTTCTTTTAGAGCCGAGCTACAGATTAAAAATGTCCAAGGCGAAGCGGTCAAAAGTCTGGCTGTACTTCACAGCAAAAGATGCAAACTCCGCAGCCTGCAACAAGTGCTTTAAGCTGATACTGTGATGCTGTCAAAGGAGGTAACACCTCAAATCCGATGAAACACCTGGCGACGCATAGCGTTTTTTTTTTAAAAGCCGAGAAATGCGCCGTATTTGATAGCTTGCTGCGAGACCTCACACCGAGCACATCTACTGTGGGTGGGTTGCCTGTTATCGAACCCGGAGCAACACCCCCAAAAACCCGAAGAATAGAGTCCTGGCCCATAGCCCTGCCAGTGTAGCAGAAATGATGAGGATGATGATGCAGCAGCAGCCGTTCTTCTCTGTGTGAGTAGCTTAATGTTGTTCGTGTGTAATTTACGTTGAGTAGGCTAACCACGTTATTACATTAATGCATGTAAGGTGAACTAACAAACATCATCATAGCTACATGCGGCTGTCTTCTTGTTTGATGGCAGATACTCCCTTCACCCTGGCCAAAAAGGCTAAAATGACCAAAGAAAAAGAGGGAAGCAGATAAACATGAGAGGTTTTTGGACAAAGTTTGTGTTTTTCCATTGTTTAAGCACTGCTTCCAGCCAAGAGTGATACCATATATGCCCCATAGCTGCAGAAAAGGCTAACATTGTTATCTTTTTACAAAAAAACAGCTGAACATGAGGTTTTTGGACACAAAATTGTGTTCTCCATTCTTTAAGCACCGGTTTGAGCACCGTTTAAGCACCCGCACCATTTCAAAAGTACCGGTTTGGCACCGGTATCGGATAAAACCTAAACGATACCCATCCCTAGTTACAACCCAGTGAAGTGGTCAGACCTGATTTTACAAGGATGTGAAGTGTGACAGAAAATGATTATAGGTTGAAATTGTGTACATTAAAACAGGATTCATACGTACACTATGCTTCATTGATTGACAGTGGGAGTACCTGACATCTGGGGTGTCTTTGGTGGTGGGATAGTCAAAGCGGTAACAGCTAGCCATTAACAAGGCAAGCTAACTGAGCTTCAATGATCACTTAGCATGAGTCACACTAATTGCCTGTTGCTAATGTTCTCCATTTTCATGCTGAAATACACAAGCATCAACTTCCTTCATATTTTAATAACATGATGTGATGGATGGATTTGATTGGCTGCCATGGTGCTGGCATTGGAGAACTTTCTCAACTTTTAAGTGCAAGCACTGAAAGCAAAACAAAGGTCCAGATTCACAGTTTAGTTGTGCACTGCATTTACAGTAAAGTCAATGAGAGGTGTGGGGATTGAAGTTTGAAATGCAAATGTGTAAATCCCTGTTTTGTGTGCATGGAGACTCTCCAGGCACTCCAGGTTCTTCAAACTGCCCACAGACACAAGCAGTGTTCAGGTTCATTTGTGTTTCAAAATTGGCTGTAGGTTTGAATATGAGTATGAATGTTTGGCTCCATGTTCTAGCCCTGCGACAAACTGGCCACCTGTCCAGGGTGCACTCCCTCCTTCTAGTGATGGGATTTCCGGCTCTTTTTAGATATCCGGCTCTTTCGGTTCGGCTCACTAAAAAGAGCCGGCTCTTTCGGCTCCGAACCGGCTCTTCAGGTTGTTTTGTTGCTTTAATTAATTAATTATTAACAATAATATAAAATTATGCACAAAAGGAATTACTAATGTTAAAAAAGTGGTTTTATTTGTATATGTTTATATATAAATATATGCGGTGGCCCCTAGAGACAAAACACGTACAAACTCCAAAACACATTTCTAGCATGAACTGAACTTCCAAAGCAGAGCTACTAGATCACTTAAATTACACAATTGAAAGCATGTGTGTATTGTTTGTGTATTTATACACAGGCACTCATATATATTCAAATAATTTAAAAAAAAGTTCACTTACCTGTTACTACCACACACCAAATCCGGTCGTTGGTACTTGCTGGCTTGTGTAGCCACTAGGTAACAAAAGCTCAACACTGCGCCCAGCATCCTGGAGCACTTCTGTTGTCTTTTCTACGTGTTTTGAGTTTTTATGTGCTTCTGAGTTTTTTGTACGTGTTTTGGAGTTTGTACGTGCTTCAGAGTTCGTACGTGATTTGAAGTTTGTATGTGCTTTGTCTGTAGGGGCCACTGTAAATATACTTTTATTTTTTCACTCCACATAAAATGTAATAAATAAATCATATAATACAAAAATCAACTATTCACATTTCAACTTTTAACTATTTAAATTTTCAGCTTTTTCCTTTTACAAATTTAAAGTGAAAACAACACAAAATACTGCAAACCACAACACAATTAAATATAAATTATAATATGAAAACAAAAAGAAAATGCATATTCTCTGTCATATGGGCCTGCATGAATAAACTTTCTGAGTCCTTTATCATCTGCAACCGAAAATAGTTGTGGATGATTACTATACCTTTCTAATGTGACGTTGTTGTCCCTGGCCCTCTTTCTCTCTCTCTCCCTCTGGCTCTGTTCCTGTGCTACTGAGTGTAACTACCGCCCCTCCCCCCTCTGCCCAGCATAAAGCACAAGGCTCAGGTGCGAAGTGAAGCGAAAAAAAGTGCGAGAGAGAGAGAGGGTGAGAGAAAGAAAAAATAAACCCCACGTGACGGCTCGCGATAAGGAGCCGGCTCGCGTCGTTCACGTCAAAGAGCCGGCTCTAAGAGCCATGTCGTTCGCGAACGACCCATCACTACCTCCTTCCCCTGTGGGTTCAAGTCTGTAGCAGTGATTGAGGGAAAACTTTTTGAAATGATCTTTTAGAGCAACCTTCAAAAGGTTTTTAATGAGAAGCTCAAAGTACTGACCAGAGATGCGTGCAGCCCTAATGATGTGCACGCATTGCTGATAATGTGATGGTATCCATTCACACTTATCGTGCTTTAAAGTGGTTTGTGAATGTGACACTTGTAAGTTTGCTGCCATGACTTTGATGGAAGTGGAAACTCGATGTTTACTGCAGCAATAACTGCACACCTACCTCAGATTTAAAGCACAACACTGTGTCCCTATTTTCACTGTTCTTTTCTGTAGACAACACTGGAAACACCAGCTATCGACCTCCGCCTCGCACCAAGGAAGTGCTAATCAATCAGCAGGTGGTGAAGCTCAAGTACTGCTTCACCTGCAAGATGTTCCGCCCTCCGCGCACCTCCCACTGCAGCCTGTGTGACAACTGTGTGGGTGAGCTGTGAACACACAGCGACACTGACATTTACAACCCATAAATAATAAAAAGAGGCTTCACAGAGCTGCAGAGAGCGCAATTTTATATAGCTCAGTGCTCTAGAGTTGTTTTTTTTTTAACATTCCTAAAATGTGAGTTGATCACTGTCTTTCAGAGAGATTTGACCATCACTGCCCCTGGGTTGGGAACTGTGTAGGGAAACATAACTACCGGTTTTTCTACACCTTCATCGTGTCGCTCTCCTTCCTGACGGCGTTCATCTTCGGCTGTGTGACCACACAACTAGCACTGAGTATATGGTTTTGCTCTGATCTGCAGGTGTTTCATGCTTGGGAAGTAGTCGGCTTCAAATAGCACCTGCTTGTTTGTTTTGTTTCATTCGGACTGCCAGGCGTGGTTTGGACTGCCAGGCGTGGTTCGGACTGCCAGGTGTGGTTCCCGGGGTTCCCGGGGATTTTGACTAGAGACCGGCTCACCATTATAGGAAAAATCATAAAGCCTCTGAATGAAAATAAACACTGTTGTGTCAGTGATGTACACTGTTCTGATGGTATATATGTATCAATCTATCAATTGTTTGTTGTAAGACTCAGATAATTATTTTTTTAAAAGCTAGACATTTTAAATGAGAATAAGAAAGTATTTCTTTGTGCCCCCCTTTCCCTTTTAATGCCCTACATGGACCCCTGGCAACACTTTGCTAGACCCGCCCCTGCACAGTTACCAGCTGTCAGCTACGTAAAAAAGGATCCTGGTGTTATTTGTCTCTCAGAAACAGTTCATAACTTCCCTTCAACTCATTCATGTCACCTAAAAGGTAAACCTGTTTCTCCATCACCTGCTCAGTTCTGATGATTCAGTAAGGACATCTCCTGGTTTCATCTTCATGTTTCCCTCTCACCAGATAACCACACTGAAAATATAAAAAACATCATTGGCCAATTAAAAACAAAAATTCACCATCGGTATGCCCGATGGCCAGTCCAGCTATGGTCGTGCCATCAGTTAACCCTTCACGTGGCAGCTGTGACACGCGTGCCCAGGGTTGCCGACCCCTGCTCTAAAGCATCTGATTTGGATTCCTGAGATCAAATATATTTTCCTTTGGCTTTGTTTTCTTCCCATTTGTGGCTTTAATGTAGTGTTGCATCCTGTTTGTTTGCTTCCATCTGTATACATGTCCAGATTCACTGTTATGTTTCTATTCTTACATTGCTGTGTGATCACTGTTCCCTCTGCTGACTGATGTGACCTTTTGTATCTCACACTGATACTTGTCATATTTGTATCTGCACCTAAAAGATAAAGTTTTCCATGCTAAAACACAGCTCCACCTCCTGCAGTTCTCCCTCTGAACCACTAGATGTCTCTGTTATCTAAATGAAGACGTGCAGCACAGCAACCACAGCAGCGCTCAGATCACACGTGTCCTGTTATTATGTATAAAAGCATGAAACAGGTGAGACAGGTGGGATCAATATTAATGTTGTGGAAATATATGAAAAAGCAACAGAAGAGTGAAAACATTTCGTGTTTCTAGAAAGATCTTTCAGCTCACAGCTGCTCACAGACTGTATTTACAAGTGACAAACTGCAACTCTACAGTACATCTACAGTATATATCAAATATATTCTGTATTCAAATCTATTGAGTGATGTTTGAAAGTCTTTCCAGGTGAGTTTGATCCAGGAGGGTCTGAAGCCAGAGTCAGACAGAGACTGTGCAGAGACTGTAGAAGGACAGAGCAGCAGCAGAGCAGTCCAGATACACTGATGATCCTCTGTCAGATCCAGAGGGACACACAGGGATGATGCTGGACTCTACATTGTGTCTGACAGTGGAGCTGTTCTCAGAGCAGTTCACTCTGCAGCACTGACAGTCATCTGCACTTCTTCTCATTCCTCTGTCAGTCACTGCTGGATGAAGCTCTCCTCTCCACCTCCCAGTAACATGGCCCAGTCAGAGCGTCTCTACACACAAGCTGCTGCTGCTTCAACCTCTCTGGATCATCAGGACACAGCTCCTCCTCTCTCAGCACACACACCGTCCTGTTTATTGCCATGGTTCCCACCTGCAGAGAGAAGAAGGAAGAGCAGAGGAGATAAACGAGTGTTTCCAGAGACTCTTCATCAGCTGTCAGTCAGTGATGCAGCACATCCAGTATAAAGAGCAGCAGGGACTTCAGTGCTGGGACTGTACTAGGACTCATTGTTGCTTCACTTTTTCTAATCTTTGGATTTTTATTGAAGTTGATGAAAATGTTTTTCCCTCCTAGTTTGAGTTTGGACTTTCATTCATTAGAAGAACCTTGGTGTGTCCACTCTGAGCTCTGTAGGAACCCCAACAACAAGCCCAACAATCCAGATGGACGGTTCCAGCTGTTAACTGGAGGAATTCCATCCAAACATCTGCTCTCACTAAATTCTTCCTCACCTACAGACTGTGTTCTTCACTGCTTTAAACTTGGAAATGAATGCAGTCATTGGTCTGCGTGCTGCTTTGTTCAGAGAGCTGATTGGCTGTTGACAGCGTTTGATCAGAGCGTGTCAGCCGTTACTATGGTGACCATAAAGGCCAGAAACAGGAAGTGTTTGTGTCCAATCCTGAAGCCTGTCACCATTCTCCTCTCACAGCTTCACTGAGAAGCTGCAGCTTTACAGGAAACACTGAATCTTTGTTTCATACTGACTGTGTTTAGTACAATACTGCTGACAGCACCACCCACTCACTCCATCACTCTACTGACCTCAGAGTCTCCAGTCTGTAGTCTGGACTCTGCTTAAGATCAGACAGCTGCTTCACATCTGGATCCTTATGGTTGTTTCCATACAAGTACAGATCTCTCAGATGGGAGGGGTTGGACTTCAGCGCTGCTGCCAGATAATCACAGCTGATCTTTGACAAACCACAGTCCATCAATCTGTATAAAGAGTGAAAGATGTAAGTTTATTAGACAAAGTGTGAGCTTGAAATCATTCAGTGTTTCATCATCTGTTCAGAGCTGAAGAAGGTTCAGAATGTAGAAGTTTAGAAAATGGAAACTCCAAACAGCTGAAGCCAACAGGAAGCAGCTTCAAACAGGAAACTGTGCAGAGTTTCAGACTATATGTCCTGATGCAGCCAGTTGGATTTTGGAGATTTGAATCTCTGTTCTGTGACTAAGTCCTTGAATCATTTCTTCCAGTTGGTCCAACAAGACAGACTAAGTATTGGACATGTGTTGTGGCTCCATTAGGGGAGCTTCTAAATGTGATGTGATGGCCCCTCTGGGTCTGTCAGGTCACAGGACTGAAGAGAGCTCAAACTGGGCACACAGTTGTTCCAGTCTGGACCAAAGACTCTATACTGGGACTGAGAGACTGCTTTGACTCCACCCACTGGGACTTTTTAAAGGCTCATGTTCTCACTTAGATCATCGATTTCTACTTACATTTCTTTCTGGGAAAAATGGGGATTACTTTGAAAACAGGAAGTATTTTCCCCAATAAGCAGCCCTGGATTAGTAAATCACTCCAACATGTTCTCAGGCAGAAGAAGCTGTCTTGTTATGAGGGAGAGAAGAAAAAGATTGAGGCACAGAAACTTGTTGAAAGAGAGATAAAGCAGCTAAAATCAGGTGTAAAAGTAAAGCAGAGGATGAGCTGAATAAAGGACACTCAAGGCTGGCTTGGAAAGGAATGAAGTCCATGGTGGGGATGCAGAACAAGGAGCAAAGATGAATGTGATGCTGAATCAGCAGAAGACTTGGACTCATTTGATTCCAGCTTTGATATCATTGATTTCAATGAAGAGCTTTGTGATTGTAGCAAAGGGCTGGTAGCTCTGAGAGTCCCACTGATGAGGTGTTTGTGTGGAAATCTCTTAGTGGGATCAAGGAGAGAAAAAGCCCTGGTCCTGATGCTGTGGGAGGGAAATGATTGAAGTGTGCTGTGAGGAACTGACTGGGAGATTTTCACACATTTTCCAGTCCTCCTTGGAACAACAGGAAGTTCCCAGCATATGGAAACAAAGGTTAAGTGTCCTATGGCACTCAGTAGGGATGGGCACCGGTATCCGGTGCCATTATGGCACCAGTTCAGACATAAATGGTAGTAACCAGACCGAAAAGCAACACACATTTTGGTGCTTTTTTTTCCTGAGATGTCATACATTTTGGATTCTAGCCAATCATTTTACCTTTGCAAGCCTAGTAGGCAGTGCAGGTACGTACTTTCTTTTAGAGCAGAGCTACAGATTAAAAATGCCCAAGGCGAAGCGGTCAAAGGTCTGGCTGTACTTCACAGCAAAAGATGCAAACTCAGCAGCCTGTGCTTTAAGGTGATACTGTGGGTGTGGTGCCTGTTATCGGACCCGGAGTTAGCAACATCCCCCAAGAACCTGAAGAGGAGAGTCCTGGCCCCTAGCCCTGCCAGTGTAGCAGAAATGATGACGGATGATGATGGCAGTAGCAGCCGTTCTTCTCTGGGTGAGTAGCTTAATGTTGTACGTGTGCAATTTACGTTGAGTAGGCTAACCACGTTATTACATTAATGCATGTAATGTGAACTAGCAAACACCGTCGTAGTTACATGCGGCTGTTGTAGGAATGTTTAGCTTATTTTAGAGTTTAGAAATGTGTTAACATAGAATGTAGAACTATTGTAGAGATACTGACAATATCTATACAATATCTATACATAATACTGACAATGCCCTCAATATAATAAAGGCCTCACTGTGTCGTGAACTTAGGAGTAGATTGTAGGAGACCCCTCCCCTACTTGAACTGTGAAAGTAAAACAGAGAGGAGTTAATGCTGAGTGGAAATTCCCCAGAGAATGTTTGGGTGGGGGTCTCAACATTTGTAACTGGATAACTGGTCTGGAAGGGAGATGGGTTTTATGACCTAGGGAGTCACCTACACCCACAGTGTTTTAACAGTCACGCACACACATCCACACGCACACTCACTCATGTGCACACACATACACACAGGTATGCGTACACAGTCACACACGAGCACTCAAATAGACACGCAAAAACGTGCACATGTAGGCATTCATGTGCTCGTGCACATAGACACAGACACAGAGTTTGCAGCACACCGTAGGTGGTTTTATGATAGGGTCGCCCCTACAAAACTGTGTTTCACAGACAAAGGGGTGAAGATTTGCAAATGGACACACCGGCCTCGTCTTTCCTTCTAGAAGTGCATGCTTAAATGAAGATAAATAAAGATGAATAAAGGTTTTGTGAAATAACTACTGAGTTCCGGTGCCATCTCTGGAAGTTTCGACGAATAAAAGAACCGGGGTAAAACTGATTTCGTAACACTGTCTTCATGTTTGATGGCAGATGGTATCGGATAAAACCTAAACGATACCTATCCCTAGCACTCAGTGATGATGGTGCTGTGGCCCCACCACCTCCACCTCTTTGTAAAGGAACTAACTGTCATCTGAAGCTTCAAATGGAACTAAGACTTCCTCCACTAGGTGGCAGTGTCTGATGAGAAAGTGTTAGTGGAGCTGGCCTGGAGTCAGAAACAGGAAGATGCAGGATTTGGGCTGAAATGGGGAAAAGTGGTTCGCACTAGTGCCTTAAAGCAAGAAGGTTGTAGGTTGAAGCTTGTTGGCCTTTCTGTGGAGGTTGGATGTTCTCCCACAGTCCAATGAAATGCTGCTTAGGTTCATTGGTGCTTCTAAATTGGCTGTAGGTGTGGATGTGAGAGAGTGCTTCTCTGTCTCTCTCTGTTGGCCCTGTGATGGACTGCTCACCTGTGCAGGTGGACCACGCCTCTTGCCCTATGACAGCTAGGGCACAGGCTCCAGCCCTGTGAGCCTAAGCTGAATAAACAGTTAGCAAAAATGATTTATAGATGGCCTGAAATCCCCCAGTTAGCAGTTTGGTAGATAGCTATGACATGCTAATCCCATCCAGCAGCTGTATTCTACCTGTAAGCTGATCCCTGCTGAGCCAAAGCACTTTTTCATATACAAATTACAACCTTTAATAGAAACCTATTGGTCAGCAACTTATTAGCCTGCTGTTAGCTTCATTCCACAGAAAACTGAGAGAAACTAACAGAGTTGATAAAGAATAAAGAGAAATGTGCTGATTTAAAGCCTTTGAAGTGCTTCAGATGATCTCTGTCCACTTCTGTCCACTCATTCATTCATGTAAGCTTTCTAATGCAGCTTTGATCTTCACAGTCTGCTTCATGAAACTCATTCTAACCCTGAATGTCAGAGTGTTCCTCCTTCTCTTTCCCATCATTCATGCTGGCAGTGGAGGAGATTTGGATGTTGGACTGTGTTTTGGATGATGTGTGTATGTTTGTGTTGGACTGCTGTCTGTAAAGCAAACGCACATTTTGCTTTGGATTTCAGTGTCAGACAGACTTTAAGGTGGAATGAAGAGTTGGAGAGTTTCACAGTGAATTATCCAGTGGAGGATTTTTCTTCTTCTTTGAAGGTTTGAAATGTGAACATTGTTCTGCTACAGTGTGGGTCAGTATAATATCAGCCTGATGTCTGCAGTTTAGTGTCAGCACAACTTTCACATCATATTCATCTCAGCACTACTAAAACATGCTGACTGACCTCAGAATTTCAAGTCCACATCCTGGACTCTCCAGGAAACCACACAGATGCTTCACTCCAGAATCCTGCAGCTTGTTGTTCAGGCTCAGGTCCAGCTGTCTCAGATGGGAGGGGTTGGACTTCAGCGCTGCTGCCAGATAATCACAGCTGATCTCTGACAAACCACAGTCCATCAATCTGTATAAAGAATGAAAGATGTAAGTTTATTAGACAAAGTGTGAGATTGAAATCATTCAGTGTTTCATCATCTGTTCAGAGCTGAAGAAGGTTCAGAATGTTAGAAGTTTAGAAAATGGAAACTCCAAACAGCTGAAGCCAACAGGAAGCAGCTTCAAACAAACACAACAAGAGAAAAAACTCTGAATGTTTCACATTAAAGTCGTACATTTATCATAAAAACAGGACAAAGACTTGAAAAAGTCGTGTTTTTCCTTCCAGGAACCACAAGGCTTCACTTTTAAAGGTGAAGTGTGAAAGAAATGGACATATTTGAAGTCCAACACCTTTTTCCAGTCACATTATTAAAGCAGACAAACTACAAGCTCACCTTTTTCCAGTCACATTATTAAAGCAGACAAACTACAAGCTCATTTTCATTCCAACAAGTCATCTTCTGACCTGGACTAACAACACTGGTCTCTATGTGCAGCTGGCTGTGAGACCAGTGCTCAGGGAGCGTCTACAAAGTGCAACACTGAAAGAACATCACACACTCATTTGCTTCCAGCACTTTCACACAAACATCTACTGTCATTATTGTCACCAAACTCTGTGGATCCTTTATTGCAAATTTAAATGGGATCAAATGGTCAGACAAAAGAGGGTTATGAGGAAATATGATGAAATGTTGTGTATTAGCAGCAAGTTATTGAATCATTTTCCTCAGAAACCAAACGAAATGATTGACAAACATGTTTTTACAAACTCAGTGTTGGACTTGGATCAGCAGGATAAGCTGATGTTTAAAGGCATTTGAGTGTCGCTGTATGAGAGTCCAGTTATTACTCAATATTTATGGATGATGTTCTTTCAGTGTTGCACTTTGTAGACGCTCCCTGAGCCTCACAGCCAGCTGCACATGGACCAGCTGACATTACCCAGCATTAGAGGCAGGTGTAAAAAAATGGATTTTCCTATTTAAATGGTTTTAATTTGAATAAAGCGATGTTGATTCATTCAATCCTGAATCGATTTTTAATATAAATGTATTTTGCCAGAATCTCAGGTTAAAGCTCCCAAAAGTATTTCAACAACAAGCAAACAGATAAAACAGTAAATGAGAGCAGCTAAACACACAAAGATGGAAACACAGAGCGTGGATCGTTCACTTGACGGCACGTACACGGACACGCCGTCGGGGCTGAAAGTGGACAGCTCACAGATCCTGAAGCTGCAGGTTTCATCTGTCTCCAACCAAAACTGAGTGAACCAGCAGCAGAAGAAGATCCAAACTATGCTTTATGTTTGATGAACATCGTCATGAATTCTCTCTGACTTTGACGTTTACTTCCTGCACAGCTCTCTCTCTCTCAGTGTACTTCAAGAACAGTTTACCTTCAAAAATCTGTTTCCTGCATTATTCACTGCTTATTACGCACCAGTCTGCTGTTGTGTTCACTGCTGTCGGCCTCCGAAAACAAAGCCTCATTTCTGCTGTTCAATACTGAAGAAATTTAAACCTTTTAAAATGATGACAGATTACAAACTCTCAGCTGTGTCTGTAATCAAACCTCTGTAACTTTGCTTCACTTCAGCAGCATCAGCTCATGTTCACATGTTGATTCATGGTTTGCTTCAGTTTTTGATGGACTGCAGAATATTTTGAAGGTTATCTGCTATAAAAAGCCAGAATAGGAAAATCTGCTTCATGTGTTTCTGTTTGATCCTCAGTGACTTTGACACAAAGGCCTCTGCTGTGATGATCACACCTCTGATCAAGTCTCACAGTGTCAGCTTTGTTTTTATACATATGGATATGTGCTGATAAATGATCAGAATTATAATATTTCCCACTCTCTGTGTGCCGTGACCTTTGACCTGCTAAAGACAGTCAGCTGTGGATTATTCATTGTTGTGTCTGATACTTAGAACTGTGAGGAAGAACACTACACAGGTAATCAGGGTCCCCTCTCTCTGAATCAGGAAAGGTGGGCAGGCCGCGTGTGGGCCGCGGGCCATACGTTGAGTCTCACTGTTTGAAATGTGAACATTGTTCTGCTGCCGTCAATGGACTAAACCAGAGAAGAAGAAAACAGACTTTACCATGAAGATCCTCAGTGTGGATCAGTATAATATCAGCCTGATGTCTGCAGTTTAGTGTCAGCACAAGATGATCTCTGTCCACTTCTGTCCACTCATTCATTCATGTAAGCTTTCTAATGCAGCTTTGATCTTCACAGTCTGCTTCATGAAACTCATTCTAACCCTGAATGTCAGAGTGTTCCTCCTTCTCTTTCCCATCATTCATGCTGGCAGTGGAGGAGATTTGGATGTTGGACTGTGTTTTGGATGATGTGTGTATGTTTGTGTTGGACTGCTGTCTGTAAAGCAAACGCACATTTTGCTTTGGATTTCAGTGTCAGACAGACTTTAAGGTGGAATGAAGAGTTGGAGAGTTTCACAGTGAATTATCCAGTGGAGGATTTTTCTTCTTCTTTGAAGGTTTGAAATGTGAACATTGTTCTGCTACAGTGTGATTTCTGCAGTTTAGTGTCAGCACAACTTTCACATCATATTCATCTCAGCACTACTAAAACATGCTGACTGACCTCAGAGTTTCAAGTCCACATCCGGGACTCTCCAGGAAACCACACAGATGCTTCACTCCTGAATCCTGTAGGTTGTTGTTACTCAGGTCCAGCTCTCTCAGATGGGAGGGGTTGGACTTCGGTGCTGCTGCCAGATAATCACAGCTGATCTCTGACAAACCACAGTCCCACAATCTGTGTAAAGAATGAAAGATGTAAGTTTATTAGACAAAGTGTGAGATTGAAATCATTCAGTGTTTCATCATCTGTTCAGAGCTGAAGAAGGTTCAGAATGTAGACGTTTAGAAAATGGAAACTCCAAACAGCTGAAGCCAACAGGAAGCAGCTTCAAACAAACACAACAAGAGAAAAAACTCTGAATGTTTCACATTAAAGTCATACAGTTATCATAAAAACAGGACAAAGACTTGAAAAAGTCGTGTTTTTCCTTCCAGGAACCACAAGGCTTCACTTTTAAAGGTGAAGTGTGAAAGAAATGGACATATTTGAAGTCCAACACCTTTTTCCAGTCACATTATTAAAGCAGACAAACTACAAGCTCATTTTCATTCCAACAAGTCATCTTCTGACCTGGACTAACAACACTGGTCTCTATGTGCAGCTGGCTGTGAGACCAGTGCTCAGGGAGCGTCTACAAAGTGCAACACTGAAAGAACATCACACACTAATTTGCTTCCATCATCCAACCTGAAGAGGAAACAGGGACGCCTCCCCTTCAAAGTAAAAGCTGCTCCTTTTGGACACAGTATCAAAGAAAGTCTACAGTATAACATAGAAAAGACAGAACAAAGTTTTGGTTGTTTTTAAATTGTGCAGAAATGAAACTACACTAAGCTCAATTATGTGACAGACATTTCATCCCATGTCAGTTTGGCCTCATCCTGGGCCAGATTATCCAGCACACACTCTGACCACAGGCCCAGGGGCCACGCACAGCTGGGCTCCATCCAAGAGACAGGAAACAAACCAACACAATAATAAAAAGCACCATGTGATCTTCTTACATCTTCAAGACAAACATAGTAAAAACATGAGCATATTTGTTTCCTGATAAAATGATGTGACAGGTAGAACAGAGTAAAGTGGTGGTGTTACAGCCTTTCTCCCCTCTGCTGCCGAGGCTGTTAGTCTCTCCCAAACTCAGCTACAGGACTTCCAAATGAATGAAAGCAGCAGAAGTGGCTTTACAAATGAAAGAGGAAGAGGAGAAGAAGAGGAGAGGGAGGCCACCCTGACCATCACTCCAGCTGAAAACATCACACTTCCATTAAAGTTGGTGAGGAAATGTTGAGCAGGATGAGCTGCTGGCTAATCTGGAGGCTGTAGCAGCAGCTCACAGTCACAGTGGATTTCCACTCATGAAAAAGCTCTGGCTGCTTCATTTCTCATCTCATATCAGAGACTTTAATGCTTCACTGAAGCTGTACTGTGATGCTTCCATATTCCAGTGAGGCCTCCATAATGATTTCAGCTGTTCTGTACACACACTGTGTGCCCTGTATGGCTCAAAGTCTCTGCAGCCTGTTTTTATCTGCTATCATCAGATCTTCATCATCCTCATTCACATCCCTCACACACTCTACAGCCTCATCAGCACTGACTTCATCTTCACTGACTGATGGAGCACAACATGAAGCTGTGGAGGCTGAAACACTGTCCTGTCAAACATCTCCCCGTCACCACTCCACTTCTGTCAGCCTTTAAATGAACCCTGCTCAAGTCTGTCACTTCTGTTTGGAGCCAAAAGGAAAAACTGTTGTTCAGTCGTTTGGAAAGACAACATTTCTGAAAGCACTCAAACTTCTTCACATTTGTCTTCAGACACATCCTGAACATTTAGGAACTAAAGAAAGTTTCAAACATCAATCAAAGACCTGAAATATAGAAAAACAAAAACAGCCGCAGTCAGTGAACTCACCTCAGAGTCTCCAGTCGACAGTTTGGACTCTCCAGTCCAGCACACAGAAGCTTCACTGCTGAATCCTGTAGCTTGTAGTTGTTACTCATGTCCAGCTCTGTCAGATGGGAGGGGTTGGACTTCAGAGCTGAGGCCACAACTTCACAGTGAGACTCTGAGAGTCGACACTGAGTCAGTCTGTGATGATAGAAAATATAAAATGTGTTATTATAAAAGCAGAAAATCTGCATTATAAACACAGACTGAATGTATATGAAGACAAAACAGAGTGAGGTCATAATCTGATGAATCTGCTCTTCACATCTGTGCTTCAGCTCCTCTTACTGTGTTTGACATGACACAACGATTGAGTCTCTCTCAGACCTGCAGACTTTTAATGAGAATCTTTGTTTGGCTTTAATCTGCAGATGAAGGAGGAAGATGGTGTCACATTTAGGCTTCCATAATGTCCACAGTCTGTCACTGAGATCTGATCCAGAGTCAGAGTGAAGACACACATTTGGACTGTTTCCTGTTTTGACTCCAGAACATTTTGAATGAGTTCAGCTCAGTGAAGAGTTCCAGCTGGAAAGATGATCTCTGTTTGCTACCTGCTGTCAGGTACGACTGTTCACGTCCACACGCAGGAAAAACCTGCTGACTGTTACCAAACGGAGCAGAAATCTCATCACTGGACAATAATGATGAATGAACTCACAGCTGCTGATATCAGATCTGATTTCAGGGGAACTAAACACAGAAATGATTGGCTCATTTTAGCTTTCTGAGCCATTATCTGCTGCTGTGTCGCTAGTTGGCAGAAAATGATTTGTATTCCTGTTCAGGGCTTCAGTGTTTATGAGTCCAGATCCAGGTGACAGCAAGTCAAAATGATGTTACCTGTCTGTGTCCAGCAGCAGCCTGTATTCACTTTGAATATTGTTATAACCTGACATGGATCAGTTTGTCTTTGATTGGTTTGTAAATGTCACTGTTTCCATTGGACCTGAGTGACGTACAAAGACAGAGAGGGAGAGAAAGGAGAGAGAGGATGGAGACAGCAAAGAGAGAGCAAACACAAACAGGTGAGAGTGGACAGGTGACCAAGGTCAGCAACCAATCAGAGAGCTTCTGTTTGACCCACAGTCACTGATGATGACTGCACATAACCAAGCAGTGTGTTACTCTGATATCAAATGTGGATCCTGCTCTTATAATAATGATCATCAGATGATATTATTGTGTTATTTTGTAGCTGAATACGATGTTTGTGTGATTATCAGTGAAAGAAGCAGTGAGGAGGATGGAGAGAGAGAGAGGACAGAGGGTGAAGTTAGAAACACTAAAAGGATTTTTCATGGATTTCATGGATGATTTGAGTGATTTCCAGCAGGACACTTAAACATGTCAGTGGACGTCCTAAAGAACATATTCACTGATATGAAACGTGTCATTGAACATGATTAATATCAGTGGAAACATGGTGGAAACAGCTGTGACTGCATGGATGTAACACACTTCAAATCTGTTCTCCACTCTTGGATTTGGGATCCATGGAGCTGCTGCTGAGTCTGTACAATAAAGGAATGGTGTGGAAGGTTGCAGCGTACGGACACAAACACTTTGTGGTTACAATCTGATTTTATTTTTAACATTAAACTACTAACTTACACTGATCAATGATGTTAATGATCACATCTGGACTCACCCAGCCTTTCTGCAGTTCCTCACAGCTGGAATCAGTCTCTGTCGTCCCCGCTCTGATGTGTTGTACTTCTGCAGGTCCAACTCATCCAGAACCTCCTCTGACATCTGCAGCATGAAGGCCAGAGCTGAGCACTGGATCTCAGAGAGTTCCTTCTCCGATCTGTTCTCTGACTTCAGGAACTCTTGGATCTCCTGAAATAATGAGAGGTGGTTCATCTCCATCAGACAGTGGAAGATGTTGATGCTTCTGTCAGGAGAGATTTCATCACTGTTCATCTCCTTCAGGTTGTTGATGACTCTCTGAATGGTTCCTGAACCATTCTCTGTCTGACCCAGCAGACCTACTAAGAGTCTCTGGTTGGACTCCAGACAGAGGCCATGAAGGAAGCGAACAAACAGGTCCAGGTGGCCATTTTTACTCTCAAGGGATTTTTCCATGACTCTCCTCATAAATACATCAAGTGATTGGAGATCTTCGTCATCAAAAAGACTGGAAATCATCTTGATTAAAGATTTTGGTTTAAGGAAGTTCTTCAGCACCTTTGTCTTCCTGTTGGTGTGACAGTGGAACATGTAGACAGCAGCCAGAAACTCCTGAATGCTCAGATGAACAAAGCAGTAGACTGGTTTCTGGAAGATCACACACTCTCTTTTGAAGATCTCTGTACAAACTCCTGAGTACACCGAGGCCACTGTCACATCCAGACCACACTGCTTCAGGTCTTCTTGGTAGAACATGATGTTTCCTTTCTCCAGATGTTCAAACGCCAGCCTCCCCAGCTTCAGAAGAACTTCCCTGTCAGCCTCCGTCAGCTCCTGTGGACTCGTCTCACGTCCCTCATGGTACTTGTTCTTCTTCCTCTTTGTCTGAACCAGCAGGAAGTGTGAGTACATGTCAGTCAGGGTCTTGGGCAGCTCTCCTCTCTGCTCTGTAGTCAACATGTGCTCCAGAACTGTAGCAGTGATCCAGCAGAAGACTGGGATACTACACATGATGTGGAGGCTCCTGGATGTCTTCATGTGGGAGATAATTCTGCTGGACAGCTCTTCATCACTGAATCTCCTCCTGAAGTACTCCTCCTTCTGGGCGTCAGTGAAGCCTCGTACTTCTGTTAGCCTGTCAACATATGTAGGAGGGATCTGATTGGCTGCTGCGGGTCGGGAAGTTATCCAGACGAGAACCGAGGGAAGCAGATTCCCCTGGATGAGGTTTGTCAGTAGCTGACTGACTGATGACTTCTGTGTGACATCAGACAGCAGCTTCCTGTTGGTGAAATCCAATGAAAGTCTGCTTTCATCCAGGCCATCAAAGATGAACAAAAGCTGAGAGACAGCCAGCTTCTCTGCTGTGACCTTCTGTAATGTTGGATGGAAAACATGGAGCAGCTCCAGAAGACTGTACTGCTCATCTCTGATCAGGTTCAGCTCCCTGAATGAAAGCAGAACCACCACACTGACATGTTGGTTCTCCAAGCCCTCTGCCCAGTCCAGAGTGAACTTCTGCACTGAGAAGGTTTTTCCAACACCAGCCACGCCGTTGGTCAGAACCACTCTGATGGGTCTCTGTTGGTCAGGTAAGGCTTTAAAGATGTCCTGGCACCTGATTGGAGCGTCATGGAGGGCGTCCATCTTGGAAGCTGTCTCCAGCTGCCTCACCTCATGTTGGGTATGAACCTCTTCACTCTGTCCGTCTGTGATGTAGAGCTCAGTGTAGATCCTGTTGAGGAGGGTTCTACTTCCTGTTTCATCACTTCCTTCAGTCACACGTTCACATCTCCTCCTCAGACTGATCTTATGTTCATCTAAAACCTCCTGCAGACCAACATCTGCTGAAAGAAAGAAAAACAATGAGACTAAAGAGAAAGAAAAGTCTTCAATGTCTGAACAACACAAGAAGTCCAGTTTTCAGAAATGAGTCCATCAGCAGACAGATGTTCAGTCTTACTTTGTACACAGCTGCTCTGACTGGCTGTCTGCAGTCCAGCTCTGCTTCTGGATCTTTCTCCACACTGTGCAGAAGCTCTGATGGTGACACAGAAAAGTCAAAGTGGAGATACTTCTGTCCACCTTTGATTAGACTCATTATAAAAAGGAAAACAAAGATTGAACACAGTCATGTTTCCAGTTCACTGACTTACATTTATTCCATGGACACTCACTCTAACCTGAACCACAGCTACAACCCAACATTGTTGAGGCCTCATCTCCTCCTTTCCTGACTGTAGAGGTTAAATATGCAACAACCAACAAATAAAAGAATTTGGTTCATTTCAAAGAAATTCACACGGTGACCAAGTAAAGTAACCGTAGTAAAGGAGACAACAGCCTGTTGATGGTGGGATTATTTGAAAGATTTGCTTTAGTCACGTCACCAAATGCAGTTGAACCACCCGTGGATCCATGTTTGACCATTCTACCACTCTGAGCTCTGCTTTTTAATCATTTCATTATTATCATCATTCATTTATTCATTCTTTGGAGGGGGGCTATTTCCTAATGCCGCCCTAATAAGCTGATGTTCAAGGGGAAATATAACAGAAACTGTTATTCATTAATAAATTAACAGATAAACTGTGAAGAAGAAAAAACTGAGATTTAAAGGAGAGAGTGAGAAACTTGATCATCCATCCTCATAATACATGTTTATCAGTATCTGCTGTGACCATACTGCAGTAATAACTACAAGTCTACATTTCTGTGACTGTTGATCAATCACAGCAGGAATCTGAGCTCATCTCTGCACACAGAGCAGCTTCAGCTCTGGGATAAACTGCTCGCTTCACGTCCTTCTCAGCTCACAGACACTCATCCTGATATTTTCCTTTAACATTTGATGGTATAATTCATCTGAGTTTACACTTTATCTGCATGAATACAGAAAAACAGACCCAAACACCAGAAACCATCAGTTTCACCATGTAGAATATATTGTTGTTTCCTTGCTTTTAATTCAGAGAAAAACTCTGATTTTGATTTTCTCTGTTCTCTTTGCCACAGCCCATCCCAGCAGCAGCTGAAGCAGCTGACTGTCACAACACTGAATAACACTTTAGGAGGAACGTCTTGATGCATTCTCAATCATCCAGGAAAGTAAATCTCCAAAAGTTGATTCTGTTCATCTGGTCGTAGCGTAAATGTGGTTATCCCAGCTGGACTTTTATCAAAGCTGGAAAGCCGCCTAAAGAACGGTCCAGCCGATCCAGGAAAGAAGGACAACCGCTGCCTAAGAGAAAACCTGTAGCTATCCCATATGTGTCAGGAGTATCGGAGCAGCTGAGACGCATTTTTTCTAAACACCGGGTCTCTGTGGCTTTTAAACCCCAAAACACGCTATACCAAAAACTGGTCCACCCCAAGGATCGGGTCCCCCGACACAAACAGAGTAACATAGTGTACGCTTTTAAGTGCCAGGAGGATTGCCAGGATTTATACATTGGGGAAACCAAACAACCTCAGGCTACAACACAGAAGAGCTACCTCGTCAGGCCAGGACTCTGCAGTCTATTTACATCTACAGGCCAGTGGACACTCTTTCAAGGATGAGGATGTACACATCCTGGACAGGGAGGAACGCTGGTTTGAGGGCGGAGTAAAGGGGGCCATTTACGTGAAAAGGGAAAGACCATCTCTGAATCGAGGAGGGGGCCTAAGGGTACATCTGTCACCATCTTACAATGCTGCGATTGCAGCCATTCCCCAACTCTCTGTGAATGGTACTCATGACCATTGATCAGTGGTCATGAGAATTTGCATAATTAAGATTAAGGAACTGACCTCACAGCCCATTGTTCCTTCAGTGGGCTGGTTTCAGTCATTATGCAAATGTCCTGTTTATAAGATTGAAACCTGCCGTCAGCTGAGGCTGAAGGAGTCACTTGGATAAGAGACAAAACGTTTCTCCCACAAAACGCTACGAACAGATGAACAGAATCAACTTTTGGAGAAAGTTGAATCAGTATTTCAGCTTTAACAGGGTATTTTAACACAAACATCAGTCCTTCTACTTAAGTATGTTTGACACTTTGTTTACGCCTAAATTAACTTTACTGTTAACGAGTTTTCATGTTTCTGTAATCCACCAGTGTGCTCATGCTTTTTTAAGTGAAAACTTATTTTTAATGATCAAATATAATTATTTTTGTTATTTGTGGATTTTAAATGTCCTTGACAGAGACAGATGATGATCATTATCCTGCACTGTGGTCTCAGGTTTGGTCGAGCTAGCACAAAGAATGGCTATGTTGAACTTCCTCCTGGGATCCACACTAAGAAGTGAGTCCAACATTAGCAGGGTCTCGTTCCTTTATCTGGATTCACTTTAGCATTCACAGTCACGTGAAGCTTGTTATTAACTCGATAAGTCAACCCAGGGTTTCAGCTGAGCGCTCACATGAAACACATGGTGTTGGCAGCATCTGATCAATCATATTCATGGAGACGTGTATCAGCAACAGAGCAGCTGAGTTTGCAGAAGGAAGTCAAACTAAACCATAGGCTATATCATACCACCTGAAACACCTGAGTGGAAGCTCCTCCCTACACTGTGTTTGAAGCAAAGCACAAAGGAGACACCTGCTGGAGCAGCTGGAGTCCTACAGACACTCAGCCTCTTCACTACACAAACACCTCCTACAACATCCACTCTTTCCACTCTGACTGCTGTGTTTGTGGAAACACTCCAACACACACCGCTTCACACACCAACATAGAAATGTGTGTGAAAAAGAGCTGAGCTGATATTAAACATGAGGATTTATTCAAAAATACAGAGTCAGGAACAACATCTAGACACACATTACCTCTCAGCAGCAGAAGAACATCCTTTAAAGTTTATAACAAAATCCTTCGACATGTTGCTCTTTAAGGAAACACAGCTGGGTTCAGGTCCAGGAGATTCTGGCCTCTTATTGATCCTAAAAGAAAAACAATAAATGTAACAACTTCATGAGACAGGAAGGAAAAACTGAAAATATTAAATTAAAGACATGATGAACAATCTCATAAAAATAATGTACACAGAGCTGGAATCTGAATCAGAGTCTGAATCAGGTTCAGGTCCATGTTGGTTCCTGTGAATAATGATGCAGCAGTGATGTGAGTGCTGAGCTGTGACATGGAGAAGAGTCATGGACAGTTAGAGATGGTCATCTCACCTCTGAGCTTTGGTCTGGCTCTCATGTTCCCCACACAGAGTGCTTTTAGAGGGAGGGACTCCCTCCTCTCTGTCCTCACACTGATCCATGATGCTCAATTCACATCAGCTCACACACACTTTCTACCTTCACCTGCAGAGGAAACACAAATCATTCATGTGCACATAAACCAAAATCCTCCTTTCCATCATGCGTGCTGTCCAAATATCAGCTGAATGCAGTCAGACAGCAGTGTGAGGCACAGGAAGCTGCCATCAGCTGCTCTACTTCTACTATCAGTCCACTAGATGGAGCCATGAAGCACACATGAGGCATTCACTGACACACACTGTTTCACTGTGACTGGAAGTTTAAGTACATTAAGCCTCCACTCATCTACATTGTGCTTACAACCCACTGCCCCCCATCTCCTACCCCCATCAACCTCCTGGGGCCAGGAATGACTGGAACTGAATTGGAAACGGGCGTAATCAAACATAAATCTGTTATTCTTATCCAACCTGTCTGCCTGGACACAGTTTGCTGACCGATCATGGAGCCTATGATTCGCTTGGACAACAACTTCATGAATGTGGAAATGAAACTGAGTGTCAGCTGAGTGTCGAGCAGAAGAGGAGTCAGAGAAAAGTGACAGAGCTGCTGACTTTACAAAGAAAACTAAAACCATGTTGAAGAGATTAAACAGATAATACAATCTAACAACAACACAGCTGCTGCTGCAGACAAAACACATGTATGAGTGTGTGACAGGAAAAGCACTGAACAGAAGTTTACTATTAAAAATGCAGCATGTTGTAAAACGTTTGGTCAGTGAGACTGAAAAATGGCTGCATGAGTTACTATTGTGAACAAACCCCTATAAGAACCCTGATATTACCTGAATAAGATCAAATCCTGATACGTAGTGCAGACCTTGGTAAGAGATACGGTCCAACTGGAATATAAACCTTTGGTGTGTTTAATCCAGTCAGTCTCTGAGTAACTCCACTCCTCTGCTTTCTGTTGGAAGAGAAACGAAAGTTTGTAGCACGATCCTTTTCCTCAGAGGCCTGTGTTGGATTTATATTACATCTAAGATAAAAAATAATTCACAAAGTCTGCTCTGTCCTCCTGTCCTCCCTGCAGTCTCTGTGAGCTCCGCAGAGTGATTATAAAGACCCGGAGCTCAGAGTTCCTCCAACACCGTGGTCAAGTGTGAGCCACGCCTGCCACCCGTTATCTGCCAAACTTGAGCTTCAATGCTAAGTTTTACGGTAGTGCTGCTTCTTATCCCTTTTTGATGATCACACACATAACAACACACATGATTTTCAGGAAGTTAACAGAAATAAAGCCACAGTGTCATTTGTTTTTCACTCAAGTTGTCTTTTCTTCTTAATTTTTCTGGTAATGCTTCTTCATTCATGATTCATTCAAATGTAAAATAACTTCAAAAAATGTAAAATATTTCTGAAAATCATCTTTTATAGTTGAAATTCAGTTCTCATTTGGCTCAGCTGCTCTTTCATGCATCCATAGTTTCACCTCAAACTGCTGCTTGAGACACGAGAAATTAAAGAACAACTCTGTTCAAACGGAGAAACTTCAAAGGAACTCAATAATGTCATTTAAATGGTTTCAGGTAGGTGTATGAAGGTTCTGTATTAAATCATATATGATAGTTGACATGAAATTCATGAGATTCATCTTCTTGGACATCCACAGTGCACAATTCTGTAGAAATGAAATCTGTCATTTCTAATCAATTTCAACATCAAATATCATAACATTGCATCAAAATGCGTAAAAATGATTCTTGATAGCTGACCTTAAAGTCTCTGTGCATTCTTCCTCTGGGTTACCTTCTCTATATATTTGCAGTTTAACCACCAAAAGCTGCAAGGTTTCAGAGAAATAGAAGGAACGTTGTACTCAAATTTAATAAGATTAATTTAATAAACAATAAAAAAAACTTTGACAGTTGTCATAAAATTCTTAACAAACTCCTCTTCTGTCTGTAGCTCAGGAGTTAGAGCAGGTCGTGAACTAACTGGAAGGTTGGTTGTTTGATACGAGATACTAACCCCAAGATAGAAAACTCTTCTGCACAGGAAAAGTCCTTGAATGAGTCATTTGTATGAAGCACTTTGAATGCTCAGAGTAGAAAAGCACCATATCAGAACCAGCCTCACCCACTTGTGATGGGTGGGTGGCTGTGGCTCAGGTGGTAGAGCAGATCAGCTGCTGATTGGAAGGTTGGTGGCTCGAACCTTGGCTTCCCCAGCCTGCATGCCAAATATCAGAATCAGAATCAGAATACTTTATTGATCCCTGGGGGAAATTATTTTTTGTTACAGTGCTCCATTTTAAACCAACATTAAGACAAGACAGACAATACGCTAACTAAGAATAGTACAATATATACATATATATACATACATACATACATAAGTCACTTATAAATAAATATTTGGAAAAGAAACATGTGTAGTTGTAGCAGCAAACAGTGTGTTAAGTGGATGCGTTGTACAGGGAGATGGCCACAGGCAGGAATGATTTCCTGTGTCGTTCAGTGGTGCTTTTCGGCAATCTCAGTCTCTCACTGAACGTGCTCCTGTGACTGACCAACATGTCATGGAGTGGGTGGGAGGTGTTATCCAACATTGTCTTTATCTTGGACAGCATCCGCCTCTCCGACACCACCTTGAGGGAGTCCAGCTCCATCCCCACAACATTGCTGGCCTTACGGATCAGTTTATTAAGTCTGTTGGCATCTGCGACCCTCAGCCTGCTCCCCCAGCATGCAACAGCATAGAGGATCGCACTGGCCACCACAGACTCATAGAAAATCCTCAGCATTTTCTGGCAGATGTTGAAGGACCTCAGTCGCCTCAAAAAATAGAGACGACTCTGGCCCTTCCTGTAAAGTGCTGTGGTGTTTTTAGCCCAGTCCAGTTTATTGTCAATGTGTACTCCAAGGTATTTATAGTCCTCCACAATGTCAACACTGACCCCCTGGATTGAAACAGGGGTCAAGTGTTTCCTGGTCTTCCTGAAGTCCACGATCAGTTCCTTGGTCTTTGCCACGTTGAGCTGCAGATGATTCTGCTCACACCACGTGACAAAGGAGTCGACCACAGCCCGGTACTCTGTCTCATCATCCCTGCTGATGCATCCAACCACCGCAGAGTCATCAGAAAACTTCTGAAGATGGCAGGTCTCTGTGCAGTGGCTGAAGTCTGTGGTGTAGAGGGTGAAGAGGAAGGGGGAGAGGACAGTCCCCTGTGGTGCCCCTGTGTTGCTAATCACCTTGTCAGACACACACTGTGGGAGACGTACATATTGTGGTCTTCCTGTCAGGTAATCAACAATCCAGGACACCAGAGAAGCATCCACCTGCATCGCTGCTAACTTATCACCCAGGAGGGTCGGCCTGATGGTGTTGAAAGCACTGGAAAAGTCAAAAAACATGACCCTCACAGTGCTCGCCGGCTGGTCCAGATGGGTGTAGACACGATTGAGCAGGTAGATGATGGCGTCCTCTGTTCCGAGACGAGGCTGATAAGCGAACTGAAGGGGATCCAGATGTGGTCTTACTATGGGTCGCAGCTGGTCCAGGATGAGCCTTTCCAGGGTCTTCATGATGTGGGAGGTCAGTGCCACGGGCCTGTAATCCTGGGGGCCACTGGGACGAGGCGTCTTTGGTACAGGGACGAGGCATGATGTCTTCCACATCACCGGGACCCTCTGCAGACTCAGACTCAGCATAAACAGTTTATGAAAGACTCCACACAGCTGGGGGGCACAGGTCTTGAGGACAAGGGGACTCACTCCGTCTGGTCCAGCAGACTTGCCTGAGTGAAGTCTCCTCATTTGCATCTCAACCTGGTATTGAGTGAAGGTGATGGGTGGGGGAGGGGTGTCAGGAATCTCACAGGAGGCAACATGTGAAGAGAGAGGCTGGCACAGTGGTGTGGCTCTGGATTCCAGGCTGACTGCAGGTGAGGTTGTGGGGGTGGGAGCAGACACTGTGGTGTCGAATCTATTGAAAAACAGATTCAACTCGTCGGCTCTATTCTCACCTCCCTCAGCTCCCCTGCTGTTGGTTGGCCTGAATCCAGTGATGGTCTTCATGCCCCTCCACACCTCTCTCATGCTGTTCTGCTGGAGTTTCCACTCCAGCTTCCTCCTGTAATTGTCCTTAGCCTCTCTGATCTTGTCCTTTAGTAACACCTGGACCTTCCTCACCTCCTCTTTGTTGCCCCCTCTGAAAGCCCTCTTCTTGTTGTTGAGGAGGGCTTTGATGTCCTTAGTCACCCACGGCTTGTTATTTGGGTAACAATGAACAGTCTGAGCTGGAACAATGGAGTCGGTGCAGAAAGTTATGTAGTCTGTGATACACTCAGTAAGCCCATTGATGTCCTCGGCGTGAGGCTCACAGAGTGTTTCCCAGTCGGTCACCTCGAAACAGCCCTGTAGTTCCGCTATTGCCTCCTCTGACCACCTCCTAACAGTCCTGGTGGTCACAGGTTCCCTCCTCACAATTGGCACATAGCGGGGGGTGAGGTGAATCAGGTTATGATCTGACCTACCAAGTGGGGGGAGGGAGGAGGAGCTGTATGCATCCTTGACGTTAGCATACAGTAAGTCTAAAGTTTTCTCTCCCCTGGTGGGACAGTCCACATATTGTTTGAATGTTGGTAGTGTATTGTCCAGTGATACATGGTTGAAGTCACCCGAGATCACAATAAAGGCACTCGGGTGCTGAGTCTGTAGCCGAGCTATGGCAGAGTGGATAGTGTCACATGCAGCTGTGGGGTTAGCAGAGGGGGGAACATAAACAGCCACCAAGATGACGTGAGAGAATTCCCTGGGTAAATAATACGGCCTGAGTCCAACAGCACACAGTTCAGTGTCCGGGCAACAAATCCTTTCTTTGATTGTTATGTTGGCAGGGTTACACCACCGGTTGTTAACTAAAACAGCAAGCCCACCTCCTTTACGCTTACCGCTAGCGATGCTGTCCCTGTCCGCCCGAACAGTGTGGAAGCCTTCCACGGAAGCATTCTCATCGGGAATGACCTGGTGCAGCCATGATTCGGTGAAACACATCAGGCTACACTCTCGGTATTCCCTCTGACTCCAAGTTGCCCTCTGATGATTAGTTTGCACTTGTGTTTAGAAGTGCTTGTGTGAATGAGGCCTGTTGTATAGAGCACTTTGAAAACTCCAGGAGAGTAGAAAAGCACTATATAAGAATCAGTCCATTTACTACATGTCCGCAAAGTTTCATCTCCAACCACTGCAATATTATTTGTTAGGATCGCTGTTCTCTCCGGGTACTCCGGCTTCCTCCCACCGTCCACAGACATGCAGCTTGTGGGGATATTTAGTTGGATAATCCAAATTGCCACTAGGTGTGAATGTGCGAGTGAATGTGAGTGCGAATCGTTGTCTGTCCCTGTGTGTTGGCCCTGCGACAGATTGGCGACCTGTCCAGGGTGTACCCCGCCTCTCGCCCTATGACAGCTGGGATAGGCTCCAGCGCCCCCGCGCCCCTGAAAAGGATAAGCGGAAGCGAATGGATGGAGGATCGCTGTTTTTTTCCTCAGGGGTTTGTGATGCCTTTTTGTCACGGCTGGCGGAGTGAGCCGTGTGGTGTGGAGGAAAAGGAGGACCCAAAATGCAGCAGTGATGATACGAGTGACGTTTATTTACAAAGGTGGCAGTGGCAAAAAAACAGGCAACGAAGCGTGAGTAATGACCAGTGTTGGGAAGGTTACTTTTAAAATGTATTCCATTACAGAATACAGAATACATGCCCCAAAATGTATTCTGTAACTGTCAGGGTCCCTGTGCCTACCCGGTCGGCTCAGTACGGCTACATATGTTTTGTATTCCTTTTTTTCTTTTTCCCTGCTCTCTCCTCTCCCCTCTCTCCCTCCTCCCTCTGCCTGGGCGGAGCTTACCTGCGGGCTCCTGCCCTTGGCCCACGCACCTGTGGCTCATTACGAGTGGTCCGGCTCCTTTATAAGACGGCAGCCCTGTGTTTCTCGTCGCTGGACCGTTGCCGACTCTCGTTAGTGTTAACCCCAGCTCAGTTCGTTCTCGTGTTTCCCTAGCGATCTTCTTACAGTAACCTTTTGCTTCTCTGTGAATAGATTTCCCTGGACCTGCCCCTGTGTTACCTGAGCGATCAAGTGTGTGAGGATTGGAGCGAGCTTTTGTGTTTCTTGTGGAGTGTGAAGAGGAGCGTGGAGCGTGGATGGAGTGAGGACTTTGGAGCGTGTGTGGACTGCAAGTGTCTTTCCCCCCCCCCTGTTCGTGTGTGGATTCCTGGAACCCGTCTTTTCCCCACTGTGTAAATAGATCACCTGGTGCTTCTGTAAATAAAAACCTTTATTGTTCCCTACTCAGAGCCTGCGCGTGAGTCCGTTCAGTCCCGTTGTGACAGAACGGTCCAGCCACGATGGACTCAGCAGGCTCGGCGTCACCCGCCCCAGCCCCGGTCTCGTTGGATGAGCTGTTGCAGCGACACGAGCATATGTTGATGCGGCTCAGTGGAGACGTTGCCGCTTTGTCTCTGGCTCTCGCCCAGCGGACCCCGTTGACTGACTCTCCGCCCCCGCCAGCCTCTCCGGCAGACGAACCCATCCCGGGCGCGAGCGCGTCTCAGCCCGCGAGCGCGTCTCAGCCCGCAAGCGCGGCCCAAACTACACCTGTGGTCGTCGGGCATCAGCCTCCCTCTCCTGAACTGTTTCATGGTGAGTTGGATAAGTGTGCAGGATTTCTCACACAACTCACTTATTTTTTTCGTCAGCAAATTCACTGGTACCCTGGCGATGGAGATAAGATTTCCTTCTTTGTGCAACTGTTACGTGATCGCGCTCTACAGTGGGCCCAGGCAGTGCTACGATCCCACCCCGACATCTCCTACCCCGAGTTTTTGTCTAAGTTTAAGTGCGTTTTTGACAAAGGATCCGAGGCTGCCGCCGCCGCTCAACGCCTGTTAAATCTTAAACAAGGTAGACGCAGGATGTCGGATTATTCTGTCGATTTCTGGGTTTTGGCTGAGCAAACGGGGTGGGGGCAGGAGGCACTAAAGAGTGCCTTGCTTAATAACATCTGTGATGAATTAAAAGGCGAACTAATAATGCATGACCTGCCTGCCTCTCTTGACTCTCTAATGACTCTGTGCATTAAGTTAGACGATCGCCTTCAGGCTCGCAGAAACCTCCGGGGGCGGGCCTTTCAGGAGCCACGGGCGCTCTTGGGCCCACCAGCGGGGGAATGGAGGGCCCAACCCAGTGCTGCCCACAGTGGCGAGCTAAGCGAGGAAGGCGAGCAGCCCATGCAGCTGGGTCGCTCACGGCTAACACCCGCGGAACGTCAGCAACGCATGGTCTCTGGTGAGTGCCTGTACTGCGGCCGTAAGGGCCACTTCATTGCCACCTGTCCATCTCGACCAAAAGGGGGCGCCCGCCCGTAGTTAAGGGAGTACTGGTGGGCGACCTATCTAGTAAAAGCTCCCTTCCACGCTTAACGTTACCGGCCAAGTTAACGGTTCACACAAAAACCCATTCTGTGATGGCGTTAATTGACTCTGGCGCGGAACAGAGCTTTATCGATTCAGCCCTCGCGGAAAAATTAGGGGTTGGGTCTGACCCTCTACCTCATCGTTTACATGTCACCGCCTTATCTGGGCAGCGGCTGCCTGATATAACCCATGTCTCAGAGCCCGTGTCACTCACACTCTCCGGCAACCACACCGAGGTTCTAAGCCTATTCGTGTTTAAAGCTCCTCAAACACCGCTTGTCTTAGGTCACCCCTGGTTGCGACAGCATAACCCTCATATCGACTGGAAATCTGAATGCGTGGTAGGCTGGGGAGTGGATTGTCATATGAACTGCCTCCGGGCTGCAACTCCGCCCTCCGCGTCTCCTCCAAATAACCTGTCTGAGCCTCCGGATCTCACCTCTGTTCCACCTGTGTATCACGACTTGGCTGAAGTTTTCCGTAAAGACCTTGCACAATCGTTACCACCTCATCGGCCGTATGACTGCGCCATTGATCTTCTCCCAGGCACCACACTCCCCACCTGTCGCCTTTATAGTCTCTCCCAACCTGAGAGAGCGTCTATGGAGAAATACATCACGGACTCACTGGCAGCAGGCATAATCCGGCCGTCCTCTTCCCCTGTGGCAGCCGGCTTCTTCTTTGTAGAAAAGAAGGACAAGTCCCTCCGGCCTTGCATTGATTACCGCGGCCTTAATAACATTACGGTTAAGAACAAATACCTCCTACCGCTCCTTTCCTCGGCTTTTGAACTTCTGCACGAGACAACGATCTTCAGTAAATTAGACCTCCGCAATGCCTACCATCTAGTTCGGATCAGGGAGGGCGACGAATGGAAAACAGCTTTTAACACCCATCTGGGGCATTTTGAGTACCTGGTGATGCCCTTTGGGCTGACTAACGCCCCAGCAGTTTTCCAGGCCCTCGTGAATGACGTCCTCCGGGACTTTATCAATCGGTGCGCATTTGTCTACTTGGATGATATCCTTATCTTCTCTAAAACAGTGGCGGAGCACGAGACACACGTCAGACAGATTCTGCAGCGTTTGCTGGAAAACAGACTGTTTGTGAAAAGCGAAAAGTGTGACTTTCACGTGGACTCCGTGGCCTTTCTCGGATACATAATAGAGCGGGGTGATCTGAAACCCGACCCGGCGAAGGTCCAAACAGTGCTTACCTGGCCCGAACCCCCAAACCGTCGACAGCTCCAGCGCTTTTTAGGCTTTGCCAACTTCTACCGCCGCTTCATCCGAGATTTCAGTAAACTCGCTCTGCCTTTAACCAGACTCACTTCTCCTAAAGTGTCTTTTCAGTGGGACCAATCCGCGCAGGAGGCCTTCCTACGTCTCAAAGAACGGTTCGCTACAGCACCTATCCTCTGCCAACCCGACCTCCAGCAACAGTTCGTCGTTGAAGTGGACGCATCGGATTCCGGGGTCGGGGCGGTGTTGTCCCAACGGAGGGAGGGTAAGCTCCACCCATGTGCCTTTTTCTCTCACCGTCTCTCCCCAGCAGAGCGCAATTATGATGTTGGAGACCGGGAACTTCTGGCTATCAAGTTAGCACTGGAGGAATGGAGACATTGGCTAGAGGGAGCCACTCAACCATTCATCGTGTGGACAGACCACAGAAACCTTGAGTATCTCCGAGCCGCAAAGCGACTCAATCCCCGGCAAGCGAGGTGGGCTCTCTTTTTCACGAGATTCAACTTTTCAATTACGTACAGGCCCGGGAGCCGCAATGTGAAGCCAGACGCCCTCTCCCGACTGTATGACTCCTCTGAAGCGGAACCCGAGCCAGGTCCGATTCTTCCTGCCTCCTGCTCCATCGGCACGGTGACCTGGGAAATCGAATCTCAGATTAAAGAAGCTCAGAAAACAGAACCAGATCCCGGGACCGGGCCCCCAGGTCAGTTGTTTGTGCCCTCCTCTGTTCGTTCTCAGGTACTGCAATGGGCACACGCCGCCCGGCTCACCTGTCACCCGGGAGTACACCGCACCATACGATTCCTCCAGCGTTACTTCTGGTGGCCCACTTTGGCTCGGGATGCACGGGAATACGTCGCCGCCTGCACGACCTGCGCCCGTAACAAGTCGTCCAACCAACCTCCCTCCGGTTTGCTACAACCGCTGCCCACTCCGGGACGGCCTTGGTCCCACATAGCCTTGGATTTCGTCACCGGATTACCGGCTTCAAAAGGTAACACAGTCATTCTAACCGTTGTGGACAGGTTTTCTAAAGCTGTCCATTTTGTTGCCTTGCCCAAGCTGCCTACGGCCCTGGAAACCGCTCACCTCCTCACCACGCATGTATTCCGCCTCCATGGAATTCCGGAGGACATTGTGTCAGACCGTGGCCCCCAGTTCACTTCACGGGTCTGGAGGGAGTTTTGCTCCGCCCTCGGCGCTAAGGTTAGTCTGTCCTCTGGCTTCCACCCTCAGACCAACGGACAGGCTGAGCGGGCGAACCAAGACCTGGAGGCTGCTCTGCGGTGTGTGGTGTCCACAAATCAAACGACGTGGAGTGACCAGCTGCCATGGATTGAGTACGCCCACAATTGCCTGACTTCCTCAGCCACTGGAGTTTCACCTTTTGAGGCGTCATTAGGATTCCAGCCTCCGCTCTTTCCGGCCGTTGAGGGTGACCTCTCTGTGCCATCCGTCCAACACCACCTGCGTAGATGTCGCCGGGTGTGGAGAGCCACCCGAGCTGCCCTCCTCCGGACGACGGCACGTAACAAACAGCTCGCAGACCGCCATCGGACACCGGCTCCTGAGTATGCGGTCGGACAAAAGGTATGGCTGTCCACCCGCTATGTGCCCCTCCGGGCGGAGTCCAAGAAGCTGTCTCCTACTTTTATTGGGCCATTCGAAATCGGTGCGCTTGTGAACCCTGTGTCTGTTCGGTTGAACCTTCCGTGCAACATGCGTGTCCACGACGTTTTCCATGTCTCCCAGATTAAGCCCGTGCTCTCCAGTCCTTTGTGCCCTCCTTCCGGGCCCCCGCCTCCCGCCCGGATCGTTGATGGGCTGCCGGCGTATGGGGTCTCCCGCATTATGGACTCCCGGCGCCGGGGGCGGGGGGTCCAGTATTTGGTCGATTGGGAGGGCTACGGGCCGGAGGAGCGCTCCTGGGTGCCTCGCTCGGCTGTTTTGTGTCGGCGCCTGCTCCGTGACTTCCATCGCCGGCACCCTGGTAAGCCCGGTGGGTCGCCGGGTGGCTCCCGTTGAGGGGGGGGTACTGTCAGGGTCCCTGTGCCTACCCGGTCGGCTCAGTACGGCTACATATGTTTTGTATTCCTTTTTTTCTTTTTCCCTGCTCTCTCCTCTCCCCTCTCTCCCTCCTCCCTCTGCCTGGGCGGAGCTTACCTGCGGGCTCCTGCCCTTGGCCCACACACCTGTGGCTCATTACGAGTGGTCCGGCTCCTTTATAAGACGGCAGCCCTGTGTTTCTCGTCGCTGGACCGTTGCCGACTCTCGTTAGTGTTAACCCCAGCTCAGTTCGTTCTCGTGTTTCCCTAGCGATCTTCTTACAGTAACCTTTTGCTTCTCTGTGAATAGATTTCCCTGGACCTGCCCCTGTGTTACCTGAGCGATCAAGTGTGTGAGGATTGGAGCGAGCTTTTGTGTTTCTTGTGGAGTGTGAAGAGGAGCGTGGAGCGTGGATGGAGTGAGGACTTTGGAGCGTGTGTGGACTGCAAGTGTCTTTCCCCCCCCCCCTGTTCGTGTGTGGATTCCTGGAACCCGTCTTTTCCCCACTGTGTAAATAGATCACCTGGTGCTTCTGTAAATAAAAACCTTTATTGTTCCCTACTCAGAGCCTGCGCGTGAGTCCGTTCAGTCCCGTTGTGACAGTAACGTATTCCGTTCCGTTACTCAATGACAGTAACGTATTCTGAATACTTTGGATTACTTAATATATTATCATGCTTTTTACAACAACGTGAATGTACTATTGCTGTGTGATTTATTACTATTATTGAAGGTCCGCGACTCCGAACTGTAGTAAAGGGACCTCTGACTAATACGGCGGGGTCCCTGTCGGCTCGTAGCCGAAAAATAGCTTTACTTTGTTGTGTGGGTCAACTTTTCTTGCGAGAGACAGAGAGAGGCGTTGAAAGGCTGCTCCAACGGAACTTGTTGATTTCGGAGGAAAACACGAACACGGTGTACAGTCGAGTCTTAATAGCTTACTTACAACTGGGCTCGTCAGGCTCTCTTCTTGGCTGCAGTGGTTATTATTATATTTACATGCTTCCAGCTCCCGTTTTTCCTCGATGACAACTCGTACCTTTCCACTCCCCTTTTTCTCCCTCCTCGCGCTCACAGACCCATAACGTGTATGGCAGTCCATTCTCCCTGCAACACGGACTACACTGCCCATGATGCTACATTCTTTAGAGCTATGCTTGTAGCATTCTGCCTGTTAGCTTAGCACAACAACAACGAAAAGGCGCTCTCTCACCCAGGAAACACAGTCGCAGAGAGAGAGAGAGTCGCCCTGTAACCATGGCAACCGTAACTGCCTGGAACAACAGAACGTAGCTGTCAAACAAAACCCAAACAGTCCTGACCCGCGACAAAACGAAATGGGAAAGTATTGCATTGTAATCCATTTATTTCAACAAAGTAACTGTATTCTGAATACCACCTTTTTAAACGGTAACTGTAACGGAATACAGTTACTCATATTTTGTATTTTAAATACGTAACGGCGGTACATGTATTCCGTTACTCCCCAACACTGGTAATGACAAACGGAAAACTAAACTGAGAGAAACTGGAGAGCAAACCTGAAATCTTACAAAAGGGGTGCGGGGCAGAGAGACAGCGATAGACTGATGAATGAAAGACAGACGAACGCAGACGAGCCGACAACGAACACAGCACGACACCCACTAAATGTACACACGCAAGGTAATCAGGTAATCACACACAGGAGGGAAGAACAGCTGAACCTAATACACATGAGGACCGGAGGAGACAAGCTGAACACAATGATAACAGACACAGACTTTCAGAACAAAACAGGAACTCTAGGACACGAGCCTTCAAAGTAAAGCAGGAAACACACAGACTGATTTGCAACACAACACGGGGACATGAACAGAGCACCAAACTTCAGGTTCAACCCTAAACTAATACAAAATCGGAATAAACACAAGGCACAAAATTGAACTTCAAGGAAACACAAAATGCTGGGTCAAAATGATCCAGGACCATGACACTTTTTGTTTTTGAGAGTCTTTTGTGTTTTAGTTTGGCTCTTTGTATATAAGGATGGTTAATAGTTTGCTTTAGGATTTACTATATCCCATGTACCCTGTTTTCATATTGTAGTTTGTCTTCTTGGTTTTGTGACACTAAATATCTGCTTTTGTGATCCCTTTCTGTACTTCAGTTATGTACCTTTGTCTGTCTTGTCTCTCTGTTTGTCTGTCATTGTCTGATTTCCCCATCTGTCATGTTTCCCATTCACTTATATTTTCCTTTCTGTTTTCTACATGTCTGCGTATGTCTCTGTGTATCATTTCCTCTTTTTTTATCGTCTCATGTCTTGTGAACTTAGCTTTGAGTTTTACTTCCCCCATTTGGTTAATGATTTGTTCCCATCAGTGTCTCAGTCTCTTCTGCATTTATCTATCTCATGTTCCCCTGTCCAGTCTGTTCTCCTCTATGTAATTTAAGCCCTGTTCTCCATGTTTTCCTGTTTTATTGTTTTAACTGTTGCTTCCTGTGACTATTGTAGTTTTCTCCTGCATCATGTCTCTCACCCGTTGCCTCTCGTCTCATTATCCAGTGTGTATTTATTGTCCCCGTCTTCTTGTGTACTTTGTGCTTTCCTTGCTCTGTGTTCCCATGGTTTTGGGGGCGGTGGTGTGGGATTGATTAAGGAAATGGCTGAGTTAATAGGAATGACCAAAATGAGAAAAATAAATCGATCTTCAATAAGAGAAAGGATTATTCTAAGAAGGAATATTTTTGATGGATCAGAATTATATAATGAAATATGAACAGAATCTTTTGTTAATCATTGTTTATTAACTGAACCTTGTTGAATTTGAGTAGAACTGTTTTTTTAATTTGGCAGAAACACGGCAGCAGTTTGAAATGAAACTATCCAGGCTGTAGAGCAGACGAGCAAAGTCAAGAATCCACTGAGATTTTCATGACAATAACTAAGAAGGATTTCTTAAATGAATTGTTGATACGCTGTTATAATAATCCACTGAGCTTATTGAATTTGGGGAGAAATGTCCTTTAATGTGCAATCACACAGTGGGCTGAGATGAAACTGCACACAGTGTGGGCATCCCAGAAGAGAAATCAGTTAAAAATTTAGTGTCAGCAAGAATTTAAAAAATATTTTTACAGATATCAAATTTGTTCTGTTATATAAAACTGTAATTTATACTAGTCAGGTGGATCATCAACGATCATCAATCAGTGCAGTTCCAGCAAAATTCAGACAGACACACAAACACACACATGCACAATTTTACTGTCTTAACACAGTATCATAAATCTAATTAGAATATGCTATAGTCCTTTAAATACCAATTTAAATATATTTCAAAAATATATTACAGCTTTTTTCAGTCTGTTGAACAAAAATCCCCAAAGAAGAAGAAGCACTACCATAAAACTTTGTGTAAAAGTGCACGAAAGTTTAAGAGGCTCACAAATGACGGCTCACATAACTGCGGTGTTACAAGTCAACCTCGTTCATATCTGTCATCATGAACAATGCTATGGTTTGTGCTGGAGCGAAGCTGCACACAGCTGATATTATCAGAAAAAAATACATACTGATTTGATTACCTTCACACGCAGATTCACACAAAGACGACCAGCTGCATCAGCGAAGTTTAGAAGACAGACAGTGAAACTTAAAAAAGGAAACAGACAGATTTGTGGGAATGCTGGGGCTGGGGAACATTAGTAATTAGAAACACAAAATGTTTCTAAGCATTTGTAAATGTTTGTTGGAGGGTTTAGAGGAGCTGAATCATTTTGTGTGAAAGTTAAAGTCAAACACACTCTTAGTAGAGAGAGACTGTGTCTGCAGATCAAACAGGTCTCACTGTGATGTCCCTTTAGTCAGACTCTGTCTCTGCTACATTAATGACTGAAAGTTGTCACATTCTTATTTAGTTAATACTCTTTAAACCAGGTGTACACTTTTAGTTTAATACATTATAGATTCTCTGATGAAGAAATACGGTATATATATGTAACCTGATGAAGCGGTATCTAAAATGTTTTTATGTTTGACATACCAAGACTGTTTCACACTGCAGGAGTTGCAGATGATAAAACAAAGACTGTAAAGCTAAGCAGTTTGTTTGCTGTTTATCACTGCCTGTCCATTAGTCAAATTAATATTACTTTTATCAAAAATAATTTCCCGTCTGTATTTGGTCTTCCTCCATAGTCGCCATAGTCACATCATTGTGTTTTGTTGATGTTTCCCCTCCTTGTGATTCACTCAGTGTTCCCATGTCTGTTTCGCCCCCGGTCCCTGTGTGTCGAGCCGTGTCTCTTAGTTTGTATCCTGTTTTATTTGGACAGTCTCGTGTCCTGTGTTCAGTGTGTTCAGTTTTGCTTTCTGCTGTCTCATCACATCTAATTTGTTCCTGCTATGTCCTCATGTGTTTCCACTTCCCTTATCATCCCTCTGTGTATATATTGTGTGACTTTCCTTTTGTTCATTGTCAGGTTGTCTGTTTATTATGCGTTATGTGTTGGGGGCTGGATCTGTGACCCAGTATTTTGAGTTCACTGTGTGTGTTTTTGGAGGTCTTATATTATATTGAATATATGCTTAGTTCTTGTGTTGCCATTATTAGTTAGGATTTAGTTGGGTGTTATTCTAGCTTAGGTTTCCATCTATGTCCAAACACAGCACACAGGTGGGATGTGCAGCACGAGTGCTCTCTGCTCCTCACAGAGAGGTGATGGAGACGATTCCTGAGGTCCAAAAAACATCTGTTGGTGGTGAGAAACTCTTTCTGTATACCACAGACTAGACTAGAGGCGGATGATACTTGGGTAAATTTGACTGGGATCTAATAACAATGACTTCAGTACTTCATGAGTGATGTATTATTGTTGGTCAGCGTCACGTTTTTCTGTTTTTTTCACAGATTTTCCCTCAATCACTGTAATAGCTGCAGCAGTGCTGGTGTTGGGGTTTGTCTTTTTCTGATGCTCCACTATGCTGCTTGAAGAAAAGTTACCTTTTCACTTTCTAGTATGTCGTTTTGTAATGTGTCTTATCTTATTAACATGATAGTGATTTATTGATTCTAACCCTAAATCTATCTAGTAATGTCTGCACATATTTTCAGTACTGATTTTAAAGTGTTTTAATCCTTCTGTCACTCAGGGAACCCAATAAGGATTCAAATACTTCAAAAGTCAACCAATGACATTGATGTGTAAGACTATTTAATAATTATTTATTTTTTATATTTCATTTATTCATTCATTCTTTGCACTGTGATTTAACCCATCTTTGTGTAAAGCAGGGGTGTCAAACTCCAGGCCTTGAGAGCCAGCGTCCTGAAGCTTTGAAATGTATCTCTGCTGCAACACACCTGAATAAAATTATTAGGTCATTAGCATGACTCTACCCTACTCAAGTAAATTTAAATAAATGTAAGTACATACCACCAGGTAGCTCCACTCGTACCCAGTGTAACGGGAAGTGAGAGGGTTAGGTTTTGGCGCTTTGAATGTTCAGTTGTGTGATGCAGCGATTAACGTTTGAGTAAAATATTGGGCTCCCTCGTGTCTTCCCTACATTCCTCCACAATGTACGTTTTTGCAAAAATGTACTTCTAGAAGTACTTTTATTGCACGATGTTCATTCACTCATGAGCTGCTGCAACATGAATCAAATGGCTGAACTGCCACCTTGGCGTGCAGTCAAGTTCTACAGTCTGCTAATGATCTAATAATAAGTATTAATATTCCTCACTCACCTTACTAAATGTTTGTGAACACAGCCAGAAACATTTGCGTCACAAACACAGACTAGTGTTTATTAGCAGAAGCTTTTGGGTGGTTGCTCTCAAACCTGTGTACAAGTTTAAGCATTAATGGTCCCTTCACTGATTTCCAGGTATCCAATGTCAGGGCTAACAGATGGATTCAGACGCAGGCAGCGTTCTGGCAAGCAAAGGGTTGACAATTTATTAACACAGAAGGGAAACCACAGTGATGTGTATATACAGTGAATGGGGCAGGGCTTCAGGGCTCCAGGGGAAGGAATCCACACTCGCTCCCCACTCGGCCCAAACTCCGCCACTCCTCTTCTTACGCACACTCGCTTCTCCACAGCCACTCTCGCTCCAATTTCCACTTATGTTGACACACACAGGGATCACAGGTCAGGGTCCGCCACCAGTTCCGGGGAGATCTAAACACAAAGAGTCCAATTAGATCAATACGCCACACAACACTGAGAGAGTTTATCTTAGGAGAGCTGAGAGCACGAACATGGGAGGTTCAACATTCCAGTGCCGAATACTCCATGCCGCAGCGTTAAATAGGCAAGGGGGACGCCGCCTGATCAGCAACAGGTGTAGAAATCACCGCAGATACGTGGGCCAAGGGTGAGAGCCCACAATGAGCTCCACCCAGGGAAGCAGGAGAGAAAACAAAACAAACCTGTGGCCAACATGAGCGAGCCGGAGAGGCACAGGGACCATGACAGCCAATACCAAGTGCACAAGTTCACCCCAGATGGTTTCTCTTCTCTGTAACTTGGAGGATGTGGAGTAGGCTGTATTTTAATCAAAGACATATCAATCAATCAATCAATCAATCAATCAATCAATCAATCAATCAATAACCATGTCTAAAAACAACACAGGTTGACCAAAGTGCTGTACACAGTAAAAGAAAAAGTAAAAAGTAGAAACAAATACACACAATGAACAAAACAAAAAATAATCCCAAATTTCGTTTTTTTTTCTGAAGGGGTCAAACACTTTTATGCAAGAATGACAGCGAGGTGAAAAACCTTCACCCGCAAGAAAACTCGAGCTGTGACTCATAGTACGAACACACACCTCACAGTAACACACTTTAATTGTTTAATGTGAACTTTTTGCCAAGCTAGCTAATCCTGACCAACACACCAGACACAGAAGATAAAGGAACGATGTTTTACTGTTAGAGACAGAAAGGTTAAAACATTTTGGCAGAGGGCTAAAAGGGGCTAAAATTACCCAAAAAGAAATTCCATTTGACCAAAAACACTTAATTTTTTAAAAATTAAGTATATAGATATGAATTATGAACAAATAATTAACAAACTGGGGTTTATAAATCGTGTAACACATCCTTATGGTAAGAAATTTTACCTTAATGCGTTACATGTGTTAGAAGTCAATGTATCTTTAACAATATACTCCTTATTTTATATCTCCTGATCCTTCACAGAGCTGCATGAACCTGTTGTTGATGTCAGAGAGTCAAACTCTGCTGAAGAGTGGGTTGTTTCCTGTTCAGCCACTGGTCGACCTGCTCCCACTGTAACACTCTCACAACAACACCTCAGCTTCTCACAGTACAACACTGTCAGTGTGTCCAACACCAACGCTACATTCACTGTCACCACTACAGCTGTGCTCTCAGGTTCACGTAAACACAGCACACAGGTGGGATGTGCAGCACGAGTGCTCTCTGCTCCTCACAGAGAGGTGATGGAGACGATTCCTGAGGTCCAGCAGACGTCAGATTATCAGTGATGGTGAGAAACTGAGATGCAATAACAATGCATTGTGGTAGTATGCATTTTCTCTTTGATCAATAATTGATGTATTCATTTTGATCAGTGTCACATTTTTCCTGCTTTTTCAAGTCTCCTCCTGGATCATTGTATTAGCTGCAGTATTGGTGATGATGGTCTTTGTCAGTGTTGCTGCTCTGCAGTAGGCTACTCTTTAAAGAAAAAGACGATAACTTTCATTTTTGATTTCTTGTCATTTTTTTCTACACCAAAATCTATCCAATAATATCTGCATAACATTTTCTACTTGTGATTTAGTTATTAATTCTTTGCTTCATGATTCAATCGGTCTTTGTCTAGTATTAAATTTTATGTTTCCCATTTAATCCCACTGGCTTTAAAGTGTTTCACCAGATTTTTACCAAGTATTTCCAGTCTTTTGTTGTCTCTGTCCCAAATGTTCTGAAATGTGTTGCATGTATTAAAAGAAGTTGGACTTTACCAAAAAATGTACTCTGTACTTATAAACTTACATTTATGAAAGCTGAACAAACATTGATATACTTGACTTTTGTAACAGTGAAAAGGCGATCTGTTTTTATTGATAAATATATATGTTTGCATTACTGTTATTTAGATTGCCATGTTAGAACGTAGCAAACAACATTGTTTGTTCCTCTATGGTTTCTTTATTTTTACAAATCTAAATGTTTTTTGTCAAAAGATTAATAATTTCATATTGAGGTCAGATGGTCAGCAGTTTTGATGTTTTTGCAGAGATTTTATTTTTTGCAAAATAGCACAAGTAAACATTAAAAGTAGTTCCTAAATCAAGGCATTTATTATTAAGGCGGCCATTATTATGGCCCTGTGTGGAAAAAGTGATTGCCCCCTAAACCTAATAACTGGCTGGGCCACCCTGAGTAGAAACATCTGCAATAAAGCGTTTGGGATAACTGGCAATGAGTCCTTTACGAGGTGGTGGAAGAATTTCTGCCCACTCATCTTTGCAAAATTGTTGTAATTCAGCCACACTGGAGGGTTTTTGAGTATGAACCACCTTTCCAAGGTCACAGCACCTCAATCAGATTCACGTATGAACTTTGGCTAAGCCATTCCAAAGTCTTTATTTTGTTTTACTTAAGCTGCTTAGAGGTGGACTTGTTGGTGTGCTTTGGATCAAGTGCACTTCAGCTTGTGGTCGTGAACAGATGGCCAGACATTCTCCTTCAGGATCCCAGAAACTGGATTCTGTTCATCTTGACGTTGCATCTCCAGACTGAGAGATCTCAATTACTTTGTTTCTTATTTGCTTCTGAATTTCCTTGGATTGCGCCATGATGTGTAGTTTTTGAGGATCTTTTGGTCTACTCTACTTTGTCAGACAGGTCCTGTTTAAGTGATTGATTCAGCACAGGTTTGGCAGTAATCGGGCCTGGCTATGACTATGGAAAAATTTTATATTTTCTATTGATAAATGCAAATATTTTATGTCTGTTATGTGCATTGCCGTGTGGAGAATATAAGGAAAAAAATTTTGTGGTTTACATTGTTTCTTCCTCTTAGATTTCTTGATTTTTTTTAAAAAATTGCAATAACTTTATGTTAATTTCAGTGCACTTTCACATTTCTTTAAATTCAAACTACAGTCCTGTGAATAACTAGAAACACTTCTAGCAGCACAAATGTGAGGTAATTGTTTTCTGCTTGACTTTATCAGTCTCTCATATTGTTGTGGAGGAATGTTGGCCCACTCTTCATTACAACGTTGCTTCAGTTCTTTGAGGTTTGTGGGCATTTATTTAAGCACAGCTCTCTGAATGTCCCAGGTTGAGGTCTGGACTTTGCTTTTCAGCTATTCTGCTGTAGATTTGCTGCTGTGTTTGGGATCATTGTTCGACTGCAAGACCTAAACTTCACCTATTAAACAGTTAACTCTGTATTTTACACTTTATGTGAATATTGTTGCAGATTTCAATTATTAATCTTTTTATAACTTTGTTCTTTCTTATATTTAATATTATACAATATTTATACTTCATGTCTCTGTCTTCTTTTGAACACTCCAGCACAGCATCACTATAACTTTGTCCTCACTGACAATAAAGCTGTTTTATATATTTCATTGCAAATGTTTCAAGCAATTTGTAGCTGTATCTTAAGATATTTTGTTAATAATATAGTATTTTATATTGTTTTTTTCCCCATATTTGAGAAATATTTAACATGTAAAAGTCTGTTTATGTACAATTTGGTGATATTAGCCCTGATTATTGGAGGAACTTGTACATGAAGCAGATTTCTGAGACTTCAGATTTGAAGGTTGTTGTCATATAATCTAAATGATGGCAGATTAACATTCCCTACCTCTGTCCTACAACCACAGGACTCCTTTGCATTCGACTGATAGAAATTTCAAGCTCAGTGTTAATGAAGATTTCAAAGGCCTTAGTGCAGGGGTAGGGAACGTCTAAAACCTGCAGGGACACCGGCCCTCGAGGCCTGGAGTTCCCTACCGCTGCCTTAGTGTGAAAGGAATGAAGCTGTAGCGCCTCCCAGTGGTTGAAAAGAGGTACACAAGAGGTTTTTGCAACCTGCTGTTTAATGAAGGTAATCAGCTGGGACAAAGGTACATTATGAGAATAATATCTCTGACAAACCTCTACCTCAATTAAAAGATGCATTTTGATTTACATGAATGCATTTCATCTTCTCTGCAAAGGCTACACAACCTTCTTTGCCATTTGAGTGTGTCCAGTCCAGCTGAAACCAGCTCATTACTGATGGCATGAAAACGATCTGTGAGGTAACATTTTTACTGTCATTCATTCCTGTTGAAAACTTGTCACGTGTTTGCTTAGGTTCTTCTCAATAATCCTCCCGTATCCTGTGTAAAAACTACCCAAGCTTAAAGTATACAGACTGCCGGGAGGGGCGAGACGGGAATTTTCATTGCATATATATATATATATATATATATATTAAAATACAGATAGCAGCAGCCACGAAAACATAGGCAAGAGAGAGCATAGCAGTGTCGTAGATGTAGCCAAATAAGACAGATAAATTAAGATGGAAAATCCCCAAAACAAAACCCAATCTTTAGTGTGGGAGCATTTCCATGTCATTCCCAAAGGTGTAATTATTTTCAGCGACTGCAAACTGAACACAAACTTTTCATAACTGAGTTTGTTTCTTCAGTTGTATTTTGGTAATGCTGCTGTACAGCAGGGAAGCAAACACAAGTGCTAACGCTAACAACATCCAATCAGGATTTATTGGTTCGATCAAAGCTAACATCTGCATTACATGTGAGCACTACACATGTTATTTAACATATATAACGTATAAGATTTTTACATCTTTCTCTTTCCCTCGAGAAGAACTGCTAAAACTGTAGAAATAACATTACAGAAAAGCAGGACATGCTCAAGCAAAACATTATAGAAAATCTGTCACGGTTCTGGGTCAGTTTGACCCAGTATTTTGAGTTGTCATGTTTTTGTAGGTTTAGTTTAGTTCCATGTGTCATTTTCTGTCTGTCTCTCTATGTCGAGTCTGCGTCTTAGTGTGATGGTTTCTTGTTCCTGTTTTATTGTGAAGGTCTGCGTCTCATGTGAGTGTGTTCAGTTTTACCTCTGTCTCGTCTTGTTGATTATTCCCAGCTGTGTCCACCACCTGTGTGTAATTCCCCTGTGTTTCTCTGTGTATTTAAGTCGTGTCCTCTGTCATTGTAGTTGCTGGTCCGTCTGTGTATCCACCATGTCTCACCCGTGTGTTTGTGCTCTGTAGTTTAGTTGTTTCCAGTCTAGTTTAGTTCGTGCTCCATTTGCTGTTTGTCCATATTTATTTTTGTGTTCAATAAACCACCTTCACTTCTCCACTACTGCCTGCGATTGGATCCTCATTTATTATTTTCACACGGCTCTCCTCACCCGCCGTGACAGTACGGACCAGCCAGATATGGATCCAGCGGCAGTCACCCCACCTAGGGAGCTTCAGGAGGCCGTTATCGACTCTGCTTCTAAATTGATTTACCAGCTTGTTGGCAGAGGTATGAAAATGCGCAGTGAAATCTAACGCACATGGCAAACTTCGCCGACGATATTCTAGGGAGGAAAAATACACATCAGCCATCGGCCATTTCGATGAACGCATACGCCCCCTAGAGCGCGCTAACTTTATTAACAGCCACACAAATGTAAAGCACACATCAAACATAAATAGACTATTTGACTGTCTCCATAATTGAGAGCATTTTCTCTTCTTATTTCAACACCCCCACTTGCTCTCATATTATGATGCTCTTAAGTAAACAAAAAAAACAACAAACAAAAGGTTTCTTCCTCAGTACTGTATACATGTCCGTATACCATGTTAATGTCCAAACATAAACTTCTCAAACTTGAACAACTTAACTTTTGTTGCAGGTTTTGTCATTACATCTGCAACCATCTCTTCTGTTGAACAATACTCCAGAGTTATTTTTCCGGCACTCACAGTTGACCTCACAAAGTGGTACTTTATGTCAACATGTTTACATCTCTGTCTCGTCACAGGATTCTTCGCCAACGCAATTGCACCCTGATTATCTTCATGAACTTTTGGCGGTGCATATTTTTGTCCATCAATACCTTGTAACAGTTGCATTAGGTACAAAACTTCTTGTAGGGTTGCAGCTAAAGCCATGTACTCCGCTTCACAGGTAGATAATGCAACAGTAGGTTGTCTTTTGGTTTTCCATGAGATTAAAGGACCATCTACAGACAAGCTTATGCAATAACCAGTTGTACTCCGTCTGTCTGTTACATCAGCTGCCCAATCAGCATCGCTGTATGCCCACAACCTCAGTTCTTTGTTGTCACATTTCCTGTAACACAGTTCTTTCTCGGTTGTCCCTTTCAGATATCTCAGTACATGTTTTACTGTAGTCCATTGGTCTTCAGTTGGCTCAGTAAAGTACTGTGAAAGTTTACTGACTATAAAACTCAAGTCTGGTCTTGTGCATGTAGCCAAATAGATCAGACTACCAACTGCCTCTCTGTACCTTTTGACATCACTCATCATTTCTGCATCATCAGCATAGTTCAGTTTTTGCTCACAGGGTGTCTGTCTTTCTTTACAATCCTGCATGTTGAATCTTTCAAGTATTTTTTCCACATATTGTTTTTGTGACATTTTTACACAGTTATCACTCTGGTCAAAATCTATACCAATGAAATGTCTCAGTTTACCCAAATCCTTCATTTTGAATTTTGCTGCAAGCATTTTCTTCACAATAGTCAGTTCACTTTCATCACTAGCAGCAATGATCAGGTCATCCACCCATACTATCAGAATCACCTTCTTATTTTCTGTCATTTTTGTGTAAACACAATGGTCAGCGGGGTTCTGCACAAAGTTGTTCTCACTCAGATATTCATGCAACAACTTGTTCCAATTTCGGCCTGATTGTTTTAGCCCATATAGCGACTTTTTCAACTTGCACACCAGTTTTTCATTTGTGTCGGATTTTACCTCATAACCCTCAGGTTGTTCCATGAATACCTCACAATCTATTGGTGCGTGAAGATAGGCAGCTTTAACATCCATCTGATGTAAAAGCATGTTTTCTTGTGCTGCCTTTTGCATCAACACTCTGATACTAGTCAGGTTAGCAGTAGGGGAAAATGTTTCTTCATAATCCACACCTATCCTCTGACTATATCCTTTAGCAACATAACGTGCCTTGTACTTCTCAGATCCATCAACATTGTTTTTGACTGCGTACACCCATCTACCCCCCACTGTCTTCTTACCCTCAGGCAAAGTGGTTAAGGTAAATGTGTCATTTTCTCTTAGTGATTGCATCTCTTCATCCATTGCACTGACCCATTTCTCTGAGTTAGATGAAGCTATTGCTTCCTTGAATGTTTGGGGAATGTTACACATTGCTCTGTAACAATAATCCATGTTTGTGAGTACTTGATCACAATCCTCCTTGTCAGTAACATATTCACTTAAATACTGTAGAAAAAGGTGACCGTTGGAGGAGCGAGAGTAATTCTGAAAGCTAACAGGCAGACATTGTGGAGTGATCCAGAAGGAGGAGCCATATCACGTCACAAAAAGGAAGGTAGGTGTGTTTTAGGATCATGGCTGACGGCCCAACTGTGACACCTAGTGGGCATAGAGGCTATAAGCCTCTGAAGGACCAGCTGGAACAGCTAAAAAGAGCTATTCGCTTAGCTTCCCCTGGATCATCAAAGTTAGCTGAAAAGGAATGCAAAACTATGGAAGCTGAGCTAAGTAAACTTATTGCTTCACAACACAGAGGGCTGGACGACAAAATAGCCCTAAGTTTTGTCCTCAAAACAGAAGGAGAGAGATGCGAGCAAGAGCTGGAACAACTGCAAGTGGAAGCTGGAACACGTTTAATTAATTGGAGAGCAAAGCGACAAATCACAAAATTACAGGAAATTCATGCAAAATGCTGCAAGTGGATGTTCCTGTGCAATGGAGCATCTTCCTGGATGGAGGAGGATGACACACGTGAAATAGAAGATATGGAGAGCTTAGTGGAGGCCTTCAAACAACTGAGAAAGCAAAATAAGAAGCTGGAGGAACAAATGAAGCAGTGGATTCCTAAACCAGGAGATGCTAATATGTATTATACAACAAAAACATATCCTTGGGCCACATTATCATCTAACGCTGCAAGAAGATCCCATATGATGCCCGTGATGACCCTTGGGGGAGGACAAGTTCATGGCCCAGATGGACAGACTGCAGTAGTTATGGGAGGTATAGCGGATGTTGAATACACCAGTGCACCATTAGTGTTTCATAATGAAGGACCAATGACAGTTAAATGTCAGTCCCTCAAAGGGGAAGGGGTGGAGATAGCCTCAGCTGCAGATGAAGGCCCGACTTCACCTCCCCGTCCCCATGACAGAGGAGACAGACAAGGTGCCGAAGCACTAAGGGAGAGCTTGCCTGACCAGCGTGGTGAAGCAGTTCAAGACCCTACAAACGAAGACATGATTTCACCGGTGGAAAGGATGGCACAACCGGCTTTTATCGATCTGCCAACACCGGCAAGAGAAGAGCAGGCCCAGACCAGCAAGTCTAAATACTCCAAAGCAGCGGCCAGGTCAGACACCTGGGCAGGAGAAGTATTCGGGCGAATGCTTGATGCCCCCCAAGGGCTAATGGAAGTATTAAATACGCTGAAGGCCGTAAAGGATAAAATGACCAAAGGGATGTCAGATGAAGACAGCGACAATAACTCATGTACTTCAGAGGAGGATCAGGAGGAAGACAGAGGAGGAGCCGCGTCAGAACCAACTATAGCCAGGAGTCTTAGGTCAAGACAGGTGAAAAAAGAACAGGGACAGAGGGAGCCCATTTTTAAGAGCTCAAAAGGTAAGGGAAAAGCGAGACAGAGTAAATCAGTGACCAAAACAGAAGAACCTGCGGGCCCTCGTTATAATCTACCTTTAGTGGCTGGTGCACATAATGAACCAGTGTACCGCGCATTCAAAGTAAGAGATTTGGAGGCACTGGTTAAACAGCTTCCACCTATAACTGAGGGAGGAGCAAGATGGTTGCGGGAGCTAGGCAGGCTAACAGAAGGAGAGGAGCTTGCCATAGGTGATTTTCGCGCGATTTCTGCGCGGTGTATGCTCGGTGGTGGGCTAGCAGATGTAGAGGCCATAGCCCGCACAACTCGCTATGCAAATGATCGGCCTTATCCGCAGGTGCAATGTGCTTTGTCTGACGCAGTCCGTGAAAAGTATCCAACCCCTAATACTGGTGCTATACCTAAAATAATCTGGGACCCCCAAAACACACCTAGAGAGTTTTTAGAAAAGGCCAAACATCAATGGTTGTCAGAAACAGGAACTCATCCGGGCAGAGAAGGCGAGCACAGGGCGTGGTTTCGTTCGGCGGTGCTGGCAGGGCTGCCCAGCCAGGTCACAGCTGAGTTAGAGAAAAATCCAGATTTTGCTGTAGCAGATTCGGTGCAGTGGGAAAGACACATTTCTCATCGGTTGCAGCTGGAGCAGGACAAGGCGAACAAGCAGAAAAAGGAGTTGGAGGAGGCTCAAACATCTTTGCTCAAATTACAGTTGGCAGAAGCCAGAAACAAAGCCGGGGAGAAAAAGAAAGAGGAAAAAATAATGATAGTTGCGACCCAGTCTGGTCCTGGGCCCGAATGGCCAGATAGTGGCCCGGGTCCCTGCACTAACGACGGATGGCCCGCCAATGCACCAAGGCAGCACCAACCCACAGGGAATTGGGGAACCGGTGGATCGTACAGAGGGCGTGGTGGTTCAAGGGGGGGAGTGCAAAGAGCTCGTAACACAGGGAATCCCAGCAACATGCCTTGGAATGTCTGTTGGAATTGTGGAGCAGAAGGGCATTGGAACAGAAATTGCCCAGAACCTCGTCAGAACTATCAAAGAAGAAACTACCAACCCCAGGCACGTGGAGCCCCGAGAGCAGGAAATGGAAACAGGGGAGCATATCAGGCCCCGAACCCGAGTGCAGCACCGGCTGCGCAGTATCCAGTGGCTGACTGGAGAGAGAAGCAGTACTGAGGAGGCCCGGAGGGACCAGACAGCATGGGCGTGGCAGACCCCATGCTGTCAATGACAGTAGAAGGGACAGAACTGCCCTTCCTTGTGGACACTGGCGCAACATATTCAACCTTGAAAGCAGCACCAGACAGTGCAACACTATCCTCCCACACAGTCAGTGTGGTGGGCTTTTCCGGGATTCCAATGACTCTGCCAGTGACTAATCCAGCATTGACAAAGCTGGGCAAGCAGACTTTGAAACATAACTACGTGGTGTCATCACACGTGCCAGCGAATCTCATGGGCAGGGATCTGCTCGTGAAGCTGGGCGCTACGATCACGTGCTCAGCAGATGGATTATCGGTTACTCTGCCAGGGGGACAGCATTTCCCGTGCCTGGGAACACACACAAAGACTCAGTATTTGCTTAAGGATTGTGAAAGACCAAATGCTGACGTCTACTGGGGCAGACTAGTGACAGAGGACATTCTGAGACAATTTCAGCTGTGGAGACCTTGGATAATGAGCTTGGCAGTTTACTCCCCTCTGCGTGACATAAACCACGTCACTCTGTTTTATGATAAAGATAATGACGACACCTATCGTGAAGTATTCCAATCTGATCTTGAGGGTCAGACTTGGAATGTGCAAATACACAACATTTACATCGGACCAGAAGGAGTAGCCGCGGCTGTGAAATTGACTGATGAACAGCGGCCCTGGTACAATGTGGGTGAAAATTCGACCCCTCACATTACATTGGCGGTCCATCAAGGTCATGGTGCAGGTGATCTGGGTCCAATGGTCAGGCGGGCGCTGGACGACACAGGGTGGCAAAGCACCCAAATTCCAAACTTGTCTTATGCAGCAAATTGTAAAACTTATCGCATTAATTGTGTCTGTGTTGATACAGTGATCTTGGAACACAAAGAAATTTCAAAAACACATGGTGAGGAGAGAGTAGATCATCCTGATGCAGTTGCTAGATTGTCAGATCTCCCTGACAGTCTATGGTCAAAAGGGCCCACGGACGTTGGCCTAGCTAAGTGTTCTCCTGTCCTGTTCCAGCTGAAATCACACACACCAATTAACAGACCACAATACAGGCACAAACCTGAAGCAGAGGAAGGTCTAACAGAAACAATTGAAGGCCTGTTAAAGGTCGGCGTGTTAGAGCCATCTCACTCACTGTGGAATACACCAATTCTACCAGTGGAAAAACATGGAACAGGAAAATACCGCATGGCACATGATTTGAGAGCCATTAATGAAATATTGCTCTCTACCACTGCACCAGTACCAAACCCGTACACAGCGTTATCAGCTATCACGTGTGACCAAATGTGGTTCACGTGTATTGACCTGGCAAATGCATTCTTTTGTCTTCCTCTGCATGAGTCACTCAGAGACATTTTTTCATTCACATATAGAGGTCAACAATTAAGATACACACGTTTGCCACAAGGCTTTGCACTTTCTCCAGGCATTTTCAATCAGGTGCTCAAAGAAGCCTTGTCGTCATGTAATTTGCCTGATGGATGTACATTAATACAGTATGTTGATGATCTTCTCATTGCAGCCCCGTCAGCAGCGGATTGCACAGCGGCGTCCCTCGTCGTTTTGAATAGGTTGGCGGAGTGCGGCTTTAAAGTAAGTAAGGAGAAGCTGCAGTTAGTTCGCCCGGAGGTAACATTTTTGGGCCGAGTAATCGCACATAAATCAGTGGGTTTGATGAACACACACAGAGACCAAATTTTGACACACCCAAAACCGCGAACTGTGAGAGAAATGCTTTCTTTTCTTGGTTTAACAGGTTACAGCAGACAGTTCATTTCCGATTATGCAGGCAAAACTGCCCCTTTAAGGGGCCTGATGAAGCAAGTTGGCGTTCGAAACCTTAAGGCTGAGCTGCCTTGGGCGCCCGATGCTGAAGCCGCATTCATTAGTTTAAAACAGGATTTGTCAAGGGCATCAGATCTAGCCACACCCAATTATGAGGAGCCCTTCTATTTGGATGTTTCTGAAACAAACTCAGTTGTAAATGGAGTGTTGTTTCAGAAAAAAGGGGGGGGGGAGGGATGTGCTTATGTATGTTAGTGTAAAACTACATCCAACAGAAGCAAAACATCCCACATGCACACAACACGCAGCAGGGGTTGCCAGAATCATTCAAAAAACAGCACATGTAGTGAGAGAGCACCCACTAAAAATACTCACTACACATAGCATAGTGGCATATGTGAACTCACAAGCATTTTGTATGTCACCACGGGCACAACAGAGACTGAGCAAAGTCCTAGAGGCCCCAAATTTGACATTCACACATGAAGGAATTAACATGGCAGATTTAATGGGGGTAGGGGAACCACATGACTGCGTCAAAAGAGCACAGATTGAGGAAAAGATTAGAGAGGACCTGAAGGCCGAGCCCATACCAGGAGCTGAGGACTGGTTTACTGATGGATGTTGCCACAGAGACGAAGAAGGATTGAAAGCAGGGTATGCTGTGGTTTGCAGAGTCGAAGGAGACTATCAGGTCAAAGAGTCAGGAAGAATTGAGGGAAAGCAGTCGGCCCAGAGAGCTGAAGTGATAGCCCTAGCTCGAGCTTTGAGATTAGCCAAGAATAGGAGAGTGAACATCTACACCGACTCAGCATATGCATTTGGAGCAGCGCATGTGGAGCTGCCCCAGTGGAAAAGAGCAGGATTCAGAACAGCAACCAATGCACCCATTTGCCACAAACATGAAATGGAAGAACTGGAAAAGGCCTTGGCTGACCCTGAGGAGGTGAGTATCATAAAATGCAAAGCTCACTCACAAGGAACCAGCATGGTGGACAAAGGAAACCAGAGAGCAGATGAAGCCGCAAAGGAGGCTGCAGGCTACAAAGGACAGAGACAAATGATCCAGGTAACTCCAGAAGAGGAGATATCTATTGACCTGACTGAGGAAGTTAAACAGGCTCAGGAGGAGGCATCCCCAGAGGAAAAGGGGGTGTGGAAAAACAAAGGAGCTTGGCAAGACGGAAAATTGTGGAGGGGGCCAGACGGGCGCCCCGTGCTGACAGCAAAAATGGCAAAACAGAAGGTGGATGAGGCTCATGGACTCGCACACGTGGGGATAGCCCAGATGGAGAGAAACTTGTGCCATTGGTGGCATCCTGAGCTGCGAGCAATGATAAGAGAGAAGGCCAGGATGTGCTTAATCTGTGGGGCACACAATCCCAAGCCCGCTGTCAAACCGGAAGTGGGTAAGTTTCGGCTTCCTGAGAGGCCGGGAGAGGAGATTGTTATTGATTTCACTGATATGATTGATTCTGGGCCTGGTGGTGTGAGATATCTGTTGGTGTGTGTCGATGCTCTGACCGGTTGGCCAGAAGCATGGGCTACAAAAAAGGAGGATGCTAAGATTGTCATTAAATGTTTAATTAATCATTATATTCCTCGTCATGGGTTCCCCAAAAGAATTAGATCAGATAATGGAACCCATTTTAAAAATCAAGATTTGGCCCAAGTAGAAAAAATGTTGGGCGTCCAACATAAATTCGGTACAGTCTATCATCCTCAGTCTCAAGGAAAAGTAGAAAGAATGAATCTAAATTTGAAAAACAAATTGGCAAAAATCTGCGCGCAAACAGGGCTAAATTGGGTCGCAGCCCTGCCGGTTGCTTTGATGACCATAAGATGTTCTGTTAATCAATCCACAGGTTTTACACCATACGAGCTGCAAACCGGGAGACAGTTTCCGGCACCTTGGACGGTGGGCTCGGTCGAACAGGACACAAAGGGGAACAGGTCTCACGCAGACTACTGGAACGAGGTGAAGGCGCTTGTATCCAGTTTCACAAAACAGGTGGCTTGTGAAGGCCACACAGGAGGAGGAGAGGTTCCGGACGCGAAAGCAGTGTGGCTAAGAGTCCTTAAACGCAAGTGGAAGGAGCCTCGCTGGACTGGTCCATACGAGGTATCGGCTCGGACGGCGACGGCGGTTCAACTAAAAGGGAAAGGCGACACCTGGTATCACTGGACGCAGTGCGCTGCCGCGCACGAGAGCTTGGTGGGGAAGGATCAATCTCCACCCAACACAGGTGAAATTGAGAGGCAGAATAAACCCTCACACCTGTGCAACGGGCCGACCGGTGGTCTACCCGGAAGGTCGAAGAGAAGAGAGCAGCCTAGGAGGAGGTCACCACGCCAACGAAAAGGAGCGGTACCACACTGAACACATAGAAAAAAAAAAAGAGGCTCTGATAAAGGGCTCTGAACTTTTTGCTACACTATAATATCCACATACCACCATGGCACCTGTAGAATAAGGAGGGGATGTTTTTCGCATTATCATTTAATATTTTAATATGGCATTATTAGTTCATTAGAAGTATATAACCAGCTTTGCATTAAGCATAAATTGAAGTTTTTTGATCTTACATTATTCTTTGCATTACAGTGATGGTGATAACTTTAGTTTGATCTTTTTTACAGGTACCAGAATAATAACATGATTTTTCATTGCAGATGTAACCATGATCATTCCATACACATTGCAGTTTGTTGCTCATTCTAGAGTTGTGCTCAAGGTAATTAAAGGTTAAAAGCTACAGCCAGCGCGAGTCTGGCTGATCTATGGAGGGCAAAGGCTTTGAGCTTGGAAGGCCGCACGCGCTTACACAGCACTTATAAGATGTTATTCTTGGTGATTTTGTGCTTAGTCATGTTTTAATATGTTTTAAGTAGAAGTAGCTGATCCAGCAATATTCATTTAATATTATATACTTGATTTAGAGCAATACACACTGATGGTCTTAATAAATGAAAGAGTCCTTGTAGCTGCCATGTTGTGTCTTAGCAGGGTACAGACGGTTCCAGGAGACGGGGGCAGTCAGCGTCTGCCCTCGGGAAGGAGACAATGTTATTCTTTGTGTTAAATAAAATTGTCAACATTGATTGTATTACACCTGTCACTACGCATGAGGGGGCGTTCTAATACCCTGATTTCATAAAACTATGGTGATGTGTTTTTTGAGATGAGATCTGAGACTGTCTGCATACAGTGTCCATCTCCCACGTGTGTGATCATTAAATCATCGTTTGACTCAACCCGACCGGACCAGTGTTGTTATTGTGGGTTTTTCCTCTGGTGTCCATCTCCAATATTTTTGAACCATAACACACCACAACACTCAGACTCTTCTGAGGAGAGAAAAGTTTCAAAAGCTACCACAATGTTCAAAATTATCATGGGTTTAATGTTAATCATGGCACTAACCATAGCCATATGTTCTTTGATTTGTTTGTTGCAGACCAACCCGGAAAACCAGTCTGAGCACGGAGGCCATGCCGACCCGGCGTTGTTTGATACACCACTTACATCACACGTGATCCTTAGTGACTGCAAGCCGCGAGCAAGACCGAAGCGCGAGGTCTCTGGTAAAAAGGATGAGTGTCTCAGCACATATGGTGGTTTAGAATTAGATTATGTTATCGGCTCCACAACTTCCTTTACGTTTGATCTGTGTGATGTTTTTGATTGTAGGGATGCCAGCAGTGCCTGGAGGGGATATAATGTGTGGGTTTGTTGGGATTATTCAGTGAGTACACATTGCGAAAGGGGAAATCGTCCTTATGACAGCTGGTGCCGCAATTGGGATCAGGTAAGGGGTTACACTGGGCCAAATTGGGAACCGTTAGAATTAGGACCGGAAAACGAGCTTAAACTTCAGAGGGATTTCAGTCCATCTGGAAATCAGTTAACTCTATCATTGGGGAATTGGCATCGGAAACAATCTATGTATTTAGTTTTGGGGGTGGAAACTGCAGGGGTGGATCCAAAAGGGTTAATTAAAGTTAATTTCCTGGAAAAAACTAATCATGTACCGTCAGGTAGAGAAGGAATGACAACTCGTGTGATTTCCAGTCCCACCAGCTCTGTTGTGTCTGTTACAGGGCCAGAGGGGAGTGGGTCGTCGGAGGCTACACCAGAAGAACACGAACCAAAGGAGAGGCGAGTAGTGTCGGTGGATTATACCACATTGAAACCACAAGATTTAATTGAACGCGCCACCGGGTTCAGTGACAGTAACATCTGGCTGGACTGGATGGCTCAAAATGCTAGAGAGCAGAAAGTGGCTGATTGTGTAGCTTGCGCTTCTGCAAGGCCGCGTTTATTTATAGAGCCTGCACCGCTGTATCCAGAGGATCAGTGGGGCTATGATTGTATGTTGCGAATGACTAGAGGAGCTGTTAATACGGGGAACTGCACTGTGTTGTCCAGTCTATTTCCTCCTATTGGCAAACTCACACAGGTGGGGCCGTTTATGCCCAGGAAAGATAATTACACGTGTTTTACGTTTTCCACAGATAAAGTTAAGTACCGGTTGGGGGAAATTGACCCCAGTTGGTGCTCGGTCACTCAGACGGGGAGGACCACCAACAATGTGAGTGATGCAGCCACCTTAATTGGGACGTGGGCTAGGAGCGGGCTGTATTACTATTGCGGACACAGGACTCTGTTGGTTCGTGTTCCTCTGGGGAGCGTGGGGACGTGTGCGATGGTGAGACTAGGAGCGCCACTTATGCTAATTGGAAATCAGGTAAAAGCGGTTCCCCCACACAACACACGCACATTGGCAGCTAGGCGCAAAAGACATATTTTGAGGAAGAGAGGAATTCATGGCTCACATGCCTATGACCCTAGGATGAATTCCCCCACCTGGATAGACTCAATTGGAGTGCCCAGGGGGGTTCCAAGTGAATTTAAACTTGCTGATCAAATAGCAGCCGGGTTTGAAAATATTCCAATAATCTCTGCTTTCTTTCCAGTGACTCCAAACAAGAATGTAGATAGAATTAATTATGTTCATTATAATGTGCTGAGACTTTCTAACCTTACCAGAGACGGCATGGAGGGGTTGGCGGAGCAGGTGGGTCCGACTTCGTTAGTGGGAGTGCAGAATAGAATGGCCCTTGATATGTTATTGGCAGAAAAGGGCGGGGTTTGTTCGATGTTCGGAGACCAATGTTGCACCTTCATTCCTAACAACACTGCTCCAGATGGCTCCGTGACAAGAGCGCTGGAGGGCCTAAGGAGCCTTTCTGAAACTATGCACGATCACTCAGGTATTGATAACCCGGTGGAAGGCTGGCTGACCTCAGTGTTCGGACGGTGGAAAGGGCTCATAGTCTCGGTCATGTTTTCTTTGTCTGTGCTGGTGGGTATTGTGGTTATTTGTGGTTGTTGTCTCATCCCTTGTGCCAGAAGAGTGTTAGAAAGTATGTGTGCGAAGGCAGTGGACCCCAGAGTTATTACTCCAATGTCCATGATGCCAATGATGAATGCAGAACTGAATGTGTAGGCCGAGGGGGGGACACAACGTTTTAGTGACCTCTGGATTCTCCAGAGGTCATCAGAGGGAATTGTAGAAAAAGGGGATGTTTTTCATTTTAAGTTTCATCATTTTATTATGACATTATTAGTTTATCAGAATCATATAACCAGCTTTGCATTAAAAAAAAACATATTGAAGTTTTTGACCTTACATTAGCCTTTGTATTACAGTGATTGTTATGATTTTAGTTTGATTCTTTGCTTATAAGTACCAGAATAATAAGATGATTTTTCATTGCAGGTGTGACCATGATCATCTCATACACATTGCACTTTGTTGCTCATTACAGAGTTGTGCTCAAGTTAATAAAGGGTTAAAAGCTACAGTCAGCGTGAATGTCTGACTGATCAATTGAGGGAAAGGCTTCGAGCATAGAGGGCCGCACGCGCTTACATACCACTGATATCTTATTATCCTTTTTGATCTTTTATTCAATTATGTTTTTGCTAAGTTTAAAGTCGTAGTTAATTAACATGACATTGATTAAAATATTAAAACACCTGAGTCAATTTCCGGACCTTTTAGAGAATCAGTGAAAAAGCATAAACCATTACTTTCATGTTTAATCATTAATGATTGAAATGAATCAAATAGTATTTAGAAGATTTGTTAATTTGTTTGTGTTTAATTAAAAAGAGTGATTTCAATAATTTCAGATACACTTTGCAACTGTGCTTATGATGAGTTGGCACTTGGTCTTCTGAAGGTCATAAGCTTCGTTTGGACTGATATATTGCAGGTTTTGACTTTGAGTGCAGAGGGATAAATGCAAAACACGCTTACACAGCACTAATACAATATTTTCCTTGGTGATTTTGAGTTTAGTTTAGGTTAGTGTTTAGACTATTATGTTTTAAGTAAGGGTAGCTGACCATGCATTATTCATTTAATATTATAAACTTGTTTCAGAGCAATACACACTGAGCGTCTTAATCAAAGTGGAAGTCCTTGGAGTTGTAATGTTGTGTCTCAGCAGGGGACGGTTGGCTCCAGGAGACGGGGGCAGTCAGCGTCTGCTCTCGGGAAGGAGACGATGTTATTTTTCTGTATTAAATAAAACTGTCAACATTGATTGTATAACACCTGTCACTACGCATGAAGGGGCGTTCTAATACCCTGATTTCTACAAAACTATTGTGATGTGTTTTTTGTGATGAGATCAGAGATTGTCTGCATACAGTGTCCATCTCCCACGTGTGTGATCATTAAATCATCGTTTGACTTTACCCGGCCGGACCAGTGTTTTATTGTGGTTGTTTCCTTGTCTCCATCCCCAATATTTTTGAACCATAACAATACCCAGGCCTTTTTCTCACTCTGGAAGGATACCTTGCAGCCTCGCAGTCGAGTTCATTCTCCTGTGACTGGCTGCTCATCTCAGACATGCTTACTGGGATCTGTTCCTGAGTATCTGTATGTTCTGTACTCACATCAGTCTGTTCTCTGGTCTTGGTGAACCTGTTTGGTGTCTCAAAGTCACCCTCATCATCTGGCACCTTGTCAGTCTGTGTTTGTCTCTCTACTCTTGTTTTAGTCTCAAACTTCACCAGTCTATGCGTCTGTACTTTCCCACTGTCTGGATAGTAGACCATGTAAGCTGGACTGTTCTTGTCATAGCCAACAAAAATTCCTTTCTCACACCTTGAGTCTAGTTTTCTCTTGTTCTGCCTGTAGGCATAACACACTGACCCAAATGTCTGCATCCTGGAAAGGTTTGGCCTTCTTCCTGTCAGCATCAAATATGGTGTCTGTTCTGTGCGTCTGTTAAAACATCTATTCCTCACTACAGCTGCTGTTTGCACTGCGTAAGTCCACAACTCTTTAGGTAACTGTTTCTCTATTAACATACACCTGGCCATATCAAAAAGAGTGCGCCAATTGCGTTCTGCAGTACCATTTTGGTGTGGTGAGTATGGTGCTGAGGTCTCATGCCTGATCCCATTTTTGCTAAGGAGTGCCTGATACTCATTTCCCATAAACTCTGTTCCATTGTCAGACCTGATACATTTAACTTGTCCATACGGGGCTGTATCAGCCAAAAACTTCTGTGTCGCTTTTGCTGTGTCACTCTTGTTTTTCAGAAAATACACAAACACTGCACTGGAATAGTCATCAGTGAATGATAGTGCAAATCCACATCCATCTCTGGACTCTGGGTCTACTGGACCAGCTAGGTCTGTGTGTACCAGCTCTAAGGCGGTTTTGGCTCGTGCATCAGGGTCCCTGTTTCTAGTTTGAACAAACTTTCCCTGTGTGCACACTTCACAATGCAAGACAGATTTGTCTGTTTTTCCTTTGATTGCCCCCTGTAATTTCTGAATGTCATCATAATTACAGTGACCAAGAATTTCATGCCATGTTTGCATGTCATAGCAACCCTTACACTGGTCTTTACCTTCAGTGTTTACTGTTTGTAGGTAGTACAGTCTGTTGTACTCATATATTGGGAACCTTGTACCGTCTTTGTGTCGCAGGGTGTCCTTTCCTTGCTTGAAGATCATAGTTGCTCCATTTGAGGTAGCTGCTTTCACAGAGAAGATGTCTTGTGGATACGATGGGATGTACAGTGCCTGTTTCAGGGTTGTTTTGTGGCACTGCCCCCTGCTGTCCATCAAGCAAAACTCTGCCTCCCCTCTTTGCTCTGCAACTCCAGTGCACTTTGTGCCGTCAGCCAACTCTACGTAGTGCGACTTGGGCTGGAAACTGTCGTCGAATCTCCTGAACTTCGTTATATCTGTGACAATATGCGAAGTTGCCCCTGTGTCCACCATCAGACCCTTTTTGTTGATGCCATGCTCTGACTGGAACGCTGCATCCTCGCTGCTCACCCGGAATGCGTAGTCTTTCCTACCCGACTCCTCAGAAACTTTCCGTGCGTTGTCTTGCCGCCGTTTCCGTCTGCATGTTGAGTCCCGATGGGTGGTGCTTTTACACTCGCTGCACCACTGCTTGCGCTGACACGTCCTGGCTTTGTGTCCTTTTAGTCCGCATCTGAAACACACTATGTCTGCGTTGCCGGCCCCATGGTCATTCGATTTTTCAAACGTGGAATTGTCGCTCGGTCTTGCACGTGCTTTCATGATGTTGTCATCTGACGCTGCGGCGCGCATTTTCTCTGTGTCTTCAAAGCTTCGCAGTTTAGTTTTAAATTCAGCAAAAGTCACTTCAACTTCACTTTGTGTGACATGGATAGCAAACGGTTTGAATGATTCTGGCAGTCCCTTCAAAACCATTGCTACCAATAGCCCATCACTCAATGTTTCACCAGCATTCCTCAGGGCTGTGATTATTGTCTCTGCTCGTATCACATACTCAGTCACACTCTCACTGCTGGACTTTTGGAGCGAAGTGAGTTCTGTATACAGGCTTTCCTTTACCTGCATAATAGTTTCTTAGAATCCCCAGCGCCTTCCGTCCATCATCCGCTGCTTCTCGCATAACAAGAGACAAACTTTTGTCATCCAGAAACTGGATCAGCTCCGCGTAGGCCTCTGCATTCTTTGCTCCGTCTTCTTCTCCCTCCACGTCGGTAGGCTGCCTCAAAATAATGTCTCTTAAACCCTGCAAACGAAGGTGGCCCAAAAATTTCGTCTCCCATAGTTCGTAATTCTTTTCGTCTCCATCAAAAACTAGCCGAGCCCAACGGCTATTTGACTCGGCGGCTCATGGCGCTAGCATGGTATGCTAATCCTCACCGAGTGCGCAGTACGTCGCGGCGTTTCTCTCGGTGGCAAAAACACACGGACTCTTTCGGAAAACTTCTTAGCTTCCTGGGCCCATAACCTGTTGGCAGAGGTATGAAAATGCGCAGTGAAATCTAACGCACATGGCAAACTTCGCCGACGATATTCTAGGGAGGAAAAATACACATCAGCCATCGGCCATTTTGATGAACGCATACGCCCCCTAGAGCGCGCTAACTTTATTAACAGCCACACAAATGTAAAGCACACATCAAACATAAATAGACTATTCGACTGTCTCCATAATTGAGAGCATTTTCTCTTCTTATTTCAACACAGCTGTTAGAGCATGAGGGAGAAGCGTCTCTTTACACTGTGGAAGCCAACCTACAACACCTTATTTCCAGTTACCCCTGGTTATTGGACTCACTGCATCCGCTCGTACAGAATTTTGTTCTTCATGAATTTCACCTACACCCCCCCGCCGCTACCGCTCGCCTGCTCATGCAGTGATATCATCAGTGACAAGTCACGTGATAGAGGCTAATGCAAAATGGTGTTTCAGTGAGGCAGAATTTATTATGACAATACCTTTTTTTAAAATACTCAGTATGAATTAAACAGGTTAAAGGTCAATGCTCTGTTGTAATATAAAGACAAAATGATTGACAGCAGCCCAGCAATATCAGTAAAACGCAAATTAGCCACATGGTGCAATGTAAGGAGCTCTGTGATTGGTTAGGAAAGGACAGACTGGCCACCTCGATTTTTCTTCACTGCACATTGATCCATAGCTTTGCTCTGTAAAGGCTAACAAAGTGCTTTTGCTTTACAAAGACATTCAGCGTCGGTATTCACTCTTTTAAAATGCCACTGAACACTGGAGTGAAATGGAGCCCTGATCCTCAGAGTTTTATTGTTGCTAACATTTCTTATAGATAGCACAGATAGTGCCCCACTGCAGTAATCACTCATGTCTAGATATTCCTGTTAAAAGGGAGTTTTTCCTCCCCACTGTAACATGGCAAACATAGCAAACGAATAATCCAGCTGAAGCTTCAGACAGCCGTCAGACAGTGAAACACTGCCATCTGCTGGACTCGAATAACAAAGACGCTGCTTTGACGGGTGAGGGAGTTTCAACAAGTCTGCAACGACTCAAGCATCAAACTACAGAACTATTATAGCGGACATGGTGCTTTAATGGCTTCCTTAACGCAGGTCAGAAAGAATAATAGAAACTCAATAAATTATGAAATACAAAACTTACTGGTTCACTGCACACACAAAACGTCTCTTATTAGCACAACACTGCTCAGGGCTCAGAGGATATTCCTTATAACCTATTAAACCTTAGCATGTTATTTTGAAGTGTTACAGGTGAAACAGCCAACCAGTGAAGTTACCTGTAATTTCAACATTGAGCTACAAAAATGCTTTTTTTTTTTTTTTAATTTCTTTTTACAGTTTTGCAATTTTACACAAGTTTTATCATCAGTGTCACAATGACTGCTGCTAAAATTGAGTATGAGCTTTTTGTTGGTCTGATTAAAAGGTTAAATGTAAAAGCATAATTTAAACATGTGATGTGAGGTCATTAATTACAGTGCAGGTGTCCTGCTTTAGGATCATAAATTAATACTTCCAAAACAGTAAAGTTGTAGAGAATCTATGTTCATTATCGTTGCTAATCATGGAAAGACAAAGACGTCGGACTCTGCTGAAAAATATTACACCCTCCTACTCTCTGCACAAAGCGGTCTGAGGGACCTTCCAGGATCGGGGATTTTATTTATTTTGTTCTTTTTTTGGTCTTACTGGTTAGTAGGTGGTGATTTTGTACCTGGTGATCTCACATTTGGAACATAAATTGCTTTGGAGCAGATTAGGTTCAAAGGATAACTTGGCTCTTGAAGTTAGCCGGATAAGACAGCGTTCTGCTTCACAGCTGAGGCCTCAGAGAGTTGTTGCTAACCAAAGTCTATCTTGTACGGCCATGCAGCATCTTATGACATTTTGTAACCTGAGCAGTGAAATGATTGCTGTTTTAGTGCACATACACAGTGTGGGGATCAGTATCAGGACAATAAAGTTATGGTGCAAAAAGCTGCATCTGGTCAGAAGGAAAAGCACGCACACTTGGAAGACTTGACCATTTGCACAAAATGAATGGCTGACACTGGACAGATGAGAGAATGTGGATGGTCACACCCTCGTGCATTAAACAGGGCTTTCAGTTCATTGAAAACACAAAACCAAACACACAAAAGACACAATGAGACAGCTGATCAGTTTGCTTCACTAAATCATCGACACAAGCCGTGTTGTAGAGGGTACTGCAGCCGTGGCAGGTTATCATCTTAATGTGGCCCTGACACTCCATCGTACGCCACAAAGCTGTGAATAAATGAAAAGCAAAGAGGCATCATCACTAACATAATAACTGTAGAAGTTATGCCGCTGCATTACATTTATCAGGATATCGTAATAAATGTTCATCATATGTTGCTTTGACCCATCATTGTTGTCATTAATATCGGTACGTGACACTGGACACTTCCTGTCATTCATATGTCATGACTTTGTGATCAGTGTAGCAGCTTGAAAATAACTGCTTGGTTAACAGCAGGTGTACAGGCAGGTGCTCTGATCAAATAACATGTTTGGCTAAAGAAACAGAAAATAAAAATATGTAAATAGGAACACCCACATCTCTACTTCTTCTTCTATTTTCCATTTCACACTTACAAAAAAGTTCTCCTGCGTAGGTGTTGAGACAAATATATGTCAATTTAATACTTCAGACAGGCCCCAGAGCAGGTCTGAACAATTAGTCGACTTAAAATCAAAACTGCAATTTGAAACCATGCAATTAGCAATTTTGCAAAGAAAACTTGGCTAGGCTAAGCTAAGCTAACTGTTAGACAAAGTAGAGGAGTTGGAAGAGTAAAGGATTGTGGTTAACTCCAGTTCAACTTAACATTAAATTAAACTGAATCTATTAAACTATTAGACTCAGACGAGGTCGGCACAGGGACAGGCCTCGGGGGTCCAGGCCCACCCGGTGAAGTGCTTCTTCCCCAACATCTTCTGATGTACTTCATTTATACATTTTGGTAATGAAGTACTTAAACTACCACCTCACTGATTAGTTATTGCAGTGTGAGCTCAGTTCAATTAATCAGGTCACAGTAGTTTAGCACTTCTACAGCAATCATGCAACCAGCATGACTGAGGAGGACACTGGGTGGACGGGCTTTGCAGGTCAGACTTTGAAACTATCTTTTATTGTCATTACGCCAAAAGCAGTGAAATTATATGCTGTCCCATTCAGTGCAAATAAAGAATCTGTGTTTACTGACAGGACAAAGCACTGAACATGATTTCATCTGTTAACCTGGACAAATTCCAAAACAATTCCTTATTATTTCTTTTTCTTAAGTAAAACCAGTAAAAGCTTCTACTTCAAAAATATGGACTTAACACTGAGATCCTGATATTTTGGACCAGTTGAATTTAGATGATCTTTTTTAGTTCGTTCAGTTTGCTGGTTCTAACGACGACGGTCTTCATCAGTTTTAATGTCACTGTGACTCATATCTCTGCATGGCTGTTTTGTTCTGAGTGCACTGTGACAATGAAGTTAAGATCCGGTGATCAGCACAGCAGCCTGGGAGTGACTGCTTGGTTAACGACAAGGTTTACAAGACCTGATCAAATGTCACACTGGAAATATTTTGCAAGTGAAACAGCAAAAGCAAATGAAAAAATGCAAATATGTTAATTGGACCACCTACATTGTTTCGAGAGCAGGGCTGAACTAAAGAGCGCGACCCATCACTTCAGTTTCAGCATATAATTTCTATTTAACACTCAAAAAAATCTGTTGTACAAGTATTAAAAATATATTCACAAATGAAATTTACATGCCTGAGATGAAAACATTACTCATACAAGTTGTCAGGTAAAGTCTATAGCACTGTTACATCTAAATATGGACACTGAGCTGGGACTTAACGATGTCACAGATCTGAGCCTCTGCACCTTCACTATACGTTTGTGTATGTCAGGCCTGTCCTGTATCTCTCCACCACCTGATCCAACACACCACCAAATCCTGATCAGCTGATCATCTCTGCTCCTCTAATCACCTGAATATCCAAGTATCCGAAAGTGTCCATCGATCTGACAATACAATTGTAAAACCGATCATTGACCTGTGCCCTAATGTGTTCTGTGCACTTGTGAACACACTTCCTTATGGAGTACGTTTATTAAGGACACTCTTTCATTAGCACACAGGTTCAATAACACAACAAATAACCTCCAATAAACCTTTTAATAAACTGTCATTGGAGGCTGATGTGTTCTCTCTTGGCTTGTTTTCTTGTTGTGTGCCACACAGAAAATAAATGCATGGTGTCTTAACTCACTGATACGGGGATATCAATGAGCACAGAGTCCAGCCAACGATGGCACAAAGTCAAACCTCCTTCAAGGAAACTGGAGAGTCCAACACTGGCATTGAGGCTACCCCAACAATATCAATATGGTGTAACTTCCTGCTCTAACTCAGGCTCCTTCCCCACAAGAAAGATGATATTTTATGTACTCGAAGTCAGACCTGGAATCTGCGGGTCAGACTTCCTGGGCCCCCGACCCCTGACCTCTGAGATTTTCATGTCTTGTATTTTATAATATTTATCTTTTGTTCTCCTGCCAAAATTGTAAACACTGTCATCATGCCATATTGCACTGTTGTTCGATCAGCTTCATTAAATATACTTTTATATATACTTTTATCCTTTGTTTTGTTATACATCCATTTAAATCCTCATATGAAATTATTACAACCAACTGGTAGTAAAACAAAAATAAAAAGATTGTTCAACATTTTAACTGCAAATGGTCAAAACACTCACTTTATTTGCCAAAAATTATACTTAAAAAGGGGAAAAAAGAAGTGTTAATAGTTTATTTGAAAGGTCAAAATATACCAACACATCTTTTTATTTTAAATCTGTTTGTTTGTGCATTAATTTTTTTTCTAAAGCCAGATGTGGAAAAACAGGCTGCATCTACATGCAGGTTCTTGTGGTCAGTGGTCATCATAATTGCATTATCTTTCTGAGTCACAAGCAGGGAAGTGTTAAAGTTTCCTAGAAGTGGTGGGCCAGTGATGTAGGTGTGGATGCAAAGGATTATTTGAGGTGGTGCTGATCAGAAGTATAAAAATCAAAGTGTCCAGATCCAAACACACTTTGTTCCTCTGTGACAGAAGTGAACTAGAACTCACAGCAGCATCTGAACTGCAGAAGAGATCTCTGCTCATCTCCGTCTGCATTCCTCTTTTGGTAAGAACTTATTATGTATCATTTAAAATGATTTTCCTTTTAAAGCTGGGCAGCAGGCTCACGTTGAACATCTCCATAAACTGTCATAATTCTGCTGCTACACTAAACACTGCATTCGGTGAGCATACTAAACTTACGTAAGCTGTATATTTGCACGGTGAGAGACCTGTTTTTGCTGATTTGTGTTCAAATACAACAAGATCTTATTTAAACTGACTGTCAGATGTTGCCTATCCAGTTATGTAATGAACCCACTATATACATTAACCACAGACCCTTCACGACATCTTCATCACCTGCTGTTCCAGACAATCAACTTATACCTGAACCACTGCAGGTTAATCATCATCATTAGTAAAGGAAAAAAAGGTGAGTGTCTTAATTTGGAAAAGCTTGAAATAAAAATCCTATAAATTACACAAACAGATACGAATTGGAGGAAAATCCATAGTGTCTTGAGTTCTGTTTGATTTTTATTTTGCAGTGTGTCATTGTTACTACAGAGCACACTGAAACATATGACAGGAAAGAATAACTGAGTGCAGAAAGGCATTTATATTAAATCGGATTTAAACTTTGTTCTTAATGAACCGGATCTATTATGACCTGGACTTTTATCTATAAAATGGGCTTGTGAAACCCAGAGAAAAACTCTCTCAATATATCTGTAGATATAAATATATATTTATCCAAATCACATCAAGTAAAAAAGGCAAAATGACAAAATTAAAAAAAATAATAACAAAAAGTATAAATTAAAACACAAAATTTTAAGGCAAAAACAAATATCTTGATGTCTTAATACGATGAATATAAAATATAAAGTAATACAACAAGGTTAAATATGTAAACATTTAAAGACAACTACTTCAGCTTTTCAAAGCTTCTTTTTCCAGTTGAAAATGACATCATCACGCCTGAATCTGCTTCCAGGAGCCGTCCAGATCAGGCTTGTTCAGGATATTTGTAAACCGTCCTAACAGTTGACAAATAAAAAATAAACAGAGAACAAAGTAATATATATGATTATAAATAAATAAAAAAGAAAACTATAAATAAAACTACTTCTTTCATTTAAAGAAAAAGGTCTATCAGTCCTCTTGTCGTGTGTGTTTGCAGCTCACAAAGACGACTTGCTGAGCTTCAGGATCCAAAAGGATGTATCTGCCAAATTCTTAATGTGGAGAAATGTCCATGTGTTTTCTTCTCCAGGAGACGATGAAGACACTGTTTGTCTGCATGATGCTCGTGCTGCTCTTTGCGTCCGGATTTTCCAAAGTGAACAATTTTCAACCAAGCGAGCACCGACCTGAAGAAACACCTTATGAAAAGTTTAGAAGACAGCATGTAGATGCTAAGATGACTGAAAAGCTGTGTAACACAGAAATATCAAATAGGAATATCTACAAAATTGACAACAGTTGTAAGGAAACCAACACATTCATCCTCAGCATTCCAGCAAAGGTCAAATCCATTTGTAGAGGTGATGGGAGGTACGATGAAAATAGCGGCATGACGTATAGTACCGCAACGTTTCGCATAATTAAATGTAAGCTAAAGCATCAGGGAGCCAGGAAACCCAGCTGCCAGTATGAAGGCAGGCTTCTCACTAACAGGATCATTGTCGTGAAATGTGAAGGGAAGTTACCTGTGCACTTCGATCGGGACCTTCTACCCTCTGAGCGCAACGATGGCGGTGTGGAGGGGGGGCGTGGTCTGCGATGCTGCTGCAGGTGAGATGGATGTACCTGCGCTGCATTTGCTATCACGCCTCGCCAACTTAAAAGGCTTTGTGCTGTCTGAGTTGTTGGTGTTGTGGATGTGTTGGCTGGCAGTCCACAGACAGACTGATTTACACAACTGTGGAAAAAATAAAATTAATAAATAAAAAAAATTGGAAAACATAGATGTGTCATTATTTCATATAGATTTCAAATAACATACCATTTGATGTCAACATGTTTTAGTTGCATTTGCAGTGCTCGTGCTGTTATATTCTTATGATTCTGTTCATTTTATGAGTGTATCCTTCAGCCTTGCTTCACATATTTACTGCTGCTTGATCAGCTTTAGTCCTGCTAGCATCAGCACAGGTAGAAACAGATCACACATCAGAGAATCGGCCGTGCATCTAAATGCGAATGGAAACTAAAAATGAAAACATAGATAACTGAGCTGAACTTCATAGATCTGAAAGTTGACCAATGCATACATAGTGCTAAAAATCAGGTATCAGGAAAACACATTATTTTATATTATGCTGAAGTCAATTGTTATCCTTTTTTAAAACTATATCATATAATAAAGTCTGTTTTGAAGTTTACTATGGTAAAAAAAAATATTTTAAGGCTCTTCAGATATACTGTAACTTCATAGGTATGAACCATCAAAGCATTTTCATCATAAATATAAAACTTCATTAGGTAGATCTGTTCAAATACTCATTAATGCAAATATCTAATCAGCCAATCACATGGCAGCAACTCAATGCAGGTGTAAAAGGTGAGGTCTAAAAAGAACCTTTAAGAAAATATGAATCCATCTTAATCAGTCTTTAATTATGAAGCAATCGCCTAACTCCCTCTGACAAACAGACCTGTGGCAAAATTTATAAACCACTTTTGACTTTTTCCAAGGTGAACATTGTCTGGCAGCAGGTGCCCTTCCCCTCCCAGATCACGGCTCATATCTGATTTTCAGCTCTAAAGTTTATTTTTCTCTTCATAACAACTGTGCAAAGGATGATTTCTGAGGATGATGACTCATTTAAAATGCTTGGATGCTGACAATTATGCAGAGTCAGGCATGGAAAGGCTGCTCTTTGTGACAGGTGGGTGCTGTCACACATGGGTGTAGCTGCCAGCTGTCCTCGAGGCTTCACCTCTGCTAAACGTGTGTCTCTGAACTTGACCTCGTCTCATAAGCTCTCCTGTGATTTTTATTTTGCATCCTTGGTTATTCAAATGAATGATTAATATAAATCTATACAGATTTGTCCACACTGGATATGACAGTAAGAGTTAGTAAAGCTCTGTTAACGTGTCCCTCTACAGCCTGTTGTTTCTTAGTTTCACCAGTGAAACTGAATTAAAAACAAAACATAGATGACATATTGTCGCCTAGGCAACCACCAAGCTCCCAGTGCCTACAGACATTCACTAAAACATGCTGGTCATTGGATCGTTTGAATAAATACCTTAAACTAAATATCAATGTTTTCGACATGTCTTAGTTTACATTATTACACAGTTATTATGAGAGAGCATGTCTAATATTTTTCCACTAAACAGTCGTCTTCTCCTTTGGTTAGGTTTGTTTGTAACAACCATTTATAAAAACTTGTGTTTTGCTTTTGTTTTATTTTTAACTGCAATTCTGGTCAAGTAGCTTTTATAGTGTTAATTCAACATATACTACAAAATAAAATGACTTTTTTTAAAGTACATTTGTGGACATTTTATTTTCAAATTATCCAATCACAGAATCAAATGCACAAAGCCTGTGATGTCATCAAAGGCACAAAGCTTGTGATGTCATCACATTCTGTCATTGGAAGGAGAAATTCAGTCAACTGTAGCAACTCTTTGGTGGCAGAACTACAAAACAACCTGTTTGTTAAAACCAAGATAAGGAAGACACAGAGACGCAGAAGCAGACGCTGAAGCAGACGCTGAAGCAGACGCATATAAAATGGCAGAAGCACAGATGGAAGTGGTCGTGAGCCCAAATATAACAGTTTTGCAAAGATCGGAAAATGACCTCAAAAAACCCCAAACACCAAATCCTGAAACACGTCCTCTGGCACAAGTTCAAACAGAAGTGGTCGTGAAAGGCAAGAAAAAAAAGGGGGCAAAAACAGAAAAGAGTGGCTGAAGAACCCAGACGACCGATTACTCGGGCGTATGCTCGGGCTCTTCTAGAAGCCCAAAACAACGTGGCTGATGGAAGCAACCTGAGAAATGAAGAAGTGTCAGGAAACCCTGAAGGAACCTCTGAAAGGGAAAACCCTGAATCCCTCCCTATGTCAGAACCAAAGGACGACGTGAATATGGAGACAGAGGCAAACATGAATAACGCCAGTGGACAAAACCCTGGGCCAAATGGAGGGACGTGGCAACATCAGCCAAATCCCAGATTTATACCCCATCATGGCAGAGTCCAGTATGATTCATGTTGTGAGATTGCTGCTCTCAGGCATCAACTACAAGCTTCCCAAAACCACCAGAACGAGCTTTACTGGAAACTGGTAGCTGCTAATAAGAGGGCTTCTTATTACCAGTCTAAGGTGACCAAACTTCATGCACAGATGATCGCCGACAAAAAACAGCATGAAGAAACAATTAAAGAGCTCATAGAGCAACTGGAGGAGGCTAATGATAATAATAAGCCTGATAAGAGCAAAACAGAGGTTCAAGCAAAGGACAACCAAGCAGTTGTCATGCTGGATGACATGATCCGTGTCCTGCACGAAGACGTCAGCGACCCTACCACAGAGCAGTGTGTGGATTCTTCTACACAAACCACAGAGGCTTCACACACGGACTGTGTAGGTCTGAAGGAGGCTCAATTTGAAGTCCAATACAAGACTCAACAAGAGCAAATAGGAACACTCCAACAACAGCTCCTACAAGCTCAACACCAACTCAAGGAACAGGAAGATAAACATAGGCAGGACCAGGAGACACTGAACATGGAAATCAGTGAGCTTAAATCCCAGCTCTGCTCCAACAAGGAGCTTCATGACATGAAAGTAGAGACTCTTTATCAAGAGTTGAAAGAAGTCAAAGCGTCCTACATTAAAATCACACAGGAGCAAAATGAACAAAATTCCAACACAGCAAATGGAAAATCTGAGCTTCTGGTGGAAAAAGACACCAAAGAACAGGACAAGGAAGAAGAAGAAGACTCCCTGACATCAACTGAGATGTCTCTGCATGACTCTCTACAACAAACAGAAGACAGAGAGAAAACGATAACTACCAATCCAGCTGAACTCGAAACTGAAGCTAAGACTGTGCCAGAGAAAAAACCCAAGAAGAAGAAGAGGAACTGGCTGCGTCGGCTTTTCAGCTGTACCAGTCCACAGACAGACTGATTTACACAACTGTGGAAAAACTAAATAAATACAAAAAAAATAAATAAATTGGAAAACATAGATGTTTCATTATTTCATATAGATTTCAAATAACATACCATTTGATGTCAACATGTTTTAGTTGCATTTGCAGTGCTCGTGCTGTTATATTCTTATGATTCTGTTCATTTTATGAGTGTATCCTTCAGCCTTGCTTCACATATTTACTGCTGCTTGATCAGCTTTAGTCCTGCTAGCATCAGCACAGGTAGAAACAGATCACACATCAGAGAATCGGCCGTGCATCTAAATGCAAATGGAAACTAAAAATGAAAACATAGATAACTGAGCTGAACTTCATAGATCTGAAAGTTGACCAATGCATACATAGTGCTAAAAATCAGGTATCGGGAAAACACATTATTTTATATTATGCTGATGTCAGGGCTCTGAGTGCGGGCAGGTGGAAATGTGGATCCAAATGCAGGACTCCAAGACGAAATGTAACTAAAACCACAGCTTTTATTGCTGGCATGAAACAAAAACAGAAACCAAACCATGAAACCAAGCAGGAACACACAGGCAGGGTCTGAGGGTACGACGCGACACCAAGCATGGGAAAACACAGGGCTTAAATACACAGGGTAGTAATGAGGGAATGGGCCACAGAAGGGAGACACAGCTGGGGGAGCTGAACTTCATAGATCTGAAAGTTGACCAATGCATACATAGTGACAACACATTATTTTATATTATGCTGAAGTCAGTTTTTATCCAATTTTATAACTATATCATATAATAAAGTCTGTTTTGAAGTTTACTATGGTAACAATTCATCTTTTTAGGCTTTTCAGAAACACTGTAACTTCATAGGTATGAACCAACAAACCATTTTTCATCATGAAAATAAAAAATAAATCTAAAGGAGATAAACATCACAACTGTTCAACCAAGCATTAAGTCCATTTTGAAACAAAGAACGATGTACACTCAGCCAATCACATGGCAGCAACTCAATGCAGTGTAAAAGGTGAGATGTAAAATAAAACAATTAAAAATATTAATTAATCTTAAAATATGAAGCAATCTTCTAACTCCCCTTTACATACAAAGCTGTGGCCAACCTTACAAACCATTTTGAATTTTTTCCAGCCGAGGCGTTCAAAATAACCAAACTGCTAATAGTCACGGTTTAATTTGGGTAGCTGCCTGCCTAATATAATGTAAAATCATCACAATATTTTACACAAAGAGAGTAAATGTATCCTTGTACTCAGCTAAGACAGCTGGGCTGCTGTGGCTTGTGTTTATGTTCAGAGTGACATCTGATTTAAAAGCAGACTGTCATGGTTGCGGCTGTGTGCAGGCAGGATGAGGACCCAAACGCAAGCTCACGGGGGCAGGAATGAACTCAAAACACAGCTTTATTGCTGGAGAGAAAAACCATACAACCTAAACGAGGAAACTATAACGTAATACACAGAGAAACACACCGCCATGAATGAGGGAGAACGCGACACAGAACTGAGGGAGACGCAGACATAAATACACAGAGGGTTAACGAGGGAAGTGGGAGCACACGGGGAGCACAGGTGACACTGATAATCATAACAAGACACGGCAGGAGTGAACGCAACACTGACGGGAGACTGTCAAAGTAAAACAGGAAGTACATGGAGGTTCAGAGAGGAGGAGAGACAGCACGGGGAGAGCACGGACATAACGGGCTGGGAAAACATGGAATAAAACTCAAGGAGGGGAAACGAGGGCTCACAGATAAACAGAGGGGCACACAGGAGGTAATCAAATAAGGAACATCTTAACAGAAACCATGGCATAAATAAAGAACAACACACAAAACATATGAAAACTAAGAATGCTGGGCCAACATGGCCCAGGATCATGACAGACAGCAAAAGACACTGAGCAGCATATCAGTCAGCATGGGAAAAATGCCATAGATTTAAGGAACCAGGCTAAAATAATTGGTTTCTAGTGGGTTCTATTGTAAGTGCTCTATATTTCAGCATGACATACTGTATGCATCCTACACTGAGAACCCTTGAAGCTGATCATCAGGGTATGCTGTGTATATTCTTACACAGAAGATAAAATAACATGCAGAGATTTTAGATGGTTGTGGTTGGTCCTTACACACAGATGTAAGGTCAAAAAAAAAAAAATCACCCACAATGGATCGTTCACAGACGCTGGTCCAGTGGAACCCACTTCCACAAAGGCTGCACCTGCTCTGGCAGAACAGGAAGCATCAACTACATAGTAGCTATTTTCATAATTAAGACATCAAGTATAGGTGTTCCCAAAATGTGCCATGTTGTCTGCACACCTGACAGTTCAATAAGTCCTGTGTTGATTACAGATGGTGGTTGTTTCCAGAAACAGCACTTGCATAAAACAAGTACAGAGCACTTTATGAGCCAACCTGCTTCTTTAATGAGCATTTAGGTTGTTTGTATTCAGTGTTCACAGATAATATGCTCATTAAAAGGGGGGATCCACTATGTCCTTCTTCACAATCCTGTCTGCCAACTTTAAGAAGAAATCAGAGTGACGCAGAAGCTTTAAAACAGTGTTCAGAATAATCAGTGATGCTTTTATCTGAACTGATGACAGATAAAGATGAACGTGAGTGTGGCAGAAGAGTAAGTTCTCCCTCTTTCTTGGAAGTATACAAAAGTCTGTTGTTTATAAAAAGTTAATAAACAAACAACAAGTTCTTACAGAATGAGACGTGAAGCCTGGAGATGAGCAGTTCAGACACGCTGTTATTAAATTCTACCTGAGCAGGTTATAGTTCACCTCAGTTACGGAAGAACAAATAACACTTGGCTCTGGGAGCTTCAGTTTTTATACACTGTCGTAGCACCACCCTAAGCCATCATTTGCATCAACACCTACATCACTAGCCCAGCAGTTCTAAGAAACTTCTCTGTTTGTGGTTCAGAACCTAATGTGACACCAATGAGCACAACAGCATGCAGCTGCAGGTTGTTGTTCATACCTGGCTTTACAATAAAGAGCCATGTTTGCAGGCAGCTATTTGAAGTTTTGTGTAAAATATCATTTTTATAGAAATAAACCAAATGTGTCTAAATATATTAAGTAAACAATCAGAATAAGAACATTTTGAAATAAAATCCAAAAACTGCATCTGGCTTAGTTTTTGTTGAATAAATAATGACTCTGTGTAATATGTCATGTGTTGTATATGTAAGTTGTATTTGTACAATGAAGCCAGGCTTTCTTTGTGTTAGCTGCCTGACAAAACCTAAAACTCTAGTCAGAGATTGCAGGTGTCACAACAGACATGATCAGCTTTCTCTGTCAATCCTATCTTTCTGTTTCACACTCTGTGCACTCATATAAAAAATCTTTAAAAAAAAAATCACATGACTCTTCTTCCACACAACATGATCCCTGAGTGCCGCCTGCTCCAACCAGACATGTTATCACAGCGACGATGGTGATAATTAAAATCTACAAAGAACGTGATCAACATTATTAAAATGCAGCACTGTTAAAGCAACGTGATTAATGCTGCATTAAAATGAGCCTTTAGCACATAGAGATGATTAAACAGTTTCATTTGAGTTCATTATTTCTAAGGCAGATGCTACACCAGTGAAGGTGCACTTAGTTTTCACACACTGCTTCTGCATTGTGTCTTAGTTTTAGTGGATTAAATAATGACACAGTGTTTGTTTGTTTTTCTTTAGTAACAAATGACCTCAGACCAGCTTATAATATTTTATAATCAAATAAGCATAAATGCATAAACTCAGCCTGGAATAACATGGGATAAACATGGGATGTGCATTTTTTTATTTGTTTTGTGTTACTGAGTCTTGCAAGAATGCCAACCTCACCAGCAGCAGCTTGGTTTTTTTTGTTTGTTGTTTTTTTAATTTAATGAGTGCTGAAAGTTGAGCAACAGCTGTGACAGCGAGAGAAGATGGAGCCAATTAGAAACAACTGTGAAAATGTACAATATGCAAGCTAAGAAAGCAAAGTGTAGCAATGTTGCCATCATTTTTGTTGTTGTGGTATTTTTTTCAACAACATTCACTGAAAATCACTTCTCTCATATTTCCTCTTTATTATTTTCATCACTGTTTAAGAAACGTAACAAAGTCTTATAAAGCATCTAAACCAGCATCATGAAGTGATGTTTAAAGATGGCAGCAAGCTCACAGCATCTCTCAACTCAAGAGCAACATTCAAAGTGCACAGGCTGAAGGAAATGATTGATTTTATCACATGCAATTACAATACGCCTTTTCATCTGTATCTGTGTGTACAATGGGTATCGGTTGTTTGTCCCAGCAGTTTACAATACAGAATGTGCACGTCTGTGGGGCTTTTATAAAGATTTCTATTTGCATTGATACAATTGCTTGGATCACAAATTGTTCTAACTTGATTAAAGTCACCAATGATAAAGGTGTTCTTGCGCTTACAGTTACCATTATTATCTCTGTTTGCTATCAGATCATCACATCCCCCTTGTGGGATCATGTTGATGATATGCTGGTTTTCGAATTTCTGAACACGTCCGTTAGTCATGCAGAGCACAGTGCCAGAGAGCGCCACCAGCAGGAAAATGGAAGTCTTCATTGTATTTCTATATCGAAAAAGTAAACAGAGTGAATATATAAATCAGTATTATTTCATTTCATTTATTAACTTGTTTATTTTTGTTTCCTAAATGTTAATCGTGCTTAACTATTAAAGTAAAAATACAGATAGATAGGAAACTCTCTGAAAAGTCAAACTGTTTTCAGTGAGTTTATATATTTGCCAGAGGAAAGGTCAGAATCTGTATATCTGACCACTTTGAATCAATTTATATCTAAACAGAAATCAGTAAAAGTTCAAATCACTTTTATCAATATCCTCACTTATGAGGATATTGATATCCGTATAACTGGAGTTATTATAGATTTTCATACATGACATTTCTGAAAAAGGCGAGGGTGTCAGGGTCCCTGTGTCTACCCGGTCGCCTCAGTGTGGCTACATGTGTTTTTTTGTTTGATTTTGTCCCCGCTCTCTCCCTCCCTCCTTCTCTCACTGCCTGGGCGGAGCTCATCTGTGGGCTCCTGCCCTTGGCCCACGCACCTGGTGACACCTGTGGCTCATCACCCAACAGTGTTCCAGTCCCCTTATAAGATGGCAGCCCTGTATTTCTCGTCGCTGGACCGTTGCCGACTCTCGTCAGTGTTAACCCCAGCTCAGTTCGTTCTCGTGTTTCCCTAGCGATCTTCTTACAGTAACCTTTTGCATCTCTGTGAATAGATTTCCCTGGACCTGCCCCTGTGTTACCTGAGCGATCAAGTGTGTGAGGATTGGAGCGAGCTTTTGTGTTTCTTGTGGAGCGTGAAGAGGAGCGTGGAGCGTGGATGGAGTGAGGACTTTGGAGCGTGTGTGGACTGCAAGTGTCTTTCCCCCCTCCTGTTCGTGTGTGGATTCCCGGAACCCGTCTTTTCCCCACTGTGTAAATAGATCACCTGGTGCTTCTGTAAATAAAAAACCTTTATTGTTCCCTACTCAGAGCCTACGCGTGAGTCCGTTCAGTCCCGTTGTGACAGAGGGTAAGGACGTAAATCGACTGGTAAAGAGGGACTGGTAAAGAGTCTGCAGCCGCAGCACCGATCCATCTGTCGATCTCCTGTTCCCTTCTCTGATCACTCGTGAACAAGACTGCGAGTTTTGTAACTTAATAAAAGCAGTAATTTGTTTGCCAGAGTGCCCCTTCCACATCACACCCTGTTCTTTCCTTCTTGTCTTATATGAAAATTCACTTTGTGTAGCTTTTTGGGAAATTGTTAAACTTCAGGAAGATTCTGAACATGCCCCATCGTTTAGCCAGCTCTTTGGAGCTAAGCAGGTTCAGGCCTGTTGTTGTAAGTTTTATAAAACGATCTCATTTAAACGAATAATCCAGCTGAAGCTTCAGACAGCCGTCAGACAGTGAAACACTGCCATCTGCTGGACTCGAATAACAAAGACGCTGCTTTGACGGGTGAGGGAGTTTCAACAAGTCTGCAACGACTCAAGCATCAAACTACAGAACTATTATAGCGGACATGGTGCTCTAATGACTGCTTCATTAACGCAGCTCAGAAAGGATCAAACAGATCAATAAATTATAAAACACAAAACGTCTCTTATTGCCCAGGGCTCAGGAAGTGAGTGACCACTTAAGTGTGTTCAACAGGAAGCTAAAGACTGGTGCTGTTAAAGTGTTCAAAAAACAGCAGGAGCTTGGTGTGAGGCCACAGTGGGCCAAAAAACACAAGATGACCTCCAGCGAGGACAAAATGTATCTGGACGTCTCTGTGAGCATCTGTCTCACTGTGTAAGTGTAGCACAGTGTCTGTGTGTGCATGGCTGGGCAAGAGAGACAGCACAACTGAAAGCCAGCACTCAGACGAGGACCCGGTGCATCGTCTGTCTCATCTCAGCCAGTTTACTTACAAACTCTTTAAGTTTGAATTTTAAAGCCGACAATGTGCACAGGGCAGTGATATTTAAAATGAAGGTAAACTATTCCAATCTCTGCAGCCCCAGTTGTGTATCTCACACACACACACACAGTCCTGAATTCATTACTGAAGTCTCATCCAGACGTTCAATGTGCTGTGTAATTAAATTGAGACGTGGGGTCAAAATTCCCACCTAGATTGAGTGAGATGAAATAGAAACCGGCTCTCCTGTAACTGACTTTATAGAAATAATTACATAAGCTGAATTTATAACTGTTATTAAATAACAGCAGCACACGAAAACTAAAGTGTAATCCCAGCACATTTCGCTTCGCTTGCACTGATTCTTTAGAGATGACGACCGTGGTGGGTAATTAAGGGCAAACAATATACAAGTGGCGTGAAAAATGGAGGCTGCATTACCTTTCCAAAGCTTCCTTTCCCGATGGCCCGCAGTATCTGGAAGTGGTCAAAGTTTACTGTGGAGAAAATGAGAAGCAGTTAGTGAGAACGTGTCAGTTTGAGCTGAGCTATAAAACGGGGAACATGACATGTACAGCACTGTGCAAAAGTTTTGAGCCATCCCTCATTTGCTTCCAGGGATCCGGACTTCCCTGTAATCTTTAAAGTGGTATTAAGGAATAGCTCTCCAGGCTTTTTAAAGTGTTTCTGATTTTTAATCCAGGGCTTGTATTTGACCACTTTTTGTCTGTTAAGACCCTTCACACTAATCTCTGAAACATTCAAACATAAACAGACACCTAAGTCACGGAAAGGACCAGAAAACTTAACAAAGAACCAATTTTAAATTGTATCTTTACACATTTACTTGCAGCCTATTGCAAAAAACAAAAGCCCACATCATTTGTTCTCACTTCTTTAGTTGAAGAATGCAGTTAATAACACCGTTAACACAGACTGACCTGGCAAAACACGAAAAAATAAGGGGGTGGTTCAAGACTTTTGCTCGGTACTGTATGAGAAATGGAAATGTGCACTTCACGATGTATCGCTGCACTTCGGCAGTACTGTGAAGATTAAATGTTTTTTCCTTCCCGATGCATGTGAAAGGTTAAGACTTACATCTCTGTTGTGATATTTTGATACCATGGTAGCATTTACAGGATAATGTTTTGTGGTGATGTTGTGCACAGAAACTGTTACTCAATAAGGCCCATTTACTAGTTGTTTTTCTCTTTCTCTGTGACCCAAGAATTAATGTGTAAGACTCACAAGCTGGTACCCCAAGGTCGAAAACACCACAGAGACGAGACCACTTCCTTACTCCCATCCTCCCTTTTTCTTTATCTCCTGGAAAAGGCTCGTTAAAGGCCAGGTGGTTTGTTTCAGAATTCACTAATGAAAGAACTCTGTATTCTATGTCTAGGAGTGTATTTTGCTGGGATGATCATAAATTGTAGCTGAACTGATAAACTACACAAGGGATACTTTGCTCAGAAGGCAGGAAGACGTTTCCTTATTTAGTCTGTACCGGTTTGAACTGGGAAAGCTGACACACGAACCTTTTTTTCTCTATATAAACTGCTGTGTACCAAATAAACCTTTGAGTTGATTCTGGGAAAGCAATCTGAACAGTCTCTGTATCACTTTGTTCTCCTAACTGCTCCCGATATCGTAACTAACCCAGCTGAACGGCATACCTGAGTGTTACTTTGAATAATTAGGAGTCTTATAAGGAAAGGACAAAACTCTGCTCATCGCTCACGCCTTGGAGGAAACCGGGGACGGAAATTTCCTTCAATTTTGGTGTCAGAAGTGGGATCCGCTGACAAAGGTAAATACACGTCTTTAATATTTATATGAGACCGTATTATGCCTCTCTCAGTGATCGATCCATAAAGAAACGGGATATGCTGACGAAGTTTCACTTAGTGATCCAGAGAGATACACTGACGACTTCCTCAGTCCCCGAATAAAGTAAATTAACCCTTGTGTGGTGTTGGTGGACCCGCTCAGAAAGACACAGGAAGTTGCCTGTTGTTAAGCGAGAAGTTGCTCGTTAAGTGAGAAGTTGCTCACCAAAAAGTGACACAGGAAGTTGCCTGTTGTCTTGAATATTTTAATTTTGTTAAAAAAAAAACAAAAAAAAAAAAACGAAAGAAAAGAAAACTGAACACGGGTCTCACAGACCCGATTACCATACAAGGGTTAAAAGCAGTAAATTAAAAGCAGAAAGACACAGGAAGTTGCCTGTTGTTTTGCGAGAAGTTGCTCGTTAAGCGAGAAGTTGCTCGTTAAGTGAGAGTTGCTCACCCAAACAAAAAATTGCTAGCAATAAATTTAAAGTGACCTCAGCTGTGCCGCAGCGAAATACTAACCTAAATCCTTCAAGCGTGTAAACCCCTCTGGAAATCACTGAACATGGGTCAGAATAATTCAAAGACCACAGACAAGTCCGATAAAAAATCAAAATTACCTGTAAAACCAAAAAAAATTAAATTTAAAGTCTCAAACAACAGCTCAGTACGACTCCCATTTCCGGTTACGTGTAACCCACGTCCACGAATCGGCGAAGACTTCCATGATTACGTATCCAGAACATGCGGAAGTGCTTATGTGACTGACTTTGTTTACAACTTACGGACTGTAAGTTCAATGCATTCTAATTTATTTCCGGAGCCTTATCCCGAACGATTATCGCCAGAAAACAGGTCAGTAGAAATGTTGAATATCATTTGTGATAAGAAAAGTAGTCTGCTTAAAAAGTCCTGTAGAAAATATATGATAGAATGCCGCGACGTGATGCATCAAATGTTACCGCTATGGACAAAAGGACCGGAACCAGATGTAGATACTTTTACATCAAATAAAACTAGTGCAGGCTCCAGCATAGAAAATAAATCTACCGCGGGAAAAGCTAGTCTTGCATGCTCAGCCATTCAGCCTACAGCCCCACCGCCTTACGAAGATGAGACCGAATTAATAGTTGCTGCAGCAGCCGCATGCAAACAACGTCAGCGCTTTGATCCAACCAGCTTAAAAGACAGTGACAAAAAACCTGAATCACATGCAACGGGTCTCAGCCACCTAATTGAACAAAATCAGGAAAAACAATATATACGCCGCGAGGAAGAATTAGCAGAACATAGAAAGAGAGAAAAACTTTTGAAAGAAGAATGTGAGGAACTTATGAAAAACAATTTAGACGACTATGAAGAAAAACTTTTGCATCAGGCAGTGTCCACAATAGACACCCACATGAAACGCCACGATATCGTAGCTAGAGGTTTAGAGGTAGCTAAAGAAATACCTGTTACCCGAACTTTAATAAAGACTTATCTAAAAGGAAAAAAGGAAAAACAAAGCCAGGATGACAAAGGTCCTTACGCCAACACTCGCGGTAGTAAACAAACAGACCCAAAATCTAGTGACGTCAATGACGCTTACCCCTTTATGATAATAGGAGATCAGTGTTGTATTCAGCCCCCTAAAATCTCAGAATTAGTGACAACTATTAAAGAGCTTCCCGATCCTCTTAAAAATCCTACAGCCTTTGTCTCTGCACTACAGAGAAGTACCAGATATCACCATTTGGGTGGTCCGGATTACAGGTACATATTGTGTCAATGCATTCCTGGAGCAACCGAGTCACAACTCATAAGAGAGATAGGTGAATTAGACCCAAAGCATGATAAAGCATCCACAACTGCAGAGTTTTTGTGGGTGAATAATGACAAAGTCGCCGATTTCTTTAAGAATCTAAAGAAATTCCTGCTCACAATGTCCAGAGACAAAATTGACTTAAATGCAGTAACTATGTGTAAACAGAAGCCTGATGAATCTATCCTAGTATTCATAAAACGCTTTATGCACTGTTGGACTAATGAGGCATGCATGCCAGAGGATGGTAATGATCAGATTTTCATCACCACCTTTTTGAACAATATCCACCCTGAATGCTCTCAGTTGCTAAAAGTGACAGCTACTGATAATCTCTACGAATTGAGTAAAGATGCTTTCTTAAAGCTTGTACAACTGAAGGCCAGTGCAGACCTTTTTCCTACTATCACAAAAGCTAACAGTGTTAAGATGATGTTGAATTTTGATGTTCAAGGCTCAGAGGAAAGTGAGAAATTAATGTATGCAGGATTACCCGCTCCAGCACAGCAAGGAAGTTTCAGAGGACGGAATGATAAGAGTAGAGATGTTTGTTTTTGCTGTGGAAAGGTAGGACACTGGTCCAGAGAATGTCGCTTTGCAGCCACCAACAGGGCACACACGCCTCGACCACAGAACGCAGTACAAGTTCCTGCCACTAGGCGTCAGCAGAGCTCTTCCAGTCAAGGTAACTGGCAACCACAAGAAACATGCAATAATGGCCCCACATCTAGGCTGCAGCCTTACAACCCACATTATAACCCACAAGGCAGACAAGCTAGAGGTGCAAATTTAGCTCAGTTTTCCAGTAACCGCAGACACCCAGAGCATGAATCAGAATGGGAAAGGGTGCGTTACAATTCTCACCATGATCTTTTCCCATCACCTGATAATCCCCGGCTGGATCGCCACTAGGGAGGCCCAGGTGAGGATGAGGGACAGCAGTGTGAAGCACTACACACGATGCTGCATCTGCAGCTGTCCCCTAACACAGAACATTTGCCCATGCTACAAGTAGAAATAGATGGTAAGAAATACCCATTTTTAGTGGATAGTGGAGCCACTAAAAGTTCACTGTCTGGGAAATTCTATAATGGGCCTGTGTCCTCTGTGTGCATCAACACTATGGGAATTAATGGAACTGTAGTGCAATGCCCTAAAACTCATTCTCTAAAGACACGTTGGGGCTCTAAACCAGATGAAATCACATATCATCCATTTGTAATTATTCCAAACTCGCCTGTGAATTTATTAGGCAGAGATTTAATGGCGAAAATGAATTTGTGTATTTCATTTAACACAAAGGGTGAAATGTTTGCTGATACTGATAACAGCTATGTTTTCTCTGCCTTATGTACCATGGAGAAGGAACAGCCTCTGTGTCAGCTGGACGGCTCAGCAGAGAATGAACTCAACACCTTTTTGTCTGGTATTCCACGACACACACTGTGCCAAAGACGTGTTCAAAAACCACTGCCAGGTAATCCCATATCTGGGAGCCACACTTTTGTCTCTCTCACACTGTTCAACAACATGATAACTGCTCACACAAGTGAAGGTCAAACAGTGATTTTGTCACATAACTCAGACATAGGTTATGACATAACTACACCATGTCGACACATAGATCTAACCTACCCTATCCACTGTACTATTTCTGCACTTACGTTGCCAGCTGAATACCAGAATATGACATTGTGGTCTAAAGGTGAGAATGATGTAGGATTTATTGACTGCATACCTTATCACGCACAGCTAAAAAACAACAAGCCAGTATATGTCAAGCAATATCCCATTTCTGTCGAAAAAGCCTCAGCCCTAGATGTCATCATAGGAGATTTATTGACTACAGGAGTGATAAAGCCTACAGTATCTCCATATAATACTCCTGTCAATCCTGTGCCAAAGCCTAACAAACCTGGCGTATGGCGTTTTACACAAGACTTAAGACAAATTAATGCAGTCATTATCCCTTTGCCACCTCTGGTTCCGGATGTCCCCAGCATATTGACATGTATTCCATCCACAGCCACACATTTTACCGTGGTGGATTTATGCTCTGCCTTTTTCTCAGTGCCTGTGCATGAAGACACACAGCCGTTATTTGCATTCACACATAGAAATAAGCAGTACACTTGGACTCGTCTGCCTCAAGGCATGATGGACAGCCCTGCTGCTTTCTCAATGGTGATCCATGCTACCCTGGACAGCTTCACTCCTCCTGAGGGCTGTACTCTGATCCAGTATGTGGACGATCTCCTCCTCTGTGCTCCGAGTGAGGAATTGTGTCAAACTGCTACACACATGCTTCTCCAGCACCTCCAAAAGACTGGCCACAAAGCATCTGCAAAGAAAATGCAGTACTGTCAGACTTCTGTTCAATATTTGGGATTTACACTGTCTCACGGAAAACGTTCCATGACTGCAGACAGGGTCAAAGCTGTGACCTCCGTCCCTCGGCCTACTACACAGAAGGAAATGCTGTCCTTCTTAGGCATGGTGAACTATTGCAGACAGTGGATACCAGACTGTTCTTTTCATGACCACATTCTGCGTGAATGCTGCAAAAAAGACAAGCCTCCTCGAATACTGTGGTCAACAGAAATGACTGCCTCTTTCAATGCATTGAAGGGAGCGCTGACCTCCGCCCCTTGTTTGGGTCTGCCTGACTACCACTTACCTTTCCATTTGTACGTCACAGAGAACGGCACGACCTGCACAGGTGTACTGGCCCAAGAGCATGGCAGTGGCTACCGTCCAGTAGCCTTCTATTCAAAGGTATTGCCAGCAGTAGTTCAGGGGATGCCGGCCTGCCTGAGAGCAGTAGCGGCTTGCTCTATCATGATAAGGGACTGCGAGAAGCTTACACTCTCACATGACACTATTCTACACACCAATCACCAGGTCACGACCATTCTAGCAAACATAACTACACAACACATGACCGCACAACGTCGCTCAGGTTATGAAGCTACACTGACCTCCACAGCAAACCTCACCATAAAAGCGAGCAGCACACCCAATTCGCCAGCACATTTATTGATCCATATGCTGTGTTCTTCTGACCGACAGGATGGCTCAGACAGGCTTGATGTTCATGACTGCATGACACGTATACAGGAATCCACAGCACCACGTCCAGATTTAGAACAAACGCCTATCCCAGACTCAGCCACGGTTTATGTGGACGGGTCCTGTTCAAGGCCGAATGACAACTCATTTCTTTGTGGCTATTCAGTGGTGACATTGCCTGACATCATACTAGAGGCTCACTCATTACCATTTCACTCAGCACAAAAAGCAGAGCTCATGGCTTTAATACGCGCCTGTGAGCTCCATTTGGATAAGCGTGTGACAATTTACACAGACAGCCGCTATGCGTTTGGCGTCGTACATGACTTTGGCACATTGTGGAGACAAAGAGGATTTAGATCTGCTGATGGAAAACCGATTGCTAATTCTGATCTTGTGCAGAGACTTTTGCAGGCTATACAGCTGCCATCGGCCGTTGCAGTTGTAAAAACGAAAGGACACAGTACAGCTGACACAGACGAAGCAACAGGTAATGCTCTAGCAGACGTGACAGCCAAAGCTGCAGCTGCATCACAGCTCCCACCTCCACAGGAAGTATTATCTGTGCCCCTACAGCTGCCACTTGTTACACTCCCAGACTATTTAGAAACAAATGTTGATTTAAAATTCATACAAGAGCAAGCATCTGCATGTGATTACACCTATTGGAAGAATAATGACTGTACCTTAGATGACAGAGATGGCCTATATAAAAACCTTGAGGGTTTGATTGCCCTCCCATCTTCCCTGCTGCCAGTCCTTGTCCGACATTTTCACGGTGTGAGTCATGTCGGACAAAGAGGGGTAATAGGGGCAATAAAATCAAGATTTGTAATTGAAAAAACATCACATGCAGTAAAAAGCATATTAGCAACCTGTCTAACATGTGCGCGAACTAATGTAGGAAAATCAAAAGCAAAACATCAGCATTTACCACAACCAGATTTTCCATTTCATACATTACAAATTGATTTCACACATATGCCAGCACAAGGAAGCATCAAGTACTTACTGGTAATAGTGGATCAATTTAGTAAATGGGTAGAAGCTTATCCAACCTCAAAAGAAACTGCACAAGTAGTCTGTCAAAAGTTGTGCAATGAAATAATACCCAGATTCGGAATACCTCACCAAATTAACAGTGATAGAGGACCTTCATTTACATCAGAAGTAATTCAAAAGTGTGCTAAAACTCTAGGAATAGACTGGAAATATCATGTGCCATACCATCCTCAGAGTTCAGGAGTTGTAGAAAGAATGAATAGGACCATAAAAAATCGCCTGACTAAAGCAATGATAGAAACAGGAATGACCTGGGTCAAATTACTTCCTCAAATCCTCTGTGAGATTAGAATGACTCCATCCGCAGCAACCAAATTATCTCCATTTGAAATAATCATGGGAAGACCATTTCCAACACCATGGTCAGCTTCCAGAGGGGCACCGCTATTGGAAGGGGACATAGACACTGCATTGTCCGACTATGTCCACAATCTGGTAGAAACACTGAATAATAACTATCAGAAAGTTTGTCTCTCCCAGCCTCTCCCCTCCACAGATCCAACCCACAAGTGGAGACCAGGGGATGCGGTGTTAGTGAAGTCACTAAAACCATGGACACTCGGGGAGGCCGCGTTTTCCAGCCCCCAGACTGTACTGGCAGTGACGAGAACCAGCATCCTTACGGACGGACAACCTCAGTGGATTCATGCCAGCAGGGTTAAGACCAGCCCAATCGGACCATCTCAGGCGTCGGATCAAGCAGATGACATCTCCGGCGGGCCAACGCCCGGAACCAGAGCAAATAAACACACACGGGTAGATGACATCTCAGGCGAGCCAGCGCCCGGATCCAATGTACATACACACACGCAATCACTGATTAACACACAACGTCTGAAAGAGCCACAGCAAGGTACTCGAACATCCAGCAGGAATAGAAAGCCAAAAGTACCACATGATGTCTAACCTGATAAAGCTAGACTCACTCCATCCTGATAATGGAGAAAATGAAATGCCCATTGTCATCATACGGCGCTTATTCAATGTCTCTCGAACCTGGGACCAGGCCAGAAGACGACTGAAGAACTGTTTTTCTTATATATTTAGGTTATTTATCATACCTATCGCATTAACCTTAGGATTTTTCTTTGCTATTTTGTATTGTAAACTGCAACCATGTTCACATTTCTGCAGGTCATATTTTGCTGACGATACCTCATGCTCTATTTTGCGAGACACCTACTTAATGCACTCTTCACGTTCCCTAAAATCAGTAAATGGCAACATAGACGCCACTAATAAACCATTTTATGCGCCCTCTAGAGCAGGAGTCAACTCCTGGTATGAAAATGCTAGAACAGCTGCTCGTGATTTAGGAAACAGTAATTGTTATGTCTGTTCAAAGGGTAATCCAGAACAGGTTATAGTGGGATACCCAATCTCAGGTTTTCCCCTGACAAGGATGCTATTCAAAAATGATGAAAAGGGGCCCTTAACAGTAACCCTGATTGAAGCGGTGCGAGTAGAACTAAGTCCTTTAGATTGTTTACTCATATATACAGGACAAGTCTCTAGTAAGGATGTTAGCATGATTAACGACTCTACCCACCCCTGTAACCCAATGAAGCGCCCCGAAGACCGCACTGAACCTCTTTCGCCCCCAAAACAGGTGCGCCATCACCCAAATATCTTGATGACATGCATACACCGACCAAAACTTGAAAACATAAATTATGACGCGCAAAACTATACATTTTTTTCTGACTCTCCAGGAGCACGCTGTAACGAAACATGGCTAGCAGCGAGTGTTGACAGGACACAACATAGACATATGTTTTCTTATATATATGCATATATAAGTACGCATTCAGATAACTCCACAATCCTGCATTCGCCCAACACACTAAACGACTCGTACTGGGGAGGCATATTAAAAGGCTATACAGCTTCGCGCCTGACCAGACCAATCCCACATGCTTATTGGATGTGCAATAATACCCTTAGAGTGGCTTTACCTGTTAATTGGACCGGTACCTGCGGTCTAGTAACTTTAGCTCAAGAACTACTAATACAAGAAACCTCAGATATGCCTGTATCCAGCAGACGTACAAAACGCTCCACTTACTCACATAACGTTTACATAGATGCTATAGGGGTTCCACGCGGGATACCAAGGGAATTAAAGGCACAAGGGGAAATATCCGCAGGGTTTGCCTCACTAATACCGCATATACAGATAAACAAAAATGTAGCCTGGATCAATTATGTTTATTACAATCAGCAAAGACTTACTAATTTGACCAATACGGCCCTTAAGGCCCTAGGAGAACAGATGTCTGCTACCTCTTTAATGACCATGCAAAATAGGATGGCCTTAGACATGCTGTTAGCTGAGAAAGGAGGTGTTTGTGCGATGTTCGGAGATGTTTGTTGTACTTTCATTCCCAATAATACCGCCCCTAACGGTTCATTCACACAAGCTATGAATAAACTTGAAGCATTGCAGATAGAACTAAGAGCCAATGCAGGTCACGGTCAGTGGCTAGACAAGTGGCTGCAGGACACGTTTGGAAAATGGAAGGAACTAATTGTAGCTTTTGTAACCATTGTAGCATGTATTATTTTGTTTTTGATGATTATTGTCTGTTGTGTGGTACCCTGTGTACGTTCGATGATAACCCGTATAGCTACTAGTACAGCTACTTCGATGTATTTGCAATTGGCACAAATTGACCCAGATTATGTGTCAGATGTCATCAATGATGATCCTGATGTATGTATTGAGCATTAGATTGTGAATTACTCGATTGTCCAAGAAGGGAATGACGTTTTCTTCTTTTTCTTTTCTCCTTTTAAAATTTTGATATTAAGCTTACTCGAAGGACTAGTTACATTTATGATTTGTTTCACGTTTATGATTTGTTTCACATTTATGATTTGTTTCACATTTATGATTTGTCTTTATATTATGTTATTACATTCTGTCTTTATACTATGTTATCATTTCATGATAAAAGGAGGGAACTGTTGTGATATTTTGATACCATGGTAGCAATTACAGGATAATGTTTTGTGGTGATGTTGTGCACAGAAACTGTTACTCAATAAGGCCCATTTACTAGTTGTTTTTCTCTTTCTCTGTGACCCAAGAATTAATGTGTAAGACTCACAAGCTGGTACCCCAAGGTCGAAAACACCACAGAGACGAGACCACTTCCTTACTCCCATCCTCCCTTTTTCTTTATCTCCTGGAAAAGGCTCGTTAAAGGCCAGGTGGTTTGTTTCAGAATTCACTAATGAAAGAACTCTGTATTCTATGTCTAGGAGTGTATTTTGCTGGGATGATCATAAATTGTAGCTGAACTGATAAACTACACAAGGGATACTTTGCTCAGAAGGCAGGAAGACGTTTCCTTATTTAGTCTGTACCGGTTTGAACTGGGAAAGCTGACACACGAACCTTTTTTTCTCTATATAAACTGCTGTGTACCAAATAAACCTTTGAGTTGATTCTGGGAAAGCAATCTGAACAGTCTCTGTATCACTTTGTTCTCCTAACTGCTCCCGATATCGTAACTAACCCAGCTGAACGGCATACCTGAGTGTTACTTTGAATAATTAGGAGTCTTATAAGGAAAGGACAAAACTCTGCTTATCGCTCATGCCTTGGAGGAAACCGGGGACGGAAATTTCCTTCAATCTCCAAATGTACTGGAACTGATTTGAACCAGAGGACTCAGCCACACTGTTACTATGTACTGCATAAACACGTTTACCGATGAAGGTAAATCAGACGCTGTCCTGACTGTGTGGCTAAATTTTGTGCTGAAAGCATCAAATCAATTGAATATGATTAACTTGCTATGAGAGGTTTTTACTCCAAGTGTGACTTTTTCTGGGTTCATACACCTTTCAGGGTCAAATTCAAGCACTTTGTGAGCACGTTTAATGTCCATTTTCAACATTTTCCAGCACATTACCATAAAAAGGATGCATATTTCACTTCGCATCACCTGAGTAAGACCACGTGAAAGGCCAAATTAATAAGTCTTCTTATCAGATATTGATGCTTCTTTCTTATGTGACACAAAAAACAGGAGACAGATCTTTGCTTGTGTTGTTTTTTAAGTTCATTCATTCAAAACTAACTGTAAGACGCTTAACTACATTGCAGTCTGTGTTATTGTTGTAGACCTAATTATCACCTTTAAAGTGTTTGTGCTAATAACATCATGTAGAGTAAGACAGGCATAGAGAACAGCACTGACTGGGAGAGGCTTTGAACAGATGACATACTCAGATCAATTCAACACTTTAGACTTTAAAAATGCACAAGCGTCTTTCAAAAACCCATTTATTTAATCTATCATCATTGATATTATTATGTACAGTTATAATGTACTGTTCATCTCCCTTAAATAAACAGGCAGCCTTAAAGTGTGAAATAGTCACTTGTCTACTGTCTCAGTGGCTGATAGTGCCCCACAGGCCTCAATGTGAGCTTGAAGCCATTATGTTTCAATTGTTTAATGATAAACAGATTTTGAATGAAAGCGAGGAAACTTCGGTAGCACAAAAAAGTGCCTATTCTTTGTTCCCATATGGTTCAGTCATATTACCGTCATTTCCCCCTAAGGTGTTCCCAAAGACACCAGGTTAATACTTGAAAAGGCTGCAGCGATACACAAAAATATCATCAATATTCTGTTTACTTGGTGACAACGTCGCTTTTAGCCTTCAATCAGAAAGCCTGACGTTGGCTAGTTAAGCATCGGGCTAACGTTTAACGCTTTCACTTGAGGGAAGTAACTCGTATTACTGCTACTGCTGTGTAATCTTGGTTCAATTCACAGCATATTCTACAAGTTACCCTGCAATAACTAACTGTTAGAATAGCGGCACCGTATTGTATCGCACTGAGTGCACTTCAATCCTTTATCCCGCGAGTTTGCTAGCTAGCAAAATAATAATACCAATTTTAAACAAATAACATGTGTAACGTACACACTGGAGAAAATTATTTACTAGTACTTACGCAAACTCCCCCGTTGTGAAAACGTACAAATCCTTCTTGTTTTCCAGCAAACACTCATTAAAACGGCCTCCAGGCACATTAGCGCACTCACCCCCGACTGATCAGGGAGGGGGTGGGGGGTCACACATTGAAACAGACTAACGTGCAGAGGTACAGCCCAGGCAGAGAAATGTTGCTTTTAGACTTTGTGACTCGTTTTATTTCTCTATCTGATAAGAAAACTATTCAATCAGATAGTTATTTGTGGTGAATGAAATACGGTTACAGTTTCAAGAAGTTTTAAGCACCAAATCCGAAATCCAAGCACTGCAATATTAAAATCCAATTCAATTTCTTGTTTGCTCCGAAATCTACGACATGACTATATACAGAAAAGCTTGACATGGTATGCAAAAAAAACCCCGAAGACAATACAAATACAAATACATGAACAAAAAATGTTTTAACTGTCAGTTATGTCATTTTAAAAATTTCCAAAACTAACATTTTCTTTGATTGACTGATATTAAATTGATTAGGGTCAAGTTTAGTGTGAACAATATTACACAAATAAGCACGTGTGTGCGCATGCGCACATATTAGAATCGCTTCGATCGCTTGTGACGCGGTAACTTTGCTTTGATCCTTTCTGACGTCATAACTTTGCTTTGATCCCAAAACCCATAAATAGGAGCGCTCACCTGTTACTTTATGCTTAACGGACGTTGACCTGCAGCAACTAAAACCCTTTCGAGAAGTTTTGAGAGCAATTTACGAGAGAAACCAAAACAAGTTCAGTTTTGTTTCTCACCAATTCACAGCGCAAACAGACACATTACACCATGTCAGCCAACCCATCCTTCGACTCAGATGAGCTTGGAATATCTAAAGGGACCATTTTGGGAGATCACCACATGGTGGAGGCTTTCCTTGGAGAAGGAAGCTTTGGTGTTGTAACGAAATGTCGCGATACAAAAAAGAACCAAACTGTTGCTATTAAAGTCAACAAGAGCGACCCTGAAATTCTGCTCCAGGCAAAACTGGAAATTTTCATCCTGGAGCAGCTACGACGCTTGGATCCAGACAGGTGCAACATTGTCGAATGGAACGGCTATTTCCTCGATGGAGAGCGCATTTGCTTGAATTTCGAACTCCTCGACCAAAGCCTGTGGGACTACATAGGGGACCGGAATAACCAAGATCTCCCAATGAGAGAAATCAGGCCAATTTTGCATCAGCTCGCAAATGCTCTATTCCACCTGGGTTCTGTGGGAATAGTGCATGCTGACCTCAAACCTGTCAACATCATGGTTGTGAACCGCAGTGAGTCTCAAGTCAGAGTCAAACTTATAGACTTTGGCATCGCATGTAACACCTCTGCAGTGATTCCTGGTGACTGTGTGGGGACAACTGGTTATTGTGCACCTGAGATTATGCTTGGCACTCCATATGATGAAGCAATTGACATGTGGTCTCTGGGGCTGGTAGCTGTGGAGCTTGCTACAGGGGTGCCTCTCTATCCTGGGGAAGACGATTATGACGTTTTGAAATTCATAATTGAAACTCAGGGTCAGCTACCAGATCATCTCCTAGAGTCTGGCTTGTACACTGACAGCTTTTTCATCGAGGATAACCACAACGAACAGCGCTGGACATTTAAGACCCCAGAACAAATTCAATACGAGACAGATTATCGATCCAAGGAAACTCGATCGATAAAACTTAAGTGTCTCGATGACCTCAAACAACTGCTGAAAGTTAGGCGAGGACCGGAAAATGGCCAAACATTATTTGTAAGGCTAATCAAAGAAATGTTGGCCTTGGATGCAAATCAGCGCATAACACCCTCGGAGGTTCTGAAGCATCCCTTTTTCGACCCTGGCCTCTCAAGGAGAACCCCCTGCACTGACATGAATAGTACAGGGGGAGAACTCCTTGTGCTCTCTCAGCAGCCTTCAAGCTGGAAAAGTCATGGATCGCAAAACTTCAGCTGCAGTTTCCAAAACTCAGTTGAATTTCCTCAAAAAAGAGACATCAACACCTCAGCCAACCCATCTGCCTTTGAAGATGATCTTCAAATAACGGAAGGGACCATTTTAGGAGATCACCACGTGGTAGAGGCCTTCCTTGGAGAAGGAGGCTTTGGTTTGGTAACCAGATGTCGCGATACAAAAAATAAAAAAAACGGTTGCTATTAAAGTCAACAAGAGCGACTCTGAAATTCTGCTTCAGGCAAAACTGGAAATTTTCATCCTGGAGCAGCTACGACGCTTGGATCCAGAAAGGTGCAACATTGTCGAATGGAACGGCTATTTCCTCGATGGAGAGCGCATTTGCTTGAATTTCGAACTCCTCGACCAAAGCCTGTCAGACTACATAGGGGACCGGAAAAACCGAGGTCTCCCAATGAGAGAACTCAGGCCAATTTTGCATCAGCTCGCAAATGCTCTGTTCCACCTGGGTTCTGTGGGAATAGTCCATGCTGACCTCAAACCTGGAAACATCATGGTTGTGAACCGCAGTGAGTCTCCCGTCAAAGTCAAACTCATAGACTTTGGCCTCGCATGTCCTGCTTCTGCAGTGATTCCTGGTGACCGTGTGGGGACAATTGGTTATTGTGCACCTGAGGTTATGCTTGGCATTCCATACGACAAAGCAATCGACATGTGGTCTCTGGGGCTGGTAGCTGTGGAGCTTGCTACAGGGGTGCCTCTCTATCCTGGGGAAGACGATTATGATGTTTTGAAATTCATAATTGAAACCCAGGGTCAGCTACCAGATCATCTTCTAGAGTCTGGCTTTTACACTGATTGCTATTTCATCGAGGATAACTACAACAAACAGCGCTGGACATTTAAGACCAAAGAACAATTTCAATACGAGACAAATTATCAATCCAAGGAAACTCGATATATAAAACTTAAGCGTCTCGATGACCTCGAACAACTGTTGAAGGTTAGGCGAGGACCGGAAAATGGCCAATCATTATTTGTAAGGCTAATCAAAGAAATGTTGGCCTTGGATGCAAATCAGCGCATAACACCCTCGGAGGTTCTGAAGCATCCCTTTTTCGACCCTGGCCTCTCAAGGAGAACCCCCTGCACTGACATGAATAGTACAGGGGGACAAAACCTTGTGCTCTCTCAGCAGCAATCATCGTTTGGGTGGCCAGAATTCTAGGGGAGCTAGAAATTCTTGTGGAAAAAAAGCCCAAAACAATAACATCAACAAAAACAACCAATGAATGTGGTCTTAAACTTGGGCACAATTTGGCTTGAAATCCATCAACTAATCTCTCAATATTCAAAGCGGAGCAGCAGACAACTTACCATCACATCAGTCCTTCAATCAGACCTACAACAAACGTCTTCCATCTCTCGCCCCAACCGGTCGCAGCAGATGGCCGCCCCGACCTGAGCCTGGTTCTGCCGGAGGTTTCTTCCTGTAAAAAGGGAGTTTTTCCTTCCCACTGTCGCCAAAGTGCTTGCTCATAGGGGGTCATATGATTGTTGGGTTCTCTGTATGTATTATTGTAGGGTCTACCTTACAATAATACATACAGCCTTGAAGTGACTGGTGATGTGATTTGCTGCTGAATGAATTCGGAACTAATTGGAAATCTGGATATTAATTAAATAAACCTGCTTTGAGCATCAATTAATTGTTGTTTGAAATTCTTTATAAATATATAAATATAGTGCCACTCTTCTACTGTTTAAATTGCAACTGTTTAAAACTGACTAATTTATTCATACACTTGAGCATAAACACACGCACAGTAAATGGCCTGTATTTGTACAGCGCTTTACTTAGTCCCCAAGGACCCCAAAGAGCTTTACACTACATTCAGTCATTCACACATTCACACACTGGTGATGGCAGCTACATTGTAGCCACAGCTGCCCTGGGGCGCACTGACAGAGGCGAGGCTGCCGGACACTGGCGCCACCGGGCCCTCTGACCACCACCAGTAGGCAACGGGTGAAGTGTCTTGCCCCGGGACACAACGACCGAGACTGTCGGAGGCGGGGCTCAATCTGGCAACCTTCCAATTACAGGATGAACTGCGAACTCTTGAGCCACGATTGCCCTATATACACATATACTTTACAGTACTAGTCAGTGCTTGAATACTAGTTATTTTCCCTACTTTTTCATGCTTACTGGTACAAATGCCTGTTACTAGAGTTAAATGCTATCAATGTATTCTCACAGTTATGGAACTGTACAAATGCATACAAAATAACGCTCACGTAAACATAACTGTGCACTAGTTTGCAATTATTGCTGCAGTTTGTTTCAAGTTGTTCTCTCTCTCTCTCTCTCTCTCTCTCTCTCACACACACACACACACACACACACACACACTATGTAACGTTTCAGCAAGAAAATACCGCCCCTCCCCCCCACAGTGACACCACCACTAGTCTGCACAGCTGACATGAGGCAGCATGGATCCATCCTTTCATGCTATTTATGCCAAATTCTGACCCGACCATCTGCATGTCAGAGCAGAAATCAAGACTCATCAGACCAGGCAACATTTATCCAATCTTCTCATGTCAAATTTTGAGAACTGTAGCTTCAATTTCCTGTTCTTAGCTGACCAAAACGCTCTTCTGCATTCTTTGGTTGCAACAAATGGTTGTATGAGCTACGGTTGCCTTCCTATCAGACATTTTTCTCTGACCGTTGACATCAATAAGGCAGTTTTTCCAAGAGAACTGCCTTTCACTGGATATTTTCTCATTTTTGTCAACGAAAAGGGTGTCTGTGTTACTTCTTGTCTTATATAAATTGTCTCTGTTTTCCTCTGTCCTTTGTCAGAGTGTCTGTTCACCTACCCCCTGTGTCTCCATATTCCCAGTGTTCAAGGTTTCCGAGTGTTTTCCCAGTTTAGGTTTTCATGGTTGGTTCTGTTTGCTACTCAGCCAGAATAAACAGCTCGCTCTTTTTAAAAGTAGGCTCCAGAATGGATGATGGCATGTTCGCATGTCTTTATGCAACACTGAGTGTGCTGAACTAAAGGTAGGCCTAGTTTCATTTTCATGGTCATTATTATCAAGACAATGATTACCCCTTATTCTGATTATTTCTCCCTTTTGGAGGTGTAACGTTTACATGAGGGGTGTAGGAACATTTCCCCCTAAATATTTTTAGATAAATTTTTGTTGAAGTCACAGTTTTTGTTGTATTGATGATGCAGCTAGAATAAGTGCTTTTAAATAAAAGAATAACCATTCAAAGTGCTCAGTGGTGAAACTGTAACTCTTTCAGAGTTTGACAGCTGGACAAGTGATGCCGTATTTAAAGAAACATGAGATGAGTGCAGCATATTATCTGAACAGAGATCATTCAATGAGCAAGAATAAACACTGAAAGAGAAACACTTCACTGTTGATTATCATATGAAGTCTAATGAAAGCTGTTAATCTGTTAATATCCTGCTAATCTGCATACAGCAAATACAGAACATGCGACTTTAAAGCATCCAGCAAAGTGATAACTGTCCTCTGCCCACTAAGTAGTGACTCTACAAAAGATTATTTTCAATATCATCTTTATATTATATTTAGTTATTCTCCAGTGCAACAATGTAAGGAGCTCTGTGATTGGTTAGGAAAGGACAGACTGGCCACCTCGATTTTTCTTCACTGCACATTGATCCATAGCTTTGCTCTGTAAAGGCTAACAAAGTGCTTTTGCTTTACAAAGACATTCAGCGTCGGTATTCACTCTTTTAAAATGCCACTGAACACTGGAGTGAAATGGAGCCCTGATCCTCAGAGTTTTATTGTTGCTAACATTTCTTATAGATAGCACAGATAGTACCCCACTGCAGTAATCACTCATGTCTAGATATTCCTGTTAAAAGGGAGTTTTTCCTCCCCACTGTAACATGGCAAACATAGCAAACGGATAATCCAGCTGAAGCTTCAGACAGCCGTCAGACAGTGAAACACTGCCATCTGCTGGACTCGAATAACAAAGACGCTGCTTTGACGGGTGAGGGAGTCTGCAACGACTCAAGCATCAAACTACAGAACTATTACAGCGGACATGGTGCTCTAATGACTGCTTCATTAACGCAGGTCAGAAAGGATCAAACATATCAATAAATTATAAAACACAAAACGTCTCTTATTGCCCAGGGCTCAGGAAGTGAGTGTGTTCCTTATAGCCTATTAAACCTTAGCAGGTTATTTTGATGTGTTACAGATGAAACAGCTATCCAGTAACATTCAGCTACAAAAATGCTTTTTTACAGCTTCGCACTTTTACACAAGTTTTATCATCAGTGTCACAATAGCTGCTGCTAAAATTGAGTACAAGATATTTGTTGGCCTGATTAAAAGGTCTTGATGCGTGCTCAATCATCCAGGGAAGTAAATCTCCAAAAGTTGATTCTGTTCTTCTGGACGTAGCGTTTTCAGTCAGAGAAACCAGCCGACTGAAGGAACAAAGTGCTGGGAGGTCAGTTCCTTAATCATGATTATGCAAATTCTCATGACCATTGATCAACAACCACTGATCAATGGTCTTGAGTACCATTCACAGAGAGTTGGAGAACGGCTGCAATCACAGCATTGTAAGATGGTGACAGATGTACCCTTAGGCCCCCTCCTTGATTCAGAGAGGGTCTTTCCCTTTTCACGTAAATGGCCTCCTTGACTCCGCCCTCAAACCAGCGTTCATTGCAGTTATTGTTGACAATCACATTGTATCGTGTAACCATCCAGCTCACATATTCAATGTAAATGATTTGTTGAACTCAAGACATGATGAATGTTCCTGCATTAAACCACATCCAGCCTAGTGTTCTCACTCTCCCTAAATGGATCTGTTACATTAGTGATATATGGGAGTTGTGTTTCAGTCTTTTCCACATGAGGACATTTACACTTAGTTTTTGCTTTACTAATGAGTGGCTGGTTAACCTGCAGTGGTTGAAGTATGTGTCGGTCGTCTGGAAGAGTAGGTGTAGAAGACGTCTTTAATGAATGTAATGCTCTGAAGGTGTCAGTGATTACTGTGAATTCATTATAAAAGTGGATTTCAGTGAATAAAGTGAATAAAGACAGGCCCTCATGGTGAAGCTCAGGTGTCCATAAAGTGTAACAGGAGAGCTTTGTCATACTTTCAGATATTTTACATGAGCCAGTCTTTCAAAAATTACATAAATAAATAATTCATTCATTAATCCACAGGAAACACAATGCTCATATCTGAAAGTAAACTCTGATATATATCCCCGACTAGAGTTACTACTAAATAAAGGATCGCCCCAAAATGACTAAATATATAAAGACACTCTCCAGAAGAAGTTAAAGGGATTTTATTTATTGTACAAGCAATATCTTCATAAGAATTACAAATTCTGCAGACATATTGCCTTCTTACTGAACCTGAATAACTCACCCACAGACGTGTCTGCTGCTTATCTTTGTTCAAACATGATGTTTTATCTTCTCTTCAAAACAAATTACTCATCTTTCTGGCATCGTGTTACATGAAAACACCTGCATTCTACCTGTGTCATTGTACCACAAAGACAATGATTGCAACACTGTGCTTGCAAAATAGAAGAAATAAGACGACCAGCAAATACATAAAAGATAGTAAAAGTGATTCCATCTTTGTGTCTCCTCCCATTGTTTCCCCAGTCTGTCTAGTTCCCATATTCCCACGACACCACTGGACAACAAGTGGGTATTCCAAGACTGAGAGACAGCCAGAGTTGGCAAAAGACCAGGGCCCGTATCCCTAAAGAATCTTTGTGTAAAAAGTGGCTCCTAGCGGCCAAATTCTAAGAAAATTCTCAGAATCATGACGTTTTCTTAGAATTTCCCCTAAAAGTGACACGACAATCCCAGTTAATATAAAAGCTATTCCTCAAGATTCCTAGCGCTTAAAAGGGCTCCTAAGGCGAGATCTGCTAAGAGCAGGGAAGAGGACTTTTAGTGGCTTAGGAGTTCCCCTAAGCAGCTGCACAAAATGGCCAACAGAAGAGGCAGGAGTGATGTCCTGCAAACACTGCATGACAGGGAATTATTGAGACGCTACAGATTGGATCGTGCAGGAATCATGTTTGTGGTGGATCTCCTTAGAGATGCAATTACTTCACCAACTCGACGCCACAACGCTATTACACCGGAGACGAAAGTAATCACAACACTGAGGTATTTGGCAACCGGGAAAATGCAACAATGCAGCAGTGATGACTTGGGTCTGTCCCAATCTTCTGTCAGCAGAGTCATCACCCAAACACTGACAGCTTTGTCACAACCTAATATTGTGACACAATTTGTTTCATTCCCGCTGGATGCCCGCACTTTACACACACATAAAAGGGCATTTATGGACATTGCAGGATTCCCTGGCGTTGTGGGTGTAATTGATGGAACACATGTGAGAATAATTGCGCCATCAGAGGACAAGGCTGTCTTTGTTAACAGGAGGAATTTCCACAGCATCAATGTGCAAATAGTCTTCAATGCGGCCTGTAAGATTTTGGACATTGTGGCTAAATGGCCAGGCTGCACACATGATGCGAGAATGCTCTCCTAGAGTGGCATCAGACAGCTTTTTGAGAGACGCTATGTGCCAGCTAATTGCCACTTGTTAGGGGACAGTGGCTACCCATGCAAACCATGGCTCCTTACACCACCTTACCACCACCAATAATACACCAGCCACGCCAAGGGCCCCAACTAAACTATAACAGGTAAGCCAAACAATACAAAAATCATGGAAATGAAATGCAAGAAATATGTTAGAGCATCCAAGTAGTGCAATATTTCCATCAAATAATTAAAGGTCTCTGTATTCTATTGTAGGGCCCACAAGACAACAAGAGCGGTGGTGGAGCGTGGCATAGGCCAGCTTAGGAGGCGCTTTCATGTTCTCCACGGAGAGGTGCGGCTGAGGCCTGAAAAAGTCAGCAAAGTCATCATAGCCTGTGCAATATTACACAATATTTGCAAGGTTAGACAGATTGCAGAACCTCTGGAGGATGAGGATGAAGACAACGATGAGGATGGTGGTGAAGAAGATATTTACATTCCACAGGGGAACCTAGCCCAGAGTGGACTGCCTTACAGGGCAAACTTCACAAATTTACATTTCAGGCAAGCTGTAGCCCCATGTCTTTTGAGAACTTGTGATGGTATTAAGAACTACCACAGTTTTACTGCACATCACCTGCAATTGTTAAATGCAAGACACAGAACACAATCTGTAAATGGTTTATTTTTTAGGTGTTCAATTTTAAGGCGGTAGTACTCCTCCTGAAGGGAAAGGACTCTTTTTTGTTGTTGTTCAAACACATCAATTGTGAGTTGCAATCTGCTCTCCTGCAGGGATGCTGACGGAGCAGGTGCTGCGGATGGGAATGGTGTTTGATCCGCCGGGCTATCCTGATATTGTATCCCAGGCGCGCCTCTTGCCTTGGCTAGTGACAGTTGGGCCAAATTTTCCTCGTAACATACCTTTATGTTCGTTCACCAACTGGGCCAGCAACAAACCTTGCTCCTCAGTCCAGTTCGACTTGCGAGTCCTTTTTTTTCTCCATTTTCTGTGTTTGTAGGATATTTGTTAACAAGCCTTTATAAATAGACCAGCCAGCAATCACAGACATTGATAAAAGCCGAGCCGTGTTACCCTCGTTAAGACCACACTGGACTTGTAACGTTGTGATTTCTACTTCATTAAGGACAGCCCCTTGAGATAGGCCATCTTGTTTTCAATGGGGTCCATATGGGAGTGAAAGTACAAAATATGTCAGCTAGGATATTAATATGAGCAAATAAGACACGAATCATTATTTGAACAGGGTGTAATGAGTTTAAGTTTTCACATATTTTAGATTCTAATGTTAGGCTATAACCCCTACAGCTTACTATTCATTTTCCAGATATTTTCTTGAATGTGAAATATTATTTACAATTACAGTCAGCATAAGATTAGAGTGTATAATTATGTTTATTGATTTGAGGGTACATCCTTTGCTCATTATCACCAAAAGCTCATTTCCATCAAACATGTAAGATCAACCAATCACGGTTTTTGAAATGATGACTCATACCTAGCAACGGGGTCAACCACACCTCCTCACTAAGATAGGATTTCCCATCCATTCCTTACTCAGAGTTCACTGAAAATGCTCTGGAATCACTTCTAAGCTAAAACTCCTGGCAAGGAATTTTTAGGTTAAGTTAGGAGCTCTCTGAGAGGATTCTCAGAATCTTTAGGGATACGGGCCCAGACATTCTCCACTTAAGTAGAAGTAAAAATACTATTGTTCCAGTGAAAGTTAAAGTACTGATTCAACTTCATTACTCAGCTAAAGCAAAAAAGTACAGGCTCGAAGCGCTTACAGAGAAAAGCATACAACAGAATGCTGATCGCTATCAGGTCTTGTTTTACAAAGCGATTCATGATTAGAACAAAAAACACATTTACACATACCGATGATTTGTCACATAGCATCGTTACCTGTTGGGATGAGAACGTGTTGTTTCCAGAGCACCACAAATTGGGGTGTCTGTAGCTCAGGTAGAACAGGAAACCTACTAATCAGAAAGTTGCTGGTTCAATCCCCGCCTGCTCCAGCCTGCATGCCAAATATCCTTGGGCAAGATGCTAACCCCAAGTTGCTCTCCGATGTATCCATCGGGAGGATGAATGCGTATTAATGTTAGATACAAAGCACTTACAGAGAAAAAGCATAGAAAAAAGTGAGTGCATGAATGAGGCAAGTTGTAGAGAGTAGAAACGTTTTATACAAGAACCAGTTCATTTACCGTTATATTTTAGTTTTATTTTCAGTTCTGTACTTTTTACATGTAATATTGATTCATTAGATTGACTACATGTATTAGACCTAACTTGCTGACAGCAAATTTAAACGACCGTAATAATTTATTTTCAGCGTCTGAAATATTTATTTAGTTTGTTTTTTGTTTTCTTTTTGGCTCCTGATATTAGTCAACTACTATTTGTCAATGTTGAACTAATAATGAATCTAAGAAAAGCTATTTGTCACGGTTGGCCACCGTCAACCGTGGGGATGTGAGGAAGGAGGAGCCAGGCACGGAGCTCTGAATGCAAGCAGTGCGTTTATTTACAGTGAATGGAAAATAACAATAAATCCGCAGTGCGTTCCCGACTCCCGTGAAATGTCCTCTTCCCAGTGCTAGTGTTCCTTGTCTCTGCTCCTCAGCGTCTGAGCACCCCGTGCTCGCTGCCCTCTCGTCTCCACGCTTCTCCTGGGGAGATAACAAACAGGCAGCCGTAAGACACATACAATGCGGCAGACTATCCGTACTGACTGGCCGAGAGACTAACGTGAAGTTACGCAATGATCCAGCGTCAGAGAGAGCGCCACCGCATTCTTAAGTAGCTCCTCCGACAAGGCTTGATCAGCTGTGTGATGGTCTTCAAGTGTGGCCAACCACCTGGCAGGGCCACACCCACCAGGCCTGAAGGTGCCTGTAAACAGGTGCTCTCAGAAACTCCGGCATCCACACACAAACACAGATATACCTGCAAGCAGGGAGAACGAGGGACAGCACACCAAAAACACACATGTCCATAACTGCTGGGTCGTTTAGACTCCTGAGCTGTGCACGAGGGGTCGAACACACACTGGAAGGCCGGGCACTCGTTTTCAACCGTAATATACCTGATGTGCTCAGGTAACCTGTAGCGCCATGAAACCACTGTCACACCAGGGCGCATAAAAAATGATGCTTTAAGAGACTGATGGGATCGGGCAGCAGGGAAAACATCCACAAAATGCTACTTTCAGTTTGACTCCCTAAGACTACCTAAACTAAGTAGAGTCATTACATGCTTGTTAAAAGCAAACTCTCATATAGTTTTTAATGTGCTTCTTTCATTACAATGACTAGATAAAGAATGTGGCCCTGTCTCTATTTAACACTGGCTACCCCAAAATGTTTCCAAACCTACAACCGTAACTTTCACTGAGAGATTTTTAGATACGGTTATTGAAGCTGTGGGGTTAATTTTTTAAGTAACATGAGAGAGAGGCAGCAGCATACACACAGAGCATCAGTGATAGAAAGCTAGGCTAACATAGGGTAGCTACCTGTTCAAGGAGAAACATGTATAGGCCCATCTCAAGTGCCAGTGAACATCTAAATGATTCAGGGAAGACTTTGGAGAAAGTGCTGTGGGGAGATGAAACGAAATTCCAATTATGTGGCTTTAACTGACCTTTTGAAATAGGAGTGTGATGCAAAAAATAGCATCCCCGCAGTCAAGCAGAGAGATGGAAACATTATGATGTGGGCTACAGGACGACTTAGTCGGGGTTCCAAGCAGTCAGGAAATGTGACATCGTCAGACTGCAGGCCACGGATTGGCTTGTCAGTCGCGGCACTCAATGAGTCATGAGACGGTGTCTTTTTTTTTTTTTTTCTTCTTCTTCTTTTTTATTTGTGGTCTCGCTTTCATAACACGAGGAGTGCAGTTGATTTGTCTGAGCGCTAACTGCACTCGCAATGCACTAGAACATACCGGTTTGATGGTGTGTGTGTCTTTGTGTGTGTGTGTGTGTGTGTGTTAGGAGATTTTCTACATTATACAGTATAACCAAATCTCTATAATACAATATAATCAAGTAGGCCTTATATTCTAACCAAGTGAGCCTTATATTCTAACCAAGTATGCCTTATATTTTGTGTGTTCATATATTTTCACATAACCAAGCCTATTGTTGAAGAATTACCTAACCAAGTTTATTGTTAAAGGAAAACTGATACATTCCTTACTTAAGTGTCTGAAATGTTTGACAGATGTTTGACAGCATGATATAATGATGCATTCTTTCCTATAATGTCTGTGATGTCAGATAAAGCATGATATACTTCTGTATTTTTATCCCAGTGTGTGAAAGATCAGATAAGTTGATTTAATGCTTAACCTCTCGTCAACATCTGTTAAAAGAGGAAGTACTATGTAACCCATTTTTGCCTTATAAATAAAGCAAGCGAGCCTGTGCTCGGAGTGTGTGTCTTCTCAGAGAGACATTCACCCGTGCGCACGTTTTCTAATTACACTCTGAGTCGGTCTGCAGTTGTCTCATTTCTCTTACTTGTGTCTTGAACAAATGTCTACCCCTGACAGTGTGCGTGTGTGTGTCTGTGTGATAATACCAAGTCTGACAAGACAGAACTGAAGACATCCATTAGCTAATGGATTTCTCCTCTCATTTTTTTCTCTTTCTTTTCTTTCTCTCATCCTCCCTCCATCACTACATCACACTCCGGGTGCACTTAACCCCATCATGAAGAAACACACAGACACACACTCCCTAAAACCTAAGCACTCCTCTTCTCTCACTCTGTTTCCCTGCTTCCTTCCTCAGCTGATTTGAAACCTTTATTTACACAGCATGTAAAGGACGACAGTAAGCTGTCCTTTGAGGTTTATTTTTTGTCAAAAAGAATTGTTTAAAAAAAATCAGTTTTACATCAAAAATCAGTTTTACATCAAAAATCAGTTTTACACCAAAAGCAGGACTGTTAGCAGCACACAGAGAAATTGCCCACAAATGATGATGGTGAAAAGTGCCCGTATGTGTGGAAATAAAAAATTCATGTATGCTTTATTTTTTTCTGAATCTAGACTAAAGAATGTGAACTGTGAATTAGTCAAATTTACTCATTCACAAGTACTGATTCAAGTTTAGTGAAAAGCCACAGATGTCTTCCATTCACTGAAATGCATATTTTAATGTATCTTTGAGGTATAAATCTTCACTTTTGGACACTTTTGCCTTCTTGCAGGGTTTTAAAAAAACTGCAGTTTTGATTTTAGTGAAAGACACTGTCTCCACGGCTCCATGCCCTCCTGGGTTTTAATTGCACCTTAGAACACACATGCACCAACACTACAATGAGCGGGTGGAGAGAGGTTTGGAGTCTTCTCTCACCCCCGTTCTCTGCGGCCTGCTGGAGCGGGGGGGCTAGGAGGAGTTGGCCGTCCGGCTGCGGTCTGGGGTGTGGGGCCTCCCTGCTGCTGCGGAGTCGGGGCGGTCTGCCTCTCCCCACCGCAGGGAAAAGGGTAACACCACCTGGGTCTGGGTGCAGTTCCCCCCTCCAAGGGCAAGGGTACCTAGACCCAGTTTGTAGAGTACGCTTGGGGAGTGTGATCGTGTGTACAGCGTCTCTTTATGTCTGTCTCCACGTCGGTTGAGTGTGAAGTGCATATGAGAGCATGAGGGTGGGAATGGATGTTTGTATCTGTGTGTGCCTGTATGTCTGTGTCTATATGTCAGGTTGGGTATCAGACACCACCTCTCTGGGGACACCTCAGGCCTTCCAAGGTTTGGAGGCCTATCTCCACCCACCACCACTTCCCCTGCCGGTGGCGGACTCCCTCAGGTGTCGGTGCGTTGGTGGTTCTTTGTGTCTGGGGGTGGGCGTCCGGGTACACACTGGCTCACTCCTTGGCGGCCGCTTATCGGGGCCTGGATCCTGGGGCTCGCTTGGGCCACTTCGGAGGTGGGGTGCCCCCGGCCTCTCGGCCTGGGGCTCGGTCACTCAGGCACAGCTGGCTGCCGGCGGAGCTCACGGGCGCATCACTGCAACCCCCCCTGGCTTCTGCTCCGCGGCTGCTGAATGAGCCCTCATCTGGGACTCTCCTCAGCTCTTTCTGGGACAGTGGCGCGGCTGCCCCTCTGTTGGTCTTCCTTGGTCTCTTGTGTTCTGGGGGCCTCTGGATGTCTGGAGTTTTGATCTCCTCCATACCTGCTTCATGCCCTGGAGGACAGGGCTGTGGCCCCCCCACACCCTCTAGCAGATCATTACATGAAGGAACCTTTTAAAAAAACAAGCGCGTCCATGCTCACAGGTGTACACACGGGTGATCACACACACACAAACTACACCCCTTTTGGCTCCTACCTCAAAGCACACTGTGTTCTGTTGATCTTATGTGCTGCACAATAATGTTTAATATTTAGTATTTACTGTCATATTCCCATATATCATTGTGATGTTGTTTATTCTATTACTCTTGTTCTCTTCTGCTTGTTTTCTTTTTTCTTTCTCAACAGGTGATCCAGGTGATCGATAGATGCATTTTTTTTCTGCCCATTCTGTTGGTTTTTGTTTTTTTGTCCTTCTCCCCCGTTCCTCTTCTCAGCTGTTTCTCTTTCTTTCTCCCCTTTCTTTCGCCCAGTCAAGTCTGTCCCGTATTCAGCAAATGAAAATAAAATAAACAATAAAAGGTGAATCAAATGGACCATTACGGCAAGGCTGGGATGGTCAATTTGGTAAAGTAAATCCGTTGGGCATCTTTCTTTGCCTTTAGACAATAATTCTGATGGCAAAAGAGCCAAATGGGACAGGCAAAAAAAATAAAAATAAAAATAAAAAAGGAAGTAGGTGAAGTTGTGCCAGAAGATTTTTTGTTGTGGTCAACAGTGTCAAAGACTTTGATAGATCAATAAAAGGAGCTGCACAGTAGTTCTTTGCATCCAGCGCTTCATAGACGTCTTTGAGAACTTTTATCGAAGCAGTTCCAGTACTGTGCAGTTTCCTAAAACCAGACTGGAAGGGAGATAAAATCCTATTTTCATCCAGATAACTTTGAAGTTGATTATTTACCAGCCTTTGAAGAACCTTAGATAAGACACAGAGTTTGGAAATTGGCCTGTAATTACTAACTGTTGAAGAATCACCAGCTTTCAGTGGGGGAGTACAGAGGCACACTTCCACATCTGTGGTAAAGCCTTCTGTTGTAGAGAAAGATTAAAAATATAAGACACTGGCTCAGCTATGATATTTGCAGCCAAGTGCAAGAAGGAAGGAGAACGATTGTGAGGACGAGTTTCTGGTGTTGGGGCTATTCAAAGCCTTACAAACCTCTTCTACTGTGACAGGTGTGAAGGAAAAGGTATCAGTAAGCAGTGTTAGATTCTAATATTATTTTATGCCATGCTATACCCCTAATTAAAGATTGTGAATTATTATGTAGTTTTAGTTTGCATTATTCTCCTGAATTAGAAGAAGTTGATAACTATTGCATTAGTTAAACTGATTTGCATTACATTAAACTGCTGACTTGTTGTGAATGAATGATATTGTTTTATGATGCATTATACTGCTGAGTTATAAGAAATACTGTTTGCAGAAAAGTCATCGCCTTATTTGTCTGATTAGAAGAGAACAGAACATACTGGAGTTTTCTTCCCCATCTCAGCAGGAGCAGATAAGCGGAGAGCCAAGGTCATAGCTTAGGCGCTGTGTGTGAGAAGGCATGTGAATGTTTAGGCTTTTTATGATAAGGTGGAGGCACCAGAGGTTATAAAAGTTTGAGCAATGCTCCACCATTTTGAGATTTTGAGGCTGTCTGCATCAGTGTCCATCTCCCACGCGTGTGATCATTAAAACCATCGTTTGACTCAACCCGACCGGACCAGTGTTGTTATTGTGGTTTTTCTCTTGTCTCCATCCCCAATATTTTTGAACCTTAACATTTTGGGGGCTCGTCCTGTGGTATTGGGGTGGAATTTAAAAGTTTGGACGGTCCGAGGTTGTCAAACGGACAGGCACGAGCCAGTGGTCTGACGTGAGTGGGCATAAGCCGGCTTATCTAAAGGTAAGGCACTACCTGTTGAATTATTTCCAAAGTGTGCCAAATTGGATATGACTAAATTAAAGTCTACTCACTGAAATTACTGGTAGAGGGTCTGTTTTGATTTTGATGAGAATCACCGTGTGTTATGCAGTTAAAGTTGCTTAAGAATGTTTAATGAAGTTGAAGAAATATGAAACTGTTCCAGAAGTAACAGAGAATATTGGGTTTGAGTCCCTGGATATTGAGCTGAAGGCTCAGGTAGTTTGGTAGGGAAATTAGGACAGAAACTGTTCCCGGAAGTAACAGAGACTGGTTAATAGTTTTACAAATTAGGACAGAAACTGTTCCCGGAAGTAACAGAGACTGTTTAATTGATTACAAAAAAGTTAACTTTCTTCGGTTGGACCCGTTATGATAAATTTGTCAAAATCGGTTAGGTGAAAATTATTATAGGACGGCAGCCCGGAAGTCTGCTAAGAAGCGCATAGCCCGGGGGTTACGCCCCCTCCTGGTCGTGGACGCGCGGCTTTGACCTGTCGGCGAACAGGGATAGTTCAGTTTGGCTTAGCTGTGGGGTACAGGGCATCTCGAGAATAAGCTAGGAGGTACCGAGTCTCCTCATCGTTGAAAACGATGTCATGTGCTTGTTTGGATAAAGTTAAATTGAGTTAGGGATTTTAGAAATTAGGTCAGAAACTGTTCCCGGAAGTAACAGATACTGTTTAATTGGTCGTAAAAAAGTGAGACTTTCTTCGGTGAGACCTGTTATTTTAAATTTGTCGAAATTGTGTAGGCACTCTTTAGAAATTAGGTCAGAAACTGTTCCAGAAGTAACAGATACTGTTTGATTGATTACAAAAAAGTTGGACTTTCTTCGGTGAGACCCGTTATATTAAATTTGTCGAAATTTGTTAGGCGCTGAACCTGTCAGGCCTGTCAGTGATTGTAAATATAAGACGTCTTTGTAATATAAAATAAAAGAGTTTTGTCTGAGCTTTGTGTGACCCTGTGTGTGACGACAGCGCACTGCAGCGCTGCGAGATATTTTTAGACTGTGTGTGAACATGCAAATGAGCGGTGACGCGCACAGAGGACTTTGCTTCCTGTTTAGCGTGTTATTGAGTTTTATAATTTTGATTTGCAAACAGTGATACATGCCTGTAATTAAAACGCTGATTTTGCTGATTATAATATTACAAATAAGGTTTTGAATGATTACGGTGTGAATGATGTTGGGTTTTAAAACTGAAACTCAGAGAGGAGTATGTTGGGAGACTGGCATGTAGTCCGCAGTGCAAAGGTGGGCGTCTTGCCTGCTGGTCTATTTAACAGTGATGAAAATGATATTAAATAAATCTCTCAGTGTGTTGATACAGGTGGCTACGGGCCTGGACCAACTGCCCCCACAAGCACAGCGGCCGAAGCAAATTATAGTAATGGAAATCAAACTCAGCAAGAATCAGCAGCTGTGAAAAAGACAGCAGCTAGCAGAGAATTAAAGGAGAAATTAAGAGAAGTTTTTAATTCATAAAATTGGGGCCAACGGACTTGTGCAGGTTGGGAAGGCGTCCGGAGCATAACAACAAAAGGTGAAACAAAAACACACACAAGCAGAGAAATGTGAGAGAGAGGCACATGTTAGAGAAATGCCTCGTTTGAGAAAAAACGTTAAATTAGCCCATTTACAAACGCACATACACGCAATGAAGAAACAGCTTACACCCATGAACACGTGAAGATTTTCCAGCAAGTAAAGCAGTGAAACTTAACATATACCCGCCGTTAAATAATAAAGTTTATCCACTACTAACAAATAAACTCCTTGAGTTGCAGGACAACAACTTAACTTCAAAAACAAAAAAAAAAAAACAAAAAAAGACACGACAAATTTAGTGGTTAATAAAAGTCAAATTGTGACATGTTTTCTGCTGATTGATTAATACAAGTGATTACGAAATGAAAGAAAATTCCAATTTTTGTGCTTTTAAACATGATCTTAAGAATTTTAACATGTACTTGTGTTGTCCTGTCAGCTTAGTGGGTCATGAGTGGATTATATGGAGAGAAAAAACAAAAAAAGGGGGAGAGAAGGCTGACACAGGGCCTGGTCCCGTTGTTTCTCCCCTCTCTGAATAACGCAGCCAAAATAACATCATTTTCCTGTTCGTTTGTTTTTGTTTTGTGTTTGTTTTGTTTTTTCTCTTTATGCTTGATTACAGGCTGCTTTGTCGGCCCGGGAAGCCGAGGCGGACCCTGGACTCCTGCTCTCCCCCCTACCATCTTTGCTCTCTCCTTTACCATCTTTGATGTGACCCTGACCATATGCTACAGCAGCTGGACCCACAACAACAACTTGAAAACGTCAACAGTGCTGCAGGAAAATGATCTCATGCAGCAGAGACGGAGAGTGTTAAATCCAAGGCCCGTTTCACTACACGGGGAGATTTCCGTCAGCGTCTTTTCTTTCTGAGAAGACTGAGAAAGGCCCGGCTCCCACCACCGAGTCTGACCACCTTCTATAGAGGAACTATCGAGAGCATACTGAGCAGCTGTATCACTGTCTGGTTCGAGGAACAGCATCAGGCCGGACAGACAAGCTCTACAGAGGGTTGTGAAATCAGCTGAGCGCACCATCCGCTCCGAACACCCTGACCTGCACTCAATCTACAGCAGGCGGTGCTGGACCAAGACCAGGAAGATCGTGAAGGACCTCAGCCATCCCAACAACAGACTGTTCTCTCTGTTGCTGTGTACGTGACAAATAAACATCTGGATTTGGAAAACGAGGGACTCGCAAAGCCACCAGCGTTGTGCCTGATCGGACACACCCCTCTCACACACTCTTTACATTCTTGCCGTATGGAAAAAGACAGCTTCAGCTGACAGAGCTGTGACGAGACGCCCATTAAGCCCAAGATGAAAAGTGAGGCCGAGCAAAACCATGCTGACCTTAACCACTCTGCATTAAAACTGTGCAGGACAGTGACGGACCAACAATGACCATCGGGCAGCAAAAAGGGCGTGCCAGAGACAGGAGGAGTAACTGAGGTCAGGAGGCACCTCAGAATGGACAAAACACCAGGAGAAAATAAGCTGAAGGCACAGGTGTCGGGGCGCAGCCAGGAGCTGACCTCTGAGAAGAGCCGAACGGCAGAGCTGTGCAAGGCCGTGGAGCAAAGCAAGGAAAACATCAATGGACTTGAATCTGAAGTGGACGGAAAAGATTGTGAGGTTTCTGCCTCTCAGTCAGAGCTCAAGGCATCAGAGCAGAAAACTGAGCGTGGCTCAGGAGGAGCTGGCTGATTATCGAACCCATCAGACTTGGAGTCCCAGACACACGACTTGAAATCAGGCTCAGGACCTCAGCAAGGAGATGAGAACAAAGCAGAACGAGCAGCAGTGACAGCAGCTGAACTTTGACCTGAACAAAATCTTGACTTGGCTGGGAGAAACAGAGGAAGAGCTGGAGCAGCAGCGCAGACTGGAGTTTGACACTGACATCCAGACGATTGAGCTGCGTATTAAAACCCTGAAGGAGCTACAAAAGCAAAAGGGTCAAGCTAAGGAGGAGTGGAATAAGGAGAAGATGCAGGATACTGGAGAAAAAGACCTGCCTCAATTGGGGCCAGAACCAGTATGGATAGAACTTTGAGCAGCAGCACCAACGAATGCAAACGGACTGAAAAGGAGGAGGGCAGGACCCCAGGGCATGCTTCAGGCCGTGGTTTACCCAGAACACCAGAACAGGAAAGTGATGAACATAAACACACACACAAACACACACATCTACATTCACTGACTCAGAATGAAGAGAAACACACATATGAACATATGCACTCGTTGATTGAGTGAGAAATGACACACACACCTGCAAAAAAAAAAAAAAAAAAATCGAAATGCTGATTCAATTCACTGAGAAGTGATCCACACACACACACGCTGATGCAATGAAGAATGCTTTACTAACAAATGCTGCACACGAACATCCAAATATGGAGTCGTTTACAACAATAAGAACTCATTGATTGTTTATTGGTTAAATGCATTTCATGCCACACTGAGGGCATTTGTGTAGATTTAGGGGACAAGGTCTAAAGTAGTTTGGTTGTGAAAACAATGTCTGTGCGTGATGTCTGTTTATGGCTTAAGGCCTCCACTGAATTGTGTACTGTGCTTCACACAGCCTGATAAGGAGCACTGGTACAGAGTGAAAATGATGAGTGAATGGTGTGAGTTTTATTTCGGAGAGAGTATGAAAAGGTTGTGTTGATTTGATTCAGTTGTTTAAGTTTCTGCCAAAGCAAAACATTTGTGTGTAACCAGTGTCTACTATTGAATTAAGTTGATCCAACATGTTTTTGTCAGTGAAAAAAAGAAAAGGAGTTACGGTGCCTGTATGCCTACAAAATATAGTGTGTGAAGTTTTGGTTGATTTTTGGGTTTTGTTTGACACTAGGTTGATTCTATCAGTGAGGTTTGGATTGTTCTCTTTCTATAAGAGAGAGAAAGATGGTTTGAACTTTGGACATGTTTGCAATGGGCCCCAGTATCTGTTATTATATGAGTGTTTTATTGTTTACGTTTGGTTTTTTTTCTTTTGTTACAGTGCACTGAGATAAGAACATCAGAGGTATGATCCACCGGTGGTGACATTTTGGTATTTTGTGAGTTCCTGATTTAACAAATCAGCTCTTTAATCCAGGCCTGAGAGATTGAACTTTAAAGCGCTATAAAATATTCTTACTGAAAACAGTCGCAAAGTATTTTCTCCATGATTATAATGGGCTTGGGAGAAAATTCACTTATATGGGACACTGATCCTGAAGCCTAAAAGGATTGCAGCGAGTCAATCCAGTCCAAAGAAGGAAAAACAAACAAGGAACTGTTTCCTTTAAAATGATGACGTCATCTTGCTGGTGATGGAGCCTCGAATAGGTTGCGCGTGAGACTCCATTATCAGCAACTTCTGGTATGAATGTGTGTGGAGGTATGCATGACTGGACTGTGATGGACTGACGACTAAAAGTTTAACTGACTTGATACTGAGACAAAAAACGGTGCCGACTTTAGGATTATTGAATGTCCACAGACAATTCACCCAGCCTGTAAAAGAAGGGTGGATGTTTTGTCTTGCTTTGTTTTGTTTTTGCAAGAACAGAAGGAGGTCAGAGATTAAAGAGCTGTAGCTTCACAGCAGTGTGAAATGAAGACTTAACCCTTTAGTTGCTAATTTTGAGTTACTGATGTTTGCATTAAGAAAATTGTGTTTTAGTAGCTGTGTTTTAATTAATTTATCATATTATATGGTTGGGAATGTTAAATGCTAAAGTGAAGAAAAGGTTTGATTCCACTCATGACTGAACATGTTATTATTAACCATAGTGGGTCACTGTAAAAGTAAATTAATTTTTTTAGAGGTAAAAAACAAACAAACAAACAACCCTCCACCGAGGTCTATGAATAACAGGGGAATGATAGACAGCCACACTCAAAATGGAGATATGTAATGATAAACACTGGTCCCCGTCTTTTGGGCGCTTTCTTGAAGTAGTCAACAATTTAAAAGTAACATAAAATAACAGGGGCATGTGCTGAGGGGTGGTGCTGCACAAGAACAAGAGTAAAATAAAGAAAATATTGTTTTTAGTTTGGAGAAGTGCAAATTAAAATGTACCAGTACACTCAGAGGATCAATATGAAGTTTAATATATGTTAATTTTGAATGAAGTACATGACTGGTGACTGTTCTGTCCTGAGCTTTTGTTTTTACAGCACCCGCTTGATCACACCAGCAGTTTCTCGACACCGAAGAGGGGTACTTGCAAAAAATAGAGAATGGGGAGGAATATCATCAAAACTGGAAAAAGGTAATCCCCAAAGGGGGTGATAACGCCATAACTTTCACTTATGATCAAATTCTCAAAATTTGACCCCGAACTTGAAAAATTCTTCAAACATTTAGAGACAGAGTGGAGGTTTGGATCAACACATGTCACAAACCACATAAGGCTGGAGCATTTGAATCAAAAAAAAAAAAAGTGAATTGATACACAGCAAAAATGTTGATCATATTAAGTATGTTTATTCAAGGGTGCAGAGAAGATTATTATTATTAAAAGATAACAAATGAAATAACGAAAACTAGAAGTGGAAAAAATTTTGCATTAACGGTAATAAAATCAAAACAAAAAGGAAAACTAACTAATACTGTAATGAATGTTCACAAAATTAACTAAAATTAACTGGATTTATAGCAAAATGTGTTTAGTTGCATTGATAAGTATTTTCATTTTTTCTTTTTCTTTTTTCTTTTTTCTTTTTAAGATAAATCAAGAGTGTTGGGACGGTAAAATAAACACATTAAAAAAAATCGTTTTTAACTAATTTTATTTAAATTTTAGAACATGTGCACTACAGTGCACAAGGGGAGTTCATTGATCACGAATGTGAAACTAACAACAGTCAAGAGCTATTTAAGAAGATTACATGTTCCACTGAAATTTTTGTAAGCAGGATATTAAAACTTATTTATATAACAATATCATAAAACTGTAGATCAGGGATCAAATTAGAAGTCACTGACACTTCACTAGCTGTAAGCCAGTGGTTCAGGAACAAGTGATTGCACTGGGCTTTCTATTTCACAAAAGTCAATTTATTTATGATATCTGAGGAAGTACAGTGATTTTTATTTTTATTTGGAGACACAAAGGAACATTTGGCACTTCCCACATCTCACATATGTTTTACTGTTGCACCCAACCATTCTACAACTGAAATGCCTTGGACTGTTAACTATTTCAGCCAAGAGGAGCCTGAACTCCAGATACTGTGAGTTCTTTTCACACATTGAGATCACTGATAATTTTTAGCAACGACGTGATCTTGTAGAAACAATTAGGGGTTATGGATTCAGTTATAATTGCGACTCTTATTTTTTGCTTTACTGGAAAGGATTTCTGCATTTTACCCATATTTTCTTTTTAACTCAAAATCAAAAATTCCAGATTCTACTACATGTTGGTTTTGCACCAGATAGGATGACAGATTTTAGGTGGCCCTGTGTTTTTCTCTATTACATCTGCCACTGCATCTCGATAATCTTTGTGTGGCTCTTAGTGGGTTCGCACCCTCTCATATCTGGCTCTCATGACTCTTATCTTTTGAAAAATCTATGTTTGAATCTCCCTCAATAATTCTGTTAAGAATTCTCTCCGCCTTTGTCAAAAGTTGTCTATTAGGAAAAAGTGAATTAAAAAATATAAGTACAAAATCCCAATGTGTAGAGCACACATTAATAAATTAGTCATGTTCCCTGTGAAACTAACTAAGCCTAATTCTCAAAGACCCCTCAAATTATTTACTAGATGTTTATTTTTTGAATAAAATAAAAATCTGAGTTTAACAAAACATCTTAAATGTAAATATCAAGCTTACCTTTCCTTCTTCCATAAAATGTGCTGGTGGGCACGCCAGCCATTTTGAAAAAGTGGGAAAAACAATTGGCAAGGCCACACCCCCACACATGTGATATAATTTTAAAGGTACTGTTGTCCTCTCTAAGAAACATCAGGACTTAGAGGAGTGGCAAGTAGAGTATGAGAGCTACAAGCAAAAACTAAATGTGTACTACAGTGTGCAAAAAGGAAATAATGACCTCATCAGGGGGTCATGAGGGACATTTATGACACGAAAAAATCCCACAAACCTTAACGTGCACTTGAAAAGCTCACACAAGAAGGTTAACCTAGCTTACCTAGAAGACCTCATCAGGGGGAGTACTCTCCCCCTCTCTGAAGAGCTCACCCACTTAACTCGCATCCCCCGAAAACAGCTAACCCCAGATAAGGCAGCGTGATGCATCCCGAGATAACAGGACTGGGACATCTAAATAAAGGTGTGAAACAATCGCCTTCAAAAGGTTATCAATTCACTTCAACCAAAATTAGGAACGCTCGGTGCGGCAAGTTAATAGTGATTAGTCTCAACACCCAAGGATAACCAGAAGAGCATGATTGATATGATGGAACTGAGATTTTGTTACACTTAATTTTTGCAAAACACAACTAAAACTGAACTGAAACTAAGGATTTTTAGAAAATAAAAACTAGACTAAACTAGCAAAGAATTGGTAAAAACTAATTATAACTGGTAAAAATTGAAAATCTGGAGTTGAAACTAAATAACAATTAATGAAAATGGCGAAACGTTTAAAACCCTGGTGCAGAGATTGGCCAATCTGACCAGGAAATGTATAAGATGGATTGTCAGGACAGTCAGCGTTAAAGCCACTTTTGACAGTCCATACTAGGATGGCATTGGACATCTTCGGGGCGGGAGAGGGTTGGTGTGACCAAGGTGTGGTTTGGCTTGTTGCATGTATATTTTGAGATCATATGGCTCTGGATGGACCAGTTACCAGGGCATGGAAGGAGGACAGACTCATTGACTGAGGAGAAGGAATTTCCTGGGGTTGGAGGTCCTCTGGGTGAGTGGTTGATTAAAATCATGCCTAAAATAGAAGTTATTTGTTGTTATTGATTGGTAATAGATTGATAATTGGCCACATTTACAGCTGTATTGACTTGTTGTGGACGTAGTCGACTTCAGGTTTAAACACTCTAATTAACAGGTTGAAAAATAGTGACATTAAAGGAAGAGTATGCAGCGCCACCCTGTCAGACGCCAGTGATGGTGGAGCTCACTGATGAATCAGGTGAGCTGGATTCATGGCTGATTCAAAACTAAGATCCCCCTGCTGTGGTCAGTAAGGGGAGAACAGGGGGAAATAAAATTAACAATAAAAGAGGCATGTATAAACGTTTATGGGTCAAGTGAAACGGAAAAAGAAAAAGGGTGTTTTACTGTTATTTTTAATATCAGCATTATTATTGTAGGAGATTCATGCAACAGATATTGCATGGATGATCATTTATTGAAGCTTTTGACCTTATACTAACATCTGTGTTCCTGTGATTGTTATAACCTCTGATGAATCTTCTATTTACAGGTGTTAGGATAATGATATAATTTTTCATTGCAGGTGTAACCATGATCATTTTTCATACATATTGCAACTTGTTGCTCATTGTAGAGTTGTGCTCAAGTTAATAAGGGTTAAAAGCTACAGCCAGCGCGATGTCTGACTGATCTATTGAGGGAAAAGGCTTCGAGCATAGAAGGCCGCACGCGCTTACAAAACACTGATATCATGTTATTCTTTGTGATCTTTTCTTCAATTATGTCTTTAAGGTTAGTTTAAATAGTGGCAGTTAATTAAACGACTTTATTAAAATATTAAATACCTGAGTCAGAACGTTACACGCGGATCACCTTAAGAGTCTGGGAAACTTTGTAGCTGCCTAACTTTTTTTTAATGTTCTGTTGATTTGACACATTGGAATGTGTCAAAAAAGGGGGAGAGGGGAAGTTGAGCTTTAACATCAAACAAGGATTATTTGAACATTTTATAACTTCTTTTGTGTCTTTAATACCTTAGGTATGGTAAAGCTTAAGCTAATAGCGGTCCGAGAAGTTTCTGGACCTTTTAGAGAATCAGTGAAAAAAGCATAAACTATCACTTTCATGTTTAATCATTACTCATTGAAATGAACTGAATAGCGTTTAGAAGATTTGTTAATTTCTTTGTCTTTGTTAAAAAGAGAGGGTTTCAATAATTTTCAGACACACTTTGCAAATGTGCTTATAACGAGTTGGCACTTGGTCTTTTGAAGGTCATAAGCTTCATTCGGCGTGACTGTCCGGATTGATGTATCGCAGGTATTGACTTTGAGTGCAGAGGGCTAAATGCAAACACGCTTACACACACATAGGATATGATTAGAATAAGTCCCTGGGACATTCTGAAATGTTTTTAAACCAATTCTGAATCACTAGAAGGTCAATAGATAACAACATTAGATTATTAGGGGTAGGAAGAGAGGTGTTTTGGTTTTCTGTCTCTTACAGAGAAAGGAACAGACACCAGACGAGGTCACAGATATGCGAGGATCCTCCGCAGCAGAGACAGACACAGTGACTGCCGAGACATCAACTGGGTCCAAGGGTCATGGCGTCTTGGCTCCAGCTAGTCACCACAAAAGGATGGATCCCATAAACACAGCAATAACCATGAAGGGTTTGGCGGAAATCCGGGAACACCAGACCAACGAAGTTCGAGAGGCGTTTGAAAAAAAAGGGGGCACCTTCCTGTTCCTTTTTTCTGGAGAATACACAGATCGTTGTTTGAAAATCGGGGCAGAATAATCCCCTGATCTGTGCCACGACTGAAGGGTTGTCTAACCCCTAAGGTTGAAGAATGAAGAGCAAAGGATCACCCAACTGGACGACCCTGGTAGCTGCAGCAATAAAATAAAGGCTAAGAGCTGTAGGAGACCTGGAGAGTGTCATCTGTACCCGCTATTGTTGGAATAATAGTTTTTCTTGCATCTGAACTGCGCAAACATAGAGGTCATCCCACATATGGTTCGCCCATCAGGGGGACAAAGAACCTCAGGAGCGAGAAGAGATGAACCCGGCCACACTGAATTGAAGGGTGTTGGTGAGGTCATTATTCTAATGACCTCATCAGGGGGAATTGTTAGATTCTAATATTATTTTATGCCATGCTATACCCCTAATTAAAGATTGTGAATTATTATGTAGTTTTAGTTTGCATTATTCTCCTGAATTAGAAGAAGTTGATAACTATTGCATTAGTTAAACTGATTTGCATTACATTAAACTGCTGACTTGTTGTGAATGAATGATATTGTTTTATGATGCATTATACTGCTGAGTTATAAGAAATACTGTTTGCAGAAAAGTCATCGCCTTATTTGTCTGATTAGAAGAGAACAGAACATACTGGAGTTTTCTGCCCCATCTCAGCAGGAGCAGATAAGCGGAGAGCCAAGGTCGTAGCTTAGGCGCTGTGTGTGAGAAGGCATGTGAATGTTTAGGTTTTATGATAAGGTGGAGACACCAGAGGCTATAAAAGTTTGAGCAATGCTCCACCATTTTGAGATTTTGAGGCTGTCTGCATCAGTGTCCATCTCCCACGCGTGTGATCATTAAAACCATCGTTTGACTCAACCCGACCGGACCAGTGTTGTTATTGTGGTTTTTCTCTTGTCTCCATCCCCAATATTTTTGAACCTTAACAGCAGGAACTACGAGCAGAGTTGTGTGCAAGAGGTTTACCATCAGATACTGTGCTGAACAAAGAACAAGAAGCAACAAAGTGTTTGTTAAAGCAACATTTCAGTTTTGTGTGACACAGGAGTGGAGTCGATATTTAAGTGAGGAGGAAGCTCTGAGGAGTCACAGCTGGCAGAGACACTTTATAGTTTGCCAAAACCTCCTACGGTCGTTTGGGCTGTCAGTCGTTAAAGTAAAAAATAGTTACATTGGATCTTGATGATGGAGGCAGTAATCCGATTACACAGCTAATGAAAACGTAGCCAATCAGCATCAGAGCCAGACTTCCTGCCCAGGCCTGGTTTCTCTCATGTAGGAGATCGGCCGGTACTGAACCAAACCAGGCCTGTCCCGACCTTTCACCCTGACCTGGCAAAAAGGGGCGTGTCTGTCCACAAAGTAGACACAACTCTCCTGTAAATGTTCCCAAACTGACATTGTCAGCCTGTTTAATACGACCCCAGTTCAAACTGATGCGGGCTCGGAGCGTGAGATTTTAGTGTTTCTCACAGCACCAACTATGCAGTGATCACTCAGGTCGTTGGCACTGGGTGGGCTGCAGTGATTCTTTTGTGTGATTTTCTTTTGGTTCCACGGCTGCTGGTAAGTCCAAGTTCCACGATTGTTTTATCTTCACTGTAGGACACTGTCAACAATGACGCTACATCTTGATTTTTAATATTTTATTTATTTTTACTATAAATAAAACTGTTTTAATATTGGAAGCCAACCTGCCTCAGAGTGCATCCTTGAATCTGTGCGGCCTCCTTTTATTCCTTTTATCTATTTTTCCTAAATATTGTAACGACCGTGGGTTAGTGGAGCTAAACTGCTCACTAGCTAAAACGGCTAGCGGGGCGCTAGCAGCTATCGCTAAACTTTACAGCGAATGGAGAGCGCTCGTGCCTCATACACCGCACGACCCCGAGCGTCTCAGCAGCAGACTGATAATCCCCACATGATCCAGCAGGAGGCAGTAGTGGTTCACACCAGTCATTTATTTACCATCTTTTTCCACACCACGTAACGCTGCTGACACCGAACCCCTTTCACGCTACCACCACATAGAGTCACGGTGTCAGCCAACCATGCCAATTCAACCCACTCCACAGAACACACATCAACTTCACTGTGGCTTACATTAACATAACACTAACACAACATGCGAATCAAACACATAGGAACTAGCAGAACGATAGAAAACACAGACAACACAATACCCAGAATGCACCTGGCTAACAACCCCAGCCACGTCATTACACAGCCCCCTCCCAAAAAGGTTTAGTGTCCCCACAACCTTAACTGTCCACTCTGTAGTCCAGCAAATGTCTGGGCCGGCGTCGAGTACGCTTCGGCCTTGACTGGGAATCCATGTCGCCCCCAATCGGGCCAGGCGTAGGGGGCAAGGAGTCCCTAGGCTGCACACCAGCCTGTGGGTTGGGGGCAAGCGGATGGTATGGCGCCAGCCGGTCCTTGTGTAGCAATTCAATTCAATTCAATTCAATTTTATTTATATAGCGCCAAATCACAACAAAAGTCGCCTCAAGGCGCTTGTCAGGGGTTAAGACATTTGTTCAAACACAAGTAAGAGAAATAAGACACTGCAGACCGACTCAGAGTTTTAAAACATGCGCATGGGTGTGTGCCTCTCAGCAAAATCACACACACTAAAGCCCATGCTGCTTGCTTTATTTATAAGGCAAAAGGGGTAACACAGTACTTCCTCTTTTAACAGAAAAGAGGAGAGTTCAGACATTAAGTCAGCTTATCTGATCTTTCACACACTGGGGTAAGAATACAGAAGTATATCATTCTTTATCTGACATCACAGACACTGAAGTAAAGAATGCATCATTATATCATGTCTTGTCAAACATCTCAAACACTTAAGCAAGGAATGCATTGTGTTCTCCTTAACAATAAGCTTGGTTATGTGAAAATATATGAACACTCGGTTATAAGGCACACTTGGTTATATTGTATTTGAATATAAAGCATATTTGATTTTACTTAATTATACTTAATGATTTGTATTTCATAAAAATCCTCTTACATTCCCTCCTGATGTTAATATATTTCACAGGTTTTAATCAATGCATAGTCACTTGTTAGTCACATTTTCAACTTGCATGTCATTCAGTGAAGTAATTATACAACAGCTCTGTCAAGACTATAATAAGGATTTTCCACTCTTTCCTCCATATTCAGCACATCATACTGACGATAGGGATCCTCCATGTTCCTCTGAACCAAGACATAGTTTCCTAACATACGCGTGAGCATGTTTGTCATTATGCTTCTCAGACATGGAACAATACAAGCAATGAAAAGGCAAAATAGTAACATCACACTCAAAAGGGCCAACAGGCCTTTAATCAGTAGGGATTTCCAGGAGCCGCTCAGTAACCAGTCCCACCAGCCTTGTGTATCGGCTACGTAGTCCTGCTGCTGAGCGTCTCTTAATTGTTTCAGAACATTCAAAGCATTTGTCATGTTTAATGAATGGATGTTGTCAGGTATGTAAGTACAACATGTAGTGTTAAACAACACGCAGAGACCTCCTTTCTCTGTGAGAATGATGTCTAAAGCCACTCGGTGCTGCATGACAGTGATGCGGATTGCATCAATTTCTTCATTCTGTCCTTGATTAATGTGGGTTGAGGCATTCAAAAACAGTCCAAAACGATAGTCTAAAGTCTCTATTTGCATGCTTTCCTACTCCTGTCCAGGGAAACAAAGCGTGTATTACCTTCTGGCTCTTGGTCCAGAGCTTGAAGTCATCTGGTACATCAGAACCAAGGAATGGATCATGGGGCTTGAGGCCTGTGTTGCGCTTAGCTCTGGTGTTGCTGTTCACTGATATCTTAAAGGTGTGGTCAGATACCAGAACAGGGGCGCAGAGTCCGGTGCTATTTGGTGGTAGCATGAAATAGACTTTCTGGCCACACGCCCAAGCTGCGCCCTGCACCCAGTATGTACCTGTTGATGAGCCGTTACCATCCCAGTCTGGTGCCGTCAGGATCATGGAGCAGTTTCGATTTTGTCCTAATTTCTTCAGACCCTGGGGCGTACCTGTCTGGCCGGTTTCTCCTGTGAAGTTAAAACACACTGGGTGTTGTATGTCGGGTGGCAAGACAACTGAGAATGATTTCAGTTGTTTGTGGCTGACGTTTATATGCACCCAGTAGGCTGCGTTGCAGGTGTAGTTTATGTTTGGGTACTGGTGGGTGCAGTTTGTTATGTTGTAGATTAGAGACTTCACACTCTGTGGGACTATATATTGTGTAGTATTGTGTGTTGCTGTTTTGGTCCTTTATGGATCCGCCTATTACCATCACAGGTTTTCCTGGTGTTGAGCAGTTCCCGGTAATGGCTTTGTCATATATGCAGAGGGCTTCAGCCTTGGTCGGGGGTTTTCCATACACCGTGGCATGGAGTGCTGTTGTGGGCAGATGTGAGCAGACGTAGCAGTTTGTGGCATTGCCTTCTCCGTGCACTCTGTCATGGACATACCTGTACCATGCATTGTTCAGCCACGGGTGGTTGTGTTCTTTGTCTATCTCCTTCAGGTGCGAGTTGTCGTGGGTCCACCTCTTAGGTCGGGGAATAGTTGGTTCTGTCTTGTGGGCTCCGCTGGGCATCAACCAAAAGAGCGTCGTCATCAAGAGGACGGCCATCAGACAGAATATGCGGTACATGAGTCGTTTTTGTTTGATGTCACAAGCGCCCAAGCACAACAGCTTTGGGGCTGGTGCTGGTATTGATTCTGGGGCTGGTTCTTCTTCTGGATTCATCAGGTTGTTTTCCTCAGTCATCTTGTTGAGATTTTATTCAGGCGTCCCTGGTGTTGTTATTGGTTCTTCTCTTTGGTGGGATAGGTCAGTCTTTATTATGTGTCTGTTCTTCAGGATGACCTGGTACCCCTAAAACTTCCCGTGAGTAGACTACCAGCAAAGTAAAGAGGCGGGATATACCCAATCAGCCCTTCCTCCACCAATAGAACACCTGGAAGCTAGGGGAACCGGCGTCTTATTGTGGTGCAAACACTTTCTTCACGTGGCTTTGATGTATCCACGAAGGTCGTTCGGCTATCTTACAAGCTGTCGGTGTAGTAAGTAACACCTGGAAGGGACCTTCCCACCTGGGAGAACTCCAGTTTTTCCGCTGGAGGACTTTAATCAGAATCCAATCACCGGGGTTCAACCTGCAAGAGACTGGAGATAGATCACTCAGCAGTTGATTGCTTAGTATCACTTCTTTATTCTCAAACAGTTTTACCATCCATTCTGCCATTGTTGTTTCTGCAGCAGATTTATTAATTGGCTCACTAGTAATTGGCAGGGGAAATGCTCTGCCATGTATGACCTCAAACGGAGTCAGACCACTTGCTCCTTGAGTTATTCTCATCCATAGTTTAACTAAACTCAAACATTCAGGCCATGGTCTTTTAGTTTCTTCCATACATTTTCTTAATCTCTGTTTAATTGTGCCATTAGTTCTCTCGACTAATCCTGCACTACTTGGATGATAGGCACAATGGTGTTTTATGCTAAAACCTAAAGCTTCAGAGACTTTGCTTATTACTTCATTTACAAAATGTGTGCCATTGTCAGATCGTATTAAACTTGGGATGCCATACGTGGGTATAAAATGGTTACACAAACATTTTGCTACTGAAATTGCATCTGCTTTTTTCACAGGGTATATTTCTGGCCATTTGGAAAATACATCTATTATCACAAGTGCATATTTGGAGGATTGCGATTCATTTAGTTCTATAAAATCCATGTGGATAGTGTGAAATGGGTGTGGTGGTTTAGGGAAATGCCCTCGCTTTGGTCTTAAATTTCCCTGTGCGTTGTGTTTTTGGCAAACCATGCATGTTCTGATAAATTCTTTTGCTGAACTTTCAAAATTTTTTGTGTAGAATTGTTTATTAAGTATATTATTCATCCCTCCTGATGACACGTGAGTTCTAGAATGTGTCACTAGGGCGGCAGTCTTGTGCAAGGATTTTGGAAGGACTGGTTTGCCATTACACATCATAAGATTGTCTTTTAATTCTGCTCCATCTTTCAACCAAGATTTTTGTTCACTTAGTGATGCTGTCTTTTGTGCATCTGCTAGTATTTCTAATGGTATTAAATCTATGGTTTCTGTTGTTAAAACATCAATGTGTTTTTCTGCAGCTGCTTTGGCTGCTTTATCAGCAAAGTTGTTTCCTCTCGTTATTTCTGTGTCATCCTTTTGATGAGCAGCACATTTGCATAGTGCTAATTCTTTTGGCAACGTTATCACTTCTAGTAGCTGTTTTAGAAGATTTGCATGTTGAACTGGGTTGCCTGTGGAGGTTGTCATTCCTCTGTTATGCCATATCTTTGCAAAATGGTGAACTGCTGAATAGACATATTGGCTGTCTGTGTATATATTAATACTTTGACCTTTGAACAGTGTACATGCTCTGATGACCGCGGTCAGTTCTGCGCTCTGGGCAGAGTTTGAGGAACTGAGAGGTTTCGCTTCTATCACTGTATCAATAGTTGTAACCGCGTACCCCACACAATTTCTACCGAAAGTGTTTTTTGACGCTGAGCCGTCTACAAAAACATTGGTGAAACTAGACTTTGGAGAACTGTGTATGTCAGAGCGAGGTTTCGTTTCCTCCTCTAATTTCTTAATACAACAATGTTGTTCTCCATCTTTAGGGGTCGGGAGAAGTGTGCTTGGGTTCAATTGGCCACACTTCTCTATGGTTATGTGTGATTGTGATAGCAAGATCCCTACATATGAAAGCTGCCTGGCATGTGTAAGGAAAGAAAGGTTTGCTTGCAGTAAAATGGAAGTCACTGCATGTGGGACCTTGATGATTAATTTATGTCCCAGAACAATGTCTGCACATTTTTTAACTGCCTCTGCTGCTGCTGCGCACGCCTGAACACAGGTGGGTAATCCAGCAGCTACAGGGTCAAGTTTACATGAGTAGAAAGCTAATGGACGTTGTTTATCTCCAAAAGCTTGAGTTAAGACTGCTTTCATGTACCCTGCTACTCCGTCGACATGGAGAATAAAAGGTTTGTCATAATCTGGTAATGCTAAGACGGTACATGTTTGCAATGCTATTTTTAAATCAGTGAAGGCTTTTTCTGCTTCTGGGGTCCACTGTATTTTGTCTTTCAGTGCTAGGTCTTTACCATAAATGAGGTTCTGTAGTGGTTGGACCAGAAATGCGTATTCTGGAATCCAGCACCTACAGAAGTTGCACAGACCTAAATAACTCATCATTTGCTGCTTAGTTATTGGTTTTGCGGCATTTTGGACTGCTGTCTTCCTGCTCTCTAGTAGGGTGCGGCCTTGGCCTGTTAGCTGATGTCCTAAATAGATGACTTTGTCACTCCACAGTTGTAACTTGTGTTGTGATACTTTGTGGCCTTGTTCTGCTAGATGTTGCAGAACCGTCATTGTGTTTTGTTTACAATCATCCTGTGTATGGCCTGTGATCAATATGTCATCTACATACAACAGAAATTTTCCTGGAGCAGGGAGAGAGCAAAATGACATGGATTTCTTTAGAGCTTCTGCATACAGTGTTGGGCTATTTTGAAATCCTTGTGGTAGCCTGGTGTATGTGTATTTTTCATTATCAAAAGTGAATCCAAATAGATTCTGTGAATCTTGGTGTAAAGGAACAGAGAAAAATGCATTTGAGAGGTCAATCACCGAGAACCATTGTTCCTTTGGTGTTACTTGGTTCAGGATGGTATGTGGATTAGCAACCACTGGAGGTATTTGCTCTGTTACCTCATTTATTGCTCTTAGGTCATGCACTAGACGATATTTTCCTGTATTGGCTTTTTTTACAGGAAAAATGGGTGTATTACATGTGGCTTTATTACTTTTCACGAGAATACCTGCTTTCTGCATATCCGCGATTACTGGTCTAATTCCGTCTCTCGCTTCTGCACTCAGGGGATATTGTGGTTTTACAGGCCTATATGTGGTTGTAGTTTTCACCACTACTGGGTCTGCGCCTTTAATTAGGCCGACATCTGTTGGTCCTTGAGACCATAATGTCTGTGGTAGCCTTTCTAATTCAGGGTGTGTCTCAGATGTTAACACTTGTCATTCATCTTGTTCTGTTGTGGCTAAATGTGTAGCTGGTGTGGATGTCACTGGCCAACACAAAGTATATTTCATGCATCCTGTTCTACGGCCTTTTTGCCAACCATCACACTCTGTTTTGTCATATCTGTCTGTTTCTACAGATCTCAGCACTTTACCTAAGTCCTGCCAAGCTGTTTGGTCATTGCGTGCCACAGATACGTGAGGATTAGGCATTTTATTTATGCGCTGCATTGCGTCTGTCTGTAACACTGAGCATACTGCATTGCCACTCTGTGTCACATACAGATGCTGTAGGACTAGTTTTTGTGGTCCCAGTCTGTGTACTTGTTGATCATAAATCTTGTCTGGGCCTGGGACTTGTTTATACCACAGGGTGTTGTGGTATTTTGCTGGGTCTTGCCTGTATGAATGTTCAGGTAAGTACATATTAGCCTTAGCCTCTAGAGGTTCAAGTTTTGGTAAGTCTAGAGTCCAATAATAGTTAGGCTCACCTATCCCTTCACAAGCAAAAATGTCTTCAGTTTGTCTCTGATTGTCAGAGAGTAAGAGTCTGGCTTGCATGCCACTTTCTTCAGGGATGACTCCTATTTTTAGTTTTGTTAAAGCATCTCTTCCTAATAGGTTCACAGGGCATGATGGGTCATAAATGCACTGATTTTTGCAGCCACGGCCACTATCTCTATGTGACATGAAAAGGGGATCAGTTAGATGCTGTTTTGTCACATGTCCTGAGGCTGATTTCACAATTATAGTATCTTTTGAGAATGTTACATTTGGGACTCTTTCATTTAGTACTGTCTTGCAAGCTCCCGTATCACAAAGCATCTGTAGCGCAACAACATTAACATATATTACAACCATTGGTTTAGCTTCTGATCCTAGCAGCAGTTGCTCTACATTGTAAATTTCCGCTTCATCTGTTTCACTTCCTTCCTCTCGTGCTAGTCATTCATCACGTCGCCTACGTCTGTCATCCTCACTTTCCTGCTCCTGAATTACACTTCTGCAGTCTCGAGCAAAATGCCCGTTTTTTCCACAATTATAGCATTTAATATCTCTCTTGTCCCTTCTTTGTCCTGCTTTTTGCTTTCCCTTTCGTTGCTTGTAGCCTGTTGTGCATTTTTGTTGTCCTGAGAAAGCTATAAAGCCTGTCTCTGGATCAACCGTGAAAACACCTGGCTTTTCTTTCTGTCTCTGGACTTTTACTGCATGTTCAGCGTACTGCAGAGCGTCAGGCAGGGTGCCTGTATTTTGAGTCACCCAATGTTTATCTACATGTGCTCTTATTTTAGGCAGCAGGCCATTCAGAAAGGCATTTTTTAATTGTTGTTGAAAAGCAGACTGTGGATCGGGATCATGATTCAGTCCTGAGTTTTGCCTAAAAACTGGGCGTAAACGATCCAAATAGTCTGATGCTGTCTCTCCATCTTTTTGTTTGCACTCTCCTATTTTTCCATAATCTGGCCTTGTGGCTAAAATTGTTTCTATTCTGCCGTACAAGTTATTTAGTTCTTGGGCTAAGTCATTAGTGTCAGGTCCTAGCACGTCACCGTTTTGGGCGTTTCCTGTGAAATCGCCTTTGGCTCTTGGCCATCGTAAACCTAATAAATCGTGAAAAACTTGTGCCATTTCATGACCATTCAACCCCCAGCCTTGTCTAATCAATTCCACTGCGGTTCGCCAAGGCTGGAAACCTTCGCTAAGGGGTGGCACATCTTTTAGAACATTTTCTCTATCTTTATGGGACCATGGTCGAAATGCGTATATCAGAGGTTCTCCGTCGATTGGTACAGCGCCCGTGGCATCCGGAGGACCACTGGGTTGTCCAAATCTAGGATTTGATAATGCGACCATTGGAAACTGTCCAGCAGTTCCAGGATTACGTTTGGTCATTAAACTGAGGTGATGTTTTGCCTCTGCATATGGATCTGGGAGGAAAGGGTTGTGGGGAGAAGCAACAGGAAGTGGTGACGTAGGAACGGGTGCAGCTGCTGCTGCTGCGAGTGGTGCAGGCTGAGGTGCATAAGGAGGGGGGTTTTTGTCTTTTTCTGCAGTTTTCTGTTTATCTTTATTTTCTTGTTTTTGAGTGCGTTTAGCAATGCGTTTATCATTTTCTACCATCCACGCTTTGAAAAGGTGCCATTCTGCTAAACGTTTTGCTTTTTTCTTCTGACTTTTTTCCTCATATAGCTCCTTTTGCAAAGCGGCTTTTAAAGCATTTATTGAATCAGGGGTGCATTTGCCTTGCCAAGCTGGACAATATATTTTATGTGGATTTCTCCACCTTTTTGCACTGATTATTCCTGCATTTGAACAGTTTTTTTCTAACCACTCTTCGTCTGCTATTAATTTTACTTTAGTTTTAGAGTTACCCATTTTAAAGTAATTACGTCAGAACTGTGACACTGTCTCTGGTATGATAAAGTGGGCAGGTTATCAATAACAGCCTTCTACTCACTGGCTAATCAAGTGAGCGGTTATTGATTTTACGTGATGACACACAACCGTGGTCCCACTTTAACCAGTACGTGAGTGTGCACAGGAAAACAACTTTGAGAGAAGCGGTTCGACCGCGTATTGGGTCGTAAATGACAACTCACTCCTCTTTGTTAACACAAACAGAGCGCGCTTTTATAATTTTTATTGAGATTTCCCGTATTTTTATTGTGCAACCTTCTAACTGTTCCGTTGCAGCCACTCCTAGAGTGACCGGAACTCGTTCCGTTCAGCTGCTACCCAGAGCAACCGAAACTTTTAATAGCGATTTCTAGAATCTCGCTCTTGCCTGTTGTCTCCTAGTCCCTCTTGGACTGAGATCTGTCGGCGCTAACCAGGTTTACACACTATTTTAGAGGAAAATCTCAATATCAACATAATTTAGCGCTTGATGGAATGCAGTGTTTCATATTCACCTTACTGTGGCGCTGCGTTTTGGATTCGGCTCATCGGGTCCTGGCGCCGTGGGGCCTCGCTGACCGGAGATCGAATTCACGCTCCCGGATTTTCCTTTTTACTGTGCAGAGATTTTTCCAGCAGGCGATCACGACGTCAGAATCCGATGAAAACCGTCTGTGGACAACTAGACGTTAAAAATAACAGTCAGTGATCCGGCTACGAAGGACCAATTAAATGTCAGGGGTTAAGACATTTGTTCAAACACAAGTAAGAGAAATAAGACACTGCAGACCGACTCAGAGTTTTAAAACATGCGCATGGGTGTGTGCCTCTCAGCAAAATCACACACACTAAAGCCCATGCTGCTTGCTTTATTTATAAGGCAAAAGGGGTAACACAGTACTTCCTCTTTTAACAGAAAAGAGGAGAGTTCAGACATTAAGTCAGCTTATCTGATCTTTCACACACTGGGGTAAGAATACAGAAGTATATCATTCTTTATCTGACATCACAGACACTGAAGTAAAGAATGCATCATTATATCATGTCTTGTCAAACATCTCAAACACTTAAGCAAGGAATGCATTGTGTTCTCCTTAACAATAAGCTTGGTTATGTGAAAATATATGAACACTCGGTTATAAGGCACACTTGGTTATATTGTATTTGAATATAAAGCATATTTGATTTTACTTAATTATACTTAATGATTTGTATTTCATAAAAATCCTCTTACAGCGCTTCATAGATACAGAGAAAAACCCAACAATCATATGACCCCCTATGAGCAAGCACTTTGGCGACAGTGGGAAGGAAAAACTCCCTTTTAACAGGAAGAAACCTCCGGCAGAACCAGGCTCAGGGAGGGGCGGCCATCTGCTGCGACCGGTTGGGGTGAGAGAAGGAAGACAGGATAAAGACATGCTGTGGAAGAGAGACAGAGGTTAATAACAGATATGATTCAATGCAGAGAGGTCTATTAATACATAGTGAGTGAGAAAGGTGACTGGAAAGGAAAAACTCAATGCATCATGGGAATCCCCCGGCAGCCTATATCTATTGCAGCATAACTAAGGGAGGATTCAGGGTCACCTGGTCCAGCCCTAACTATATGCTTTAGCAAAAAGGAAAGTTTTAAGCCTAATCTTAAAAGTAGAGATAGTGTCTGTCTCCCAAATCCAAACTGGAAGCTGGTTCCACAGAAGAGGGGCCTGAAAACTGAAGGCTCTCCCTCCCATTCTACTTTTAAATACTCTAGGAACAACAAGTAGGCCTGCAGAGCGAGAGCGGAGCGCTCTAATAGGGTGATATGGTACTACAAGGTCATTAAGATAAGATGGGGCCTGATTATTTAAGACCTTGTATGTGAGGAGCAGGATTTTGAATTCAATTCTGGATTTAACAGGAAGCCAATGAAGGGAAGCCAAAACAGGAGAAATATGCTCTCTCTTTCTAGTCCCTGTCAGGACTCTTGCTGCAGCATTTTGGATTAGCTGAAGGCTTTTCAGTGAGTTTTTTGGACATCCTGATAATAATGAATTACAGTAGTCCAGCCTGGAAGTAATAAATGCATGAACTAGTTTTTCAGCGTCACTCTGAGACAGGATATTTCTAATTTTAGAGATGTTGCGCAAATGGAAGAAAGCAGTCTTACATATTTGTTTAATATGTGCGTTGAAGGACATGTCCTGGTCAAAAATGACTCCAAGGTTCCTCACCGCGTTACTGGAGGCCAAGGTAATGCCATCCAGAGTAAGAATCTGATTAGATACCATATTTCTAAGATTTTCAGGGCTGAGTACAATAACCTCAGTTTTATCTGAATTAAGAAGCAGAAAGTTAGCGGCCATCCAGGTCTTTATGTCTTTAAGACATTCCTGCAGTTTAACTAATTGGTGTGTGTTATCTGGCTTCATGGACAGATAGAGCTGGGTGTCATCTGCATAGCAGTGAAAATGTATGCTATGTCTTCTAATGATACTGCCTAAGGGAAGCATGTATAATGTAAACAGAATTGGTCCTAGCACTGAACCCTGTGGAACTCCATAATTAACCTCAGTGTGTGAAGAGGACTCTCCATTTACATGCACAAATTGGAGTCTATTAGATAGATATGATACAAACCACTGCAGCGCAGTACTTGTAATACCTACAGCATGTTCTAATCGCTCTAATAGGATATTATGGTCAACAGTATCGAACGCTGCACTGAGGTCTAGCAGGACAAGCACAGAGATGAGTCCACTGTCAGAGGCCATAAGAAGATCATTTGTAACCTTCACTAAAGCTGTTTCTGTGCTGTGCTGAGCTCTGAAACCTGACTGAAACTCTTCAAATAAACCATTCCTCTGCAGATGATCTGTTAGCTGTTTGACAACTACTCTTTCAAGGATTTTTGATATGAAAGGAAGGTTGGAGATTGGCCTATAATTAGCTAAGACTGCTGGGTCTAGAGATGGCTTTTTGAGTAAAGGTTTAACTACAGCCAGCTTGAAGGCCTGTGGTACATAGTCGATTATTAGAGATAGGTTGATCATATTTAAGATCGAAGAATTAATTAATGGCAGGACTTCTTTGAGCAGTTGTGAGATTAATTTGTTATCATATGTTACCTTATATATGAGATCAAAGTAGTTGCATTATAATATGGTATGTAGTTTTAGTTTGCATTAGACCTCTGACTTAGAAGAGTGTGAAAATCATTAGATCTGTTGGATTGACCTGTATTATGTTGAATGTCTTACATTGTTTCAAAGGAGTTGTTAGGATAATGGATGTTATTTTAATCTCACTGATATCATTTACATGCACTGTTGTAGGTTCATTATTACTTCATTAGTCTGCATCAGTTTATCAGTTTCTTAGTTTCTTAGTAAATCGGCTACAAGGTAATTCTCTACCAGCAATAGCTGTAGCTCCAGGCGGACCCAGTAAGTCAGATAAGGACACTCAAACTTTCTTTGGCCTAAACCCACAATTACACAGAGTACACACATTTAAGTCCACACTACACGCACTTACATAGTCATGTAGGACACGCACACACTTATGGAGAACTGTGGGGTCGGCTCAGGACATGCTCTCTGTTTGACATACACACTCACAATAGACACGAATAGATATACACACCACACACACTGGTTTTCTCTGAGTGCTGGGCTGAGTGGAAACATCTGGAGGCCTTATAAGGAGAACTTGTGGAGTGAGGGGAACTTCCTGAGTTCTGAGAACTGACTGATACTTATCATGTGACTTGACGTCATCATTGTAATAAAAGCCTTGGGAGATGCTTGTTCGGGGGAGATCGGCTCTAAAAGGCTTGTGATGCTCATCTTCCCCATATGTACATATGTATAATAAAAATCACTATTCTGACATCTACTGAGACCATGCAGTCGTTTGTCTTCTCCTCAAAACTCGAATCATGACACTTCTGGTGCCGAAACCCGGTTTGGGGGGAGACTAATGGAGCCTGGCTGACGGTCTAGTGGTGTCAGATGGACAGCCAGGAGGCCGACTGAGTGATGGGCCCCGAAATAAGAGAGGTAAGCACCGCCTGTTGAGTAATATCCAAAGGTGCTGAATTGGAGGAATTAAGCTAAATTAAATGTTCACTCAGTGGGGCTTCTGTTCTGTCCGGGGTGATCTTGGGGTAATTAGTGTTAAAGGTAGGGAATAGTGAACTGAGTAAATGTATTGCTGTTTATTTTGAGAGTGAACTGTTGAGTTAAGAGGTTATGTGTTTAAGTCTATACGGTTTAAAAGGTTTAAATGTGGGTTGACTGGGAATGCCAGCCAGTCAATCGGTAGTGTAGGGGATTTGATCCAATCGATTAGCAGAGACGCGGTCTTGGGCGTCAGATAATTGAACTGGAGGCGGAGACCTCGCAGTGACGCTTATAATATATTGAGTAAACTTGGTTAGGACTGGGGACGGGGATCCCCTAAGAATGCAGTTGTTCAGCAGGTGGCACTGACCCCTAATCGCGGACGCGTGGTTAGGTTTTAGCCCGGTTTGGCCTCCCGCTGGGGACTTGGGACTCCCGGTTAATTGGCCAGGTAATCTACGAGTGATTGCCTTCTACTGCATTGATTGATTGAGAAGGTCAGACCTGGCTGCATCCTATCTAACGTTGGGCACACTGTGAGCTTTAAGTAAAGCCAAAAGCGTGATCTGGGATATGTCACGTGGCTGGTGGAGCTCCGTGTTTTCCTGGCGGGGAAGTAGTTATAAATTAATTAGAACTTAGGAATCAGGAACTTCCGGAGGGCGGTCCCGAAGCGTGTAATTGATCAGCAAGGGCGCGGCCCTGGGCTGAAAGATGCTTTTAAATTAGTCAAAAAATTTAGGAACACCAGCAGAGAAATAGAGAAGTGAGATAAAGTTGTTCTGGCATATGGTGTTTTTCTTACGGGCCCGTATGTACATAGAATATAAACTATGTGTGAGTCTAAATAAAGTGTAAATAAGTTTTATAAATCTGTTAAATCTGAAACTCCTGCTAAAAACTTCCTCTCTACAAACTCTTTTCTCTTCTCTCCCTCTTTCTCTCAGATGGGATTCTGTGTGTGTATGTGTGCTGGAAAAAAAAAAAAAAGGAAAAGGGTCTCTCTCTCTGTCTCTGTGAGAGAAAAAAGGTGGGGGCCGAGTGAGCCCGTGGGGCCGAGTGGGTCCGCGGGAGCGAGCGTGTATGCTGTATGGGGAGAATGAGGAAGAAGGGAGTGAGAAGGAGCGAGTGAAAAGAGTAACCGAGTGTTTGGTGATTTTTTATTATTTCAGAGGCTCTGGGTAAGAGTTTTGACTATATTGATTTAATTCTGTGGTTTTGGAGTTGGTGACTTTAGCTGTGAGAGTTATGAAAAGAGCAGGTTTTTCTTTTGTTGTGATGTTAAGTATAAATTGAATAGACTGTGATTAATCGGTGTTTTTCTGCCTATTGTGCTGCGTGGAAGACACAGAAGTGTAGAAATGTTTGTGGTTTATCTTTGTTTGACGTTTTATATAGAGTGGGTTGATTCAGGGTGATTTCTCCCGTTTAAGGGAGGAGTTGGATTGTGGGTATGTTAAAGCTTTGCTGTAGGGGTATGAGTGTGAATTTGTGCTGGCTTCACATGTTTAAATGGATTCATAGAAGTTTGTGAGTAAGAAATTGTTATGGTGGGGTTTAAAGTTAGTAAAGAGTTAAATCAACCCTCCTCAAGAGTTCAATAATTTAGGCAGTTATGTTTATACGAATACTAAATGTATGTTTAGTGTCTTCATACAGGTGTTTTTTCTTAACCTGGAAACCTGAGTACGGGAGCAGAAGACAGGCCAAGCTTTGGCTAAAAATTCACGGCTGGACACCAGAGTTGTCCCCACCCCTCCCGGAAAAAAGAGAGAATGAAGTTTTAGGCAGGTTTTTCTCGCTGAACTGCTCTGGGTGCTGTGTCCCTGAATCTCACCAGTGTTAACCTCTGGCAGAAGACATGGAAAAAAGGAAGAGATGTTCCTGGTAAATGACTGAAACAAATAGAATCACACACAACCAGAGAAAGGGATGAGAAGGGTGTGGAACAGACACATGTGCGTGTTAGAGAAATGCCTCATTTGAGAAAAAGTTAAATTAACCCACATACAGACGCACCCATACATGCAATGAAGAAACAGCTTACATACATGTGCACGTTCAAGCAAGGTTAAAGTTGCGACACTTAACATACACCTGTTTTTAAATGATATAGTTTATACACTACTGACAAATAAACTCTCTGGGTTGCAGGACAACAACTTAACTTCAAAAGAAAAGATACTGGTCTGATGATTAAGTGAGGACACGACAAATTTAGTGGTTAAATTGTGACATGTTTTTGTTGATTGTTTAAGACAAATGACTACTGAATGGTAGAAAATTCCTTTTTAGGTTTTTAAACATGATTGTAACAATTTTAACACGTACCTGTGTTGTCCTGTCAACTTGAGGGGTTATGAGTTGATTATATGGTGAGAAAAAACAAAAAAAAAGGGGAGAGGAGACCCCGTTGTTTCTCCCCTCTCTGGATAACACAGCCAACACAACACAGCCAACACAACATCATTTTCCTGTTCGCCTGTTTTGTTTTGTTTTTGTTTTTTCTGAAAGCCGAAGCTGACCTGGACTCCTACCCTCCCCTTTACCATCGTTGCCCTCTCCGCGACCATCTTTGACCCTTTGACCCCTGAAGGCCACAGCAGCTGGACCCACAGGGCTGCAGGAATGCGATCTCATGCAGCCGAGACGGAGAGCACTAAACCTGAAGCCCGTTTCACTACACGGGGGAAATTCCCAGACTGCGTCAGCTGACAGAGCTGTGACGAGACGCGCATTAAGCCCGGAGGAAAAGGGAGGGTGAGCAAAAGAATGCTGACCTCGGAGAAGAGCCGAACAGCAGAGCTGCAGAAGGCCGTGGAGCAAAGTAAGGACAACATAAACAGACTCCAATCTGACGTGGAAGGAAAAGACTCTGAGGTTTTTGCCCTCAGTAAGAGCTCAAGGCATCAGAGCAGAAATTGAGCATGGCTCCGGAGGAGCTGGCTGCTAATTGAACTCATCAGTCAGACTTGGAGTTTCACGTACAGGACTTGTAATCAGGCGGAAGCTTGCTGGAGCAGGAGGTCGTCAGACTTGACGCAAAGCTCCAACAGCAGGAGTAAACCCTGAAAGAGCTACAGAAGCAAAAGGGTCAAGTTACAAGGAGAAGATGCAGGCAGCTGCAACAACGGATGAAAACAGACCCAAAGAGGAGGGGAGGACCCCCGGGCATGCTTCAAGCTGCTGGTTTACCTAAACTACAGAACAGGAAGGTGATGAACACAAACATACACCAACACACAAACACACACTTCTGCATGCGCCGACTTAGAATGAAGAGAAACACACACATGAACACTTATGCACTCGTTGAGGGAGTGAAAACTGATACATACCCATGCACCAAAATCAAAATGTTGATTTAATTCACTAAGAAGTGACACACAATGCTCTGGCTGCTGCAATGAAGAATGCTTTACTGACAAAGGCTCAATGCTGCACACGACAAAGTCAAATACAGAATTTGCTACAATAATAAGCCCAGAGGGCATTTGTGTGGTCTGGGGAGCAGAGTCCGGAGCGGTTTGGTTATGAAAACGATGCCTGTGCGAGATATCTGGGGCTTAAGGCCTCGACCCAATTGTTTACTGTACACCAAAAAGAAAAGAAAACAGCCTGAGCAGTGATGCAGAGTGAAAACGATGAATTAACAGTGTGAGTCTTATTTCAGAGCGCCACATCATTGTGATGGAGATTTAATAAAAGGAGGAACACACGGACAAAGAAGAAGAGAAAGGGGGGGCAGCCCTTGAACACGATTGCCTGAGGTATTAAAGTTCTGTACTAAATTCTGGTTTCCAGTGTGAGAAAAGTCACGCAGTGCCAGTAGTAGAGCTAGGTTGAGTGATGATTCTAAATTACTGTAAGTAAATCATTGTACACCCGTTCAAGTTTCATGATAACGGGGATCTAGACTTTGTTGAACCCTAGGCAATTTGAACAGGTAAAATTTGAGTGACCAAGTAGCAGTTGAATAAAAGTCATTGAATAAGTGTTGAAATAAACTGGCAGAATTAAGAGAATTAAAACATTTCAAGAGCTCAAATTACTTAATATGGAAACGGTTCTATTTTGTTTCACGAACGCAAAACATATAGGTTTATGAATATGAAAAGGTTGAGGTGGTGTTGATTTGACTCTGTGTAGGTTTAGGTGGGTATTTTTATTGATGGGAGGAATATTCAGTGACAAGTCCTAAGACCCGGGCGTCTGCATTTTGTTTTTGTTATTTTCATTTTATTTTGTTTTATATTTTGAACAGTGCACTGATTTTTGTTTGTGAATCTTCTTTTAAGCAGATCTGCACATCGGAAATTACAAGCATTACACGTCGGCGAGAAAATTGTTGTAAGTGAGTTTCTCCGCATTGAAATGGGTTCTGGAGGAAACACTTGTGGGGAAAATTAGAAATGAGAGTCCCTGTCTAAAAAGGATTCAGCGAGGTAATCCAAATTCAAGTTCTTGTTTTCTTTTTGAGATGACGTCATTTTGCTGAGTGTGGAAACTAAATGCGACGACAGGTTTCACTATCAGCAAAGAAAGAAAGAAATGGATGAATGGATGAATGGATGAAAGACTGGAAATAAAACAAACGGACTGACTGGTAAAAGATGACAAGACTAGACCATGACTCAAGGTTAACCACCTCCACCTAGATAGGATAAAAGGGTGGATGAATTTATGTGTGTTTCTTTTTACAGGAGTAGAAGGTTGACAAAATATTCGAGGATGAGTGAACCTGTAAATGCCATTTTTGTGTCTTGTGTTGCTTACAGAGGTAACTGCGCAGCGTTAACATTTACACTCCTCCTCTGACAGGAAATCTTTTTATAGCACCTCTGGAATGTGGATGCCTGACTGCGGTCAATGTGCTGCTAATGTTTGCTTTGCTTTGTTAAGAATGCGTGAGGAGAAAACAGACAAGTGACATGAAAACAAAGAATAATAATAACACAAATAACAAATTTGGGGACAGTTTGACATAGAGCTCACTAACTGGCCAATTAGGGGGCTCTTGGAGTAACATTGCCCAAAGGGTGAATAAAACAAATTGTGGCAATAATAGTGATTTAATGATCAGAGAAATCCTGAACATGATACTTGTCTGTTGTGCTGAATCTTTTATTACTCTTATGATTTGCAGGTGGTTGTAAATAAGCTGTTTGCTTTAACAGGTTTGCTTTTTAGCTGAATTGCAAAATACAACTAGAACGATTAATTGAGACTAATCGCAACTAACCTGAAACTGAGGAGGTTCTATATAAGGAAGAATTAAAACAGATATAAAATGCATCCGATCTTTAATTGCAGGTGTGACCATGAAGATTTTTGGTACATATTGCAGGTTGTTGCTCATTATAGAATTGTGTTCAGCTTCATAAGGCAAAATGCTATATCAGGGGTCTATGATTTCGTTTGTGTTTTAATGATTTAGGTATGGCAAAATTAAAGGTTTTTGGACACTTTAGGGAACCAGTGAGAAGCATAATTAGAGGATCAGAAACTGAGTACTAGACTTAAACTTAAGTTAGAATTAAAAATGCCCAATTGGTTTGAGGTCTGTTGTTCATTTTTATACACACATAGGCATGGCCTAGGATTGGAATACATATAGTTAACAACATTAGGTTAGGAGAGCCAGCGCAGGAGAGGTGTTGGCTTTCTGTCTCTTGCAGAGAAAGGAACAGACACCAGACGGGGACACGGAGATATGAGGACACTTCACAGCAACTGGGGTCAAGTGTTATGGCCTTGGGGCTCCTTGAGAAGATGGATCCCATAACCACAACAATAACCAAGAAGGGGTTGGCGAAAACTAGGAACACCAGAGACCAACGAGGTTCGAGAGGCTTTTGGCAAAAAGGGGGACACGGCGGTGACAACGGACAACAAACACACAGATCTTTGTTTGAAAGTGGGGCAGAATAATCCCCAGATCTGTGTAACGACTAAAGGGTGGTCTAACCCCGGAGGTCGAAGAAAGAAGCTGAGAATCACCCAACTGGAAGATACTGGTAGCTGCACCCATAAAATAAAGGTTAAAAGCCCGTTAGACAGAGGGGCTATTCTAAGTACATTTGAAGGGTATAAGTGGTAAAAAGGGGGTGAAAAACCGGAGCCCCAAAATAAAGCTGTGGGAGAATTGGGGACTGATGGGAGTGTCATCTGTAACTGCTGTCATGGGTGTAAATCTAACTTTGCTTGTATCTAAACTGCGTAAAGGCAGAGGTCATCCCCCATACGGTCCACCCGTTAAAGGGGGACAGAGGGTCTCGGGACCAAGGAGATGTGGACAATGCAACATTAGAGTGTATGATGTAAGGAATCTCTTTGAGATAAGAGATTAAAGGGGGAAATGTGAGATTAATTTGTTATCATATGTTACCTTATATATGAGATCAAAGTAGTTGCATTATAATATGGTATGTAGTTTTAGTTTGCATTAGACCTCTGACTTAGAAGAGTGTGAAAATCATTAGATCTGTTGGATTGACCTGTATTATGTTGAATGTCTTACATTGTTTCAAAGGAGTTGTTAGGATAATGGATGTTATTTTAATCTCACTGATATCATTTACATGCACTGTTGTAGGTTCATTATTACTTCATTAGTCTGCATCAGTTTATCAGTTTCTTAGTTTCTTAGTAAATCGGCTACAAGGTAATTCTCTACCAGCAATAGCTGTAGCTCCAGGCGGACCCAGTAAGTCAGATAAGGACACTCAAACTTTCTTTGGCCTAAACCCACAATTACACAGAGTACACACATTTAAGTCCACACTACACGCACTTACATAGTCATGTAGGACACGCACACACTTATGGAGAACTGTGGGGTCGGCTCAGGACATGCTCTCTGTTTGACATACACACTCACAATAGACACGAATAGATATACACACCACACACACTGGTTTTCTCTGAGTGCTGGGCTGAGTGGAAACATCTGGAGGCCTTATAAGGAGAACTTGTGGAGTGAGGGGAACTTCCTGAGTTCTGAGAACTGACTGATACTTATCATGTGACTTGACGTCATCATTGTAATAAAAGCCTTGGGAGATGCTTGTTCGGGGGAGATCGGCTCTAAAAGGCTTGTGATGCTCATCTTCCCCATATGTACATATGTATAATAAAAATCACTATTCTGACATCTACTGAGACCATGCAGTCGTTTGTCTTCTCCTCAAAACTCGAATCATGACACAGTTTTGTAGGAATGGGGTCTAAAAGACACGTTGATGGTTTGGAGGAAGTAATTATTGAAGTTAACTCAGAAAGATCAATTGGAGAAAAAGAGTCTAACTTAACATCAATGGTACTAAGAGTAACCGTAGATAATATTACATCTGTGGGATGATTATTGGTAATTTTTTCTCTAATGATAAAAATTTTATTTGTGAAGAAGTTCATGAAGTCATTACTAGTTAACGTTAAAGGGATGGTTGGCTCAAAAGAGCTGTGACTTTTTGTCAGCCTGGCTACAGTGCCGAAGAGAAACCTTGGGTTGTTCTTATTTTCTTCAATCAGTGATGAATAGTAAGGTGTTCTGGCTTTGCGGAGGGCTTTCTTATAAAGCAGCAAACTATTTCTCCAGGCTAAATGATGATCCTCTAGATTTGTGACACGCCATTTCCTCTCCAGATTACGAGTCATCTGCTTTAGGGTACGTGTTTCAGAATTATACCACGGAGTCAGGTACTTCTGATTTGAGGCCTTAGTTTTCACAGGAGCTACAGTATCCAGAGTCGTACGTAGTGAGGAAGTGAAATTATTAACAAGATAATCGACCTCTGTTGGGGTAGCGTTCAGATAGCTGCTTTGCTCTGTGTTGGTACAGGGCATTGGAGATGATAACAGTGGGTGGATTATATTCTTAAACTTAGTTACAGTGCTTTCAGAAAGACATCTACTTTGATAAAGTCTACTCTTCACCGCTGTGTAATCAATTATTGTAAAAGTAAATGTTATCAGGAAATGATCAGACAGGAGAGGGTTTTCAGGAAACACTGTTAAATGTTCAGTTTCTATGCCATATGTTAAAACAAGATCTAGAGTGTGATTAAAGTGGTGGGTGGGTTCTTTTACATTTTGAGAGAAACCAATTGAGTCTAATAACAGATTAAATGCCATGTTGAGGCTGTCATTTTTAGCATCTACATGGATGTTAAAATCACCCACAATAATTATTTTATCTGAGCTCAGAACTAAATTAGATATAAAGTCTGAGAAATCAGACAGAAACTCTGTGTAAGGCCCAGGTGGACGATAGATGATAACAAGTAAGACTGGTTTCTGAGTTTCACAGCTGGGGTGGACAATGTTAAGCATCAGGCTTTCAAATGAATTAAAAGTCTGTCTTGGTCTTTCATTAATTAATAGGCTGGTGTGAAAAATTGCTGCCACACCGCCCCCTCGGCCTGTGCTTCGAGATTTCTGGTAGTTAGAATGGCTCGGGGGTGTTGATTCATTTAAACTAACATAATCATCCTGCTGCAACCAGGTTTCTGTAAGGCAGAGTAAATCAATTTGTTGATCAATTATTAAGTCATGTACTAACAGAGACTTGGAGGAGAGAGACCTAATATTTAATAATCCACATTTCACTGTTTTACTCTTTGGTTCAGATGTGGATACTGTATTGTTCTTTCTTTGTAATTGTTTATGTTTAAGTTGTTTGTTGCTGGTTTTTAGTTTGTTTTTTGTCTTTTTGGAAGCTGACACAGTCTCTATGGAGATGGGTTTTTGGGGGGGTAGCAGAAGGAGAGAAGCTGCAGAGAAGCGTGTAAGACTGCAACTCTGCTTCCTGGTCCCAACTCTGGATAGTCATATTTTGGGGGGTTTAATAAATTTGTCCATATTTCTAGAAATGAGAGCTGCTCCATCCAAAGTGGGATGGATGCCGTCTCTCCTAACAAGACCAGGTTTCCTCCAGAAGGTTTGCCAATTATCTATGAAGCCCACATCGTTTCTGGGACACCACTCAGACAGCCAGCAATTTAAGGAGAACATGCGGCTAAACATGTCACTCCTGGTCTGATTGGGGAGGGGACCAGAGAAAACTACAGAGTCCGACATTGTTTTGGCAAAGTTGCACACCGATTCAATATTGATTTTAGTGACCTCCGATTGGCGTAACCGGGTGTCATTACTGCCGACGTGAATTATGATTTTACTGAATTTACGTTTACCCTTAGCCAGCAGTTTTAAATTTCCTTCAATGTCGCCTGCTCTGGCCCCTGGAAGACAATTGACTATGGTTGCCAGTGTCTCTAGCTTCACATGTCTGAGAACAGAATCGCCAATTACCAGAGTTTGACCCCCGGCGGGTGTGTCGCCGAGTGGGGAAAAACGGTTAGACACATGAACGGGTTGGTGGTGTACCTGGGGCTTCTGTTTAGGACTATGCTTCCTCCTCACCGTGACCCAGCCTCCCTGTTTCCCCAGCTGCTTGGGACCTGCCGGGGAACAGCTAGCGGGGCCTACGCTATTTTCGGCTGCACCAGCTACAGGGGCCTGGCTAGCTACGGGTGAATGAAGGGTGCGAAGCCGAGTCTCCAATTCAGTAATCCTGGCCTCCAGCGCTGCAAATATGCTACATTTGTTACAGATATCATTACTGCTAAAGGAGGCCGAGGAGTAACTAAACATCTGACACAATGAGCAAGAAAGTGCAGGAGGGACAGGTGAAGTAGCCATGGTGCTAATGAGTCGGCTACGAGCTAAGCTAAGCTAGCGAGACAGTACAGAGACAGTGAGTGAATACTTTGGCTATAAATTAGGTAGTGAGTACACAGAAAGTGTGCTTCGGATGAAGCACGTGAAGATTATACTATGAAAGAAGAATGTATTTAAAAGTTGTTAATTAAATCGCTAAGCAAATAAGCTACTCAGAAACACCACTGTGTTTGAGCAGGAACAGGAAGTGATACTCTACCACAGAGCGAGCGAACACCAAGTGACAGCGCCACCAAGCACCACCCGCCTTCCCCGCCCCGGCATCCGGACTCTGAAAACCACCTCCGACAGCTGTTCCAGGATCTCGCCCGGGCCTTGCCAGTGGCTCATGAGCTTGGGGGTCAGCCCCCGCTTCCTCTGGGGGCAGTACACCCAGACCCGATCTCCGGCCCCCAGCATAGGACCGTGCGCACGGGTATCATACGCCCGTTTCTGGCGGGCCCCGGCTCCCTCCAATGTCCGTCTTGCCAGTTGATGCCCCGTGTGCAACCGCTCCCTGAGCCGCCGGAAGTAGTCCATCTCTGGTCCACCAGCAATCTCCGGCTCAGGGGGTGCTCCGAACACCAAGTCCACCGGGGTCCGGAGCTCCCTTCCGAACATCAACGCTGCAGGAGTACACTGACTTGACTCCTGCACTGCTGTTCGATATGCCCACAAAACAAGGGGCAGGTGTTGGTCCCAGTCCCTCTGATGTTGGCTGGTCAGGATGGCCAGCTGGGTGGCCAGCGTGCGGTTGAACCGCTCAACCAGACCGTTGCTCTGAGGATGGAGGGGGGTGGTCCTCGTTTTTCTCACCCCCAGCCTCCGACACACTTCTCCCAGCACCTGGCTCTCAAAGTTCCTCCCTTGGTCGCTATGGAGCTCCTCCGGTACACCAAACCGCGTGAACATCTCATCCACCAGAGTCCGCGCTGTCGTCACCGCACTCTGATCTGGCACCACGTACGCCTCTGGCCACTTTGAGAAATAATCCATCGCGACCAGGACATACCGGTTGCCGGCATCAGTAACAGGGAATGGACCCAGGATATCCACTCCGATCCGCTCCATTGGCGCCCCAACTAGGTATTGCTGCAATGGGGCATGGGAGCACTGGCTGGGACCTTTCTGCGCCGTGCAGTCGTCACAGCAGTGGACGTGGATCTCCACATCCTGACGACACCCCGGCCAGTAGAACCGCCGTCTCAGCCGTCGCAACGTCTTGCCATTCCCAAAATGGCCAGTACCTGCAGCCCCATGGACCCAGCGGAGGACCTCAGGCCGCAAGGCCCGGGGAACCAGGAGCTGGAGTATGTCGCCTCCCCCGTCTGGCGCTCGCCACCGCCGGTAGATTACACCGCCATGGATCTCCAGGCTGTTCAACTGGGAGTACAGCGACTTTGTCTCGGGCCCTTGGGAAGACACAGCGGACCAGTCTGGCCGTGTCCCTGCCTCCATCCAGTCCCTCACCATCTCCAGCGCTGGATCGCTCACCTGGTGCTGCTATAGCTCCGCCGCGGTGAAAGGTTCCTGCCCTTCATCCACACCCTCAGGTTCTGCTGCTGCCGATGTCGGACCCCGGTCCAGCTCCTCCAGGCGCCTGCAGTACCGGCACTCATCCGCAGAACAGGGGCGCCTGGACAGGGCGTCAGCGTTGGCGTGTTGCCGCCCTGGTCGGTGCTGGGCCTCAAAGTCGTACTCTTGTAGTATTTCCAGCCACCGGGCCACCTGACCCTCTGGCTGGCGAAAGTTCAGCATCCAGGTTAGGCTGGCGTGGTCTGTCCTGAGCAGGAACTTAGTGCCCAGGAGGTAAGGTCGGAAATGACGAACCGCCAGGACCACAGCAGACAGCTCACGCCGGGTAACACAGTAATTCCTCTCGGCCCGGCTGAGGCTGCAGCTGTAGTATGCCACCACTCGCTCCTCAGCCTCTCCCCTCTGGGAGAGCACCGCTCCGACCCCCACGTTGCTGGCGTCGGTGTCCAAAAGGAAAGGCTGGCTGGGGTCAGGATACGCCAAGACCAGGGCACTCACAAGGGCAGTTTTCAGCTGCTCGAAAGCCGTTGCACAGCCCTCCGTCCAACCAAACCGCTGACCCTTGTTTGTCAACTGATGCAAGGGGCTAGCGACGGTGGCAAAGTCTTTTACAAACCTCCTGTAATAGGAGGCCAGCCCCAGGAAGCTTCGTAGCTCGGCGACGTTCGATGGGGTAGGCCAGTCCCCCACAGCAACCACCTTCTCGGGATCAGTAGCCACCCCCTGTTCGCTCACCACATGTCCCAGGAACTTCACCTGGCGAGCAAGAAGGTTGCACAGTCCACGGGTGGACCCACAGCGGCCCACCACAGGATGAGTGTCATGGAGAGGGTTTAACGATTGGGGTGGGGGTTCCCTCACTGTCCCACCCCGTGGCCGTTTCCCGTCGGTGATGTCACTCGGCTCCGAGGACTAGGTGCGGGACAGTTCCGGGCGAGGTGACCAGGTTCCCCGCACCGGTAACAGCAGTCCGTCCGGCGCCTCCGACGTGGAACTGCCTCTGATTGGGCTCGTCTGGCCTCCTCCTCCTCATCCGACTGGGACGCGTTCATCTCTCGCTCGACCATCCTGGCCGATCGTCGGGTCACTGGCTCGCCCCGCAGCACCTCCTCAGCCCGCTCAGCCTCCCTCAATGCCTCCTCCAGGTCTCGGGGGGATGACAGCCGGACATGCTGTCGCAGCCTCTCCGGTGTGAGGCCCCTCAGGAAGGCGTGGAGACCCAGCTCCTCTCGTGCCGCTCCTGGGAATGTCGGATAGCCCCGTCGGGCATAGAGGCGGACGTCCGTAGCAAAGGACCCCAGGCTCTCTCCCTCGCGTCGGCGTCGGCAAGCCAGCTCCTCCCTGCTCTGTTCGGCTGGTGGTCTCTGTCCAAACCGTCTGCCGAGTGCCGTGGTCAAAGCCCGGAGGTCGCGCTGCTCCTCTGGGGGCAGGTCCAGCAGAACCTGGAGCGCTGGGCCCTCCAGTGCAAGCGCCAGGTGGGTGGCAGTCTCTTCTTGACCCCACCCGTTGTGAGTGGCAGCCAGCGTGACTTGGGCCAGATACGGCTCCAGCTGCGTCGCCCCAGTGTAGCGCTGTAGCTTAGCAGCCGTCCTGCCAGGAAGCTGTGGTGCGGCCCCAGGAATCCCCTCCCGTCGCAGGGAGAGCAGGGGGTGGCTGTTCCGGGGCGCGCTGTGGCCCTCTGGCCGCCCCAGCTCGGGTCTTCTCCGCTGGGTCTCGGCAGCCATGCTTTCCAGAAGCGAGCTGTTGTCTCGGATTACATGCTCTAATTCGCCTATGGTCGGCTCCATAGTGTCTGCTAGACACTCATGAATCCCACTTCTGACACCAATTGTAACGACCGTGGGTTAGTGGAGCTAAACTGGCTAAACTGCTCACTAGCTAAAATGGCTAGCGGGGCGCTAGCAGCTATCGCTAAACTTTACAGCGAATGGAGAGCGCTTGTGCCTCATACACCGCACGACCCCGAGCGTCTCAGCAGCAGACTGATAATCCCCAAATGATCCAGCAGGAGGCAGTAGTGGTTCACACCAGTCATTTATTTACCATCTTTTTCCACACCACGTAACGCTGCTGACACCGAACCCCTTTCACGCTCCCACCACATAGAGTCACGGTGTCAGCCAACCATGCCAATTCAACCCACTCCACAGAACACACATCAACTTCACTGTGGCTTACATTAACATAACACTAACACAACATGCGAATCAAACACATAGGAACTAGCAGAACGATAGAAAACACAGACAACACAATACCCAGAATGCACCTGGCTAACAACCCCAGCCAGGTCATTACAATATACCGTATTTTCACGACTATAAGGCGCACTTAAAAGGCTTAGATTTTCTTCAAAAAGTGCGGTGCGCCCTATAGGGCAGTGCGCCCTATGTGTTGTAAGGAGGACGTAGTAGAGAACACCATGAGAACGTTAAAGGGTGAAGTGTGGGCGTTGATCGTATATACCGGGACAATCGCACATACCTGTATAAAAGAACAGGTATGTGCATTATGCAGGACATCGTTGTTTTAACAACCCTGAAAATGGCAAAGAGACACGGTTACGAAGCACAGTTTAAACTGAAGGCCATCAGCTACGCGGAGGAACATGGAAATCGAGCAGCGGCGAGAGAATTTAAGATAAACAAATCGATGGTTCGCAAATGGAGGAAGCTGGAAAACAAGCTCCGGCAGGTCAAGAAAACGCAGCTGAGTTTCCGCGGACATAAGGCGAGGTGGCCCGAGTTGGAGGAAAGACTCGAGCGGTGGATCATCGAGCAAAGAGCGAGCGGGAGAAGCGTTTCGACCATCACCATTCGGCTAAAAGCAGTTTCACTTGCTGAAGAGATGAACATTGAACATTTCCAAGGAGGTCCGTCTTGGTGCTTTCGTTTTATGAAACGGTGCCATTTTTCCATCCGGACCAGGACTACGATAGCGCAGCAACTTCCAGCGGATTATAAGGAAAAGCTGGCCATCTTCCGCTCCTACTGCAGCAAACACATCGGCAACAAAAACATCCAGCCCAGCCACATCACAAACATGGACGAGGTCCCGCTCACTTTTGACATCCCGGTGAGTCACACTGTGGAGAAGAAGGGGACCAGCACGGTAGCGATACGCACAACGGGGTATGAAAAGTCTTCTTTTACTGTTGTGCTTGGCTGCCATGCTAATGGACAGAAACTGCCGCCTATGGTGATTTTTAAGCGAAAGACTTTGCCTAAAGAGAAGTTTCCAGCAGGAATCATCATTAAGGCAAATGAAAAGGGCTGGATGGGTGAGGAAATGATGAAAGAGTGGCTGAGGGAGGTGTATGTAAGGAGACCAGGTGGTTTTTTCCACGCATCACCATCGCTGTTGATCTGTGACTCTATGCGTGCCCATCTCACAGCCGATGTGAAAAAACTTGTGAAGCAAATGAACTGTGAGCTTGCTGTCAGTCCGGGAGGCCTGACAAAGGAACTCCAACCGCTGGACATCGGTGTGAACCGCCCGTTCAAAGTAAGGCTGCGAGCGGCCTGGGAGCGATGGATGACCGGTGGAGACCACAGTTTCACTAAGAGTGGAAGGCAGCGCCGGGCGAGTTACGCCACAATTTGCCAATGGATTGTAGATGCTTGGGCTAACATGTCTGCTGGCACTGTTGTTCGAGCTTTCGCAAAAGCCGGCATCGTTTCCGAGGAGCCGCACGGCACGGAAAGTGACTCTGACGGTGAAGACAGTGAACCTGGCATGTGTGATGGAGATTTAGCGCAGCTGTTCAATTCAGACACAGAGGATGAGCACTTCGATGGGTTTAATTGATGATAAAAATGTGAGTACCAAACTTTGTTTTGCTCCTGCTTTATTTTTAAATACGCACACTTGTATGCTGTTGATGATGACGATTATTGGTAATAAAAATGTAAGTACCAAACTCAGTTTTGCTCCTGCTTTATTTTTAAATACGCACACTTGTATGCTTGTGTGTTGTTGATGATGACGATTACCGGCAATAGAAATGTGAGTAAGGTACCGAATTCACGTTTGCTCCCGCTTTATTTTTAAATACGCATACGGTACTTGTATGCGCCCTATGGTCCAGTGCGCCTTATGTGTGTGTTAAATACAGTAAGGGCACACATAACTGAGACTGCGCCTTTTAGTACAGTGCGTCTTCTGGTCGTGAAAATACGGTATTTCCTGGGGTTGTAATTTCCCTAGGTGGCGTTGTCAAGTTTATTATTTTGTTCATAACCCCGCCGACCACTTGGTCACACAAGGAATTGAAATTATAGAGAAAATCTGTGAAATGACTTAAAGAAAAAATCAGCTGTGTTTGTAGTTCTGCAAACTTTGACCCCCACAGAGTCGAGCTTTTCAGTTCAATCAGCTGCATTTCGATGTCCTCCGTGTCCAGCCAGTTAATGCGACACAAATCCAGCTGCTCATTAAAGCTTTCTGGTTTGATCAGAAAAGAAAACATTGGTCCAAACACCTGAAAGTCCCAAAAACACATTGTGAATTCTGTCTCGAGTATCCGAGTATTTACGTGGTGCTGATGCTCCTGAAGCTTTTGAAGTGTCTGAATGTGGAAATTTCAACATTGCTTGAAAAAACTGACAGCTAGCAACGTCCCTCTCACCGGTAGGCTAAGTTATTTTTAGCCAATTACAAGTTGAATCTGGTAGTTGGGGTTGTTAGCTAAGATACCGTCATTAATAAGCGGTACAACTAATGTGTCTATGTGAGCTAATTTGCGATGTGCACTGCTGGCCCAGCCATTTATTTTTTTAATGCACCTTCCCAGATTACTTCACTGCGTGTCGTGCCCAGGGCTGGACTGGGACAAGAAATTGGCCCGGGCATTTTGACTAGAGACCGGCCCACCAGGTATTAAAGCCATAAAGCCTTTGAATGAAAACAAACACTGTTGTTACAGTGATGTACAGTCTTGTTGGTATATGTATGATTTCTATACATTTTACATCAGATGAAAACTTTGGTTGTAAGATTCAGATAATTATTTATTAAAAGTGATGATGGGTTACCGACCCCTGCTCTAAAGCATCTGATTTGGATTCTTGAGATCAAATATATTTTCCTTTGGCTTCGTTTTCTTCCCATTTGTGGCTTTAATGTAGTGTTACTGTTGGGTCTGTGTTTCCACAAACCCCGCTAATTCTAGAGACTTATTCATCATGAAGAAAACAAGACAGTCGATCGATCCATTACTTGCACAAGGGAGGCCTCGTCTGTGTCCAGCACGACAAAGAACCCCAAAATGGTGGCCTCCTCTCGCTGCCTTTTATTGACAAACTTCAAACAATAGTTTACAAAGCACCTCCCCTTGCAACCCCCCTTTGGTTACAAAGACAAGGACTGTATGTAAGTGTGTGTGTGTGGGTGTTATGTGAGAATGTGTGTGTGTGTGTGTGTGTGTGTGTGGAACCTCCTGCTGACCAAAGGGTCATATAACCTAAAAGCAGGAACAACATCCTTGGTCATAAAGAGGGTAGTCTTCCCCCACACCCAATGTATGGTTTACCAAAGATAACACAGTGAAACCATACAAAGGGTAGGGAGCTCTACCAAACATCAAACAGATCTTCAAGTTAGGATGTATCTACAATAAAACCTCCCCCAGCACAGAGTGGCTGGAGAGGTGGTCAGGATCAAAGGAATGGCTTTGATCCTACTGCTTAAACTAAGACTATACAAATTTAAGAAACACAATGGCAACATTCAACAATTAGACTTAACAGTTACATCCTGTTTGTTTGCTTCCATCTGTATACATGTCCAGATTCACTGTTATGTTTCTATTCTTATATTGCTGTGTGATCACTGTTCCCTCTGCTGACTGATGTGACCTTTTGTATCTTACACTGATACTTGTCATATTTGTATCTGCGCCTAAACGATAAAACGTTTTCCATGCTGAAACACAGCTCCACCTCCTGCAGTTCTCCCTCTGAACCACTAGATGTCTCTGTTATCTAAATGAAGACGTGCAGCACAGCAACCACAGCAGCGCTCAGATCACACGTGTCCTGTTATTATGTATAAAAGCATGAAACAGGTGAGACAGGTGGGATCAATATTAATGTTGTGGAAATATATGAAAAAGCAACAGAAGAGTGAAAACATTTCCTGTTTCTAGAAAGATCTTTCAGCTCATAGCTGCTCACAGACTGTATTTACAAGTGACAAACTGCAACTCTACAGTACATATCAAATATATTCTGTATTCAAATCTATTGAGTGATGTTTGAAAGTCTTTCCAGGTGAGTTTGATCCAGGAGGGTCTGAAGCCAGAGTCAGACAGAGACTGTGCAGAGACTGTAGAAGGACAGAGCAGCAGCAGAGCAGTCCAGATACACTGATGATCCTCTGTCAGATCCAGAGGGACACACAGGGATGATGCTGGACTCTACATTGTGTCTGACAGTGGAGCTGTTCTCAGAGCAGTTCACTCTACAGCACTGACAGTCATCTGCACTTCTTCTCATTCCTCTGTCAGTCACTGCTGGATGAAGCTCTCCTCTCCACCTCCCAGTAACATGGCCCAGTCAGAGCGTCTCTACACACAAGCTGCTGCTGCTTCAACCTCTCTGGATCATCAGGACACAGCTCCTCCTCTCTCAGCACACACACTGTCCTGTTTACCATCATCGCCAACACCTGCAGAGAGAAGAAGGAAGAGCAGAGGAGATAAACGAGTGTTTCCAGAGACTCTTCATCAGCTGTCAGTTAGTGATGCAGCACATCCAGTATAAAGAGCAGCAGGGACTTCAGTGCTGGGACTGTACTAGGACTCATTGTTGCTTCACTTTTTCTAATCTTTGGATTTTTATTGAAGTTGATGAAAATGTTTTTCCCTCCTAGTTTGAGTTTGGACTTTCATTCATTAGAAGAACCTTGGTGTGTCCACTCTGAGCTCTGTAGGAACCCCAACAACAAGCCCAACAATCCAGATGGACGGTTCCAGCTGTTAACTGGAGGAATTCCATCCAAACATCTGCTCTCACTAAATTCTTCCTCACCTACAGACTGTGTTCTTCACTGCTTTAAACTTGGAAATGAATGCAGTCATTGGTCTGCGTGCTGCTTTGTTCAGAGAGCTGATTGGCTGTTGACAGTGTTTGATCAGAGCATGTCAGCCGTTACTATGGTGACCATAAAGGTCAGAAACAGGAAGTGTTTGTGTCCAATCCTGAAGCCTGTCACCATTCTCCTCTCACAGCTTCACTGAGAAGCTGCAGCTTTACAGGAAACACTGGATCTTTGTTTCATACTGACTGTGTTTAGTACAATACTGCTGACAGCACCACCAACTCACTCCATCACTCTACTGACCTCAGAGTCTCCAGTCTGTAGTCTGGACTCTGCTGAAGATCAGACAACTGCTTCACATCTGAATCCTGCAGGTTGTTTCTTCTCAGGTCCAGCTGTCTCAAATGGGAGGGGTTGGACTTCAGTGCTGCTGCCAGATAATCACAGCTGATCTTTGACAAACCAGAGCGCTCAAATCTGTATAAAGAATGAAAGATGTACATTTATTAGACAAAGTGTGAGCTTGAAATCATTCAGTGTTTCATCATCTGTTCAGAGCTGAAGAAGGTTCAGAATGTAGAAGTTTAGAAAATGGAAACTCCAAACAGCTGAAGCCAACAGGAAGCAGCTTCAAACAGGAAACTGTGCAGAGTTTCAGACTATATGGCCTGATGCACCCAGTTGGATTTTGGAGATTTGACTCTCTGTTCTGTGACTAAGTCCTTGAATCTTTTCTTCCAGTTGGTCCAACAAAACAGACTAAGTATTGGACATGTGTTGTGGCTCCATTAGGGGAGCTTCTAAATGTGATGTGATGGCCCCTCTGGGTCTGTCAGGTCACAGGACTGAAGAGAGCTCAAACTGGGCACACAGTTGTTCCAGTCTGGACCAAAGACTCTATACTGGGACTGAGGGACTGCTTTGACTGCACCCACTGGGACTTTTTAAAGGCTTATGTTCTCACTTAGATGATCGATTTCTACTTACATTTCTTTCTGGGAAAAATGGGGATTACTTTGAAAACAGGAAGTATTTTCCCCAATAAGCAGCCCTGGATTAGTAAATCACTCCAACGTGTTCTCAGGCAGAAGAAGCTGTCTTGTTATGAGGAAGAGAAGAAAAAGATTGAGGCACAGAAACTTGTTGAAAGAGAGATAAAGCAGCTAAAATCAGGTGTAAAAGTAAAGCAGAGGATGAGCTGATTAAAGGACACTCAAGGCTGGCTTGGAAAGGAATAACGTCCATGGTGGGGATGCAGAACAAGGAGCAAAGATGAATGTGATGCTGAATCAGCAGAAGACTTGGACTCATTTGATTCCAGCTTTGATATCATTGATTTCAATGAAGAGCTTTGTGATTGTAGCAAAGGGCTGGTAGCTCTGAGAGTCCCACTGATGAGGTGTTTGTGTGGAAATCTCATAGTGGGATCAAAGAGAGAAAAGGTCCTGGTCCTGATGCTGTGGGAGGGAAATGATTGAAGTGTGCTGTGAGGAACTGACTGGAAGATTTTCACACATTTTCCAGTCCTCCTTGGAACAACAGGAAGTTCCCAGCATATGGAAAAAACGGTTAAGTGTCCTATGGCACTCAGTAGGGATGGGTACCGGTATCCGGTGCCATTATGGCACCAGTTCTGATATAAATGGTAATAACCAGACCGAAAAGCAACGCACATTTCGGTGCTTTTTTTTCCTGAGATATCATACACTTTGGATTCTAGCCAATCATTGTACCTTTCCAAGGATAGTAGACAGGCCCAGGTACGTACGTTCTTTTAGAGCAGAGCTACAGATTAAAAATGCCCAAGACGAAGCGGTCAAAAGTCTGGCTGTACTTCACAGCAAAAGATGCAAACTCAGCAGCCTGTGTGTGTGTGTGTGTGTTAGTCCCCATAGGGAAATAGTTCCTCTGCATTTAACCCATTCACCCAGTGAAGCAGTGGGCAGCCACCAATGCAGCGCCCGGGGAGGAGTGTGTAGGGACGGTACCTTGCTCAGGGGTACCTCAGGGTAGCCGTTCAGTGGAGTCGAACCCCCGACCTTCCGATCATGGGGCCACCACTCTACCTACTGAGCTATCCCTGCTACAAGTGCTTTAAGGTGCTACTGTGCAAAGGAGGTAACACCTCGAATCTGATGAAAAACCTGGCGATGCATAGCGTTTTTTAAAAGCCGATATATGCACTGTATTTGATAGCTTGCTGCAAGACCTCACACCGAGCACATCTACTGCGGGTGTGGTGACTGTTATCAGACCCGGAGTTAGCAACGTCCCCCAAGAACCTGAAGAGGAGAGTCCTGGCCCCTAGCCCTGCAAGTGTAGTAGAAATGATGATGGATGATGATGGCAGCAGCAGCCGTTCTTCTCTGCGTGAGTAGGTTAATGTTGTTCGTGTGTAATTTACGTTGAGTAGGCTAACCAAGTTATTACATTAATGCATGTAAGGTGAACTAGCAAACACCGTTGTAGTTACATGCGGCTGTCTTCTTGTTTGATGGAAGATACTGCCTTCACCCTAGCCAAAAAGGCTAAAATGACCAAAGAAAAAGTGGGAAACAGCTAAACACGAGAGGTTTTTGGACAAAGTTTGTGTTTTTTCCATTCTTTAAGCACCGTTTAAGCACCGGCACCGTTTCAAAAGTACCGGGTTGGCACCGGTATCGGAAAAAACCTTAACGATACCCATCCCTAGCACTCAGTGATGATGGTGCTGAGGCCCCACCACCTCCACCTGTTTGTAAAGGAACTAACTGTAATCTGAAGCTTCAAATGGAACTAAGACTTCCTCCACTAGGTGGCAGTATCTGATGAGAAAGTGTTAGCGAGGTACGAAGAACGGGCCCCAGGCCAGCTCCACTAAGTAAGTTAGCTGGATTTGATTGTGGACGATTTCACGTGATCTTGGATCGTTCGGTTCCCCGAAGCTCATCCGGGACTTGCTGTCATAGCAACAGAGCCGTAAGCGTAAACCTGCTCGGGAGCAGGTTTACTTTATGTAAACAGGATTAGATCGCGGCCACGCAGGTATGTCCGCTTCATTTATACGAAAGCAACAGCGATATTTTACCACTGTTTTTCCATAAATAAATAACATCAATGTAACTAAAGATAATGCAGCACTTGATCCTTTTATTGATTTCACACAGATACATACAGGTCATGTCCTAAAAAAGGGAAATGTACTATTAACATTCTATTACATGTATGTGATTATTACAGATGTAATTCATATTTCAGAGTAGTAATTGCAAATTACTTCGTGTAATCAAGATGAGAGACCACGGCTATAAAAGCGAAGGTGGATTTGGGAAGCCTGTCGCAGCCATTTTCCTGTCCGTATACGCGAGCCACCCATTGCGGAAGGTGCAAGATTGATAAGGAGAGTCCTCAGAATCCAGCGTGTATTGCGGGATAGACAGGATCCTTTAGCTCAGCGCGACAGTGTGCTCATTGAGAGATATCGATATTCCCATGAGGGTATTATTTACTTAACCAACTTGTTGACGAGGGGGTGTAGAACCACCACCTGTCTTTTTGTGCTCTGCCCTTTTCTTGGTTGCTGTTATGAACAAACAAACAGAGTATTTCAGGGTCTCTTTCCAAGAGACGGAAAGCAATATAAGTGATAAATATTACCATTCTGTAGAATATTCTTATATTTCACTTTTACTTGTTCCCATGTTCTAGTGGGTCCTGTTGTGGCTCTAATGTGAAAGGGGATATAATATAACATATTATAATATAATATAATGTAATATAATATTGGGTAATATAGTGTGATATGATAAATCTACCCTACCGCCTACTGGTGTTGGCCAGAGGGGCCGATGGCGCAATATGGCAGCCTGGCTTCTGTCAGTCTGCCCCAGGGCAGCTGTGGCTACAACCGTAGCTGCTTCCACCAGTGTGTGAATGTGAGAGTGAATGAATAGTGGCATTGTAAAGCGCTTTGGGTGCCTTGAAAAGCGCTATATAAATCCACTCCATTATTATTGTTATTATTAGATTACTTACCAGTTTAATTTGTCAGCAACTTTCTGCCAGCCCTCTCTCCTTGCTTTTGCAGCCTTTGCAGTGTTCCCTTGCGTTCTGATTAAACTCTGAAACTCCTGAAATCCCTCACTCAAGAGTTCTTGCTCTGCTGCCGAAAAATACCGTGAGCGCTCCTTCGACATTTTCGCCGACCAATCAGAGGGTTGCCGATCAATGTTTCTACTATCGATGCGTAGCCCCTTTTACGACACCCAGTAATCTCACATTACTTCATCCAGCTGTACTAATCGTCAACAACAGGTGTGTTCGGAGAACCGGATTAGCGAGCTCACGGTTAGCGCGATGATTTGGTCTTGGATGTGTCAGTTGATCTTGGATGTAGTAAGCGACGTACGAAGAACGGGCCCCCTGTCTGCACTTGGGTCCACTTCATCATAACACCGGTGTACCCCACCATGACAGTTATGTCCAAGTTTTCCATGTTCTCAGTGTTTAGTTTCCCCACTTTAGTCTTGGTTAGTTTTCCTTTAGTTTGCTCCTGCCTTTTGTTTTGTTTTGCTCACCAGCCTTGAATAAACGGTTTGCTTTTGGTTAAACTTTTGTTTCCACGCGTCTGCTTCTGGGTCCACACTTCAACCTCCACATAGTCCACAGCCCACACTGTGGCTGGGGTCAGGTCACAGAGTTTTGGACTGGTGGCAGTGTCTGATGAGAAAGTGTTAGTGGAGCTGGCCTGGAGTCAGAAACAGGAAGATGCAGGATTTGGGCTGAAATGGGGAAAAGTGGTTAGCACTAGTGCCTTAAAGGAAGAAGGTTGCTTTAAGACACAGCAGCTGTATTCTACCTGTAAGCTGATCCCTGCTGAGCCAAAGCACTTTTTCATATACAAATTACAACCTTTAATAGAAACCTATTGGTCAGCATCTTATTAGCCTGCTGTTAGCTTCATTCCACAGAAAACTGAGAGAAACTAACAGAGTTGATAAAGAATAAAGAGAAATGTGCTGATTTAAAGCCTTTGAAGTGATTTTCTTCTTCTTTGAAGGTTTGAAATGTGAACATTGTTCTGCTGCAGTCAATGGACTAAACCAGAGAAGAAGAAAACAGACTTTACCATGAAGATCCTCAGTGTGGATCAGTATAATATCAGCCTGATGTCTGCAGTTTAGTGTCAGCACAACTTTCACATCATATTCATCTCAGCACAACTAAAACATGCTGACTGACCTCAGAGTTTCAAGTCCACATCCTGGACTCTCCAGAAAACCACACAGATGCTTCACTCCTGAATCCTGCAGCTTGTTCCAGCTAACGTCCAGCTGTCTCAGATGGGAGGGGTTGGACTTCAGTGCTGCTGCCAGATAATCACAGCTGATCTCTGACAAACCACAGTCCATCAATCTGTATAAAGAATGAAAGATGTAAGTTTATTATACAAAGTGTGAGCTTGAAATCATTCAGTGTTTCATCATCTGTTCAGAGCTGAAGAAGGTTCAGAATGTAGAAGTTTAGAAAATGGAAACTCCAAACAGCTGAAGCCAACAGGAAGCAGCTTCAAACAAACACAACGAGAGAAAAAACTCTGTTTCACATTAAATGAATGAATGAATGAATGCTTTATTGGCCATATGCAGGTTGCCCCACAGAGGAATAGGACCCCCCCCCCCCGACTTACACACACAACAACAAAGACATCACATGGGAATACAGTCGGAGATCGGCAGCGTTGGGAGAATAACACTGAAAAAAATTACACAACAATGGGAAAAGTACAAGAGGAAAAAAAGAGACCTCTTCACACGCTGGGCAACCTATGGGAGGACAGCATGAGAACAGGAAACAAAAAAACTCCTCTGCACAGAGAGCACATTAATGTCCACATCACAACATCAGAGCACGTGACAAGCCACAGGGGATGGATAGGGTGGTGGGGGGGCAATCCGAAGGAACACAGCAGTCGTCCTGCACCATGCTAACATTTCAGCGCGGCACACAGACCTGCTGTCTTCCCCCACAGGAACAAGCATCGAAGGCGTTTGGAAGGGAGGGGGATGAGTGCGTGCTTATCAGTGTAAGTGTATGTGTGTGCGTGTCCAGAGTTCAGCTGAGACAGTGTCCTTCGGCCTATCAGGCTAAGTAAACAGTCTTCCAGCCGATCCAGGTGTCCTTGCATGGGATGGGAAGAATAGTCATCACACAGTCGTTATCAGGGAGTTGTTTTGGTAGGCTCCAGCCTTGGGCCTGAGCAGCTGGCGCCATGGTGTCCAAATGTAGAATATTGTTGATTTCTTGTTTATGCGAGCAGCGAATTTAGCACTCTGACACTGGGGCCTCGATAGTCGTACATTTATCATAAAAACAGGAAAAAGACTTGAAAAAGTCGTGTTTTTCCTTCCAGGAACCACAAGGCTTCACTTTTAAAGGTGAAGTGTGAAAGAAATGGACATATTTGAAGTCCAACACCTTTTTCCAGTCACATTATTAAAGCAGACAAACTAAAAGCTCATTTTCATTCCAACAAGTCATCTTCTGACCTGGACTAACAACACTGGTCTCTATGTGCAGCTGGCTGTGAGAGCAGTGCTCAGGGACCGTCTACAAAGTGCAACACTGAAAGAACATCACACACTCATTTGCTTCCAGCACTTTCACACAAACATCTACTGTCATTATTGTCACCAAACTCTGTGGATCCTTTATTGCAAATTCAAATGGGATCAAATGGTCAGACAAAAGAGGGTTATGAGGAAATATGATGAAATGTTGTGTATTAGCAGCAAGTTATTGAATCATTTTCCTCAGAAACCAAACAAAATGATTGACAAACATGTTTTTACAAACTCAGTGTTGGACTTGGATCAGCAGGATGAGCTGATGTTTAAAGGCATTTGAGTCTCGCTGTATGAGAGTCCAGTTATTACTCAATATTTATGGATGATGTTCTTTCAGTGTTGCACTTTGTAGACGCTCCCTGAGCCTCACAGCCAGCTGCACATGGACCAGCTGACATTACCCAGCATTAGAGGCGGATGTAAAAAAATGGATTTTCCTATTTAAATGGTTTTAATTTGAATAAAGTGATGTTGATTCATTCAATCCTGAATCGATTTTTAATATAAATGTATTTTGCCAGAATCTCAGGTTAAAGCTCCCAAAAGTATTTCAACAACAAGCAAACAGATAAAACAGTAAATGAGAGCAGCTAAACACACAAAGATGGAAACACAGAGCGTGGATCGTTCACTCGACAGCACGTACACGGACACGCCGTCGGGGCTGAAAGTGGACAGCTCACAGATCCTGAAGCTGCAGGTTTCATCTGTCTCCAACCAAAACTGAGTGAACCAGCAGCAGAAGAAGATCCAAACTACGCTTTACGTTTGATGAACATCGTCATGAATTCTCTCTGACTTTGACGTTTACTTCCTGCACAGCTCTCTCTCTCTCAGTGTACTTCAAGAACAGTTTACCTTCAAAAATCTGTTTCCTGCATTATTCACTGCTTATTACGCACCAGTCTGCTGTTGTGTTCACTGCTGTCGGCCTCCGAAAACAAAGCCTCATTTCTGCTGTTCAATACTGAAGAAATTTTAACCTTTTAAAATGATGACAGATTACAAACTCTCAGCTGTGTCTGTAATCAAACCTCTGTAACTTTGCTTTCACTTCAGCAGCATCAGCTCATGTTCACATGTTGATTCATGGTTTGCTTCAGTTTTTGATGGACTGCAGAATATTTTGAAGGTTATCTGCTATAAAAAGCCAGAACAGGAAAATCTGCTTCATGTGTTTCTGTTTGATCCTCAGTGACTTTGACACAAAGGCCTCTGCTGTGATGATCACACCTCTGATCAAGTCTCACAGTGTCAGCTTTGTTTTTATACATATGGATATGTGCTGATAAATGATCAGAATTATAATATTTCCCACTGTCTGCTGTGTGCCGTGACCTTTGACCTGCTAAAGACAGTCAGCTGTGGATTATTCATTGTTGTGTCTGATACTTAGAACTGTGAGGAAGAACACTACATAGTTAATCAGGGTCCCCTCTCTCTGAATCAGGAAAGGTGGGCAGGCCGCGTGTGGGCCGCGGGCCATACGTTGAGTCTCACTGTTTGAAATGTGAACATTGTTCTGCTGCAGTCAATGGACTAAACCAGAGAAGAAGAAAACAGACTTTACCATGAAGATCTTCAGTGTGGATCAGTATAATATCAGCCTGATGTCTGCAGTTTAGTGTCAGCACAACTTTCACATCATATTCATCTCAGCACAACTAAAACATGCTGACTGACCCCAGAGTTTCAAGTCCACATCCTGGACTCTCCAGGAAACCACACAGATGCTTCACTCCTGAATCCTGCAGGTTGTTTATGTTAATTGAAGACCAGTTACTCAGGTCCAGCTGTCTCAGATGGGAGGGGTTGGACTTCAGTGCTGCTGCCAGATAATCACAGCTGATCTCTGACAAACTACAGCTCCCCAATCTGTGTAAAGAAGGAAGGATGTAAGTTTATTAGACAAAGTGTGAGCTTGAAATCATTCAGTGTTTCATCATCTGTTCAGAGCTGAAGAAGGTTCAGAATGTAGACGTTTACAAAATGGAAACTCCAAACAGCTGAAGCCAACAGGAAGCAGCTTCAAACAAACACAACAAGAGAAAAAACTCTGAATGTTTCACATTAAAGTCGTACATTTATCATAAAAACAGGACAAAGACTTGAAAAAGTCGTGTTTTTCCTTCCGGGAACCACAAGGCTTCACTTTTAAAGGTGAAGTGTGAAAGAAATGGACATATTTGAAGTCCAACACCTTTTTCCAGTCACATTATTAAAGCAGACAAACTACAAGCTCATTTTCATTCCAACAAGTCATCTTCTGACCTGGACTAACAACACTGGTCTCTATGTGCAGCTGGCTGTGAGACCAGTGCTCAGGGACCGTCTACAAAGTGCAACACTGAAAGAACATCACACACTCATTTGCTTCCATCATCCAACCTGAAGAGGAAACAGAGACGCCTCCCTTTCAAAGTAAAAGCTGCTCTTTTTGGACACAGTATCAAAGAAAGTCTACAGTATAACATAGAAAAGACAGAACAAAGTTTTGTTTTTTTTAAATTGTGCAGAAATGAAACTACACTAAGCTCAATTATGTGACAGACATTTCATCCCATGTCAGTTTGGCCTCATCCTGGGCCGGATTATCCAGCACACACTCTGACCACAGGCCCAGGGGCCACGCACAGCTGGGCTCCATCCAAGAGACAGTAAACAAACCAACACATTAATAAAATGCACCATGTGATCTTCTTACATCTTCAAGACAAACATAGTAAAAACATGAGCATATTTGTTTCCTGATAAAATGATGTGACAGGTAGAACAGAGTAAAGTGGTGGTGTTACAGCCTTTCTCCCCTCTGCTGCCGAGGCTGTTAGTCTCTCCCAAACTCAGCTACAGGACTTCCAAATGAATGAAAGCAGCAGAAGTGGCTTTACAAATGAAAGAGGAAGAGGAGAAGAAGAGGAGAGGGAGGCCACCCTGACTATCACTCCAGCTGAAAACATCACACTTCCATTAAAGTTGGTGAGGAAATGTTGAGCAGGATGAGCTGCTGGCTAATCTGGAGGCTGTAGCAGCAGCTCACAGTCACAGTGGATTTCCAATCATGAAAAAGCTCTGGCTGCTTCATTTCTCATCTCATATCAGAGACTTTAAAGATTCACTGAAGCTGTACTGTGATGCTTCCATATTCCAGTGAGGCCTCCATAATGATTTCAGCTGTTCTGTACACACACTGTGTGCCCTGTATGGCTCAAAGTCTCTGTAGCCTGTTTTTATCTGCTATCATCAGATCTTCATCATCCTCATTCACATCCCTCACACACTCTACAGCCTCATCAGCACTGACTTCATCTTCACTGACTGATGGAGCACAACATGAACCTGTGGAGGCTGAAACACTGTCCTGTCAAACATCTCCCCGTCACCACTCCACTTCTGTCAGCCTTTAAATGAACCCTGCTCAAGTCTGTCACTTCTGTTTGGAGCCAAAAGGAAAAACTGTTGTTCAGTCGTTTGGAAAGACAACATTTCTGAAAGCACTCAAACTTCTTCACATTTGTCTTCATACACATCCTGAACATTTAGGAACTAAAGAAAGTTTCAAACATCAATCAAAGACCTGAAATATAGAAAAACAACAACAACCACAGTCAGTGAACTCACCTCAGAGTCTCCAGTCGACAGTTTGGACTCTCCAGTCCAGCACACAGAAGCTTCACTGACGAATCCTTGAGGTCATCATTTCTACTCATGTCCAGCTCCGTCAGATGGGAGGGGTTGGACTTCAGAGCTGAGGCCACAACTTCACAGTGAGACTCTGAGAGTCGACACCAAGTCAGTCTGTGATGATAGAAAATATAAAATGTGTTATTATAAAAGCAGAAAATCTGCATTATAAACACAGACTGAATGTATATGAAGACAAAACAGAGTGAGGTCATAATCTGATGAATCTGCTCTTCACATCTGTGCTTCAGCTCCTCTTACTGTGTTTGACATGACACAACGATTGAGTCTCTCTCAGACCTGCAGACTTTTAATGAGAATCTTTGTTTGGCTTTAATCTGCAGATGAAGGAGGAAGATGGTGTCACATTTAGGTTTCCATAATGTCCGCAGTCTGTCACTGAGATCTGATCCAGAGTCAGAGTGAAGACACACATTTGGACTGTTTCCTGTTTTGACTCCAGAACATTTTGAATGAGTTCAGCTCAGTGAAGAGTTCCAGCTGGAAAGATGATTTCTGTTTGCTACCTGCTGTCAGGTACGACTGTTGACGTCCACACGCAGGAAAAACCTGCTGACTGTTAACAAACGGAGCAGAAATCTCATCACTGGACAATAATGATGAATGAACTCAGAGCTGCTGATATCAGATCTGATTTCAGGGGAACTAAACACAGAAATGATTTTCTCATTTTAGCTTTCTGAGCCATTATCTGCTGGTGTGTCGCTAGTTGGCAGAAAATGATTTGTATTCCTGTTCAGGGCTTCAGTGTTTATGAGTCCAGATCCAGGTGACAGCAAGTCAAAATGATGTTACCTGTCTGTGTCCAGCAGCAGCCTGTATTCACTTTGAATATTGTTATAACCTGACATGGATCAGTTTGTCTTTGATTGGTTTGTAAATGTCACTGTTTCCATTGGACCTGAGTGACGTACAAAGACAGAGAGGGAGAGAAAGGAGAGAGAGGATGGAGACAGCAAAGAGAGAGCAAACACAAACAGGTGAGAGTGGACAGGTGACCAAGGTCAGCAAGCAATCGGAGAGCTTCTGTTTGACCCACAGTCACTGATGATGACTGCACATAACCAAGCAGTGTGTTACTCTGATATCAAATATGGATCCTGCTCTTATAATAATGATAATCAGATGATGTTATTGTGTTTTTTTGTAGCTGAATACGATGTTTGTGTGATTATCAGTGAAAGAAGCAGTGAGGAGGACGGAGAGAGAGAGGACAGAGGGTGAAGTTAGAAACACTAAAAGGATTTTTCATGGATTTCATGGATGATTTGAGTGATTTCCAGCAGGACACTTAAACATGTCAGTGGACGTCCTAAAGAACATATTCACTGATATGAAACGTGTCATTGAACAGGATTAATATCAGTGGAGACATGGTGGAAACAGCTGTGACTGCATGGATGTGACACACTTCAAATCTGTTCTCCACTCTTGGATTTGGGATCCATGGAGCTGCTGCTGAGTCTGTACAATAAAGGAATGGTGTGGAAGGTTGCAGCGTACGGACACAAACACTTTGTGGTTACAATCTGATTTTATTTTCAACATTAAACTACTAACCTACACTGATCAATGATGTTAATGATCACATCTGGACTCACCGAGCCTTTCTGCAGTTCCTCACAGCTGGAATCAGTCTCTGTCGTCCCTGCACTGATGTGTTGTACTTCTGCAGGTCCAACTCATCCAGAACCTCCTCTGACATCTGCAGCATGAAGGCCAGAGCTGAGCACTGGATCTCAGAGAGTTCCTTCTCTGATCTGTTCTTTGACTTCAGGAACTCTTGGATCTCCTGATGTACTGAGAGGTCGTTCATCTCCATCAGACAGTGGAAGATGTTGATGCTTCTGTCAGGAGAGATTTCATCACTGTTCATCTCCTTCAGGTTGTTGATGACTCTCTGGATGGTTCCTGGACTGATCTCTGTCTGAACCAGCAGACCTACTAAGAGTCTCTGGTTGGACTCCAGACAGAGGCCATGAAGGAAGCGAACAAACAGGTCCAGGAGGCCATTTTTACTCTGGAGGGATTTCTCCATGGCTCTCCTCAGAAATACATCAAGTAATTGAAGATCTTTGTTATCAAAAACACTGGAAATCATCTTGGTCAAAGATTTTGATTTTAGAAACATCTTCAGCACCTCTGTCTTCCTGTTGTTGTGACAGTGGAACATGTAGACTGCAGCCAGAAACTCCTGAATGCTCAGATGAACAAAGCAGTAGACTGGTTTCCGGAAGATCACACACTCTCTTTTGAAGATCTCTGTACAAACTCCTGAGTACACCGAGGCCTCTGTCACATCCAGGCCACACTGCTCCAGGTCTTCTTGGTAGAACATGATGTTTCCTTTCTCCAGATGTTCAAATGCCAGCCTCCCCAGCTTCAGAAGAACTTCCCTGTCAGCCTCCGTCAGGTCCTGTGGAGTCATCTCATGTCCCTCATGGTACTTGTTCTTCTTCCTCTTTGTCTGAACCAGCAGGAAGTGTGCGTACATGTCAGTCAGGGTCTTGGGCAGTTCTCCTCTCTGCTCTGTAGTCAACATGTGCTCCAGAACTGTAGCAGTGATCCAGCAGAAAACTGGGATACTACACATGATGTGGAGGCTCCTGGATGTCTTCATGTGGGAGATGATTCTGCTGGACAGCTCTTCATCACTGAATCTCCTCCTGAAGTACTCCTCCTTCTGGGCGTCAGTGAAGCCTCGTACTTCTGTTAGCCTGTCAACACATGTAGGAGGGATCTGATTGGCTGCTGCGGGTCGGGAAGTTATCCAGACGAGAGCCGAGGGAAGCAGATTCCCCTGGATGAGGTTTGTCAGCAGCTGGCTGACTGATGACTTCTGTGTGACATCAGACAGCAGCTTCCTGTTGGTGAAATCCAATGAAAGTCTGCTTTCATCCAGGCCGTCAAAGATGAACAAAAGCTGAGAGACAGCCAGCTTCTCTGCTGTGACCTTCTGTAATGTTGGATGGAAAACATGGAGCAGCTCCAGAAGACTGTACTGCTCATCTCTGATCAGGTTCAGCTCCCTGAATGAAAGCAGAACCACCACACTGACATGTTGGTTCTCCAAGCCCTCTGCCCAGTCCAGAGTGAACTTCTGCACTGAGAAGGTTTTTCCAACACCAGCCACGCCGTTGGTCAGAACCACTCTGATGGGTCTCTGTTGGTCAGGTAAGGCTTTAAAGATGTCCTGGCACCTGATTGGAGTGTCATGGAGGGCGTCCATCTTGGAAGCTGTCTCCAGCTGCCTCACCTCATGTTGGGTATGAACCTCTTCACTCTGTCCCTCTGTGATGTAGAGCTCAGTGTAGATCCTGTTGAGGAGTGTTCTACTTCCTGTTTCATCACTTCCTTCAGTCACACGTTCACATCTCCTCCTCAGACTGATCTTATGTTCATCTAAAACCTCCTGCAGACAAACATCTGTTGAAAGAAAGAAAAACAATGAGACTAAAGAGAAAGAAAACTCTTCAATGTCTGAACAACAAGAGAAGTCCAGTTTTCAGAAATGAGTCCATCAGCAGACAGATGTTCAGTCTTACTTTGTACACAGCTGCTCTGACTGGCTGTCTGCAGTCCAGCTCTGCTTCTGGATCTTTCTCCACACTGGGGACAGGAGGAGTCTCCTGATGAAGCAGACTGGTCCCAGTATGAGGAGATGCACTGTCTGCAGAACCAGTGTCCACAGCTGGTAGAGACTGGATCCTTCAGGACGTCCTGACACAAAGCACAGCAGGACGGCTGCTCCTCCTCACAAACACCACTCCTCTTCCTCTCTCTGTGAACACATTTCTTCATCACTAAAAACATTTACTGTCAGTGAAAAACATCCAGATGTGACCAAACTGCAGTTCCTCACAATTCGTTTGATTTCTTCAACACTAATGAGCTGCTCTTCCTGTCTGCCTGTCTCATTAAACACTGAGTGATGAATACAAACTCAACACTTCCTGCAGACTTCCTGACTTCACAATAAAATCTTTCCATCAGAGAGAGACAGTTATGACTTTCACTGTTTTACAGCCGCAGTGTGCAGATTATCTGGGTCAGTTCACTCTGAAGCAGATTAGAAGTGTCCGTGTAGAGCCGTGGTCTGACACACAGAGAGTTCTGATTTTCTCTTGTCCTGTGAGGCTGTGGGAGTGTGTGGGTGGGGTGTTTGCCTGCTCTACCCGCCTCCTCCTCTCTTGCCACTCCTACCCCCTCTGTCTCTCCCACTCTCCTCTCTCCCCAGGACACAGCTGCTTTTGATTAGCCTCGTTTGCCACCTGACTCCAGTCAGCAATCACCTCTGAGGCTATTTAAACTGGGGATGAGCTGTGAGCAGGGTGGTTTTTTTCCCCCTCTGTGGCTCTACACGGTTTTGTGCTAGGTTTTGGACAGACAGCCTCCTTCTGACTAATGAGTAGACGGGCTTGTGGGCCCTGAGAGTGTCTCCCCGTGGTGAGGAGTAGTGTGGGAAGTGCCTCCCTTTTTTGTTTAGTAGTCTTCTTGTCTTTTGTTGCTGCCAGTGTTTCCTTTGTTTTTTTTGGCATTATTGGTAAATCGGCGTTGCCGGCTCTTTAAGTTAATGTCGTTTGTAATAAACCTATATCATTTGTAATAAAACTATATTAATACAGAACAACTCTGTCTGTTTTCCTTTTCATTCTGTTTCCGGACTCATTTGTTACTGGTCCCCTCACTCGCATGCCTAGACCTCTTCGGGAGGAACGTAACACTCTATTTAAATAAACATGATGACGATTGTTAGGTTTTGTATTGTTGATTGTTATTTATGCTTAGAAATATTTATCCATATATGCTTAGAGGTGTATAATCAATTGTGTAGTGATAGGCTGTGTGATCTTTAGCAGGCTACAAGGGCTCGGTGTGCATTCCACTCTGGAATGCACACCCACAGCCTAGGAACATAAGAGAGGTCCTATCTTCTCTTTGTTGATATATGGTATAGCAAACACACGTATATCTCTTTAAGTATAAGAGCCTTTTGTTTAGATGGACCCGCTAGACTCCTGGCACCAGCTTTGGGGAGTCTTCACAGGGTCACATCTTGACCTCACTTACACACTTACACACACACACACACACACACACACAGTATTCTTTATTCACATGTAGACGTCATATGTTAATGAACCTATGCGTGTTCATGTAACCTCAATAAAAGAACAGTGTTACGGGGGAACGGACGAGAGCAACTGGGGTCAAGCGAAGAAACGGCGTTTGTCCGGTTCTCTCCCGTGCACGAGAAACATGAAGAACTTTGCCTACTTCGTGTCTTGCTTGTTGTGTAATTATATTGTCCTCAACGTTCCAGCGAATAGGTTCAAGCTACAAACCTATCATTAATTGGTCCTTCGAGAGCCGGAGCCCTGGAATCGACATTCACCGAGGGGAGAAGAGACACACTGAAAGACTGACGTCAGCCAGGAAGTTCCTGTGGATTAACTGTCTGTCTTTTCTCCTCGATGAATGACGATCGGCGGGATCCGAGGCTATATTACACGCTAAGTAACACCAAGTAAGTTTAAGTCTTGGCCACTGTGTGCGGCAAAGCACGCAGTCACTGTGTGAGGTTGCGTTGAAATTCTTTATCACTGTGTGCGATAAAAGCGCGTGATCATTGCGTTGTAAGTCTTTGCCACTGTGTGGGGAAAAGCAAGCAGTCACTGTGTGAGACTGCGTTGAGACAATAGGCCTAATTTTTGTTGGTTGTGAGGATATTTGTTGTTGTTGTTGTTGTTGTGTGAGTGGTGTTTGTGTGAGTGTGTGCGGAGCAGAACACGTGGTCTGTGACGTCAGCAGCTGTTGTTGTTATCATGGTTTCCTAAGCAACCAAGAGTGTGTCAGAGGGTGACAGACGTTTATGGTGGACTTTAAATAAAAGAGAGCGACGGCTCCTTAGCTGCGCGGGTTTCACGCGGACCTGAGCCGTGTGGTTAATTACAGGCTTATAAATGGTAGAGATTAAAATGTTAGAAGTTTTCAGAAAACACACCAGCCTTGAAGAGCGTGTGGAGGACGCCAGCCCACATCAGCAGCACTTAAGATATGCTCTGGTGAATGGCTTTCCCCCACCCCTTGCTGACACAAAATGTTTATTCTTTAGCTTGCCCTGATCGACAACAGCCTGTGCTCCAGACCATAGATTTAATTGAGGTGGATAGTTGTTAAAAGTAATCTGCATTAAGCTTGTGGTTGCTTAAATTCAGTACAATGACATGTGAGGTGAAGTGATATAGGTAAATATTTAAACTAATGAAGTGCATAGAGGCACTTGACCTGTGTGAAAGACTGTCGTCTTATTATGAGCCATTGTTGAGATATAGAGCACACCTGTGAAAACAACTAATATGCTGAACCCTGTATGAAACATCTAAAAGTACATGATGGAGAAGCTGAATTGAATATGAAAGTGCAAGACTTTGCCACTGTGGGCAAAGCATGCAACCACTCTTCTGAGCTGATGAGCAAGCTACACATTATCAGATCGAGGCTGAGAACTCCTCAAAGAGAGGGAAACAGAACTGTGATAACTATGATAACTGGAGTGTGCAGAGTTTCCGTGAGCAGTTTTCCTGCATCTTGACTCATGTGTGTAGAGTGTTCATAGCATCAGCATCATGTTTCTGTTTATTTGTTTTGTTGGGTTAAAAATAATTAAATAAACCTGTGATCATACCTATGGATCACCATAGCACATATCATCAGCCATATGATTTATTTATGCAGATGAAAAAGTGAGTGTGAATGTGTCTGACCTCACAGTGTTTTTGTGCGCTGTGTAAAAGTAATTGCCTCTGATTGTGAGAGCGGTGATTCTGCAGGTCACCAGCTATTGTAAAGAAAAAAAAGAGTGAAAAAGAGAAAGAATTTATATTGTAGATGAAAAAATCATAGGAGAAAAGTTTTGTGTTGATCAGCCAAGAACAACTACAATCTCATTTTCTGCTTTTAAGAAAGGACTGTTCACAAAAACAGAGAGAGAGGTTCAAGGTTCAAGGTTCAAGGTTCTTTATTTGTCACATGCATAGTTATACAAGTATAACACACAGTGAAATGTAGAGATGTGTGTTGATTAAGCAGTGATGATAATAATGAAAATGTCTTAGTTTGTCACTTTCAGGTGAAAAGCAGACCTGAATCAATTTTCCACATGCAGCGGTCGGAAGAAAGTCATAGTTTAACATCATTGGAAACATTCAGGCCAAGTTTCTGGCTAACTTATTTACAGCACCATGTGTCTTTCAAACTCACAAGCGAGCTCTCACTCCTCCCTGAAGACAAGGAATGCAGCTCCAAAGAGCAATAACATGGCAGATAAAGAGACAGCAGCAAAGTCCTGAGCAAAGAGTCCCAGCAAGCAGCAGCAATGTGGACAAACAGCATCAGAGAAGAAGAGCAAACCCATCATCCTGCCTGATTGGATGAATGGCACTGTGTTTACAACAAGCTGAAACTTCACTATGCATGTGAAAAGAACGTTGAGGAGAACTGAGGAGACAGTTGGAGTTTGACATTTGCCACCTTTGGAGTAAAATGGCAAGAAGAGACAGTGGAACACAGGACAAAGCTGAAGGAGAACTGCCGGCTGTTGGACTGTTGAAGTGGGAGAGGACAACAGAGTGAGAGTAAGTGGAAACACAGAGGAATGCTGTTATTTAATGTGGGAAATCAAAATTTGGGTTAGCAAACCAGGGGAAAAGAAAACTGACTGCTTAAGTTGGAAAATTGTGAAGGAGTCTGAAACACTGCAAAAATAGAAACATATACAAAATCACACACACAAGCAGAACATGCATTAACCCTACTAACACAAACACAAGAGAGCTCATGAAGATTAGACAACATCTTAAGCATGTGAGTCTGTTTATCATCTTGTCCAAGTCACCTCGTGTGATGCAAAGACCAGTGGACTCATAGCACATTAGTTAAGAAATGATCAAACAATAGCAGAGAAGTGTGTAGGAAAGGCAGCTTTAAGAACATGCTCTGCTGGAGATGCAGCTCCACAGACATGCATTAGACCTGCCTAATAACACAAACACATGTAATGAAAATTAACTTGTTATCTTTCATCAGTGTTAAAATAGTGTCAATTTAGCAGACACTTGTTATCAAATACTGAATTTATCCAATGCTGACAATTGACTCTCTGGGTTGCAGGACAACAGTTTAACTTTTGTGGGAAAAAAGATTCTGGTTTGACCAACCAGTGATCAGACAATAAATTTAGTCGTTGATATAGTAAATTGGGAGATGCTTCCTGCTTGATTGATGCAGCACAAGTAATTTACTGTATGAGGGAAATTTTATTTTTGTGATAACATTTTGAACATGTTTTTCTGTTGTCCTGTCATCTTAGTGGGTTAATAGCTGATATGCAAATTAGTTGATCGTTCTTAGATTAATGAAAGGTGATTGAATTCTAGCACGAGTGAATGAGATGTTTGGAGTTTGTTGTGTGTTGAGTGGAGACTCTAAAACACTGAGTTTCCTGTTTTGATGTGCGAGTGAATCCTGTACCTAGATACACAACTCTGAATACGTCAGAACAAACTTCTTTTGTGAAGTGCTTGACAACATGTCACATGTTTTATGATGAAGGGAAAAAGGAAAACTGAATAAAATCTGTGGCCTAAATGAGTGAAGAGCACAGACCTGGTGACTAAACTCATAGCTAATAAGACATTAGGGTTATGTTGTGTGTTGTGCAGCTGATGGTTGGTTTGGAGTGAATCTAGCTGATGATTTTTCTTTTGTTGTGAAGTTGAGCCTGCTAATTAGTATGATGGTATGATAAATCATGCTAATGGTATGATTTACCCTCCTGAGATGAGGAGCTTGTGTCATGACTTAAAAAAGGCCTTTTTATTTTGATACTTTCACAGTGCACTGAACGTTTTGTTCGATAATCTCTGTCGTTTGAGCAGATCTGCACGATTAGAACAGAAAGCGCTGTACAACACGTCGTCGAGGAAATTGTTACAAGTGAGTTTCTCCACATTAAAATGGGCTCTGGAGAAAGCCACTTATTTGGGACAATTAGAAAGTAAGTTCCTGTCCAAAAAGGATTCAGCGATGTAATCCGAACTAAAGTTCTTCTTTTTCTTTTTCAAATGACGTCATTTTGCTGAGAGTGGAAAATAAATGCGACGATAGGTTCCACTATCAGCAAAGAAAGAAAGAATGAATGCATGAATGAATGAGTGAAAGAGAAAAAAAAACTGGTAAAAGCTGACAAAAGCTAACAAGACTTTACTAATGTAACACGACTCAAGGTTAACCCCCACCTGACAAAGGTGCAGATGAATTTATGCGTATTTTCTTTTACAGGAGCAGAAAGATGACAGCAACATTCGAGGTTGCATGACGATTTAACCTATTAAATGCCATTTTCTGTGTCAGTGTTGCTCACAGAGGAAACTGTGAGAAAGTGTGTATACGTCTGCGCAGCGCTAACATTTGCATTTCTTTCCTACAGCATTACAGTTCTTCATGTGAATTGATGATGCGATTTATACCAGGACAACTGGTTGATGTTTTTTCCTACTACAGGATTTCTGGGTTTATGTGTGAAGAAAACTGTGTTTATAGGTTAGGAGTGGTGATGCTGTTACACTGTGTTGTTGGGGAAATGTGAAGGTTACTTTGACAATGTGAATAACATGTGAGAAATTTCATCATCATCATCATCATCATCATCATCATCATCATCATCATCATCATCGTTTATTTATATAGCACTTTACGAACCCACCAGGCAGACCAAAGTGCTGAACAACACAGATCAAAAACAACAACCAAATTAAAAATACCATAAAATCATTACATACAATAAAATAAATAAGAAAGTGTCAGTTTCCTACAGAGTTAAAAGCCAGGGAATAAAAATAGGTTTTCAATCTGGACTTAAAGACCTGCACTGATGACACTTGTCTAATTTGGAAGGGAAGGTTGTTCCAGAGCATCGGAGCCGCAATTGAAAAGGCACGGTCTCCTCTGCATTTCAGCCGCGACTTAGGGACCGACAGCAGCAGCTGCTCAGCTGAACGGAGCGAGCGAGGAGGAACATGTGGCTTCAGCAAATCAGATAAATAGACAGGAGCCAGACCATTTAAAGATTTAAAAACCAATAAAAGGACTTTAAAACGAATCCTAAATTCAATGGGAAGCAAATGCAAGGAAGCCAGAACCGGAGTGATGTGATCGAATTTCCTACTACCGGTTAAAAATCGCGCCGCCGCATTTTGTACTAACTGCAGGCGTGACAAGGTGCCCAACCCGACCCCTATTAAAAGGGAATTACAATAGTCCAAACGTGAGGTGATAAAAGCATGAATAAGAGTTTCCAAATTGGGTTTGGAAAGGAAAGGCTTAACCTTTGACAGGCGTCTGAGGTGATAAAAAGCTGATTTCACCACCCCATTTACATGGCCTTCAAAAGTAAGCGCAGAATCAAGTTTAACACCAAGATTAGTGATTGAACTTTTCAGATGACAGGTCAAATCACCAAAATCAACATCTGGAAAATCAGTAGAACGAGTGGCCCAGTTTACATAAACAGAGTTCAAAACTGGTGTAGCGGGACGAGGGGAAAAGCTGCTTCAAGTCCAACTGAGCCTTAAAAACAACAGCAAGCCCTCCTCCGCGACCAGAAGCTCTCGGAACATTAAAAAAGGTACAGTCAGCGGGTACTAGTTCAATGAAGGCGCTTAACTCACCGGGAGAAATCCAGGTTTCAGTCAGGAAGAGTAAATCCAGAACACGAGAGAGAAAAAAATCCTTCAATATGAAGGTCTTGTTGGCCACCGACCTGGTATTTATTAGACCCAGCCTGAGAGGGACTGGGTCCAAAACTTCCGAGGTATTAGCAACCAGATCCACCGGTCGAAGATTTTTCTTGTCGACTCCGCGCCAGTGCATATGCCGTAGAGGAGAGAGTTTTGCTAAACCATTTTCGAAAGATCCAACAACAGGAACCAGCCAGGAGTCCACCGGATCCAAGGCACGCAATGGCACCAATAGTCGCGGACAAAAGCGGCGGATGCAGCGGAGCTCATGGGGAAAATGAGAGAACCAGGATTTCAGCTTCACAAGACGACCTCCACGGTTACCCCGTCTCCTGTGTCGCTTCCGCAGATCCGGTAACGGTGGTAGGGAATGCCAGTACGATGGTAATGGTTCCAGATAGGGAGGAAAAAAGCCTTGGCTTTCATATTCAGGCCGGTCAGACATCCGGATGGATAAACCTATTTCTAATAATGTCTGGCGATCATAGGAAAAAGTACAACACACATGGCACACTAAGTTAACTAAAAACAATAAAACAAAACAAATAAGGGAGAGCAATAGACGGCGTGCCGAACACACAGGCGCCATCTTGAAATTTCCTGTGTTGAAAACTAGTGTCGCTTCTTTCCACAGCTATGGATGGCTAACTTTATGGTCTTTTTATGGCACCTCTGGAACCTGTTGACCTGTGTCTGACCACGGTCTGACCACAGTCAATGTGTATTGCTAATGTTTGTTTTTCTAAGAATGCTTATTGCTCTTATGATACAATTGTTTACAAGTGTGAAGTTTGATTTCACTTCCAGATTTTGTTTTCCAGGCCATGATGGTGTGTATGCAGGCTCCTGGCAGAGCCAGGTGTTAAGCAAATTTAATATGCAAAACACGCTAACATCTTTTATTGCAGGGTTACGGAGCAACTCCGGAGGAGACGCCCTGATGTTGCCTGGGACATGATCTAGCTAACCTTTTTCTTTAAGACAGGGATCCAGGTTTGATGAGTTGACTCATGGGAGTGTCCATGCGTCAAGAGGTGGGGTCCAGGATTAACATTAAACAATGTTTTCTATTATTGTTGCAGTGATTTGTGTGATTAACAGTTTATTTACAGGTATTAAACCTATGCAAGTGGTGCATCCATGTTCAGATGAGGCTTTGATGGCCTATAAGTGGAGTTCACTGAACTAAAGAATGTGGTTTGATGATTGTTGACATGCTCTCCAAATAGAATTTTTTCTCCTAGCAAGGAAATACAGGTGCAGCAGTAATCTCCTGAGAAATCTTCAAAGGCCCAGTGAGAAGCGAGAACCATTCCAGGCACAGCTGACAGCCCAGGCAGTGGTTGAGGTCAAAGGTCAAGCTGGTTGGGGCCCATCATGAGATCAGACTTTGGAGCCACAGCAAGGACCATGAAGTTGCGTTGGAATGAGAGCTGTGCCAAAGGGGGGGGCTTTCCAGAGGCCAACAGAGGAGATTGTGGACAACAGACGGGCACCTGAAGGATGAGGGGAGCGTGCCAAGCTCCATCGACAACGCAGAGGGAGTCTGAGGATGGCATCATGATTCTGTGAAAGCACAGGAACCAGAAGCTATGGTGGTGATGACAGCAGTTTCCTATGAACATCACCTAATGCTGTGCCACTATACTCTGCATACGATGACACTCTGAAGGCTGCTGGGATCATAACAGCAGTAAGATAACTGAACCCAGCACCCTTTTCACAGAGGGGTTTTTCTGCAGAGCATGGACAGTGGAGGAGTCATAAGTATCCCCCTCACAAGACGAAGGCCTGAAGTGAGGTGATGGGGGTTTGTAGAGGCCATAAAACTAGAGTGCTGAGAGGTCTGCAGCTTTCATGATAGCTGAGACCCATGTTGACAAACAACAAAACCAACTGGTATGTTTGAATGTTTATTCTACATACATTTGGACTCTGGTCCTATGGACAGTGATGGAAACAACTGGAAGAGACATTTGTGACGCCCTGCAGAACTTAAACCACTCTGCAGTGAGACATGTGATTTGCACACCCGGAGGAAGCATCACCAAGCTGAGATGTTTTTGAAAATGTTACTTTCTTATTTTAACTATTGAATTAACAATTTCTTTGTTTGCTCGTAGGATGCAGTTTGCCATTGGATGAGATCAATGAGGAATGGGATAACTGCTAATACATTTGTTAAACTGTGTACTTTTACAGTAATTTAGGGTGATTTGACATGTGCTGAGTATAAAAATGTTTGCATTGAAACTGTCAGACATGAGGTGATCATAACTGGGAACTTCTCTAGCATAATGGTCAAAAAGGGGGGAATGTTAGGTTTTGTATTGTTGATTGTTATTTATGCTTAGAAATATTTAACCATATATGCTTAGAGGTGTATAATCTATTGTGTAGTGATAGGCTGTGTGATCTTTAGCAGGCTACAAGGGCTCGGTGTGCATTCCACTCTGGAATGCACACCCACAGCCTAGGAACATAAGAGAGGTCCTATCTTCTCTTTGTTGATATATGGTATAGCAAACACACGTATATCTCTTTAAGTATAAGAGCCTTTTGTTTAGATGGACCCGCTAGACTCCTGGCACCAGCTTTGGGGAGTCTTCACAGGGTCACATCTTGACCTTACTTACACACTTACACACACACACACACACACACACACACAGTATTCTTTGTTCACATGTAGACGTCATATGTTAATGAACCTATGCGTGTTCATGTAACCTCAATAAAAGAGCAGTGTTACGGGGGAACGGACGAGAGCAACTGGGGTCAAGCGAAGGAATGGCGTTTGTCCGGTTCTCTCCCGTGCACGAGAAACATGAAGAACTTTGCCTACTTCATGTCTTGCTTGTTGTGTAATTATATTGTCCTCAACGTTCCAGCGAATAGGTTCAAGCTACAAACCTATCAACGATGAGCAGGTTTCTCTTCTAGTATAAAACACTGGGTCTCTCTGGCTGGCTCATGACGGCTTTTCAGGTTTTGTTTATGTTTTGCTCTCTCCTGCTAGCATTTTGCCTGCCTGGGTGGAGCTTGTAATGGCCTCTCGCTCTTGGTCCACACAGCTATGATGATTACACCACCTGTTGCTGACTCACCTGGGCTTACCGGTAACCATTTAACGCTGCGGCATGGAGCAGTTTGTCGCTGGGACATTGACCCTCCTGTGCTCATGATCTCAGCTCCTTGCTAAGAAATCTCTCTAAATTCACCAGTTGGGTTAACTTTGTGTATACTTTGAGTAAATATTTCCCCGGACCTGCTTACAGACGCTTACCTGTGACTCCCGTGTGTGGTTGTCTGAGTGGAGAGCAGGACAAGAGTGACTGAAGTGGAGTGAGTGTGGACTCCCTTCCCTCTTTTCCCTGGAGCCCTGGACCCCCTCCCCAACTTACTGTACATATATAGAGCACTGTGGTTCACCCCTTTGGTGAATAAACTGTCACCTTTTTGTTTGTCAGAACTCAGTCTGTGCTTGAGTTCCTCTGTTAGCCATGACATTTTGTTGGTTCTCTCTCTTCAGGTCCCTGTAAGTGTTTGATCTAAAACATTATATTTATTCTGCTTTGATTGTTTTGTGTGCTGAGGGACATTGTTGCACGATCCACTTTTTCTTATCACTCAAATATCCTGATACTTTCAGAAAGTTGGAGAGCTCTCCTGGCTTGCTTAGTCTTTGCTCTGTACTAGTGATGTTCGATTCGTGAACGAATCGTTCAATACTCGAGAATCACTTTACTGACTCGTGAATCATGATTCACAAGCCCAACTGACTCACTGACTCATCCCTGTTGCTGTTAGCAAACTAATTCCATTAGTAGAAATATATCTAGCTTATAATTAAAATTGTGGGGGGAAAAACAACAGCCAGTTTCGTAACAAAAGCATTTCTGCTCTGAACTGGAAGAAAACCCCCTGAGTAGAAGCTCACATCAAGAAAATAGCTCCTCGGTTCACAGTAGCATCGCGCTGCTAACATGCTAACAGCACATTTGAGCTACTCACCCCCTCTCTTCCTGTGCTGAATCGTAAGCATAAGCGAATCACTCAGGACTCGCTCACCCCCTCCCTCCTGTGCTGAATCAAAGAGCGAGTGAACGAATCACTCAGGACTCACTCACCCCCTCCCTCCTGTGCTGAATCAAAGAGCGAACGAATCACTCAGGATTCGCTAACCCCCTCCCTCCTGTGCTAAATCAAAGAGCGAGCGAACGAATCACTCAGGACTCACTAACCCCCTCCCTCCTGTGCTGAATCATAGAGTGAGCGAACGAATCACTCACTCACCCCCTCCCTCCTGGCTCACAGCTTCTTCTTCTTCTTGGTTGGCAACCAATGTTAAGGCGCATTACCGCCCCCTGGCTCACAGCGCAGTGGACATTTAGATGAGAAAATATATATTTGACACACTTAAGGGAAATACTAATAAAATACAAATAAACAAAATAAATGTTTATTAAGCAATTTTGATAAGAAATTGCTTAATTTTAGAAATGTTTTTGCTCTTTGTTCTATATAAAATAGTTGGGTTTTTTTTTTATCATTCATCTTAGCAGTGGGATTTACATGAAAAGGGAAACAAATTAAGTTTGAGTGAAAATGTAAAATTTTTGCACTCTCTGGTCAACTGACTCAGTGAATCAAATGACTCAAAACACCCGATTCACTTTGGTGAGTGACTCATTAACACTCGATTCAGTAAAGAGAATCAAATTTACCATCACTACTCTGTACTGCAGTACTTGCACTGGTTTCACTGGACAAGTCTGCATGTGAATCTACAACTGATCTGACATTGTGGCACAAACACAGTAAACAAACACTACGAGCACCTTGTTTCATGTGCAGTGGCTTTCTTCTCATTCTGTTACTGAACACTTAAAAGCCTCTCACTGCCAGCATCCTTCCAGCCCCACGACAACAAGACCAATTCACATCTTCACAACACCAAGAATTTTCCCCTTTTCTTTGGAGAAACTGAGAAGCCAATAGGATTGTAGCTCAAACTTGCCCACAGTCCTGCTTCATCACTGCTCACTCCTACCTGTGTTGGTGCTCAGTGGACAGTCATAGCCTGCTGCTAGCATGAATGCTAAATGTACTGCTGTGGATGATCAGCAGAACAAGATGTTGTCAGTTTGACTGTTTGCTGTATTTAAAGTGGTTTTCTCAGTTCATCTGTATTCAAAGTGCATTCGGGGCTTTAGCTGACAGCTCTTTGTGCTAACAAACCAAACTCTCTTAGTTTAAGCCAACAGACTTTACCAAACACAAAGCCTGCTGCTGCCTCCATGGGTTAGCTTGTGTGACTGGTGTTTGCACCAATGAAATCTAAATCACACTAATGTGTCCTCCAAGGTGTTTGGTGGGAGCACTGAGTTGAAACATAAGAGCGCTGGTAAAATAACAAACAGGGCTGTGAGAGCAACTGAAGTGATAAAAATACTGTTTAAAGATAAAAACACATTGATGTTCCCTCGTCACCTAACAAAGTCCAAACCCTGTGAACTATTTTAGCTTTAATAATTGTGGATTCAGGTATCCTGAACCCATCTTTGGACATTTGTAATTAAATATTTTAAAACTCCATCAAAGACTCCTGATGTGGCTGTTTGGAGAAAGAAAAGAGGGACAAAGTGGAGCGTCGAGCTGAGGCTTCATTCACTGCAAACCTACAGTTATGTTTTCTTATTTCTGCTGTTTGCATGTTCACAGCTGAAATAAAGCTGCCTCTTTGACTTCATCCTGTTGTGTTTGGGTCCAGTCCTGCCTGCCACACAGCGCTACAGGACAAAGTCTAAGATTTTTATCTTTTTAATGAATCTTTGGTCATATTTATCCAGGAAAACACAAACATGTAAAGGAGTCATCACATGTCTCTGACCTTGTTGGTCCAGGTTCATCACTGAAGACTGGAGGGTGATGTTTGGACCGTTCACTCCTCACAGACGGACAGCTGGATCCTGCAGACTGTGACCTCTGACCTCTGCAGACACAAACATGTTTTATTCAATGATCAATTCTCTGATAAAGTGATTGAAGCAGCTGTGATCACACAGACTGCAGATAATGCAGCTGTTTCCTGTCAGTAACAGTCCTCTTAGGTTAGAGTTCAGCTTTTTACAGGAAAACAAATGTCCCTGAATGCAACAGTGAGACACAGTCTGCCTGTGTGGCTGTGATAGCTGCCGTTAGGAGCGCTCATGTGTTTGCAGTTAGACGAGGAGATGTTACCATCATGGACACGTTAACAAATCCTGCAGCATCACGTGGCACAAACACTTTGTGTTCCTGTCATCTGCAAGCAACAGGAAGTTCATTAATAAAGGCGGGATGGAGACGTGCCTGTGATGGTTCTCCTTCATCCAGCTGTTACACACATCTGGGCTCACACGACGAGCCTTTGTCTAATACAGCAGCTGCTCTCTGAACACTTTTCTGAAGAGGAGCTGCACAAACCTTTGTTTGCTTTCTAGAGCAGCGTATCAAAGTCAAACTACCCACTGCTAGCAGCTGTTTCTATCATAGTTTAGGATCCAGATGTGTGAGGTCTAGATTTACACCTCTGATTAAAATACATAGTTAAAAACAGACAATTGAGTCCAAATGTGTCTTAAACCAGATAAACTGACAGTTACAGCTGAGCCTGTGTGTCCTTGGAGACACTGCTCTGCTACAGAGATGAATTTTAGAAACCAGGAAACATCAAAATCATTTAAATCAGAGAGTTCTTGTTACTAACAGCTCACCTCTCTGCAGCGGACACTGGCTGGGATTTAAAATCAATGCCTCGATGATTGGACCGGTCACTCTTTAAGGACACAGAGCTGGATGGTTTCTGATTGACGCTAAAAGTAAGTGAACATGAAACATGTATCATATCCAATGTGTCCAATACATTACATAAAAAGTATAAATAAAGTATGTAAATAGTTTATTATTTCAATCGTTAAATAGTAAAAAGCTGATTAAAATTTCAAACATTTTAATACTGACATGAACTTACTTTTCGTCAGATGACTTTTTTCGCCCTAAATTACGAAAGAAATGCTTCACCCATTTGCTCTTAGAGGACACACTTCTGGGTGGAGGTCCAGGCTGGTTCCTGTGAATAATGATGGAGCAGTGATGTGAGTGCTGAGCTGTGACATGGAGAAGAGTCATGGACAGTTAGAGATGGTCATCTCACCTCTGAGCTTTGGTCTGGCTCTCATGTTCCCCACACAGAGTGCTTTTAGAGGGAGGGACTCCCTCCTCTCTGTCCTCACACTGATCCATGCTGCTCAATTCACATCAGCTCACACACACTTTCTACCTTCACCTGCAGAGGAAACACAAATCATTCATGTGCACATCAACTGAGAGCTGCAGCGGTCGTGTCTGATGTGTTGGACTAACATCCATCTGAGACGCAGCTTTCATCGGTTCACAACAAAAAGTGTCACAGAGCTGAGTTCAGCCTCCAAATCCTCCATTACTGTAGTCCTACAAAGCAGCAGGTCAAACATGGCTGCAGAGAGCAGCTTTATGTCAGTAACCATGTCCAGGACCGAGCTGACTGCTTACAGAGTTCATACTCTAACTGCTAGCTGCTCTGCTAGCTAAGCTAACTCAGTAACAGTGACTCTGACAGCAGTTACTGTGGAACAGCGGCCGAGCTCAGGACACATTCAGTGTGTTTAGTCTGAGTCCTGGACTCTGATCCAATGGATTCAATCCAGCTCAGAGTTTCATGTGTTCATCAGAGTAAAATACATGTACTAATATAACAGAAGTAATGCTCTGAATGCAGGACTGTAATGGAGGATAAATAAGGTTTTTACAGCCTGAAAGAAACATTCAGTTCATATATTTGTAGACAGTGAAGCAGTTTTTAATACTGCAGCTGTTTCCTTCACCTGTGTGTGTGTGAGCCACACCTTCATGTGCTGCTTTAGAAATATGTGGTCTGACTGCTCAGACTGAGTCTAGGAGGAAAGTTCACACGCTGGAGAAAGTTTTGTTCCTAACTTTGTCAGAGTTCGGCTCCAACGACAAAGAAGACGGAGCTCACAGTCTGTAGATGGTCCTCAGTGTGTGTGTGAAGCCAAGAAAGCACACAGGAGTGTGTTTATGTCAGCAAATCAGTGTGTGAAGAGTCTGAGGGAGTGTGTGAATGAGACTAAACACTGAAACCAACAGTCCAAGAAAAGCGTCTGGATTTCTTTAAGTTTAACTTAAAGAAATCCAGACGCTTTTCTTTTTGTCTCCATAATGTCTCCATAATGCTGCAATGTTATCTGCCCCAGAAACACTGTGCAGAAGCTCTGATGGTGACACAGAAAAGTCAAAGTGGAGATACTTCTGTCCACCTTTGATTAGACTCATTATAAAAAGGAAAAAAAGTTTGAACACAGTCATGTTTCCAGTTCACTGACTTACATTTATTCCATGGACACTCACTCTAACCTGAACCACAGCTACAACCCAACATTGTTGAGGCTTCATCTCCTCCTTTCCTGACTGTAGAGGTTAAATATGCAACAACCAACAAATAAAAGAATTTGGTTCATTTCAAAGAAATTCACACGGTGACCAAGTAAAGTAACCGTAGAAAAGGAGACAACATCCCGTTGATGGTGGGATTATTTGAAAGATTTGCTTTAGTCACGTCACCAAATGCAGCTGAACCACCCGTGGATCCATGTTTGACCATTCTACCACTCCGAGCTCTGCTTTTTAATTGAAGATGGGTATGTTAAGATAGTTAAAGAGCTCCTCCATAACATTTACAACAATGTAACAATTGGCAATTACATACATAGATGGGATTTTTTTTAATTTAAAGTTAGAGAATTTTCAATTATGTTTAGTAAACTGAAAAGTAGACAACAGAAGGAATTTGAAAGTAAATTACTTTACAAAATAAATAACTATTGTAATAGACATTTTATGTCAGAGGCTGATAAGAAATCCCTATAGTCTTTACAGGCTCAATTAGATGATCTATACAAGAAAAAGGCTCATGGAGCTTACATTAGAGCTCGTGCAAAATGGATAGAAGAAGGTGAAAAAGTCCTTCATATTTCTACAATTTGGAGAAACGGAGGCAAGAAAAGAAATCTATTAATACAATAATCGTAAATGGGGAGGAATGCACAAATCATAAGACTATAGCGGAAAAACATAAATTTTAATCAAATTTATACTCCTCAAAATATTTAATTACTGATTCATTAACTTTTTTGATCAGATTGAACCTAATACTCCAAAAATCGATTCTGTATTCAGAGAAATTTGTGATTCTGATATATCACTGGATGACTGAGATCAAGCCTTAAACAAACTGAAAATAGACAAAGCTCCTGGTCAGGATGGCTTGACTGCAATCTTTTATAAATTCTTCTGGAAAGAAACAAAAGAGTTTTTCTTCAAAACTATTAGCGAAATCATTACTAATGAAATGTTGGCAACGACAATGAAACAATGATTCAAACGGTATTTTGGTTTTATTTCCCCAAAATAATTTTCGAGAAGCTCTGAATTTCTTTTAAAGTGCGACTTTGAAATTTCCAAATTAAATTATCCAATTTTCACAAACAGGTTCTCCAGTACTGGAAAAAGATATTAGCATATTTTTTCTCCACATACAAATTCGATTTGGAACAACAGATGTATACGATGAAAGAAAATCCATATTTTATAAGGATTGGATGGATCATGGCATTTGGACGGTTTTACACCTTTTAGACAATGACGGAAATGTGTTAACATATAACAAATTCATAGATAATTATGGCATATCATGTACTCAGAGTAAATTCATTACAGTTGTGAAAGCCATTCCCCCTGCAATGATTCAGATGTCTTCCCCAGATTGAACAACAACCTGTCAACAACATGCTGAGCTGTGACTCGTCTTCCCTCTAAAGTCCTGGTGTTAACACTCACCCTGCATCAGCTTCAGCTATTTTTAAATTGTTTTTACTTTTCAAACCGACGGATCATTTGAAGCCAACCATCCAAAAACTGCTTCAGCTGTGTTTGATGTTTATGCTACAGCCTGTTTACCAAGATAATCAATATCAGATATAAGAGCAACAGAAACCTCGGTGATCAGGACGCTGGGACTGAGAACAGGAAGTGACTCAAACGTCACAGATTCATAACGTCACCCTGAACTCCACTCACGGAGTTTCTGTCGCCATTGTAGTTTTTAAAGTCCCGTGATAAAGGCGGGGCTTTCTGTGAATCCACACGCTCATTGGCTAATAGCTCGAGATTGACACATCGTTATCCAATGAGCGTGCAGGAACTTCCGACATAAAGTTGTTTCCTTTGAAAAACCAAAGTCTGATTATTTTTGGCTCCACTGACGGAGCCTGTTGTTCCCGCCACAGAGACACAGTAATGTCAGAGTGGTGTTAACACTCACCCTGCCTCAGCACAGCTCTCACTCTCCTCCTGCTCTCTCACACTAAACGGAGGCTCAGCTAAACTCACTTCCTCTCTACTTACAGGCCTCACATTTCACCCACAGACACGAACAGCGTGGAATTATTTTATGTCATAAGAAGAAACATATTCATGTGAACACTCACCTGCCTCAGCTCCACCTTCCTCCTCCTGCTGCTCTGAACGGAGGCTCAATGCTTTCACTTTCACTGCTGCTCCCTAAACACAGAGGATGCTGGGACTTGTAGTTTTTTCCTTCCGGTGCGGTCTTCCTCTTTGTTTGTTTGTGTTTGTGTTCAAGTTATTTCGATCATGTAAACATCAACAGAACACGTGAAGCCACACAGAGTTTGTATGTCGAGGTGGGTAGGAGGGTTTGAGGGTTTGGGGAGGGGTCAGAGGGAAGAGGTCTCTCAGTCTGGACAATCCACATTGATGGCATTGCATCTTTCAACGTGTTTGTGGGTCGATTTGGATGCTCCAGGTGTGAGAGCAGCCACTCAGCCTCTGCTGCAGATGTGTGTCACAAGTTCATCTAGTAGTAGGCTATGGCACTTGGCCACAGGTGGCAGCAGTGGACTGGTATTAAAACCTGATTCTTTGATCCCCATGATAGAACAGAGAACACCCGACTGATAGTGGTCAAAACATTTATAATTATTGTTATTCAATCATCTTCCGGAAGAGAGAGCCCTGCACAGCCCAACGTGAGTTGCAGGATCTCTAACATTAGAATCTAAAAATGTGTCTCATATAGGTGTTATATTGGTACTGTGGAGCAGGGAAATTATTTTACTGCTATTGTTAAATAATTGTCATCATTACCATTGCATTAATAATATAATCTGGAGTTTATATTGCATTCAGGGGTTAAACAGTGTCTCTTTCAGAAAGACTGAGTTGCAGGCTGACAGGAAGTTGTATGCAGAAGTGGAAGTTATTTTGAGCCGCAGGCTAAGACGAGGCTTTAACAATGTAACAGATAGCTTTAAGAAGGCCTTAAGCAGTTATGACTATTTTATACACAATGCATATCTGTGCTTATTAAAGAGTTGGAGCTCGGTCAATTAATTGGGGGTTGGAAGCTTTGTTCGGCGCGATGTTCGGACAATCTATTGTGCAAGTGACTTGGAGCCATAGAAGGAATTGCAATACATGCTTACAAAACACTTATATATCAGATCATTTTATATTAAGGTTTTAGTAGAGGTTCTTGATTAAAACATTTATTTAGTAGAAGACATACACATAGTCTCAGTGAGCCTCTGGTCTGGTAAAAGGTCAGAAGTGCAACAGGTGAATTGAGAAAGAGCATTTGAGGACGAGACACAGACAGTAGGTGAAGAGGTGACACAAAGAGCATGTGAGGTCGTGACACACACACATATGAGTTAAATTTATTTAGAGAAGAGGTTACTCATGTCTGGCTGTAACTGCAAAAGTGTCTCGGTAAAAGAGGAACCGTTCCTTGTTGTCTCGGCAAGAAAGAGGAACAAGACAAGAACAGAAAGTACCAGCCATGAAAATAGAAGATGATCTTCTGGGTGAAAAGCCATTGTTGGTGTTGATCTGATCTATGTATAAAATGTATCTGTGACGCATGAAGGGGCGTCAGTAAATCAAACCCTGATGCTATAAAATATCTGTTTATGCTTTGATTAAGTCGAGGACTACTGGCTGTCTGCGTACAGAGTGTCTTCCCACGCGTGTATTCATTAAAATCATTGTTTGACCAAGATCTTCTGGACCAAGAGTGGTTTGTACTCTCCCTCCTCAATTTTGAACCTTAACAGTACTTTACACATCACACAGTTTCAACAACTCCTTATATGGTACAAGTTCCTCTTTTCTGTCTGGCTTCTTGTATTTATTAATATGCTTGTATATTTCTACACTAACTTCCTGTTTTTCAGTCTGGCTGAGCACTTAGTTTGTGAGTCAAAAGTGGCCTTGCTTTACAAACCTTCATTATTAAAGTATATAAAACAATATAATCAGAAAATAAGCACTAAGAATATATTAATTACATGACAGTTCTTCCCTTTTCGTGTTTCCTAAGAAACACGACATAATTCCTAATTTATCCCATTAAGTTTACCTGCATGTTAAAAGGCTAAAATATAACAAAAGAGATTATGCTAAACAAAATGAAACCTTTCAATTGCCCAACCCTATCTGTCCCCTCAACGGGTTGTATGTTTTCAATGTTTCCTTATTATTCCGTCATAATTACTTCTATCCACAACAAATAAATCAAGCTCTTAGACAGCACCTGTGAAATGTGAAATGTCCTAAATCTACTTCCTACACCCCCTTTTTTACCCAGAATCACAGTTTAAACCCACTTCTTGTCATGAACTGGCTGTGTGGAGGCAGAAGAGGACCCAAACACAAAACTCACGGAGACAGGAACTGAACTCAAAAGGCTGCTTTATTGCAGGAGTTGTAATGAAACAGAACCAAACCGGAAATATTAACAGAAGACCGAGGGAACAGAAAGCCACACAGGTTCGGGGAGGAGACATTGATGACGCAACACTGGACTGGGGGAGACATGCACATAAATACACAGAGGGTTAACGAGGGAAGTGGGAACACACGGGGACACAGCTGACACAGATAACCATAACGAGACAGGGCGGGGTGAACATAACATGACGTATACAGGCGCAAGAGTCACAAAGTAAAACAGGAAGTACAAGGGGGTTCAGACAGGAGGAGAGAGAGAGAGCACAGGGAGAACATAGACATAACGGGCAGGGGAAACATGGAATAAACACAAAGAGAGACGAGGGCTCATAAATACACAGAGGGGCACACAGGTGGTAAGAGTCACGAAGGGAAAACATTTAGGGAACACCACAACAGGGCAACTCAGGAAACATGGCCTAAATAAGGAACAAAATACAAAAATACAAGAAACTAAGAATACTGGGCCAACATGGCCCAGGATCATGACACTTCTGACTTCCCTCAGTGCTCACTGTAAACTCTAAACAGATACCATTAGCTTTTTCTGGTACAAGGTCCTAGATTATTTTGTCAATCTTTGGAAACATCCTCTACAGAGTTTCATTTTTAAAACCCCTTTAACGGGTAGAGCATATCCGGCCTGAACACTGTGTTTGGGCAATTTACATAACACAGAAATCCTACAACTATTCCTAAAGTCCCTCTCATTACTCTTCATTACTTTTATGCTCACATTTAACCTGTGTCTAACAAGCTTTTAATTTCCTAAACAACACATTTTCTGGAACTATGGTTCTCTGTGCTCTGTGCTTGTTTTTGGGTTCCCCTTTCTCTGGTCGTTCCGTTCGGTGTCGGGCTTCCAGGATTCTTGCAACCAATGTGGTCGCTGTGGTCCTGAAATCTTCTCCTGTAAAGGATAGAAAACAAAACGCCTCTCTCTGCTACACCTCAATAATCTACTGTGTTCATCTTTGTTGCCTTAATTATTCAAAGTTGGTTCAAAATATCATGTTCTGGGCTCTGTCCTTTATATTAACTTTACTTAATCTTTACTTAATCTTAATTTACTTAATCTCAATGTTCTTTATGTGTGTGAGCAACACTTTTAATTTTATTAAACACACCCAGGGTAAGATATACACCATCACCATATCAGCATAAAAACAGACAGAGACGTTCCTCTTTCTGTCACATTCTTCCATACATGGCAATTTGTTTCACCTTCCAGATGATTCCTGGGGATTTACAATTTCTTGACTCTTCTTCTGTCACTTGTTACTAGGCAGCTCAAATGCAGTTAGAAGCTAAATGAATTCCAGGCCCTCGGCCTGGCCTATGTTTAAATCATTTGTGTTTGTAAGCATGTATGCGGTTTAACCTTCTGCTGCTCCAAGTCACTTACACAATAGATCATCGGGACATCGTGCCCAACGAAGTTTAAGACCTTGAATAGACTGAGCATCAACACTTTCATGATCACAATATGCAATGTGTGTATACAATGATTATAGCTGCACCTTTAATAAAAGTTTTAGTCTAATGCCAGTAGCTTTAATAAACATTTTAATGCAGTGTTAATGATGAAGGCTATATTGTAGCAGTAAAGTATTTTCTTTATTCCCACATTCCCTCTCTTGACCTTTCAAAAAGAAAGGTCACTACACTTCGTGTTGTGTCACTCCTCGGCCCATTCGCCCGCTTCTAAGTCCATCAATGGTATCATGGCCACTGGAACAACCGTTCCAGGGTCCACTGCCCTCATTATTACCTTTTCCAGCAGTCCTGTGGCACAAGGAATGAGACAACCGCAGGTGACCAGTATCCCTAAAAAGTGGCAGTAGAAAACATTGCAGACATGAAAAACCCCTTCCATTTCCCAAACACTGAGGTCATCCAGCTGTCCAGCGGATTGTCAATTCCCGAGTGCTCATGCATGGTTTTAGACAGAGTTTTCAGCCCCTCCAGAGCTCGGGTTACTGAGCCATCTGGAGCAGTGTTGTTGGGGATAAAGGTACAACACACTGCTCCAAACATGGCACCACACGCCCCCTCCCCTTTCTCCACCAACAACATGTCTAGGGCCATTCGATTTTGCACTCCCATCAGTGAGGTCGGACACAACTGTTCTGTGAACCCCTCCATGGCATCTCTGGCCAGGTTAGAGAGTCTCAGCATATTATAATGGACGTAGTTAATGCGATCAACATTCTTATTTGGAGTTATCCATATGAACATACGTTCAAATCCTGGAGCTAGTTGGTCCACTAGTTTATACTCATCTGGAACTCCCCTGGGCACTCCTATTGAGTCAATCAGAATCAGAATCAGAATCAGAAAGGGTTTTATTGCCAAATGTTGAGCAGGTTTACAACATTAGGAAATTGCTGCGGTGCTTCAGTGCAAACATACTGTCATAAATTACGCTTAAATAGACATGAAATAAAATAAGAATAAGAATTAAAAGTGCTACGTAGATAGATATATACATGATATATACATGAGTGCAGGTGGTGATCAGTGCCAAACATGGAATGATGCAGTGAACACAGCGTAGGGTCATGTGTTAGTGGTGGGAACAGTCATATGGTTATTGTTCATGTGTCCAACAGCAGAGGGGAAGAAACTGTTCTTATGGCGAGAGGTTCTGGTGCGAATGGACCGGAGCCTCCTGCCTGAGGGGAGCAGGTCAAACAGACTGTGTCCAGGGTGAGAAGGGCAGCTGAGATCCGAGCTGCACGCCCCAGTGTCCTGGAGGTGTACAGGTCCTGCAGAGATGGGAGTCTGCAGCCAATCACCTTCTCAGCAGAGCGCACAACACGCTGCAGTCTCTGTTTGTCCCTGGTAGTGGCTCCAGCGTACCACACGGTGATGGAGGAGGTGAGGATGGACTCGATGATTGCAGTGTAGAATTGCATCATCGTCCGTGTTGCGACCAATTAACCAGTATCAAGACTTTAACTGTTTCTGGCCTCATCTCTAAAATCCCTAACTCAATTTAAAAGCGTCAACCAACCCAAACTTTGCCTGAAGCTCTATTTTTTGGCGTTTCCCAGCCAAGGCTTACCCTGAATTTTTAAGTTAAAGTTACACGCCCGAAGTCCAACTTCTTCCGACCAAAAAAGCGCAGACTACCGTTCCAAACGGTAAGGAGACTCTAACTCCTAGTTATTCTGGAGTGCCCCAAGCTCCACAGTGACCAACTGACTATCCCTCTTCGAGGACAATGCCTAAGCGTCCTTGGCATTGGCAAGCGTTACCTCTGAGCACTGCGCTTCCTAGCAGACTCGAACTGCCGTTCTAGAATAATTTATAATACTTTGAAACAACAATCAACACCCAACAAAGTGTATGACTGAGGCAGATCGACCCTGATGGACAATGGGGACTCTAACCCACAAAATGACCAACCAAGGTCTGACCTAATGACCAACCGGGACTTTAACCCACAAAATGACCAAATTTCCTACCAAACTACTTGAGACTCTAACTCAATTTCTTTGGGACTTCAACCCAGTATTTAAACTTTTCCTGGCAGACTCTAACTGCTTTAGCAGACTTTACTGCTTTCATTTCTTCTTAGCAGAACTCTAACTGCTTTAGCAGACTTTACTGCTTTCATTTCTTCTTAGCAGAACTCTAACTGCTTCAACTCATGAGATTTTTCATCAAAATCAAAACAGACATCCACCAGTAACTTCAGTGAGTAGACTTAAATTTTATCATATCCAATTTGGCACACTTTGGAAATAAGTCAACAGGTAGTGCCTTACCTTTTGGATCAGCCGGCTTATGTCCACTCACTTCGACCACTGGAATTCATGTCTGCCCGTCAGACCACCTAAGACCAAATTTCTCCATCTAAACCTCCAATCCTCCCTCCTCAACCACCGGACGAAGCCCCCAAATGTTAAGGTTCAAAATTGAGGAAGGAGAGTACAAACCACCCTTGGTCCAGAAGCTCTTGGTCAAACAATGATTTTAATGAACACACGTGTGGGAAGACAACTCTGTACGCAGACAGCGTTCTGAAAGAGACACTGTTTAAACCTCTGTATGCAATATCCATGCTGCAGATTATATTCTTAATGCAATGGTACTGATGACAATTATTTAACGATAGCAGTAAAATAATTTCCCTGCTCCACAGGTGTCAGACAGGATGATGGGGGGGAGTGGGGCTGTGTGCTTCCTGAAGTCCACAATAATCTCCACTGTCTTCTGGGCATTCAGCACCAGGTTGTTGTGGCTGCACCAGGACACCAGACGTTCAACCTCCCTCCTGTAGGCAAACTCATCCCCGTCCGAGATGAGTCCAATAACGGTGGTGTCATCTGCAAACTTGATTAGCTTGACAGACTGGTGGGTGGAGGTGCAGCAGTTGGTGTATAGGGAGAAGAGCAGAGGAGAAAGAACACAGCCCTGAGGGGAGCCGGTGCTGATGGTCCGGGAGTCCGAGACATTCTTTCCCAGCCTCACATGCTGCTTCCTGTCCGTCAGGAAGTCAGTGATCCACCGGCAGATGGGATCAGCAGGCAGGCACATGACATGCCTGCAGTGAGGAGTTGAAAATGCCAGAAAACACTGGGGCCAGCTCGTTTGCACAGTGTCTGAGGGTGGCAGGAGACACACCGTCTGGGCCGGGAGCTTTTCGAGCATTCAGACTCTTAAACTGCTTCCTCACACCTGCTTCATGAATATGAAGAGTTGTGGTGGGAGGAGGTGATGTGAAATCCTCTTTTGTGTGGGGTGAGGAGGGGGGTGTTGTAGGTGAAGTGTTTGAAGGTGGTGATGGCTCTATGGAGGGGGGAGAGGTGGGGGAATGAGTGACCAAAATGTCTCTATTGTTGGGGCCGTTGGAGGTGTGAAGGCTGCCTTATGGCTCGTCAAAACGGCAGTAAAAGTCGTTGAGGGTGTTGGCCAAGAGCAAGTCATCAGTGGAGTGGGGGGTTTTAGGCTTGTAGTTGGTGATATTCCTAAAACCTTTCCACACAGAGGCCGAGTCATTCTCTGAGATCTGCTGCTGCATCTTCTCAGAGTGCTGATGTTTGGCAATGTCCACTTCTTTAGTGAACCTGTACTTGGCCTCTCTGTAGCAGTCCCTGTCTCCGCTTCTGAACGCCTTTCTCTTTTCCAGCCACAGCTGGAAACAGCTGATCCAGGTAGGCGAGTTCATTCTAGGGTCATAAGCATGTATCCCCTGTGTCCCTCTCTTTGCCAAAATGTGTCTCTTACGTCTGGCCGCCAATGTGCGTGTGTTGCGTTGTGGTATGGCTTTTACTTTGTTCCCGATTAGCATGAGTGGAGCTCCGAGTCGCACCATTGCGCATGTCCCTTCACTTCCCATATGGGCACAAACCAAAAGGGTGTTACGTCCACAATAATAATAGAGCCCACTTCTTGCCCATGTTCCAATTAAAGTGTTCGTTTGGCTTACATTGTTTGTGGTTCTCCCTGTGACTGTGACAGAGCACCAACTTGGGTCAATCTCTCCCAACTTGTACTTTACCGTATCCGTTGAGAATTTAAAGCATGTGTAGTTGTTTCGTTTGGGCATGAATGGTCCTACTTGCGTTTGCTTGTGAATTAGGGGAAATGAGCTGGATAAGATAGTCCAGTTGCCAGTGCTCACCGCTTCTCTAGTCATCCGCAACATGCAGTCATAGCCCCACTTGTCCTCTGGATACAGTGGTGCGGGCTCCGTGAACAAACGTGGTCTAGCTGAAGCACAGGCAACACAATCAGATACATGTTGTTCTTTAGCATTTTGAGCCACCCAGTCCAGCCAGAGGTTACTGTCACTGAAGCCGGTGGCACACTCAATCAGGTCCTCAGTCCTAGTGTAATCCACCGTCAGGACTGGTCTCCCGTTTGTTTCCTGCTCCTCTTAATGTAATGGTACATTTTATTTTACTTTATCAGACTTACCCAAAATATATATGCTTTCATTACTTTGCTCCTGTCTCCCTCCAGTAGCAGCTGTTTTAATAATTTACTGTTTAAAAGGGAAAAAAACCTTGGTCACTTGGACAAGTCTTTGTAATTATTTCCGTCTATCAAATTTAATTGACTTCTACAGTGGACGGCTTTTATTAATAGTAACATGAGTAACATTTTCTCCCCTTTAGCATCTGGTATTTTCCCCACTATATAATGTACTACCATAATCTACACCCAGTCAATAAAACAGAATTTTCTCAAAGCAAACATCAGCAACCCAAAATCAGCAGCCCCAGAATTAAGTCTTGCGCTCCTCCTGCTCATGGCAAAAACAAAGCAAAGCAAAGCAAAGCATCCCCTTTCTCTTGACAGCGTGGTGAATTATTTATCAGCATTTATTCATCCTACTCTTGGTCCAGTCTTTATCTCAGTGTCCAGTCAGTCCAACCTTTAGTCCAAATTGTCAGTCCAGTCACAGTCCAGTCACACACATTCACACCAGATATTGCTGATAGTGGAGACTCCTGTGCAAATAATCAGATTCTCCACCCTCAGCAACGTGAGCTCATTCATTTGTTTTATTTTGTTTTGTTTTTTGTTTTTTAGGAAAAGAGTTCTTTATGCTCTTGGACTGGATTGACTCGCTGCAATCCTTTTAGACAGGGACTTACAACCTGATCAGGTCCCCACAGGTCGGCTTTTCCTCAGCCAGTTGTAATCTGGAAAAGCTCACCTTATATTTGTTCTCCCGAAAATTTTTACAGCGCTGTTAATTCAATCTTTCAGGCCTGCTTAGAACAAAAATGAGAAAAAGAGAGCTGATTATTAGCTCATCAGAGCACAAAACATCATCAACTGACAGGTTTTCTCTAAGAGCACTGTTACCATTTTAAAGGGCCCAGTTCTAACCATGTCCATGTTTAATAAAACTCCCTCTATTAAAATAAGAAAACAACCCAAACCTAACCGACAGAATCAACCCATCACTAAAACAACAACCCCAAAAATCTTAATCACAGAAAAGTTTTGCCTCAAGTTCTTCAGCGTCCTGACAGTCTGAGGTCAACTGACAAAACTTCACCTGCTCAATACACAGAAAATCTTGTTAAAAGCTGCACAGTTTTGCACACCATTGATATTCTCATTAAGCCCTTTCTAAAGACGTTATAACCATCTATCATCACTAAATTCTAAATGTCTCTTCCAAATCTGGACGACTGCACTTAGTCACAGACCTGAACACTTTATTTAATTATCCTGTCTGTTACCAAGCCTTTCTTCTCACACAGTCACAGTGTGTGTTTCAGTGCAAGCTTCACTCATCCAGTCAGACAGGAAACACAAGTTCTCCTTTTTCTTTTCCTGTCCCCAGTCATTCAACTCATTTGCATACTGAGTCATATCTCAAGAAGTTGCAGTGACAAGACAAATGCATATTTAAACATCACCACATTATTGAATTATTTTTATTTCCTTTCTACAGTAATCACTTGTTTTGATCAATCTGTACAGGAGCACTTCTAATTCACTATTCTAAAAACTACTTTAAGCTTTAATCACTTTTTCCTTTTCACAAAAATCACTCTATTGTCATTGAATGTCCCTGAGTTATTCCTCAACTTCAGGGTTTAAGTGTGTTACATTCACACTATTTTAACACTGATGAAAGATAACAAGCTGATTTTCATTGCATGTGTGTTATTAGTCAGGTTTAATCGATGTCTGTGCAGTGGAGCTGCAGATCCACCAGGGCATGTTCTCAAAGCTGCCTTTCCTACACATTTCTCTGCTATAACTGGATCATTTTTAACTACTTTGCTATGAGTCCAATGATCTTTGTATCACTTTTTCATCACACTAAGTGACTTGGACAAGATGATAAACAGACTCACATGCTGAAGATGCTGTCTAATCTTCATGAGCTCTCTTGTATTTGTAAGTGTTTGTAAGGTTAATACATTTTCTGCTTGTGTGTGTGATTTTGTATATGTTTCTTTTTGCAGTGTTTCAGACTCCTTCACAATTTTCCCACTTAAGCAGTCAGTTTTCTTTTCCCCAGGTTTGCTAACCCAAATTTAGATTTCCCACATTAAATAACAGCGTTCCTCTGTGTTCTCACCTACTGCTCTCACTCCTTTGTCCTCTCCCACTTCAACAGTCCAATAACAGGAAGTTCTCTTTCCGCTTTGTCCTGCATTCTCCACTGTCTCTCTTTAACTGCTGTGTTATTGCTCTTTGGAGCTGCATTCCTCGTCTTCAGCCAGGAGTAAGAGCTCGCTTGTCAGGTTTAGTGACACATGACGCTGTAAACAATTCAACCAGAAACTTGGCCTGAACGTTTCCAGTGATGTTAAACTATAACTTGCTTCCGACTGCTGCATGTAGGAAATTGATCCAGGTCTGCTTTTCACCTAAAAGTGACAAAACTAAGACATTTTCATTATTATCATCACTGCTTAAACAACACACTTCTCTCTCTCCGGCCAGAAACTCCAATTTATGTCATGTATTCACATTCATGAGTGTAAGCATGTCTTTGTTGCGTGTATGTTGTGTATTCATATTAATATTGAGTGTAAGCTGGTCTTCGTTGCCTTGATGTGTTTTTATAATCAGGTTTAATTCATGTATCCACTACAGAAGGCCTAAATACCGTGGCTATACATTTATAGCCCATAATTCTTCGGGTTTCGACAGCTATATTCTCCTGGAGTACCTCGTTAAACAGGGTATTGCTCCAGGTGTAACAATGAGAGGGAGTCGTGTCGTTCTAATGTATGACAAATCCTATGATCAGAGATGGATGGACTCATTTGGCTCTCTGCCCATGCGTTTGGCCAAAACACCTTCTGCCTTGGGATTCGAGGACCTTGAAAAAGTCTTTTTTCAACACACATTTAACACAAAGGCTGACAAATTCTATGTAGGTCCTTATCCTGCCCCGTCTTTTTACGGGTATGAAAAAATGTCTGAATTTGAAAAGGAGAAATTTATGGCGTGGTACAAGCCTGCCTGCGAGAAACCATTTGATTTACAGGCTGAAATGCGTAAGTACTGCATTAATGATGTCGAAGTGTTGAGAATGGCTTGTAAAATATACCGCGAGACCTTGATGGAGTGCACGCAGATTGATCCATTTTCACACGCCACCCTGGCATCATACTGCATGGGGATTTTCAAAACCTTGTTTCTTCCAAAACACACCCTGGCATTGACTCATCACGGTGCGTATGTTGATCAGAATAAGACATTTTCAGACGTGTCTCTTGAATGGCTTCAATACGAAACAAAACATTGTCATCAAGCATGCTCTCAGAGGCGGCGAACAAAAAGTAGGACCTTGTTTTGTGGATGGATTTGATGCTTCCAGCAGAAGTGCATATGAATTCGTTGGGTGTTTCTATCACGGCTGTCTCCGCTGCTACCCAGAGAGTGATGTTAACCCTGCCGCCAAGCTGTCATATGGCGAGTTGTATCATGCAAGTTGTGAGAAGGTGAATGCTCTAAGAATGCATTATGGTCTTAATGTCGTGGTCATGTGGGGGTGTGATTGGTCATCATTAAAGTCGACTGATCAGTCAGTCAAGGACTTTATGCACAAATACAAAAAGCCTGAGCCTCTGGACCCTAGAGACGCGTTGTTTGGGGGGAGGACTAATGCGATGAAACTGTACCACAAGGTTGATGATGGTGGCGATGAAAAGATCAGATACTATGATTTTACAAGTCTTTACCCCACTGTTCAGTGCACGAAACATTATCCAATAGGTCACCCTCAGATCATATGCAATCATTTTGACAGAGTTGAAAATTATTTCGGGTTTGTTAAGTGCACTGTGCTTCCTCCAAGGGGTCTATTTCATCCTGTTCTGCCCTACAAGTGCCAGAATAAGCTGATGTTTCCTCTCTGCAGAACGTGTGCTGAAGAGCAGCGCCAGCACAGTGATTGTGTGCATGCTGAGAGTGAGAGGCAGCTGTCAGGTACTTGGGTTTCCTTTGAGCTTGAAAAGGCTCTTGAAAAAGGGTATCAGATTGTCTGCATCACTGAAGTTTGGCACCTCCCTAATAAGACTGACACACTGTTTAAGCCGTATGTCAAAACCTTTTTGAAATTCAAGCAGCAGGCATCTGGATACTCGAAAAATGTCAAAACAGCTGAGGAGCAGCAGAAGTTTGTTCAAGACTATTATGAGAGAGAAGGCATCAGACTTGACCCTGCTAAGATTTGTGTAAACAAAGCAATCAGAAGTTGTAATAAACTGCTTCTGAACTCTCTCTGGGGCTGATTCTGCATGCGAACAAATATGCCATCTTGCGAGCTGATTACAGACCCTGCCAGATTCACACAGCTGATGTTCAGTGACCATTATGACGTTCGCCAGTTTTGTTTCATCTCTGATGATGTTGCAATGGTTCAGTGGTGTCACGCTGATGGTAGAGGGTCGCGGGTGAAGGATGTGAATGTCTTTGTCGGTGCTATGACTACGGCCTATGCGAGGCTCACTCTGTATGACTTGTTAGACAAGCTGCAGGAACGCATTCTTTACTGTGACACAGATTCAGTTATCTTCACCTCTCATCCCGGGGAGTGGGTACCCCCTTTAGGACCATACCTCGGTGAGCTGACTGATGAGCTCAATGATGGCGGGTCTGGAGAGGATGATCACATTACTGAGTTTGTCTCTGGAGGTCCAAAATGCTAATGTTATTACACAAAACAGGGCAAGACTCAGGTTAAGTGTAAAGGTGTAACACTCAATGATGTTAATTCTAAAGTTGTTACCCACGAATCGTTGAAAGGCTTAGTCAAGGCATTTGTGGCCAAATTAGTTGCAGAGTCTGACACCATCAAACGCAATAAGAAGAGGTTTCATCTCAGGAATGAAACAGTTGTTATTTCAACCAAAATTGACAATATTGTTTACATCTACTCCTGCTGGCAACCTTTATACAATCAGCTTCTTCAGATAAGAAAAATCACCTTTGTGAATGGTATACCGGAGTCTCTGAGTGACGATGTCCTTTTACCTCCGGATAAGAACAACTTGCTCATTATCGACGATGTGATGAATACTGCGTCTGACAGCATAGAAGTTCAAAATGTGTTCACACAATACGTTCATCATAGGAACTTGAGCTGCATGTGTTTAGTTCAGAATTTTGTTGAACACTAATTATTTAATTCTGTTTAACAACCCCAGAGATAAATATCAAATTTCAGTTTTAGGTAGACAGATGTTTCCAGGTAATACAAAATACTTCTTAGAAGCTTTTAATGATGCCACATCCACCCCATACGGGTATCTTCTAATCGATTATAAATCTAAGACGCCTGACTATTTAAGACTCAGAACCAATTTGTTGTCAGATCGTCAAGTTTTTTATATCCCCAAAAAACGGCTAAAGCAGTAAAAAGGATGTCGTATTCACGGATGCAGAGAAACATTGCACTGTTGGAGTTGTTGTATAAATCCCCACCCAGCGTACGGAGGAATATTATTTGTAATGCAAGCATGGATTTTATTAATACTCTGTGAGAGATATCGCTCAATGTTTTGAAAGGTGTTATCCCGCTGACTGATCAACAGTACAGACAGCTAAAAAAGAAGTGCAGTGGGAGGGGTCTTAGAAGGTTTGGGTTTATACACATACAAGCCGTTGCCATCCTGCTTAGTAGATGTTGGCTTGGTTATGTTGGATATCACATCAGACAGCATGCCTGATGCTGCCAATTTGCCACCAGCCTGAAAAAGGGTATGTGTTGATTTTGGTCGTCTATCAAATCAATTTCTATGTCATCGATTAAGGATTTGGAGACCGGTGTGTAGTGTGGGCTGTCAAATTGAAGAATGGCTACCCGACGGTCATCGTCTGTTATATTTATTGCTCTTAATAGCCGCGCATGGGCGTCACCCACAAGCTGGTAATCAACGATATCTGCATAAATAAAAATGTTCTATTTTCCGCCGTATACGTCTGCAGGATGTGGTGCGTATGTGTTTTTATAATGAAGCACAAACGGGTCTTCTGATTTGAATCCTAAGATTCCTGCCAGTCTCTCTCTAAATGTGAGAACTGTGCCCCTAGGGCCCATAACACTAACATAGTTACTAACTTCACTGTATTGTGTTTTAATGTCGGTGTTATGTTTTAATGTTTTATTATCTGCGCCACAGATGCATAATGCCCCACAGACAGCTCAATCACGGTTATGGACAATGCTCCATCTTTGACTGGATCATAAATTTCCACTCGCGAATCTGATTGTGGAAAAGACAACCATAGTCTTGGGTATTGAAATTCTATAACACCGACCTCATACAGTTAATTTAAAACAATAGGTTTTGCTAGCTTTGTTCTAAAATTAGATTTCTTATTGCCTGGATAAACATGTGCTGAAGCATTCGAGAAGAGGCTCACATAAAAGCCTGCGTTGTTGTTGTTCGTTTTATCCATTCCTTCCTTCCTTCCTCAGTCTTTGTCTAGTGCAGAATGAAAGTATGCAGAGCTGCGGCGTCTCTGTTAATCACACTTCAACGATGTCTTTTTCAGGGATCCATGAATTCAAATGAGAAGGCCAACCGAGCCATTTGACCAGCGCTAACTTTTTTCGGTCCTCTTTTTTTCTGCCAAGTATTTTCTCTATTTTAAACCTTTTGTTTTTGTCAATAGTCACCTGCTGTATCTCAGGTTCATAAAATACACCTTTCACTGCAGCTCCTGTGAGATCCTCTAGTTTGTATACGGGAGGGTCTCTTCCTAAACGCTCCTTTATGGTAAAGTACTCGTCTGTGTAGGTCTGATGGTAACCCTTTCAGAATATGCCTCGTAGTTTAGATATTCTCTCTGTATCGCCCACATTAAATTTAAAAGTCACCGGTTTTTGGGGTTTCATTTTGTACAGGGTGTTAACGACTGCTTTCTCATTATCTTTGCACACCTCGGTGGGGGTCATTTTGATAGAGCTGTGATAAGACAGGTTATAGGACTGTACAAGATCTTGGATCACATTAACATATCTTGGCGAGTTAACTGATGTTAAGTATTTCCACATTTTCCCCTTTAAGGTGCGGTTAAAACGCTCTACCACACATGATTTCATTTCACTAAAGGTTGAAAAATGTGTGATGTTATGCTGCTCCATTAGGTTTTTAAATGTTTATTATAAAATTCCTTCCCTAAATCTGTTTGGAGTTTTTCAGGCACACGGCCCTCTCTCAGAATATCACCAAAAGCCTCAGCAACAGCCTGTCCTGTCTTGGTTTCAAGGCACCTAACCCATGCATACTTAGAAAACACATCTATGCATGTCAATAAGTACCTAACATTATCATTATCCGCAGAATATTCACGCATGTCAACCAAATCAGCTTGAAACTGTTTGTCAATCCCGTTAACCAAAACTCTATTTCTGTATCCTTGCATTTCTGTATCCTCTATCCTTGCAGGTTTATGAAGAGTATATGTGTCATCTCCTTTTAAAACGCTCCACGTCAGGTAATGACGGCTTTAAGCCTGTTGCCTCACTGACAGCGATACGGAGCTTCTTTACACTTCCTAAACCCCCTGGGTGTGCAGGGTTGTGATATATTTTTCTCAGCGTGTTTTCCATAATCACTTTGACCAAACACAAACACAAATGACCAGAAAAAAGTGTTAGCATACGTTTTTATTTAATTTTCTGTGTAGTGCACAGTAAGGTTTTTATAACAGATGTACATTAAATCTTGTGTCTCCCAGACCAGTAGTTTCCAATCATGTGGAGCAGCGCTGATTTAACTCCGCGGGTGTGATGATTGGTATTTAGCAGGTATCCGACATTCTCATCAGTGGTGGAAACAATGTGCGGCACTGATCTAAGTTCACACAGAAGACGCTCTGCAGTGCTGATGATTTGTGCTTTAGCCTCACTGACACTGTATGAGCAAACAAACAGATGGATGGCCGGGATGAATCGGGGCGTCCGGAGCTTTTCCATCACCTCATCATAGTAGGTCTCGAAGAAAAACACAGGCAGCTCAAACAGGCAACTGTGTTGTAACTGGCTGGAGTGACCGGATTGGCATCCATAACATATCTCCTGCACATACTCATTCAGTGCCATCGACAGCAGGTGGAAGGTTGCGAGTTTAATGTTGAGTTCCATTTCCTCAGATGGGTGTGATCCTGCAGAGTCCTGTGAGCATCCTGGAGAGGGGGGAGGAGTCGATGGGGTCTGGTGTTAGAGTGAATTGTTAAATGCTTGTCATCTTTATGTTTACCATTTGTACATTGTTTTAACTCTGATGAAAGAAATTCCTTCCCCCCAGATTCTCAAGGATCAAGGTGGGGGGCTGTAGTCTTTTATCACAGACACATCCTTGTGCTTCTTTTGATGTAACCTTCCTGCGTTTACGACCCTTTGGTCAGCAGGAGGTCTGACACACACACACACACACACACACACACACACACACACACACACACACACACACACATTGTTTTGAATTACCCTCGGCCAGCAGTATATGTGGGCACCTGTCAAAGGTCATTTGGATTTACCAGACCGCTTTGAAAACAACATGAAATCTTCACAACATGAAAAAAATGAATGTCTTTGTTGAGCCATGACTGGATTTCTCCTTATCCTTCCTAAAGGCCGTTATAACCTTGCACTGCCAGTGGTGAGCTGCACCAGCTGTGACCTAATGTGGTCCCCCTCAGTTAAGGACTTCCTGGGTGGTGGATATTGGCCTGGCACCATAAATTTCTGCACCCTGTTTTCAATGGATGTCTTTCAGTCTTTCTATGACATTAAGAAGCTGCACCAGGGATGTCACTTAAGGCATTTGTCAAAGTGCTGGATGAAAGAACAGCCCATTTTGGAAGGGTGAGTTTCTAAATTTGTCAAGTTTAAGGAAATTGTGCAAATCAATGTTTATGATGACTGTCCTTGAATATTCTGTTGTTTGTCCTCTACTTAAAAGACTGGCCGAATATCAGCTGATGCTTTCAGTAAAAGTTTCTTGGAGTGGAGTGCTGTAAAGTGTGAGGTGGACAGGATGTGCAAGGAGCCATGCTTTAGCTGCCCTGCCTGCACTCCAGACATGCTCGCCATGTCAGTTGATGGAAACCACAAGCTTTATCGCTTTCAATCAAATGCAAGGTACGTTATGCATTGTGGACATAAATCAAATATGGATTTGTACAAAAATTGTATTTTGATGTTTCTTTTCAAACAACTGTCACTGTGTTCGTTCAGCACTTCAGAGCAGGGGAACTTTGAAGGTGTCTCCATTGAGAAAGATGAGGAAGTTGCTGAGTTTGTGAAATACATCCAGAGACACACAAATGATGTAAGATACACATATATATCAGTGCTGTCAGCGTTAATCTTGTTAAAATGACGTTAACGCCATAACCATATACTCATACGTGTGTATGTGTGTGTGTGTGTGGATACATATTTGGATGGGTGGATATTTATTTTGTTTTTCTCTTGGTGTTGTCGTAATACTAGTTACTTGACTTTATCTTAATGTGTACTTAATTTTGAGGTTGAATGAATTCAGCAGTCATGTATTGTGACCTCCTTTCTATAGATCAAATGGGGAGGTGTGTTTAAGGATGGGGCCGGTTCTACAGTTGGAGAAGAGGTGGAACAAGTAAACAGTTTCCTGTCTAGGGCGGCCATCACAACGAAGTACATGTCTAAAGCAGGTGTGTGTCTGTGTGTGAGATTCCACTCAGTCTCCTGCTCATTCATTCTTATTTGTATACTAACTGAAATGCAGGGCGAACAGACATGCTGAGCCTCCTGGCTTTGGGCTGGAACAAAAGGAAAGTGGAACAACTGGGCTGCACTTTGAGCCAGAGATATCTAAAGGTCATTTTTTCAACACCCATTTTAATGTGTGTGGTAATGGGGGAAAACACCAGTACTCTAAAAATGTCCATATGAATGAATTTATTAATGTATTCTTAGATCATAAGGATCCTTAGAGAACAAGTGGAGAGCCTGAATGCGAGCAGAAATGAGCTGGGTGTGGATGACGACACGCTGCAGCAATGGGTGGCCGATGTGCAGCAATGGGCTGAAGGTGAGTCTCAATATAATGCACTCGTGTATAACAACAGGACCCACCATGGCCTCATTAAAGAACTTAGAGTTAAGATCTTTCTGACAGTGTCAACAAACAATGAAAAATAAGCCTTGTAAAAGCAGAATTGATGGCAGAGTTGTTGCGTTTGATCAAATTGGATTGGACCTGGGTTGAAGTGATGTCGTACTAGTTGGTTTTATAAAGCTGAACACCAACATACTTGTTATCTCATGATAATGCAGCACATGAAGGCTCCAGATGTCTTATAATGAATATCATCAAGTCAGTGATTACAGAGTCCACTGTAGTTTGGTGACTGTTACTCATCCTGTGTTCTGATTAATATTCCTCTCACTTAGAAACGGATCAAACTGATGGCAGCCTTGGAGCGTTGCAGGCACGAGTAGAGGAGCTTGTCGTCATCATCAGAGTGCGAACACAAAGTCTTTACAGACAAAATGGTGTCACAGTTTCTTTGAAATGGACCGTTTGATGCTCAGTTTGTACAGCTTGTACAGCTACTTTGTAAACAGAATAAAATCAGATCCAGGTTTGTTTGAGCTGGATGTGATTTGTTCTAGCAAACAAATTGATGAGTGTAGATTAAAATGTAAATATATGCATTATGTGAAGGTGTTCCTTTTTATGATTATTTACAGATGGCAACAAGAGGCGACACAGAATTCACAAGGTCATCTTAGATGAGAAGAAACGCTTGGCGGCTGCTGTTGACGACTACAACAAGCTCGCTGAACCAACAAAGCAAATCGTATCCAGTGATGCCCTCATGCAGACCGACGTTTGGCCCTGGCAGAGCACAAGTGAACGTAAGCTCTTGATTTCTAAATATCCTTTTTAAACATACTCCCAGTATCTGAGCAGTAGTTGAATGTTTTGTTCTTGAATCATAATATGCTGCTATGTTTTCCCATCTGATGCTGTTAAACTGTAGCTGCTGCTGACCTCTGGACAAAGAGAAAGGTCTTTGAGAAGGTGATGGCTGTGAGGCGCCTGAGAGAGGAGGAGATGATCCTTTGCAGGGAGATGCAGCATCACTGGACAGTGTTGCAAATGCGATCTGTGGTGTTGGGGACAATCTCCTCAGACTGTAAGCACATCTTTTATTTATTTATACATTTAGTGATGAATTGATTGAAAATAATAGCAGATGCTAAAGTCTTACTGGATCTTTTACCTATATTTGGGTTGCTAGCTAACACTGCCTTCTCCCTTAAAAAAAGTTTAATTACAGCATCCTAACTCCTTGTGTTTATGAGGTGAGGTTTGTTTGTTTGTTTGTTTTACTTATATTTAATAGTTTTGTTGTTTTTACAGCCTCCCTTGTTGGCATGTCGGAGGATGCACAGAAAGGACTCCATAGCCTGGTTTAAAACAACAAAGTGAACTGAAAGCTGAAACGCTCAAAGTAAAGGACGTGTACAAGAGAATCCTCAGCCACCAACCACTCCTGGAAATGGACTCGGAGGAGGAGGAGGACGTTCCAGACGATGCTGCTGAGAGTGATTTGAGCACTTCTGATGAAGACTGATTGTGTCATCATTGATGTTATGTTTGCTAGAATAAAAAGTTAATCACATCTGTTTAATGTGATTTTTATAATGTCTGTTTCAGAAATTGCTTATCAACAGACATTTTACATGTTGAGAAGAAAAATGTAATTCCCTTGGTGCAGTTGTTTACCCTGAATCATTCTTTCCCATCTAATTTAATGACTAGTGCACATGTTCAGATACAATAACATAATTTAATTCATGGGATGCTTTCTGGGCTGCTCAAATTACCACAAACTGTAAAAGCACCAGGCAGCACACTCACAAGGACATTTTTTGTTCAGTGTTTTGTTGAAGAAATCAACAAGTACAACTGAGATGTTTGCTGTAGTGGTGTGTTTGTTAAGAAGCATGCCAGCACACTGGTGAACTGACAGTCCCAGAATGCACCCGAGCCAGTGACTCGCCCCAGAACAAATGACATTAATTATCTAGAAAGACAACCGTGATCAAAGACTAAGTAAAAGAGTAGGAAACAAAAGATAAGGAAAGGTACTGTGGGGTAGGAAAGAAAGGCCAGAGCCATGCAAAATGACCTCCAGCAGGCCACAAATATGCACGTCTGTTCAAACGGTCAGATACTGACTCCATGAGGGTGGTATGAGGGCCCGACGTCCACAGGTGGGGGTTGTGCTTACAGCCCAACACCGTGCAGGATGTTTGGCATTTGCCAGAGAACACCAAGATTGGCAACTTTGCCACTGGCGCCCTGTGCTCTTCACAGATGAAAGCAAGTTCACACTAAGTACTTGTGACAGAGTCTGGAGCGCTAGACCTCATGTGGCTGGAGTGTGTCAGCAGTTCCTGCAAGACAAAGGCATTGATGCTGTGGACTGCCCCGCCCATTCCCCAGACCTGAATCCATTTGAGGACATCTGGGACATCATGTCTCACTCCATCCACCAACTGCACCACAGACTGTCCAGGAGTTGGCAGATGCTTTAGTCCTGGAGTCTGGGAGGAGATCCATCAGGAGAGCATCTGCCACTTCATCAGGAGCATGCCCAGGTGTTGTAGTGAGGTCATACAGGCATGTGGAGGCCACACAGACTACAGAGCCTCATTTTGACGTGTTTGAAGGACATTACATCAAACCAGATGAATGATTCTGTATTGCACTGATCAAGCAACCAACCCAATAGGAGCTAAAGGCATCCTCTTCACATTACTTCACTCAGTAAGTTTATACTATGTTTAATGTGCATTTTCTTCATCAGTTTAGAACATAACATGTTAGCGCTCCCTGGTCCTTTTTGGAGACAGATCCTGAGACAGCAGGCAGCTTTGGAGAACTCATGCCAGCTGTGGTCATTAAGGAATACTTTGATTTAATATTGATTTCATGACAACTATCCTCAGGCACATATTCCTGGATATACACAATGACACGAGTAAACTCCCATTTTAGAATCATTGCCTTCTTCGATCTGACTTACTGCCTCAGACTTTGGACCTGTGTCCCCAAAACTACAGAGAATCCATGACACTGGGTAAGAGGCCTTGATCATGTTATAAGTGAGAGAGTTTGGTGTAACAGTGGTTGAACATGCCAAATCGATCCACAACATACTGCCATTCCCCAGCTGTAACCTGCATATGCATCAAACCAAACCCCAGTACCACAGCCACATGACAGACATCCAGATGAGGTTAAAGGGCTGTGTCATGTTGCCAGATAGCTTCATCCCAAAAAAGATCAACATTCTTCAAAAACAAAAGTTTGTGAATATTTGCTGTATTGCCAGGCCTGAACCAACCTGTTAAACTTATCAAATTATTGTCATAGATATGAACCTATTGACTGAAACAGAAGAATCCATTCAAGCCTCCATCATCATCCAAGATCACTGTTAGTATTCAGATTATTTTATCTCTATTTTCCTCTAGAATGTTTTGAAAATCAGTATTTGATCAACAGACTTTTTAAAAGTGTATTTTGATCCTATTGTTTACGCGTGTAATTGCATTTTTATTGACATTTTGACAGGAAAACCCTTAATCAAATTGTATCTTTGGTATCTAATAATAATATTAACAATAAAAGTAATGTTACATATGCAATATGCATACAATAATGATGTGCAAACAAACAAGAATAATAGAAAAAATGACAATTAAAAGAAAAAAATAATACCCTGTATATAAAAACCACATATGACCACGACTCCAAATGTGCAATTGTCACTGCATCTAAACATGACAGATGACATATTACAAACAGGTAGAAACGTATAATATACAACATGTTGTGAAGCTGGTACTGGTGCAGTTAGCTTTGCTTTAGGCTCCCATACACAGCACTGCTGACCCTAATCACCTCATACAAGATGTTACTTACTTTACGTGCAGTGCAGTATTGCTTTAACTTGCAATATGTTACAATAGCCAAGTCACTTCTATATTTATGAGCATGTAGACAATAATGTTGGCTGATATGTAAAACTATGAGATATCGAGTGCTGGGAAGATATTATTGATGGATCGGATTCATGAGTGTTTTATGTACTTAAGCCACAGTTAGAGAGTGAAACAGAGACTGACACTGGTTAGAATTGTACAGTAAATATTTTATTTTGAACTTTTATGCTGAACTACAAACTGTGAACTGTGCGATCTCTGCCACCTGTGGTGCCTGGTTTACTGTGTGTAAAACTGCGCAGGTTCCCATGTGTCATCCCACACTTTGCCACTGTCAGGAGAACAACACAACAAAAAACAACCACACACACAAAATAGGATAATTTAGGTTGTGACATATGACAATTTTTTAGGATGAAATATGTTCTATATTCATGTCATGCTTTATACACCTTCATTGTAATATAAATGAATCAAATCAAGTCAGAGAGTAATAATATATCAAGCAGACGTCAAGCAGGACCACAGCAGCAGCCACGATCCTTCAGAACCTGCTGGATGAGAGAGCACAGAAACTCCAGGGAAGAAGTTTAGTTAGTAACATGCATGAACTGCATTACTGAGACATGTGTGTTTACAGATGGTGGTGAGGGAGAGGGGGAGAGTTTTTAGTAAAAGGAGACGTGACTGCATCTTCAACCAATACTGAGCCTGCATAACCCTGAAAGTGTCATGGTCCTGGGTCACGCGACCCAGTGTTTGAGTTTATGTATCTTTTGTATTTATTTGTGCCTTAGCTTAGTTCACCTAGTTAATTTCTAGATTGCTGTTTAGTCTTGTTGTCTCCCCATGTACTAAGTGTCCCTGGTTCATGCGTCATGTCTGCGTGGTTATGTTTAGTTCATGTCATGTCTAATCTCCATGTTTCCTGTTTTACTTTGAAAGTCTGTATTCAATGTCAGTGTATTTAGTTTCACCTCTCCTGTCCTGTCGTTAGGTTCATGTGTGTCAGCTGTGCTCCCATGTGTGGGCACTTCCCCTGATCATCCCTCATGTGTATTTAGTCTCTGTGTTTAATGTAGTCTGTGTCGCGTCGTCTGTGTTCCCACCTCCCGTGTTTCGTATCCCCAGCCATAGCCTTTCCATAGTTTGTGTCCAGTTTAGGTTTCTGTTGAGCTTCTGCTCTTGTGCTGCCCTCCTTCTGGTTCGTTCCTTTCATCAGCCATAATAAAAGGCTCGCTTTTGTTTAAATCCACTCCCGTATCCTCGCTTGTGTTCGCACCTGGATCCACCACACACATTGAAGGAAACTGTTTCCAGGGCCTACTCCGTGGATCGGCTTCCTCCGAGGCGTGGACGTCTATCAGCAGAGAATGTACCTTCACCTATCAGCAGAGAATGTCCCTTAGTCTGTAACACAGTCAAATATATTCTCAAGTAATATTCAAGCATGCCATTCAGCGTGTTAGTACGAGCAGCTCGGGAGCAGCTTGGGAGAACAAGAAAACAGAGACTGCTTTAGATTGTCTTCCCAAAGTGACTCAACTTTATTCACAAGTACAACAGTTTATATAGAGGGTAAAATTCATGAGACAGCAGATTTATCAGTTTAAACCAGTACAGAACAAGATAAGGCAGCGTCTTCCTGCCCTTGGGTGAAGAAGCATCCTTTGTGTAGTGTATCAGTTCAGCTACAATTGTGATTATCTCAGCGACATATTTTCAAGGCACAAAACGAAGAGTTCTTTCATTAGTGAAATCTGAAACAAACCATTTGGCCTTCAACAGGCGTCTAAAAGATTAAGAAACTAATGTAGCTGAGGGAGTGATCTCTGTGGTATTTCAACCTTGTTGAATGACAGAGTTTTCCTGTATAATGTCACTATAAAACAATATCCAGTAAATGCTCCCATGGTACTAAAATACCTAACACACATCTCCGCACGGTCTGATGTCTGATCGTGACAGAAAGAGACAGACAGAGAAGGGGGGGGGGGGGGGGGGGCACTAACCCCCAGCAGTCTGGTCCTATGACAGCATAACTAAGGGCTGAGCTGAACCAACAAAGTTGTTACTACATACCATGTTGAGCAGGGCTTCCACTTGACTTTAACTTCTTCTTTTTCCTGAAAAACATGATATAAACAAACATTTAGTTAAGAAAGACATGCAAGTTGCATACAAAAAGGAGCCTACAAACATTTGTGTACTATTGAATGGCTCAATATATTATACAATTAGTTTACAAACACATAAGAACCACTACAATGCTTGTACTGCCAGCATCGAGTGCATGTCAGCAAAGCAACACTGCTTACATTGTGGCTCACAAGCAAAACTAACTGAAGCAGATGTTACTGAATGGGAAGGAGCACCTCCACATCAATCACTCCTTCTGAGCATGATGTCAGGAGGACTTTAAAGAACGTAAACATCAGGAAGGCAGCACGACCAGGTCGTATCAGGTGGTATGTTCCTATTTAATGTCCTATTTGGAGCGAAATCCAGACTCAGTGGCTGAATTAGTGAAGATTCATCAAATACAAAAGCTTATGGATAGTCAGTCAGGCACAGTTCAAATCCGGGAAGTCCAAAGATGCAAACAAATCTGTACAGCAGCAGGCTAAATTACTTACATTTACAACTCTCCTGTCTACTATCTCTTCATATTTGAAAATCTTCTGTGTACGGTGTTTTCAGCATTCTGAAAAATAACAAAGGAAATATTTACATGAGGTCTGTAAAACTGGAGAAAATGAAAGAATGAAACAAAATGAAAAAAGAAATCTTATCAAACTTAACGAACCTGTCATGTGTTTCATACATTTACAATAACATAACGTCTAACCTTTCCTTTTCCATTTTTTGGTTGGGACATCCGAGGTGTACGCCGTAGAAATCGAGGGAGATGCAGGAAGCAGAGATGAAGAGGAGGATGCAGGAGGAAGCAGAGATGAAGAGGAGGATGCAGGAGGAAGCAGAGATGAAGAGGAGGATGCAGGAGGAAGCAGAGATGAAGAGGAGGATGCAGGAGGCTGACAGAGGGAAGATGTTGGTTCAGGCTCTAAATGAAGAATAAATTCCTGGTCCAGCATCCACACTGTCAGCAGAGGATGGTCCAGCTGCTGGTGTAGAACTTTTAGCAGGAGGTGAAACTTGTAATTCTGCAAAATTTTAAATACTAAATATTCATTAAAAGGGGTTGAAAATGTACAGAACACATAAACACATAATAAGTAGTGATTTGCATGTTTTCAGTTAGGTTTTTACTAAAGTTACAACTTGTAAATATTGGCATCAAGTAAGTCATGTCACACCCTCACTGACCCAAATCATTCAGTACAAGTGCCCTCGGGGGTAGTGTGACATCTGTAGTGCTTTTCTACATTGTACATTAATAAATTAATGAGTGTGACTATAAATCCAGAGAGCTAATGACTTTTATCCTCTGATGACACTACTTTCCTGAATTTGTAGTGCACAACATTTGACACTTCAACCTAGTACTGTGACTTAAGAGTTTTGTACAGTGGTGATGCTAACGACCTCAGGGAGGTAATCAGGTGACCTCTTAAGAAGTATATAAGTGTATAAGAATCTTTGTGTTCATATTGGTAACATGTTTACATATGTACTTGTTATACTAGAAAGTCTCAAAGAGAATTATCAGGTGTGGTGTTCGAGAAGATTTGTACAATTACATTTGTATATACATGAGTGTGAAAGACCATAATATACACACACACACAAATACAAAATTGTTAAGTCAGGTAACACCAGAGGTTCACGATGGCTAGCTTTGGTGATGTGAACACCACATGGGGAGGTAATAAGGCATATATAACACTATTTTCATGTTAGCCACAGGAGATGTAGGGCAGCTGTCACCTCACAGCAAGAAGGTTACTGGTCTGAACCTTGGCTGAATAATAGAATAGAATAGAACAGAATAGAGTAGAGTTGAATAGAATAGCTGGTGACTCTGAACTATCCTCGTCTTCACCATCTTGTTTGTCTCTATGTACCTCGTGGTGAACTGGCTACTTATCTAAGGTGTACCATGAGTATCACCTAAAGACAGCTAGGATAGGCTACCTGATAAGGACACCTGGTTACAGATAATGGACAAAGCATATCTTACTTCTCAGAAGGTGTTCATAAAGCTTCCTCATCTTCATGAGGATGTCACGTGCAGCACCTTCCGCTGGTTCGATGTGAGTGATCACGTCCCCTACTATACGGCACTTACGGTCAAACTGTCCAAGAAACAGAATTGGTTGGTAGCCCAGGGCGTGTAGTTTTGAAACCTGCAAGAACAACAAAGAAAAACATGCAGCCAGTCTTTCATGTAAGCAAACGGATGTATAACAAACCTTTAAGTTTCACATCTTTGTTGATTTATTGTTGTAGATAGTTAAAAAGTATTTATGGCGACCAAACCTGTAAATGTATCATCAAATCCGTCTTGAAATGTTTTGTCTCTCAGTTAATAGACGATTAAATTAAAAATCAGAAGTAGCTTAAATTAAAATAGTTGAAGTTTTTTCTAGTTTGATGTCTTTAGTGTGATGATGTTATTCTGATGTGAATAACTTTTTTATTTATGCTCTTTTATAAATTAATATTTTATGTGTATATACATGTCTTGTTAGTTTCTTACTTCATGATATACAAGAAAACATTGACAACTGTCATTAATAAAGAATTGTCTAGCAGACCAACCACTTATTAGATCAGAACTTTTAAACTTACTGACAACTGGGCTGAATTAACCACCCAGCTCGCATTTCTGTTGTTTTTAACAGAGGCCGCCCAGTTGCTGTTTTTAAACTGTTCTGGTTTTTTTCCAATCCCTCCTTTACGTTCAGGCTGCCCAGGCATCCACTGCATGTCTTCCTGTTGCAGGTGTTTGCAGCCTGACAGGAAGGGCATGGTTTGGTTTTTGGCTTTGTCATTTCTGCAAATGAAAATGGAACATGTAGGGATTATTTCAGGTCTGTTTTGGTGAAATGATTACAAAAATAATTTGTGACCAAAGAAATAAATAATATAATAATAGGCAGTATTACACCATATTTAGAAAAAAGAAAACAATTAAGAGATTACAGTCGTAAATATTGAGTAAATTGCGAGAATAGGGTTAAAAATACTGAATTAATTACAGAAAAGATGCATTGCTAAAATAGAGCAGTACTAACGGGAGCTGGGTGGCCAAGCAAGTGACTTACACAGGAGAATACATTACAAAAGGAAACATTAAATAAACTTTTGCAGAAGTAGTTCTCTTGGTACACAGACTGCTCTGTGAAAACATTTCAAGCTTGATATCAGCTGATTAATATTTTCAGTGAACATGCAAATTACCAACAGTTTATCTCAACTTACTTAGCTAGGATCTGCCTCGTGTCAAGAAACCACTTGGCAGCAGGACCGTGAGTTGAAACATACATTTACTACGACTCCCAAGATGCATTGCAGTAAAAGCCATCCAATCGCCTTGCTTAAAATCTGTTGACAAAGGCGCGCTGCAGATAAATATTGCAATTTGTAAAAAAATATAGAAAATAAATAAATGATAATTAAAAAAAAAAAAATGACCAATTTGTAATGACACCATTAAACACTGGGCCAGTTTATTTTCGTATTATGATGATAATTATCGCTGGTTATTATTTTAGAACAAATAAAGGAATAACAGGTAGCGTCAAGCTGCTGATTGTCTTCATTTCCATAGCAACGGCGGTTGAGGATTATGGGTATGCAGTTATGGGATTAGTGCGCCGTTAGCCTAAATTGGTCTTGTCGAGATGAGAATATTATTTTACTGTTACTATTCATAACCATTATCATTACTGTTGCATCACTTATCATTTATCATTATCATTTCGTCAGAGCATTTATTGAAACTGTTGATGTTACATTAAAGTCTGTATTTCAGGTGTGAGCATAATTACATAACAATCTTTCATTGCAGGTGCAACTGTAATCATGTTATACACATATTGCATTTTTGTGCTAATTAAAGAGTTGAAGCTCGGTCAAGTTAATTAATGGTCTTAAGCTTCGGTCAGCGCGACGTCTGGCCGATCAACAGGAAGTTAAGGTGACCTGGAGCCACGACAGGATTGCATACATGCTTACAATTCACCACATATTATATAGGAATAGAATAAAGGCCTGTGTGTGTTCAGCAGCCTGCTGCATTGGAGTTTGCCTGGTAACAGATGACTCAAACAGAGTCAGGAAGTATACTTCTAAAATGTCTTTGTTTGTCGAGTGAGGTCATGCACTGAGGTCAAGACACATAGTCTGCCTGCACACATGCACAGTATAAAGACTTGTTTTGCTTGTAAACGGCATGCTCATGTTCTGTTCTGAAGTGCAGCAAGTGAAATAACAGGAAGCATCTGGCGGTGGCGAGGAACAGAGGAAGGAACTGTTCTTTTTTAGAATATGGAATTACTGGAATTGATGCATGTTATTTATCTGCTTTGACGCATAATGTTCGTCATCAACTATGTTATATATATGACACCCCATTTATTGTTCTGGGAAGATCGGTGCTGTTTGAGTGATCGTGCTCGGCTTCCCACATATATGTGCTTCAATAAAATCATTGTTTTGACGCACAATGGACTTCCAGTCGTTTGTCTCTCACCTCAAATACGAATTCAGGACAGTCTGATTGGTTGGAACCGAGCGCAGCCAAAACTAACAGGAATGGTGGATAAAACTATAAATGTGTTTTACGTGTGAAATAAAATAATAAAGCCAACCAAGGTTTATGTACGTTAAATCTGCGCACTTTCAGATCGTGAATCAATTTGGAAAACACTGTGTGATGGCCACAACATGAAGCGATTTTATTGTTGAATTATCAGTGACACGTTCATGTGTTTTTGTTGAGAAATGTTAACGATGTCATTAAAAGAAAGCTTTGAATTATGGAGAAAAACACGTCGGGGGAGAGGGTCCCCGGTTCTCCAGTTAGATTGTGCTTCATGTTTCGCCGTGACGGGGTTATTATTGGAGGAAATCATTGACTATAGAAAAGATGGACGACGCCACACTGCCTCCCCCCATTGTGCAAAAATGAAGCCAAAATATCCCGCTTGTGGAGGCTGCCATCTTGCAAATTTGGAGCCAGAGTCTGCGCAGTAGTGACTTGAGGTGGAGCGACTGTGTAACGCTCCCGCCCACACACCCGCTGGACGTGACCGCAAACACGCCCCCCTACACCTTTTACGTAGCCCGGCTGCTCGAGTTCTTTTGCTGGCTTTTCCCGCGACTGACATGAAGTGTGCCCCCCCACCTTCTTCAAATCCAACAAAAGTGGTATCAAACGTTTATGCTACGTTTGTGCTGCAAAATTTTTTGTTTGTGCTGCTATCATTTTAAAGATATTCAAGAAAATTTCTAGAGGTCCCCAGAGGTCAACCAGCCCCCCCACATTAATTAAATCAAACAAAACTGGTGTCAATCAACTGTGCTACGTTTGTGCTGGTTTGTGCTGCTAAAATTCTCGTTTGTGCTGCTTCTGTTTTAAAGATATTAACGAAAATGTAAAGGTCAAAAGGTCTCTTCAGTATCCTTCCTGATGGCAGCAAACTGAAGACGCTGTTGAAGAGATGAGTGGAGTCACCTGTAATGAAGAGGACCTTTCGAATGAGGCAGGCGCAGTAGATCTCCTGGGGAGGGAGGCAAGAGAGGACCCTGCAATCCTCTCCACTGCTCTCACTACCCGTTGTCATATTTTTCCTGCAGGACCCAGTGCAGGAGTCATACCACACAGTGATGCAGTTGGTGAGGATACTCTCAATGGTGCTCTTTAGAAGGTGCTCATAGTGGGGGTTGAATCTCTTGTCAGCAGAGTGAAGAGAATTGTTATGTGCATTATGATTCAGCCCCCCTTTGGTCTGAGTGCAGTCAGTTGCCCATAGACATTGCCTGATGAGTGCTAATGACTAAATAGAGTGCACCTGTGTGTAATGTAATGTCAGTACAAATACAGCTGCTCTGTGACGGCCTCAGAGGTTGTCTCAGAGAATACTGGGAGCAGCAACACCATGAAGTCCAAAGAAACACTCTGATGGACGTGTGGACAGCAATGCTGCTTTGAGCAGTACCGATGTTTCAGGGCTGGATGACGTTTTTGGGTGGGGCATCTACATCCTGACATATCAAGGTTACTTTACTTTTAGGTAAATTTGCTTTACAGAAAAATAATAGCATTTGTCATCAAGATATTTATATGACTGCACTTGCTCAGGTTTGTCCGGATTTCAAACTGTTCTAAAAGTCTTTTGATTCAAATCTGGGGCTGTGTTATTGAAAGCAGCAGAGAAATCGATGAACTGAAGTCCTTTACTCTCTAAATGTTTGACAATCAGGTGAAGTAAAATCAAAAGCGCGTCCTCCACTCCTCTATTGGGCTTATGTGCAATCTGCATTGAATCAAGCTGAAGTTCAGTGTCTTCCATAATCACATTTCTGATGATTTTTTCAAGGACTGAGGTGAGGGCAGCAGGCCTGAAGTCGTTTAGAACTTTTGGACGACTAGATTTAGGACCAGGAACCACAACAGCTTCTTTCCAAAGAGAGGGCATGAACGATTTATTCAGAATAACCTAAAATATGGGACTGAGTTGTCTGTGACGGTTCTCAGTCATCCAGGTCATTGTAGACTAAGGAGCTTGCAAAGAAAAGCGTCTGGACTTCTTTGAGTTGCTTGAAGACGTTTCACCTCTCATCTGAGAAGCTTCTTCAGTTCTAAGGTCAGTTGGTGGGGAGTCCCAGATTTAAACCCAGTGGGAGTTTCCCCCCAAAGAGGGACAAAGGAACCCCTGATGATCCTCTACGTAATCACATGAGCCAAGGTGTGAAAGCGGGTGGGGGTCCTAATCAGCCAGGGTTTCGGGTGAGCTCATTGTGAAACCTGGCCCCACCCTATCATGTGATTTCCTGAGGTCAGATGGCCCAGGATGTGAGTGGGCGTTAAGGCGTCTGGGGAGGGAACTCATAACTGGATTATAGATTATTTATATTATATATTGATATTATTTATCTGAATATTTATTTATCATAACTGTTTCTACACTCACTTTATATGAGTGCTTGTTGTTTCTTGTATATTTGCTGCTATGACAACTCAGTTTTCCTCCTGGATTAATAAAGTTTCTCTGATTCTGAAATACAGTGAGCCATTATATTTGTAGTTTCTAACTAACAATATAAAGGCTCTGCAACCGATAGTGCCACAGCACGTCCCACTGGCAGCTGAAGGAACTTTTATACAAAGGACTTTGTAATTGAAGCTTTATTTATACAGGTCGGCTCATTGAGACTCAATGTCTCATTTACAAGAGAGACCTGTTCCAGACAAACATATTAAAATTACAACAATAAAAGAAAAGTTTGTGTAATGTACTCAGTCACATTAAAAACGAGAACAAGTTCCCAGAGATGGTTTCACAAAAACATGTGTACGTCTTTTGAAGTCTGCAAGTGAAATCAACGGAGAGCCTTAAATCCTTCGGTTATGTTTTCCATGAAGACGGAGCAGAAAAGGAGAACGCCTTCTTCCCAAGCTCTGCATGAACTGATGGAACAGTGGATGTAATGATGTCCTGAGACTGCAGGCTGGGACTAAACTGTTTGCCTAACATGTACTCTGATAAATAGGAGGCAGTGTCATGGCTCGGCTGTGTGGCAGGCAGGGGGAGGACCCAAAATGCAAAACTCACACACACGGGGATGAACTCAAAAAGCAGCTTTATTGCTGACAAAAGATAATGGGAGATACAAAACTAAACTGGGAAAAACTAACGTAAAGCTCACCAGGAAACACGGGGGAATCACACACAGCATGAGGGAGAACGCGACGCCGAACAGAGGGAGACTCAGACAGAAATACACAGAGGGTAAACGAGGAAAGTGGGCACACACGGGGAACACAGGTGACACTGATAATCATAACGAGACAGGGCGGGGTGAACTGAACATGACATGTACAGGCACAGAGGTTCAGACAGGAGGAGAGAGAGCACGGGGAAACACAGACATTAACGGGCTGGGGAAACATGAAACAACCACAAAGGGAGACGAGGGCTCATAAATACACAGAGGGGCACACAGGGGGTAAAGGCCATGAAGGGAAAACACTTAGGGAACAACACAACAGGGCAACTCAGAAAACATGGCCTAAATAAGGAACGAAATACAAAAATACAAGGAACTAAGAATACTGGGCCCACATGGCCCAGGACCATGACAGGCAGTAACCCAGAAACAGATTTATAGATAAAATGATACTAATGGACCATCCTGTGTAAGACCAATGAGGACCAGTTAACCAGAGAACACAGAGTACAGTGGTGTGTTAAAGGTTTACAGACAGTTATAAATCTTAATGCCCCATGATGGACAAAATCCAACAGATGAAGAGAGCGAGCAGAGTCATTCATATAAATCATGTCACTGTAATCCAGGGCAGGTAAAAAAAAGGTGGCAGCAACAAGCTTTTTCCTGTGAAACATGATCTGTTCCTGGAAGAGAAGCCCAAGTTCAGCCTCAGTGTCTTTATTAGATGTTCAATGTGTGGCTTATAGGAACGACTGTCATCAACCACAATACCGAGGTATGTGTACGAGGCCACAGTTTCAATAGAAATACTTTGAGCAGATACAGGAGAAGGAAATAAAGCCGGACCCTCTTTCTGTTTGTGAACAACATGACTTTGGTTTTTTCTACATTTAAAGCCAGTCTGAGCCAGCTGAGACTGAATACTATCAACAGCTGCTGTAATGGTTTGAAAACTATGTTGATGGTATAAAATGAACAGATGCATCTAGATTATGTGCCACACCGTTGACATAAGTATCCCAGGACAGAACCCTGTGCACTCGTTTAGTGACATTTAAAAAGCTGGAAGAGAGACCATTGAGCTGAACGCACTGCTGATGTCCAAAAGAACATTAGAGAAGCAGCCAGCTGCTCGGTCTGAAAGGCCTATTTCCAGTAATCTATGACATAAAATGCTGTGGTCAGCAGCTCAGCTCATAAACCAAGGGACTGGGAGCAGCTGCTGCTGAGTGTTGCTGGAGTTCCTGTGCTGTTAGATCCTCATCCTCTCCACGCAGCTTGGAAGTAGGTGAAGTTGTGCCAGAAGAGTTTTTGTTGTGGTCAACAGTGTCAAAGACTTTGATAGATCAATAAAAAGAGCTGCACAGTAGTTCTTTGCATCCAGCGCTTCATAGACGTCTTTGAGAACTTTTATCGAAGCAGTTCCAGTACTGTGCAGTTTCCTAAAACCAGACTGGAAGGGAGATAAAATCATATTTTCATCCAGATAACTTTGAAGTTGATTTACCAGCCTTCGAAGAACCTTGGATAAGACACAGAGTTTGGAAATTGGCCTGTAATTACTAACTGTTGAAGAATCACCAGCTTTCAGTGGGGGAGTACAGAGGCACACTTCCACATCTGTGCTAAAGCCTTCTGTTGTAGAGAAAGATTAAAAATATAAGACACTGGCTCAGCTATGATATTTGCAGCCAAGTGCAAGAAGGAAGGAGAACGATTGTGAGGACGAGTTTCTGGTGTTGGGGCTATTCAAAGCCTTACAAACCTCTTCTACTGTGACAGGTGTGAAGGAAAAGGTATCAGTAAGCAGGAACTACGAGCAGAGTTGTGTGCAAGAGGTTTACCATCAGATACTGTGTTGAACAAAGAACAAGAAGCAACAAAGTGTTTGTTAAAGCAACATTTCAGTTTTGTGTGACACAGGAGTGGAGTCGATATTTAAGTGAGGAGGAAGCTCTGAGGAGTCACAGCTGGCAGAGACACTTTATAGTTTGCCAAAACCTCCTACGGTGTTAGGTGTGGCTGTGTGCAGGCAGGAATAGGACCGAAGGTGGAGACTCCGGAGACAGACGTGAACTCAAAAAAGGCTTTAATTTAATACTCAAAATATAACATAACTGAAAAAACTCAAAACAAACTTAAACTGGAGGAATGACAGAACACACAGCTAGGAAAATGGTAGATCGCGACACGGACACAGAGAAACACAGGGCTTAAATACACAGAGGGAGCAATCAGGAAATGAGTAACAGGAGGGAAACACAGCTGGGGCAAATCAGAACTGACGAGACCAAAGAAGCGTAAACTGAACACACTGAGAAAAGACAGAGACCTTCAAAGTAAAACAGGAAACACATAACACAGACTGAACAAAGACACAGACTCACATGCAGGCACTACAAAGGGAACAGAGACGTGGGACCAGGGCAGACACAAACACTGACTGAACACGGGGATATAGGAACTTAGGATACACATAGACGCGAACTAGACAAGGGGATGCAGGTGATAGGGGAGACAGAGCAACTAAAGAAGACAGAAACATAAACCATAAGACAGAACTCAAAGAAACCAAAAACTAGAAAGTATAAATAATATAATAAACTCAAAAACCCTGGGTCAACGACCCAGGCATCCTAACAAACGGTCGTTTGGACTGTCAGTCGTTAAAGTAAAAAATAGTTACATTGGATCTTGATGATGGAGGCAGTAATCCGATTACACAGCTAATGAAAACGTAGCCAATCAGCATCAGAGCCAGACTTCCTGCCCAGGCCTGGTTTCTCTCATGTAGGAGATCGGCCGATACTGAACCAAACCAGGCCTGTCCCGACCTTTCACCCTGACCTGGCAAAAAGGGGCGTGTCTGTCCACAAAGTAGACACAACTCTCCTGTAAATGTTCCCAAACTGACATTGTCAGCCTGTTTAATACGACCCCAGTTCAAACTGATGCGGGCTCGGAGCGTGAGATTTTAGTGTTTCTCACAGCACCAACTATGCAGTGATCACTCAGGTCGTTGGCAAAAACTGCAGATGTGGAAAACTTACGCAGCATATTAGTTAATAAAGGTCAATAAGAGCAGATTTATCTGGGTGTTTAGGATCAAGGCGTGTGAGGCTTTAAATAATTTGAGTCAGTTTTAAAAACAAGCAGCGTGCCTTAAAATCATCAGACACAGAAGAAAGCCAGTCCCAATGAAAATCATCCATCTGAAAGACGTCATTAAAATGCAGCTCAGATAAAAGTTGAACCAGAGACGGTGATGTGCTGGGGGAAGCAGGTGGAGGCTGATAGCAACCAACAACAGTCTGATTTCCAAACAGATCAATAGTTAAGGCCAAGATTTCAAATGGCTGAGGTGCAGATGGAGAGAACAAGACTTGAGCAGCAAGACAGACCTTCACATAAACTTCCAGACCTCCGCCTTTTCTGGGACAGTCTGAGTGCTAAATGTTAAATCCATCAGTTGCTACGTTTTTATCCAGTAAAGATTTGGAAAGTCTCAGAAACAACAATGATACCAGCACCGCTTGAACAGGCCCAGATTCCAATCATATCCATGTTAGGAAGCACACGACGTGATGCACGTGTAACCCAGACAGTTTTTAACATCTGCTGGTGTTTCACATTCAGCCAGAGGCCCAGGGTTAGGTTGGATACCAGACAATAATAAAAGCATCGATATTAGACTCTAGAGCTTGTTTGTAGCTGACACCACATGTAGAGTTTAAGTTCACACAGAGACGATGACATTTTTCTAAAACCAGCAAACACTAAACAAAAAATGTAACAAGAGTTTCAGAAGAAGCTGTTTTACAGAGAAATGATTCCCTGAAGACAAAATTATTATTATCATCTTTATTTCTCCAGGTGAAAATTTAATTGAGATTAAAAATGTTGTTTTCAAGAGAGACCTGGCATCATGGCAGAAAGAGTCAGAAATACATCATAATTCAAACAAATACAAAATAGGAGAAACATCCTACATAAACTTCATAAAGTTTCATTAACAGACTTTGAACAATGGACTTCAAACTTCCCCCCAAAACAACAGAAACACATTTGAAGATAATTAATGACATTTATCCCTCTAAAGAAGGACTTAGACTACGATTTAATATGAATGAGAACATGTTCATAAATGGATGCAACCAAAGATTTCATCAATCCCTGATTTAGAGACAACAGAACATTTGGTTTGATTTCACAAGATAAGAATGACGACTGAGTTGGAAGATTGTTTTATGTTTGGTCAAATCTTTCCTACATAAAGTCGGATTACAAAATCATCCCCTAAGTTTGTTGTTTTATTCAAGGAATTGAAATTATAGAGAAAATCTGTGAAATGACTTAAAGAAAACAAACCACAAAAACTCTGTGATGCTCTAAACCCCCTGGTTTAGGTCGGACACCTTTCTGATGATGAGTGCATCTAACATTTCCTGAGAAGTCAATGTGCCATATGATTGCATTAGCAATAAATTACACACTATATAGAACCACTTTATAGGATTATATTTGTGCGCAGATGTTTGCAGCTATCAGCGAATATTTATCAGCTATTTTGAAAACAAAAAAGACTTTTTATCCATAACAGCAAATGAACTGTACAACAGAAAATACAAATCCTCCTCAAATCCTCAAATCCTCCAGGGTTGCCGACCCCTGCTCTAAAGCATCTGATTTGGATTCCTGAGATCAAATATATTTTCCTTTGGCTTTGTTTTCTTCCCATTTGTGGCTTTAATGTAGTGTTACATCCTGTTTGTTTGCTTCCATCTGTATACATGTCCAGATTCACTGTTATGTTTCTATTCTTACATTGCTGTGTGATCACTGTTCCCTCTGCTGACTGATGTGACCTTTTGTATCTTACACTGATACTTGAAAATTTGAATTTGAATTTGAATTTGTCATATTTGTATCTGCGCCTAAAAGATAAAAAGTTTTCCATGCTAAAACACAGCTCCACCTCCTGCAGTTCTCCCTCTGAACCACTAGATGTCTCTGTTATCTAAATGAAGACGTGCAGCACAGCAACCACAGCAGCGCTCAGATCACACGTGTCCTGTTATTATGTATAAAAGCATGAAACAGGTGAGACAGGTGGGATCAATATTAATGTTGTGGAAATATATGAAAAAGCAACAGAAGAGTGAAAACATTTCGTGTTTCTAGAAAGATCTTTCAGCTCACAGCTGCTCACAGACTGTATTTACAAGTGACAAACTGCAACTCTACAGTACATCTACAGTATATATCAAATATATTCTGTATTCAAATCTATTGAGTGATGTTTGAAAGTCTTTCCAGGTGAGTTTGATCCAGGAGGGTCTGAAGCCAGAGTCAGACAGAGACTGTGCAGAGACTGTAGAAGGACAGAGCAGCAGCAGAGCAGTCCAGATACACTGATGATCCTCTGTCAGATCCAGAGGGACACACAGGGATGATGCTGGACTCTACATTGTGTCTGACAGTGGAGCTGTTCTCAGAGCAGTTCACTCTGCAGCACTGACAGTCATCTGCACTTCTTCTCATTCCTCTGTCAGTCACTGCTGGATGAAGCTCTCCTCTCCACCTCCCAGTAACATGGCCCAGTCAGAGCGTCTCTACACACAAGCTGCTGCTGCTTCAACCTCTCTGGATCATCAGGACACAGCTCCTCCTCTCTCAGCACACACACCGTCCTGTTTACCATCATCAGCTCCACCTGCAGAGAGAAGAAGGAAGAGCAGAGGAGATAAACGAGTGTTTCCAGAGACTCTTCATCAGCTGTCAGTCAGTGATGCAGCACATCCAGTATAAAGAGCAGCAGGGACTTCAGTGCTGGGACTGTACTAGGACTCATTGTTGCTTCACTTTTTCTAATCTTTGGATTTTTATTGAAGTTGATGAAAATGTTTTTCCCTCCTAGTTTGAGTTTGGACTTTCATTCATTAGAAGAACCTTGGTGTGTCCACTCTGAGCTCTGTAGGAACCCCAACAACAAGCCCAACAATCCAGATGGACGGTTCCAGCTGTTAACTGGAGGAATTCCATCCAAACATCTGTTCTCACTAAATTCTTCCTCACCTACAGACTGTGTTCTTCACTGCTTTAAACTTGGAAATGAATGCAGTCATTGGTCTGCGTGCTGCTTTGTTCAGAGAGCTGATTGGCTGTTGACAGCGTTTGATCAGAGCGTGTCAGTTGTTACTATGGTGACCATAATGGTCAGAAACAGGAAGTGTTTGTTTCCAATCCTGAAGCCTGTCACCATTCTCCTCTCACAGCTTCACTGAGAAGCTGCAGCTTTACAGGAAACACTGGATCTTTGTTTCATACTGACTGTGTTTAGTACAATACTGCTGACAGCACCACCCACTCACTCCATCACTCTACTTACAGCAGAGTCTCCAGTCTGTAGTCTGGACTCTGCTGAAGATCAGACAGCTGCTTCACATCTGGATCCTTCAGGTAGTTTCCTCTCAGCTCCAGCTCTGTCAGATGGGAGGGGTTGGACTTCAGTGCTGCTGCCAGATAATCACAGCTGATCTTTGACAAACCACAGCTCATCAATCTGTATAAAGAATGAAAGATGTAAGTTTATTAGACAAAGTGTGAGCTTGAAATCATTCAGTGTTTCATTATCTGTTCAGAGCTGAAGAAGGTTCAGCATGTAGAAGTTTAGAAAATGGAAACTCCAAACAGCTGAAGCCAACAGGAAGCAGCTTCAAACAGGAAACTGTGCAGAGTTTCAGACTATATGTCCTGATGCAGCCAGTTGGATTTTGGAGATTTGAATCTCTGTTCTGTGACTAAGTCCTTGAATCATTTCTTCCAGTTGGTCCAACAAGACAGACTAAGTATTGGACATGTGTTGTGGCTCCATTAGGGGAGCTTCTAAATGTGATGTGATGGCCCCTCTGGGTCAGGTGTAAGCCATAGGTGTCAAACTCTGGCCAGCGGGACAAATTTGGCCCGCAGCCTAATCACATTTGGCCCGCGAAGCCACAAAAAATTACTATTAGAGCTGACCTGCCAGTATTATACAGTGCCTGTACTGCTAATACTACAATTCCCAGAATGCTCTGTTGGTGTTTTGGCGCGTCAGTCATGACAGGACCCATTAGCACCCTCTCCCCTGTTGACCATAGTCATAGCAACCATGCAAATACTGCCATGCTACCTATCCCAAAATGGGAAAAAAAGAAATGCAGAAAACAGGAGCTTTCTGGACAGGTGGGAGAATATGATGAAAATTTGATAAATGATAAAATTTAATTCAGAAGGCTGCAAATACATTTTTTATTTAAGAAATGAATTCCACTGATGTGTTATTTAATGTGTGTAATATTAAGTTATATATATGGTTATATAAGTTATATATATTGTTTAGTATTAAGCTTTGCTTGTTCCATATTCAGTTTTTCAGCAAAACTTGTTTGAGTCCATAAGAAAAGATTCCTTGTTATATTTGGAGGAAGATTTTTTTTGTCAATGAATATTAATGTTAGCCCGCGACTTTGATCCAGTTTTGAATTTTGGCCCACTGTGTATTTGAGTTTGACGCCCCTGATGTAAGCTTTCTAATACAGCTTTGATCTTCACAGTCTGCTTCATGAAACTCATTCTAACCCTGAATGTCAGAGTGTTCCTCCTTCTCTTTCCCATCATTCATGCTGGCAGTGGAGGAGATTTGGATGTTGGACTGTGTTTTGGATGATGTGTGTATGTTTGTGTTGGACTGCTGTCTGTAAAGCAAACACACATTTTGCTTTGGATTTCAGTGTCAGACAGACTTTAAGGTGGAATGAAGAGTTTGAGTTTCACAGTGAATTATCCAGTGGAGGAATTTTCTTCTTCTTTGAAGGTTTGAAATGTGAACATTGTTCTGCTGCAGTCAATGGACTAAACCAGAGAAGAAGAAAACAGACTTTACCATGAAGATCCTCAGTGTGGATCAGTATAATATCAGCCTGATCTCTGCAGTTTAGTGTCAGCACAACTTTCACATCATATTCATCTCAGCACAACTAAAACATGCTGACTGACCTCAGAGTTTCAAGTCCACATCCTGGACTCTCCAGGAAACCACACAGATGCTTCACTCCTGAATCCTGCAGCTTGTTGTTCAGGCTCAGGTCCAGCTGTCTCAGATGGGAGGGGTTGGACTTCAGTACTGCTGCCAGATAATCACAGCTGATCTCTGACAAACCACAGCCCATCAATCTGTATAAAGAATGAAAGATGTAAGTTTATTAGACAAAGCTAGCTTGCATGACAGCGTTAATATACTGCTGGGCGGGTGCTATGAAGTTACTGATAGTAAATTTTATTTTATGCTTAAGGTTAGTTTCTCAAACTCCTCAAAATCTTAACAAATTGTGCCAATCCTTACATGTTGCACCAGGCTGATTTATCATCAAAAGTGGAGAAGTCCATGACAGGAGACAGAAGAGCAGCAGAGAGAGATGGAGAGATGACTTTATGTCATCCATGAGGGATGCATTTGACATATGTTTCACATATTATAGCCCAACAAGTTACTCATAGCAATTTAAATACGAGCAATCACTTTTTGGCACAACACCGGCTATTGCAGTTAATAATACAACAGCTTCTTGCCATTTTTTGTGTTTCTTTTTACAGCTGTGTAACTGAGTTCAATTGAAAGCCTGCATGCACTAGTACCTCTTGCCACAAGTTCCCAGAATCCTTTGCGGTTTTACCCCTGAATGACGTCACATTTTTGGTGGGCCGGTCTCTAGTCAAAATGCCCGGGCCGATTTTTTGTCCCAGTCCAGCCCTGCGTTCACTCGACGGCACGTACACGGACACGCCGTCGGGGCTGAAAGTGGACAGCTCACAGATCCTGAAGCTTCAGGTTTCATCAGTGTTACGACTGTTGTCGTAATTATATGTAAATTTGAGTGTGCAGGTGCTCCTCCATGATTGGTGCATCCAGGGTGGATGGCTTGCAGCAGATAAGAAGATACAGCCAGGGACTGCCATGTCATTCATCCTTGGCCCAACCCAACCGGCAGACCGTTAACTGTGGCACTATGTTGGTTAATGTAAGAGCATGTAGGGGTGGACCGCCTTTTTGTTTGATCAGTTTTCTCCTGTTTTTGTTAGGCAGGGAGGAAAGTGATTGTCGTTTGAGTTAGTTATTTTGCGTAGGCAAGTTGTATTTATTCCTGAGATAGGCTACCTTATGTCTGTTGTTTTGGCCTTGGGTTCACCCTGAAGTTATGATATGCTCCCTTCCTTTGTTTAACTGCACTCATTGTAAATAAATCACTGTTACAAAGTATTAAGTGTGTGACGTGCTGCTTGGGGTTGGACGGGGATGGATCACCCTTTATGTTGTGGTCTGGCCGCGCCTATACGGGCCATAACAATCTGTCTCCAACCAAAACTGAGTGAACCAGCAGCAGAAGAAGATCCAAACTACGCTTTACGTTTGATGAACATCGTCATGAATTCTCTCTGACTTTGACGTTTACTTCCTGCACAGCTCTCTCTCTCTCAGTGTACTTCAAGAACAGTTTACCTTCAAAAATCTGTTTCCTGCATTATTCATTGCTTATTACGCACCAGTCTGCTGTTGTGTTCACTGCTGTCGGCCTCCGAAAACAAAGCCTCATTTCTGCTGTTCAATACTGAAGAAATTTTAACCTTTTAAAATGATGACAGATTACAAACTCTCAGCTGTGTCTGTAATCAAACCTCTGTAACTTTGCTTTCACTTCAGCAGCATCAGCTCATGTTCACATGTTGATTCATGGTTTGCTTCAGTTTTTGATGGACTGCAGACTATTTTGAAGGTTATCTGCTATAAAAAGCCAGAACAGGAAAATCTGCTTCATGTGTTTCTGTTTGATCCTCAGTGACTTTGACACAAAGGCCTCTGCTGTGATGATCACACCTCTGATCAAGTCTCACAGTGTCAGCTTTGTTTTTATACATATGGATATGTGCTGATAAATGATCAGAATTATAATATTTCCCACTGTCTGCTGTGTGCCGTGACCTTTGACCTGCTAAAGACAGTCAGCTGTGGATTATTCATTGTTGTGTCTGATACTTAGAACTGTGAGGAAGAACACTACACAGTTAATCAGGGTCCCCTCTCTCTGAATCAGGAAAGGTGGGCAGGCCGCGTGTGGGCCGCGGGCCATACGTTGAGTCTCACTGTTTGAAATGTGAACATTGTTCTGCTGCAGTCAATGGACTAAAGCAGAGAAGAAGAAAACAGACTTTACCATGAAGATCCCCAGTGTGGATCAGTATAATATCAGCCTGATGTCTGCAGTTTAGTGTCAGCACAACTTTCACATCATATTCATCTCAGCACAACTAAAACATGCTGACTGACCTCAGAGTTTCAAGTCCACATCCTGGACTCTCCAGGAAACCACACAGATGTTTCACTCCTGGATCCCGCAGCTTGTTGTTCCTGCTCAGGTCCAGCTGTCTTAGATGGGAGGGGTTGGACTTCAGTGCTGCTGCCAGATAATCACAGCTGATCTCTGACAAACCACAGCGACTCAATCTGTATAAAGAATGAAAGATGTAAGTTTATTAGACAAAGTGTGAGCTTGAAATCATTCAGTGTTTCATCATCTGTTCAGAGCTGAAGAAGGTTCAGAATGTAGAAGTTTAGAAAATGGAAACTCCAAACAGCTGAAGCCAACAGGAAGCAGCTTCAAACAAACACAACAAGAGAAAAAACTCTGAATGTTTCACATTAAAGTCGTACATTTATCATAAAAACAGGACAAAGACTTGAAAAAGTCGTGTTTTTCCTTCCAGGAACCACAAGGCTTCACTTTTAAAGGTGTTAGATTATAATATTATTTTATGCCATGTTATACCCCTAATTAAAGATTGTGAATTATTATGTAGTTTTAGTTTGCATTATTCTCCTGAATTAGAAGAAGCTGATAACTATTACATTAGTTAAACTGATTTGCATTACATTAAATTGCTGACTTGTTGTGAATGAATGATATTGTTTTATGATGCATTATATTGCTGAGTTATAAGAAATACTGTTCGCAGAAGGTTATTGTCTAATTTGTCTGAGTAGAAGAGAACAGAGTGTGCTGGAGTTTTCTGCCCCATTTCAGCAGGAGCAGATAAACAGGGAGCCAAGGTCGTAGCTCAGGCGCTGTGTGAGAGAGAGCATGTGAATGTTTAGGCTTTTTATGATAAGGTGGAGGCACCAGAGGCTATAAAAGTTTGAGCAATGCTCCACCATTTTGAGATTTGAGGCTGTCTGCATCAGTGTCCATCTCCCACGTGTGTGATCATTAAATCATCGTTTGACTCAACCCGACCGGACCAGTGTTGTTATTGTGGTTTTTCTCTTGTCTCCATCCCCAATATTTTGAACCTTAACATTTTGGGGGCTCGTCCTGTGGTATTGGGGTGGAATTTAAAAGTTTGGACGGTCCGAGGTTGTCGAACGGACAGGCACGAGCCAGTGGTCTGATTTGAGTGGACAAAAGCCGGCTTATCTAAAGGTAAGGCACTACCTGTTGAATTATTTCCAAAATGTGCCAAATTGGATATGACTAAATTAAAGTCTACTCACTGAAATTACTGGTAGAGTGTCTGTTTTGATTTTGATGAGAATCACCGTGTGTTATGCAGTTAAAGTTGTTTAAGAGTATTTAATGAAGTTGAAGAAATATGAAAGTAATAATGTTGGGTTTGAGTCCCTGGATATTGAGCTGAAGGCTCAGGTAGTTTGGTAGGGAAATTAGGACAGAAACTGTTCCCAGAAGTAACAGAGACTGGTTAATAGTTTTACAAATTAGGACAGAAACTGTTCCCAGAAGTAACAGAGACTGTTTAATTGGTCGTAAAAAAGTTATCTTTCTTCGGTGAGACCCGTTATGGTAAAATTTGTCAAAATCGGTTAGGTGAAAATTATTATAGGACGGCAGCCCAGAAGTCTGCTAAGAAGCACATAGCCCGGGGGTTACGCCCCCTCCTAGTCGTGGACGCGCGGCTTTGACCTGTCGGCGAACAGGGTTAGTTCAGTTTGGCTTATCTGTGGGGTACAGGGCATCCTGAAATAAGCTAGGAGTTACCGAGTCTCCTCACCGTTTTAAACGGTGTCATGTGCTTGTTTGGATACTGTTAAATTGAGTTAGGGATTTAGAAGTTAGGTCAGAAACTGTTCCCAGAAGTAACAGATACTGTTTGATTGATTACAAAAAAGTGAGACTTTCTTCGGTGAGACCCGTTATTTTAAATTTGTCGAAATTGTATAGGCGCTCTTTAGAAGTTAGGTCAGAAACTGTTCCCAGAAGTAACAGATACTGTTTGATTGACTACAAAAAAGTTGGACTTTCTTCGGTGAGACCCGTTATTTTAAATTTGTCGAAATTCGTTAGGTGCTGAATCTGTCAGGCCTGTCAGTGATTGTAAATATAAGACGTCTTTGTAACATAAAATAATAGAGTTTTGCCTGAGCTTTGTGTGAGACTCTGTGTGACGTGCAGCTGCAGCGCTGCGAGCTATTTTTAGACGGTGTGTTAACATGCAAATGAGCGGTGACGCGCACAGAGGACTTTTGTTGCTGTTTAGCGTGTTTTTGAGTTTTATAATTTTGATTTGCAAACAATGATACATGCCTGTAAGTAAAACGCTGATTTTGCTGATTATGATACTACAAATAAGGTGTTGAATGACTAGGGTGTGAATGACGTTGGGTTTTAAAGCTGAAACTCAGAGAGGAGTGTGTTGGGAGACTGGCATGTAGTCTGCAGTGCAAAAGTGGGCGTCTTGCCTGCTGGTCTATTTAACAGTGATGAAAATGATATTAAATAAATCTCTCAGTGTGTTGATACAGGTGGCTACGGGGCTGGACCAACTGCCCCCACAAGCACGGCGGCCGAAGCAAAATTATAGTAATGGAAACCAAACTCAGCAAAAATCAGCAGCTGTGGAAAAGACAGCAGCTAGCAGAGAATTAAAGGAGAAGTTAAGAGAAGTTTTTACACATAAAATTGCGGCCAACAGACTTGTGGAGGTTGGGAAGGCGCCTGGAGCATCACAACAAAAAGGTGAAATAAAAACACACACAAGCAGAGAAATGTGAGAGAGAGGCACATGCAAGAGGAATGCCTCGTTTGAGAAAAAAAAACGTTAAATTAGCCCATCTACAAACGCACATACACGCAATGAAGAAACAGCTTACACCCATGAACACGTGAAGATTTTCCAGCAAGTAAAGCAGTGAAACTTAACATACACCCGCCGTTAAATAATAAAGTTTATCCACTACTAACAAATAAACCCTCTGGGTTGCAGGACAACAACTTAACTTCAAAAAAAAAAAAAAAAATCACAACCAGTGATAACACGACAAATTTAGTGGTTAATAAAAGTCAAATTGTGACATGTTTTCTTCCGATTGATTAATACAAGTGATTACTGAATGAAAAAAAATTCCATTTTTGTGCTTTAAACATGATCTTAAGAATTTTAACATGTACCTGTGTTGTCCTGTCAGCTTAGTGGGCCATGAGAGGATTATATGGAGAGAAAAAACAAAAAAAGGGGGAGAGAAGGCTGACACAGGGCCTGGTCCCGTTGTTTCTCCCCTCTCTGAATAACACAGCCAATACAACATCATTTTCCTGTTCCTTTGTTTTTGTTTTGTTTTGTTTTGTTTTTTCTCTTTATGCTTGATTACAGGCTGCTTTGTCGGCCCGGAAAAGCCGAGGCTGACCCTGGACTCCTGCTCTCCTCTCTACCATCTTTGCTCTCTCCTCTACCATCTTTGATGTGACCCTGACCAAATGCTAAAGCAGCTGAACCCGCAACAACAACTTGAAAATGTCAACAGTGCTGCAGGAAAATGATCTCATGCAGCAGAGACGGAGAGCGGTAATCCAAGGCCCGTTTCACTACACGGGGAGATTTCTGTCAGCGTCTTTTCTTTCTGAGAAGACTGAGAAAGGCCCGGCTCCCACCACCGATTCTGACCACCTTATATAAAGGAACTATTGAGAGCATCCTGAGCAGCTATATCACTGTCTGGTTCGGGAACAGCACCATGCCGGACAGACAAGCTCTACAGAGGGTTGTGCAATCAGCTGAGCGCACCATTCGCTCCGAGCACCCTGACCTGCACTCAATCTACAGCAGGCGGTGCTGGACCAAGACCAGGAAGATCGTGAAAGACCTCAGCCATCCCAACAACAGACTGTTCTCTCTGTTGCTGTGTACGTGACAAATAAACATCTGGATTTGGAAAACGAGGCACTCGCAAAGCCACCAGCATTGTGCCTGATCGGACACACCGCTCACACACACTCTTCACACTCTTGCCATATGGAAAAAGACAGCTTCAGCTGCATTAAAACTGTGCAGGACAGTGACGGACCAAAAATGATCGTCGGGCAGCAAAAAGGGCGTGCCAGAAACAGGAGGAGTAACTGAGGTCAGGAGGCACCTCAGAATGGACAAAACACCAGGAGAAAATAAGCTGAAGGCACAGGTGTCGGGGCTCGGCCAGGAGCTGACCTCTGAGAAGAGCCGAACAGCAGAGCCGCAAAAGGACGTGGAGCAAAGCAAGGAAAACATCGATGTACTTCAATCTGAAGTGGACGGAAAAGATTGTGAGGTTTCTGCCCCTCAGTAAGAACTCAAGACATCAGAGCAGAAACTGAGCATGGCTCAAGAGGAGCTGGCTGATAATGGAACCCATCAGACTTGCAGTCCCAGACGCTGGACGTGAAGTCAGGCCGGAGCTTGCCGGGGCCAGATGAGCATCCCAGAAACGTCCTTGAGGCCTTTGTTAAGCTAACAGAACAAACACTGAGGTCTTCCACTGGTGAAGTTGCTGCTGCAGACTCTCATTTACACCCTCTGGATGTCAGCCGTTTCTGCCTGCAACAAATGGACAGCAGCTGCAATTGTACAGGCATAGAAACGGACTCCTCATACATGTGATATCTGCGACTGAGGGGCGAGTGTCGTGGAGGTATTGACACGGTGAGGAGGAAGAGGAGACGGTGTCTGGACTGGCAGATCCCAGCAGCTCAGACCCCCAGACTTCAGGAGTGATGGAGCACTGGGAGCTTCTGCAGGCTCAGGACCTCAGCAAGGAGATGACAACAAAGCAGAACGAGCAGCAGTGACAGCAGCTGAACTTTGACCTGAACAAAATCTTGACTTGGCTGGGAGAAACAGAGGAAGAGCTGGAGCAGCAGCGTAGACTGGAGCTTGACACTGACATCCAGACGATTGAGCTGCGTATCAAAACCCTGAAGGAGCTACAGAAGCAAAAGGGTCAAGCTAAGGAGGAGTGGAATAAGGAGAAGATGCAGGATACTGGAGAAAAGCACTGCCCTAATTGGGGCAAGAACCAGTATGGACAGAACTTTGAGCAGCAGCACCAACAGATGCAAACGGACTGAAAAGGAGGAGGGCAGGACCCCAGGGCACGCTTCAGGCCGTGGTTTACCCAGAACACCAGAACAGGAAAGTGATGAACACAGACACCCACACAAACACACACATCTACATGCATTGACTCAGAATGAAGAGAAACACATACGAACATATGCACTCGTTGATTGAGTGAGAAATGACACACACACCTGCAAAAATCAATATGCTGATTCACTTCACTGAAAAGTGATCCACACACACACATCTACAAGCTTGTGCAATAAAGAGTGACACACACACACGCTGATGCAATGAAGAATGCTTTACTAACAAATGCTGCACACAAACATCCGAATATGGAGTCGGTTACAACAATAAGAAGCCATTGATTGTTTATGGGTTAAATGCATTTCATGCCACACAGAGGGCATCTGTGTAGATTTAGGGGACAAGGTTTAAAGTAGTTTGGTTGTGAAAACAATGTCTGTGCGTGATGTCTGTTTATGGCTTGAGGCCTCCACTGAATTGTGTACTGTGCTTCACACACCCCGATAAGGAGCAGTGGTACAGAGTGAAAATGATGAGTGAATGATGTGAGTTTTATTTCGGAGAGAATATCAAAAGGTTGTGTTGATTTGACTCAGTTGTTTAAGTTTCCGCCAAAGCAAAACATTTGTGTGTAACCAGTGTCTACTATTGAATCAAGTCAATCCAACATGTTTTTGTCAGTGAAAAAAAAAAGGAGTTACGGTGCCTGTAGGCCTACACAATACAGTGTGTGAAGTTTTGGTTGATTTTTGGGTTTTGTTTGACACTAGGTTGATTCTATCAGTGAGGTTTGGATTGTTCTCTTTCTCTAAGAGAGAGAAAGATGGTTTGAACTTTGGACATGTTTGCAATGGGCCCCAGTATCTGTTATTATATGAGTGTTTTATTGTTTACGTTTCTTTTTGCTTTTGTTACAGTGCACTGAGATAAGAACATCTGAGAGGTGTGATCCACCGGTGGTGATATTTTGGTATTTTGTGAGTTCCTGATTTAACAAATCAGCTCTTTAATCCAGGCCTGAGAGATTGAACTTTAAAGCGCTATAAAATATTCTTACCGAAAACAGTCGCAAAGTGTTTTTCTCCATGATTATAATGAGCTTGGGAGAAATTCACTTATATGGGACACTGGTCGGATGAGAAGTCCTGAGCCTAAAAGGATTGCAGCGAGCCAATCCGGTCCAAAAAACAAGTAACTGTTTTCCTTTAAAATGATGACGTCATCTTGCTGGTGATGGAGCCTTGAATAGGCTGCGCGTGAGACTCCATTATCAGCAACTTCTGGTATGAATGTGTGTGGATGTATGCATATGACTGACGACTAAAAGTCATGGACTGACGACTAAAAGTTTAACTGACTTGATACTGAGACAAAAACGGTGCTGACTTTAGGATTATTGAATGTCCACAGACAATTCACCCAGCCTGTAAAAGAAGGGTGGATGTTTTGTTTTGCTTTGTTTTGTCTGCAAGAACAGAAGAATGACAGAGACTAAAGAGCTGTAGCTTCACAGCAGTGTGAACTGCAGACTGAACCCTTTGGTTGCTAATTTTGAGCTACTGATGTTTGCATTAAGGAAATTGTGTTTTAGTAGCTGTGTTTTAGTTAAGGTATCACATTATATTGTTGGGAATATTAAATGCTAAAGTGAAGAAAAGGTTTGATTCCACTCATGACTGAGCATATTATAATTAACCATAGTGGGTCACTGTAAAGAGTCAATTAATTGTATAAAGAAAAAACAAACAAAAAGCCCTCCACCGAGGTCTATGAATAATAGGGGAATGATAGACAGCCACACTCAAAATGGAGATATGTAATGATAAACACTGGTCCCCGTCTTTTGGGCGCTCTCTTGAAGTAGTCAACAATTTAAAAGTAAGATAAAATAACAGGGGCATGTGCTGAGGGGTGGTGCTGCACAAGAACAAGAGTAAAATAAAGAAAATATTGTTTTTAGGTTTGAGAAGTGCAAATTAAAATGTACCATTACACTCAGAGGATCAATATGAAGCTTGATATTTGTTAATTTTGAATGAAGTACATGACTGGTGACTGTTCTGTCCTGAGCTTTTGTTTTTACAGCACCCGCTTGATCACACCAATGGTTTCTCGCCACCGAGGAGGGGTACTTGCAAAGAATAAAGAACGGGGAGGAATATCATCAAAACTGGAAAAAGGTCATCCCCAAAGGGGGTGATAACGCCATAACTTTCACTTATGGTCAAATTCTCAAAATCTGACCCCGAACTCGAAAAATTCCTCAAACATTTAGAGACAAAGTGGAGATTTAGATAAATATAATGTCGTAAACCACATAAGGATGAAGTATTTGATTCAATAAGATGGTGAAATAACAAGCAGCAAAATGTTGATCATGTTGATTAGGTTTATTCAAGGGTGCAGAGAAGATTATTATTAAAGACAACAAATGAAATAACGAAAACTAGAAGTGGAAAAAAATTTTGCGTTAATGGTAATAAAATCAAAACAAAAAGGAATACTAACTAAAACTGTACTGAATGTTTACAAAACTAACTAAAATTAACTAGATTTATAGCAAAATGTGTTTGGTTGCATTGATGTGTGCGTGCCCTGCAATAGTAAAGTTGAGGCAGTACGTTAGTCGAGTCGTCTGTGTTGCTGCTCCGTCCACGCGCAGAATCAGGTCAGGAAAAGTCGGGAAACAGCGCCAGAATAGAATTGAGGATGATTTTAATATGACTGTTTTGTAGACATGACAAGAGTCTTGTAGTGGAGAGGGACGTAATGTCCTCCTGAGACCCAGAGAATAAGAAAAAACAGGGAGAAAATATTTTCGTTTTTTCTTTTTTCTTTTTTTTTCTTTTTTCTTTTAAATGAATCAAGTGTTATTAAAATAACAATCTCATAAGATGAAGATCAGGGACCAACCCAGAAGTCACTGACACTTCACTAGCTGTAAACTATTGGTTTAGGAATAAGTGATGGCACTGAACTTTCTATTTCACAAAAGTCAATTTATTTAGGATATCTGAGGAAGTACTGATTTTATTTGGAGACACAAAGGAACATTTGGCACTTCCCTCATCTCACATCTGTTTCATTGTTGTACCCAATCATTCTACAACTGAAATGCCTTGGACTGCTAACCATTTCAGGCAAGTGGAGTGAACCATATTTTGCTAGACTCTCATCAGATTGGGGCTTCCTTTTATTGATCTTTGGAGAGAAGTCTTCATTACTGGTATTATTCAGGTCTTGTTCACATGTTTGTCCCAGGTTTCTCAGCTAAGAGGAGCTTAAACCCCAGATACTGTGAGTTCTTTTCACACATTGAGATCACTGATAACTCTCAGCAACGACGTGATCTCGTAGAAACAATTAGGTGTCATGGATTCAACTATAATTGCGACTCTTATTTTTTACTTTACTGGAAAAGATTTCTGCATTTTACCCATATTTTAGTTTTAACTCAAAATCAAAATTCCAGATTCTACTACATGTTGGTTTTGCACCAGATAGGATGACAGATTTCAGGTGGCCCTGTGTCTTTCTCTATTACATCTGCCACTGCATCTCGATAATCTTTGTGTGGCTTCTAGTGGGTCCTGACCCTCTCATATTTTGAAAAATCTATGTTTGAATCTCCCTTAATAATTGTGTTAAGAATTCTCTCCGCCTTGGTCAAAAGTTGGGTATTAGGAAAAAGTGAAATAAATATAAATATAAAGTCCCAATGTGTAGAGCACACATTAATAAATTAGTCATGTTCCCTGTGAAAGTAAATGAGCCTAATTCTTAAAGACCCCTGAAATTATTTACTAGATGTTTATTTTTTGAATAAAATAAGAATCTGAGTTTAACAAAACATTTTAAATGTAAATATCAAGCTTACCTTTCTCTCTTCCATAAAATGTGCTTGTGGGCACGCCAGCCATTTTGAAAAGGTGGGAAAAACAATTGGCAAGGCCACACCCCCACACATGTGACATAATTTTAAAGGTACTGTTGTCCTCTCTAAGAAACATCAGGACTTAGAGGAGTGGCAAGTAGAGTATGAGAGCTACAAGCAAAAAACTAAATGTGTACTACAGTGCGCAAAAAATGAATTACTGGGCCATCAGGGGGTCTTGAGGGACATTTATAAAAAAAAAAAAAAAAATCCCACAAACCTTAAAAGTGCACTTGAAAAGCTCACACAAGAAGGTTAACCTAGCTTACCTAGAAGACCTCATCAGGGGGAGCACACTCCCCCTCTTTGAAGAGCTCACCCACTTAACTCGCATTCCAAGAAAATAGCTAACCCCAGATAAGGCAGCGTGATGTATCCCGAGATAACAGGACTGGGACATCTAAATAAAGGTGTGAAACAATCGCATGGAAAAGGTTATCAATTGACTTCAACCAAAATTAGGAACACTCGGTGCGGCAAGAATTAATAGCTATTAGTCTCAACACCCAAGGATAAGCAGAAGAGCATGATTGATATGATGGAACTGAGAGTTTGTTACACTTAACTTTTGCAAAACACAAATAAAACTAAATTGAAACTAAGGATTTTCAGAAAATAAAAACTAGACTAAACTAGCAAAGAATTGGTAAAAACTAATTACAACTGGCAAAAAATTGAAAATCTGGAGTCGAAACTAAATAAAAAATAAAACCTAATGAAAATGGCGAAACGTTTAAAACCCTGGTGCAGAGATTGGCAAATCTGACCAGGAACGTTATAAAATGGATTGTCAGAACAGTCAGCGTTAAAGCCACATTGGACAGTCCATACTAGGATGGCATTGGACATCTTGGGGGTGGAAAGGGGTTGGTGTGACCAAGGTGTGGTTTGGCTTGTCGTATGTATATTTGAGATCATATGGCTCTGGATGGACCAGTTACCAGGGCATGGAAGGAGGACAGACTCATTAAAGGAGGAGAAGGCATTTCCTGGGATTGGAGATCCTCTGGGTGAGTGGTTGATTAAAAGCATGCATAAAATAGAAGTTATCTGTTGTTATTGATTGGTAATAGATTGATAATTGGCCACATTTACAGCTGTATTGACTTGTTGTGGACGTAGTCGACTTCAGGTTTAAACACTCTCATTAACAGGTTGAAAATAGTGACATTAAAGGAAGAGTATGCAGCGCCACCCTGTCAGACGCCAGTGATGGTGGAGCTCACTGATGAATCAGGTGAGCTGGATTCATGGCTGATTCAAAACTAAGATCCCCCTGCTGTGGTCAGTAAGGGGAGAAAAGGGGGAAATAAAATCAAGAATAAAAGAGGCATTTATAAACGTTTAGGTGTCAAGTGAAACGGGACAAAAGGGGGTGTTTTACTGTTATTTTAATGTCAGCATTATTATTGTATGAGAATCATGCGACAAGCATTGCATCGATGATCATTTATTGAAGCTTTTGACCTTATACTAACATCTGTGTTCCTGTGATTGTTATAACCTCTGATGAATCTTCTATTTACAGGTGTTAGGATAATGATATAATTTTTCATTGCAGGTGTAACCATGATCATTTTCATACATATTGCAACTTGTTGCTCATTGTAGAGTTGTGCTCAAGTTAATAAGGGTTAAAAGCTACAGTCAGCGCGAATGTCTGACTGATCTATTGAGGGGAAAGGCTTCGAGCATAGAAGGCCACACGCGCTTACATAACATTGATATCATGTTATTCTTTGTGATCTTTTCTTCAATTATGTCTTTAAGGTTAGTTTAAATAGTGGCAGTTAATTAAACGACATTTATTAAAATATTAAATACCTGAGTCAGAACGTTACACGCGGATCACCTTAAGAGTCTGGGAAACTTTGTAGCTGCCTAACTTTTTTTTTGAATGTTCTAGCTCCGTTGATTTGACACATTGGAATGTGTCAAAAAAGGGGGGGAAGGTTGAGCTTTAACATCAAACAAGGATTATTTGAACAATTTATAACTTCATTTGTGTCTTTAATAATTTAGGAATGGTAAAGCTTAAGCTAATAGCGGTCCGAGAAGACGGACCTTTTAGAGAATCAGTGAAAAAGCATAAACTATCACTTTCATGTTTAATCATTACTCATTGAAATGAACTGAATAGCGCTTAGAAGATTTGTTAATTTCTTTGTCTTTTGTTAAAAAGAGGGGTTTCAATAATTTTCAGACACACCTTGCAAATGTGCTTATAACGAGTTGGCACTCGGCCTTTTGAAGGTCAGAAGCTTCGTTCGGCGTGACTGTCCGGACTGATAAAGTGTAGGAAATGCCTTGAGTGCAGAGGGCTAAATGCAAACACGCTTACACACACATAAGATATGATTAGAATAAGTCCCTGGGACATTCTGAATGTTTAGACCAATTCTGAATCACTAGAAGGTCAGTACATAACAACATTAGATTATTAGGGTTAGGAAGAGGGGTGTTTTGGTTTTCTGTCTCTTACAGAGAAAGGAACAGACACCAGACGAGGTCACAGAGATGCGAGGATCCTCCGTAGTAGAGTCAGACACAGTGACTGCCGAGACATCAACTGGGTCCAAGGGTCATGGCGTTTGGGCTCCAGCTAGTCACCACAAAAGGATGGATCCCATAAACACAGCAATAACCATGAAGGGGTTGGCGGAAATCCGGGAACACCAGACCAATGAAGTTCGAGAGGCTTTTGGGCAAAAAGGGGACACCTTCCTGTTCCTTTTTCTGGAGAATACACAGATCGTTGTTTGAAATCGGGGCAGAATAATCCCCTGATCTGTGTTACGACTGAAGGGTTGTCTAACCCCTAAGGTTGAAGAATGAAGAGCAGAGGATCACCCAACTGGACGACACTGGTAGCTGCAGCAATAGAATAAAGGCTGAAAGCAGTGGGAGACAAGGAGAGTGTCATCTGGACCTGCTACTGTTGGAATCATAGTTTTTCTTGCATCTGAATTGCGCAAACACAGAGGTCATCCCACATATGGTTCGCCCCTCAGGGGGACAAAGGACCTCAGGAGTGAGGAGAGATGAACCCGGCCACACTGAATTGAAGGGTGTTTGTGAGGTCATTATTCTAATGACCTCATCAGGGGGAATTGTTAGATTATAATATTATTTTATGCCATGTTATACCCCTAATTAAAGATTGTGAATTATTATGTAGTTTTAGTTTGCATTATTCTCCTGAATTAGAAGAAGCTGATAACTATTACATTAGTTAAACTGATTTGCATTACATTAAATTGCTGACTTGTTGTGAATGAATGATATTGTTTTATGATGCATTATATTGCTGAGTTATAAGAAATACTGTTCGCAGAAGGTTATTGTCTAATTTGTCTGAGTAGAAGAGAACAGAGTGTGCTGGAGTTTTCTGCCCCATTTCAGCAGGAGCAGATAAACAGGGAGCCAAGGTCGTAGCTCAGGCGCTGTGTGAGAGAGAGCATGTGAATGTTTAGGCTTTTTATGATAAGGTGGAGGCACCAGAGGCTATAAAAGTTTGAGCAATGCTCCACCATTTTGAGATTTGAGGCTGTCTGCATCAGTGTCCATCTCCCACGTGTGTGATCATTAAATCATCGTTTGACTCAACCCGACCGGACCAGTGTTGTTATTGTGGTTTTTCTCTTGTCTCCATCCCCAATATTTTGAACCTTAACAAAGGTGAAGTGTGAAAGAAATGGACATATTTGAAGTCCAACACCTTTTTCCAGTCACATTATTAAAGCAGACAAACTACAAGCTCATTTTCATTCCAACAAGTCATCTTCTGACCAGGGCCCTGTTTCAGGAAGCCGGTTTGGAAAACTCAGAGTGAAAAACGACACTCACGGTTGAGTAACCCCGAACTGTCCAACTCGGAATATTCCGTTTCAGAAAGGCTGATAACAATTAGTTCAGTCAACGCGGAGTTGCTTTAACCCCAAGTGAAGCGCGCGGACGAGGATACATAAAGCCCTGATAAGCGGAGCACAGATTAAGCGAGTCACCATGGAGACGGAGGGAAAGAAGGCGCGGTCAATGTATTTCACAGCGCTTGAGGCCGAAATTCTGATGGCAGCATATGCCGATAACATGCAAATTCCGCGGAAAAAAGTAACACAGCCACAGCTGCAAAAGCATGCATGGCAAAACATAGCCGACAGAGTCAATGCGTGAGTGTTAATTTAAACATTGATCGAGGGATTTCCACCCATTTAACACGTTATTTTATCATATGTTATTTTATTTGTTATTTTATACATTTTATTTTGTGATGTGATGTGAGCGCAGGTGCAACCCAACAGGCCCCAAACGTGCCTGGCAGCAAGTAAAAATGAAATATAAAAATATAGTCCAAACAGGTAAGGTGTAATTGTATTATGAGCCATAGTGCTTGGTCTGTTTGTCCCATGTAAATCAATTGCAGTTAGAGGCTACATTAATTTTCTTTCTGTAAGCACTTATTGAAATTATCTGAGCACATTACAAGTACATATTTGCTTACTCTGTATGCTCAAATGTGGCCCGTTATAGCCAACAGAAAAAAAGCGGAGGCCCGAAAAACAGGTGGGGGTCCTCCACCACCACCACTCACAGAGGCTGAGCAGTTGGCCCTCAGCCAAAACAGTGGGCGCCCTGTGGCCGAAGGCATCTCTGCAGGGACATCCTCTGAGGCAATAACCCCGCAAGACACAAGTGCCTACATAAGGGGTAAATTCAAAATAATACATGATGTGCATACATCCTTTCTTCACAGTCACCTTTGCAGTGCGACACATTCATTTGATAAACTCTTTACCATAATGAATTATTTTGTAGTGAAGTTATTTTCCGACTGATTTTGCCTTCCCTCAGCCTTGGTTGTCTTTGAGAGCATAATGACAATGAAGTGTAAGGTGCTTGGTATGTTTGTTAATTGCCATTTGGTCCCTTGTAAGTTATAAGTGACCTGTATAAACCTCATATTCTATCAGTTGATGGTGATGGTGTACTGCATCTGGTGCAGCCTCCTGTTGAGCCAGACCAACATGCAGTTGTGAGTAATACTCCACAGATTATATGAGTTTACAGTAGAACAGCAATGTTGTCTATTTCTTTACTACAGGAAAATAATGAAGAAACATTGACAGCTGTTACAGAGGAGGAAGCAACAGAGACACTTTATGAGGTTTACATCTTTTAATACTTTGTGTACAGGAAATACAGGCGACCAATAAAGCCAGTTGAACAAAAAATCTGTTTATTCTTCTTTCAACATGTTGAGGTGATGGGTCAAAAGAAATGATTGTGACATATGGTGTCTCTGACTGCTCTTCCATCTTGTATGTCCGTGGGAGGGTCAGGATGTTCATGGTTTGGATCACTGCTGATGTTTGGTTCAGAAGGACAGTGTTCTCCTCTAATTGTGGCAATGTTGTGAAGAATCACACATGCCACAATAATGTCACATGCCGTTTCTGGGGTGACCCTGAGTCTTTGCAGGCACTGGAACCGGGCCTTAAGCATTCCGATAGTCATTTCAATTCTGGCTCTTGTCCTGCAATTAGCCAGATTATATCGCTGCTGTGGGCCCGGTTCAGGGTCAGGGTAAGGGGTAAGCAAATAGGGTAAACATGGATACCCCCTATCACCAAGCAAGTAGCCAGTGAACTCTCCTAAGACAGAAGGGTACACTTCAGTTCAAATGTCCCTGAAGCAATTGGTCTTTATATATTTTAAAGTATTCTCAACTCACCATGTCCAAATTTTGTGCTCAGTGTACATTCACGGAATATTTGTGAGTCATGGACAGAGCCTGGCCACTTGGCTTCCACATTTGTGATAATGTTGGCAGCATCACATATGATCTTCACAGTGCAGAGAACACAAATTAGCATCCATTACTATAATGAAATAATTTGTTAGTTTGAAATGCTACAGGGAACTATGTACCTGCACATTAATGCTGTGGAAAGACTTCCTGTTCACATAGTCTCCTTCATTTACTGAAGGAGCAATGATTGGAATGTGAGTGCCATCTGTACAGCCAATCACGCCTGGGAACCCTGAAAATAAATGTGCAATTTAAGTAGTAGTCCAAGTATCACCACATCATACATTAAGTTTTGGTCATCCTGATACCTGCAATTTTGTGGCATCCCTCTTTGATAAATCTTGTGGGTCTGTGACCGGGGAACACCACAGACGAGTACAGGAGACGTTTCAGTGCAACTGTAACATTCCTGACTGCCCGACAGACGGTAGCCTTGGAAACGTGCTCAGCGTCACCAATATTATACAGAAAGCTCCCGTTTGCAAGAAACCGAAGTGCAATACAAATAATATGCAATGAACTGAGAGCATGTCCGCGATGTGTCACATGCGTAATATATGGCCTGAGGATGTTATCCAAATAAATTATAGATTGTGCTGAGAAACGGTAACGTTCGCACAGAAAATCATCAGGAAATGATAAAATGTCCAAACGCGCTCTGATCACTCTCTCCCGGCGGAGAGCTCTGCGGAGAATTTGGGCTTCACGATCTACTGGCTCTTCAAGGAAGTGGCACGCCATGTCCGACACTTCCTACTGTCAGGTTTCCGACAAAGGGGCGGAGACAGTCAGGGTTAGTTGTAGTAAACCTGCTAGGGGGCAGGTTAGCTTCACGGAGTGTGTCGTCATAGTGACTCACTCAGGCTGCAGCTGAACTCGCTTTGTGAAACCGAAAACCCAGAGTTTTCGTTAACTCAGGGTATACTTACTCAGTTTTTCCACTAAACCGGCTTCCTGAAACAGGGCCCTGGACTAACAACCCTGGTCTCTACGTGCAGCTGGCTGTGAGACCAGTGCTCAGGGAGCGTCTACAAAGTGGAAGGTGGAGGAAGAGGAGAAGAAGAGGAGAGGGAGGCCACCCTGACCATTACTCCAGCTGAAAACATCACACTTCCATTAAAGTTGGTGAGAAAATGTTGAGCAGGATGAGCTGCTGGCTAATCTGGAGGCTGTAGCAGCAGCTCACAGTCACAGTGGATTTCCACTCATGAAAAAGCTCTGGCTGCTTCATTTCTCATCTCATATCAGAGACTTTAATGCTTCACTGAAACTGTACTGTGATGCTTCCATATTCCAGTGAGGCCTCCATAATGATTTCAGCTGTTCTGTACCAGTGTTAGTCAAGCTACTTGAAAAAAGTAATCAGTAACGAATTACTGATTACTTCCCCCAAAAATTAATCCCGTTACTTTACTGATTACTTATTTTCAAAAGTAATTAATTACTTAGTTACTTAGTTACATTTTAAAAAGACGATTTACAACCTGAATAGGTGATAAAGCGATACATCTTTCAGCCCAATTCTACTTTTACTGCATAATCCATCATACAAAATGTAATCAAATGGAAAAGTCTCTTTTTTTTTTAACTTGTTTTATCAGTTTTAATCTTTTAACTTTATGCATCAAGCAAAAATTTAATTATATGCAACATTCTCTGACTTGAATAAATTAGTTTAACATTTAAACCTATTTTCTACACATTCCAGCACATAAAATAAAATATTTGTTGTGTTTACACTCAGTCTTTCAAATAGATGCAAGTAAAACACCGCAGAAAATAAATAAAGTCAAAGACTCAGCGGTCCTGTTGCTCTATTTTCACCTGTAAAGCAGGACTGGGGAAGGCGGAGGTTTACCCTGGTGCAGGTGTGCAGCGGTCAATGGAAGAATCCGCGAGTTTCTCTGTGAATTTCCCATTACGTCATTGCGCACTCGGTGCTTGCTTGGAAGTTTAGGGGGTTTTTTTGCTGTAAAAAGTTTTCTTCCCATGCACAACGGACGCTAATGCTTTTGTCACTTTTTATGGAATCAAACTCAAAGTAAGGTCAGTACTTCCACGCTTTAAACGCCCACAATCGATATGTGATCCATTGTTGATCTGCACACAGCTGTTGTCACGAACGTCGCACTTGCTTACGTCACTGTCACGAGACATTCTCGCAAAAAAACCACGGTTTTAGTAACGCAGTAACGGGAAAGTAACGGTAATCTAATTACCGATTTTGCAATAGTAATCCCTTACTTTACTCGTTACTTGAAAAAAGTAATCAGATTACAGTAACGCGTTACAAGTAACGATCGATTATAAAAACCCACCCCTAATATAAAGGTACAGTGATTATATTACAGTGATTTTGACAAAAACAAAACAGAAGTTGATGGCAGTGTGTTTTTCCATAACATACCAACCAAATTAGTGCGCATGCGCCAACCAGCGTGCAGCCTGTTACAGTCGCTCCTGCTTTTCTCTTAGTTTAGCTCTTTTTTCTTACGTATTCTTTTTTTTTTTCTGACTTGTATTTTCCTCCGTTTTCTATCTCTTACTCAATCATGTGGATTGAGAGAGTTTTTGTTCTTCTGGTGGCCGTGGAACTGTTACTTTTATCATGGAACGGGACCGCGGCACATCTCCTACAAGCACGGACTGTTTACTCCAGAGATCAGCTGATCGCCCTGATGCCGGCCGGCTCGCTGGCCAGGCCCGCAGAAGTGCCCGCAGAAGTACCAGCTGAAATTTGGAGGAAAACACATCGGGGATGCAGAGGTCAAGGACAGAAGAGAAGAAAAAAGGTGACGGTGAGACAGCGGAGGCTCGAAGCGAGGAGGAGGTTTAAACCGTGTCTGCCGTCTATCGTGATGGGAAATGTGCGATCGTTGGCAAGTAAAATCGACGAGCTCTCAGCACTGGTACGGAGTCAGAGGGAATACCGAGAGTGTAGCCTGATGTGTTTCACCGAATCATGGCTGCACCAGGTCATTCCCGATGAGAATGCTTCCGTGGAAGGCTTCCACACTGTTCGGGCGGACAGGGACAGCATCGCTAGCGGTAAGCGTAAAGGAGGTGGGCTTGCTGTTTTAGTTAACAACCGGTGGTGTAACCCTGCCAACATAACAATCAAAGAAAGGATTTGTTGCCCGGACACTGAACTGTGTGCTGTTGGACTCAGGCCGTATTATTTACCCAGGGAATTCTCTCACGTCATCTTGGTGGCTGTTTATGTTCCCCCCTCTGCTAACCCCACAGCTGCATGTGACACTATCCACTCTGCCATAGCTCGGCTACAGACTCAGCACCCGAGTGCCTTTATTGTGATCTCGGGTGACTTCAACCATGTATCACTGGACAATACACTACCAACATTCAAACAATATGTGGACTGTCCCACCAGGGGAGAGAAAACTTTAGACTTACTGTATGCTAACGTCAAGGATGCATACAGCTCCTCCTCCCTCCCCCCACTTGGTAGGTCAGATCATAACCTGATTCACCTCACCCCCCGCTATGTGCCAATTGTGAGGAGGGAACCTGTGACCACCAGGACTGTTAGGAGGTGGTCAGAGGAGGCAATAGCGGAACTACAGGGCTGTTTCGAGGTGACCGACTGGGAAACACTCTGTGAGCCTCACGCCGAGGACATCAATGGGCTTACTGAGTGTATCACAGACTACATAACTTTCTGCACCGACTCCATTGTTCCAGCTCAGACTGTTCATTGTTACCCAAATAACAAGCCGTGGGTGACTAAGGACATCAAAGCCCTCCTCAACAACAAGAAGAGGGCTTTCAGAGGGGGCAACAAAGAGGAGGTGAGGAAGGTCCAGGTGTTACTAAAGGACAAGATCAGAGAGGCTAAGGACAATTACAGGAGGAAGCTGGAGTGGAAACTCCAGCAGAACAGCATGAGAGAGGTGTGGAGGGGCATGAAGACCATCACTGGATTCAGGCCAACCAACAGCAGGGGAGCTGAGGGAGGTGAGAATAGAGCCGACGAGTTGAATCTGTTTTTCAATAGATTCGACACCACAGTGTCTGCTCCCACCCCCACAACCTCACCTGCAGTCAGCCTGGAATCCAGAGCCACACCACTGTGCCAGCCTCTCTCTTCACATGTTGCCTCCTGTGAGATTCCTGACACCCCTCCCCCACCCATCACCTTCACTCAATACCAGGTTGAGATGCAAATGAGGAGACTTCACTCAGGCAAGTCTGCTGGACCAGACGGAGTGAGTCCCCTTGTCCTCAAGGCCTGTGCCCCCCAGCTGTGTGGAGTCTTTCATAAACTGTTTATGCTGAGTCTGAGTCTGCAGAGGGTCCCGGTGATGTGGAAGACATCATGCCTCGTCCCTGTACCAAAGACGCCTCGTCCCAGTGGCCCCCAGGATTACAGGCCCGTGGCACTGACCTCCCACATCATGAAGACCCTGGAAAGGCTCATCCTGGACCAGCTGCGACCCATAGTAAGACCACATCTGGATCCCCTTCAGTTCGCTTATCAGCCTCGTCTCGGAACAGAGGACGCCATCATCTACCTGCTCAATCGTGTCTACACCCATCTGGACCAGCCGGTGAGCACTGTGAGGGTCATGTTTTTTGACTTTTCCAGTGCTTTCAACACCATCAGGCCGACCCTCCTGGGTGATAAGTTAGCAGCGATGCAGGTGGATGCTTCTCTGGTGTCCTGGATTGTTGATTACCTGACAGGAAGACCACAATATGTACGTCTCCCACAGTGTGTGTCTGACAAGGTGATTAGCAACACAGGGGCACCACAGGGGACTGTCCTCTCCCCCTTCCTCTTCACCCTCTACACCACAGACTTCAGCCACTGCACAGAGACCTGCCATCTTCAGAAGTTTTCTGATGACTCTGCGGTGGTTGGATGCATCAGCAGGGATGATGAGACAGAGTACCGGGCTGTGGTCGACTCCTTTGTCACGTGGTGTGAGCAGAATCATCTGCAGCTCAACGTGGCAAAGACCAAGGAACTGATCGTGGACTTCAGGAAGACCAGGAAACACTTGACCCCTGTTTCAATCCAGGGGGTCAGTGTTGACATTGTGGAGGACTATAAATACCTTGGAGTACACATTGACAATAAACTGGACTGGGCTAAAAACACCACAGCACTTTACAGGAAGGGCCAGAGTCGTCTCTATTTTTTGAGGCGACTGAGGTCCTTCAACATCTGCCAGAAAATGCTGAGGATTTTCTATGAGTCTGTGGTGGCCAGTGCGATCCTCTATGCTGTTGCATGCTGGGGGAGCAGGCTGAGGGTCGCAGATGCCAACAGACTTAATAAACTGATCCGTAAGGCCAGCAATGTTGTGGGGATGGAGCTGGACTCCCTCAAGGTGGTGTCGGAGAGGCGGATGCTGTCCAAGATAAAGACAATGTTGGATAACACCTCCCACCCACTCCATGACATGTTGGTCAGTCACAGGAGCTCGTTCAGTGAGAGACTGAGATTACCGAAAAGCACCACTGAACGACACAGGAAATCATTCCTGCCTGTGGCCATCTCCCTGTACAACGCATCCACTTAACACACTGTTTGCTGCTACAACTACACATGTTTCTTTTCCAAATATTTATTTATAAGTGACTTATGTATGTATGTATGTATGTATATATATGTATATATTGTACTATTCTTAGTTAGCGTATTGTCTGTCTTGTCTTAATGTTGGTTTAAAATGGAGCACTGTAACAAAAAATAATTTCCCCCAGGGATCAATAAAGTATTCTGATTCTGATTCTGATTCTGATTCTGAAATTAAATAATAAAAACTTTATAACTTACAGAACTTTTTTAGAGACTTTGACCACTGGCAGCAGCCTCAGAAGAGCCTCCTCTGAAGCAGAGTATTTCTTCAGGTCAAACACATCCAGATCTTTTTCTGATGACAGTAAGATGAAGACCAGAGCTGACCACTGAGCAGGAGACAGTTTATCTGTGGAGAGACGTCCTGAACTCAGGGACTGTTGGATCTCCTCCACTAGAGAACGATCATTCTGTTCATTCAGACAGTGAAACAGATTGATGCTTTTCTCTGCAGACAGATTCTCACTGAGCTTCTCCTTGATGTACTGAACTGCTTCTTGATTGGTCTGTGAGCTACTTCCTGTTTGTGTCATCAGGCCTTGCAAACGAGTTTGATTAGTCTTCAGACCCAAGAGAAAACGAAGGAACAAGTCCAGGTGTCCATTGGGGCTCTGTAAGGCCTTGTCCACAGCACACTGGTAGAAGTATTTCTCTGTCTGAGAGCTTGTTTGTTGCTCTTCCAGCAGATTGAGTCCAGAGTTGATGAAGGTCAGGTGGACATGAAGAGCAGCCAGAAACTCCTGAACACTGAGATGAACAAAGGAGAACACCTTGTTCTGGTACAGTTGTTTCTCCTCTTTAAAGATCTGTGTGAACACTCCTGAGTACACTGAGGCTCCTCCGATATCGATGCCACACTCTGTCAGGTCTGGTTCATAGAAGATCAGGTTTCCTTTCTGCAGCTGATCAAAAGCCAGTTTTCCCAGTGACTCAATCATCTTCCTGCTCTCTGGACTCCAGTGTGGATCTGTCTCAGCTCCTCCATCATATTTGATCCTCTTGACTTTGGCCTGAACCACCAGGAAGTGGATGTACATCTCAGTCAGGGTGTTGGGCAGCTCTCCTCCCTCTCTGGTTTCCAGCACATCCTCCAGAACTGTAGCAGTGATCCAGCAGAAGACTGGGATGTGACACATGATGTGGAGGCTTCGAGCTTTCTTGATGTGGGAGATGATCCTGCTGGCCTGCTCCTCATCTCTGAATCTCTTCCTGAAGTACTCCTCCTTCTGTGGGTCAGTGAACCCTCTGACCTCTGTCACCATGTCGACACACTGAGGAGGGATCTGATTGGCTGCTGCAGGTCGTGTTGTTATCCAAAGGCGAGCAGAAGGGAGCAGGTTCCCTCTGATGAGGTTTGTCAGCAGCTCATCCAATGAGGTGGACTTTCTGGTTTCAGTCAGGATTTTAGTTTTGTTGAAGTCCAAATTAAGTCGACACTCATCCAGACCATCAAGTATGAACACAACCTGGAAGTCTTCAAGCCTGCAGATTCCTGATTCGTTAGTTTGATTAAAGAAGTGATGAACAAGTTCCACCAAGCTGAACTTTTCCTCTTTCAGCACATTCAGCTCTCTGAAAGTGAATGGAAATATGAACTGGATGTCCTGGTTGGCTTTGTCTTCAGCCCAGTCCAGGCTGTATTTCTGTGTTAAGACTGTTTTCCCAATGCCAGCCACGCCCTTTGTCAGCACTGTTCTGATTGGTTCGTCTCTTCCAGGTGAGGCTTTAAAGATGTCTTCTTGTCTGATTGTTGTTTCTGGTCTGTCTGGTTTCCTGGATGCTGTTTCAATCTGTCTGACCTCATGTTCCTCATTGACCTCTGCAGTCCCTCCCTCTGTGATGTAGAGCTCTGTGTAGATCTGATTCAGGAGGGTTGGGCTTCCTGCTTTAGCGATCCCCTCAAACACACACTGGAACTTCTTCTTCAGTTGGGCTTTAAGTTCACGTTTACAGAGTGGAGCAAATATTTCTGAAGGTAAGAAATTCAGAAACAAATATTATACAATAAATATCATAGCCTTTCAGTACCCTGAAAGGATGAATGTCTATTGGTCCATTTCTTGAGCTATTAGGAAAGATCAATATTCAGTCTTTAGAGAAATTCTCTTACTGCTCTGCAGATGGTCAGCCATCTCATGCTGCTTAAGTCTCCTCAAGAAGTGGAGTGTGATCTTCAGAAATGCTTCTCTGCAGCTCTTTCTTTCATCTTCATCCTCACCTTCAAACATCTCCTCATCCTCCATCTGGCTCTTTAAAGTTTCTGGGTGATCTGGACTCAGAACCTTCTGGATCTTCTTCAGCTCGTTCTTCACAAACATGGTGATGTTGTCCTCCAGCCGCTGGAAAAGAAGACTATATGAATTACCCAGTGGTAAATGGACTGGTTCTTATATAGCTCTCTTTGATACTCTGTGCACACAAAGCAGTTTATACAACATGCCTCATTCAACCAAGCACATTGTTCTATGCTTAAATACTTTCGTTCACACTCTGATGGATGCATCAGAGGGCAGCTTGGGTTTAGTACGTTACCCAGTACATTTGCCAGCCAGGGTTTGATTCACAAACCTTCTGACTAGTAGCTGACCTGCTCACCTCCTGAGCTACAGTCACCCCAATCTGACTGAAATCATGGAGCCCAAACTCTGATTTATGTTGGACACACTGACAATCCTCTGGTCCACAAAGTGCAGCATAGAGGTGACTGAAAAGAACAAATGTAAACGTAGTACTACAAACCATAACCACAGAGTCCAGGTGTGTTTGATGTTGCTGTGCAGACTGACCAGTGGAAACCTCTGCTCTCTCCTGGTCCACTCTGTGGAGTAGTAATGTATAATTAGCTCATGTTATGTCTGTCCACACACAGACACAAGCTTAAGGTCCATGAAGTGATGTTTGGATGGGTTCAGTCAATCAGATGACTGTCATGGTGAAGCTTTGCTAGTCCTGCTGATCCCACTGAGAATTAACAACTCAGTTTCCAGATGTCTGTAGTTTTCTGCTCAGTTTCTTTAGTCCAAACAGCTCTTACCATCTCCTGCATAAAGCTTTCCCTCCATGCTCAGATGCCCTGGAACAAGGTGCTCTCTTTATATCAGTGACTGGTTTAAAGTGACAACTTGCAGTGCTCGCCAAACTTTGTGTCAGCAAAAGTAGTTCTAATGTTTCTTACATTTTTTACATTACAATTTGTTACAAATCTCAGTTCAAAGCTACACAGTCTGATTTACAAGTACAAAATATTGATGACCACAGTTTGAGCCGATGTATGTCCTGAGTCTGTGGACTCAGTAGTTTTGTTTTGATTGTTCTTGTCTTTTGTTACAATTTCATTCTGATTAAGATTTTCTAGTTCTGAGGTTTTGGTTTCTGTGTTCCCTCTGTACTGTGTTAGTATTGTGTCTCTGTGTTCACTTCCTGTTTTATTTTGTCATGTCCTATGTTAGTGTGTATACTTTTGCTTCCCCTTGTCTGGTTATGTCCAATTAATCCTGCTGTGTCTCCCTTTTCTCATTCCCTGATGGCTCTTTTGTGTATATGAGCCCTTTGTTTTCTCCTGCTTGTTGCTGGTTCGTCTGTGTTGTCTCCCCGTGTCTCCGTTTAAGGTTTCAGGTTAGTTTTTTAGTTTTTCAGTAGAGGTTATTTTAGCTTCTGCACAGGCCATCTCCACTGCACTTCACCGTTTCAATAAAGGTCACTCACTTCACAGCAGTGTCGGCATCTTGGGTCCTTTATTAAATTCAACATGGCTCGCCCCGCTAGCCGTGACATAAGATGTGAAAACAATATCCAAAAAACATGAGGGACAAACAGGGAATAGTTTTAAGGTGCAGGGCCAACAAACTGAGTCTAGCCATGAACTCAGAGTTGATTGAATTAGAATTTTGAATTGGCTGATCTGAGTTACTTCAATCAAGTCTATGTTCACTTTGAGTTAAGATTATACGTGATTAATGTAAAAGAAAAAAGCCATCATCAGCAACTGATTCTGATTTAGCAGGTTTTCAAATCTAAACGGTACCCATCCCTAGCTGGCTGTAGTTAAACCTTTACTTAAAAAGCATCTCTAGACCCAGCTGTCTTAGCTAATTATAGGCCGATCTCCAACCTGACAATCCTTGAAAGAGTAGTTGGGGAGACAATCAGAGGGGCAGTGTGGCCTCCAGTAACGCGGTGAGGAACCTTGGAGTCATTTTTGACCAGGACATGTCCTTCAACGCACATATTAAACAAATATGTAAGACTGCGTTCTTCCATTTGTGCAACATCTCTAAAGTTAGAAATATCCTGTCTCAGAGTGACGCTGAAAAACTAGTTCATGCATTTATTACTTCCAGGCTGGACGACTGTAATTCATTATTATCAGGAAGTCCAAAAAACTCCCTGAAAAGCCTTCAGCTGATCCAAAATGCTGCAGCAAGAGTCCTGACAGGGACTAGAAAGAGAGAGCAGATTTCTCCTGTTTTGGCTTCCCTTCATTGGCTTTCTGTTAAATCCAGAATTCAAAACCCTGCTCCTCACATTCAAGGTCTTAAATAATCAGGCCCCATCTTATCTTAATGACCTTGTAGTACCATATCACCCTATTAGAGCACTTCGCTCTCGCTCTGCAGGCCTACTTGTTGTTCCTAGAGTATTTAAAAGTAGAATGGGAGGCAGAGCCTTCAGTTTTCAGGCCCCTCTTCTGTGGAACCAGCTTCCAGTTTGGATTCAGGAGACAGACACTATCTCTACACAGCAAATTCTGGTCTTTGGAATAAACTCTCTGGGAGTTCAGATTAACTACATTTGAGTGTACATGCGTGACCATCGAATAAACTCTAGTGCAGAGTTAGAGTAACTCTTTTCTGGGAGTTGATTTTTCAACTCTTTATAGGAGTTAAAACTAAACTCTCATGGAGTAAAATTTCTACTACCATAAAGAGTAAAATGTAACTCATAACTAGAGTTCATTTTGATATTAACTCTTTTATAGTGTTACTCATCAAATGAAAAAAGGTTTTGGGTGACAATTACTACAAAAACACAATACTGATTATTATGAATGTATGAATTTTATTTATCAAAAGTATCATATTCAAAATTCAATGGACTAACATACATTCTGTGTAACAGCACTATAATAGTGTAACATTCGACATTAAAACAGCAACAATTATGGCAGCTAAACAGTTGAGACATTGTGTGGTCAGATAGGCCTAATATTGGGGGAAAAAAACGAATTAAAGAAAAAAAAAAGACTACAGAATAAGCACTTATTGTAATGCAGTGTTAACATGAAAAAGACTCTATAAGGTCTCCATTAAGCCAACAAATTAAATAATGCAACTGTCTGACACGACATACAATTGTGAATCACACCCATATGACATTTGGCCATCAAAACTTTTGAAATGTCTTAACTTCTCCCTTTCTAGGACCAGTATCTTCTTAGGAATGGTTTCATTTACCTGATAAGCATGAAAATGATCATGGAAACACGTTTCATGCTCAACCATAACAAAAACAGCTTTACCATCATGTAAAATGATTGAAGTTATCTTGCTGAAAACCGGCATGTTTTCATAAGTGCCTGTGCAAACAAAAAGCCCAACACGATATTCAACTCCACTACACTTTACCCAGTTTGTGAGTTTGACAGTGTTCTGTAAATCAACATGAAGATATGGAGATATAATTTCTGAGTATTCTTGTGTTTCAAGTGAACGCATTTTAACTGGACCAGACTCAACTTCTTTTAAACTCATACATTCCCAATGATAAGCTAATGCAAACTGATGTTTCCTTGCAAGTGATACAGTCAAATTCTTAAAGTTCTTAACACAGTCTTTGAAAAATTTGTGTTTGGCTTCAAATCTCATGGTCCAGATATGAATGAGAGGACCAATCTTTCGAATGCACCTTGGATAGTGGACCATGAAATGATGTTTTGGAATTAAGTTGTTTGATGGGTATAGTTCCTTAAAGAGTCTATGGTGTTCAATAATCAGGTGCTTTAAATACACAGTCATTCCTTCAGTGATAGAGTATGAGAAAACTATGTTTAGAATGTGCAACAACAAAAGCAACAAATGCCAGTGCAAATCATCCTCTGGTACCAGGTCACCAAATATCAAAGGTATGTTTGTGATCAAGCAAAGTGTTTGTGATGCATTTAAACCTATTCCATGCCCTGCACGATCCAGGTTAATATTCGTTGGTTTATTTTTCTTTTCCATATAGCCGTAATTAAAAGCATATATCCTATTTAACAAGCTATCTTTAGAGATGAAGTATTCGATTAAATATTGAAATAGCAACTTGACTTCATATTGACCAACCCCTTCCAAAATATCATGCATGATGTCAACGGCATAATTTTCCGCAATATTGAAATATTTTAATGAATTAAGTATGCTCTTTCTTTTTATGCCGAATGAAGATGTTAATATTGGATCATCTACCAAATTATTATAATGTTGGTTATTCAGAATTGGTGATCTAAGAGTTAAACATGGGTCGTCCTCTGAGAAAACTAATTGAGCTGAAGACTGATCAATTAAGCAAAATCTACAAAAATAATTAGCTCTAAACGATTCCAAAAATCCAAGAATGCTATGCATCCCCAAGTTATCACCTGTAATTTGTGCCAGAGTACCAAATACAGGAAATTTAGCAAATGGAACAGCAATCCCACTCGTCTCTAATATTTTCAGGTCCTTTACTAGGGGCTTCAGGATTTCATCAATTCCATATTTTTTTGCGTCTTGTGCATAAAATAATGATACCAGATGAATGTTCATTAAAGCCGAATTCAGACTGGGAAGAAGATTTCTAAGGATGAAGTAAAGGCAGCCAACTTTGTGTATACCCTTTTTTGAACCTAAAGGATTTGCACACTCAAATTCGTCATAGTACAATTGGACTTGGATAGCAAACTTGCTACCTGAAAACAAAGGATGACTTTTGAAGTAGCTTCCATCACAGAAGTCCTGATATGTGTCAGACTGGGTGCATATTTGCATCATCTCACAAATACTTTCATTCTTAAAAATGAACTGGAGTGTTTTCAATATGGGAATATATATGAATTTGTCATTTACTGGGACTTGCTCATAGGTTCTAGTTTTGGTACATCGTCTAGTATCGTATCTTACTCCTAGGTGCAATTCAACTGGCTGTACCATTTCCCACTTATCTCTAAAATATTTTTTACATTTGCTTTCAGAATTCAAGTGACTAAACGGATTGTCCAAATTTTTAAATAAATCTGCAATGGCTGATCTGGAGGGACTGTCATTTGGTAATAGGGTCAATAATTGTTCCTGAATATTAGATTGCCAATCTCCCACAAATTCCTCTAAGTTCTGAACTGTAGAAAGAACTACAGTATTTGGTACACCACTTCCTAAAAGTCTGGCAATAATGGAGGCAGACATGTCCTTGCTCTGATTTGAGAATGAAGGGCCTGCTTCAGAATTTTGGCACTGAGATGATGTGGATGGTGTTTCATCATTTAAGCACTGAGAACTACTAAACTGTTGGGTATCATGGTCAGAAGGGGTCTCATGAGGAACACATGTGCTAACAGTAGCATGTATCTTATTCAGATGTCTTCTAAATCCAGAATAACTTGAGAATTGTAAACAACATCCTATCTGACCACATTTTAGTTTCAAATTTTTGCCAGGATACATTCCATGAACTAGTTTTAAATGTCTGAACAAAAGTAAAGCTGTAGCAAAGGATAAAGCACAGAGAAAGCAGGTCAACATTTTGAATGCATAACCTGGTTACTACTTATTCAACAGCTTTGCTCGCAACTCTTTGACTCTTGGACTTTCCACTGTTGTGCCTACATCAATATTGTACACAGTGGTCTGCAAAAATGTGTACAGGCTGGACAGAGCGTCTTCATATTTCACACTGAAAACAAAGTGGCACTTGAACAGCTCATCAAATGCACCCAGTGATGTGCCTGACTGACATGGAAGAAGCTTTCGATCCAAGACTATGTAGAAGCTGAAAACCTGTGCTTTTGAAGTCCCTGTGGCCAGGAGATATGGCTGAGGGTTTCCTTCATTGTTCATGAGGTGATCCTCAAGGCTCTGGCAAGACTGAAACACAATAAAAAGCATCACTTTATAAACCCTTAGGTTAAGAAAAAGTGTTCCATGAACCACAGTATCTGGAACTGGATCACATTATCTTGACAAACCTTGTGAAATTTAACCAGATGATCTATTGCCTCTCCAACACTCATCTTCTTTGGCCGTTTCCTTCCAGCTGGTTGTGGCGTGAGAAGGTGCAGCAGAACAAGAAGAGAAGCCATGTCGCTGTCCCACTCTGCAGACAGTGTTAAGGAGTTAAATACTAATGCTGGAAAGGGGAGACAGAACTGAACTTCACTAACATATAAAAACTGGTTGAGGGTATGAGCAGAAAATAAGTGATCCATACACACATTATCCACACTGCTGCTTTTTTGATAACTTTTAAAAATGAAAACTAAAATTACTACACTAATAAAGTGTTACTTTAGGACACTACCTGGCTCATCAGCATCATCCATTTCTTCGTTCAAAGCAGATTTCAGCAATCTTTTCAGAAGACAAGTCTCTTTAAGGTTTCTGGCTTCCCTGGCAACCTTGTCTTTAAAACTGGTGTTCCATTTTTCCAGGAACCTGGAAGCAGTCTCTACTCCAAACATCATTGCAAAGTCCTACAAAATCTAACAAAGGAGAAGTATGTCCATTAAAATCAATTTTTTTAAGTCAAGTATTTTTCAGATCCCCATTTGTTTACCTACCAGTCCTTTAGTGTCCAAAAACTGAGGAAACATCTGAAGAATGTTTGCTGATTCTTGTGGGTCATGGAGTATCTGCTGACGATAGTAGAATGTCTCTCTCATCTTCTGGAAGACTATATCTTGGTCAGTGGTGTGATGAAGAAGAGACATGGCTTCCATACATTGATCTCTTGTTTGCTGGTCATTAGTGAAACCAAACTTCCTTCGTGATGTGGGCCCTCCTTTCAGTTCCACCCTGTTCTGTGATGCAGTGGGGGGTTTGGATTGACGTTGCACAGTCTTGATACGCCACTCAAGAAAACCTTTGTTGCTCTGAATGTCATAGAAATGCTCCTACAGAAAGAAAGAAATTGCATACATTGTAGAGTGTGTATATATATTTATATATATGTGTAGGGAGAGAGACAGAGAGAGAGAGAGAGAGAGAGAGAGAGAGAGAGAGAGAGAGAGAGAGAAAGAGAGCAAGTCTTATTACACACTACAGTTGCAGAGCAAACTCACATATCCCTTTTTGGAGTACGGATCCTTCAAAGATGGGAAGAGTGACACGATTCCAAGTGCATGAAACTCCTTCGTTGCTTTACTTACAGTTCTCCTGCAAAAGCAGAAGTGTTTTTTGATAAGATCCTTGCCAGTTTTAAAAATGAATAGAATAAACATCATTCCTCTTACCCTTCCTTTTCACGCATGTGAGCTACAATGATGTTCACCATTAATCGCCTGGTGGAATCTTTCAAACTCCCAGTTTTTTCATACTCATGGATGACAGTCACCCCTGCTGGTTTGGAAGTCAGAATCTGCTCCACTGTCTAAACACATTTGATACAAAGAACAAAAAAATTGACAAAAAATGAGACTATTTTAACCCAAACAACAATTTCAATCTGTGGATTATACATATGAACTACATGAAATACTATATCAAATTATTTTTCTCTAATCTGTTTTATCTTCGTGTTTAAGCTTTTTCAAGTAATGACAACTAAAGAGTCAAATACAAGTCTATTAAGTAATGTATCTACATTTCTTGCATGTATGCTGTCCAATAGAGGCTGAACCATTTGAAGTCCGGCATCGCTTGTGTCACTGCTCTGACTGCTGGTGGTTGAGACAGACAATGTATCTGTTAGACTTGGAGAGGAGGGCTCTTCTACATGTTGCTTCAGGACAGTCAAATCTGAGGGTGACAAACAAAAATATTACAATATAAGGCATATACAATCAAAAATCAACCACAACAAAGCTACCATTTACGCACATAGGCACATACGTAAATTGTATGCTTTGATTAAATTATACTTTCTCCCAGGAGAACAGATGGTTATTTTGTATTTTATTATGGTAATATACAATTTACATACCACAAGGTGTGAGTGTCACATAGTGTGTTAGGTCTGAGCAGTCACGCAGCTTCTTGGATGATTCTGTTTCCAGGATGTCTGAAATGCATGTGATAAATCCAACTTACTGTTGAGCCATGAAAGCAGCATTTTGTGATTGTTACCACAGGATATTAGACAAATTAAAAAAGGTTTATTTAAGAGTAACTGTAGAAATCAAATCCCACAAAATCTATCAGAGCATATATTTACTTACCTTCAGCTGTATAGATGACAAAACACACCTCTTTGACTCCTGCAAGTTCAGGAAAGACATCCTCATCCACCTCTATACCCTGCTCATCTGTGACTTTCAGTGCTGCATTTTCTGGTATGAGAAACTTCTGCTGCACTGAAGTAAAATCATCACTTAGTTAATAACAACATTATCATTTCCTCTTTAATGACTTGGTACAAACCATGTATAACTTACCTGCACTCATAAAATCTGTGAAGCTGACTTCTTCCAATTTGACATATTTCTTTGTCTCTCTGTGTTTTACTTTTATCAACATCTTGGCCACCTATGGAAAAAACCTTTACTAATATGAAACATAACATGTGGAAGAAGAAGAGGCTGTTTATGATAACTTTATGTGAACTGTGTATAACGTAATCCATAAACACTTTCTAACATTGAGCTAGCCTGTCCACACTAGCTACTGCTTAAAATCTATTTAGCTAGGCTAGGTTTAGCAGACAATGTGACCGCATGTTTGCCGCGTCCTTGTCTTTTCAGGTGTGGCGAGTGGCGACAGGGTTGTGTGCATATCTGTGAAGCAGGACTAACTAACTTATGTTAATGGTACCTTGATATCTCATTAATGCAGGCTGCACCTCTCTTTGGTTAAATACGGCCATTACCATGAGTCTAAACATAATATTACTGTAGTTAGCTAACGTTAAATGAAACATTAGTGTTTAAAAAAAAGAAATACAAATGAACGTTTTCATTGACAACGTGAAATGTGTATCTTCAAATACAGTAAGATAAGTTAGTTAGCTAACTTTTGACTAATGTTAGCCTAGCTGCTATCAACGAATCAGCGTAACATGCAGAAAACACGTGTAGTGCTAGTTAGTTAACTTTATATTTTACTTATGCATCCATGTAACTGAATATATATATATATATATAAATAACATTACTACACTCACAGAAAATTCCAAAATAAATAAAGTATTTTTACCTCCTACATGTCGGAGTCCAAGAGACAAGCACAGATAGACAGGGTAACGGTCGACAGACAAACAACACCAGCAATGTGTTGAATTAGACTCCTTAGCACTCAGTGAATGAACACCTAAATATTACACCGCTTGAGAGTACTCCCCAACACTAACTGTAGTATAAGGTGAAAAATAAACTCCTGGAATGTAACTCTTGTGCACTTTTATGCCTTACTCCAAAATATTTAACTCCAGAGATTTGCTGTGTACTTTCAAGATTAGGCTTCAAACTTTCTTCTTACTTAACGATTAAGTCCCTGTATTCCACCGTTATATGGAAATCAGCCATTATAACTTGTGTCAAATCTACTTGTACCTCACAGTTTTCTAAGCACACAGAGAGCAGTAAACCTCAGAGCAGCAGCACATCAGACTGTGCAAAAAATCTAGAAGAGAAAATATTTCGACCCATTTCTAAATGATTGTTGTGACCATGCTGCACCACAACACCTGATCTCTGGTTTCCTCACCTCTTCAATCCCACTTTAATACTTGACTAAACTCATTTTCCTGTTTAGGTGTTGAGGCAAAGCTGCCCATCTACAATGCAGGCAACAGCAAATGGAGCTATTTTTTATTCCCTTTGAGTTTTTTCTACTTTTGTGCTACAAAATGTTCAAGCTGATTAAATTCATTAGAATAAAAGTTCAGATAATTTTATCATATTAATGTTGGAGGTAGAAATTCAGTGAACTTTGCACAAAAACTGACAGAAATTTCCTTCAAAGATGGAGTTTTTACTTTAATACTGTGAGTACATTTCAGAGCCTGTACTCTTTTACCTTTACTTGAGTAAAGAAGTTGAATCAGTATTTCAGCTTTAACAGGGTATTTTAATACAAACATCAGTCCTTCTACTTAAGTATGTTTGACACTTTGTTTACGCCTAAATTAACTTTACTGTTAACGAGTTTTCATGTTTCTGTAATCCACCAGTGTGCTCATGCTTTTTTAAGTGAAAAGAGATTTTTAATGATCAAATATAATTATTTTTGTTATTTGTGGATTTTAAATGTCCTTGACAGAGACAGATGATAATCATTATCCTGCACTGTGGTCTCAGGTTTGGTCGAGCTAGCACAAAGAATGGCTATGTTGAACTTCCTCCTGGGATCCACACTAAGAAGTGAGTCCAACATTAGCAGGGTCTCTTTCCTTTATCTGGATTCACTTTAGCATTCACAGTCACGTGAAGCTTGTTATTAACTCGATAAGTCAACCCAGGGTTTCAGCTGAGCGCTCACATGAAACACATGGTGTTGGCAGCATCTGATCAATCATATTCATGGAGACGTGTATCAGCAACAGAGCAGCTGAGTTTGCAGAAGGAAGTCAAACTAAACCACAGGAACAATATGAGGAGATTACACACATAATAAAATACTAGCAGTAACACAGCTGCTGCAGACAAATCAGTCGTGTGATCGTGTGTGAGAGGAGAAGGACTGTAAAGGAGTTTGGTGTTAAAAGCTCTGTATGAATGTGGGAGACTTTGAAGGGCTTTAAAAAGGCCAATATAAAATAAAAGGCAGCAAAATTGCTGAGTGTGAAAGTCACCAGACTTATCAGACCTCTGTGATTAAGACCTGTAAGAACACCTATTTGTACTTGTTGGCATTATATCAAACACACACGTATATTAAGCCTTTGTTTGAACTCTGGTTGAATTTGTTACTTTCAGACTGTGAAACATCACAGAGGCTGCAGCTGCAGATCTATTATTCACCTGGAAATTTACTTTAAATGTTAGATGGAAAATGTATTGCTCAGTTTAACCAAAGTAAGAACAAGAATCCATAAACATTCATAAAGACAAACATCTCCCAGAACATTGAGCTGCTGAAGTGTCACTGAAGGGAAAAACTATTTGTCCTCCTCCATCCAGCAACACCTGAGTGGAAGCTCCTCCCTACACTGTGTTTGAAGCAAAGCACAAAGGAGACACCTGCTGGAGCAGCTGGAGTCCTACAGACACTCAGCCTCTTCACTACACAAACACCTCCTACAACATCCACTCTTTCCACTCTGACTGCTGTGTTTGTGGAAACACTCCAACACACACCGCTTCACATACCAACATAGAAATGTGTGAAAAAGAGCTGAGCTGATATTAAACATGAGGATTTATTCAAAAATACAGAGTCAGGAAATACATCTAGACACACATTACCTCTCAGCAGCAGAAGAACAGCCTTTAAAGTAAACACCAACACCCTTCGACACGTTGCTCTTTAAGGAAACACAGCTGGGTTCAGGTCCAGGCTCTGGATTAGTTTCAGGGTTATGTCCAGCTGAGCCTGGTACGCCCCACAGCTCTGGGCTTTAAAACAACACACACAGAGGTATGAGTGTGAATAATGATGGAGCAGTGATGTGAGTGCTGAGCTGTGACATGGAGAAGAGTCATGGACAGTTAGAGATGGTCATCTCACCTCTGAGCTTTGGTCTGGCTCTCATGTTCCCCACACAGAGTGCTTTTAGAGGGAGGGACTCCCTCCTCTCTGTCCTCACACTGATCCATGCTGCTCAATTCACATCAGCTCACACACACTTTCTACCTTCACCTGCAGAGGAAACACAAATCATTCATGTGCACATCAACTGAGAGCTGCAGAGGTCGTGTCTGATGTGTTGGACTAACATCCATCTGAGACGCAGCTTTCATCAGTTCACTACAAAAAGTGTCACAGAGCCCAGTTCAGCCTCCAAATCCTCCATTACTGTAGTCCTACAAAGCAGCAGGTCAAACATGGCTGCAGAGAGCAGCTTTATGTCAGTAACCATGTCCAGGACCGAGCTGACTGCTTACAGAGTTCATACTCTAACTGCTAGCTGCTCTGCTAGCTAAGCTAACTCAGTAACAGTGACTCTGACAGCAGTTACTGTGGAACAGCGGCCGAGCTCAGGACACATTCAGTGTGTTTAGTCTGAGTCCTGGACTCTGATTCAATGGATTCAATCCAGCTCAGAGTTTCATGTGTTCATCAGAATAAAATACATGTACTAATATAACAGAAGTAATGCTCTGAATGCAGGACTGTAATGGAGGATAAATAAGGTTTTTACAGCCTGAAAGAAACATTCAGTTCATATATTTAATGCATTTAATTTAATGCAGATCTGTTAATTGATGATGGGTATGTTAAGATAGTTAAAGAGCTCCTCCATAGCATTTACAACAATGTAACAATTGGCAATTACATACATAGATGGGATTTTTTTTTATTTAAAGTTAAAGAATTTTCAATTATGTTTAGTAAAATGAAAAGTAGACAATAGGAGGAATTTGAAAGTAAAAGAGTTTTTCTTCAAAACTATTAGCGAAATCATTAGTAATGAAATGTTGGCAACGACAATGAAACAATAATTCAAACGGTATTTTGGTTTTATTTCCCCAAAATAATTTTCGAGAAGCTCTGAATTTCTTTTAAAGTGCGACTTTGAAATTTCCAAATTAAATTATCCAATTTTCAGAAACAGGTTCTCCAGTACTGGAAAAAGATATTAGCATATTTTTTCTCCACATACAAATTCGATTTGGAACAACAGATGTATACGATGAAAGAAAATCCATATTTTATAAGGATTGGATGGATCATGGCATTTGGACGGTTTTACACCTTTTAGACAATGACGGAAATGTGTTAACATATAACAAATTCATAGATAATTATGGCATATCATGTACTCAAAGTAAATTCATTAAAGTTGTGAAAGCCATTCCCCCTGCAATGATTCAGATGTCTTCCCCAGATTGAACAACAACTCGTCAACAACATGCTGAGCTGTGACTCTTCTTCCCTCTAAAGTCCAGGGCCCTATTTCAGGAAGCCGGTTCAGTGCAAACTCTGAGTAAGTATACCCTGAGTTAACGAAAACTCTGGGTTTTCAGTTTCACAAAGCGAGTTCAGATGAAGCCTGAGTGAGTTACTATGACGACACACTCCGTGAAGCTAACCTGCCCCTTAACAGGTTTACTTCAACTAACCCTGACGTTCTCCGCCTCTGTGTCGGAAACCTGACTGTAGGAAGTGTCAGACATGGCGTGCCCCTTCCTTGAAGAGCCAGTAGATGTTGAAGCCCAAATTCTCCGCAGAGGTCTCCGCCGGGAGAGAGTGATTAGAGCGCGTTTGGACATTTTATCATTTCCTGATGATTTTCTGTGTGAACATTACCGTTTTTCAGCACAATCTATAATTTATTTGAATAACATCCTCAGGCCTAATATTGCTCATGTGACACATCGCGGACATTCTCTCAGTTCTGTACATACATGGATTCTGGACACAGTCTGTTTGGCCTGCTCCCCTCAGGCAGGAGGCTCCGGTCCATTCGCACCAGAACCTCTCGCCATAAGAACAGTTTCTTCCCCTCTGCTGTTGGACACATGAACAATAACCGTATGACTGTTCCCACCACTAACACATGACCCTACGCTGTGTTCACTGCATCATTCCATGTTTGGCACTTATCACCACCTGCACTCATGTATATATCTTTCTACTTAGCACTTTTAATTCTTATTCTTATTTTTATTTTCATGTCTATTTAAGCGTAATTTATGACAGTATGTTTGCACTGAAGCACCGCAGCAATTTCCTAATGTTGTAAACCTGCCCAACATTTGGCAATAAAACCCTTTCTGATTCTGATTCTGATATTATTTGTATTGCACTTCGGTTTTTTGCAAACGGGAGCTTTCTGTATAATATTGATGACGCTGAGCACGTTTCCAAGGCTACTGTCTGTCGGGCAGTCAGGAATGTTACAGTTGCACTGAAACGTCTCCTGTACTCGTTTGTGGTGTTCCCCGGTCATAGACCCACAAGATTTATCAAAGAGGGATTCCACAAAATTGCAGGTAGCAGGATGAACAAAACTTAATTCATGATGTGGTGATACTTGAACTACTACTTAAATTTTACATTTATTTTCAGGGTTCCCAGGCGTGATTGGCTGTACAGATGGCACTCACATTCCAATCATTGCTCCTTCAGTAAATGAAGGAGACTATGTGAACAGGAAGTCTTTCCACAGCATTAATGTACAGGTACATAGTTCCCTGTAGCATTTCAAACTAACAAATTATTTCATTAAAGTAATGGATGCTAATTTGTGTTCTCTGCACTGTGAAGATCATATGTGATGCTGCCAACATTATCACAAATGTGGAAGCCAAGTGACCAGCCTCTGTGAGTGGTGGTGGTGGAGGACCCCCACCTGTTTTTTGGGCCTCCGCTTTTTTTCTAGTGGCCATAACGGGTCACATTTGAGCATACAGAGTAAGCAAATATGTACTTGTAATGTGCTCAGATGATTTCAATAAGTGCTTACAGAAAGAAAATTAATGTAGCCTCTAACTGCAATTGATTTACATAGGACAAACAGACCAAGCACTATGGCTCATAATACAATTACACCTCACCTGTTTGGACTATATTTTTATATTTCATTTTTACTTGCTGCCAGGAACGTTTGGGGCCTGTTGGGTTGCACCTGCGCTCACATCACATCACAAAATAAAATGTATAAAATATAAAATAAAATATAATAAAATAACGTGTTAAATGGGTGGAAATCCCTAGATCAATGTTTAAATTAACACTCACGCATTGACTCTGTCGGCTATGTTTTGCCATGCATGCTCCCTTTCTTTTGCAGCTGAGGCTGTGTTACTTTTTTCTGCAAAATTTGCATGTTATCGGCATATGCTGCCATCAGAATTTCGGCCTCAAGCACTGTAAAATACATTGACCGCGCCTTCTTTCCCTCCGTCTCCATGGTGACTCGCTTAATCTGTGCTCCACTAATCAGGGCTTTATGTATCCTCGTGCGCGCGCTTAATTTGGGGTTAGAGCAACTCCGCGTTGATTGAACTACTTGTTATCAGCCTTTCTGAAACCGAATATTCCGAGTTGGACAGTTCGGGGTTACTCAACCCTGAGTATCGTTTTTCACTCTGAGTTTTCTAAACCGGCTTCCTGAAATAGGGTCCTGGTGTTAACACTCACCCTGCATCAGCTTCACCTATTTTTAAATTGTTTTTACTTTTCAAACCGACGGATCATTTGAAGCCAACCATCGAAAAACTGCTTCAGCTGTGTTTGATGTTTATGCTACAGCCTGTTTACCAATATAATCAATATCAGATATCAGAGCAACAGAAACCTCGGTGATCAGGACGCTGGGACTGAGAACAGGAAGTGGCTCCAACGTCACAGTTTCATAACGTCACCCTGAACTCCACTCACGGAGTTTCTGTCGCCATTGTAGTTTTTAAAGTCCCGTGATAAAGGCGGGTCTTTCTGTGAATCCGCACGCTCATTGGCTAATAGCTCGAGATTGACACATCGTTATCCAATGAGCGTGCGGGAACTTCCGACATAAAGTTGTTTCCTTTGAAAAACCAAAGTCTGATTATTTTTGCCTCCACTGACGGAGCCTGTTGTTTCCGCCACAGAGACACAGTAATGTCAGAGCGGTGTTAACACTCACCCTGCCTCAGCACAGCTCTCACTCTCCTCCTGCTCTCTCACACTAAACGGAGGCTCAGCTAAACTCACTTCCTCTCTACTTACAGGAAACCAGCGCTCAGAGGAGCCGACCGGCCTCACATTTCACCCACAGACACGAACAGCGTGGAATTATTTTATGTCATAAGAAGAAACATATTCATGTTAACACTCACCCGCCTCAGCTCCACCTTCCTCCTCCTGCTGCTCTGAACGGAGGCTCAATACTTTCACTTTCACTACTGCTCCCTAAACACAGAGGATGTTGGGACTTGTAGTTGTTTCCTTCCGGTGCGGTCTTCCTCTTTGTTTGTGTGTGTGTTCAAGTTAATTCGATCATGTAAACATCAACAGAACACGTGAAGCCACACAGAGTTTGTATGTCGAGGTGGGTAGGAGGGTTTGGGGAGGGGTCAGAGGGAAGAGGTCTCGGCAGTTGCAGGATCTCTAACATTAGAATCTAAAAATGTGTCTCATATAGGTGTTATTTTGGTACTTTACACATCACACAGTTTCAACAACTCCTTATATGGTACAAGTTCCTCTTTTCTGTCTGGCTTCCTGTATTTATTAATATGCTTGTATATTTCTACACTAACTTCCTGTTTTTCAGTCTGGCTGAGCACTTAGTTTGTGAGTCAAAAGTGGCCTTGCTTTACAAACCTTCATTATTAAAGTACATAAAATAATATAATCAGAAAATAAGGACTAAGAATATATTAATTACATGACAGTTCTCCCGCTTTTCCTAAGAAACACGACATAATTCCTCATTTATCCCATTAAGTTTACCTGCATGTTAAAAGGCTAAAATATAACAAAAGAGATTATGTCTGTGAAGGTTCTCAGTCATCCAGGTCATCGTAGTCAAAGGAGCTTGCAAAGAAAAGAGATTATGCTAAACAAAATGACACCTTTCAATTGCCCAACCCTATCTGTCCCCTCAACGGGTTGTATGTTTTCAATGTTTCCTTATTATTCCGTCATAATTACTGTCAGGTTTTGTATTGTTGATTGTCATTTATGCTTAGAAATATTTAACTACATATGCTTAGAAGTGTATAATCAATTGTAGATTGAAGGAATGTCTCATCCTATTAACTCTGTGTAGAGGGGGGTGCATACATTCCTCTACTCAGAGTGTCCTGGCATGGATCACACTCCCTAGGAGAGTTTATCTTTTCTTATTGATTTATGGTATAGCAAGCACACATATATTTCTTTAAGTATAAGAGCCTTTTGTTCAGACGTCCTGGCACCAGCTTTGGGGAGTCTTCACAGGGTCACATCTTGACCTCACACAAATCACACACACACACACACACACACATACACACACACACACATACACACACACATACTCGCTTAAGTCCCGTTTGGGGTCGCATATCTTAACTCCCCCCCTTTGGGGACACCACTTTCTGTATGGGTTAGAAGCAAGCTGGCAACTCAGTTTTACTCCTCCAAGACCACAGAAATAAAAAATCACTTGAGATTTTCATTTTAAGCAACTTTTGTCCAGACAGTATTTTTACCTTCCCATTGGGGACTGGGAATGTTTAATGTCCCCTTTGGGGTCTTCAGCGATACACAGATTAAAAAAAACTATTTTATGCCACTTTTGGGGACCTTACTTCCATTTGGGGTCTTCGGCGACACACACATACACAAACTATTTTATGCCACTTTTGGGGACCTTACTTCCATTCGGGGTCTTCAGCAATACACACATACACAAGTTATTTTATGTCAGTTTTGGGGACCATACTTCCCTTTTGGGTCTTCAGCAATACACACATACACAAGTTATTTTACTGTATGTCAGTTTTGGGGATATTACTTCCCTTAAAGGCAATTCCTTCAAAGTACAATGTAATGTTAACTACCCAATCTAACCATAATCTAAACAATAATTAAGGTCTCTATTTATCTTGAAGAAATCAAAACTATGTCCAATGTCTCGGCCACAGAACAATTTAAATTTTTGACTGCATTTATTACTACTGTGTTGTTTTGGGAGTTTATATGCACATCATTAATGCAGAGAAACTTGGATAAAAAAAAATCATCTGTACTATTGAGTGTTTGTTACCAGCAAATTGTAAGGCAAGAACTTTGCTTCCAAATATGTTCACTGGGAAGAAGTCCCTGGTCCCCTGTCTTCATCTTGATCCGTTTTCTTGTTCTATTGTGTTTTTGTTGGCTCCATACCTGACAGAAGAGACTCAATCTCATTGCTTGAGGAATCTGGATTTTTTTTTTACATTTCAGGCATTTCTCATGATGCTGCTTCAGCTTGGTTAGTCTTGAGTAGATAAACATCAGTTAAATAGGCAAACATTAGACAGTTAAACTAGTTTTTATATTCTATTTAAACTAAAAGAAATTTCTAATTTCACCTATGAATTGTTAACACAGATAATTTGAACACAATTACCAAGAGTTCATTTGATTTTCAGAAACTATCCAAACCTATCATAAAAGATTTAATTTAATTATTAATAAACACACTACTTTAACCTACATTAGAAGCAATCAAAATATCCTTTACACCAGGGCACCAATAAGTACAGTATTAAAGATCTGTGAGTGATAAGACAAGCTGTACGATTTTAGAATGGATATCTTAATTTTAGTTTTCACTGATGTTACGAGTAGATTTAACATGAATAACAAATAGACAAGCGACAATTAAAAACTGCCAAAGAAGATGACTCTTATGACTTCCGGGGACATTTCTAACAAAAATGCACTGCATTAACCTGAACGAGGACAATCAAAAGGATATACATAAATGAAATTGAATTGATATAGTACCAGAGTACAGTGATCATTAACTGATCGTCATTAACGATCAGTGACCATTAACGGTTTTGTCACTGATCTCAAGGGTAGATTAATACTAAATACAGAAATATACCTCCATTTAAAAATTGCAAAAACATATGCAACAATAGTTATTGGTATACCTGACTCTTATGACTTTTGGGGATATTTCTAACACAAAAACACTCCGCTTTAACCTAAATGGGGACATTCAATGGGAAACTTTCCTTAGGGAACTGGTTAATACAATAAACTCTGATTATTAAACATCTGCATATGTTAAGGTATGTGTAACTACTTTTCGGATGGATTTCTTTATCTTAGTCCTCATTCTGATTGGTATTTGTTCCGTATTTTTAAATCTTAGACATAGTGAAGGTTTTTTTTTTTACATAACCCTTGAGTCTGGGGATCATTGATAAATTGTTTAGAGACTTCATGGATAGATTTATACTGAAAAAGAACATGATACTATTTTTAGAAAAAAATTATGAAACATATCCAACTATAGTCATTAGTATGCCATATACTTATGACTTTTGGGGACGTTGTTAACACAAATACACTCCGCTTTAACCTAAATGGGGACATTCAATGGGAAACTTTCCTTAGGGAACTGGTAAACACAATGAACTCTGATTATTAAATATTTGCTCATGTTAAAGCATGGGTCCCCAATCCGAGTCCACGAGGGCCGGTGTCCCTGCAGGTTTTAGATCTCACCCTGGGTCAACACACCTGAATCACAATTCAAGACATGTTGAGAAGGTAATTTATCCATTTAAATCAGCTGTGATGGATCAAGGACACATCTAAAACCTGCAGGGACACCGGCCCTCGTGGACAGGGATTGGGGACCCCTGTGTTAAAGTATGTGTAATGATCTGGAGGATGGATTGCTGTATCTTAGTCCTCATTCTGATTGGTATTTGTTCCATATTTTCAAATCTTAGACATAATGAAGGATTTTACAACATAACCCTTACTTGAGTGTGGGAATCATTGATAAATTGTTCTCCGACTTCATGCATAGATTTATACAGAAAATAGGGACATGATACCATTTAAAAAAAAATGCAAAGCATATCCAACTATAGTCATTAGTATGCCATATGCTTATTGGTATTTGTTCTGTATTTTTAAATCTTAGACATAATGAAGGGGTTGTTCTTTTTTTTAACATAACCCTTGCTTGAGTGTGGGGATCATTGATAAATTGTTTACAGACTTCATGGATAGATTTATACTGAAAAAGGGACATGATACTATTTTTAGAAAAAAATTATGAAACATATCCAACTATAGTCATTAGTATGCCATATACTTATGACTTTTGGGGACGTTGTTAACACAAATACACTCCGCTTTAACCTAAATGGGGACATTCAATGGGAAACTTTCCTTAGGGAACTGGTAAACACAATGAACTCTGATTATTAAATATTTGCTCATGTTAAAGCATGGGTCCCCAATCCGAGTCCACGAGGGCCGGTGTCCCTGCAGGTTTTAGATCTCACCCTGGGTCAACACACCTGAATCACAATTCAAGACATGTTGAGAAGGTAATTTACCCATTTAAATCAGCTGTGATGGATCAAGGACACATCTAAAACCTGCAGGGACACCGGCCCTCGTGGACAGGGATTGGGGACCCCTGTGTTAAAGTATGTGTAATGATCTGGAGGATGGATTGCTGTATCTTAGTCCTCATTCTGATTGGTATTTGTTCCATATTTTCAAATCTTAGACATAATGAAGGATTTTACAACATAACTCTTGAGTGTGGGAATCATTGATAAATTGTTCTCCGACTTCATGCATAGATTTATACAGAAAATAGGGACATGATACCATTTTAAAAAAAAATGCAAAGCATATCCAACTATAGTCATTAGTATGCCATATGCTTATTGGTATTTGTTCTGTATTTTTAAATCTTAGACATAATGAAGGGGTTGTTCTTTTTTTTAACATAACCCTTGCTTGAGTGTGGGGATCATTGATAAATTGTTTACAGACTTCATGGATAGATTTATACTGAAAAAGGGACATGATACTATTTTTAGAAAAAAAATCCCGCAACATATCCAACTATAGTCATTAGTATGCCATATGCTTATGACTTTTGGGGACGTTTCTAACACAAATACACTCCGCTTTAACCTAAATGGGGACATTCAATGAGAAACTTTCCTTAGGGAACTGGTAAATACAACGAACTCATTACACATACCTCAACATATGCATATGTTTCAAAATGAAAACATAACCCTTGCTTGACTGTGGGGATCATTGATAAATTGTTTACAGACTTCATGGATAGATTTATACTGCAAAAGGGACATGATACTATTTTTAAAAAAATTACAAAGCATATCCAACTATAGTCATTAGTATGCCATATGCTTATGACTTTTGGGGACGTTTTTAACACAAATGATTTGGGGGGTGGATTGCTTTATCTTAGTCCTCATTCTGATTGGTATTTGTTCCATATTTTCAAATCTTAGACATAATGAAGGATTTTACAACATAACTCTTGAGTGTGGTGATCACTGATAAATTGTTCTCGAACTTCATGTATTGAGTTATACTGAAAAAGGGACATGACACTATTTGTAAAAAACAATACAAAAACATATCTGACTATAGTCATAGGTATGCCGTACAGTATACTTATGACTTTTGGGGATGCTTCTAATACAAATACACTCCTCTTTAACCTAAATGGGGACATTCAGTGGGAAACTTTCCTTAGGGAACTGGTAAATACAATGAACTCTGATCATTAAACACATGCATATGTTAAGGTATGTGTAACTACTTTTCGGATTGATTTCTTTATCTTAGTCCTCATTCTGATTGGTATTTGTTCTGTATTTTTAAATCTTAGACATAATGAAGGGGTTGTTCTTTTTTTTAACATAACCCTTGCTTGAGTGTGGGGATCATTGATAAATTGTTTACAGACTTCATGGATAGATTTATACTGAAAAAGGGACATGATACTATTTTTAGAAAAAAAATCCCGCAACATATCCAACTATAGTCATTAGTATGCCATATGCTTATGACTTTTGGGGATGTTTCTAACACAAATACACTCCGCTTTAACCTAAATGGGGACATTCAATGGGAAACTTTCGTTAGGGAACTGGTTGATACAATGAACTCTGATTATTAAACATCTGCATATATTAAGATATGTGTAATGATTTGGGGGATGGATTGCTTTATCTTAGTCCTCATTCTGATTGGTATTTGTTCCATATTTTCAAATCTTAGACATAATGAAGGATTTTACAACAATAAACCTTACTTGAGTGAGGAGATCACTGATAAATTGTTTGTTGACTTTATAGGTAGGTTTATACAGAAAAAAGGAACATGATAACATCTTTTAAAAAAATCCCAAAGCATATCCAACTATAGTCATTAGAATGCCATATACTTATGACTTTTGGGGACGTTTCTAACACAAATACACTCCGCTTTAACCTAAATGGGGACATTCAATGAGAAACTTTCCTTAGGGAACTGGTAAATACAACGAACTCATTACACATACCTCAACATATGCATATGTTTCATAATGAAACATATGCATATGTTGAGGTATGTGTAATGATTTGGGGGATGGATTACTTTATCTTCGTCCTCATTCTGATTGGTATTTGTTCCATATTTTCATATCTTTGACATAATGAAGGATTTTACAACATAACTCTTGAGTGTGGTGATCACTGATAAATTGTTCTCGAACTTCATGTATTGAGTTATACTGAAAAAGGGACATGACACTATTTGTAAAAAACAATACAAAAACATATCTGACTATAGTCATAGGTATGCCGTACAGTATACTTATGACTTTTGGGGATATTTCTAACAAATACACTCCTCTTTAACCTAAATGGGGACATTCAGTGGGAAACTTTCCTTAGGGAACTGGTAAATTCAATGAACTCTGATCATTAAACACACATTGTTTCTTTTTCTCTTTTACCATGAAATACCATATTACCTTTAACTCAGTACTGTCATTCTCAAAGTTTCATTATCATTACTTCAAAGCTTTACTTTATTCTAAAGAATTTAGTTCTACCACTACTGAGCCAATTTAATAGTTAAGATCGTCAACTTAGCGAACAGATAATTTAGAATTCAATATGCACAAATGAGCTTTTTCTTTGAACAGGTTTGTGCCTACTTTTAAATCTTTTTAGACCGGTCTCCTGTTCGCCTCATATCAGATCCAACCTTCGGCCACATTTGTTCTCTCTGTTGCAAAGGGAAGCGGGCAGGAAACACCAAATATTAAAACCCGATTCTTTGATCCCCATTATAGAACAGAGAAAACCTGACTCATAGTGGTCAAAACATTTATAATTCTTTTTATTCAATCATCTTCTGGAAGAGAGAGCCCTGCACAGCCCAACGGCAGTTGCAGGATCTCTAACATTAGAATCTAAAAATGTTTCTCATATAGGTGTTATTTTGGTACTTTACACATCACACAGTTTCAACAACTCCTTATATGGTACAAGTTCCTCTTTTCTGTCTGGCTTCCTGTATTTATTAACCCTTTAAGACCTACCATAGAACCAAGTTCGCCAGAGATTATATTATATTTTTACATGCTGTGGAGCCATTTTTGGGAGCATTTCAAGTTGCTATACATCAATACAACCATTATAGCCCAAACTTTAATAATATGTCTGCATTAGGTGCATAGTAATTACATAAATTGCAAAAAAGTGCAATAAACTACAAAAAAATTGAAAATCGTTTTTGTTTTTTTAACATATATTTCTAGTTAGAGAAATTTAAGAGGCTTATCCCTCAAAACTGTAAATACAAAAAAGTTACACAAACTAGTTTCCCACCACAGGAAATTTATTTTGAGTGTCTTCATAGTTTTATTTTTGAAATACACCAATTTTTATATACTGCAGGAAAAACGAAAATAAATATTATAGTGCAAATTTGCAAAATAACAGCATATGCATCAAAATAAACTATTTCCAGCAGTGCAATATGAGTCCTCTGCATCCCAGAAACGACACAGAAAGTCATAAACTCAAACATAACTTTTTAAAACACATAACAAGTAAAACACAAGCTCATAAGGGCCCGATAGTAAAAAACTACATTTCCGCAAAATGACGTCACTTCCGGTTTCGGGCAGGTCATGCGGTCATGTGATAGTTCGCGCTGATGGACGTAGGAAGTGTTACAAACAGCTGATGGATTGGCGAAGCGTGTTTCTGGAATATCATGTTTTTGTTGCTGCAAGTGATTTTTATGCAGTTTTTGCAAAGCTATATGTGGAAGGAAACTGTGACCTAGGACAAGCTGATGGCATAAGATGTAAGTACAACTCCTCTGGTTTCATATGCAAAAAAAATTATTGCGCTAGCTTACGTGGTTGCAGAGCTACCGGGATTTAAAAATAGTTACGCAAAACAGAGCGTGCCCGCTCCGATCGGCTGTAAAGGGTTAATATGCTTGTATAGCTCTATACTAACTTCCTGTTTTTCAGTCTGGGTGAGCACTTAGTTTATGAATCAAAAGTGGCATTGCTTTGCAAACCTTCATTATTAAAGTACATAAAAAAATATGATCAGAAAATAAACACTAAGAATATATTGATTACATGACAAAAGCAATGACCTGTTTGTATTCTCCTGCTGCCTATTTAACCCACTACTCCTCTTAACTTCTATTGTGTTTTGTACCCCATGTCTCCCTTTTGTTCCATTATCCCATGCCATTCTCCAGAAATTCTTACTTTGTCTCCAAACTATTCTTTTCCCTCAGATTTCAACAATGGTATCTGCACATCTATGTCTACTTTTTTAACAGCTGCTTTAGCCAACCTATCTGCTCTTTCATTACCCACAATACCTAGGTTAAGGGGGTCAGACCAGCACAGTCTCTTTCAGCACACATGGATATTTCATCAGTCGTATAGACACTGAGAACAATTTGTGTATGAGACTAAAGAAACAGTCCACACATAATTGAACAAAAGGCCTCTAAACTTCTGTGGTTGCCACATTTCCACATGACTGTTTAATTACAGCAAAAACCATCATTATAATTATCTTGATTGATATTGTAATCTCAGTTTTCAACACAATTGTTCATTAACTTAAACAATGTTACAAGATAAATATATATTCTTAGTGCTTATTTTCTGATTAGATTGTTTTATGTATTTTAATAAGAGAGGCCTTTATAAACCAAGCCCAGATGTGAGAAAGAACTAGGTCAGAGGGTGACAGGTTGCCTAGCAACAGAGGCTTTAGTAAGGGGAGGTTAAAAAACAGGAAGTTTAGTGCAGAGCTGCAGAGGCATATTAATAAAATACAGGAAACCAGACAGAAAAAGCAGAACTAAGTAACACACACACACATTAGTCAGAGCAGAAGGAGTTGTTTTGATGGAAACTGTGTGTGTCTGTGTGTGACCTATAGCAGAACTATGTATGCGTATTTTGCCTGGCAATGCTTTTAGTACTGGGGTACGTGCTCGTGGCTGCAGTTCTCCGTTTCCGGAAATGTAAAAATAAAATCATTTTTTGAGCTTTGACTACTCTGAGTCAGAAGTCTTTCTCTGTCGCCAAAAGAATTCAAAAGAACAGAATTTAATAATTGGTGCCGTGACCTGGATTCTTTTGCGGCTGAGAGGACAAATTCGTCTTATGGTGGGATCTGATATGAGGTGAACAGGAGACTGGTCTAAAAAGATTTAAAGGTAGGCACAGCCTGTTCAAAGAAAAAAGCCAATTGTGCACATTGGATGAATTCTAAATTATCTGTTCGCCGAGCTGATGATGTTCACCATTAAATTGGCTCAGTAGTGGTGAAATTAAAGTAAATTATAAAATCTGTTAAGTAGATTTTGGGTGACATGTCCATGGTGAGTTTGGGTAATTTGTGATAAATAAAAAGTAAAGTCTGGGGAATATTTGATGAAAGCTTATTGTTGTTAATGCTGGGGTGAATTTTAAAGTTGATGTGACGTGTGCTTAAAGTTGATGTGTTATGTGTGTCAATTGTGTTACATCAGCCAAGAAAAGAGATTAGATTAGGACATTCGGTTAAGGGATTTAATTCCCAAATTGATTATAGGGTTGTACCCGAGCAGCAGATAAATAAACTGGCGATTACAGTCCACAGTGGTGCTTCTAAATGTATTTAAATTGATCTAGGACTGGGGTTGGACTCCTAGGAGCGCAGTGTTCAGCGTGTGGCAACGACTCCTGATCGTGGACGCGCAGTCAGGCCTGGCGACATCCAGTTAGCCCGGGTGGTTCCTGCGGGGATTCGAACTCCCGTTAATAACCACGTGGTCGAGGAACACTTCTTTCCTGCGCTGTTTGAGTGAAGCGCTTGGCTCAGGCGTGACCATTTCAATGCGGGTGACAGGTAAATCTTTAAGTAAAGCTTCAGGCACCAGTTAAATACCGAGACGCTGGTTAAGTGGAGTTTCCGGTCAAGCTGCGGGGAGCACTTTTAAATTAATATAGGGCCTAGAAATTTGACCATTATCGGTGACGGCGTTCCCGAAGCGGGTTGATTGACCAGCAAGGTTGGACCTGGGCTTAGAGGCTTTTAAATTTGTCGAAATTATGTAAGAAGGTCTGGTATCAGTAGAAGGGGGCATAAGGGTTGGACCCGGGCTTTGGACGCCAGAAAACCCCCGTAGGGATCATGGTGTTTGTGTCTGTGTGTACTTGGGTTGTCTGATTATTGTGTATTGTACAAGTGTGCAAGAATTCTGCTAACCACGCTGAGGATTTTGATGGATGTCGTTTGGTTAATGTTTGCAAATGGAAAGAGCTTAGTACATGTGTGTGTGTGTGTGTGTGTGTGTCTGTGTGTGTGTGTGTGTGTGTGTGTGTGTGTGTGTGTGTGTGTGTGTGTCTGTGTGTGTGTGTGTGTGTGTGTGTGTGTGTGTGTGTGTGCTGAGGGTGCATTCTTTTTATATTAAAATTAGTAGAGTTACAGAGGGTATATAGAGTGTGAACATAAAATAAGAGCTCGATTAGGCTGTAGAAACGGATGAAAATCCAGTAAAGTGAAGAGTGTGTGTGTGTGTCTGGCAGGAAGTGAAGCAGGAAGTCTGAATGTAGCTTGTGAGCTTGTGAGAGACGTTTCAAAATGAAAACAGAGGAATTAGACAATGAAAGTGCTAAGTAATAGTAATGAAAATGATATTAAATAAATGTCTTAGTGTGTTAATACAGGAGCATGGACTTGCTCAACCTCCTGGAAGAATACAGCAGAACAATAATAGATTAACAGAATTGGGACGAAAACAGGCTTTGGAAGAGAGAATGAACAGAGAAGAAGAAACAGCTGATTTGGGCCTGTGTTTGATTTGGGAGGCCACACAGGAAGTTGAGAGAAGAGGGGACGAGGACCGGTGAGAGGTGAAGGCTGGACGTGTTAAAGTGACAGCATAGGAAAATTGGGTTGAACATTGAGGCTGAATTTGTGGGGTTTAGAAACATCCAGAGCATCACAACAGAAAGGTAAAGAAAAAAAGAGAGAGAGATAAAGAAATAAATAAACTAATAATACATAAATGAATAGAAAAATAGAAAACACACATGTAGAAATTGTCACATGTGAAATTATTTTTGGAGAGAATCAGAAGTGAGACAGTTTGAATCCACAGTTCAGCGCAAAGATGCAGGAATTAAATCTGATTATAAAAACACATCGAGGCAACGAAGACCAGCTTACACTCAATATTAATATGAATACACAACATACACGCAATGAAGACACGCTTACACTCATGAATGTGAATACATGACATAAATGCTAAATGGTGTAGATTTAACACACTTAAAGGCTGAAGCTGAGGAATAACTCAGGAAGCTGCAGGACAATAGAGTGACTGTTGTGAAGAGGAAAAAGAGACTGGGAGGACCAACCAGGGATTAGAAGCTTAAAGCAGGTTTAAAATAGTGAGTTAGAAGTGGTTTCCAGCTGATTGAGCAAAAGAAGTGACGACTGTAGAAATAAAAATAAAAGAATAATAATTGAATTATGCAGCAATGTTTGAATATGCATTTCTGTTGTCAGGGCAACTTCTCGAGATATGACTCAATATGCAAATTAGTTGAATGAGTGGGGACAGAAAAAAAGAAAAAAGAAAAACTCAAGTTTCCTGTCTGAGACAAGAGTGAAGTTTGCATTGAGAGAAATATATCTGTGACTGTGTGAGAAGAATTGTTTGGTAAAATATATGATAGCAGCCGCAGGACAATTAAATAAAGTCTGTGACTAAGTGCAGTCGTGCAGATTTGGAGAAGAAGTTTATAATTTAGTGATGACACATTGTTATAAAGTGTTTAGAAATGGCTTAATGGGAATATTACTGTTGGGCAAACTGTGTGGCTTTAACAGGATTTTCTGTGTATTTAGCAGGTGAAACTCTGTCAGGTGACTTCAGACTGTCAGGAAGCTGAAGAACCTGAGGCCAACCACTAAAATATGATGTGGGCAAAATGAACAGAGGGAGTGATTTTAAGTCTGATTTCAGACTATGTAAGTATTAGTTAAGCCAAGAGTCGGCAAAAGCTTTATGGCCCGGAAAGTTCTAATTCCCACAACATATTGTTAGATTAGTAAGCAAAACTTTTCTGTGATGAAGATTTTTGGGGTTGTTGCTTTAGTGATGGGTTAATTGTGTCAGTTAGGTTTGGCTTGTTTTCTTATTTCAATAGAGGGAGTTTTACTAAACATGGACATGTCGAGGAGCGGCTCATTATTTCTGTAACAGTGCACTTAGAGAAAACTGTCAGGTGTCGCCCCCTTTGGTGATGATGTTTTGTGCTCTGATGAGCTAATAATCAGCTCTCTTTTTCTCCTTTTTTGTTCTAAGCAGGCCTGAAAGATTGAATTAACAGCGCTGTAAAACATTTTTGTGAGAGCAAATATAAGGTGAGCTTTTCCAGATTACAATGGGCTGAGGAAAAGGTCACCTGTGGGAACCTGCGAGTTCCTGTCTAAAAGGATTGCAGCGAGTCAATCCAGTCCAAGATCATAAAGAACTCTTTTTCTAAAAACAAAAGAAACAACAAATAAATGAGCTCATATTGATGAGGGTGGAGAATCTGATGCTTTGCGCGTGAGGCTCCACTATCAGCAAGATCTAGTGTGAATGCGTGTGCATGATGTGTGTGACTGGACTGTGACTGGACTGACCATGTGGACTAAAGTGTTGACTGACTTGACACTGAGACAAAGACTGGACCAACGTTAGGATGAGTAGATGCTGACAAACAATTCACGACGCCGGTAAGAAAAGGGTGGATGCTTTGCTTTGCTTTTGGCAGGAGCAGGAGCACAAGAGAGAGAGGGAGACCGAAAGGTTCACATGAGAGTGGAGCTGCAGACTCCACCTTTGGGCGGCTAATTTTGGGTTGCTGATGTTTGCTTTAAGAAAATGTTGTTTTATTGACTGGGTTTAGATGATGGTGTCACATTATATTGTTGGGAAAACGCCAAATGCTAAAGGGGAGAAAATGTTTGATATTACTGATGTTACCATTAACCAAAGCAGGCCACTGTAGAAGTCAATGACATTTTATAGAAGGAAAATAGAACCAAAGCCAAATTTAGGAGTTATATAGGGGATTGGTGGACTTGTCACATTCCAAATCCAGTTATGGAATAACAAACACTGGTCCAAGGGAAAGGGCATGTGATACGAGGTGGTGCTGGAGGAAAACGAGCAAAGTAAAGACAGCAAACCTATTTTGGTTCGATTTGATAAAGTCAAATTAAAAGAAGTACCATGACACTCAGGGGATCAACGTGAAACTAAAACATACGCAAATTTTGTATGAAGCACATGACTGATAACTGTTGTGTTTTAAGTTTAGTTTCTTATAGCACAGAGTGGATCACAGTGAGGGAAGGACAAGGGGGGAACTGAGTTTTAAATGTGAAGTTGATGCTAATATACAGGTTTTGTTTCTAGGTCGTTCTGGGGATGCAGGTTCTGGGTGGAGCCAGGAGTTGAAAAGATCGAACATGATAATTAAACTGATTTTATTATTTAAACCTTTTTCTTTTAATTTTCTAGTTGTGCTTTTGTTTGACACATGAAGATGTGTCAAAAGGGGGAGTTTTAGGTCTGATTTGAAACAATGGATTGTATGATCAGTGTGTGACTTTTTGTGTGTTTGATCATTTAGGTACGGTAAAACTTAGGCATAAGTAACTGCTTTTATGCTTAAGCTTAACTGATTGAAAATGTTTGTTTTCTTTATGATTTCTTTTACTAGAATAAGTGCTTATAATCATTTTTCATACACACATTGCAATTGCACTGATAGGAGTTGCCACTCAGTCTTGTGAAGGTCATAAGTTTCGTTCAGCGTGACTGTCTGGATTGAAATATGGTAGGAAAAGGACTTAGAGTGCTTAGGGGTGAATGCAAACACGCTTACACACAGAAATAATAATTTGATTATTGAGTCCCGAATGTGATACTTTGAACCAACTTTGAATAATCAGGAGAAGACTTGATGAACATATTAGATTATTGAGGCGTAGCAGAGAGAGGTGTTTTCCTTTTCTGTCCTTTACAGGAGAAGATTCCAGAACCACAGCAAAACCACGAAGGGGTTGGTGAGAATCCAGGACCCAAGAGGAGGGGCACCCAAAAGAAGCACAGAGCAGAGAAACCTCTCAGAAAATGTGTTGTTCAGATTGAAAAGAACATTAAAAGCTTGTTAGACAGAGGTTATAATGTGAGCACAAAGTAATGAAGGGTAATGGGAGGATTAGCTTTAGTAATAGTTTGTATGATTTTTATGTCAATTGCCCAAACACAGTGTTCAGACCGGATATGCTCCACCCGTTAAAGGGGGCGAAGGGACAAATGAAGTGAACTGTAAGTGTGTGCTTAGAAACCAGGAGGAAATGTTTAAAAGAGGAAACGTTTCACTGTGTAGAGATCGTTTCCATAGACTGACAAAAGTAATGTTGGACCTTTTTACCAGGACAAAGTTAATTATATCTGTTTTTAGTTCACAGTAGTTATTGAGGGAGTCAGTTCATTAGGTTAACTCATAAAATGAGTTCAAAAGGGGGAGACTGTTACGAAATAAATATATATTCTTAGTGCTTATTTTCTGATTGGATTGTTTTTTGTGCTTTGTAATAAAGTCTGTGAGAGAGGTCAGAGGGTGACAGGTCGCCTAGCAACAGAGGCTTTAGTAAGGGGAGGTTAAGAAACAGGAAGTTTAGTGCAGAGCTGCAGAGGCATATTAATAAAATACAGGAAACCAGACAGAAAAAGCAGAACTAAGTAACACACACACACATTAGTCAGAGCAGAAGGAGTTGTTTTGATGGAAACTGTGTGTGTCTGTGTGCGACCTATAGCAGAACTATGTATACCCATTCTGGCTTCTAATGCTTTCAGACCTGAGCGTGTGTTAGTGGCTACAGGTCTCTGTTTCCGGAAATGTACAATAAAGATCATTTTTTGAACTTGACCACTCTGAGTCGGAAGTCTTTCTCCAAAAGAATTCAAAAGAAGGGGATTTAATAGTCACATAGCATCGATTTGTCACATGGCATCGGTATGTTAGGTTTTGGGATGAGAACGAGTTGGATGGTTACCTGTCTTGGTCTGGTGGAGGTCTCTTCCCATAAGAAGACTGATGACTTTTTCATTAACACTGAAGTGTTTCTTTCTTCTCTCCCCTCAGATGACTTCACACTATAACCAAGGACACCTCATAGGGGATCATCTGATTGTGGCTTCTCTAATAATCTTTCTAATAGTAATATTGTTCACTGTTATGTTACAGAGTGAAGTGAGATTAGTGCTGTAAAACCTCCATAACACTGAACAGATGCCACCACAGATATGTTGAAATCTCAGTCAAAACTAGCAAAAACAAATGAAATCCATGAATCAGAAATGCTGATTGTTGAACAGATAGTTCAGTCTGTACATGAGGAGGATCCACTTTAGACTAAACTACATACAGAAACACAGGAACCAGGGCACAGTGTAAATCCAGGAGCTCTGTGTGCAACAGCTGACCTGTATGAACACAAAACACTGATTGAAGTCCACGTTGATGCTTTCTGTCTGTTTAACTTTTACATTTGAAGCAACACATTTTACTTCAAACACATAGATCAGGTAGAAAACTGTGGATTAGAAAACAAATTCATCAAGAAGGTCCTGAAGCAAGAAGTTCATCATTGCATAGAGTAAGAAAAAGGAGATGAATCATCCCACGGGTATGTGCAGTCGTTATATTATCATCACCTAAATCATGTCTGCATACTGTGTGTGTGTGTGTGTGTGTTGCTTTTTTAAATCTTCTACTTAGAGTTCAAACTTGGATAGTGATAAAAACATTGCACTGCTTCATTTAACATTTAATTGAACACATCTGTGGTTGAATTTGAATCTTAAATGTTTTGATTTCAAAGATGTGGTTCTGATATGAAGGAACAGAAAGTAAATTGTTGCCATGGATACAGTGAGACAGACGCCTCAGACCCTTATTTTTTATTTCTTTGACTTTTTATTTTATTGATTCATTTCTTTATTTTTACATTTTAAAAGGTGTATTTGTCTGAATGAACTAATCCCCATTTCCCATGCTTTGTATCACTGGTCATACTGGGAACAGCCATAGAAAATGTTTGTAAAGAAGAAATCTTAAACATGAGCAGATTCTCAGGCGATTTCTGTTTCCTAACCATTGTTTCAGTGCACACGTCCCATCACTACATGTGTGTTAAAGATTCCTTTGGGATCAAAATAATCCACTGACAGTTATCAGTACAAACAGAATGCAAAAATCAAAAGTTCCGACTTCAGAGTTACTAAAACAGAGATCTGAGGAAAACTGGTTCTTCACACGACTTTTCATGTGTGAACAGTAGAGGTGGTTTCATTTTCACATGTAGGTGTTGCAGTGAGGATTGCAGGGAGACATTTGCTGAATAGCTGCAGCTCTGCTCCTGTAGACTGCCTCTGAATGTGTGTGTGGTAATAAAGTCACTTTAATTAAATGTCACCTGTGAGGGAAAACTTTGTGTTGACTGAAGAAAGTTCACTTCTCTTTCATTGCAGCTCCACTCTTATTTTGGATGCACTCATTTGTTTAATAAATGATTTCAATGATTTTGCCACACCTCTGCATTGTCAGGTCGGAGCATGTGTGCTTTTGATGAAATGCTGATATGATGACGCTTGATTGGGGAAAGATTTCCACAGGTGGTGTTGTTGGTCTCCTTCTTCGAGTTTTCTTGTTGCTGCCTCTCTCCTCGCCTCAGTTGCTGCAGCTGTATCATGTATGTTGTTATGTTACATACAAAGAGGAATTTGTGACATTAAAGAGTAAAGATTCTTATTCTTAAATGAAGATGAATACAGGTTTTGTGAAATAACTACTGAGTTCTGGTGCCGTCTCTGGATGCCTCGACGAATAAAAGAACCGGAGTAAAACTGATTTCGTAACAATTTATACCTATATTTCTGTATTTCTCTATTTATCTGAATATTTATTTATCATAACTGTTTCTACACTCACTTTATATGAGTGCTTGTTGTTTCTTGTATATTTGCTGCTATGACAACTCAGTTTCCCTCCTGGATTAATAAAGTTTCTCTGATTCTGAAATACAGTGAGCCATTATATTTGTAGTTTCTAACTAACAATATAAAGGCTCAGCAACCGATAGAGCCACAGCACGTCCCACTGGCAGCTGAAGGAACTTTTAAACAAAGGACTTTGTAATTGAAGCTTTATTTATACAGGTCGGCTCATTGAGACTCAATGTCTCATTTACAAGAGAGACCTGTTCCAGACAAACATATTAAAATTACAACAATAAAAGAAAAGTTTGTGTAATGTACTCAGTCACATTAAAAACGAGAACAAGTTCCCAGAGATGGTTTCACAAAAACATGTGTACGTCTTTTGAAGTCTGCAAGTGAAATCAACGGAGAGCCTTAAATCCTTCGGTTATGTTTTCCATGAAGACGGAGCAGAAAAGGAGAACGCCTTCTTCCCAAGCTCTGCATGAACTGATGGAACAGTGGATGTAATGATGTCCTGAGACTGCAGGCTGTGACTAAACTGTTTGCCTAACATGTACTCTGATAAATAGGAGGCAGTAACCCAGAAACAGATTGATAGATAAAATGATACTAATGGACCATCCTGTGTAAGACCAATGAGGACCAGTTAACCAGAGAACACAGAGTACAGTTGTGTGTTAAAGGTTTACAGACAGTTATAAATCTTAATGCCCCATGATGGACAAAATCCAACAGATGAAGAGAGCGAGCAGAGTCATTCATATAAATCATGTCACTGTAATCCAGGGCAGGTAAAAAAAAGGTGGCAGCAACAAGCTTTTTCCTGTGAAACATGATCTGTTCCTGGAAGAGAAGCCCAACTTCAGCCTCAGTGTCTTTATTAGATGTTCAATGTGTGGCTTATAGGAACGACTGTCATCAACCACAATACCGAGGTATGTGTACGAGGCCACAGTTTCAATAGAAATACTTTGAGCAGATACAGGAGAAGGAAATAAAGCCGGACCCTCTTTCTGTTTGTGAACAACATGACTTTGGTTTTTTCTACATTTAAAGCCAGTCTGAGCCAGCTGAGACTGAATACTATCAACAGCTGCTGTAATGGTTTGAAAACTATGTTGATGGTATAAAATGAACAGATGCATCTAGATTATGTGCCACACCGTTGACATAAGTATCCCAGGACAGAACCCTGTGCACTCGTTTAGTGACATTTAAAAAGCTGGAAGAGAGACCATTGAGCTGAACGCACTGCTGATGTCCAAAAGAACATTAGAGAAGCAGCCAGCTGCTCGGTCTGAAAGGCCTATTTCCAGTAATCTATGACATAAAATGCTGTGGTCAGCAGCTCAGCTCATAAACCAAGGGACTGGGAGCAGCTGCTGCTGAGTGTTGCTGGAGTTCCTGTGCTGTTAGATCCTCATCCTCTCCACGCAGCTTGGAAGTAGGTGAAGTTGTGCCAGAAGAGTTTTTGTTGTGGTCAACAGTGTCAAAGACTTTGATAGATCAATAAAAAGAGCTGCACAGTAGTTCTTTGCATCCAGCGCTTCATAGACGTCTTTGAGAACTTTTATCGAAGCAGTTCCAGTACTGTGCAGTTTCCTAAAACCAGACTGGAAGGGAGATAAAATCATATTTTCATCCAGATAACTTTGAAGTTGATTTACCAGCCTTCGAAGAACCTTGGATAAGACACAGAGTTTGGAAATTGGCCTGTAATTACTAACTGTTGAAGAATCACCAGCTTTCAGTGGGGGAGTACAGAGGCACACTTCCACATCTGTGGTAAAGCCTTCTGTTGTAGAGAAAGATTAAAAATATAAGACACTGGCTCAGCTATGATATTTGCAGCCAAGTGCAAGAAGGAAGGAGAACGATTGTGAGGACGAGTTTCTGGTGTTGGGGCTATTCAAAGCCTTACAAACCTCTTCTACTGTGACAGGTGTGAAGGAAAAGGTATCAGTAACCAGGAACTACGAGCAGAGTTGTGTGCAAGAGGTTTACCATCAGATACTGTGTTGAACAAAGAACAAGAAGCAACAAAATGTTTGTTAAAGCAACATTTCAGTTTTGTCTGACACAGGAGTGGAGTCGATATTTAAGTGAGGAGGAAGCTCTGAGGAGTCACAGCTGGCAGAGACACTTTATAGTTTGCCAAAACCTCCTACGGTCGTTTGGACTGTCAGTCGTTAAAGTAAAAAATAGTTACATTGGATCTTGATGATGGAGACAGTAATCCGATTACACAGCTAATGAAAACGTAGCCAATCAGCATCAGAGCCAGACTTCCTGCCCAGGCCTGGTTTCTCTCATGTAGGAGATCGGCCGGTACTGAACCAAACCAGGCCTGTCCCGACCTTTCACCCTGACCTGGCAAAAAGGGGCGTGTCTGTCCACAAAGTAGACACAACTCTCCTGTAAATGTTCCCAAACTGACATTGTCAGCCTGTTTAATACGACCCCAGTTCAAACTGATGCGGGCTCGGAGCGTGAGATTTTAGTGTTTCTCACAGCACCAACTATGCAGTGATCACTCAGGTCGTTGGCAACAACTGCAGATGTGGAAAACTTACGCAGCATATTAGTTAAAAAAAGGTCAATAAGAGCAGATTTATCTGGGTGTTTAGGATCAAGGCGTGTGAGGCTTTAAATAATTTGAGTCAGTTTTAAAAACAAGCAGCGTGCCTTAAAATCATCAGACACAGAAGAAAGCCAGTCCCAATGAAAATCATCCATCTGAAAGACGTCATTAAAATGCAGCTCAGATAAAAGTTGAACCAGAGACGGTGATGTGCTGGGGGAAGCAGGTGGAGGCTGATAGCAGCCAACAACAGTCTGATTTCCAAACAGATCAATAGTTAAGGCCAAGATTTCAAATGGCTGAGGTGCAGATGGAGAGAACAAGACTTGAGCAGCAAGACAGACCTTCACATAAACTTCCAGACCTCCGCCTTTTCTGGGACAGTCTGAGTGCTAAATGTTAAATCCATCAGTTGCTACGTTTTTATCCAGTAAAGATTTGGAAAGTCTCAGAGACAACAATGATACCAGCACCGCTTGAACAGGCCTAGATTCCAATCATATCCATGTTAGGAAGCACACGACGTGATGCACGTGTAACCCAGACAGTTTTTAACATCTGCTGGTGTTTCACATTCAGCCAGAGGCCCAGGGTTAGGTTGGATACCAGACAATAATAAAAGCATCGTTATTAGACTCTAGAGCTCGTTTATAGCTGACACCACATGTAGAGTTTAAGTTTACACAGAGACGATGACATTTTTCTAAAACCAGCAAACAATAAACAAGAAATGTAACAAGAGTTTCAGAAGAAGCTGTTTTACAGAGAAATGATTCCCTGAAGACAAAATTATTATTATCATCTTTATTTCTCCAGGTGAAAATTTAATTGAGATTAAAAATGTTGTTTTCAAGAGAGACCTGGCATCATGGCAGAAAGAGTCAGAAATACATCATAATTCAAACAAATACAAAATCGGAAAAACATCCTACATAAACTTCATAAAGTTTCATTAACAGACTTTGAACAATGGACTTCAAACTTCCCCCCAAAACAACAGAAACACATTTGAAGATAATGAATGACATTTATCCCTCTAAAGAAGGACTTAGACTACAATTTAATATGAATGAGAACATGTTCATAAATGGATGCAACCAAAGATTTCATCAATCCCTGATTTAGAAACAACAGAACATTTGGTTTGATTTCACAAGATAAGAATGACGACTGAGTTGGAAGATTGTTTTATGTTTAGTAAAATCTTTCATACATAAAGTCGGATTACAAAATCATCCCCTAAGTTTGTTGTTTTATTCAAGGAACTGAAATTATAGAGAAAATCTGTGAAATGACTTAAAGAAAACAAACCACAAAAACTCTATGATATTCTAAACCCCCTGGTTTAGGTCGGCAAAACTTTCCTAGATCCGCCCCTGCACAGTTACCAGCTGTCAGCTACTTAGAAAAGGATCCTGGTGTTATTTGTCTCTCAGAAACAGTTCATAACTTCCCATCAACTCATTCATGTCACCTGAAAGGTAAACCGGTTTCTCCATCACCTGTTCAGCTCTGATGATCCAGTAAGGACATCTCCTGGTTTCATCTTCATGTTTCCCTCTCACCACATATACAAACCGACATCATGACCAGCAGCTTTACAGCTGTGGCTCCAGCAAACATCAGCTGATACTAGAAATTAATGTTAAATAAATTCTAACAACAGCTGATCAAGCTTAAACGTGCTGCTGTTGTTTAGCGCGACATCCGCTGGTTTCCTCTTTCTGGCGCAAAGTGGGCGATAAACAAACAAGAGAGAAAAGCCGATCAGCTGATCATTGATCAGTTTCATGATTGAAGTAGCAACAGGAGAGAGAGGGGAGAGAATGACAGTGTAAAGACACAGAATAAATCCAGCTTTGTTCAAGTTCACTATCAGTAACATCATAGCACCACCCAGCTGCATAGAAACTCCGTCATGCTAGCTAGTAGCAGTACGAGTTATTGTAACTGATGGGTTTGTAGCATAAACCTATTCGCTGGAACGTTGAAGGCAATATAATTACACCGCAAAGCAAGACACGAAGTAGGCAAGCTTCATGTTACTCGTGCACGGGAGAGAACCGGACAAACGCCGTTCCTTCGCTTGGCCCCAGTTGCTCTCGTCCGTTCTCCCGTATCAGTCCTTTTATTGAGGTTACATGAATATGCATAGGTTCATTAACATATGACGTCTACATACACAAAGAGTACCTTGTGTGTGTGTGTGTGTGTGTGTGTGTGTGTGTGTGTGTGTGTGTGTGTGTGTGTGTGTGTTACTGCTGATCAAAGGGTCATAAAAGCACACAAGCAAACATCCTTGGTCAGGAAGAGGGTAGACCCCCCCTCATCCTAGATAACACAGTAAGGAAGTCTAGCAGTTCATTTATACACAAAAAGCACTTAAACTAAAACAAATGTAACAACGTTAATCCTACCATAACAATTAAACAAGGTACGAACTTTCCCATGCTCCCAGTGTGGAATGCACACCAGGCCTCTGTAGCCTGTTAAAGATCACACAACTTATCACTACACAATTGATTATACACTTCTAAGCATCTATGGTTAAATATTTCTAAGCATAAATGAGTAAATGTTTCTAAGCATAAATGACAATCAACAATACAACTCTATCATTCCCCCCTTTTCGACATTTATGCTAGAAAAGTTCCCAGTTATGAATACCTCATGTCTGACAGCTTTAAGGCAAACATTGTTATATTCAGCATATGTCAAATCACCCTAAATTACTGAAAAAGTACACAGTTTAACAAATGTATTAGCAGTTATCCCATTCCTCATTGATCTCATCTCATGGCAACTGCATCCTATAAGCAACCAAAGAAATTGTTGATTTAATAGTGAAAATAAAAAAGTAACATTTTCAAAAACATCTCAGCTTGGTAATGCTTCCTCCAGGTGTGCAAATCACATGTCTCTCTGTAGAGTTGTTTGAGTTCTGCAAGGCGTCATGAATGTCTCTTCCAGTTGTTTCCATCATTGTCCATAGGACCAGAGTCCAAATGTATGTAGAATAAACATTCAAACATACCAGTTGGTTTTGTTGTTTGTCAACATGGGTCTCAGCTATTTCCAAAGCTGCAGACCTCTCAGCACTCTAGTTTTATGGCCTCCACCAACCCCCATCACCTCATTCAAGCCTTCGTCCTGTGAGGGGGATATTTATGACTCCTTCATTGTCCACGCTCTGCAGAGAAACATCTCTGTGGAAAGGGTGCTGGGTTGTCTTACTGCTGTTATGATCCCAGCAGTTCATAGGAAACTGCTGTCATCACCACCATAGCTTCTGGTTCCTGTGCTTTCACAGAATCATGATGTCATCCTCGAACTCCTTCTGCGCTGTCGATGGAGCTTGGCACGCTCCTCATCCCTCGAGTTTTCATGTTCCAACGCTGCTGAAGGTTTAAGGCAGAGCACGTCGTACACCTTAGTTGTCTTCCTCAGCGTCAATATTGAATCTTTCATTTTATTTAAAATCTTGCTGTGGGACGTCTCCTCTTGATCTCCTGGAAGCTTAGTAGCACAGCTCTCTGTGTCCTGTCTGCTGTGCTGAAGATGATCTCTGATCCTCCTGAAGTCTCTCTCCCATCTTGTGGACGATCCTCTCCTCTATTTTGCAGGCAGTTTCATGGTCCTTGCTGTGGCTCCAAGGTCTGATTTCATGATGGGCCCCAACCAGCTTGATCTTTGACCTCAACCACTGCCTGGGCTATGCCTGGAATGTTTCTGCTTCTCACTGGGCCTCTGAAGATTTCCCAGGAGATTACTGCTGCACCTGTATTTTAGAAAAACTTCTATTTGGAGAGCATGTCAACAATCATCAAACCACATTCTTTAGTTCAGTGAACTTATAGACCATCAAAGCCTCATCTGAACATGGATGCACCACTTGCATAGATTTAATACTTGTAAATACAGCTAATCACACAAATCACTCCAACAATAATAGTAAACATTGTTTAATATTAATTCTGGACTCCACCTCTTGACGCATTTTCACGCTCATGCGTCAACTCACCAAACCTGGATCCCTGTCTTAAAAACTGGCTCCACCAGGAGCCTGCATACACAAGATCTGGAAATAAAATCAAACTTCACACGTATAAACAATTATATCAAAAGAGTAACAAGCATTCAGCACGGGCAAGACAAGTGTCATGTGCATGTTTTCTCAAATCATTAAATCACTATTATTACCATAATTCGCCTCAAACATGGATCATCCCATGTGCTCAGTTAACATTAACGTAATCGGTGACTTCTCTTAAGCAAAGTCACTCCACTCACATATTATTATTATTATTATGGGCTCAAAGTGGCCAGCAAAGAGCCCACAATAAACTATTCCATAAACACGCAATGTCACTTGTCCGTTTCAGCTGAATCTTCCACATGCAGTCCCAGAAAAAACAAACATAAGCAATACACATTGACTGTGGTCAGACGGAGGTCAGACACAGGTCAACAGGTTCCAGAGGTGCCATAAAAACACCATAAAGTCAACCCTAGCTGTGGAAAGAATGTCAGTCACATGTAAACCCAAAAATCCTATAGTAAAAAAAACCATTAACTAATCCTCTTATAAACCACATAATCAAACACATAAAAAACTGTAATGCTGTAGAAAACTGTAATGCTGTAGAAAAGAAAATACAAATGTTAGCGCTGCGCAGATGTATACAATTTCTCACAGTGACCTCTGAGCAACACAAAATAGGGAATAGCACCCTTAGTAAATGCACAGACAGAGAAAGTGGCATTTCACAGGTTAAATCATCATGCACCCTCGAATGTTGCTGTCATCTTACTGCTCCTGTAACAAAAAACACATATAGATTCATCCACCCTTTGTCCTGTCTAGGTGGAGATTAACTTTGAGTCGTGATGAAGTCTTGTCAGCTTTCACCAGTCGGTCAGTCAGTTTGTTTGTTTTTATTTCCATTCATTCATTCACTCATTCATTCTTTCTTTGTTTGTTTCTTTGTTTGCTGATAGTGGAACCTGTAGTCGCATTTTAGTTTCCACTTCCAGCAAAATGACGTCATCTCAAAAAAGAAAAAAGAACTTTAGATAGGATTACATCGCTGAATCCAGTTTTAGGCTGGGACACTTATAAGTGGCCTTCTCCAAAACCCAATTTAATGTGGAGAAGACTCACTTGTCACAATTTTCTCGACGACGTGTAGCACTTTTAATTCCCGACGTGTGGATCTGCTTAAAGAAAAGAAAATAGACAAACAAAATCAGTGCCTGTTTAAAAGATAAAAATGGAAAATAACAAATTATCAAACCAAACTTTCAGTGCACTGTAAAAGTATCAAAATAAAAAGGCCTTGTTAAGTTATGACACAAACTCCTCATCAGCTTCACACAGAAGAAGAATCATCAGCTAGATTCACTCCAAACCAACCATCAGCTGCACAACACACACATAAGCCTAATGTGTCTTATTAGCTATGAGTTTAATCACCAGGTCTGTGCTCTTCACTCATCTAAATCACAGATCTATTTTATTCAATTTTCCTTTTCCCTTCATCATAAAACATGTGACATGCTGTCATGCACTTCATAAAAAAAAGTTTGTTCTGACGTATTCAGAGTTGTATATCTAAATACAGAATTCACTCGCACATCAAAGCAGGAACTCAGTGTTTTAGAGTTTCCACTCAAACACATCTCATTCACTCGTGCTAGAATTCAGTCACCTTTCATTAATCTAAAACCGATCAACTAATTTGCATATCAGCTATTAACCCACTAAGTTGACAGGACAACAGGAAAGCATGTTCAAAATATTATCACAAAAGACAATTTCCCTCATACAGTAAATTACTTGTGCTGCATCAATCAAGCAGGAAGCTTCTCCCAATTTACCATTTTAACACTAAATTTATTGCCTGATCACTGATTTATCAAACCAGGATTTTTTTTTCCCACAAAAGTTAAATTGTTGTCCTGCAACTTGGAGAGTCAATTTTTTTTAGGATAAATTCAGTATTTGATAACAAGTGTCTGCTAAATTGACACTATTTTAACACTCATGAAAGATAACAAACTAATTTTCATTGCATGTGTGTGGAGCTGTATATCCAGCAGAGCATGCAATGTGCTATGAGTTTCACTGGTCTTTACATCACACGAGGTGACTTGGACAAGATAATAAACAGACTCACACACTTAAAATGTTGTCTAATCTTCATAAGCTATTTTGTGTTTGGAATTGTTAGTAGGGTTAATATATGTTCTGTTTTTATGTATCCTTTCATGTACCTTCCCCCTTTCTTCTGAAACAGGTTACCATCGGCAACCACACTGTGTGTTGTTAACCCCTTCTACAAATACCCTCTTTTAATGAGTAACACTTTGTGTATGGTCTTGTGTTATCTCTGGTGGATATTAGCTGCATGTGTGGTGTCACCTTTCCATTTTCTAACAGTACACTTGCATACCTCAGTGCTTGTCCTCTTCCTCCTTTTGTGGTGGTCTGGACACTGTGTCAATCCTCCACTTCCAGGCAGTCGCTTGTCTCCCCGAATTCCTTAACCTAATTTGATTGCCCACACTAAAACAGCAGCCTCAGCCCTCTTCTGCTCCTCTCCTTCTCTCCCACTTTTCAGTCCAATGGCAGTCAGCTTTTTTTTTTTCCCAGCTTTGTCCCGTGTCTCTCTTTGTCCCACTGTCTCTTTCATTGCCATCTCACTCCAAACATGGCAAATGTCAAACTCAGACAGTCTTCTCAAAAGTCCTTCACACACAGTGAGGTTGCAGCTGGCTGGAAACGCATCTCCATCCATCCAATCTAGATGGTGGTTCTTCTCTTTCTGATGCCGTTTGCCCACAGTGCTGCTGGACCTCTCTGCTCAGATTGTCTCTTGGACTCCTGTCCACTGTTAAATGTTCATGCTCGTGCTTCTGAAACTGCACTCGGTGTCTTCAGGGAGAGATTCGTTTCCTTGGAGCTTGCTTGTTCAGGATGAGGACGGGAAGCTGCAAAACAATTCAGCCAAAAATTCTGGCTGAGTGTTTCTAATTTTTCTAATGATTTCAACCTATAATTTTCTTACGACTGCTACCCGTGTAGGATTGATCCAGGTCCGTTCCCCACCTGTAAACGACAGACTGAGAGACTTTCATTATTATCATCACTGCTTAATATCACACATCTCTCTCTGTCTGTGTTTGTGTGAACAATCCTTTCTTAAAAGCAGAAAATGACATTGTAGTTGTTTTTCGGCTGATCAACACAAAACCTTTTTCCTATGATTATTTTTCTTTGTCTACAATGTAATTTGTCTCTTTTTCACTCTTTTTTTTTTTCTTCACAATAGCTGGTGGTCTGCAAAATCACTGCTCTCACTCACAATCAAAGGCAATTACTTTTGCACAGTGCACAAAAACACTGTGATGTCAGACACATTCACACTCACTTTTTCATCTGCATAAATAAATCATATGGCTGGAGATATGTGCCATGGTGATCCATAAGCATGATCACCAGTTTATTTAATTATTTTTAATCCAACAAAACAAATAAACAAAAACATGATGCTGATGCTACACACACACACACACACACACACGAGTCAAGGTGCAGAAAAACTGCTCATGGAAACGCTGCACACTCTCTGTTTCCCTCTCTTTGAGTAGTTCTCAGACAGCTCTTGATCTGATAATGTGTAGCTTGCTCATCAGCTCAAAAAACAAAAACAAAACTGCAACGCGACATCACACAGTAGTTGCATGCTCTGCCCACAGTGGCAAAGTCTTACACTTACATATTCAACACAGCTTCTCCATCATGTATTTTTAGATGTTTCATACAGGGTTGAGCATATTAGTTGTTTTCACAGATGTGCTCTATATCTCAACAATGGCTCATAATAAGACGACCGTCTTCCACACAGGTCAAGTGCCTCTATGCACTTCATGAGTTTAAATATTTACCTATATCACTTCTCCTCACATGTCATTGTACTGAATTTAAGCAACCACAAGTTTAATGTAGGTTACTTTTAACAACTATCCACCTCAATGGTTTGGCACACAGGCTGTTAACATTTTGTGTCAGGAAGGGGTGGGGGGAAAGCCACCCACCAGAGCACAGCTGCTGATGTGGGCTGGCCTTTTCCACACACTCTTCAAGGCTGGTGTGTTTTCTGAAAACTTCTAACATTTGAATCTCTTCCATTTATAAGCCTGCGATTAACCGCACGGCTCAGGTCCGCGTGAAACCCGCGCGACCGCATTCGCGTGCACCCACGCAGCTGTGGAGCCTTCGCTCTCTCTCTTTTATACATAAATACTTTGTGCTGCCAGGAGCAAAGTCCAGCACAAACGTCTTTCTCCCTCTAACTCACTCTTGGTTGCTTAGAAACCCATAATAACAACAACAACTGCTGACGTCACACACCACGCGTTCTGCTCCGCACACACTCACACACAACAACAACAACGAGACGACGACGAAAATGACAATAACACAAAATAGGCCTACTCCGGACTCACACCGGACCGCTCGGGACCTTGACCCAGCTGTGGGACGCTCACCCACTCGCGCGACAAAACCCAATGAAGGGACGCTCGGGACACACACCCAGGGCGATTTCAAAACCGGACACACACCGGACGCTTGGGACCCTTGGGCGATTTAACCAAAACTTCTTTTTCGGGACACTAACCCAGTTATCGCTCCACAAAGCAGCGAACTTCTCAACGCCTCACAAAATGGCGGAGACTGCACAACGACACGGTTATAGAGTCGGCCTCTTTAAACTTACTTGGCGTTGCTTAGCGTGTAATATCAGCCTGAATCCCGCCGATCGCCATTCATCGAGGAGAAGGACAGACAGCGAATCCACAGGAACTTCCTGGCTGACGTCAGTCTTTCAGCGTGTCCCTCCTCCCCTCGGTGAATGCGATTCCAGGGCTCCGGCATCGAAGGACCAATTAATGATGGGTTTGTAGCATAAACCTATTCGCTGGAACGTTGAAGGCAATATAATTACACCGCAAAGCAAGACACGAAGTAGGCAAGCTTCATGTTACTCGTGCACGGGAGAGAACCGGACAAACGCCGTTCCTTCGCTTGGCCCCAGTTGCTCTCGTCCGTTCTCCCGTATCAGTCCTTTTATTGAGGTTACATGAATATGCATAGGTTCATTAACATATGACGTCTACATACACAAAGAGTACCTTGTGTGTGTGTGTGTGTGTGTGTGTGTGTGTGTGTGTGTGTGTGTGTGTGTGTGTGTGTGTGTTACTGCTGATCAAAGGGTCATAAAAGCACACAAGCAAACATCCTTGGTCAGGAAGAGGGTAGACCCCCCCTCATCCTAGATAACACAGTAAGGAAGTCTAGCAGTTCATTTATACACAAAAAGCACTTAAACTAAAACAAATGTAACAACGTTAATCCTACCATAACAATTAAACAAGGTACGAACTTTCCCATGCTCCCAGTGTGGAATGCACACCAGGCCTCTGTAGCCTGTTAAAGATCACACAACTTATCACTACACAATTGATTATACACTTCTAAGCATCTATGGTTAAATATTTCTAAGCATAAATGAGTAAATGTTTCTAAGCATAAATGACAATCAACAATACAACTCTATCATTAACTGACTGTAAAAAGTCAGCACAAGGAAAATAAACTCCACCAAACTTGGTTTATATCTGACCCAGATAGACTGCAGGTCATAACTGGCCGCCTCGGGTCTCTGCTCCTCCTGGGTTGCCGACCCCTGCTCTAAAGCATCTGATTTGGATTCCTGAGATCAAATATATTTTCCTTTGGGTTTGTTTTCTTCCCATTTGTGGCTTTAATGTAGTGTTACATCCTGTTTGTTTGCTTCCATCTGTATACATATCCAGATTCACTGTTATGTTTCTATTCTTACATTGCTGTGTGATCACTGTTCCCTCTGCTGACTGATGTGACCTTTTGTATCTTACACTGATACTTGTCATATTTGTATCTGCGCCTAAAAGATAAAAAGTTTTCCATGCTAAAACACAGCTCCACCTCCTGCAGTTCTCCCTCTGAACCACTAAATGTCTCTGTTATCTAAATGAAGACGTGCAGCACAGCAACCACAGCAGCGCTCAGATCACACGTGTCCTGTTATTATGTATAAAAGCATGAAACAGGTGAGACAGGTGGGATCAATATTAATGTTGTGGAAATATATGAAAAAGCAACAGAAGAGTGAAAACATTTCGTGTTTCTAGAAAGATCTTTCAGCTCACAGCTGCTCACAGACTGTATTTACAAGTGACAAACTGCAACTCTACGGTACATCTACAGTATATATCAAATATATTCTGTATTCAAATCTATTGAGTGATGTTTGAAAGTCTTTCCAGGTGAGTTTGATCCAGGAGGGTCTGAAGCCAGAGTCAGACAGAGACTGTGCAGAGACTGTAGAAGGACAGAGCAGCAGCAGAGCAGTCCAGATACACTGATGATCCTCTGTCAGATCCAGAGGGACACGCAGGGATGATGCTGGACTCTACATTGTGTCTGACAGTGGAGCTGTTCTCAGAGCAGTTCACTCTGCAGCACTGACAGTCATCTGCACTTCTTCTCATTCCTCTGTCAGTCACTGCTGGATGAAGCTCTCCTCTCCACCTCCCAGTAACATGGCCCAGTCAGAGCGTCTCTACACACAAGCTGCTGCTGCTTCAACCTCTCTGGATCATCAGGACACAGCTCCTCCTCTCTCAGCACACACACCGTCCTGTTTACCATCATCTGCTCCACCTGCAGAGAGAAGAAGGAAGAGCAGAGGAGATAAACGAGTGTTTCCAGAGACTCTTCATCAGCTGTCAGTCAGTGATGCAGCACATCCAGTATAAAGAGCAGCAGGGGCTTCAGTGCTGGGACTGTACTAGGACTCATTGTTGCTTCACTTTTTCTAATCTTTGGATTTTTATTGAAGTTGATGAAAATGTTTTTCCCTCCTAGTTTGAGTTTGGACTTTCATTCATTAGAAGAACCTTGGTGTGTCCACTCTGAGCTCTGTAGGAACCCCAACAACAAGCCCAACAATCCAGATGGACGGTTCCAGCTGTTAACTGGAGGAACTCCATCCAAACATCTGCTCTCACTAAATTCTTCCTCACCTACAGACTGTGTTCTTCACTGCTTTAAACTTGGAAATGAATGCAGTCATTGGTCTGCGTGCTGCTTTGTTCAGAGAGCTGATTGGCTGTTGACAGTGTTTGATCAGAGCGTGTCAGCTGTTACTATGGTGACCATAAAGGTCAGAAACAGGAAGTGTTTGTGTCCAATCCTGAAGCCTGTCACCATTCTCCTCTCACAGCTTCACTGAGAAGTTGCAGCTTTACAGGAAACACTGGATCTTTGTTTCATACTGACTGTGTTTAGTACAATACTGCTGACAGCACCACCCACTCACTCCATCACTCTACTTACACCAGAGTCTCCAGTCTGTAGTCTGGACTCTGCTGAAGATCAGACAGTTGCTACACATCTGGATCCTTCAGGTTGTTTCCCCACAGCTCCAGCTCTATCAGATGGGAGGGGTTGGACTTCAGTGCTGCTGCCAGATAATCACAGCTGATCTCTGACAAACCACAGCTCATCAATCTGTATAAAGAATGAAAGATGTAAGTTTATTAGACAAAGTGTGAGCTTGAAATCATTCAGTGTTTCATCATCTGTTCAGAGCTGAAGAAAGTTCAGAATGTAGAAGTTTAGAAAATGGAAACGCCGAACAGCTGAAGCCAACAGGAAGCAGCTTCAAACAGGAAACTGTGCAGAGTTTCAGACTATATGTCCTGATGCAGCCAGTTGAATTTTGGAGATTTGAATCTCTGTTCTGTGACTAAGTCCTTGAATCATTTCTTCCAGTTGGTCCAACAAGACAGACTAAGTATTGGACATGTGTTGTGGCTCCATTAGGGGAGCTTCTAAATGTGATGTGATGGCCCCTCTGGGTCCGTCAGGTCACAGCACTGAAGAGAGCTCAAACTGGGCACACAGTTGTTCCAGTCTGGACCAAAGACTCTATACTGGGACTGAGGGACTGCTTTGACTGCACCCACTGGGACTTTTTAAAGGCTCATGTTCTCACTTAGATCATCGATTTCTACTTACATTTCTTTCTGGGAAAAATGGGGATTACTTTTGAAACAGGAAGTATTTTCCCCAATAAGCAGCCCTGGATTAGTAAATCACTCCAACATGTTCTCAGGCAGAAGAAGCTGTCTTGTTATGAGGGAGAGAAGAAAAAGATTGAGGCACAAAAACTTGTTGAAAGAGAGATAAAGCAGCTAAAATCAGGTGTAAAAGTAAAGCAGAGGATGAGCTGAATAAATGACACTCAAGGCTGGCTTGGAAAGGAATGAAGTCCATGGTGGGGATGCAGAACAAGGAGCAAAGATGAATGTGATGCTGAATCAGCAGAAGACTTGGACTCATTGGATTCCAGCTTTGATATCATTGATTTCAATGAAGAGCTTTGTGATTGTAGCAAAGGGCTGGTAGCTCTGAGAGTCCCACTGATGAGGTGTTTGTGTGGAAATCTCTTAGTGGGACCAAAGAGAGAAAAAGCCCTGGTCCTGATGCTGTGGGAGGGGAATGATTGAAGTGTGCTGTGAGGAACTGACTGGGAGATTTTCACACATTTTCCAGTCCTCCTTGGAACAACAGGAAGTTCCCAGCATATGGAAACAAAGGTTAAGTGTCCTATGGCACTCAGTGATGATGGTGCTGTGGCCCCACCACCTCCACCTCTTTGTAAAGGAACTAACTGTAATCTGAAGCTTCAAGTGGAACTAAGACTTCCTCCACTAGGTGGCAGTGTCTGATGAGAAAGTGTTAGTGGAGCTGGCCTGGAGTCAAAAACAGGAAGATGCAGGATTTGGGCTGAAATGGGGAAAAGTGGTTCGCACTAGTGCCTTAAAGCAAGAAGGTTGTAGGTTGAAGCTTGTTGGCCTTTCTGTGGAGGTTGGATGTTCTCCCACAGTCCAATGAAATGCTGCTTAGGTTCATTGGTGCTTCTAAATTGGCTGTAGGTGTGGATGTGAGAGAGTGCTTCTCTGTCTCTCTCTGCTGGCCCTGTGATGGACTGCTCACCTGTGCAGGTGGACCACGCCTCTTGCCCTATGACAGCTAGAGCACAGGCTCCAGCCCTGTGAGCCTAACTGAAAGTTAGCAAAAATGATCCATAGATGGCCTGAAATTCCCCAGTTAGCAGTTTGGTAGATAGCTATGACCTGCTAATCCCATCCAGCAGCTGTATTCTACCTGTAAGCTGATCCCTGCTGAGCCAAAGCACTTTTTCATATACAAATTACAACCTTTAATAGAAACCTATTGGTCAGCATCTTATTAGCCTGCTGTTAGCTTCATTCCACAGAAAACTGAGAGAAACTAACAGAGTTGATAAAGAATAAAGAGAAATGTGCTGATTTAAAGCCTTTGAAGTGCTTCAGATGATCTCTGTCCACTTCTGTCCACTCATTCATTCATGTAAGCTTTCTAATGCAGCTTTGATCTTCACAGTCTGCTTCATGAAACTCATTCTAACCCTGAATGTCAGAGTGTTCCTCCTTCTCTTTCCCATCATTCATGCTGGCAGTGGAGGAGATTTGGATGTTGGACTGTGTTTTGGATGATGTGTGTATGTTTGTGTTGGACTGCTGTCTGTAAAGCAAACGCACATTTTGCTTTGGATTTCAGTGTCAGACAGACTTTAAGGTGGAATGAAGAGTTTGAGAGTTTCATAGTGAATTATCCAGTGGAGGATTTTTCTTCTTCTTTGAAGGTTTGAAATGTGAACATTGTTCTGCTGCAGTCAATGGACTAAACCAGAGAAGAAGAAAACAGACTTTCCCATGAAGATCCTCAGTGTGGATCAGTATAATATCAGCCTGATGTCTGCAGTTTAGTGTCAGCACAACTTTCACATCATATTCATCTCAGCACAACTAAAACATGCTGACTGACCTCAGAGTTTCAAGTCCACATCCTGGACTCTCCAGGAAACCACACAGATGCTTCACTCCTGAATCCTGCAGCTTGTCGTTGATGCCCAGGTCCAGCTCTCTCAGATGGGAGGGGTTGGACTTCAGTGCTGCTGCCAGATAATCACAGCTGATCTCTGACAAACCACAGCCCCACAATCTGTATAAAGAATGAAAGATGTAAGTTTATTAGACAAAGTGTGAGCTTGAAATCATTCAGTGTTTCATCATCTGTTCAGAGCTGAAGAAGGTTCAGAATGTAGAAGTTTAGAAAATGGAAACTCCAAACAGCTGAAGCCAACAGGAAGCAGCTTCAAACAAACACAACAAGAGAAAAAACTCTGAATGTTTCAAATTAAAGTCGTACATTTATCATAAAAACAGGACAAAGACTTGAAAAAGTCGTGTTTTTCCTTCCAGGAACCACAAGGCTTCACTTTTAAAGGTGAAGTGTGAAAGAAATGGACATATTTGAAGTCCAACACCTTTTTCCAGTCACATTATTAAAGCAGACAAACTACAAGCTCATTTTCATTCCAACAAGTCATCTTCTGACCTGGACTAACAACACTGGTCTCTATGTGCAGCTGGCTGTGAGACCAGTGCTCAGGGAGCGTCTACAAAGTGCAACACTGAAAGAACATCACACACTCATTTGCTTCCAGCACTTTCACACAAACATCTACTGTCATTATTGTCACCAAACTCTGTGGATCCTTTATTGCAAATTCAAATGGGATCAAATGGTCAGACAAAAGAGGGTTATGAGGAAATATGATGAAATGTTGTGTATTAGCAGCAAGTTATTGAATCATTTTCCTCAGAAACCAAACAAAATGATTGACAAACATGTTTTTACAAACTTAGTGTTGGACTTGGATCAGCAGGATAAGCTGATGTTTAAAGGCATTTGAGTCTCGCTGTATGAGAGTCCAGTTATTACTCAGTATTTATGGATGATGTTCTTTCAGTGTTGCACTTTGTAGACGCTCCCTGAGCCTCACAGCCAGCTGCACATGGACCAGCTGACATTACCCAGCATTAGAGGCGGCTGTAAAAAAATGGATTTTCCTATTTAAATGGTTTTAATTTGAATAAAGCGATGTTGATTCATTCAATCCTGAATCGATTTTTAATATAAATGTATTTTGCCAGAATCTCAGGTTAAAGCTCCCAAAAGTATTTCAACAACAAGCAAACAGATAAAACAGTAAATGAGAGCAGCTAAACACACAAAGATGGAAACACAGAGCGTGGATCGTTCACTCGACGGCACGTACACGGACACGCCGTCGGGGCTGAAAGTGGACAGCTCACAGATCCTGAAGCTGCAGGTTTCATCTGTCTCCAACCAAAACTGACTGAACCAGCAGCAGAAGAAGATCCAAACTACGCTTTACGTTTGATGAACATCGTCATGAATTCTCTCTGACTTTGACGTTTACTTCCTGCACAGCTCTCTCTCTCTCTCAGTGTACTTCAAGAACAGTTTACCTTCAAAAATCTGTTTCCTGCATTATTCACTGCTTATTACGCACCAGTCTGCTGTTGTGTTCACTGCTGTCGGCCTCCGAAAACAAAGCCTCATTTCTGCTGTTCAATACTGAAGAAATTTAAACCTTTTAAAATGATGACAGATTACAAACTCTCAGCTGTGTCTGTAATCAAACCTCTGTAACTTTGCTTCACTTCAGCAGCATCAGCTCATGTTCACATGTTGATTCATGGTTTGCTTCAGTTTTTGATGGACTGCAGAATATTTTGAAGGTTATCTGCTATAAAAAGCCAGAACAGGAAAATCTGCTTCATGTGTTTCTGTTTGATCCTCAGTGACTTTGACACAAAGGCCTCTGCTGTGATGATCACACCTCTGATCAAGTCTCACAGTGTCAGCTTGTTTTTATACATATGGATATGTGCTGATAAATGATCAGAATTATAATATTTCCCACTGTCTGCTGTGTGCCGTGACCTTTGACCTGCTAAAGACAGTCAGCTGTGGATTATTCATTGTTGTGTCTGATACTTAGGACTGTGAGGAGGAACACTACACAGTTAATCAGGGTCCCCTCTCTCTGAATCAGGAAAGGTGGGCAGGCCGCGTGTGGGCCGCGGGCCATAGGCTGAGTCTCACTGTTTGAAATGTGAACATTGTTCTGCTGCAGTCAATGGACTAAACCAGAGAAGAAGAAAACAGACTTTACCATGAAGATCCTCAGTGTGGATCAGTATAATATCAGCCTGATGTCTGCAGTTTAGTGTCAGCACAACTTTCACATCATATTCATCTCAGCACAACTAAAACATGCTGACTGACCTCAGAGTTTCAAGTCCACATCCTGGACTCTCCAGGAAACCACACAGATGCTTCACTCCTGAATCCTGCAGCTTGTTGTTGTAGCTCAGGTCCAGCTCTCTCAGATGGGAGGGGTTGGACTTCAGTGCTGCTGCCAGATAATCACAGCTGATCTCTGACAAACCACAGCCCCTCAATCTGTATAAAGAATGAAAGATGTAAGTTTATTAGACAAAGTGTGAGCTTGAAATCATTCAGTGTTTCATCATCTGTTCAGAGCTGAAGAAGGTTCAAAATGTAGAAGTTTAGAAAATGGAAACTCCAAACAGCTGAAGCCAACAGGAAGCAGCTTCAAACAAACACAACAAGAGAAAAAACTCTGAATGTTTCACATTAAAGTCGTACATTTCTCATAAAAACAGGACAAAGACTTGAAAAAGTCGTGTTTTTCCTTCCAGGAACCACAAGGCTTCACTTTTAAAGGTGAAGTGTGTGTGTGTTTCTCAACAGGTGATCCAGGTGATCGATATATGCATTTTTTATTTTTTTTTTATATTATTATTCTTTTTTTCCTGCCCATTCTGTTGGTTTTTGTTTTTTGCCCTTCTCCCCCGTCCCTCTTCTCAGCTGTTTCTCTTTCCCTCTTTCTTTCTCTACTTCTTTCTCCAGTCAAGTCTGTCCCGTATACAGCAAGTGAAAATAAAATAAACAATAAATGGTGAATCAAATGGACCATTATGGCAAGGCTGGGATGGTCAATTTGGTAAAGTAAATCCGTTGGGCATCTTTCTTTGCCTTTAGACAATAATTCTGATGGCAAAAGAGCCAAACGGGACAGGCAAAAAAAAAAAAAAAAGGTGAAGTGTGAAAGAAATGGACATATTTGAAGTCCAACACCTTTTTCCAGTCACATTATTAAAGCAGACAAACTACAAGCTCATTTTCATTCCAACAAGTCATCTTCTGACCTGGACTAACAACACTGGTCTCTATGTGCAGCTGGCTGTGAGACCAGTGCTCAGGGAGCGTCTACAAAGTGCAACACTGAAAGAACATCACACACTAATTTGCTTCCATCATCCAACCTAAAGAGGAAACAGAGACGCCTCCCCTTCAAAGTAAAAGCTGCTCCTTTTGGACACAGTATCAAAGAAAGTCTACAGTATAACATAGAAAAGACAGAACAAAGTTTTGGTTGTTTTTAAATTGTGCAGAAATGAAACTACACTAAGCTCAATTATGTGACAGACATTTCATCCCATGTCAGTTTGGCCTCATCCTGGGCCGGATTATCCAGCACACACTCTGACCACAGGCCCAGGGGCCACGCACAGCTGGGCTCCATCCAAGAGACAGGAAACAAACCAACACAATAATAAAAAGCACCATGTGATCTTCTTACATCTTCAAGACAAACAGTAAAAACATGAGCATATTTGTTTCCTGATAAAATGATGTGACAGGTAGAACAGAGTAAAGTGGTGGTGTTACAGCCTTTCTCCCCTCTGCTGCCGAGGCTGTTAGTCTCTCCCAAACTCAGCTACAGGACTTCCAAATGAATGAAAGCAGCAGAAGTGGCTTTACAAATGAAAGAGGAAGATGAGAAGAAGAGGAGAGGGAGGCCACCCTGACCATCACTCCAGCTGAAAACATCACACTTCCATTAAAGTTGGTGAGAAAATGTTGAGCAGGATGAGCTGCTGGCTAATCTGGAGGCTGTAGCAGCAGCTCACAGTCACAGTGGATTTCCACTCATGAAAAAGCTCTGGCTGCTTCATTTCTCATCTCATATCAGAGACTTTAATGCTTCACTGAAGCTGTACTGTGATGCTTCCATATCCCAGTGAGGCCTCCATAATGATTTCAGCTGTTCTGTACACACACTGTGTGCCCTGTATGGCTCAAAGTCTCTGCAGCCTGTTTTTATCTGCTATCATCAGATCTTCATCATCCTCATTCACATCCCTCACACACTCTACAGCCTCATCAGTACTGACTTCATCTTCACTGACTGATGGAGCACAACATGAACCTGTGGAGGCTGAAACACTGTCCTGTCAAACATCTCCCCGTCACCACTCCACTTCTGTCAGCCTTTAAATGAACCCTGCTCAAGTCTGTCACTTCTGTTTGGAGCCAAAAGGAAAAACTGTTGTTCAGTCGTTTGGAAAGACAACATTTCTGAAAGCACTCAAACTTCTTCACATTTGTCTTCAGACACATCCTGAACATTTAGGAACTGAAGAAAGTTTCAAACATCAATCAAAGACCTGAAATATAGAAAAACTACAACAGCTGCAGTCAGTGAACTCACCTCAGAGTCTCCAGTCGACAGTTTGGACTCTCCAGTCCAGCACACAGAAGCTTCACTGCTGAATCCTGGAGGTCATTATTTCTACTCATGTCCAGCTCTGTCAGATGGGAGGGGTTGGACTTCAGAGCTGAGGCCACAACTTCACAGTGAGACTCTGAGAGTCCACACTGAGTCAGTCTGTGATGATAGAAAATATAAAATGTGTTATTATAAAAGCAGAAAATCTGCATTATAAACACAGACTAAATGTATATGAAGTCAAAACAGAGTGAGGTCATAATGTGATGAATCTGCTCTTCACATCTGTGCTTCAGCTCCTCTTACTGTGTTTGACATGACACAACGATTGAGTCTCTCTCAGACCTGCAGACTTTTAATGAGAATCTTTGTTTGGCTTTAATCTGCAGATGAAGGAGGAAGATGGTGTCACATTTAGGCTTCCATAATGTCCACAGTCTGTCACTGAGATCTGATCCAGAGTCAGAGTGAAGACACACATTTGGACTGTTTCCTGTTTTGACTCCAGAACATTTTGAATGAGTTCAGCTCAGTGAAGAGTTCCAGCTGGAAAGATGATCTCTGTTTGCTACCTGCTGTCAGGTACGACTGTTCACGTCCACACGCAGGAAAAACCTGCTGACTGTTACCAAATGGAGCAGAAATCTCATCACTGGACAATAATGATGAATGAACTCAGAGCTGCTGATATCAGATCTGATTTCAGGGGAACTAAACACAGAAATGATTGGCTCATTTGAGCTTTCTGAGCCATTATCTGCTGGTGTGTCGCTAGTTGGCAGAAAATGATTTGTATTCCTGTTCAGGGCTTCAGTGTTTATGAGTCCAGATCCAGGTGACAGCAAGTCAAAATGATGTTACCTGTCTGTGTCCAGCAGCAGCCTGTATTCACTTTGAATATTGTTATAACCTGACATGGATCAGTTTGTCTTTGATTGGTTTGTAAATGTCACTGTTTCCATTGGACCTGAGTGACGTACAAAGACAGAGAGGGAGAGAAAGGAGAGAGAGGATGGAGACAGCAAAGAGAGAGCAAACACAAACAGGTGAGAGTGGACAGGTGACCAAGGTCAGCAACCAATCAGAGAGCTTCTGTTTGACCCACAGTCACTGATGATGACTGCACATAACCAAGCAGTGTGTTACTCTGATATCAAATATGGATCCTGCTCTTATAATAATGATCATCAGATGATATTATCGTGTTATTTTGTAGCTGAATACGATGTTTGTGTGATTATCAGTGAAAGAAGCAGTGAGGAGGATGGAGAGAGAGAGAGGACAGAGGGTGAAGTTAGAAACACTAAAAGGATTTTTCATGGATGATTTGAGTGATTTCCAGCAGGACACTTAAACATGTCAGTGGACGTCCTAAAGAACATATTCACTGATATGAAACGTGTCATTGAACAGGATTAATATCAGTGGAAACATGGCGGAAACAGCTGTGACTGCATGGATGTGACACACTTCAAATCTGTTCTCCACTCTTGGATTTGGGATCCATGGAGCTGCTGCTGAGTCTGTACAATAAAGGAATGGTGTGGAAGGTTGCAGCGTACGGACACAAACACTTTGTGGTTACAATCTGATTTTATTTTTAACATTAAACTACTAACCTACACTGATCAATGATGCTAATGATCACATCTGGACTCACCCACTTTGTGGTTACAATCTGATTTTATTTTCAACATTAAACTATTAACCTACACTGATCAATGATGTTAATGATCACATCTGGACTCACCCAGCCTTTCTGCAGTTCCTCACAGCTGGAATCAGTCTCTGTCGTCCCCGCTCTGATGTTTTGTACTTCTGCAGGTCCAACTCATCCAGAACCTCCTCTGACATCTGCAGCATGAAGGCCAGAGCTGAGCACTGGATCTCAGAGAGTTCCTTCTCTGACTTCAGGAACTCTTGGATCTCCTGAAATAATGAGAGGTCGTTCATCTCCATCAGACAGTGGAAGATGTTGATGCTTCTGTCAGGAGAGACTTCATCACTGTTCATCTCCTTCAGGTTGTTGATGACTCTCTGGATGGTTCCTGGACTGATCTCTGTCTGACCCAGCAGACCTACTAAGAGTCTCTGGTTGGACTCCAGACAGAGGCCATGAAGGAAGCGAACAAACAGGTCCAGGTGGCCATTTTTACTCTGGAGGGATTTCTCTATGGCTCGTTTAAGGAAATCATCCATAGAGGACTCGTTGTATTTTTTTCCCAAAAAGTTCTTCAGCACCTTTGTCTTCCTGCTGGTGTGACAGTGGAACATGTAGACTGCAGCCAGAAACTCCTGAACGCTCAGATGAACAAAGCAGTAGACTGGTTTCTGGAAGATCACACACTCTCTTTTGAAGATCTCTGTACAAACTCCTGAGTACACAGATGCCTCTGTCACATCCAGACCACACTGCTCCAGGTCTTCTTGGTAGAACATGATGTTTCCTTTCTCCAGATGTTCAAACGCCAGCCTCCCCAGCTTCAGAAGAACTTTCCTGTCAGCCTCCATCAGCTCCTGTGGATTCGTCTCACGTCCCTCATGGTACTTGTTCTTCTTCCTCTTTGTCTGAACCAGCAGGAAGTGTGAGTACATGTCAGTCAGGGTCTTGGGCAGCTCTCCTCTCTGCTCTGTAGTCAACATGTGCTCCAGAACTGTAGCAGTGATCCAGCAGAAGACTGGGATACTACACATGATGTGGAGGCTCCTGGATGTCTTCATGTGGGAGATGATTCTGCTGGACAGCTCTTCATCACTGAATCTCCTCCTGAAGTACTCCTCCTTCTGGGCGTCAGTGAAGCCTCGTACTTCTGTTAGCCTGTCAACACATGTAGGAGGGATCTGATTGGCTGCTGCGGGTCGGGAAGTTATCCAGACGAGAGCCGAGGGAAGCAGATTCCCCTGGATGAGGTTTGTCAGCAGCTGGCTGACTGATGACTTCTGTGTGACATCAGACAGCAGCTTCCTGTTGGTGAAATCCAATGAAAGTCTGCTTTCATCCAGGCCGTCAAAGATGAACAAAAGCTGAGAGACAGCCAGCTTCTCTGCTGTGACCTTCTGTAATGTTGGATGGAAAACATGGAGCAGCTCCAGAAGACTGTACTGCTCATCTCTGATCAGGTTCAGCTCCCTGAATGAAAGCAGAACCACCACACTGACATGTTGGTTCTCCAAGCCCTCTGCCCAGTCCAGAGTGAACTTCTGCACTGAGAAGGTTTTTCCAACACCAGCCACGCCGTTGGTCAGAACCACTCTGATGGGTCTCTGTTGGTCAGGTAAGGCTTTAAAGATGTCCTGGCATCTGATTGGAGCGTCATGGAGGGCGTCCATCTTGGAAGCTGTCTCCAGCTGCCTCACCTCATGTTGGGTATGAACCTCTTCACTCTGTCCCTCTGTGATGTAGAGCTCAGTGTAGATGGTGTTGAGGAGGGTTCTACTTCCTGTTTCATCACTTCCTTCAGTCACACGTTCACATCTCCTCCTCAGACTGATCTTGTGTTCATCTAAAACCTCCTGCAGACCAACATCTGCTGAAAGAAAGAAAAACAATGAGACTAAAGAGAAAGAAAACTCTTCAATGTCTGAACAACACAAGAAGTCCAGTTTTCAGAAATGAGTCCATCAGTAGACAGATGTTCAGTCTTACTTTGTACACAGCTGCTCTGACTGGCTGTCTGCAGTCCAGCTCTGCTTCTGGATCTTTCTCCACACTGGGGACAGGAGGAGTCTCCTGATGAAGCAGACTGGTCCCAGTATGAGGAGATGCACTGTCTGCAGAACCAGTGTCCACAGCTGGTAGAGACTGGATCCTTCAGGACGTCCTGACACAAAGCACAGGAGGACAGCTGGTCCTCCTCACAAACACCACTCCTCTTCCTCTCTCTGTGAACACATTTCTTTATCACTAAAACATTTACTGTCAGTGAAAAACATCCAGATGTGACCAAACTGCAGTTCCTCACAGTTCCTTTGATGTCATCAACACTAATGAGCTGCTCTTCCTGTCTGCCTGTCTCATTAAACACTGAGTGATGAATACAAACTCAACACTTCCTGCAGACTTCCTGACTTCACAATAAAAGCTTTCCATCAGAGAGACAGTTATGACTTTCACTGTTTTACAGCCGCTGTGTGCAGATTATCTGGGTCAGTTCACTCTGAAGCAGCTTAGAAGTGTCCGTGTAGAGCCGTGGTCTGACACACAGAGACTTCTGATTTTCTCTATTTAAACAAACATGATGAAGATGAGCAGGTTTCTCTTCTAGTATAAACTCTGTGTCTCTCTGGCTGGCTCATGATGGCTTTTCAGGTTTTATGTTTTGCTCTCTCCTGCTATGGTTTTGCCTGCCTGGGTGGAGCTTGTAATGGCCTCTCGCTCTTGGTCCACACAGCTATGATGATTACACCACCTGTTGCTGACTCACCTGGGCTTACCGGTAACCATTTAACGCTGCGGCATGAAGCAGTTTGTCGCTGGGACATTGACCCTCCTGTGTTCATGATCTCAGCTCCTTGCTAAGAAATCTCTCTCTAAATTCACCAGTTGGGTTAACTTTGTGTATACTTTGAGTAAATATTTCCCTGGACCTGGTTACAGATGCTTACAGTGGGGCAAAAAAGTATTTAGTCAGCCACCGATTGTGCAAGTTCCCCCACTTAAAATGATGACAGAGGTCAGTAATTTGCACCAGAGGTACACTTCAACTGTGAGAGACAGAATGTGAAAAAAACAATCCATGAATTCACATGGTAGGATTTGTAAAGAATTTATTCGTAAATCAGGGTGGAAAATAAGTATTTGGTCAATAACAAAAATACAACTCAATACTTTGTAACATAACCTTTGTTGGCAATAACAGAGGTCAAACGTTTACTATAGGTCTTTACCAGGTTTGCACACACAGTAGCTGGTATTTTGGCCCATTCCTCCATGCAGATCTTCTCGAGAGCAGTGATGTTTTGGGGCTGTCGCCGAGCAACACGGACTTTCAACTCCCGCCACAGATTTTCTATGGGGTTGAGGTCTGGAGACTGGCTAGGCCACTCCAGGACTTTCAAATGCTTCTTACGGAGCCACTCCTTTGTTGCCCGGGCGGTGTGTTTTGGATCATTGTCATGTTGGAAGACCCAGCCTCGTTTCATCTTCAAAGTTCTCACTGATGGAAGGAGGTTTTGGCTCAAAATCTCACAATACATGGCCCCATTCATTCTGTCCTTAACACGGATCAGTCGTCCTGTCCCCTTGGCAGAAAAACAGCCCCATAGCATGATGTTTCCACCCCCATGCTTCACAGTAGGTATGGTGTTCTTGGGATGCAACTCAGTATTCTTCGTCCTCCAAACATGACGAGTTGAGTTTATACCAAAAAGTTCTACTTTGGTTTCATCTGACCACATGACATTCTCCCAATCCTCTGCTGTATCATCCATGTGCTCTCTGGCAGACTTCAGACGGGCCTGGACATGCACTGGCTTCAGCAGCGGAACACGTCTGGCACTGCGGGATTTGATTCCCTGCCGTTGTAGTGTGTTACTGATGGTGACCTTTGTTACTTTGGTCCCAGCTCTCTGCAGGTCATTCACCAGGTCCCCCCGTGTGGTTCTGGGATCTTTGCTCACCGTTCTCATGGTCATTTTGACCCCACGGGATGAGATCTTGCGTGGAGCAACAGATCGTGGGAGATTATCAGTGGTCTTGTATGTCTTCCATTTTCTGATGATTGCTCCCACAGTTGATTTTTTCACACCAAGCTGCTTGCCTATTGTAGATTCACTCTTCCCAGTCTGGTGCAGGTCTACAATACTTTTCCTGGTGTCCTTCGAGAGCTCTTTGGTCTTGGCCATGGCGGAGTTTGGAGTCTGACTGATTGAGGCTGTGGACAGGTGTCTTTTATACAGATGATGAGTTCAAACAGGTGCCATTCATACAGGTAACGAGTGGGGGACAGAAAAGCGTCTGACAGAAGATGTTACAGGTCTGTGAGAGCCAGAGATTTTCCATGTTTGAGGTGACCAAATACTTATTTTCCACCCTAATTTACGAATAAATTCTTTACAAATCCTACCATGTGAATTCATGGATTTTTTTTTCACATTCTGTCTCTCACAGTTGAAGTGTACCTCTGGTGCAAATTACTGACCTCTGTCATCATTTTAAGTGGGGGAACTTGCACAATCGGTGGCTGACTAAATACTTTTTTGCCCCACTGTACCTGTGACTCCCGTGTGTGGCTGTGTGAGTGCAGAGCAGGACAAGAGTGACTGAAGAGGTGGACTCCCTTCCCTCTTTTCCCTGGAGCCCTGGACCCCCTCCCCAACTCACTGTACATATATAGAGCACTGTGGTTCACCTCTTTGGTAAATAAACTGTCACCTTTTTGTTTGTCAGAACTCAGTCTGTGCTTGAGTTCCTCTGTTAGCCATGACATTTTGTTGGTTCTCTCTCTTCAGGTCCCTGTAAGTGTTTGATCTAAAACATTAAATTTATTCTGCTTTGATTGTTTTGTGTGCTGAGCGACATTGTTGCATGATCCACTTTTTCTTATCACTCAAATATCCTGATACTTTCAGAAAGTTGGAGAGCTCTCCTGGCTTGCTTAGTCTTTGCTCTGTACTGCAGTACTTGCATTGGTTTCGCTGGACAAGTCTGCATGTGAATCTACAACTGATCTGACATTGTGGCACAAACACAGTAAACAAACACTACGAGCACCTTGTTTCATGTGCAGTGGCTTTCTTCTCATTCTGTTACTGAACACTGTATGAAAAGCCTCTCACTGCCAGCATCCTTCCAGCCCCACGACAACAAGACCAACTCACGTCTTCACAACACCAAGAATTTTTCCCCTTTTCTTTGGAGAAACTGAGAAGCCAATAGGATTGTAGCTCAAACTTGCCCACAGTCCTGCTTCATCACTGCTCACTCCTACCTGTGTTGGTGCTCAGTGGACAGTCATTAGGGTTGCCAACTCCCTGAAAAACAAATAAGGGACACCTCGTGGCCAGGGCCGGGCAACCTAGTTGTCTTCACCCTTCCCAGTGTGGTAGCTCTTTTTTGTGTGTGTGAAATTATTTTTTAACCATTTGACTTGAATTTGATTTAAGCAGATGCATATTCTTTGTGATATGACCATATAGGAAACAAATGATCATTTAGCCATTTATTTTTAGCTCAAAATGACAACATTAACACAGTAAAACAGGTCTCTTTCTTAAACAGAAGCCTGTCATGCTTAACTTTTGAGAATATAAGTAAATCTTTCTTTAAAAGAACTCTGTCCTGCTTAACTTAAATTAATAGAAAACAATAGAAAGAAAAATATTCTTGTAACTGTGCACATTTAGTGCATTTAGTACAATTGGCTTCAGTTGAGGTATTATTTCAGCTTTTCTAAAGCCAATCAGCTGCTCCTGTTTGTAAACCCGCTTGTTCCCATGATTACGCATCATAACTCATCATTGAAGGAAATTGCCGTCCCGGGTTTCCTCCGTGGCGTGAGCGATAAGCAGAGTTTTGTCCTTTCCTTCTAAGATTCCTAATTATTTAAAGTAACACTCAGGTATGCCATTCAGCGTGTTAGTACGAGCTCGGGAGCAGCTTGGGAGAACAAGAAAACAGAGACTGCTTTAGGTTGCCTTCCCAATCGACTCAAAGGTTTATTTGATACACAGCAGTTTATATAGAGGAAAAAAAGGTTCGTGTGTCAGCAAGTTCTCAGTTCAAACCAGTACAGACCAAATAAGGAAACGTCTTCCTGCCTTGTGAGCAAAGAAGTATCCTGTGTGTAGTTTATCAGTTCAGCCACAATTTATGATCATCCCAGCAAAATACACAGAATACAGAGTTCTTTCATTAGTGAATTCTGAAACAAACCACCTGGCCTTTAACGAGCCTTTTTCTAAGAGATAAGGAAGGGAGGATGGGAGTAAGGAAGTGGTCTCGTCTCTGTGGTGTTTTCGACCTTGGGGTACCAGCCTGTGAGTCTTACACCTTAATTCTTGGGTCAGAGAGAAAGAGAAAAACAACTAGTATATGGGCCTTATTGAGTAACAGTTTTCCTGTATAAAACAATCTTCTGTAAATGCTAACCGTGGTATCAAAATATCATAACAGTTCTCCCCTTTTATCATGAAATGATAACATAGTATAAAGACAGAATGTAATAACATAATATAAAGACAAATCATAAATGTGAAACAAATCATAAATGTAACTAGTCCTTTGAGGAAGCTTAATATCAAAATTTTAAAAAGAAGAAAAGAAAGAGAAGAAAACGTCATCCTCTTCTTGAACAATCGAGTAATTCACAATCTAATGCTCAATACATACATCAGGATCATCATCGATGACATCTGACACATAATCTGGGTCAATTTGTGCCAATTGCAAATACATTGAAGTATCTGTACTAGTAGCTATACGGGTCATCATTGAACGTACACAGGGTACCACACAACAGACAATAATCATCAAAAACATGCTGCAACGGTTACAAAGGCTACAATTAGTTCCTTCCATCTCCCAAACGTGTCCTGTAGCCACTTATGTAGCCACTGACCGTGACCTGTATTGGCAATTAGTTCTATCTGCAATGCTTCAAGTTTATTCATAGCTTGTGTGAATGAACCGTTAGGGGCGGTGTTATTGGGAATGAAAGTACAGCATACATCAACGGTTACTAGACCACAGGTACCGGTCCAATTAACAGGTAAAGCTAATCTAAGGGTATTATTGCACATCCAATAAGCATGTGGGATTGGTCTGGTCAGGCGCGTGACCATGTGTGATTTAACTAACTCCCCCCAGTCAGTATCATTTAAGACACCGTCTGGGGGAACAATGATCGAGTCTCTGCTCGAACTTGAACTGTGTGTGTGTTCCTCCAGATATGATACAACTTCAGCCACAGAGACAGCTAGCCATGTCTCATTACAGCGTGCACCTGGGGAGTCAGAGAAGAATGTATAGTTATCCTTTGTATAATCTATGTGTGTGTCTGGGCCAGTTAACTTTAGTCTGCGCAGACATATCATACTAGTATTAAAATGGAGAGGGATCTGTCCTAAGGGCAGTGAGGGTTTTAACCTATTCTTAGGGCGTTTCATTGGGGCGCAGGTCCCTGCGGTGTCATTAGATAACTTCAATAATTCGCCTAATGGAGTCTCAGGGTTAGTTGGTGTGTGTGTGTGTCTAAGTAGGCAGTCGAGAGGGCTCAGAGTCAACTGTAAAGCGTCTTTAAGGAGAGCATTATCTCCGCCGATTTCCTCTAGTCCCTCAGTGAGGGGGAAACCGGATATGGGGTATCCTACTATTACCTGTTCTGGATTAGCCTTTGAACAGACATAACAGTTACTGTTTCCTAAATCACGAGTGGCTGTTCTGGCATTTTCATACCAGGCGTTAGCTCCTGCTCTAGAGGGTGCATAAAATGGTTCATTAGTGGCGTCTATGTTGCTATTTACTGATTTTAGGGAACGTGAGGAGTGCATTAAGTAGGTGTCTTGCAAAATAGAGCATGAGGTATAGTCAGCAAAATATGACCTGCAGAAATGTGAACATGGTTGCAGTTTACAATACAAAATAGCAAAGAGAAATCCTAAGGTTAATGCGATAGATATGATAAATAACCTAAATATATAAGAAAAACAGTTCTTCAGTCGTCTCCTGGCCTGGTCCCAGGTTCGAGAGACATTGAATAAGCGTCGTATGATGACAATGGGCATTTCATTTTCTCCATTATCAGGATGGAATGAGTCTAGCTTTATCAGGTTAGACATCATGTGGTACTTTTGGCTTTCTGTTCCTGCTGGATGTTTGAGTACCTTGTTGTTGTTCTTTCAGGCGTTGTGTGTTAATCAGTGATTGTGTGTGTATGTACATTGGATCCTGGCGCTGGCTCGCCGGAGATGTCATCTACCCGTGTGTGTTTATTTGCTCTAGTTCCGGGCGCTGGCTCGCCGGAGATGTCATCTGCTTGATCCGACGCCTGAGATGGTCCGATTGGGCTGGTCTTAACCCTGCTGGCATGAATCCACTGAGGTTGTCCGTCTGTGAGGATGCTGGTTCTTCGTCACTGCCAGTACAGTCTGGGGCTGGAACACGCGCGGCCTCCCAGAGAGTCCTTGGTTTTAGTGGCTTCTCCAACATGCATCTCCTTGTCTCCACTGGTGGAACTGTGGAGGGGAAAGGCTGAGAGAGACAAACTTTCTGATAGTTATTATTCAGTTTTTCTACCAGGTTGTGAACATCAGTGGACAATGCAATATACATCACCTTCTACTAGCGGTGCCCCTCTGGAAGCTGACCATGGTGTTGGAAATAGTCTTATTTCAAATGGAAATAATTTGGTTACTGTAGATTGAGTCATTCTAATCTCACACAGGACTTGAGTAAGTAATTTGACCCAGGTCATTAAAGTTTTAGCACACTTTTGAATTACTTCTAATGTGAATGAAGATCCTCTATCACTGTTAATCTGGTGAGGTATTCCGAATCTGGGTATTATTTCATTGCTCAACTTTTGACAGACTACTTCTGCAGTTTCTTTTGAGGTCGGATAAGCTTCTACTCATTTACTAAATTGATCCACTATTACCAGTAAGTACTTGATGCTTCCTTGCGCTGGCATATGTGTAAAATCAATTTGTAATGTATGAAATGGAAAATCTGGTTGTGGTAAATGCTGATGTTTTGCTTTTGATTTTCCTACATTAGTTCGTGCACATGTTAAACAGGTTGCTAATATGCTTTTTACTGCATGTGATGTTTTCTCAATTACAAATCTTGATTTTATTGCCCCTATTACCCCTCTTTGTCCGACATGACTCACACAGTGAAAATGTCGGGCAAGGACTGGCATCAGGGAATATGGGAGGGCAATCAAACCCTTAAGATTTTGTATAAGCCATCTCTGTCATCTAAGGTACAGTCATTATTCTCCCAATAGGTGTAATCACATGCAGAGGCTTGCTCTTGTATGAATTTTAAATCAACATTTGTTCCTAAATAGTCTGGGAGTTTAACAAGTGACAGCTGTAGGGGCACAGATAATACTTCCTGCGGAGGTGGGAGCTGTGATGCAGCTGCAGCCTTGGCTGTCACGTCTGCTAAGGCATTACCTGTTGCTTCGTCTGTGTCAGCTGTACTGTGTCCATTCGTTTTTACAACTGCAACGGCCGATGGCAGCTGTATAGCCTGAAAAAGTCTTTGAACAAAATCATAATTTAGCAATTTATTTTCCATCAGCAGATCTAAATCCTCTTTGTCTCCACAATGTGCCAAAGTCATGCACAACGCCAAATGCATAGCGGCTGTCTGCGTAAATTGTCACATGCTTATCCAAATGTAGCTCACAGGCGCGTATTAAAGCCATGAGCTCTGCTTTTTGTGCTGAGTGAAATGGTAATGAGTGAGCCTCTAGTATGATGTCAGGCACTGTTACCACTGAATAGCCACAAAGAAATGAGTTGTCATTCGGCCTTGAACAGGACCCGTCCACATAAACCGTGGCTGAGTCTGGGATAGGTGTCTGCTCTAAATCTGGACGTGGTGCTGTCGATTCCTGTATACGTGTCATGCAGTCATGATCGTCAAGCCTGTCTGAGCCATCCTGTCGGTCAGAAGAACACAGCATAGGATCAATAAATGTGCTGGCGAATTGGGTGTGCTGCTCGCTTTTATAGTGAGATTTGCATATGTTGTGTAGTTATGTTTGCTAGAATGGTCGTGACCTGGTAATTGGTGTGTAGAATAGTGTCATGTGAGAGTGTGAGCTTCTCGCAGTCCCTTATCATGATAGAGCAAGCTGCTACTGCCCTCAGGCAGGCCGGCATTCCTGAACAATTCAGGCAGCACCTTTGAGTGGCGGAGGTCAGCACTCCCTGTAATGCATTGAAAGAGGCAGTCATTTCTGTGGACCACAGTATTCGAGGAGGCTTGTCTTTTTTACAACAGTCACGCAGAATGTGGTCATGAAAAGAACAGTCTGGTATCCACTGTCTGCAATAGTTCACCATGCCCAGGAAGGACAACATTTCCTTCTGTGTAGTGGGACGAGGGACAGAGGTCACAGCTTTGACCCTGTCTGCAGTCATGGAACGTTTTCCGTGAGACAGTGTGAATCCCAAATATTGAACAGAAGTCTGACAGTACTGCATTTTCTTTGCAGATGCTTTGTGGCCAGTCTTTTGGAGGTGCTTGAGAAGCATGTGTTTAGCAGTTTGACATAGTTTTTCACTCGGAGCACAGAGGAGGAGGTCATCCACATGTGGATCAGGGTGCAGCCCTGGAGGAGTGAAGCACCATTGAGAAAGCAGCAGAGCTGTCTATCATGCCTTGGGGCAAACGAGTCCAAGTGTACTGCTTATTTCTATGTGTGAATGCAAATAACGGCTGTGTGTCTTACTGAGAAAAAGGAGCGGAGCATAAATCCACCACGGTAAAGTGTGTATGCAAAGCATGTCAATATGCTGTGAACATCTGAAACGAGAGGTGGCAGAGGAATGTTGACTGCATTAATTTGCCTTAAGTCTTGTATGAAACGCCATACGCCAGGTTTGTTAGGCTTTGGCACAGGATTGACAGGAGTATTATATGGAGATACTGTAGGCTTTATTACTCCTGTAGTCTCTAAATCTCCTGTCATGACATCTAGGGCTGCGGCTTTTTCGGCAGAAATGGGATGTTGCTTGACATATACTGGCTTGTTGTGTTTTAATAGGTGTACGTGATAAAGTGTACAGTCAATAAATCCTATATCATTCTCACTTTTAGACCACAATGTCATATTCTGGTATTCAGCTGGCAATGTAACTGCAGAAATAGTACAGTGGATAGGTTAGGTTAGATCTATGTGACGACATGGTGTAGTTATGTCATAACCTATGTCTGAGTTATGTGACAAAATCACTGTTTGACCTTCACTTGTGTGAGCAGTTATCATGTTGTTGAAAAGTGTGAGAGAAACAAAAGTCTGGCTCCCAGTCATGGGATTACCTGTTAGTGGCGTCTGTACACGTTTTTTTGGCACAGTGTGTGACATAGAGTACCGGACAAAAAGGATGTTGAGTTCATTCTCTGCTGAGGGTCCAGCTGACACAGAGGATGTTCCTTCTCCATCATGTCGGTACATAGGGCAGAGAAAACATAAGCTGTTATCAGTGTCAGCAAACATTTCACCCTTTATGTTAAATTAAATACACAAATTCATTTTTGCTTTGGGTGTCTGCGGCTGCTGGAAAACTGAGCTAAATTTGCACCTCTAGCTTGTCCAACAGTGCATAAAGCGTTTTATGAATACTAGGATAGATTCATCAGGCTTCTGTTTACACATAGTTACTGCATTTAAGTCAATTTTGTCTCTGGACATTGTTAGCAGGAATTTCTTTAGATTCTTAAAGAAATTGGTGATTTTGTCATTATTTACTCACAAAAACTCTGCAGTTGTGGATGCTTTATCATGCTTTGGGTCTGTTTGTTTACTACCGCGAGTGTTGGCGTGAGGACCTTTGTCATTCCGGCTTTGTTTTTCCTTTTTTCCTTTTAGATAAGTCTTTATTAAAGTTCGGGTAACAGGTATTTCTTTAGCTACCTCTAAACCTCTAGCTACGATATCGTGGCGTTTCATGTGGGTGTCTATTGTGGACACTGCCTGATGCAAAAGTTTTTCTTCATAGTCGTCTAAATTGTTTTTCATAAGTTCCTCACATTCTTCTTTCAAAAGTTTTTCTCTCTTTTTTTTATGTTCTGCTAATTCTTCCTCGCGGCGTATATATTGTTTTTCCTGATCCTGTTTAAAGAGATGGCTAAGATCCGTTGCATATGATTCAGGTTTTTTGTCACTGTCTTTTAAGCTGGTTGGATCAAAGCGCTGACGTTGTTTGCATGCGACTGCGGCAGCAACTATTAATTCAGTCTCATCTTCGTAAGGCGGTGGGGCTGTGGGCTGAATGGCTGAACATGCAAGACTAGCTTTTCCTGCGGTAGGTTTATGTTCTTTGCTAGAGCCTGCACTAGTTTTATTTGATGTTAAAGCATCTACGCCTGGTTCCGGTCCTTTTGTCCATAGCGGTAACATTTGATGCATCACGTCGCGGCATTCTATCATATTTTCTACAGGACTTTTTAAGCAGACTACTTTTCTTATCACAAATGATATTCAACATTTCTACTGACCTGGTTTCTGGCGATAATCGTTCGGGATAAGGCTCCGGAAATAAATTAGAATGCATTGAACTTCTTAAGTTGTAAACAAAGTCAGTCACATAAGCACTCCCGCATGTTCTGGATACGTGATCATGGACGTCTTCACCGATTCGCGGACGTAGGTTACACGTAACCGGAAATGGGAGTTATACTGAGCCGTTATTTGAGACTTTAAATTTAATTAATTTTTTTTGGTTTTACAGGTAATTTTGATTTTTTATCGGACTTGTCTGTGGTTTTTGAATTATTCTGACCCATGTTCAGTGATTTCCAGAGGGGTTTACACGCTTGAAGGATTTATGTTAGTATTTCGCTGCGGCACAGCTGAGGTTACTTTAAATTTATTGCTAGCAATTTTTGTTTGCGTGAGCAACTCTCACTTAGCGAGCAACTTCTCGCTTAACGAGCAACTTCTCGTAAAACAACAGGCAACTTCCTGTGTCTTTCTGCTTTTAATTTACTGCTTTTAACCCTTGTATGGTAATCGGGTCTGTGAGACCCGTTTTCAGTTTTCTTTCGTTTTTTTTTTTTTTTTTTTAACAAAATTAAATTTAATTATTTACTAGCTTTCTGTGAGTGAGCAACTTCTCACTTTTTAACGTACGTTTCAAGATAACAGGCAACTTCCTGTGTCACTCTTTGGTGAGCAACTTCTCACTTAACGAGAAGTATTTAAGACAACAGGCAACTTCCTGTGTCACTTTTTCTGAGTGAGCAACTTCTCACTTTTTAACGTACGTTTAATTAAACAATTAATTATTATTATTATTTTTTTTTTTTAAACAAAATTAAAATATTCAAGACAACAGGCAACTTCCTGTGTCCACCAACACCACACAAGGGTTAATTTACTTTATTCGGGGACTGAGGAAGTCGTCAGTGTATCTCTCTGGATCACTAAGTGAAACTTCGTCAGCATATCCCGTTTCTTTATGGATCGATCACTGAGAGAGGTATAATACGGTCTTTATATAAATATGAAAGACGCATATTTACCTTCTGTCAGTCATCCCACTTCTGACACCAAAACTGAAGGAAATTGCCGTCCCGGGTTTCCTCCGTGGCGTGAGCGATAAGCAGAGTTTTGTCCTTTCCTTCTAAGATTCCTAATTATTTAAAGTAACACTCAGGTATGCCATTCAGCGTGTTAGTACGAGCTCGGGAGCAGCTTGGGAGAACAAGAAAACAGAGACTGCTTTAGGTTGCCTTCCCAATCGACTCAAAGGTTTATTTGATACACAGCAGTTTATATAGAGGAAAAAAAGGTTCGTGTGTCAGCAAGTTCTCAGTTCAAACCAGTACAGACCAAATAAGGAAACGTCTTCCTGCCTTGTGAGCAAAGAAGTATCCTGTGTGTAGTTTATCAGTTCAGCCACAATTTATGATCATCCCAGCAAAATACACAGAATACAGAGTTCTTTCATTAGTGAATTCTGAAACAAACCACCTGGCCTTTAACTAGCCTTTTTCTAAGAGATAAGGAAGGGAGGATGGGAGTAAGGAAGTGGTCTCGTCTCTGTGGTGTTTTCGACCTTGGGGTACCAGCCTGTGAGTCTTACACCTTAATTCTTGGGTCAGAGAGAAAGAGAAAAACAACTAGTATATGGGCCTTATTGAGTAACAGTTTTCCTGTATAAAACAATCTTCTGTAAATGCTAACCGTGGTATCAAAATATCATAACAATCATCATTATTCATCTATGTATTACTTTTATGTATTAGTCATCTATTTGTTGTAATCATCTATCCTTGCAGTTGTTTATTACACAAAATAAATTATATTATCACACTTCTGGCCACATAGCACTGATATTCACTGCACATGCCCATTTTAACCTTAACCAGAGGGTTTAAAAAACAACCCAGTGTTTACATACCATATCTGCTTCTGCCGTGGCCTGGTGGACAAGAAATTGGTTAAGGGTTCCTCGAGCTTTCACGCCCCTTCTTCATGTGCCCACCATTAGAAGCATGCCTATGGAAAAAGTGCGCTGGCACACAGTGCAGTGCGCTTTATAGGTGTTATGGTGACCTTTTCCAGCCAGGTGTTTCCCTTTTCCCATTCCTCCCTGTGCTTTTGCAGCCTTTTTTTCTTTCTCTGAGCGAACAAACATTGCTGCTCTAATGCTGGGCTCACACTGTGCGATTTTTGGCCCATTTTGAGACGATTTTTGAGTCGTGCGACCGATTTGGTGATCGGCCTAATTTTGGCCTTCATCGTGCATCGTGTAGTATACGTGGGGTAACGAGAAGCGATTAACACCTGAGCAGCTCCCGATCATCAATCGCTCGTGAGCCGCTCACACTGCTCACACGCAAACACGTAAACGTCGGTGAAAAAGACGGAGCAGCACAGCTGTGCAGCGTGTGATCTGGACACAAGCGATGGAGGCACAACTTGTAGAACTTTGGAAAGCTCATCCGAGCCTTTTCGATGTGGCATCACAAAATTATCACGACCACAACAACCGTGAAAATAGTTGGATTTACACTGCTGCTCATTCACAGCTGCCTGATCAATGTTTTTCATTAGCAAGTTAGCAAAGTTGATGGTGGTGGTGTGTCTGTGTGAGTGAAAGACAGAGAGAGCGACAGATTTTCTGTTATAACCTTCATGTTATGGAGGCACAGTGTGAGCACTCAGGTCGCATCAGAGCATCGGGCGGTATAGTGTGAGACCTGCATCGTGACCTACCAACTTCTAACCCCTGCGAGTCAATCGTGCAGTTTGAGCAGGAGCTGAATAACGTGACTGAAAAAATCGCACAGTGTCTGCCCAGCTTTAGGTGTACTGTCGTCCGAGACTTGCAGTGTCGGCGTTTGTTTCCCTGTTGGCCATGCTTCTTGTTGTGGTCATCTGTTGTCTTCCGGTATTTTCTCCGCAAGCGACCTTTCCTCGACCAATGAGATGAGCGGTAATCTGAATTGTCATACTCGAATTGTCATAAGTGTGCTGTCAGCTCATTGGTCACAAAGCAGGAGAGGGGCTGGGAATTATGTTTTCCAACAAAGCGTTAATTCCATTAACATTTATAGACTACTTTTGATTCTCACTGTATTACGGGACAAAGTGCGTCCCTTATTAGCTCAATACGGGACGTGTGCTTTTGTTTCTAAATACGGGACGATTCCGTTTTTTAAGGGACGGTTGGCAACCCTAACAGTCATAGCCTGCTGCTAGCATGAATGCTAAACGTACTGCTGTGGATGATCAGCAGAAAAACATGTGGTCAGTTTGACTGTTTGCTGTATTTAAAGTGTTTTTCTCAGTTCGTCTGTATTCAAAGTGCATTCGGGGCTTTAGCTGAAAGCTCTTTGTGCTAACAAACTAAACTCTCTTAGTTTAAGCCAGCAGACTTTACCAAACACAAAGCCTGCTGCTGCCTCCATGGGTTAGCTTGTGTGACTGGTGTTTACAGCAATGAAATCTAAATCACACTAATGTGTCCTCCAAGGTGTTTGGTGGGAGCACTGAGTGAAACATAAGAGCTCTGGTTAAGCCTCATCAGCTGCATGGCTGTCCACCCTAGTCCAGGCTTTAACTCAAATCTCTGATTGGCTTTCTAACAATTACCTTGTTAGAACAAGACAGAGACCATGATCATAGCTCCTCCTGATCTATATTCTAAAATCAGTCAAGTTGTTGCCCCTTTCGGTTCTTCTGCTAAGCCAAATATTCGAAATCTTGGAATAATATTTGACTCTTCTTTGGGCCTTGACTCACATGTAAAGTCTCTGTCTCGTTCCTGTTTCTTTCATTTAAGGAATATTTCTAAACTGCGACATATGGTCTCCTTAGCTGAACTGGAAAAAACTGTCCATGCATTTGTGTCATCGCGTTTAGATTATTGTAATTCCCTGTTTACCAGCTTGGATAAATCATCTCTTTCTCGCCTCCAAGCTGTACAAAACGCAGCAGCCAGACTACTAACTCGCACTACCCAGCGAGCTCACATCACTCCTATTTTATGTTCTTTACATTGGCTCCCAATAGATTTTAGAATTCGTTTTAAATGATTGTTTTAACGTACAGAGCACTAAATGGCCCCAGATTATTTATCCAAGCTTCTCACTAAATACACTGATGCTCGCTGTCTCCGCTCACAGACTCAGAGTTTGTTGGTTGCTCCCAGAACACGTCTGAAGACGAAAGGGGGCGGAGCCTTTCAGTCTGTGGCACCAAGGCTGTGGAACAGTCGACCTCTACAACTACGTTTGGTTGACTCTGTGGAATCCTTTAAAAAACAGTTAAAAACTTTACTGTTTAAACAAGCTTTCTGTTGACCAATGCTGTTTACATTTTTATATTTTTCATTTACATTTAAACTCTATATTGTGTATATTGTGCATTTTGCTATTTATCGTACTGTTTATTTTAATCTCTGTGTGCAGCACTTTGAGACTACCTGTCTATGAAAAGCGCTTAATAAATAAACTTCACTTACTTACTTACTAAAATAACAAACAGGGCTGTGAGAGCAACTGAAGTGATAAAAATACTGTTTGAAGATAAAAAACACTTTGATGTTCTCTCGTCACCTAACAAAGTCCAAACCCTGTGAACTATTTTAGCTTTAATAATTGTGGATTCAGGTATCCTGAACCCATCTTTGGACATGTGTAATTAAATATTTTAAAACTCCATCAGAGACTCCTGATGTGGCTGTTTGGAGAAGGAAAAGAGGGACAAAGTGGAGCGTCGAGCTGAGGCTTCATTCACTGCAAACCTACAGTTATGTTTCCTTATTTCTGCTGTTTGCATGTTCACAGCTGAAATAAAGCTGCCTCTTTGACTTCATCCTGTTGTGTTTGGGTCCAATCCTGCCTGCCACACAGCGCTACAGGACAAAGTCTAAGATTTTTATCTTTTTAATGAATCTTTGGTCATATTTATCCAGGAAAACACAAACATGTAAAGGAGTCATCACAGGTCTCTGACCTCGTTGGTCCAGGTTCAGCACTGAAGTCTGGAGGGTAATGTTTGGACCAGTCACTCCTCACAGACGGACAGCTGGATCCTGCAGACTGTGACCTCTGACCTCTGCAGACACAAACATGTTTTATTCAATGATCAATTCTCTGATAAAGTGATTGAAGCAGCTGTGATCACACAGACTGCAGATAATGCAGCTGTTTCCTGTCAGTAACAGTCCTCTTAGATTAGAGTTCAGCTTTTTACAGGAAAACAAATGTCCCTGAATGCAACAGTGAGACACAGTCTGCCTGTGTGGCTGTGATAGCTGCCGTTAGGAGCGCTCATGTGTTTGCAGTTAGACGAGGAGATGTTACCATCATGGACACGTTAACAAATCCTGCAGCATCACGTGGCACAAACACTTTGTGTTCCTGTCATCTGCAAGCAACAGGAAGTTCATTAATAAAGGCGGGATGGAGACGCGACTGTGATGGTTCTCCTTCATCCAGCTGTTACACACATCTGGGCTCACACGACGAGCCTTTGTCTAATACAGCAGCTGCTCTCTGAACACTTTTCTGAAGAGGAGCTGCACAAACCTTTGTTTGCTTTCTAGAGCAGCGTATCAAAGTCAAACTACCCACTGCTAGCAGCTGTTTCTATCATAGTTTAGGATCCAGATGTGTGAGCTCTAAATTTACACCTCTGATTAAAATACATAGTTAAAAACAGCCAATTGAGTCCAAATGTGTCTTAAACCAGATAAACTGACAGTTACAGCTGAGCCTGTGTGTCCTTGGAGACACTGCTCTGCTACAGAGATGCATTTTAGAAACCAGGAAACATCAAAATCATTTAAATCAGAGAGTTTATTGTTACTAACAGCTCACCTCTCTGCAGCAGAGACTTTAAAATCAATGATAAAATCTTACGCCTAAATTAACTTTACTGTTAACGAGTTTTCATGTTTCTGTAATCCACCAGTGTGCTCATGCTTTTTTAAGTGAAAACATATTTTTAATGATCAAATATAATTATTTTTGTTATTTGTGGATTTTAAATGTCCTTGACAGAGACAGATGATAATCATTATCCTGCACTGTGGTCTCAGGTTTGGTCGAGCTAGCACAAAGAATGGCTGGCTATGTTGAACTTCCTCCTGGGATCTACACTAAGAAGTGAGTCCAACATTAGCAGGGTCTCTTTCCTTTATCTGAATTCACTTTAGCATTCACAGTCACGTGAAGCTTGTTATTAACTCGATAAGTCAACCCAGGGTTTCAGCTGAGCGCTCACATGAAACACATGGTGTTGGCAGCATCTGATCAATCATATTCATGGAGACGTGTATCAGCAACAGAGCAGCTGAGTTTGCAGAAGGAAGTCAAACTAAACCACAGGAACAATATGAGGAGATTACACACATAATAAAATACTAGCAGTAACACAGCTGCTGCAGACAAATCAGTCGTGTGATTGTGTGTGAGAGGAGAAGGACTGTAAAGGAGTTTGGTGTTAAAAGCTCTGTATGAATGTGGGAGACTTTGAAGGGCTTTAAAAAGGCCAATATAAAATAAAAGGCAGCAAAATTGCTGAGTGTGAAAGTCACCAGACTTATCAGACCTCTGTGATTAAGACCTGTAAGAACACCTATTTGTACTTGTTGGCATTATATCAAACACACACGTATATTAAGCCTTTGTTTGAACTCTGGTTGAATTTGTTGCTTTCAGACTGTGAAACATCACAGAGGCTGCAGCTGCAGATCTTTTATTCACCTGGAAATTTACTTTAAATGTTAGATGGAAAATGTATTGCTCAGTTTAACCAAAGTAAGAACAAGAATCCATAAACCTTCATAAAGACAAACATCTCCCAGAACATTGAGCTGCTGAAGTGTCACTGAAGGGAAAAACTATTTGTCCTCCTCCATCCAGCAACACCTGAAACACCTGAGTGGAAGCTCCTCCCTACACTGTGTTTGAAGCAAAGCACAAAGGAGACACCTGCTGGAGCAGCTGGAGTCCTACAGACACTCAGCCTCTTCACTACACAAACACCTCCTACAACATCCACTCTTTCCACTCTGACTGCTGTGTTTGTGGAAACACTCCAACACACACCGCTTCACATACCAACATAGAAATGTGTGAAAAAGAGCTGAGCTGATATTAAACATGAGGATTTATTCAAAAATACAGAGTCAGGAACAACATCTAGACACACATTACCTCTCAGCAGCAGAAGAACATCCTTTAAAATTTAGACCAAAATCCTTCGACTCGTTGCTCTTTAATATTTCCAGTTTTTCCTTCCTGTCTCATGAAGCTGTTACATTTATTGTTTTTCTTTTAGGATCAATAAGAGGCCAGAATCTCCTGGACCTGAACCCAGCTGTGTTTCCTTAAAGACATGATGAACAATCTCATAAAAATAATGTACTTACTCTTTGTCACATAACAGTCTTTTCTTAAAGTTTACACGAATATCCTTCGACTCGTTGCTCTTTAAGGAAACACAGCTGGGTTCAGGTCCAGGCTCTGGATTAGTTTCAGGGTTATGTCCAGCTGAGCCTGGTACGCCCCACAGCTCTGGGCTTTAAAACAACACACACAGAGGTATGAGTGTGAATAATGATGGAGCAGTGATGTGAGTGCTGAGCTGTGACATGGAGAAGAGTCATGGACAGTTAGAGATGGTCATCTCACCTCTGAGCTTTGGTCTGGCTCTCATGTTCCCCACACAGAGTGCTTTTAGAGGGAGGGACTCCCTCCTCTCTGTCCTCACACTGATCCATGCTGCTGAAAACGTCCAGATGAACAGAATCAACTTTTTGGGGATTTACTGGATGATTGAGCATCAAGACACTTTTTAATATTTTACTCATTTCTGAAGCTTTTTACCAACTTTGTTCAAATTGGTCTGCTGTCATTTTATTGTTGACAAAAAGAGATTTTGAGTTTGAGTGTTGACGTTTCCATGTGGGACTGTTGCTGCAACACCAGGATGTTACTACAGAATACACTTTATATTGTGAGCACTTGGATGTTAGTCCAGTGGTCCTAAACTGACACACCTGCACCTGGATTCATTCTGACCAGATTTTAGCCCAACAGTGTTTCATACTTAATACATCAGACACAAACTCTGCAGCTGTCATTGTGTGCAGTGTGTGTGCAGTGTGTGTGCAGCGGGACACTGTGTCCTATGTGTCCTCTGGAGTTCCCTGTATTAAGCACGTAAACCTGTGACACAAAAATCACCAAACTCGGACGACCACAGACTGTTTTCCTTCCTAGTGATGAAGGAAAACGCTGGGCTGGCATGCAAAGGGGCATTTATTCCCTTCAAGGACCTGAAGCTTCATAAAGAACCCCTCCAATAGCCAAACCCACCTGTTCTCTGATTGGATTGTTAAATTTGTGATTGACATGACACTGGCCAATCAGATGAAAGGAAGAAAAATAGGGACGTACTTGAAGGAAAAAAATGTCCATCCCGGTTTTCCCTCCAAGGCACGAGCGATAAGCAGAGTTCTGTCCTTTCCTTCTAAGATTCCTAATTATTTAAAGTAACACTCAGGTATGCCGCTCAGCTGGGTTAGTTACGACGTCGGGAGCAGCTTGGGAGAACAAGGAAACACAGACTGCTTCAGGTTGTCTTCCCAAATCGACTCAAAGGTTTATTTAGTACATAACAGCTTATATAGAGAAAAAAAGGTTCGTGTGTCAGCAAGTTCTCAGTTCAAACCGGTACAGACCAAATAAGGAAACGTCTTCCTGCCTTGTGAGCAAAGAAGTATCCTGTGTGTAGTTTATCAGTTCAGCTACAATTTATGATCATCCCAGCAAAATACACTCCTAGACATAGAATACAGAGTTCTTTCATTAGTGAATTCTGAAACAAACCACCTGGCCTTTAACGAGCCTTTTTCTAAGAGATAAAGAAAAAGGGAGGATGGGAGTAAGGAAGTGGTCTCGTCTCTGTGGTATTTTCGACCTTGGGGTACCAGCCTGTGAGTCTTACACATTAATTCTTGGGTCACAGAGAAAGAGAAAAACAACTATTAAATCGGCCTTATTGAGTAACTCTTTTCTGTATAATATCACAATAAAACAATATCCTGTAAATGCTACCATGGTATCAAAATATCACAACAGTACTTGTAACTTGAAACTTGAGTGCAGAGTTTCACACGTATTGCTTGGCTAAGTCCACACACAAATTCTTTTTCCACCTACAAATCCTGATTTACAAGTACAAAATATTTATGACAATTTGAGCCCATACAGCCACAGACTGACGGAGGCAGGAGAAGCTGCCTACAGACATCAGTCAGTGGATCCACAGTAACATCGAGTTCAGCTGCTGATCATCAACTGTTTCTGTCTCGTTCCCAGACTCTGATCTCACATAAAACGAAGCAGATTTATGCTGAAACTAAGCTGCACACAGCTGATGTCAGCCAGGAAAACAGTACAGACTGCTAACGTTACCTTAACTTCGAGACGATCAACTGCGCCACAACATTCCACACTGGCTGCAGCCACTGTGGAATGTGGAGCGCCACAGTAACCGGAAACACGTGACCTCCACAGTAACCGGAAACACGTAACTTCAGTTAAATCGACTTTGACAGCGAAAACTAAATTGCGTTTTTGTTACTATTGATGCTGCTGAGAAATAAAAATGGTTTTAAGTGGGTTTTTTTAACACTCTGGGTTTGTTCATAAAAATTCCCCTAAATTGTTCGTGGCCAAAAGTGACACTTGCTGTTTCGCTGATTTATTATTTTTTTTTACAGTACATCGTGTTGTGCGTTCTGATTGCTGTAGACCATTGTCAATCAATCTAGTCCAGTGTCTCCTGTACAGGAGCGGTCCCTAATAGGCCCACGGACCGGTCCCGGTCCGTGAGTCTTTTGGTACCGTTCCGCGAGAGTTGATCCTCCGGTGTGAAATGTATGGTTGTAGTTGTGTGTCTTATTTTGAAAGAACTATTTACGCGTTACCATAGCAACCAGAGAGCATTAAAAAGCAGAGAGGAGGATGTCACTGTCATTGTTGTTGGCACACAGCTCAAGTCACGTTTATTATTATATTTACAAAATACCACAGTTTCTTTTTTTATTCTTTTGTTGTATTTATCCGCGACACCTTAAAGGTCGTTCCCTGAAAATATTGTCTGACATTAAAGTGGTCTGTGGTGCAAAAAGGTTGGGGACTCCTGCTGTACAGTACAGAATGCGTTTAGCTTGTCGAATTTACATAAATCTTCGATCGCTAGCAGTGTAACTCTGAAGTGCTGTACTGTATGTTTGTAAATTTTCTCCCAAACAAACACAACAATGCCGACGAAACGTTTTGCACCCTCAAATGCACCTTTAGGTTTCATTCCATGATACTGGACTTATGTTTCTACGAAGGTTTGAACTCTAAGAGTGTTTAACATGATAGTGATTTATTGATTCTAACCCTAAATCTATCTAGTAATGTCTGGACATATTTTCAGTACTGATTTTAAAGTGTTTTAATCCTTCTGTCACTCAGGGAACCCAATAAGGATTCAAATACTTCAAAAGTCAACCAATGACATTGATGTGTAAGACTATTTAATAATTATTTATTTTTTATATTTCATTTATTCATTCATTCTTTGCACTGTGATTTAACCCATCTTTGTGTAAAGCAGGGGTGTCAAACTCCAGGCCTTGAGAGCCAGCGTCCTGAAGCTTTTAAATGTATCTCTGCTGCAACACACCTGAATAAAATTATTAGGTCATTAGCATGACTCTACCCTACTCAAGTAAATTTAAATAAATGTAAGTACATACCACCAGGTAGCTCCACTCGTACCCAGTGTAACGGGAAGTGAGAGGGTTAGGTTTTGGCACTTTGAATGTTCAGTTGTGTGATGCAGCGATTAACGTTTGAGTAAAATATTGGGCTCCCTCGTGTCTTCCCTACATTCCTCCACAATGTCCGTTTTTGCAAAAATGTACTTCTAGAAGTACTTTTATTGCACGATGTTCATTCACTCATGAGCTGCTGCAACATGAATCAAATGCCTGAACTGCCACCTTGGCGTGCAGTCAAGTTCTACAGTCTGCTAATGATCTAATAATAAGTATTAATATTCCTCACTCACCTTACTAAATGTTTGTGAACACAGCCAGAAACATTTGCATCACAAACACAGACTAGTGTTTATTAGCAGAAGCTTTTGGGTGGTTGCTCTCAAACCTGTGTACAAGTTTAAGCATTAATGGTCCCTTCACTGATTTCCAGGTATCCAATGTCAGGGCTAACAGATGGATTCAGACGCAGGCAGCGTTCTGGCAAGCAAAGGGTTGACAATTTATTAACACAGAAGGGAAACCACAGTGATGTGTATATACAGTGAATGGGGTAGGGCTTCAGGGCTCCAGGGGAACGAATCCACACTCGCTCTCCACTCGGCCCAAACTCCGCCACTCCTCTTCTTACGCACACTCGCTTCTCCACAGCCACTCTCGCTCCAATTTCCACTTATGTTGACACACACAGGGATCACAGGTCAGGGTCCGCCACCAGTTCCGGGGAGATCTAAACACAAAGAGTCCAATTAGATCGATACGCCACACAACACTGAGAGAGTTTGTCTTAGGAGAGCTGAGAGCACGAACATGGGAGGTTCAACATTTCAGTGCCGAATACTCCGTGCCGCAGCGTTAAATAGGCAAGGGGGACGCCGCCTGATCAGCAACAGGTGTAGAAATCACCGCTGATACGTGGGCCAAGGGTGAGAGCCCACAATGAGCTCCACCCAGGGAAGCAGGAGAGAAAACAAAACAAACCTGTGGCCAACATGAGCGAGCCGGAGAGGCACAGGGACCATGACAGCCAATACCAAGTGCACAAGTTCACCCCAGATGGTTCCTCTTCTCTGTAACTTGGAGGATGTGGAGTAGGCTGTATTTTAATCAAAGACATATCAATCAATCAATAACCATGTCTAAAAACAACACAGGTTGACCAAAGTGCTGTACACAGTAAAAGAAAAAGTAAAAAGTAGAAACAAATACACACAATGAACAAAACAAAAAATAATCCCAAATTTCGTTTTTTTTTTCAGAAGGGGTCAAACACTTTTATGCAAGAATGACAGCGAGGTGAAAAACCTTCACCCGCAAGAAAACTCGAGCTGTGACTCATAGTACGAACACACACCTCACAGTAACACACTTTAATTGTTTAATGTGAACTTTTTGCCAAGCTAGCTAATCCTGACCAACACACCAGACACAGAAGATAAAGGAACGATGTTTTACTGTTAGAGACAGAAAGGTTAAAACATTTTGGCAGAGGGCTAAAAGGGGCTAAAATTACCCAAAAAGAAATTCCATTGGACCAAAAACACTTAATTTTAAAAAAATTAAGTGTATAGTTATGAATAATGAACAAATAATTAACAAACTGGGGTTTATAAATCGTGTAACACATCCTTATGGTAAGAAATTTTACCTTAATGCGTTACATGTGTTAGAAGTCAATGTATCTTTAACAATATACTCCTTATTTTATATCTCCTGATCCTTCACAGAGCTGCATGAACCTGTTGTTGATGTCAGAGAGTCAAACTCTGCTGAAGAGTGGGTTGTTTCCTGTTCAGCCACTGGTCGACCTGCTCCCACTGTAACACTCAGTGTCTCACAACAACACCTCAGCTTCTCACAGTACAACACTGTCAGTGTGTCCAACACCAACGCTACATTCACTGTCACCACTACAGCTGTGCTCTCAGGTTCACGTAAACACAGCACACAGGTGGGATGTGCAGCACGAGTGCTCTCTGCTCCTCACAGAGAGGTGATGGAGACGATTCCTGAGGTCCAGCAGACGTCAGATTATCAGTGATGGTGAGAAACTGAGATGCAATAACAATGCATTGTGGTAGTATGCATTTTCTCTTTGATCAATAATTGATGTATTCATTTTGATCAGTGTCACATTTTTCCTGCTTTTTCAAGTTTCCTCCTGGATCATTGTATTAGCTGCAGTATTGGTGATGATGGTCTTTGTCAGTGTTGCTGCTCTGCAGTAGGCTACTCTTTAAAGAAAAAGACCAGATAACTTTCATTTTTGATTTCTTGTCATTTTTTTCTACACCAAAATCTATCCAATAATATCTGCATAACATTTTCTACTTGTGATTTAGTTATTAATTCTTTGCTTCATGATTCAATCAGTCTTTGTCTAGTATTACATTTTATGTTTCCCATTTAATCCCACTGGCTTTAAAGTGTTTCACCAGATTTTTACGAAGTATTTCCAGTCTTTTGTTGTCTCTGTCCCAAATGTTCTGAAATGTGTTGCATGTATTAAAAGAAGTTGGACCAAAAAATGTACTATGTACTTATAAACTTACATTTATGAAAGCTGAACAAACATTGATATACTTGACTTTTGTAACAGTGAAAAGGCGATCTGTTTTTATTGATAATTATATATGTTTGCATTACTGTTATTTAGATTGCCATGTTAGAACGTAGCAAACAACATTGTTTGTTCCTCTATGGTTTCTTTATTTTTACAAATCTAAATGTTTTTGTCAAAAGATTAATAATTTCATATTGAGGTCAGATGGTCAGCAGTTTTGATGTTTTTGCAGAGATTTTATTTTTTGCAAAATAGCACAAGTAAACATTAAAAGTAGTTCCTAAATCAAGGCATTTATTATTAAGGCGGCCATTATTATGGCCCTGTGTGGAAAAAGTGATTGCCCCCTAAACCTAATAACTGGTTGGGCCACCCTGAGTAGAAACATCTGCAATAAAGCGTTTGGGATAACTGGCAATGAGTCCTTTACGAGGTGGTGGAAGAATTTCTGCCCACTCATCTTTGCAAAATTGTTGTAATTCAGCCACACTGGAGGGTTTTTGAGTATGAACCACCTTTCCAAGGTCACAGCACCTCAATCAGATTCACGTATGAACTTTGGCTAAGCCATTCCAAAGTCTTTATTTTGTTTTACTTAAGCTGCTTAGAGGTGGACTTGTTGGTGTGCTTTGGATCAAGTGCACTTCAGCTTGTGGTCGTGAACAGATGGCCAGACATTCTCCTTCAGGATCCCAGAAACTGGATTCTGTTCATCTTGACGTTGCATCTCCAGACTGAGAGATCTCAATTACTTTGTTTCTTATTTGCTTCTGAATTTCCTTGGATTGCGCCATGATGTGTAGTTTTTGAGGATCTTTTGGTCTACTCTACTTTGTCAGACAGGTCCTGTTTAAGTGATTGATTCAGCACAGGTTTGGCAGTAATCGGGCCTGGCTATGACTATGGAAAAATTGTATATTTTCTATTGATAAATGCAAATATTTTATGTCTGTTATGTGCATTGCCGTGTGGAGAATATAAGGAAAAAAATTGTGTGGTTTACATTGTTTCGTCCTCTTAGATTTCTTGATTTTTTTTAAAAATTGCAATAACTTTATGTTAATTTCAGTGCACTTTCACATTTCTTTAAATTCAAACTACAGTCCTGTGAATAACTAGAAACACTTCTAGCAGCACAAATGTGAGGTAATTGTTTTCTGCTTGACTTTATCAGTCTCTCATATTGTTGTGGAGGAATGTTGGCCCACTCTTCATTACAACGTTGCTTCAGTTCTTTGAGGTTTGTGGGCATTTATTTAAGCACAGCTCTCTGAATGTCCCAGGTTGAGGTCTGGACTTTGCTTTTCAGCTATTCTGCTGTAGATTTGCTGCTGTGTTTGGGATCATTGTTCGACTGCAAGACCTAAACTTTACCTATTAAACAGTTAACTCTGTATTTTACACTTTATGTGAATATTGTTGCAGATTTCAATTATTAATGTTTTTATAACTTTGTTCTTTCTTATATTTAATATTATACAATATTTATACTTCATGTCTCTGTCTTCTTTTGAACACTCCAGCACAGCATCACTATAACTTTGTCCTCACTGACAATAAAGCTGTTTTATATATTTCATTGCAAATGTTTCAAGCAATTTGTAGCTGTATCTTAAGATATTTTGTTAATAATATAGTATTTTATATTGGTTTTTTCCCCATATTTGAGAAATATTTAACATGTAAAAGTCTGTTTATGTACAATTTGGTGATATTAGCCCTTATTATTGGAGGAACTTGTACATGAAGCAGATTTCTGAGACTTCAGATTTGAAGGTTGTTGTCATATAATCTAAATGATGGCAGATTAACGTTCCCTACCTCTGTCCTACAACCACAGGACTCCTTTGCATTCGACTGATAGAAATTTCAAGCTCAGTGTTAATGAAGATTTCAGAGGCCTTAGTGCAGGGGTAGGGAACGTCTAAAACCTGCAGGGACACCGGCCCTCGAGGCCTGGAGTTCCCTACCGCTGCCTTAGTGTGAAAGGAATGAAGCTGTAGCGCCTCCCAGTGGTTGAAAAGAGGTACACAAGAGGTTAGAAATAAGAGGCTGTAGAAATAACATTACAGAAAAGCAGGACATGCTCAAGCAAAACATTATAGAAAGTCTGTCACGGTTCTGGGTCAGTTTGACCCAGTATTTTGAGTTGTCATGTTTTTGCAGGTTTAGTTTAGTTCCATGTGTCATTTTCTGTCTCTCTCTCTATGTCGAGTCTGCGTCTTAGTGTGATGGTTTCTTGTTCCTGTTTTATTGTGAAGGTCTGCGTCTCATGTGAGTGTGTTCAGTTTGACCTCTGTCTCGTCTTGGTGATTATTCCCAGCTGTGTCCACCACCTGTGTGTAATTCCCCTGTGTTTCTCTGTGTATTTAAGTCGTGTCCTCTGTCATTGTAGTTGCTAGTCCGTCTGTGTATCCACCATGTCTCACCCGTGTGTTCTCCCTGCTGGCCATCTCCTCTGCTTGTTCTTGTCCAGGTTTGTGCTCTGTAGTTTAGTTGTTTCCAGTCTAGTTTAGTTCGTGCTTCATTTGCTGTTTGTCCATATTTATTTTTGTGTTCAATAAACCACCTTCACTTCTCCACTACTGCCTGCGATTGGATCCTCATTTATTATTTTCACACGGCTCTCCTCACCCGCCGTGACAGTACGGACCAGCCAGATATGGATCCAGCGGCAGTCACCCCACCTAGGGAGCTTCAGGAGGCCGTTATCGACTCTGCTTCTAAATTGATTTACCAGCTGTTAGAGCATGAGGGAGAAGTGTCTCTTTACACTGTGGAAGCCAACCTACAACACCTTATTTCCAGTTACCCCTGGTTATTGGACTCACTGCGTCCGCTCGTACAGAATTTTGTTCTTCACGAGCTTCACCTACACCCCCCCGCCGCTACCGCTCGCCTGCTCATGCAGTGATATCATCAGTGACAAGTCAGGTGATAGAGGCTAATGCAAAATGGTGTTTCAGTGAGGCAGAATTTATTATGACAATACATTTTTTTAAATACTCAGTATGAATTAAACAGGTTAAAGGTCAATGCTCTGTTGTAATATAAAGACAAAATGATTGACAGCAGCCCAGCAATATCAGTAAAATGCAAATTAGCCACATGGTGCAATGTAAGCAGCTCTGTGATTGGTTAGGAAAGCACAGACTGGCCACCTCGATTTTTCTTCACTGCACATTGATCCATAGCTTTGCTCTGTAAAGGCTAACAAAGTGCTTTTGCTTTACAAAGACATTCAGCGTCGGTATTCACTCTTTTAAAATGCCACTGAACACTGGAGTGAAATGGAGCCCTGATCCTCAGAGTTTTATTGTTGCTAACATTTCTTATAGATAGCACAGATAGTGCCCCACTGCAGTAATCACTCATGTCTAGATATTCCTGTTAAAAGGGAGTTTTTCCTCCCCACTGTAACATGGCAAACATAGCAAACGGATAATCCAGCTGAAGCTTCAGACAGCCGTCAGACAGTGAAACACTGCCATCTGCTGGACTCGAATAACAAAGGCGCTGCTTTGACGGGTGAGGGAGTTTCAACAAGTCTGCAACGACTCAAGCATCAAACTACAGAACTATTATAGCGGACATGGTGCTCTAATGACTGCTTCATTAATGCAGCTCAGAAAGGATCAAACATATCAATAAATTATAAAACACAAAACGTCTCTTATTGCTCAGGGCTCAGGAAGTGAGTGACCACTTAAGTGTGTTCAACAGGAAGCTAAAGACTGGTGCTGTTAAAGTGTTCAAAAAACAGCAGGAGCTCGGTGTGAGGCCACAGTGGGCCAAAAAACACAAGATGACCTCCAGCAAGGACAAAATGTATCTGGACGTCTCTGTGAGCATCTGTCTCACTGTGTAAGTGTAGCACAGTGTCTGTGTGTGCATGGCTGGGCAAGAGAGACAGCACAACTGAAAGCCAGCACTCAGACGAGGACCCGGTGCATCGTCTGTCTCATCTCAGCCAGTTTACTTACAAACTCTTTAAGTTTGAATTTTAAAGCCGACAATGTGCACAGGGCAGTGATATTTAAAATGAAGGTAAACTATTCCAATCTCTGCAGCCCCAATTGTGTATCTCACACACACACACACAGTCCTGAATTCATTACTGAAGTCTCATCCAGACGTTCAATGTGCTCTGTAATTAAATTGAGACGTGGGGTCAAAATTCCCACCTAGATTGAGTGAGATGAAATAGAAACCGGCTCTCCTCTAACTGACTTTATAGAAATAATTACATAAGCTGCATTTATAACTGTTATTAAATAACAGCAGCACACAAGAACTAAAGTGTAATCCCAGCACATTTCGCTTCGCTTGCACTGATTCTTTAGAGATGACGACCGTGGTGGGTAATTAAGGGCAAACAATATACAAGTGGCGTGAAAAATGGAGGCTGCATTACCTTTCCAAAGCTTCCTTTCCCGATGGCCCGCAGTATCTGGAAGTGGTCAAAGTTTACTGTGGAGAAAATGAGAAGCAGAGTTAGTGAGAACGTGTCAGTTTGAGCTGAGCTATAAAACAGGGAACATGACATGTACAGCACTGTGCAAAAGTCTTGAGCCATCCCTCATTTGCTTCCAGGGATCCGGACTTCCCTGTAATCTTTAAAGTGGTATTAAGGAACAGCTCTCCAGGCTTTTTAAAGTGTTTCTGATTTTTAATCCAGGGCTTGTATTTGACCACTTTTTGTCTGTTAAGACCCTTCACACTAATCTCTGAAACATTCAAACATAAACAGACACCTAAGTCACGGAAAGGACCAGAAAACTTAACAAAGAACCAATTTTAAATTGTATCTGTACACATTTACTTGCAGCCTATTGCAAAAAAACAAAAGCCCACATCATTTGTTCTCACTTCTTTAGTTGAAGAATGCAGTTAATAACACCGTTAACACAGACTGACCTGGCAAAACACGAAAAAATAAGGGGGTGGTTCAAGACTTTTGCTCGGTACTGTATGAGAAATGGAAATGTGCACTTCACAATGTATCGCTGCACTTCGGCAGTACTGTGCAGATTAAATGTTTTTTCCTTCCCGATGCATGTGAAAGGTTAAGACTTACATCTCCAAATGTACTGGAACTGATTTGAACCAGAGGACTCAGCCACACTGTTACTATGTACTGCATAAACACGTTTACCGATGAAGGTAAATCAGACGCTGTCCTGACTGTGTGGCTAAATTTTGTGCTGAAAGCATCAAATCAATTGAATATGATTAACTTGCTATGAGAGGTTTTTACTCCAAGTGTGACTTTTTCTGGCTTCATACACCTTTCAGGGTCAAATTCAAGCACTTTGTGAGCACGTTTAATGTCCATTTTCAACATTTTCCAGCACATTACCATAAAAAGGATGCATATTTCACTTCGCATCACCTGAGTAAGACCACGTGAAAGGCCAAATTAATAAGTCTTCTCATCAGATATTGATGCTTCTTTCTTATGTGACACAAAAAACAGGAGGAGACAGATCTTTGCTTGTGTTGTTTTTTAAGTTCATTCATTCAAAACTAACTGTAAGACGCTTAACTACATTGCAGTCTGTGTTATTGTTGTAGACCTAATTATCACCTTTAAAGTGTTTGTGCTAATAACATCATGTAGAGTAAGACAGGCATAGAGAACAGCACTGACTGGGAGAGGCTTTGAACAGATGACATACTCAGATCAATTCAACACTTTAGACTTTAAAAATGCACAAGCGTCTTTCAAAAACCCATTTATTTAATCTATCATCATTGATATTATTATGTACAGTTATAATGTTCATCTCCCTTAAATAAACAGGCAGCCTTAAAGTGTGAAATAGTCACTTGTCTACTGCCTCAGTGGCTGATAGTGCCCCACAGGCCTCAATGTGAGCTTGAAGCCATTATGTTTCAATTGTTTAATGATAAACAGATTTTGAATGAAAGCGAGGAAACTTCGGTAGCACAAAAAAGTGCCTATTCTTTGTTCCCATATGGTTCAGTCATATTACCGTCATTTCCCCCTAAGGTGTTCCCAAAGACACCAGGTTAATATTTGAAAAGGCTGCAGCGATACACAAAAATATCATCAATATTCTGTTTACTTGGTGACAACGTCGCTTTTAGCCTTCAATCAGAAAGCCTGACGTTGGCTAGTTAAGCATCGGGCTAACGTTTAACGCTTTCACTTGAGGGAAGTAAGTCGTATTACTGCTACTGCTGTGTAATCTTGGTTCAATTCACAGCATATTCTACAAGTTACCCTGCAATAACTAACTGTTAGAATAGCGGCACCGTATTGTATCGCACTGAGTGCACTTCAATCCTTTATCCCGCGAGTTTGCTAGCTAGCAAAATAATAATACCAATTTTAAACAAATAACATGTGTAACGTACACACTCGAGAAAATTATTTACTAGTACTTACGCAAACTCCCCCGTTGTGAAAACATACAAATCCTTCTTGTATTTTTCGTTTTCCAGCAAACACTCATTAAAACGGCCTCCAGGCACATTAGCGCACTCACCCCCGACTGATCAGGGAGGGGGTGAGGGGTCACACACTGAAACAGACTAACGTGCAGAGGTACAGCCCAGGCAGAGAAATGTTGCTTTTAGACTTTGCGACTCGTTTTATTTCTCTATCTGATAAGAAAACTATTCAATCAGATAGTTATTTGTGGTGAATGAAATACGGTTACAGTTTCAAGAAGTTTTAAGCACCAAATCCGAAATCCAAGCACTGCAATATTAAAATCCAATTCAATTTCTTGTTTGCTCCGAAATCTACGACATGACTATATACAGAAAAGCTTGACATGGTATGCAAAAAAAACCCCGAAGACAATACAAATACAAATACATGAACAAAAAATGTTTTAACTGTCAGTTATGTCATTTTAAAATTTTCCAAAACTAACATTTTCTTTGATTGACTGATATTAAATTGATTAGGGTCAAGTTTAGTGTGAACAATATTACACAAACAAGCACGTGTGTGCGCATGCGCACATATTAGAATCCTTCGATCGCTTCTAATATGTGCGCATGCGCACATATTAGAATCGCTTCGATCGCTTGTGACGCGGTAACTTTGCTTTGATCCTTTCTGACGTCATAACTTTGCTTTGATCCCAAAACCCATAAATAGGAGCGCTCACCTGTTACTTTATGCTTAACGGACGTTGACCTGCAGCAACTGAAAACCTTTCGAGAAGTTTTGAGAGCAATTTACGAGAGAAACCAAAACAAGTTCAGTTTTGTTTCTCACCAATCCACAGCGCAAACAGACACATTACACCATGTCAGCCAACCCATCCTTCGGCTCAGATGAGCTTGGAATATCTAAAGGGACCATTTTGGGAGATCACCACATGGTGGAGGCTTTCCTTGGAGAAGGAAGCTTTGGTGTTGTAACGAAATGTCGCGATACAAAAAAGAACCAAACTGTTGCTATTAAAGTCAACAAGAGCGACCCTGAAATTCTGCTCCAGGCAAAACTGGAAATTTTCATCCTGGAGCAGCTACGACGCTTGGATCCAGACAGGTGCAACATTGTCGAATGGAACGGCTATTTCCTCGATGGAGAGCGCATTTGCTTGAATTTCGAACTCCTTGACCAAAGCCTGTCAGACTACATAGGGGACCGGAATAACCAAGATCTCCCAATGAGAGAAATCAGGCCAATTTTGCATCAGCTCGCAAATGCTCTGTTCCACCTGGGTTCTGTGGGAATAGTGCATGCTGACCTCAAACCTGGAAACATCATGGTTGTGAACCGCAGTGAGTCTCAAGTCAGAGTCAAACTTATAGACTTTGGCATCGCATGTAACACCTCTGCAGTGATTCCTGGTGACTGTGTGGGGACAATTGGTTATTGTGCACCTGAGATTATGCTTGGCACTCCATATGATGAAGCAATTGACATGTGGTCTCTGGGGCTGGTAGCTGTGGAGCTTGCTACAGGGGTGCCTCTCTATCCTGGGGAAGACGATTATGATGTTTTGAAATTCATAATTGAAACTCAGGGTCAGCTACCAGATCATCTTCTAGAGTCTGGCTTGTACACTGACAGCTATTTCATCGAGGATAACCACAACGAACAGCGCTGGACATTTAAGACCCCAGAACAATTTCAATACGAGACAGATTATCGATCCAAGGAAACTCGATCGATAAAACTTAAGTGTCTCGATGACCTCGAACAACTGCTGAAAGTTAGGCGAGGACCGGAAAATGGCCAATCATTATTTGTAAGGCTAATCAAAGAAATGTTGGCCTTGGATGCAAATCAGCGCATAACACCCTCGGAGGTTCTGAAGCATCCCTTTTTCGACCCTGGCCTCTCAAGGAGAACCCCCTGCACGGACATGAATAGTACAGGGGGAGAACTCCTTGTGCTCTCTCTCAGCTGGAAAAGTCATGGATCGCAAAAATTCAGCTGCAGTTTCCAAAACTCAGTTGAATTTCCTCAAAAAAGAGACATCAACACCTTAGCCAACCCATCTGCCTTTGAAGATGATCTTCAAATAACGGAAGGGACCATTTTAGGAGATCACCACGTGGTAGAGGCCTTCCTTGGAGAAGGAGGCTTTGGTTTGGTAACCAGATGTCGCGATACAAAAAACAACAAAACGGTTGCTATTAAAGTCAACAAGAGCGACCCTGAAATTCTGCTCCAGGCAAAACTGGAAATTTTCATCCTGGAGCAGCTACGATGCTTGGATCCAGACAGGTGCAACATTGTCGAATGGAACGGCTATTTCCTCGATGGAGAGCGCATTTGCTTGAATTTCGAACTCCTCGACCAAAGCCTGTGGGACTACATTGGGGACCGGAATAACCGAGGTCTCCCAATGAGAGAACTCAGGCCAATTTTGCATCAGCTCGCAAATGCTCTGTTCCACCTGGGTTCTGTGGGAATAGTGCATGCTGACCTCAAACCTGGAAACATCATGGTTGTGAACCGCAGTGAGTCTCCCGTCAAAGTCAAACTCATAGACTTTGGCCTCGCATGTCCTGCTTCTTCAGTGATTCCTGGTGACCGTGTGGGGACAATTGGTTATTGTGCACCTGAGGTTATGCTTGGCATTCCATACGACAAAGCAATCGACATGTGGTCTCTGGGGCTGGTAGCTGTGGAGCTTGCTACAGGGGTGCCTCTCTATCCTGGGGAAGACGATTATGATGTTTTGAAATTCATAATTGAAACCCAGGGTCAGCTACCAGATCATCTCCTAGAGTTTGGCTTGTACACTGACTGCTATTTCATCGAGGATAACTACAACAAACAGCGCTGGACATTTAAGACCCAAGAACAATTTCAATACGAGACAGATTATCGATCCAAGGAAACTCGATATATAAAACTTAAGCGTCTCGATGACCTCGAACAACTGCTGAAGGTTAGGCGAGGACCGGAAAATGGCCAATCATTATTTGTAAGGCTAATCAAAGAAATGTTGGCCTTGGCTGCAAATCAGCGCATAACACCCTCGGAGGTTCTGAAGCATCCCTTTTTCGACCCTGGCCTCTCAAGGAGAACCCCCTGCACTGACATGAATAGTACAGGGGGACAAAACCTTGTGCTCTCTCAGCAGCAATCATCGTTTGGGTGGCCAGAATTCTAGGGGAGCTAGAAATTCTTGTGGAAAAAAAGCCCAAAACAATAACATCAACAAAAACAACCAATGAATGTGGTCTTAAACTTGGGCACAATTTGGCTTGAAATCCATCAACTAATCTCTCAATATTCAAAGCGGAGCAGCAGACAACTTACCATCACATCAGTCCTTCAATCAGACCTACAACAAACGTCTTCCTTCTCTCACCCCAACCGGTCGCAGCAGATGGCCGCCCCGACCTGAGCCTGGTTCTGCCGGAGGTTTCTTCCTGTAAAAAGGGAGTTTTTCCTTCCCACACAGCAAAATCTCCAGTGTTAAATTAACACTAGAGAGTGTCTATATGGGTCCACACCTCTGAGTGTTAAATACAACACTGTTGAGTGTTAAATTAACACTTTTGACAGTGTTATATGTTTAAAAGTAACCTAGTCAGTTTTGAAGATTAACAATGGCTAACACTGAGCAGTGCTGATTTTCTAACACTGGAATATTTCTAACATTTTGAGTTATTTTCCAGTGTTAGAAAATCAGCACTGCTCAGTGTTAGCCATTGTTAATCTTCAAAACTGACTAGGTTACTTTTAAACATATAACACTGTCAAAAGTGTTAATTTAACACTCAACAGTGTTGTATTTAACACTCAGAGGTGTGGACCCATATAGACACTCTCCAGTGTTAATTTAACACTGGAGATTTTGCTGTGCACTGTCGCCAAAGTGCTTGCTCATAGGGGGTCATATGATTGTTGGGTTCTCTGTATGTATTATTGTAGGGTCTACCTTACAATAATACATACAGCCTTGAAGTGACTGGTGATGTGATTTGCTGCTGAATGAATTGGGAACTAATTGGAAATCTGGATATTAATTAAATAAACCTGCTTTGAGCATCAATTAATTGTTGTTTGAAATTCTTTATAAATATATAAATATAGTGCCACTCTTCTACTGTTTAAATTGCAACTGTTTAAAACTGACTAATTTATTCATACACTTGAGCATAAACACACGCACAGTAAATGGCCTGTATTTGTACAGCGCTTTACTTAGTCCCCAAGGACCCCAAAGAGCTTTACACTACATTCAGTCATTCACACATTCCCACACACATTCACACACTGGTAATGGCAAGCTACATTGTAGCCACAGCTGCCCTGGGGCGCACTGACAGAACATTGCAGAACCTTCAGCACCTCGTATGAAAAATATTTGACTGTGTGCATGCTTTTAGCACTGTTTGGATTTGAGAAAATCTAAAATAAATCGAAATTTGCTTTTAGAAGTTGTTTTATAAAGTTCAGTGGTATATTATGCATACAATAGGACATCTATTTAGATTTACATCTTCCACAGAAAAAACTGCACATTACTGAAACTTAGTATACTGGACTTTGTTGTTGTCCCACACAGGTTCAATTTCGAGTGGTAGATGGCTCAGTGCTCAGTCAACCAAGATTTTATGATAGTGGGCACAATGAGATAGATAAGCTGCTTGTAAACAGCACTTTTATGCTCTCTTTTTCCATTTGGATAAGAAAGAAAGAACCAGGAAACAAAGGCAAACAAATAATCTGTGCCTTTATCCCAGATTCACATTATAGGAACAGCTGCTCAATGACCACTGTAGTCTTTGCTTACAGCACTTTTATCTAGATCTATGCAAAGTGATCCACTACACCTACTTTTACAGTTAAATCATTTTATGAGCACTGATGCCATTTTAATCTGAGTTTCTACTCAAATACAATCAGTAAAGAAAAACACAGTCTGTGACGTTTGTTTTGAAGGAAAAGGTATTCCCTGCAAATGTTTATCTGTGTGAGACTATTCAGAAAACAGTAATTTTGTTTTATAGGTGAGACACTTGGCCTCTTTTTTCCTTGTTGTACGTTTGTCTTTTGTCCGATTACTCTGGAACACAAGATGGAAAACTAATATTCTCATGTTAAAAATATAGAAAAAGGATTTTATCACCCATAAATGTTAACTTCTCATGCCTCTAGCACAAGCAGGAGCAGAAGTGCCCTCTGCAGTTTGTGTGTGGAAGTGCAAAAGCTTACAGCACCTGGTATTCCCAGGCAGTCTCCAATCCAAGTACTGACCAGGCCCGACCCTGCTTAGCTTGCGAGATCGGGCGTGTTCAGGGTGGTGTGGCCGTAAGCAATGGAAGAGTTGTGAAAAAGACCTTTTATTGGTGGCAAATGTCACACAGTTTGATATATATTATTGTGCTAAACGTCATATGTTACAGCGACAACATGCAAACCTTCGTTATTAACTGCAGCTTCAAATTGAGCTCCAAAAACGCTTTTCCCGCAGTAACATCACGATAAGAAGACATGTTCGTTGATTACAGCACAGTGTTAAAGTGACAGAGAGAAAACAGTGTGTTGGGTCGATTTGGAAGTCCAACATTTTTGTCGTTTGGACATTTTAACGTAAATATAGAAAACAAAAACGTAAGCGTGTATGTGTCATTACAGCATGTATAAAAACGCCATTTCAGAGCTGCCCTCCCTTGCTTACGGCCATACCACCCTGAACACGCCCGATCTCGTTTGATCTCGGAAGCTAAGCAAGGTTGGGCCTGGTCAGTACTTGGATGGGAGACCGCCTGGGAATACCAGGTGCTGTAAGCTTTTGCACTTCCACACACAAACTGCAGAGGGCGCCGCTGCTCACTCAGTGGAGGCAGCTTGAGGAAAAGCTTCATGACAACGCTCCTGATTGCATTTCGCTTTTGTGCAAAACAAAACAAAAGAACAACAGGAACGAAATATTTAGGAAATACACGAACTTATTTATTCTGTAAATGTAGAGAATGTCTACAGCTAGTCTGTCTGGGCTCAGTAGTGAGGAACTTGTTAACCTTGTAGCGTGCAGCGGGCACAGTGTCAACCTGACACTCATGTGCAACGAGTTTTAACTCTTATTGGCTGCCGACTGCGGCCCCGAAGAATACTGAATAAATGCGCATCAGTGTGCTACCCTGAGCAGGGAACACGATATCATGGAGTTTCTAACATGGAGCAAGGTGAAGGTGACGCGACTATGCAGGACCGCCCCTGCTTAGCTTCAGAGATCAGATGAGAACAGGCTGGTATGGCCGTAAGTGAGAGGCTTCCTCGACAACGGGGTTCATGTAGATACTGTAACCCATTTATTGGGATTTAAAAAACAATTTAGAGTGAAGGATATTGATTAGTTTCTACTTTTATTTTTAATAGCTGCACATGACAGCACAGTTATAATGTGTGTGCAGTTTTCTCTGTGGTGGGGTTGGGTGGACTGTCCCGGGCTCTGTGGGGCCGGGAGGCGCTGCTGCGCTGGGCCCCGGTCTGGATGGGCCTGGGCCCCCTTTCCCTGGCGGGTCGCAGAGTATGGGAGTGCCTACTGGGGTCAGCGGGGGAGCTGGCCCCAGGGAGGGGTCACCTGCCCCTCCCTTCCTTCCCTCCCCATCTCCAGCTGCCTCCCTCTTCCCGCTCCACCACAACCACCCACACATGCAGGGCCTTGGAGTAGGGGTATGTCACCAGGGTGCAGAGGAGGCTACCCCCCCTCTGTCCCCTTCTGGCTGCCTCTGCCTCAATTTTATCCCACAACTTAGACATTCACATCACTCACACCCTCATTACACATAGATATAGGATCTTGGGGGTGGGCAAGATACACGGAGTCCAAGTTACCATCAGGGTGTACACCTCACCCCTGGCGTCGTTGCCCACCTCTCAATTTTAAATACACGTAGACATTGAGGGCTAGCAGGAGGGACTATGCGCTTACCTGCTGCTCTCTGGCAGGTAGCTCCATGCCCTCCTGGGTTTTAATTGCACCTTAGAACACACATGCATCAACACTACAATGAGCGGGTGGAGGGAGGTTTGGAGTCTTCTCTCACCCCCGTTCTCTGCGGCCTGCTGGAGCGGGGGGGCTAGGAGGAGTTGGCCGTCCGGCTGCGGTCTGGGGTGTGGGGCCTCCCTGCTGCTGCGGAGTCGGGGCGGTCTGCCTCTCCCCACCGCAGGGAAAAGGGTAACACCACCTGGGTCTGGGTGCAGTTCCCCCCTCCAGGGGCAAGGGTACCTAGACCCGGTTCGTAGAGTACGCTTGGGGAGTGTGATCGTGTGTACAGCGTCTCTTTATGTCTGTCTCCACGTCGGTTGAGTGTGGAGTAAGTGCATATGAGAGCATGAGGGTGGGAATGGATGTTTGTATCTGTGTGTGCCTGTATGTCTGTGTCTATATGTCAGGTTGGGTATCAGACACCACCTCTCTGGGGACATCTCAGGCCCTCCAAGGTTTGGAGGCCTATCTCCACCCACCACCACTTCCCCTGCCAGTGGCGGACTCCCTCAGGTGTCGGTGCGTTGGTGGTTCTTTGTGTCTGGGGGTGGGCGTCCGGGTACACACCGGCTCACTCCTTGGCGGCCGCTTATTGGGGCCTGGAGCCTGGGGCTCGCTCGGGCCACTTCGGAGGTGGGGTGCCCCCGGCCTCTCGGCCTGGGGCTCGGTCACTCAGGCACAGCTGGCTGCCGAGCTGGCTGCCGGCGGAGCTCACGGGCGCGTCACTGCAACTCCCCCTGGCTTCTGCTCCGCGGCTGCTGAATGAGCCCTCATCTGGGACTCTCCTCAGCTGTTACTGGGACAGTGGCGCGGCTGCCCCTCTGTGGGTCTTCCTTGGTCTCTTGTGTTCTGGGGGCCTCTGGATGTCTGGAGTTTTGATCTCCTCCATACCTGCTTCATACCATAGAGGACGGGGCTGTGGCTCCCCACACTCCCTAGCAGATCATTACATGGAGAAACCTTTGGAATGCAAGCATGCTGATCCACACAGGTATGCACACAGGTGTACACATGGGTATTCAAAGACGCAAACTACAGCTTTCTTGGCTGCTGCCTCAAAGCACACTGTGCGCTGTCTATCTTGCGTGCTGCACAATATCGTTTATTATTTAGTAACTATTGATATCTACTGCTAGCTAGTTTATTGTGATGGTGCTTTTTTTTTCTTATTATGTTGCTCTTTGTTGTTTGCTTTCTCTTCTGTTTTTTTCTCTCCATACAGGTGACCCAGGTGCTTTGTTTTTTTTGTTTGTTTGTTTTTTTTCTTTCTTCCCCCCTTCTCACCATCTCTTCTCCCCTTTGGTTTTCTTTCTCTCCCCCTCTTTCTTTCATTCTTTCTCCCTGTCCTATCCCACAGTCATGTCTGTCCCGTTTGTAGCAACTGAAAATAAAATAAATTCATTATTATAATAAAGGTCAATCAAATGAACCAACATGGCAAGGCCATGATGATCCACTTGGTAAAATAAATCCGCTTGGCATCTTTCTTGGCCTTAAGACAACAATTCTGATGGCTAAAGATCCAAACGGGACAAAAAAAAAAAAAAAATGCATATTAGGGCTGGCATCGTCACTCATGTCTAGAATCAATTCGATTCAATTTGATTCAATGTGAATCGGGGAAATTTTGCCTCAGACAGTCAGAAATATTATAATTCAGGTCATGCATCAGTACATTTCTATATTTTTATATATATAAAAAGAAATCTGACACTTGCGAGACTTTATCAAAGGTGTGAGCGTCACAGCAGATGCCTTTGTGTCAAAGTAGCTGAGGATCAAACAGAAAAACATGAAGGTTTTCCTGGCCTGGGATTTTATACAAATATTCTGCAGTACATCAAAAACAAAAGAAAACCATTAATGAACATATGAACATTACCTGATGCTGCTGACGTGAAGCAGAGCAAAGTTACAGAGGTTTGATTACAGACACAGCTGAGCATTTTGCAATTTTGCATCATTTTAAAAAGTTTAAATTTGTTCAGTATTGAACGGCAGAAACGAGGCTTTGTTTTCAGAAGTAAGTAAAAGAAAAAAAAAAAACAGCGGCCGACAGGCTGTAAGAACGGTAGACTTGTGCGTAACAAGCAAGCGAATAATGCAGAAAACAGATTTTTAGACGGGAAACTGTTCTTAAAGTACAGAGAGAGAGAGAGAGAGAGAGAGAGAGCTGTGCATGAAGTGTGATTTTATCCTGGTGGCAGCAAAACAATCAGAGGGAATTCATGACGATGTTTATGTGAAGCGTAGTTTGGAGCTTCTTTTGCTGCTGGTTTACTCAATATTGTTTGGAGAGACATCAAACCTGCAGCTTCAGAATCAGCGCAAAAAGGGCGTAAACACAAAGCGCGGAGCCGCCGAAACATCACAATCAGCGAGCTGTCGGCTTTCAGCTCGTGTCCGTGCAGTCAGGTGAGAAAGTCACATCTCACTGATTCTGATGCGTCGGCGGCTCCGCGCTTTGTGTTTACGTCTTTGTGCAGAATCCGTGTTCCTGCTCTCATTTACTGTTTTAGTTGTTTGGTGGTTGTTGAAATTTTGGGAGGTTTAACCTGAGATTCTGGCGTTTTGGCCAAAATAAATTTATATTAAAAAATCGATTCAGGATTTTAATGAATCGATATCACGTTATCCAAGCGCGAATCGATTTTAATCGATAAATCGATAATCAAAACCACCCCTGATGCATATACACGGGTCACACTGCTTATTGAAACCCCCCCAAACATCAGATCTTAATCAGACAGGTTTTTGTTTTTTGTTTTCAAAGTTTAGACTTTGCTTCTATTGGACTTTTTATCAGTAACACGTGCTTACTTTTTGCAGGAACAGTTGAAACTAACATAAATAAATAACTCCAGAGGTGATAGTCAGCAGGGGGTTTACAAGTTGTGTGCCGCGTTGTCGGCGGTATAAACTCGACCACTTGCAAGGTGAGCTGGCAGACATCACTGAACTCATCAGAGATGATTAGGTTCATTTTGACAAAGTGAGCAGATATTTAACCTCCTAGGACCTGGCGTCCACATATGTGGACATCACATTTTGGATTGTTTAGACCAAAATACTACATTTTGCTCTACAAGGGCCTGATATCCACTTACGAGCATGTTATACTGCCACTGTGCTATCGACATTTTAGACAAATATCCTCATATGTGGCTCTCATTTTTCTCAGAAACAAAAATTTGGTAAAAAAAAAAAAAATCTGGTAATTCTTTGTTTTTACATTCATCAGGTCCCAATCAGCCCAAATATCAAAGAGAAACTAAAAATGAATGCCACGGAGGAGTTTGGGTCTTAGGAGGTTGTGCCACTACATTCTTGTCTAGAAGATATTAAAGTGTATTTGGTGACACACAAAAGGGTAAAGTTTAAGTATAGTTTGGGTCCACACATGTCCAAACCCTGGTGTGTAGGCCTACTTAGTTTTGAGGAATTGTCATGGGACCGGGGTCTGGGTGACCCAGGGCCTGTAAGAAGTTATGGACATGTGTGTTTTTGGTGCTGCTGTCTCCTGTTTCCATGTTTGTGTATCTAGGTGTGTGTGTGGGTGTGTCAGCCAGGAGCCTGGCCACACCTGCGGAGGAGAATTACTCAGGGGCGGAGCGTGGGGGTGGCTTACTGGGCTTAAGCCCGGGTTGTTTTGTCAGAAGCCCGGGGTCTTTTGGAGTGTAATTTTTTCATAGTTAGATGTCTGGCTGACAACTGTATAAAACAAAAAGTACACACAATATTCGAAGCACATAGTGCACACTGTGGGAATTTACGACTGTGCGTGAATCCCCCCCTGATATTGGTATGATCCGAGCTCAGACACTGAGCGACTGAGCGAGGGGGCGGGGCAGCTGCTGCCTGTGAGTGCGCTGTTGGAGAAACGGAGCCAAGGAGAGCCAAGCTACCAGGTACCAGAGCAAATCATTCGTACCGTACAAATAATGTAAATATGACGGTGAATCACGAAAGATTGATATCAAACTGATCACTTGACCAATATTACGTTACTTGCTCTTCAAGTGAATCAACAAATGGCAAAATGAAAAGCCGAACAATGCTATTTTTTTAGACAGTCTTAGCTTACGTGTGTTTATTTCATATTTTCAGTTCTTACCCTCCCCGACTAAATCGGTTTCAGTTATGCACTGATATACAAGAATGGACATTAGAGGCTTCTTTCAAAGAAAAAACTCAGGTAAATGTTATTTTATATATTATGCTTTGTATGTTGTTCAGTATATTTCTATGCAAAACAAGAGGGATTTCAGTACACAGCAAGATATTCACATTTGTAACCAGATATTTACATACACTTTAGAGATAAAACATAAAACATTTTTACTGTACAACATCAATTTAGAGTAAACTTTTGTTTTAGATAAATATTGAAATATATTCTGAATTAGTTAAATGTCAGAATAAAGAGAGAGAGAGATCGGTCTATTTATTATAACTTTCATCAAATTTAGGAGTACATATACACTAAGTTTATTGTTAATTAATAAGAAAACTCCAGACGATTCCATTCTGAGCTGAAGAAGCTTCTGATAGGTTAGTAGAGTCCATGTGAGTAAATTGGTGGCACAGCTGTGGATGCATATAAGGCAAAACACAGAGCCTGTTTCTGTGACATGGGAACATCAAGAGATGTCAACCAAAACACCAGGAAAAGAACTGTGGAGCTCCATAAGTGTGGCTCAGTTTTGAATACAATTTGGTGCCATTTGCAATTAAGAAATACAGATAGTTTCTCTCTTTACTCTTAAATTTAACAAATATAAATTAAACAGTTTGTCTAATTTGAGGTTTTACCTTAAATAAGTGTTTGTGTTTTTATCTGAAGAGCATGTAAATATCTGGTTTCAACTGTATATTTGATGATGTTGGTGTTTGGTTTGATTGTCAGCACAAAGAGGGTGAGAGAGGGAGATGGAGAGGAGAATGAGGACAGAAGAGAAATGGAACAAGAACCAGGTGAGACAGACATGTTAGTCAAATGGTTGTTTGCCAAAACATCAGAACACATATCTAGTACCTAGTGTATCTTTTTAGGTTTGTTATTTTTCAAATTCTATATTTATTAAGTTATGCAAACTTATTTGCACAACAAGGCTAATTAGTTATATAAACTTTTCTGAATCTAAATAGAGTACTTTGGTAGAATTAAAAATAATATGGCACAAACTTGTCACTCACAAAGACAAAAACAGAGGGATCATTAATTAGTAATGATTCTCTTTCTGATCATTCAGAGAGGTCAGGGGAAATCATGAAAGCAAGAGAAAACCAAAACACAACAGCATCACAGCAGGAAGCAGCAGGTGGATCGTTAAGGACAGCTGAAGGAGGTTTACTGGAAGGAGCAGCAGTAGATGATTTAGGAACTCTAGAAAGTGGTCCAAGACAAAATGTCCTCCCACAATATCCGCTGAGCCAGTTTGGAGCTCAGCAGAGGGCGTTTAATAAGAGTTGGTTTGAACAGTTTACATGGCTGGAGTATTCTGTTGTGAGGAACTTGGCTTTCTGTTTTTCATGTCGCATTTTTGGGAAGCAGAATACTTTAAAAAAAGATGGCCTCAGTCATTCAGGGTTCTGCAATTGGAAGAGGGCTTTAAATGCCTTTAGGGAGCACGAAAAGATTTCCAGCCATTCGTCTTCTATGATCTGCTGGCACAGCTTTAAGACCACAAAAAACCAAGGTGACGTTGTTGAGCAACTTAGATCAGCAAGCGCAGCAGAGATTTCAGAGAGACGACAATATCTCCACAGGATCTTAGCTGTAACAAGTTTCCTTGGAAAACAAGGAATACCATTCCGTGGCCACGATGAGCAGGAATCCACCAGTCATAATCAAGGGAACTTCCTTGAGTGCCTGAAGCTGCTGAAAACATTTGATCCATTTTTGAAAAATTACAGTCCTGTCTCACATGCTACCTATCTGTCTCATTTTTCACAAAATGAGATGATAACCAGTATTTCACATGAAATAACTGGAAATATAGTTAAAGAGATGAAGGAAGCTAAGATGTACTCTGTTATGGCTGATGAGGCTAGAGATGGGCACACGGAACAGCTTGCAGTGTGTGTACGTTTTGTGTCATGTAAAGGCCATGTCAAAGAATGTTTTCTTGGTCTACGGAAACTAGAAAGGTTTGATGCACAGTGCATTACAGACACTATTGAGGAGCTGTTGCAGTATCACATGCTCAGTGACTTACTTTGTGTTGCTCAATCCTATGATGGGGCATCTGTTATGAGTGGTGCTGTGAGTGGTGTGCAGTCCCGTTTCAGACAGAGACACCCTGAAGCAGTATATGTGCACTGCTATGCACATGAGCTCAACCTTGTCCTTTGCCATACATGCAAGGCTATTCCAGCTGCTTCTGACTTCTTTGGACTTTTGGAAAATGTCTACACTTGCAGGACACATAAGCAAGCCACGCTTGTTCATATTAGTGAATATTCACACACATAGTCAGACTTATGGAGCCTCTCACCACACTTCTTTTTCTCTTTCTATTTACAAACAAGTGATGTTTCCACATCCTCTCCACCTGTCTAAACGAAACACCCAGCGTACATCATTAGACATACACACACAATTATGGGCATGCTGAGGTTTGTCACATGGAATGTAAATGGAGCTGGCTCCAGAGGAAAGAGGTTAAAGATATTTAACCAGCTTAAAAAACTACAGGCAGATGTTGTTTTATTACAAGAAACTCACAGACCTGTCACAGGTTTAAACGAACTTAAAACACCTGAGTTTCCTAACGTGTTTGCAGCCTGTTATAATTCTAGACAACGGGGAGTAGCAATTTTAATACATAAAAATGTTAATTTTACAGTACTCGATACAGTTATAGATCCAGAGGGTAGATTTCTAATTATTAAACTATCAATATTGAACAAAAAACTATGTATTGTAAGTATATATGGTCCAAATGTTGATGAACCCTCATTCTTCCACGGATTTTTTAGTGCACTCTCTGAACACCTTGATTGCACACTCATTCTTGGCGGTGACCTCAATCTTGGACTAAATGAAGACATGGATAGGCTCAACACAACAGGAACTCAGCGCAATTGGCAGTCCACAAATATAATCAATCAGTATATGAGCGACTTTGGTCTTTGCGATGCATGGCGCTCTCTTCACCCCACCAGTAAGGAATATACTTTTTTCTCGCATGTCCATCACTCTTACTCTCGTTTGGATTATTTTTTGGTCAGCAGCTCACTGCTGTGTGACATTTCAGACACTGAGATTCATCCTATAGCTGTCAGCGATCATGCTCCCGTATCCTTAACACTAATACACAAGAATAACACTACGCCAAGAAAAAACTGGAGATTTAATATATCACTACTTAAAGATGAAGACTTTATTAAATTTTTTAAAAAGGAATGGACTTCATATTTAGACTTTAATGACACTCCCGGAATATCTGCTTCTGTTCTATGGGAAGCAGGGAAAGCTGTGATGAGAGGTAAAATAATTTCTTTCTCATCACACAAAAAGAAAGAAGAAAACAAAAATATTCAGGAATTAGAAAAAACCATCAAATCACTAGAAGAAGCCTACGCGTGCAACCAAGATCAGGAAACATTGAACAAAATATGCAAAACAAAACTAGAATTAAATGAAATTATTAATAAAAAAACACAATTCCTTATACAAAGACTACGCTTGCAGAATTTTGAACACAGTAACAAATCAGGTCGATTTCTAGCTAACCAGCTAAAAATAAATAAAGAAAAAACAACTATATGTGCTGCTAAAGATTTATCGGGGAACACAATATATGATCCTGGAAGAATAAACAACATTTTTAGGGATTTCTATGAAACTTTATACTCACCACAAATAAACCCATCTAAAAATGAAATTGATCTGTTTCTTGACAACGTAACTCTTCCAAAATTACTAGACAGTCAAGCAATGGAACTGGATTCGCCACTGACGCCAAGTGAACTCCAGGAAGCCCTGATAAGTATGCCCAATAATAAGGCCCCAGGTCCAGACGGTTTCCCTGCAGAATTCTACAAAGAATTCTGGACAATTTTGGCACCAGTATTCCACGGCATGTTGCAGGAAATCGAGGAAAATGGCAGACTACCACCAAATATGAATTCTGCCAACATTAGTCTCCTGCTAAAACCAGGCAAAGACCCTTTATTTCCCTCAAGCTATCGTCCAATCTCTCTTTTAAATGTAGACCTTAAAATAATCTGCAAAGCTCTCTCAAAGAGATTAGAGAAAATGACCCCCCTCTTAATTCATCCTGACCAAACTGGTTTCATAAAAGGTCGGCACTCCTCAACAAACACTCGTAGATTACTTAATTTAATAGACTACTCATACGATAAAAACATCGAAACCATAATATTATCTCTAGATGCAGAAAAAGCATTTGACAGAGTTAACTGGAAATTTTTATTCGCAACTTTACACAAATTTGGTTTTGGAAACTCTTTCATAAACTGGATAAGAATATTATACAATTCCCCAACAGCTCGTATCAGAACAAATGACCAGACATCCTCCAGCTTCTGTCTCCTGAGGGGCACCAGACAGGGATGCCCACTCTCCCCTTCACTTTTTGCAATTTTTATCGAACCTCTAGCAGCAACATTTAGACAGGCTACAACAATTAAGGGCATAAAATGTAAGAACATAGAACATAAAATCAGTCTCTATGCGGATGATGTGTTGCTTTTTCTGCAAAACACACAAACCAACCTCTCTGAGGTAATTACTTTAATAAGCTGGTTTTCAAGAGTTTCAGATTATTCAATTAACTGGCCAAAATCTACAGTTCTCCCCATTAACTGCTCCTTCCATAATTCTTCCTCTGCCCCACTGCAATCCGGAAATATTAAATATTTAGGTATTAATGTCTCTCCTAAGCTTTCAGACTTAACTAAATTAAACCACATCCCACTTGTAAAGAAAGTAGAAGGCGATCTGACTAGATGGAAATCTTTACCCATATCACTCATGGGAAGGGTCGCCACTATAAAAATGATGATCTTGCCAAAAATAAATTACTTATTTTTGATGATCCCTAACAAACCATCACAAGATTGGTTCAGATCTCTGGATTCATATATTTCCAAATTCCTTTGGAAAGATAAACCCCCGCGTATCAGCTTAAAAACGCTACAAAGAACCAAGGATAGAGGAGGATTAGATCTGCCTAATTTTTACCAATACTTCTTAGCCAACAGGCTTCAGTTCATCTCAGAATGGTTAAAACATACCTTCTTAGTTGAGCCCTGGCTAGATGTTGAACAGGCACTATGCAAGGATCTAGAGATTTCAGACCTACCATTTATTAGCTCAAACATCAAAAGACATGAATGCTTTAAAAGTATCAACATCAGCTTTTCTCTGACAGCATGGTGGGAGTTTCTAAAAATAACGGAGTCTTCATTAATTCCATGCAAACGTACACCTATCTGGAATAACCCTGACATATTACAAAACAATAATATGATTAATTTCCCAGAATGGAGTTGTAAAGGAATTAAATACTTAGAACATATATTAGAGGGAACAGAATTTATTCCATTTGACAGACTAGTTGCACAATATGGGATCAACAAGACAAGATTTTTAGAATATCAACAAATTAAATCCATAGTAAAAAAGAAATTTAACCTCAGTCAAGTTGAATTACAAACACCACTAAGTGCGGCACATTTTCTTACTCTTAAATCCCCCAAGTTATTATCTAAAATATACAGAACACTTTCTAAATTAGATGAATCAATATCCCTTCCTATTGCAAAGTGGGAAGCAGATTTATCAGTCAGCTTAGACCAAAACTTCTGGTCTGAGATTTGCTTAAAAACCTTTAAATTAATTAAAAATCCCAGTCTGCAATTAATACAATACAAAATACTACATAGAGTGCACTATACAGGTCATCGGATGTTCAAGATGGGCTTTACATCCTCCAACAACTGCTCACACTGTCAAGGCAATACACCAGACAATTACATCCACGCTCTTTGGTTCTGTCCACCAGTGCAAAAGTTTTGGCGCGAGATATGTGAAGACTTATCAAAGTGTCTGAAATGTAACATTCCAACTTCCCCCTTAGTGTGTTTGTTGGGCAGCTTAGATAATGTCACTTCAGAAAAGAATATAGCCCATATGGTTTTCACTGCCCTATGCATAGCCAAGAAAACAGTCCTCATGAACTGGAAAAATAAAAATAATCTTAATTCTAACCAATATAGAAATTATCTATTAGATTACATTAGTCTTGATACAGCCTCTGCCACCACATCAGATCAATTGCTCTGGGCTCCTTTTATCAGCTCCATCACCTAGTGGGGGTGGGGGGTCATAGTTTGGTCCCGCCTTCACTGTTGTGATTGGTGTGGGGGTAGGGACAGGCTTAGGGCGTCGGGGGGTTCCCCGGAGGCATCTTCCTTGGGGGCTCAACCCGGGGTAGCGGTCATGTCCGGGTGGGGGCTCTGTTGGCTCTCAGGTGACTGTTTCCTCGCGGCTGCGTGCAGCGGGGCTAGGGGAGGGTCTGTGCTGACGGACGTGGGTTACTGACCTGGTAGCTTGGCTGCCCCTGGGTGGGTCCGGGATGGGCGTGAGGTTCTGGGGGCGCTCCGTCTCCGGGCTGGGGCCCGGGCCGGGCCTCGGGGGCTTGGGTCCTGGTTGGTGTGTTGCCGGGGTTGTGGGCGGGTGGGTGCATGGGGGCCCAGCCCTGGAGCAGGGTGCCGCCGGTGCGTCGAGCCACCTGGGGGGCTCTTCAACTGGTGGGGGAGATGGTCACATCTGCAGGAGCTTTCCTCTCTTCAGGGACTCTCTCTGCAGGAGGGGGAGATACAGGAGAGGTGGAGGAAGATCTCAGCCTGGGCGTTTACTGTCTTATGTAGTCTGGAAGATGAGTGGATGGTGGGGTGGGTGCAGTTTTCTCTGTGGTGGGGTTAGGTGAACTGTCCTGGGCTCTGTGGGGCCGGGAGGCGCTGCTGCACTGGGCCCCGGTCTGGATGGGCCTGGGCCCTCTTTCCCTGGCGGGTCGCGGAGTGTGGGAGTGCCTACTGGGGTCAGCGGGGGAGCTGGCCCCAGGGAGGGGTTACCTGCCCCTCCCTTCCTTCCCTCCCCATCTCCAGCTGCCTCCCTCTTCCCGCTCCACCACAACCACCCACACATGCAGGGCCTTGGAGTAGGGGTATGTCACCAGGGTGCAGAGGAGGCTACCCCCCCCTCTGTCCCCTTCCGGCTGCCTCTGCCTCAATTTTATCCCACAACTTAGACATTCACATTATTCACACTCTCATTACACATACATATAGGATCTTGGGGGTGGGCACAATCACCGAGTCCATATTACCATCAGGGTGTACACCTCACCCCTGGCGTCGTTGCCCACCTCTCAATTTTAAATACACGTAGACATTGAGGGCTATCAGGAGGGACTATGCGCTTACCTGCTGCTCTCTGGCAGGTAACTCCATGCCCTCCTGGGTTTTAATTGCACCTTAGAACACACATGCATCAACACTACAATGAGCGGGTGGAGGGAGGTTTGGAGTCTTCTCCCACCCCCATTCTCTGCGGCCTGCTGGAGCGGGAGGGCTAGGAGGAGTTGGCCGTCCGACTGCGGTCTGGAGTGTGGGGCCTCCCTGCTGCTACGGAGTCGGGGTGGTCTGCCTCTCCCCACCGCAGGGAAAAGGGTAACACCACCTGGGTCTGGGTGCAGTTCCCCCCTCCAGGGACAAGGGTACCTAGACCCGGTTTGTAGAGTACGCTTGGGGAGTGTGATCGGGTGTACAGCGTCTCTTTATGTCTGTCTCCACGTTGGTTGAGTGTGGAGTGAGTGCACATGAGAGCATGAGGGGGGGAATGGATGTTTGTGTCTGTGTGTGCCTGTATGTCTGTGTCTATATGTCAGGTTGGGTATCAGACACCACCTCTCTGGGGACACCTCAGGCCTTCCAAGGTTTGGAGGCCTATCTCCACCCACCACCACTTCCCCTGCCGGTGGCGGACTCCCTCAGGTGTCGGTGCGTTGGTGGTTCTTTGTGTCTGGGGGTGGGCGTCCGGGTACACACCGGCTCACTCCTTGGCGGCCGCTTATCGGGGCCTGGAACCTGGGGCTCGCTCGGACCACTTCGGAGGTGGGGTGCCCCCGGCCTCTCGGCCTGGGGCTCGGTCACTCAGGCACAGCTGGCTGCCGGCGGAGCTCACGGGCGCGTCACTGCAACTCCCCCTGGCTTCTGCTCCGCGGCTGCTGAGTGAACCCTCATCTGGGACTCTCCTCAGCTCTTGCTGGGACAGTGGCGCGGCTGCCCCTCTGTTGGTTTTCCATGGTCTCTTGTGTTCTGGGGGCCTCTGGATGTCTGGAGTTTTGATCTCCTCCATACCTGCTTCATACCCTGGAGGACGGGGCTGTGGCCCCCCCCACACTCCCTAGCAGATCGTTACATGGAGAAACCTTTGTAATACAAGCACGCTGATCCACACAGGTATGCACACGGGTGTTCACTGCTCGTAGACTTAAATTACACCCTTCTTGGCTACTACTTCGAAGCACATCTGTCCTGCGTGCTGCACAACAACATTGAATATTTAGTATTTACTGCTGTTTACACTTAGCTAGATTAATGCGATGGTGTTGTGTTTAGTATGTTGCTTTGTTTTTTTTTTTTGTTTTTTTGCTTGTCTTCTATTCTTCTCTCAACAGGTGATCCAGGAGATTTTTATTTTTTTTCTCCCCCCCTTTCTCACTGTCCCTCTCCCCTTCTGTTTTTCCTTTCCTTCCTCTTTCTTTCTCCCTTTCCTATCCCTCACTGATGTCTGTCCCGTCTGTAACATCTGAAAATAAAATATAATAAAAACAAAGATCGACCAAATGGACCAATACGGCAATGCCACGAAGATCCATTTGGCAAAGTAAATCCATTGGGTATCCTTGTTGGTCTTCAGACAACAATTCTGATGGCTAAAGAACCAAAAAAAAAAAAAAAAGGAAAATGTCTACACATTTTTTAACACCTCCCTGGTAAACCATACAAAGTTTAAGGAACTGCAAAAGGACCTTGGACTGTTTGCATCTGAGCTTGTTCAGCTCTCTAACACAAGATGGGCCTGCCAAGTAAATTCCATCAAAGCCCTTCTCAACAACATTTCTGCAGTTTTAGCAACTCTCGAAGCCACAAACACTCCTATTGCTAAAGGGATCTTGTCCAAGCTGTCAAAACCCAAGACTGTGTACATGTTAATCATGTTCTCACAGCTGCTTGGCACCACTGAAGGCCTGCACCGCTACCTGCAGGGAGAAAGGCTAGACATGGGCAAAGCTGTGGAGTACAAGATGTCGGTAGTTGATACACTAAGTAAACTGCGCACAGAGGCTGCTGCTGAGGAAATATTTGAGAAGGCCATGGACATTTGTGGAAGCTACAACATCCAGATTCCTCAGGGGGCACGACACAAACAGAAAAGACTTGAAGGATTTGTACTTGAGTCCAGCTGTGGTGCAACACCAAATCTCACAAGCTCAGCAGAGTTTAGCAGAGATATTCTTTCCTTGTTTGGACCGAATGTTGCAGGAGCTAGCAGACAGATTTTCTGCGGTAGGACAGAAAATAATGGAGGGCATTCAGGCATGCAATCCATCCTCCCCAACATTCCTTTCCGAAGATGCCTTAAAACCCATTGCGGCACACTACCATGTCACGATAAAGCCTGAAGAACTTGTTGTGGCAAAAAACTTCATGAAAAGAAAAATGGAAAAAGAGGACATTTGCGACATCACAACTGCCTTCCACTTGCTTGACGAGGACATGTTCCCAACTCTGAAGGTCATCTTTAGAATTGCACTAACCATTCCTGTCAGTAGCTGCAGCTGTGAGCACTCTTTTAGTGCCTTGCGTCGTCTCCACATGTGGCTAAGGAGAACCATGGGACAAGAGAGGCTGAATGATTTGGCCATATTATCTATTGAAAAGGAGTACTTGGATAATGTTGACCCTGAAAATGTCATTGATAGGTTTGCAAAACTCAAGCTTCGAAGATACAATCTCATGTTACCACAATAAAGAGGTGTTGTCAGTGTAGTGCAGATCTGTGATGATTTTCAGTGCTACTGTCTAGAGATGGCACAATACCACTTTTTTATGTCCGATACCGATACCGATATCATAAATTTGGATATCTGCCGATACCGATATGAATCCGATATAGTGTTTTTTAATCAACAAAACTGTTTTTTTTAAATATCTTGCTGCATTTTGTATAAGTTCATACTCAAGTTTAAAACAACAACTACACTAAAGCTATTCTGTTATACCTGTATGCAAAAAAAAATATTTCATAGTTCAGCAATACTGATCAATCTAATAAACTTAAACCTACACCATCCTCCCTATTCTGGTATTTTAAACAGTACTTAGCGTAAATATTAAGCAACCTAACTAATAGGGTTCCAACTCCCAGCAACAACAAAAATAAATAAATAAAAAATAGGGAACCACCCGTCACGCTCCACCTCATGATGCTTAATCGACGTAATCAACCTTAATTTGATGCAGTGTGAAAAAAATGCACAGAAATCAATTATTTTTCAAGGAATATTAAATAGAATCAACATCTTTATTCAACAAAATTGCAGTACTATAGCTGCAGTACTATAGGGGCGATCGTGGCTCAAGAGTTGGGAGTTCGCCTTGTAATCGGAAGGTTGCCGGTTCGAGCCCCGGCTTGGACAGTCTCGGTCGTTGTGTCCTTGGGCAAGACACCTCACCCGTTGCCTACTGGTGGTGGTCAGAGGGCCCGGTGGCGCCAGTGTCCGGCAGCCTCGCCTCTGTCAGTGCGCCCCAGGGTGGCTGTGGTTACAATGTAGCTTGCCATCACCAGTGTGTGAATGTGTGCGTGAATGGGTGGATGACTGGATATGTAAAGCGCTTTGGGGTCCTTAGGGACTAGTAAAGCGCTATATAAATACAGGCCATTTACCATTTACTAGGGTATATATATTAGACTTAATAGTTACTATATACAGTAATTGACTTCTATTCATTTTACATCAAATTAAAACTTTGGGTGTAAGATTTGGATAATTATTTATTAAAAGCTAGACATTTTAAATGAGAATAAGAAAGAAAAGTCTGTCTTTGTGCCCCCTTTTCCCTGTTAATGCCCTATCGGCCCCCCTGGCTAAACTTTGCTAGATCCGCCCCTGCACAGTTACCAGCCGTCAGCTACATAGAAAAAGATCCTGGTGTAGAAAGTAATATTAAATAAATTCTAACAAAAGCTTATCAAGCTTAAACGTGCTGCTGTTGTTCAGCCGCTGGTTTCCTCTTTCTGGTGCAAAGTGGGCCAAAAACAAACAAGAGAGACGGACTCGCGACAGAAAAGCCGATCAGCTGATCATTAAGCAGTTTCATGATTGAAGTAGCAGCAAGCAGAGGCAGTCACTTGTTAAGCTTAAAAGCTATTTATTTATGAGTGACTTATGTATGTATGTATGTATATATATGTATATATTGTACTATTCTTAGTTAGTGTATTGTCTGTCTTGTCTTAATGTTGGATTATAATGGAGCACTGTAACAAAAAATAATTTCCCCCAGGGATCAATAAAGTATTCTGATTCTGATTCTGATTCTGATTAACGCAAGAATGCTTTACAAACATTCAGAGATGGACTTACACACTTGCTTTACTTCTCTCGGGATAACTTTGTTGGAGATGAAATGCCGGGTTGGTAGCTAAGCTCCAAATGCTATCCAGACCACCGACAGGTCCCGCATGCCACAGCCGCTCTATCACGTGATGCATACTGCTCCAACGTGCTAACGTTCTGAGGTGAGTTACGGCGTGTTGCAAGTTTTGTGAGGTGCTTTCGTGATATTTAATGGATCGGATTACATTTTTTATTTTTCTCCGATATCCGATCCAGTAATTTAGGTCAGTATCAGACCGATACGTAATATCGGATCGGTCCATCTCTACTACTGTCATCTAGTTTTGATTTTGGTTCTTTGTTGGTTAAGTCCTAAAGTAATCCTGATTTTGAACTGTTATTCTACTGTTTTCATTCCGGATCAGTTCTGGGTGTGGTTGAAATGGGGTTTAGTCCCCGTATCTTGAAACAGCCCTAATTTTGTTCTGCCTTGCTGTTTAAGTAGAAAACAGTTTTTAAGCTACATATGTGATATTTTTTTTCTCATATTAAGTTTTCTTTTTTTTTTTTAAGCTTACAACACAGCCTAATAAATCTTCAACTTTACAGCAGGTTTTTTTGTCATTTCCAACCCCCCGCGCGCGTATTACCCTTTAGGGCTAAGCCCCGATTGTATACAATGTCTGGCTCCGCCGCTGGAATTACTCACACCTGCAGCTGATCAAGCCTCGTCAGAGGAGCTACTTAGGAGTGTGGTGGAGCTGTCTCCGATGCTGGATCATTGCGTAACTTCACGTTAGTCTCTTGGCGAGTTAGTTAAGGTTAGTCTGCTGCATTGTGGCGTTGCTGACGGCTGCCTCTTTGTTACTCCCCAGGAGGAGTGTGGAGACGAGAGGGCAGCGAGCACGGGGTGCTCAGACACTGAGGAGCGGAGACAAAGAACACTAACACTGGCAAGAGGACATGTCAGAGTCGGGAACGCACTGGGGATTTATTGTTGTTTGGATTATTTTGCATCACTGTAAATAAACGCACTGACCTCATCAAAGAGTCCAGCATTGGGGTCCTCCTTCCCCTCATCATAGTCTGCCACGCAGGCCGTGACAGAAAAGCCCACTAAAAGAACGCCCACCAGACCAAAGCAATGGTTTTGACTTGATCAGAATTAACCCCGCCCCCTGACTTTGATGGGTGACGCTGACAAATAAAATGTATTTATGAACAGCGATGCAGGGCCAGTAGTAGCAACGTGAATTAAATAAATACATCATTAAATAATTCATTAAATGTGTCAGTAAAATAATTAAAATAGAAAACAAACCAATAATTGAGTAAATATGTAATTAACTAATTAGAATTGTATATAAACAAATAATGAAACATTTTAAATGAAATTAATGGATAATTCATTATTATTATATTTCTTTAATTGATTATGTACATTTTTAAATTAATTACTGAAATAATTCATTAGTGATGTCTTTATTTAATACAACCATATAAATACCATAAAATTGCTAATTTACTCAAAATAAATTTAAGACATCAATGTTAAAGGTTAAATTATGATAATGAATACATGCAATTATAACTGATGACATAAAAATGAGGATTTCTTAAGCTAAAGCCAAAGTGCTGACTCATTTGGTATGTTACTCTCAAACGATTTCCCTAATAACAATAACATAATTACACTTTAGCCACAAGAGGGCAGCAGCATTAATACAAGTGACATGTATATAAAGGTACAGTGATTATATTACAGTGATTTTGACAAAAACAAAACAGAAGTTGATGGCAGTGTGTTTTTCCATGACAGAATAATTACGCACACCCCACTTTGTAGTTATTTATTTGTAAAAAATGTTTGGAATCATGAATGATTTTCGTTCCACTTCTCACGTGTTCACCACTTTGTGTTGGTCTTTCACGTGGAATTCCAATAACATTGAATCATGTTTGTGGCTGTAATGTGACAAAATGTGGGAGTAAGTTCAAGGGGGCTGAATACTTTTGTAAACCACTGTAAAGTTCACTATCAGTAACATCATAGCACCACCCAGCTGTATAGAAACCTGTATAGAAACTCCGTCATGCTAGCTACCGGTACAAAAAAATAAAAAAACATCATCGGCCCATAAAAACAAAAAAACATCATCAGTATGCCCGATGGCCAGTCCAGCTATGGTCGTGCCATCAGTTAACCCTTCACGTGCCAGCTGTGACACGCGTGCCCAGGGTTGCCGACCCCTGCTCTAAAGCATCTGATTTGGATTCCTGAGATCAAATATATTTTCCTTCGGCTTTGTTTTCTTCCCATTTGTGGCTTTAATGTAGTGTTACATCCTGTTTGTTTGCTTCCATCTGTATACATGTCCAGATTCACTGTTATGTTTCTATTCTTACATTGCTGTGTGATCACTGTTCCCTCTGCTGACTGATGTGACCTTTTGTATCTTACACTGATACTTGTCATATTTGTATCTGCGCCTAAAAGATAAAAAGTTTTCCATGCTAAAACACAGCTCCACCTCCTGCAGTTCTCCCTCTGAACCACTAGATGTCTCTGTTATCTAAATGAAGACATGCAGCACAGCAACCACAGCAGCGCTCAGATCACACGTGTCCTGTTATTATGTATAAAAGCATGAAACAGGTGAGACAGGTGGGATCAATATTAATGTTGTGGAAATATATGAAAAAGCAACAGAAGAGTGAAAACATTTCGTGTTTCTAGAAAGATCTTTCAGCTCACAGCTGCTCACAGACTGTATTTACAAGTGACAAACTGCAACTCTACAGTACATCTACAGTATATATCAAATATATTCTGTATTCAAATCTATTGAGTGATGTTTGAAAGTCTTTCCAGGTGAGTTTGATCCAGGAGGGTCTGAAGCCAGAGTCAGACAGAGACTGTGCAGAGACTGTAGAAGGACAGAGCAGCAGCAGAGCAGTCCAGATACACTGATGATCCTCTGTCAGATCCAGAGGGACACACAGGGATGATGCTGGACTCTACATTGTGTCTGACAGTGGAGCTGTTCTCAGAGCAGTTCACTCTGCAGCACTGACAGTCATCTGCACTTCTTCTCATTCCTCTGTCAGTCACTGCTGGATGAAGCTCTCCTCTCCACCTCCCAGTAACATGGCCCAGTCAGAGCGTCTCTACACACAAGCTGCTGCTGCTTCAACCTCTCTGGATCATCAGGACACAGCTCCTCCTCTCTCAGCACACACACCGTCCTGTTTACCATCATCAGCTCCACCTGCAGAGAGAAGAAGGAAGAGCAGAGGAGATAAACGAGTGTTTCCAGAGACTCTTCATCAGCTGTCAGTCAGTGATGCAGCACATCCAGTATAAAGAGCAGCAGGGACTTCAGTGCTGGGACTGTACTAGGACTCATTGTTGCTTCACTTTTTCTAATCTTTGGATTTTTATTGAAGTTGCTGAAAATGTTTTTCCCTCCTAGTTTGAGTTTGGACTTTCATTCATTAGAAGAACCTTGGTGTGTCCGCTCTGATGTAACCCTGGAGAGTTACTAAGGGTTTTAGTGTGTTATGAGTGATGTTAGTATTTTGAGTTCACTGTTAAGTTTTATTAAGTTAAATTATTTTGTTGAGAATTAATAAAATAGAAGATGTCTATAATGTCCTGATGGTCCTTGAAGTATACAGGGGGAAGTACCGCCTCCTGCCGTTCACTGCATAGCAGCTACGGATATCAGGAAAGAGGGAGAGGAAGAAAAGTCAGTTTTTTCCAAGTGGAAAGCGTGGTTGCTTTTAATCAGTCGGATTGTACGGTGGCAGGGGCGGAGCGTGGGGGTGGCTTACGGGGCTTAAGCCCGGGTTGTTTTGTCAGAAGCCCGGGGTCTTTTGGAGTGTAATTTTTTTCATAGTTAGATGCCTGGCTGACAACTGTATAAAACAAAAAGTACACACAATATTCAAAGCACATAGTGCACACTGTGGGAATTTACGACTGTGCGTGAATCCCCCCCTGATATTGGTATGATCCAAGCTCAGGCACTAAGCGACTGAGCGAGGGGGCGGGGCAGCTGCTGCCAGCAGTGAGTGCGCTGTTGGAGAGACGGAGCCAGCCATACTAAGGAGAGCTTAAGTTTGACCAGGTACCAAAGCAAATCATTCGTACCATACAAATAATGTAAATATGACGGTGCATCACGAAAGATTGATATGAAACTGATCACTTGACCAATATTACGTTACTTGCTCTTCAAGTGAATCAACACATGGCGAAATGAAAAGCCGAACAAATGCTATTTTTTTTAGAGAGTCTTAGCTTACGTGTGTTTATTTCATATTTTCAGTTCTTACCCTCCCCGACTAAATCGGTTTCAGTTATGTACTGAAATATAAGAATGGACATTCGAGGGTTCTTTCAAAGAAAAAACTCAGGTAAATGTTATTTTATATATTATGCTTTGTATGTTGTTCAGTATATTTCTATGCACAACAAGGCTCAATAATTATATAAACTTTTCTCAATCTAAATAGTGGACTTTGGTAGAATTAAAAAAATAAGTGTAGTGCAGGTCTATGATGATTTTTAGTGCTATCATCTAGTTCTGATTGTGGTTCTGTCTTGGTTAAGTCCTCAGTAGTCCTGATTTTGAACTGTTGTAGTCCTGTTTTAATTCTGGATCAGTTCTGGGTCTGGTTGAATTGGGGTTTAGTCCTCGTGTCTTGATACAGCCCTGACCTTGTTCTGCCTTGCTGCTTAATTAAAAAACTAGTTTAAGGTGTCCTGCACATGTGATATATACTTTTCCCTATATGAAGTCATTCTTTTTTGAACAGAGCCTATTAATCTTTCAGTCATTTCTACCCCCCCCCCCCCCCCCCCCCCAAAAAAAAAAAAAAAAAAAAAAAATCCCACATGCATACTACTCTTTGGGCTAAGCCCCAGGTGTTTCAAATGTCTGGCTCCACCTCTGTACGGTGGAAATAAGCTATCTGGAAATTGTTGTTAACCAGAAAGGAGTTTGTAACTGCTCGGATTCTTCTGGGGTGAGTCAATTTGTTGTGAACAAGAATATTGTGAGTTTAAGCCACTATGACATGCTAGCGGCTATCGCGGCTATTGCTATTAGCCATGTGGCTGTACATGTGTGATTGTGAGGATTAAACTGTATGTTAGAGTTTGTTAGCTTCCTATGATGATGCATGTAAAAGTTGTAAGTTATATGTATGCTATAGATGTTGATATGTTGCTATATCAATCCTTAATTGTGTTCATTGTGAGGAGAATACAGTTTAAAGAAAATGGGGTTATGTTTCTTTGTAGTTGTACTACAACGTTTCACCATCGCCATTTTGAAGCTCCAGGAGAGCCCATTTTATTGGTTACTTTGGTAAGAAGTTATCATTGTCTATGTTTTGGAATATTCTGTCGTTCTTTCTGTATACTGGAAAGGTAAAATGTAAATTTGTTAGTATGTATGAACGAAACATAAGAAAGGATATGTATAAATGACTAAATATAGATTTTTGAATGTTATTCTGACTGTGTTATACAGGTCAGGTTTTTTTACTTGGGAGTACAGTTCAGTGATGATCCAGTCCAAAGATGGCGAGCCACCCCTCCAGGATCCTTGAGATGATTGTTTTAAGAAGAGAACTAAATTCTTTGGACGAACCGTAAACTGTACAAACTCTACTTAAGTGGTAGGACAGATTTGCACGTCATTCCTCCTTTGCACATCCCGCAAAGAGAATCCTCATTGCTTGACTCACACTTAAGGGTGTCGGCGGACACGAGAGAGAGACTGAGTCAAATCCCCCGGGGTTGTGTGTGTTTTGTTTATTATTTTCCATGACTTGGGCCCAATTTTTCCTTTCATGTACTGTTATTGTTTTCATTGTATGTATGTGAGATTCTTTAATTGTGAATACAAATTGATCAAACCAAGTTCTCAGAGCGTTTCATTAGTCATCCACTCTGCTCCAGTGACCGAACCTCAGCTATTGGCCCAACACAAAGGTAACCATTTAAATCTGTATCCCAAGTGTTGAAAGGGGTGTTACACTGAGCTCTGTAGGAACCCCAACAACAAGCCCAACAATCCAGATGGACGGTTCCAGCTGTTAACTGGAGGAATTCCATCCAAACATCTGCTCTCACTAAATTCTTCCTCACCTACAGACTGTGTTCTTCACTGCTTTAAACTTGGAAATGAATGCAGTCATTGGTCTGCGTGCTGCTTTGTTCAGAGAGCTGATTGGCTGTTGACAGTGATTGATCAGAGCGTGTCAGCCGTTACTATGGTGACCATAAAGGTCAGAAACAGGAAGTGTTTGTGTCCAATCCTGAAGCCTGTCACCATTCTCCTCTCACAGCTTCACTGAGAAACTGCAGCTTTACAGGAAACACTGGATCTTTGTTTCATACTGACTGTGTTTAGTACAATACTGCTGACAGCACCACCCACTCACTCCATCACTCTACTTACACCAGAGTCTCCAGTCTGTAGTCTGGACTCTGCTGAAGATCAGACAGCTGCTTCACATCTGGATCCTTCAGGTTGTTTCCCCACAGGTCCAGCTGTCTCAGATGGGAGGGGTTGGACTTCAGTGCTGCTGCCAGATAATCACAGCTGATCTCTGACAAACCACAGCCCATCAATCTGTATAAAGAATGAAAGATGTAAGTTTATTAGACAAAGTGTGATCTTGAAATCATTCAGTGTTTCATCATCTGTTCAGAGCTGAAGAAGGTTCAGAATGTAGACGTTTAGAAAATGGAAACTCCAAACAGCTGAAGCCAACAGGAAGCAGCTTCAAAGAAACACAACAAGAGAAAAAACTCTGAATGTTTCACATTAAAGTCGTACATTTCTCATAAAAACAGGACAAAGACTTGAAAAAGTCGTGTTTTTCCTTCCAGGAACCACAAGGCTTCACTTTTAAAGGTGAAGTGTGAAAGAAATGGACATATTTGAAGTCCAACACCTTTTTCCAGTCACATTATTAAAGCAGACAAACTACAAGCTCATTTTCATTCCAACAAGTCATCTTCTGACCTGGACTAACAACACTGGTCTCTATGTGCAGCTGGCTGTGAGACCAGTGCTCAGGGAGCGTCTACAAAGTGCAACACTGAAAGAACATCACACACTCATTTGCTTCCAGCACTTTCACACAAACATCTACTGTCATTATTGTCACCAAACTCTGTGGATCCTTTATTGCAAATTCAAATGGGATCAAATGGTCAGACAAAAGAGGGTTATGAGGAAATATGATGAAATGTTGTGTATTAGCAGCAAGTTATTGAATCATTTTCCTCAGAAACCAAACAAAATGATTGACAAACATGTTTTTACAAACTCAGTGTTGGACTTGGATCAGCAGGATAAGCTGATGTTTAAAGGCATTTGAGTGTCGCTGTATGAGAGTCCAGTTATTACTCAATATTTATGGATGATGTTCTTTCAGTGTTGCACTTTGTAGATGCTCCCTGAGCCTCACAGCCAGCTGCACATGGACCAGCTGACATTACCCAGCATTAGAGGATAAAACAGTAAATGAGAGCAGCTAAACACACAAAGATGGAAACACAGAGCGTGGATCTTTCACTCGACGGCACGTACACGGACACGCCGTCGGGGCTGAAAGTGGACAGCTCACAGATCCTGAAGCTGCAGGTTTCATCTCTCTCCAACCAAAACTGACTGAACCAGCAGCAGAAGAAGATCCAAACTACGCTTTACGTTTGATGAACATCGTCATGAATTCTCTCTGACTTTGACGTTTACTTCCTGCACAGCTCTCTCTCTCTCTCAGTGTACTTCAAGAACAGTTTACCTTCAAAAATCTGTTTCCTGCATTATTCACTGCTTATTACGCACCAGTCTGCTGTTGTGTTCACTGCTGTCGGCCTCTGAAAACAAAGCCTCGTTTCTGCTGTTCAATACTGAAGAAATTTAAACCTTTTAAAATGATGACAGATTACAAACTCTCAGCTGTGTCTGTAATCAAACCTCTGTAACTTTGCTTCACTTCAGCAGCATCAGCTCATGTTCACATGTTGATTCATGGTTTGCTTCAGTTTTTGATGGACTGCAGAATATTTTGAAGGTTATCTGCTATAAAAAGTCAGAACAGGAAAATCTGCTTCATGTGTTTCTGTTTGATCCTCAGTGACTTTGACACAAAGGCCTCTGCTGTGATGATCACACCTCTGATCAAGTCTCACAGTGTCAGCTTTGTTTTTATACATATGGATATGTGCTGATAAATGATCAGAATTATAATATTTAACAATGTCTGCTGTGTGCCGTGACCTTTGACCTGCTAAAGACAGTCAGCTGTGGATTATTCATTGTTGTGTCTGATACTTAGAACTGTGAGGAAGAACACTACACAGTTAATCAGGGTCCCCTCTCTCTGAATCAGGAAAGGTGGGCAGGCCGCGTGTGGGCCGCGGGCCATACGTTGAGTCTCACTGTTTGAAATGTGAACATTGTTCTGCTGCAGTCAATGGACTAAACCAGAGAAGAAGAAAACAGACTTTACCGTGAAGATCCTCAGTGTGGATCAGTATAATATCAGCCTGATGGCTGCAGTTTAGTGTCAGCACAACTTTCACATCATATTCATCTCAGCACAACTAAAACATGCTGACTGACCTCAGAGTTTCAAGTCCACATCCTGGACTCTCCAGGAAACCACACAGATGCTTCACTCCTGAATCCTGCAGCTTGTTGTTGGAGCTCAGGTCCAGCTGTCTCAGATGGGAGGGGTTGGACTTCAGTGCTGCTGCCAGATAATCACAGCTGATCTCTGACAAACCACAGCTCTCCAATCTGTATAAAGAATGAAAGATGTAAGTTTATTAGACAAAGTGTGAGCTTGAAATCATTCAGTGTTTCATCATCTGTTCAGAGCTGAAGAAGGTTCAGAATGTAGACGTTTAGAAAATGGAAACTCCAAACAGCTGAAGCCAACAGGAAGCAGCTTCAAACAAACACAACAAGAGAAAAAACTCTGAATGTTTCACATTAAAGTCGTACATTTATCATAAAAACAGGACAAAGACTTGAAAAAGTCGTGTTTTTCCTTCCAGGAACCACAAGGCTTCACTTTTAAAGGTGAAGTGTGAAAGAAATGGACATATTTGAAGTCCAACACCTTTTTCCAGTCACATTATTAAAGCAGACAAACTACAAGCTCATTTTCATTCCAACAAGTCATCTTCTGACCTGGACTAACAACACTGGTCTCTATGTGCAGTGTGAGACCACTGTGAGACCAGTGCTCAGGGAGCATCTACAAAGTGCAACACTGAAAGAACATCACACACTCATTTGCTTCCAGCACTTTCACACAAACATCTACTGTCATTATTGTCACCAAACTCTGTGGATCCTTTATTGCAAATTCAAACGGGATCAAATGGTCAGACAAAAGAGGGTTATGAGGAAATATGTTGAAATGTTGTGTATTAGCAGCAAGTTATTGAATCATTTTCCTCAGAAACCAAACAAAATGACTGACAAACATGTTTTCACAAACTCAGTGTTGGACTTGGATCAGCAGGATAAGCTGATGTTTAAAGGCATTTGAGTGTCGCTGTATGAGAGTCCAGTTATTACTCAACATTTATGGATGATGTTCTTTCAGTGTTGCACTTTGTAGACGCTCCCTGAGCCTCACAGCCAGCTGCACATGGACCAGCTGACATTACCCAGCATTAGAAGATAAAACAGTAAATGAGAGCAGCTAAACACACAAAGATGGAAACACAGAGCGTGGATCTTTCACTCGACGGCACGTACACGGACACGCCGTCGGGGCTGAAAGTGGACAGCTCACAGATCCTGAAGCTGCAGGTTTCATCTGTCTCCAACCAAAACTGACTGAACCAGCAGCAGAAGAAGATCCAAACTACGCTTTACGTTTGATGAACATCGTCATGAATTCTCTCTGACTTTGACGTTTACTTCCTGCACAGCTCTCTCTCTCTCAGTGTACTTCAAGAACAGTTTACCTTCAAAAATCTGTTTCCTGCGTTATTCACTGCTTATTACGCACCAGTCTGCTGTTGTGTTCACTGCTGTCGGCCTCCGAAAACAAAGCCTCATTTCTGCTGTTCAATACTGAAGAAATTTAAACCTTTTAAAATGATGACAGATTAAAAACTCTCAGCTGTGTCTGTAATCAAACCTCTGTAACTTTGCTTCACTTCAGCAGCATCAGCTCATGTTCACATGTTGATTCATGGTTTGCTTCAGTTTTTGATGGACTGCAGAATATTTTGAAGGTTATCTGCTATAAAAAGCCAGAACAGGAAAATCTGCTTCATGTGTTTCTGTTTGATCCTCAGTGACTTTGACACAAAGGCCTCTGCTGTGATGATCACACCTCTGATCAAGTCTCACAGTGTCAGCTTTGTTTTTATACATATGGATATGTGCTGATAAATGATCAGAGTTATAATATTTCCCACTGTCTGCTGTGTGCCGTGACCTTTGACCTGCTAAAGACAGTCAGCTGTGGATTATTCATTGTTGTGTCTGATACTTAGAACTGTGAGGAAGAACACTACCTAGTTAATCAGGGTCCCCTCTCTCTGAATCAGGAAAGGTGGGCAGGCCGCGTGTGGGCCGCGGGCCATACGTTGAGTCTCACTGTTTGAAATGTGAACATTGTTCTGCTGCAGTCAATGGACTAAACCAGAGAAGAAGAAAACAGACTTTACCATGAAGATCCTCAGTGTGGATCAGTATAATATCAGCCTGATGTCTGCAGTTTAGTGTCAGCACAACTTTCACATCATATTCATCTCAGCACAACTAAAACATGCTGACTGACCTCAGAGTTTCAAGTCCACATCCTGGACTCTCCAGGAAACCACACAGATGCTTCACTCCTGAATCCTGCAGCTTTTTGTTGTAGCTCAGGTCCAGCTCTCTCAGATGGGAGGGGTTGGACTTCAGTGCTGCTGCCAGATAATCACAGCTGATCTCTGACAAACCACAGCCCCTCAATCTGTATAAACCAATAATTGATTAAATATGTAATTAACTAATTTGAATTGTACATAAATAAATAATGAATTATTTTAAATGACATTAACTGATAATTCATTATCAATAAATATTTTTTTAATTAATTACTAAAATAAATAATTCATTAATGATGTATTTATTTAATACAACCATAAAATTATTGCTAGTTTAATCAAAATAAATTTAAGACATCAATATTAAAGGTTAAATTATGATAATGAATACATGCAACTATAACTGATGACGTAAGAATTTGGATTTTTTAAGCTAAAGCAAAGGTGCTGACTCACTTGGCATGTTACTCTCAAATCCTCCCTAATAACAATAACATAATTACACTTTAGCCACAAGAGGGCAGCAGCATTAATACAAGTCACGTGTATATAAAGGTACAGTGATTATATTACAGTGATTTTGACAAAAACAAAACAGAAGTTGATGGCAGTGTGTTTTTCCATAACATACCAACCAAATTAAATAATAAAAACTTCATAACTTACAGAACTTTTTTAGCGGCTTTGACCACTGGCAGCAGCCTCAGAAGAGCCTCCTCTGAAGCAAAGTATTTCTGCAGGTCAAACACATCCAGATCTTTTTCTGATGACAGTAAGATGAAGACCAGAGCTGACCACTGAGCAGGAGACAGTTTATCTGTGGAGAGACGTCCTGAACTCAGGGACTGTTGGATCTCCTCCACTAGAGAACGATCATTCAGTTCATTCAGACAGTGAAACAGATTGATGCTTTTCTCTGCAGACAGATTCTCACTGAGCTTCTCCTTGATGTACTGAACTGCTTCTTGATTGGTCTGTGAGCTACTTCCTGTCTGTGTCATCAGGCCTTGCAAATGAGTTTGATTGGTCTTCAGACCCAAGAGAAAACGAAGGAACAAGTCCAGGTGTCCATTGGGGCTCTGTAAGGCCTTGTCCACAGCACACTGGTAGAAGTATTTCTCTGAAGATTTTCTTGTTTGAAACACCTTCCTCGCACTCTGGTAGAGAGATTGGAGTTTTGGTTTATCAAATAATTTAGACCACAAGGACGTTGTTTGTTGTTCTTCCAGCAGATTGAGTTCAGAGTTGATGAAGGTCAGGTGGACATGAAGAGCAGCCAGAAACTCCTGAACACTGAGATGAACAAAGCAGAACACCTTGTCCTGGTACAGTTGTTTCTCCTCTTTAAAGATCTGTGTGAACACTCCTGAGTACACTGAGGCTGCTCTGATATCGATGCCACACTCTGTCAGGTCTGGTTCATAGAAGATCAGGTTTCCTTTCTGCAGCTGATCAAAAGCCAGTTTTCCCAGTGACTCAATCATCTTCCTGCTCTCTGGACTCCAGTGTGGATCTGTCTCAGATCCTCCATCATATTTGATCCTCTTCACTTTGGCCTGAACCACCAGGAAGTGGATGTACATCTCAGTCAGGGTGTTGGGCAGCTCTCCTCCCTCTCTGGTTTCCAGCACATCCTCCAGAACTGTAGCAGTGATCCAGCAGAAGACTGGGATGTGACACATGATGTGGAGGCTTCGAGCTTTCTTGATGTGGGAGATGATCCTGCTGGCCTGCTCCTCATCTCTGAATCTCTTCCTGAAGTACTCCTCCTTCTGTGGGTCAGTGAACCCTCTCACCTCTGTCACCATGTCGACACACTGAGGAGGGATCTGATTGGCTGCTGCAGGTCGTGTTGTTATCCAGAGGCGAGCAGAAGGGAGCAGGTTCCCTCTGATGAGGTTTGTCAGCAGCTCATCCAATGAGGTGGACTTTCTGGTTTCTGTCAGGATTTTAGTTTTGTTGAAGTCCAAATTAAGTCGACACTCATCCAGACCATCAAGTATGAACACAACCTGGAAGTCTTCAAGCCTGCAGATTCCTGATTCGTTAGTTTGATTAAAGAAGTGATGAACAAGTTCCACCAAGCTGAACTTTTCCTCTTTCAGCACATTCAGCTCTCTGAAAGTGAATGGAAATATGAACTGGATGTCCTGGTTGGCTTTGTCTTCAGCCCAGTCCAGGCTGTATTTCTGTGTTAAGACTGTTTTCCCAATGCCAGCCACTCCCTTTGTCAGCACTGTTCTGATTGGTTCATCTCTTCCAGGTGAGGCTTTAAAGATGTCTTCTTGTCTGATTGTTGTTTCTGGTCTGTCTGGTTTCCTGGATGCTGTTTCAATCTGTCTGACCTCATGTTCCTCATTGACCTCTGCAGTCCCTCCCTCTGTGATGTAGAGCTCTGTGTAGATCTGATTCAGGAGGGTTGGGCTTCCTGCTTTAGCGATGCCCTCAAACACACACTCGAACTTCTTCTTCAGTTGGGCTTTAAGTTCACGTTTACGGAGTGAAGCAAATATTTCTGAAAATAAGAAATTCAGAAAAAAATATTATATAATAAATATCATAGCCTTTCAGTACCCTGAAAGGATGAATGTCTATTGGTCCATTTCTTGAGCCATTAGGAAAGATCAATATTCAGTCTTTAGAGAAATTCTCTTACTGCTCTGCAGATGGTCAGCCATCTCATGCTGCTTAAGTCTCCTCAAGAAGTGGAGTGTGATCTTCAGAAATGCTTCTCTGCAGCTCTTTCTTTCATCTTCATCCTCACCTTCAAACATCTCCTCATCCTCCATCTGGCTCTTTAAAGTTTCTGGGTGATCTGGACTCAGAAGCTTCTGGATCTTCTTCAGCTCGTTCTTCACAAACATGGTGATGTTGTCCTCCAGCCGCTGGAAAAGAAGACTATATGAATTACACAGTGGTAAATGGACTGGTTCTTATATAGCTCTCTTTGATACTCTGTGCACACAAAGCATTTTATACAACATGCCTCATTCAACCAAGCACATTGTTCTATGCTTAAATACTTTCTTTCACACTCTGATGGATGCATCAGAGGGCAGCTTGGGTTTAGTACGTTACCCAGTACATTTGCCAGCCAGGGTTTGATTCACAAACCTTCTGACTAGTAGCTGACCTGCTCCCCTCCTGAGCTACAGTCACCCCAATCTGACTGACATCATGGAGCCTAAACTCTGATTTATGTTGGACACACTGACAATCCTCTGGTCCACAAAGTGCAGCATAGAGGTGACTGAAAAGAACAAATGTAAACGTAGTACTACAAACCATAACCACAGAGTCCAGGTGTGTTTGATGTTGCTGTGCAGGCTGACCAGTGGAAACCTCTGCTCTCTGCTGGTCCACTCTGTGGAGGAGTAATGTATAATTAGCTCATGTTATGTCTGTCCACACACAGACACAAGCTAAAGGTCCATGAAGTGATGTTTGGATGGGTTCAGTCAATCAGATGACTGTCATGGTGAAGCTTTGCTAGTCCTGCTGATCCCACTGAGAATTAACAACTCAGTTTCCAGATGTCTGTAGTTTTCTGCTCAGTTTCTTTAGTCCCAACAGCTCTTACCATCTCCTGCATAAAGCTTTCCCTCCATGCTCAGATACCCTGGAATAAGGTGCTCTCTTTATATCAGTGACTGGTTTAAAGTGACAACTTGCAGTGCTCGCCAAACTTTGTGTCAGCAAAGGTAGTTCTAATGTTTCTTACATTTATTATATTTTTTACATTTTTACACACACAAATTAATGAACGCAAAAACATAAACTTTTCAGATATTTTGATTCACAATGTTACAAAACTCAGTTCACAACTACACAGTCTGATTTACAAGTACAAAATATTTATGACCACAGTTTGAGCCGATGTATGTCCCGAGTCTGTGGACTCAGTAGTTTTGTTTTGATTGTTCTTGTCTTTTGTTACAATTTCATTCTGATTAAGATTTTCTAGTTCTGAGGTTTTGGTTTCTGTGTTCCCTCTGTACTGTGTTAGTATTGTGTCTCTGTGTTCACTTCCTGTTTTATTTTGACAGTGCCATGTCCTATGTTAGTGTGTCTACTTTTGCTTCCCCTTGTCTGGTTATGTCCAATGAATCCTGCTGTGTCTCCCTTTTCACATTCCCTGATGGCTCTTTTGCGTATATGAGCCCTTTGTTTTCTCCTGCTTGTTGCTGGTTCGTCTGTGTTATCTCTCCGTGTCTCCGTTTAAGGTTTCAGGTTAGTTTTTTAGTTTTTCAGTAGAGGTTATCTTAGCTTCTGCACAGGCCATCTCCACTGCACTTCACTGTTTCAATAAAGCTCACTCACTTCACAGCAGTGTCGGCATCTTGGGTCCTTTATTAAATTCAACATGGCTCGCCCCGCTAGCCGTGACATAAGATGTGAAAACAATATCCAAAAAACATGAGGGACAAACAGGGAATAGTTTTAAGGTGCAGGGCCAACAAACTGAGTCTAGCCATGAACTCAGAGTTGATTGAATTAGCATTTTGAATTGGCTGATCTGAGTTACTTCAATCAAGTCTATGTTCACTTTGAGTTAAGACTATATGTGATTAATGTCAAAGAAAAAAGCCATCATCAGCAACTGATTCTGATTTAGCAGGTTTTCAAATCTAAACGGTACCCATCCCTAGCTGGCTGTAGTTAAACCTTTACTTAAAAAGCATCCCTAGACCCAGCTGTCTTAGCTAATTATAGGCCGATCTCCAACCTGACAATCCTTGAAAGAGTAGTTGGGGGGCGACAATCAGAGGGGCAGTGTGATGATCTTATGTTACAAACTACTGCAGTCAAGTCATTAAGGGAGACGGGATCAAACTGCTCTAAGACAGCTGAGCACACAGGAGAAAGACTCGGATCTGAGGCAGCAGTCGGCGAGACAAGAGCCCTAATAGATAGAAGCTTGTTGTTAAAAATGCTAAAAAATCATCACAAATACTTGGTGAAGAAATGACTCCGACATTATCACGTCAACGAAAAAAACAATTGAGTACATTAAAAAGTACCTGAGGCCTGTGACTATTTACTGACACTAAGTTTAAGACAAACTGTGTCTGCAGTTTGTACAGCTTCTTGGTGAGCAGAAAGACAGAAAGTCCTTAAAATCTGTAGAGAAACATACAATCTGTCCTTTTTCCATCTCCTTTCAGCGCGTCTACAGTAACGTCTAAGGGAGCGCGTATGTTCATTCAACCACAGCTCTGATAAATGCTTAGCGCGCAGAGTCCTGAACGGAGCAATAGAGACCAAAATATCAGTGCAGGTAGAATGAAGAAAGTCCGAAAAGTCCTCAACACTTTAACAGCTGGAGTTCATTATTCCAGAGTCCATAAAGGCAGCAGAAAAAGCGGCGCTGTTAGAGCATTAAGCGCTCGCTTTTTACGCACTGAGGCGCATGGCTTATCTACCGAGCAGCGCATAGTTAGAGTGAACAACCAGTGTTGGTCAAGTTACTTGAAAAAAGTAATCAGTAACTAATTACTGATTACTTCCCCAAAAAAGTAATCCCGTTACTTTACTGATTACTTATTTTCAAAAGTAATTAATTACTTCGTTACTTAGTTACTTAGTTACATTTTAAAAACACGATTTACAACCTGAATAGGTAATAAAGCGATAGATCTTTCAGCCCAATTCTACTTTTTCTGCATAATCCATCATACAAAATGTAATCAAATGGAAAAGTCTCTTTTTTTAACTTGTTTTATTAGTTTTAATCTTTTAACTTTATGCATCAAGCAAAAATTTAATTATATGCAACATTCTCTGACTTGAATAAATTAGTTTAACATTTAAACCTATTTTCTACACATTCCAGCACATAAAATAAAATATTTGTTGTGTTTACACTCAGTCTTTCAAATAGATGCAAGTAAAACACAGCAGAAAATAAATAAAGTCAAAGACTCAGCTGTCCTGTTGCTCTATTTTCACCTGTAAAGCAGGAGTAGGGTAGGCGGAGGTTTACCCTGGTGCAGGTGTGCAGCGGTCAATGGAAAAATCCGCGAGTTTCTCTGTGAGTTTCCCATTACGTCATAGCTCACTCAGTGCTTGCTCGGAAGTTTAGGGTTTTTCTTTCGCTGTAAAAAGAAGTTTTCTTCCCACGCACAACGGACACTAATGTTTTTGTCACTTTTTATGGAATCAAACTCAAAGTAAGGTCAGTGCTTCCACGCTTTAAACGCTGCACGCTCATACTCTCTCCTGCACTCGATATATGATCCATTGTTGATCTGCACACAGCTGTTGTCACTAACGGCGCACTCGCTTATGTCACTGTCGTGAGACATTCTCGCAAAAAATCACGGTTTTAGTAACGCAGTAACGAAAAGTTCCTACGGGAAAGTAACGGTAATCTAATTACAGTTTTTGCAATAGTAATCCCTTACTTTACTCGTTACTTGAAAAAAGTAATCAGATACTGCCCATCTCTGTGAACAACACAGGAAGATGATCGGAGATGCACAACTCAGATATTTCAGTGACACACACATCCAGCCCGTGGGAAAGCTCCAAGTCTAGTGTGTGACCTTTTTCATGAGTGGGACCAGTAACCCACTGGGTCAAGTTAAAAGAGTCAATAATATTTAAAAAGTCCTTGACCAGAAGTTTAGAGTCACAGCAGACATGGATGTTAAAATCACCAAGGCAGCATCATCAGAAGACATAGCACACCCAGCTCTACCTGTCCATGAAGCCAGATAACACACACCAATGAGTTAAACTGCAGGAATGTCTTAAAGACATAAAGACCTGGATGGCTGCTAGCTTTCTGCTTCTTAATTCAGATCAAACTGAGGTTATTGTACTCGGCCCTGAAAAGCTTAGAAATATGGTATCTAAGCAGATTCTTACTCTGGATGGCATTACCTTGGCCTCCAGTAACGCTGTGAGGAACCTTGGAGTCATTTTTGACCAGGACATGTCCTTCAACGCACATATTAAACAAATATGTAAGACTGCGTTCTTCCATTTGTGCAACATCTCTAAAGTTAGAAATATCCTGTCTCAGAGTGATGCTGAAAAACTAGTTCATGCATTTATTACTTCCAGGCTGGACGACTGTAATTCATTATTTTCAGGATGTCCAAAAAACTCCCTGAAAAGCCTTCAGCTGATCCAAAATGCTGCAGCAAGAGTCCTGACAGGGACTAGAAAGAGAGAGCAGATTTCTCCTGTTTTGGCTTCCCTTCATTGGCTTTCTGTTAAATCCAGAATTCAAAATCCTGCTCCTCACATACAAGGTCTTAAATAATCAGGCCCCATCTTATCTTAATGACCTTGTAGTACCATATCACCCTATTAGAGCACTGCGCTCTCGCTCTGCAGGCCTACTTGTTGTTCCTAGAGTATTTAAAAGTAGAATGGGAGGCAGAGCCTTCAGTTTTCAGGCCCCTCTTCTGTGGAACCAGCTTCCAGTTTGGATTCAGGAGACAGACACTATCTCTACTTTCAAGATTAGGCTTCAAACTTTCTTCTTACTTAACGATTAAGTCCCTGTATTCCACCGTTATATGGAAATCAGCCACTATAACTTGTGTCAAATCTACTTGTACCTCACAGTTTTCTAAGCACACAGAGAGCAGTAAACCTCAGAGCAGCAGCACATCAAACTGTGTGCAAAAAATCTAGAAGAGAAAATATTTCGACCCATTTCTAAATGATTCTTGTGACCATGCTGCACCACAACACCTGATCTCTGGTTTCCTGACCTCTTCAATCCCACTTTAATACTTGACTAAACTCATTTTCCTGTTTAGGTGTTGAGGCAAAGCCGCCCATCTACAATGCAGGCAACAGCAAACGGAGCTTTTTTCTACTTTTGTGCTACAAAATGTTCAAGCTGATTAAATTCATTAGAATAAAAGTTCAGATAATTTTCTCATATTAATGTTTGAGGTAGAAATTCAGGTAACTTTGCACAAAAACTGGCAGAAATTTCCTTCAAAGATGGAGTTTTTACTTTAATACTGTGAGTACATTTCAGAGCCTGTACTCTTTTACCTTTACTTGAGTAAAGAAGTTGAATCAGTATTTCAGCTTTAAGAGGGTATTTTAATACAAACATCAGTCCTACTACTTAAGTATGTTTGACACTTTGTTTACGCCTAAATTAACTTTACTGTTAACGAGTTTTCATGTTTCTGTAATCCACCAGTGTGCTCATGCTTTTTTAAGTGAAAACATATTTTTAATGATCAAATATAATTATGTTTGTTATTTGTGGATTTTAAATGTCCTTGACAGAGACAGATGATAATCATTATCCTGCACTGTGGTCTCAGGTTTGGTCGAGCTAGCACAAAGAATGGCTATGTTGAACTTCCTCCTGGGATCTACACTAAGAAGGGAGTCCAACATTAGCAGGGTCTCTTTCCTTTATCTGGATTCACTTTAGCATTCACAGTCACGTGAAGCTTGTTATTAACTCGATAAGTCAACCCAGGGTTTCAGCTGAGCGCTCACATGAAACACATGGTGTTGGCAGCATCTGATCAATCATATTCATGGAGACGTGTATCAGCAACAGAGCAGCTGAGTTTGCAGAAGGAAGTCAAACTAAACCACAGGAACAATATGAGGAGATTACACACATAATAAAATACTAGCAGTAACACAGCTGCTGCAGACAAATCAGTCGTGTGATCGTGTGTGAGAGGAGAAGGACTGTAAAGGAGTTTGGTGTTAAAAGCTCTGTATGAATGTGGGAGACTTTGAAGGGCTTTAAAAAGGCCAATATAAAATAAAAGGCAGCAAAACTGCTGAGTGTGAAAGTCACCAGACTTATCAGACCTCTGTGATTAAGACCTGTAAGAACACCTATTTGTACTTGTTGGCATTATATCAAACACACACGTATATTAAGCCTTTGTTTGAACTCTGGTTGAATCTGTTACTTTCAGACTGTGAAACATCACAGAGGCTGCAGCTGCAGATCTTTTATTCACCTGGAAATTTACTTTAAATGTTAGATGGAAAATGTATTGCTCAGTTTAACCAAAGTAAGAACAAGAATCCATAAACCTTCATAAAGACAAACATCTCCCAGAACATTGAGCTGCTAAAGTGTCACTGAAGGGAAAAACTATTTGTCCTCCTCCATCCAGCAACACCTGAAACACCTGAGTGGAAGCTCCTCCCTACACTGTGTTTGAAGCAAAGCACAAAGGAGACACCTGCTGGAGCAGCTGGAGTCCTACAGACACTCAGCCTCTTCACTACACAAACACCTCCTACAACATCCACTCTTTCCACTCTGACTGCTGTGTTTGTGGAAACACTCCAACACACACCGCTTCACATACCAACATAGAAATGTGTGTGAAAAAGAGCTGAGCTGATATTAAACATGAGGATTTATTCAAAAATACAGAGTCAGGAACAACATCTAGACACACATTACCTCTCAGCAGCAGAAGAACATCCTTTAAAGTTTATATAAAAATCCTTCGACCTGTTGCTCTTCAAGGAAACACAGCTGGGTTCAGGTCCAGGTTCTGGATTAGTTTCAGGGTTATGTCCAGCTGAGCCTGGTACGCCCCACAGCTCTGGGCTTTAAAACAACACACAGAGGTATGAGTGTGAATAATGATGGAGCAGTGATGTGAGTGCTGAGCTGTGACATGGAGAAGAGTCATGGACAGTTAGAGATGGTCATCTCACCTCTGAGCTTTGGTCTGGCTCTCATGTTCCCCACACAGAGTGCTTTTAGAGGGAGGGACTCCCTCCTCTCTGTCCTCACACTGATCCATGCTGCTCAATTCACATCAGCTCACACACACTTTCTACCTTCACCTGCAGAGGAAACACAAATCATTCATGTGCACATAAACCCAAATCCTCCTTTCCATCATGTGTGCTGTCCAAATATCAGCTGAATGCAGTCAGACAGCAGTGTGAGGCACAGGAAGCTGCCATCAGCTGCTCTACTTCTACTATCAGTCCACTAGATGGAGCCATGAAGCACACATGATGCATTCACTGACACACACTGATTCACTGTGACTGGAAGTTTAAGTACATTAAGCCTCCACTCATCTACATTGTGCTTACAACCCACTGCCCCCCATCTCCTACCCCCATCAACCTCCTGGGGCCAGGAATGACTGGAACTGAATTGGAAACGGGCGTAATCAAACATAAATCTGTTATTCTTATCCAACCTGTCTGCCTGGACACAGTTTGCTGACCGATCATGGAGCCTATGATTCGCTTGGACAACAACTTCATGAATGTGGAAATGAAACTGAGTGTCAGCTGAGTGTCGAGCAGAAGAGGAGTCAGAGAAAAGTGACAGAGCTGCTGACTTTACAAAGAAAACTAAAACCATGTTGAAGAGATTAAACAGATAATACAATCTAACAACAACAACACATCTGCTGCTGCTGCAGACAAAACACATGTAAGAGTGTGTGACAAGAAAAGCACTGAACAGAAGTTTACTATTAAAAATGCAGCATGTAAAGTGTTTTGTCAGTGAGACTGAAAAATAGCTGCATGAGTTACTATTGTGAACAAACCCCTATAAGAACCCTGATATTACCTGAATAAGATCAAATCCTGATACGTAGTGCAGACCTTGGTAAGAGATACGGTCCAACTGGAATATAAACCTTTGGTGTGTTTAATCCAGTCAGTCTCTGAGTAACTCCACTCCTCTGCTTTCTGTTGGAAGAGAAACGAAAGTTTGTAGCACGATCCTTTTCCTCAGAGGCCTGTGTTGAATTTATATTACATCTAAGATAAAAAATAATTCACAAAGTCTGCTCTGTCCTCCTGTCCTCCCTGCAGTCTCTGTGAGCTCCGCAGAGTGATTATAAAGACCCGGAGCTCAGAGTTTCTCCAACACCGTGGTCAAGTGTGAGCCACGCCTGCCACCCGTTATCTGCCAAACGTGAGCTTCAACGCTAAGTTTTACGGTAGTGCTGCTTCTTATCCCTTTTTGCTGATCACACACATAACAACACACATGGTTTTCAGGAAGTTAACAGAAATAAAGCCACAGTGTCATTTGTTTTTCACTCAAGTTGTCTTTTCTTCTTAATTTTTCTGGTAATGCTTCTTCATTCATGATTCATTCAAATCTAAAATAACTTCAAAAAATGAAAAATATTTCTGAAAATCATCTTTTATAGTTGAAATTCAGTTCTCATTTGGCTCAGCTGCTCTTTCATGCATCCATAGTTTCACCTCAAACTGCTGCTTGAGACACGAGAAATTAAAGAACAACTCTGTTCAAATGGAGAAACTTTGAAGGAACTCAATAATGTCATTTAAATGGTTTCAGGTAGGTGTATGAAGGTTCTGTATTAAATCATATATGATAGTTGACATGAAATTCTGAATTCATCTTCTTGGACACCCACACTGCATAATTCTGTAGAAATGAAATTAGTCATTTCTAATCAATTTCAACATCAAATATCATAACATTGCATCAAAATGCGTAAAAATGATTCTTGATAGCTGACCTAAAAGTCTCTGTGCATTCTTCCTCTGGGTTACCTTCTCTATATATTTGCAGTTTAACCACCAAAAGCTGCAAGGTTTCAGAGAAATAAAAGGAGCGTTCTACTCAAATTTAATAAGATTAATTTAATAAACAATAGAAAAAAAACTTTGACAGTTGTCATAAAATTCTTAACAAACTCCTCTTCTGTCTGTAGCTCAGGAGTTAGAGCAGGTCACGAAGTAACTGGAAGGTTGTTTGTTTGATACGAGATACTAACCCCAAGATAGAAAACTCTTCTGCATAGGAAAAGTCCTTGAATGAGTCATTTGTATGAAGCACTTTGAATGCTCAGAGTAGAAAAGCACCATATCAGAACCAGCCTCACCCACTTGTGATGGGTGGGTGGCTGTGGCTCAGGTGGTAGAGCAGATCAGCTGCTGATTGGAAGGTTGGTGGCTCGAACCTTGGCTTCCCCAGCCTGCATGCCAAATATCCTTGGGCAAGATACTAACCCCAAGTTGCCCTCTGATGATTAGTTTGCACTTGTGTTTAGAAGTGCTTGTGTGAATGAGGCCTGTTGTATAGAGCACTTTGAAAACTCCAGGAGAGTAGAAAAGCACTATATAAGAATCAGTCCATTTACTACATGTCTGCAAAGTTTCATCTCCAACCACTGCAACATTATTTGTTAGGATCGCTGTTCTCTCCGGGTACTCCGGCTTCCTCCCACCGTCCAAAGACATGCAGCTTGTGGGGATATTTAGTTGGATAATCCAAATTGCCACTAGGTGTGAATGTGCGAGTGAATGTGAGTGCGAATCGTTGTCTATCCCTGTGTGTTGGCCCTGCGACAGATTGGCAACCTGTCCAGGGTGTGCCCCGCCTCTCGCCCTATGACAGCTGGGATAGGCTCCAGCGCCCCCGCGACCCTGAAAAGGATAAGCGGAAGCTGATGGCGGATCGCTGTTTTTTTCCTCAGGGTTTTGTGATGCCTTTTTGTTTTTGAGAGTCTTTTGTGTTTTAGTTTGGCTCTTTGTATATAAGGATGGTTAATAGTTTGCTTTAGGATTTACTATATCCCATGTACCCTGTTTTCATATTGTAGTTTGTCTTCTTGGTTTTGTAACACTAAATATCTGCTTTTGTGATCCCTTTCTGTACTTCAGTTATGTCCCTTTGTCTGTCTTGTCTCTCTGTTTGTCTGTCATTGTCTGATTTCCCCATCTGTCATGTTTCCCATTCACTTGTATTTCCCTTTCTGTTTTCTACATGTCTGCGTATGTCTCTGTGTATCATTTCCTCTTTTTTATTGTCTCATGTCTTGTGAACTTAGCTTTGAGTTTTACTTCCCCCATTTGGTTAATGATTTGTTCCCATCAGTGTCTCAGTCTCGTCTGCATTTATCTATCTCATGTTCCCCTGTCCAGTCTGTTCTCCTCTATGTAATTTAAGCCTTGTTCTCCATGTTTTCCTGTTTTATTGTTTTAACTGTTGCTTCCTGTGACTATTGTAGTTTTCTCCTGCATCATGTCTCTCACCCGTTGCCTCTCGTCTCATTATCCAGTGTGTATTTATTGTCCCCGTCTTCTTGTGTACTTTGTGCTTTCCTTGCTCTGTGTTCCCATGGTTTTGGGGGCGGTGGTGTGGGATTGATTAAGGAAATGGCTGAGTTAATAGGAATGACCAAAATGAGAAAAATAAATCGATCTTCAATAAGAGAAAGGATTATTCTAAGAAGGAATATTTTTGATGGATCAGAATTATATAATGAAATATGAACAAAATCTTTTGTTAATCATTGTTTATTAACTGAACCTTGTTGAATTTGAGTAGAACTGTTTTTTAATTTGGCAGAAACACGGCAGCAGTTTGAAATGAAACTATCCAGGCTGTAGAGTAGACGAGCAAAATCAAGAATCCACTGAGATTTTCATGACAACAACTAAGAAGGATTTCTTAAATGAATTGTTGATACGCTGTTATGATAATCCACTGAGCTTATTGAATTTGGGGAGAAATGTCCTTTAATGTGCAATCACACAGTGGGCTGAGATGAAACTGCACACAGTGTGGGTGTCCCAGAAGAGAAATCAGTTAGAAATTTAGTGTCAGCTAGTAAGCAAGAATTTAAAAAATATTTTTACAGATATCAAATTTGTTCTGTTATATAAAACTGTAATTTATACTAGTCAGGTGGATCATCAACGATCATCAATCAGTGCAGTACCAGCAAAATTCAGACAGACACACAAACACACACATGCACAATTTTACTGTCTTAACACAGTATCATAAATCTAATTAGAATATGCTATAGTCCTTTAAATACCAATTTAAATATATTTCAAAAATATATTACAGCTTTTTTCAGTCTGTTGAACAAAAATCCCCAAAGAAGAAGAAGCACTACCATAAAACTTTGTGTAAAAGTGCAAGAAAGTTTAAGAGGCTTACAAATGACGGCTCACATAACTGCGGTGTTACAAGTCAACCTCGTTCATATCTGTCATCATGAACAATGCTATGGTTTGTGCTGGAGCGAAGCTGCACACAGCTGATATTATCAGAAAAAATATATACTGATTCGATTACCTTCACACGCAGATTCACACAAAGACGACCAGCTGCATCAGCGAAGTTTAGAAGACAGACAGTGAAACTTAAAAAAAGGAAACAGACAGATTTGTGGGAATGCTGGGGCTGGGGAACATTAGTAATTAGAAACACAAAATGTTTCTAAGCATTTGTAAATGTTTGTTGGAGGGTTTAGAGGAGCTGAATCATTTTGTGTGAAAGTTAAAGTCAAACACACTTTTAGTAGAGAGAGACTGTGTCTACAGATCAAACAGGTCTCACTGTGATGTCCCTTTAGTCAGACTCTGTCTCTGCTACATTAATGACTGAAAGTTGTCACATTCTTATTTAGTTAATACTCTTTAAACCAGGTGTACACTTTTAGTTTAATACATTATAGATTCTCTGATGAAGAAATACGGTATATATATGCAACCTGATGAAGCGGTATCTAAAATGTTTTTATGTTTGACATACCAAGACTGTTTCACACTGCAGGAGTTGCAGATGATAAAACAAAGACTGTAAAGCTAAGCAGTTTGTTTGCTGTTTATCACTGCCTGTCCATTAGTCAAATTAATATTACTTTTATCAAAAATAATTTCCCGTCTGTATTTGGTCTTCCTCCATAGTCGCCATAGTCACATCATTGTGTTTTGTTGATGTTTCCCCTCCTTGTGATTCATTCAGTGTCCCCATGTCGGTCCCTGTGTGTCGAGCCGTGTCTCTTAGTTTGTATCCTGTTTTATTTGGACAGTCTCGCGTCCTGTGTTCAATGTGTTCAGTTTTGCTTTCTCCTGTCTCATCACATCTAATTTGTTCCTGCTATGTCCCCATGTGTTTCCATTTCCCTTATCATCCCTTTGTGTATATATTGTGTGACTTTCCTTTTGTTCATTGTCAGGTTGTCTGTTTATTATGCGTTATGTGTCGGGGGCTGGATCTGTGACCCAGTATTTTGAGTTCACTGTGTGTGTTTTTGGAGGTCTTATATTACATTGAATATATGCTTAGTTCTTGTGTTGCCATTATTAGTTAGGATTTAGTTGGGTGTTATTCTAGCTTAGGTTTCCATCTATGTCCCCTTCTGTGAGTCTGTTCTTGTCTTCTGTGGTAATTGTCATGTCTACATCTCTCAGTTTTTTCTTGGTTTATTTTGAAAGAGTCTTGTTTCTTTGTTCATTGTGTTTAGTTTCAGTTTAGCCATGGCATCATTATGTTCATTTCAGTCAGCTGTTCCCCGTGTGTTTCCACTTCCCCTGATCATCTCCTGTCTGTATTTAAGCCCTCTGTCTTTCTTTATTCAGTGTCAGGTCGTCTGCGTTGCCTCCCTTCAGGTCTTATCATAGTTCAGGGATCTAGAGTGCGACCAATTTGGTCGCAGATGCGACCAAATTTTTCAGTGGTGCGACTAAAAAAAAAAATTTGGTGGCACAGGTGCGACCAACTGTTCGGGTAACAAAAATAAATAAATCTCTGCAACTCTCTGTGTGGTCAACAACAGACACACATTATGCCCCTATTGTGGACTAAACCAATCAGAGATAGTCAGGGGCGGGACCTCTCTGATTGGCCGTGGTCCAGTTGGAAGTGCAGGTGGAAGAGAGAGGTGAGTAGCTTGAATAAAGCGATATCAATTCATTAACGGATTCCACACACAGACGTAAACACAGAGTGGACCCGACGCATCAGAATCAGCTTTGTCTTTCCCGGCTTTCTCACCCGACGGCCCGAACATGGACACGCTGTCGGAGCTTAGCGATTCTGATGCGTCGGGTCCGCTCTGTGTTTACGTCTTTTTTGCGCTGATTCTGAGCTGCAGGTTTTGTCTCTCTCCAGCCAAAATTCGCCGAGCCAGCAGCAAAAGAAGCAGCAAACCACGCTTCACATTTGATGTCATCATGAATTCCCTCTGACTTTTGCTGTTTTGCTTCCACCACGATAAAAATCACACTTCCTGCACAGCTCCCTCTCTCTGTGTGTACTTCAAGAACAGTTTCCCGTCTCAAATCTCTGTTTTCTGCATTATTAATTCACTTATTACCCACCAGTCTACCGTTGTTTACAGCGCTGTCTTTTTCTTTTTTCACTTGACCTCGGACAAGAAAGCCTAATTTCTGCTGTTCAATACTGAAGAAATTCAAACTTCTTAAAATTATGCAAAATTGCAGAATATTGCAGAATATTTTTAAGGTTATCTGCTATAAAAAGCCAGACCAGGAGTCTCACATGTATCACTACTGATAAATGATCAGAATTATAATATTTCTGACTGTCTGAGGCTAAATTGAATTGAATCAGGACTTTGAGAACCAGAATCAAATGGATTATAGAAATCAGTGATGATACCCAGCCCTAGTGAGTAGCCTAGGCCCGAGAGAAGCGGATGTAGCTGTGGGTAATAAGAACAGATGAAAAGAACTATTGATAACTTTTTTGTTAAGTTAAGTTAAGGCCTGCCTTTGTTAAGTTAAGGCCTGATCCATCTGAAATTCATAGCCAGTGCTCTGCCATCAATCTTTGAATGCTGAAAAAGCACAGTGTATCCAGGAAAGACATTATATGCTGCGATAAATGCACTGCCCAAGTGTCCCCTCTCCCCGCTGCCTTTCAGCAACAGACAGCAGCAAACAGGTCGTCAGAGGAGGCCGAGATGATGATTAAGCTTAACATTTTCAGTTTGTTAGTTAATAATTTAGAAATGAATATTGTCTGTAAGGACTGCTTTCCCCCCCAAAGAAAGTGCACATGTAAATTGTGGTGTTAAGCGATGCGGTCGAAAAATTTGAGTGCACCTAACTTTTGTGCCGGTACGCCTACATTTTTAAAGTTAGGCGTACTGGTGTGCCCATGTCAAAAAGTTAGTTTAAAGTCCTGTAGTTGATTCAAAGTTATCACAGTTTTGTCACAGTCAGTTTTCCTATTTTGGTTTCAGTTTAGTTTTTGCCACTGCTCATGATGCTTTCATTTTGTATTCATGTTTATAACCTAAATAAACGGCTTGCCTTTTTTTTCAAAACTTAGTTCTGTCTCCTTCCCTGTCTGCACTTGGGTCCACTTCATCATCACACCGGTGTACCCCACCATGACAGTTATGTCCAAGTGTTCCATGTTCCCAGTGTTTAGTTTCCCCACTTTAGTCTTGGTTAGTTTTCCTTTAGTTTACTCCTGCCTTTTGTTTTGTTTTGCTCACCAGCCTTGAATAAACGGTTCTCTTTTGGTTAAAGTTAACTTTTGTTTTCACGCGTCTGCTTCTGGGTCCACACTTCAAGCTCCACGTAGTCCACAGCCCACACTGTGGCTGGGGTCATGTCACGGAGTTTGGGACTTTAACTGGCTGGAACCATGCATGATTGACATTTGCCATAGAATACCAGAATTATCAGGCCACCACTGGCAGACTGTGTTTTTCACCCTGAACACATATGACAGATATGAAAGGGTCCAGAGAAGTTGTAACATCGTTCTGCATGGCCAGTTTGATAGTGGGCCAGTAATGACCCAAGAGGCATATCAATGGAGGGAGGCACAGACATCTATGGGCTGAAGTTTCTGGACCTCTGGACTGATTGTCAAAACTCTACGCTGGTGCAGTGGTTGCTCCTCCTGCTGCAGGACAATGACACCAAACACACCTCCGGGCTGTGTGAGGGCTGTTTGACCAAGAAGGAGCGTGATGGAGTGCTGACCAGATGGTCTGGTCTGGCCTCCACAGTCACCTGAGCATTGGACAAACATTTAAAAACAAATAAAAGCAGCTTAAAATGGATCCTAAAATGCACGGGCAGCCAATGAAGTGAATTTAAAACTGGGGTGATATGCTCATATCTACGAGTGCCAGTTAAAAGGCGTGCAGCAGCATTCTGGACTAACTGCAGTCGAAAAACAGAAGATCGACTCACCCCAAAATAAAGAGAATTACAGTAATCCAGCCGAACGGTTACAAAAGCGTGGATTACTGTTTCTTTTTTTTTTTTTTCTTTTTTTTCTAAATGACATCAGAAACAGCAGTATGCGACATTACGTGATGGCAGAGCTTCAGTTCATCCTTTGTCATTTTTTTTTTTTTTTTTTTTTTTTTTTTTTTAATAAATAGGACAGGGGGAATGAATGAGAGAAAGAGGGGGAGAGAAAGAAAGAAAACCAAAGGGGAGAAGAGACGGTGAGAAGGGGGGGGAAGAGAGAGAAAAAAAAAATGAACTCCTGGGTCACCTGTATGGAGAAAAAAAAAAACAAACAAAAAAAACAAACAGAGGAGACAGCAAACAACAAAGAGCAACATAATAATAGAGAAAACAAAGCACCATCACAATAAACTAGCTAGTCATAGATATCAATATTTACTAAATAATAAACGATATTGTGCAGCACGCAAGATAGACAGCGCACAGTGTGCTTTGAGGCAGCAGCCAAGAAGGCTTTAGTCCGCGTCTGTGAATACCCATGTGTGCATACCTGTGTGGATCAGCATGCTTGCATTCCAAAGGTTTCTCCATGTAATGATCTGCTAGGGAGTGTGGGGGGGCCACAGCCCCGTCCTCCAGGGTGTGAAGCGGGTATGGAGGAGATCAAAACTCCAGACATCCAGAGGCCCCCAGAACACAAGAGACCATGGAAGACCAACAGAGGGGCAGCCGTGCCACTGTTCCAGTAAGAGCTGAGGAGAGTCCCAGATGAGGGCTCGCCCAGCAGCCGCGGAGCAGAAGTCAGGGGGAGTTGCAGTGACGCGCCCGTGAGCTCCGCCGGCCCCCAGCTGTGCCTGAGTGACCGAGCCCCAGGCCGAGAGGCCGGGGGCACCCCACCTCCAAAGGGGCCCGAGCGAGCCCCAGGCCCCAGGCCCCGACAAGCGGCCGCCAAGGAGTGAGCCGGTGTGTACCCGGACGATTACTGTTTCAAATTGCTGTCTCGTAAGAAAGTGCTTAATTTTGGCCAGTTGCCTCAGATGAAAGAAACTAGACCTTACAACCAACCCGATCTGGCTTTCAAGCTTAAGCTCAGGATCCATTTTAAAACCCAGATTAACAATCTCTGGTTTACAGAATGATTTCAGGGATTGCAAATCAATACACGGAACAGCAGTGGAGGCAGGTCTGAACACCATTACTTCAGTTTTAGAATCATTAAAACAAAGAAAGTTTAACGCCAACCACGACTTGACGTCCTCCAGACATGTTTGTAAACGATTTACAGATGACCCATCTTTCTTTTTAAGAGGAACATAAATCTGGCAGTCATCTGCATAACAGTGAAATGAGAGTCTGTGTTTTCTAAAAATTGAGCCCAACTGAAGTAAATAAAGTGAAAACAGGATAGGACCCAGAATGGAACCCTGTGGTACTCCATGAGACAATGGAGCACAGGAGGACTCACAGTTTCCTAAGCGAACTGAAAAGTTTCAGTTTGTTAAGTAAGACCTGAACCATTTCAGAGCTACACCTGTTATACCGACACACTGCTCCAAACGTGAGATTAAAATTTCATGGTCTACAGTGTCAAATGCAGCAGTTAAATCGAGTAAAATAAGAATGAGACCTTCACCAGAATCACATGATAAAAATATATTATTAAAAATTCTTAAAAGTGCTGATTCAGTGCTATGCATTGCTTTAACCCTTTAAAGCCGGTCGGAGCGGGCACGCTCTGTTTTGCGTAACTATTTGTAAATCCCGGTAGCTCTGCAACCACGTAAGCTAGCGCAATAATTTTTTTGCATATTAAACCGGAGGAGTTGTACTTACATCTTAAGCCATCAGCTTGTCCTCGGTCACAGTTTCCTTCCACATATGGCTTTGCAAAAACTGCATAAAAAGCACTTGCAGCAACAAAAACATAATATTCCAGAAACACGCTTTGCCGATCCGATCAGCTGTGTGTAACACTTCCTACGACCATCAGCACGAACTAGCGCATGTCTGCCATGACCTGCCCGAAACCGGAAGTGACGTCATTTTCGCGGAAATGTAGTTTTTTACCATCAGGGCCTTATGAGCCTATACTGGTGTTTTTAAAAGTTATGTTTGACTTTCTGACTTTCTGTGTCGTTTCTAGGATGCTGAGGACTCATATTGCACTGCTGGAAATAGTTTATTTTGATGCAGATGCTGTTGTTTTTGCAAATTTGCATTATAATATTTATTTTCGTTTTTCCTGCAGTGTATAAAAATTGGTGTATTTCAAAAATAAAACTATGAAGACACTTAAAATAAATTTGCTGTGGTAGGAAACTATTTTGTGCAACTTTTTTGTATTAACAGTTTTGAGGGATAAGCCTCTTAAATTTCTCTAACTAGAAATATATGTTAAAAAACAAAAACGATTTTCAATTTTTTTGTAGTTTATTGCACTTTTTTGCAATTTTTGTAGTTACTATGCACTTAATGCATGCATATTATTAAAATCTGGGCTATAATGGTTGTATTGATGTATAGCAACTTGAAATGCTCCCAAAAATGGCTCCACAGCATGTAAAAATATAAAATAATCTCTAGCGGACTTGGTTCTATGGTAGGTCTTAAAGGGTTAAAACCAGATTGAAAAATCTCCTGCGCATTTTGTGCATTCAAGTATGAGATCAATTGGTCATATACAATTTTTTCCAAGACTTTAGATAAAAAGGGCAGCTTAGATATTGGTCTAAAGTTCTCAACAGCGTTTGTATCTAGCACAGGTTTCTTAAGAAGTGGTTGCACAATTGCATCTTTAAAATTCTTTGGAACCATACCTGAAGTAAGGCTGCTATTTAAAATGGTTAAAATGGTTGGACCTATGGTAGAAAAAACTTCTTTCAGAAAAAAGGGGAGGGATAGGATCATAAGGTGAGCCTACAGGCTTTAAATGATCCACCACCTCCTGTAGCTGAGCAAGAGTAACCGACTCAAACTGTTGAAAGACAGCTGAGCAAATTGGAAGATCAGGCGGGTCAGATGTGGGCAAAATAATCTGCACGCTAGCCGAGGCTACCTTGTTTATAAAGAAGTGCAGAAACCTTTCACACATTTCAAGTGAAGGCTCAAGACTAAGAGCAGAGGGAGGGCTTAAAATAGTCTCAATTGACTTAAATAATATATGTGGTTTCTGATAATTCACCATAATAATGTTTGCAAAGTGTTTCCGCTTTGCTTCTTTTATTGTAAGCTGATATAAAGCCCAGCACTCTCTTAAACTTTGTAAAGAGACCTGTAAGTTATCTTTTTTCCATCTCCGCTCAGCCCTACGACATTCACGCCTCGCGGCACAGGTTTCATCGTTCAACCAGGGTTCAAGCTTTGTCTTAGGATGCTTAATTTTTAGAGGGGCAACAATATCCAAGACAGTCTGACAAGTGGTATGAAACCAAAAACTCAGTTCCTCTACATATTGGAGTGTCTCAGGAATGGAGAACTGATTATAGCAGGTGGAGAACCGTGCTGCCGTGGAAGAATTTAACAAACGAGATGTCTTTGCAGGGACAAGCCCCCTGAATTCATTTCTAGACAAAGAGATGTCAAACAGAACCGGCATATGATCAGAGAAAACAGGATCGGAGACTTTCAGATTAAAAACAGGCAATGAAACCTAAAACCAGATCGAGAGTGTGGCCACACTGTTGCGTGGGTGCAGACACACATCGAACTAAATTAAAAGAATCAGTAAGATTCAAAAAGTCTTTAACCATGGGCTTATCTGGACAGCACACATGAATATTAAAATCCCCAACAATAAGAAAGGAGTCATATTTTATCGTGACTTCAGTTAGAAATGCAGCAAATTCCTTTATAAAGTCTTTACTGTATTTTGGGGCCCTGTATATTATTGTGTACGGGGGGAGAACAGGCTATTTCAAACAGTAACAGTTCAAAACTGGAAAAATTAAATTCCAATGAAACCTGCTTGCACTTGTAGCGATCTCTGAAGATAGTAGCTACTCCTCCACCTCAACCAGATCTGCGTGGGACATTAAAATAGCAGCAGTCCGAAGGCAAAAGTTCTGCAAACGCGCTGGAATCACCAGCAGTTATCCACGTCTCAGTTAAGCAGAGAAAGTCCAAGTAGTGTGACAAAAAATATTCCTTAAGGATAAAAGTCTTATTCGATACCAATCTGGCGTTTACCAGGCCAAATTTGGCCGGAGTTGAATAGTCACTAGACTTTGAAGCTCGCGCAACATAACGCAGGTTTTGCATACTCACTCCGCGCCGCCGTGGACAGGGAGGCAGGGAGCGGCCGGGCGGGAACAGCCCAGAGCCAGCGAGCGGCACCAGACACGCATAGGACGGCCTACGAAGATGCCAGTGGAAAGGGGCACGACAGGTAACGCCAGGGACAGCACAACGAAATGCCAGACAGGCCTTCAGTTTCACCAATCTCCCACTCCTTTTGCCGCGACGGCGGCCCCGCTTCCGCGGAGACGGCACAGGTACACGGAGCAGGTGAGTAGGAACCAACGACAGGAGTGGAGGCGGTATTTTGTGTGCATTTCCCAGTCTACACACCGGCGTATTGGGAGATAGTCGGAGATCAAGTAAAACTTGGCAATCATAGACCAGCAGGGAGTCGACATCATAACAAAATGAAAACATTAAAACAGAAACGTGGAGGAACAGACGGCAAGCCATACACATCGGCGCCATCTTACCTCTCATTGGAGAGAGAGGTGCAGACATGGGTGAAGTTAGGACTAGAGATGGACCGATCCGATATTACGTATCGGTATTGGTATCGGTCCGATACTGACCTAAATTACTGGATCGGATATCGGAGAAAAATCAAAAATGTAATCCGATCCATTAAATATCAAAAAAGCACCTCACAAAACTTGCAACATGGCGTAACTCGGCTCATAACTGTAGCACGTCGGAGCAGTATGGGTCACGTGATAGAGCGGCTGTGGCATGCGAGACCTGTCTGCGGTCTGGTTAAGCATTTGTAGCCTCGCTACCAAACCGGCATTTCACCTCTGAGGAACTGATCCCAGAGAGAAGTAAAGCAAGTGTGCAAGTTCATCTCTGAATGTTTGTAAAGCATTCCCGCGTTAAGCTTAACAACGGATATATGGAGCGACTGCCTCTTCTCTCTCCCTCCCTCTCCTGCTATTGGCCCACTTTGCACCAGAAAGAGGAAACCAGCGGCTGAACAACAGCAGCATGTTTAAGTTTGATAATCTGTTGTTAGAATTTATTTAATATTACTTTCTACACCAGGATTCTTTTCTAAACAGCTGATGGCTGGTAACTGTGCAGGGGCGGATCTAGCAAAGTTTAGCCAAGGGGGCCGATAGGGCATGAACAGGGAAAAGGGGGCACAAAGACATACTTTTCTTTCTTATTCTCATTTAAAATATCTAGCTTTTAATAAATAATTATCTTAATCTTACACCCAAAGTTTTAATCTGATCTAAAATGTATAGAAGTCCATTACTGTATATAGTAACTATTAAGTCTAATATACCCTAGTAAGCTATAGTACTTTTTCCTTTGGGAAGGTACCATCTGTGCAGTCTGCAATTCTGTTGAAGAAAGATGTTGAATCTATTTAATTATTCTTGAAAAATAATTTATTTCTGTGCATTCTTCTAATTCAGGAGAATAATGCAAACTAAAACTACCTAATAATTCACAATCTTTAATTAGGGGTATAACATGGCATAAAATACTATTATAATCTAACACTATGCATTGTATAATAGCCAGGGAGGGGACAGACATGGCAAATGGTGCAACATGTCAGACTGTGGGATTATACATTTGTTAGTTTTTCTAATGGCCTCTTCAAAAGGTAAGTTTTATTCCATATTGTCATTTTTGGTTTTTTAAGTTATTTATTGTGACAGGAAAACAAAACAAAACAAAACAAGAAGCTCCTAAGAAGGTCATAAATGTGAGAACTTTTCCAAAGAAATCTCAGTCAGTTATGCCTGAGATAGAGAGATGATTATAACAGAGTAAAGATAGCATTAAAATGTTGGTGACAGAAGTAATGCTAAAATCTCAACAAGCCAAAGTTACATACATGTTAAAGGGAAAGATCAAACAGTGCTGAAATGAAGAAGTGGGCATTACGGGGCTTCCCCAGTGAAATAACTGAACTTGGAGCACAAAATAATAAATAACATACCAGTAATGCGCGGAGGGAAGGCTTCTGAGAAAATTCACAGGGAATTTCTACAATAGCACGAGTTAGATGTGGGCAGATTGATGCAGTTATCAATCGTATTGATACCAATGCTGGTATTGTTACTGGAGATATACTACTGCAATAGGATTGGTACTTTGTTTCTGTCCTGTAAGTTCAGTATGTACCTCAGTGAATTCTGTTATGTAGTTGTTGTTTTTTTCTTTAAATGAAACATAAAACACGGACTATGAAAGCCTCTTATTTTGTTTGTGCAGCTCTAACAACAGTGATACAAGCACAGCAGACTGTGCTGGCTGCAGTGGGAGAAGATGCTGAATTCAGCTGTCAGCTCTCGGAGACTAAATACATCCTTCAGGTCATATGACAGAAAATCTTACAAGATGTGGAGACAAATGTTGACACCTACAGCTTTACTGAATTTTCAAAATGCAGAAAAAAATGATTGAGTTTGCTGATTAAAACACTGATGAAACTCTGCACTGGGAAGTTTTTGTACTTTACTTGGTACAGGTGATCATTCTAACATGCCTTGGAATGTCCCACAAGGAAGGGAGATTCTTCCTTCGGGGACATTTGAGTTTTCAATAATTTGGCTATTGTACGACGTTGTTTCAATACGTGGTACAATAGCCAGTGGGGACACAGAGACGTGCACCATGTCAGACTGTGGGATTCTGTGTTTGTTTTTTCTTTTTATGGCCTTTTCAAAAGGTAAGTTTTATTCCGTATTGTTGTTTTTTTTTTAAAGTTATTTATTGTGACAAGAGAAAAAAAAAAAGAAAACAAGAACCTTCACTCGTAATAATTAAAAATTGATCCTAAAATGTGAGAACTTTTCTCTGAAGTGACAAAGAGATTGTCTTTAGACAGAATTAGAGGGAGATACAATTACTGAAGAGTTTAGATTTTGTTTGAATGAGTGACAAAACGTTTCTCCCACTGAACATTCAGCCTAATAAAAAAGAACAAAATCAACTTTCTGTGTCATGAGTTGTTCATCATTCAGATTAATGAGACTGTTTTGAGAGCTGTGTGAAAACAGCTTTAGACTGTTTTGTTAAAGGTTGCCCCATGCCTATTCATATTACGATGAAAGCAATAGATAAACCACATGTTTGTGTGTTATGTATGTATGGTTGGTAAATTAACAAAAATTGGGTTGTATGTGGCCTACAATGTAAAAGACGTTTCACAACCCCAATGTAGTTAAAAACAAGAAGGCACTCATTTCCATTAGACAGAGACGGAGTTCAGGTCATAAGTAGTTTACTGACAATTATTTAACATTTGAAATGAAAAGATCCGTCAGTCCATTCACATATATACTGTTCAGAGAAGGAATGTAGTTTAGAGCAAAGTGTAGTAGTGTGAAGTGGCTAAACACACTCACCAATTGTACTAAAATAAACAATTTATCAAAACATTAACAGTCTTTCACACATACATACGGTTTATACACTATTTTAAAAAGAAGGGGTTGAAGACCTGATTGATTACAAAAAGTCTATTAAAATGTTCTGGGTAACCACAGAAATCTTAGTCACTTATGTCTGAGAGAGAATGTTTATGACAGAAGTAATGCCAAAATCTCAACAAACCAAAGTTACATACATGCTAAAGAGAAAGATCAAACAGTGCTGAAATTAGGAAGTGGGCAATATAGGGCTTCCCCAGTGAAATAACTGATCTGAAATAATTGAGGCACAAATTAATAAATAACATACTAGTAATCCACAGAAGGGGAGGCCTCTGGGAAAATGTAGAAAATCAATGGGAATTTCTACAGTAGCACGAGTTACCAGTCAATACCAGTCCTGGTATTGGTTATGTTGAAGTGATGGGTTTTATAATTCATTTTTGGTCCACTGAAGGGATTGTTTTGTAACCCCAATATTGATATTTTGTAAATAAAAAATATGACCTCAATTCAACCTTTAAATTCCCTGCACTTGTCATAGATATCTACATGATGTCCAAAAAATATACATCAAGTCCAAGGTTCTAATGTTGAACGCCATATTGATGTCCAGCTTAAATCATGGTTGGACCTCCAAATTGTTGAAAAAGTTCAAATGCAGTACAGACCTCCAGAATTGGTCATGGACCAACAGAACCAATATAGACACGATCTGTACATCTATCTGACTTTCTTTGTTTAGTTGGTAGCTAACTGAATTGTCTTACTTTTTTTTTATAGATGAAAGAAAATGTCCCTGAAACATACAGTATGAAACAATGAGTGTCAGGTTTATATTTATAGTCTACATCACATTTAAGTGGTACCCATATGTCAATTTGTTTGAGCCTAAAACACAGACTACTCCATGACCCGAATGATTGTTTAATCCTTCCCATCAATACCTCTCAGTTCCACATCTCTAACTCATGTTATTCTCCATGCAGCTCTAACAGCAGTGGTCCAAACACAGCAGACTGTGCTGGCAGCAGTGGGAGAAGATGCTGAATTCAGCTGTCAGCTCTTGGACACTAAAGACGTCCTTCAGGTCACATGGCAGAAAATCTCACGTGATGTGGAGACAAATGTTGCCACCTACAGCAAGTACTATGGTCAGAGAGTGAATGATGGCTTTAACGATAAAGTCAAGTTTAAATACACTGGACTACAGAACTGCTCCATAGTCATCAGGAATGTGACGGAGCAGGATGAAGGATGCTATCACTGTCTGTTTAACACTTATCCTGAAGGCTCCTTCACTGGTAGAACCTGTTTCCAAGTCTATGGTAAGAACTTTTGCATTAATGTGTTTAAATGTGCTAGAAACTGATTTCCTTTCAGCAACATATTCCTTGCAATATCTCCTGATCCTTCACAGAGCTGCATGAACCTGTTGTTGATGTCAGAGAGTCAAACTCTGCTGAAGAGTGGGTTGTTTCCTGTTCAGCCACTGGTCGACCTGCTCCCACTGTAACACTCTCACAACAACACCTCAGCTTCTCACAGTACAACACTGTCAGTGTGTCCAACACCAACGCTACTTTCACTGTCACCACTACAGCTGTGCTCTCAGGTTCACGTAAACACAGCACACAGGTGGGATGTGCAGCACGAGTGCTCTCTGCTCCTCACAGAGAGGTGATGGTGACGATTCCTGAGGTCCAAAAAACATCTGTTGGTGGTGAGAAACTCTTTCTGTATACCACAGACTAGACTAAAGACGGATGATACTTGGGTAAATTTGACTGGGATCTAATGACAATGACTTCAGTACTTCATGAGTGATGTATTATTGTTGGTCAGCGTCACGTTTTTCTGTTTTTTTCACAGATTTTCCCTCAATCACTGTAATAGCTGCAGCAGTGCTGGTGTTGGGGTTTGTCTTTTTCTGTTGCTCCACTATTCTGCTTGAAGAAAAGTTACCTTTTCACTTTCTAGTATGTCGTTTTGTAATGTGTCTTATCTTATTAACATGATAGTGATTTATTGATTCTAACCCTAAATCTATCTAGTAATGTCTGCACATATTTTCAGTACTGATTTTAAAGTGTTTTAATCCTTCTGTCACTCAGGGAACCCAATAAGGATTCAAATACTTCAAAAGTCAACCAATGACATTGATGTGTAAGACTATTTAATAATTATTTATTTTTTATATTTCATTTATTCATTCGTTCTTTGCACTGTGATTTAACCCATCTTTGTGTAAAGCAGGGGTGTCAAACTCCAGGCCTTGAGAGCCAGCGTCCTGAAGCTTTTAAATGTATCTCTGCTGCAACACACCTGAATAAAATTATTAGGTCATTAGCATGACTCTACCCTACTCAAGTAAATTTAAATAAATGTAAGTACATACCACCAGGTAGCTCCACTCGTACCCAGTGTAACGGGAAGTGAGAGGGTTAGGTTTTGGCGCTTTGAATGTTCAGTTGTGTGATGCAGCGATTAACGTTTGAGTAAAATATTGGGCTCCCTCGTGTCTTCCCTACATTCCTCCACAATGTACGTTTTTGCAAAAATGTACTTCTAGAAGTACTTTTATTGCACGATGTTCATTCACTCATGAGCTGCTGCAACATGAATCAAATGGCTGAACTGCCACCTTGGCGTGCAGTCAAGTTCTACAGTCTGCTAATGATCTAATAATAAGTATTAATATTCCTCACTCACCTTACTAAATGTTTGTGAACACAGCCAGAAACATTTGCATCACAAACACAGACTAGTGTTTATTAGCAGAAGCTTTTGGGTGGTTGCTCTCAAACCTGTGTACAAGTTGAAGCATTAATGGTCCCTTCACTGGGGGCTCTGTTGGCTCTCCGGTGACTGTTTCCTCGCGGCTGCGTGCAACGGGGCTAGGGGAGGGTCTGTGCTGACGGACGTGGGTTACTGACCTGGTAGTCTGGCTGCCCCTGGGTGGGTCCGGGATGGGCGTGAGGTTCTGGGGGCGCTCCGTCTCTGGGCTGGGACCCGGACCGGGCCTCGGGGGCTTGGGTCCTGGTTGGTGTGTTGCCGGGGTTGTGGGCGGGTGGGTGCATGGGGGCCCAGCCCTGGAGCAGGGTGCCGCCGGTGCGTCGAGCCACCTGGGGGGCTCTTCAACTGGTGGGGGAGATTGTCACATCTTGCAGGAGCTTTCCTCTCCTCAGGAGCTCCCTCTGCAGGAGGGGGAGATACAGGAGAGGTGGAGGAAGATCTCAGCCTGGGTGTTTATTGTCTTATGTAGTCTGGAAGATGAGTGGATGGTGGGGTGGGTGCAGTTTTCTCTGTGGTGGGGTTGGGTGGACTGTCCCGGGCTCTGTGGGGCCGGGCGGCGCTGCTGCACTGGCCCCGGTCTGGATGGGCCTGGGCCCCCCTTCCCTGGCGGGTCGCGGAGTATGGGGGTGCCTACTGGGGTCAGCGGGGGAGCTGGCCCCAGGGAGGGGTCACTTGCCCCTCCCTTCCTTCCCTCCCCATCTCCAGCTGCCTCCCTCTTCCCGCTCCACCACAACCACCCACACATGCAGGGCCTTGGAGTAGGGGTATGTCACCAGGGTGCATACCCCCCCCCCCCCCCCTCTGTCCCCTTCTGGCTGCCTCTGCCTCAATTTTATCCCACAACTTAGACATTCACATTACTCACACTCTCATTACACATACATATAGGATCTTGGGGGTGGGCACGATACACGGAGTCCAAAGTACCATCAGGGTGTACACCCCACCCCTGGCATCGTTACCCACCTCTCAATTTTAAATACACGTAGACATTGAGGGCTAGCAGGAGGGACCATGCGCTTACCTGCTGCTCTCTGGCAGGTAGCTCCATGCCCTCCTGGGTTTTAAATGCACCTTAGAACACACATGCATCAACATTACAATGAGCGGGTGGAGGGAGGTTTGGAGTCTTCTCTCACCCCCGTTCTCTGCGACCTGCTGGAGCAGGGGGGCTAGGACTAGGAGGAGGAGTTGGCCGTCCGACTGCGGTCTGGAGTGTGGAGCCTTCCTGCTGCTGCGGAGTCGGGGCGGTCTGCCTCCCCCCACCGCAGGGAAAAGGGAAACATCACCTGGGTCTGGGTGCAGTTCCCCCCTCCAGGGGCGGGGGCACCTAGACCCGGTTCATAGAGTACGCTTGGGGAGTGTGATCGTGTGTACAACGTCTCTTTATGTCTGTCTCCACGTTGGTTGAGTGTGGAGTAAGTGCATATGAGAGCATGAGGGTGGGAATGGATGTTTGTATCTGTGTGTGCCTGTATGTCTGTGTCTATATGTCAGGTTGGGTGTCAGGCGCCACCTCTCTGGGGACATCTCAGGCCCTCCAAGGTTTGGAGGCCTATCTCCCCCTACCACCACTTCCCCTGCCAGTGGCGGACCCCCTCAGACATCGGTGCGTTGGTGGTTCTTTGTGTCCGGGGATGGGCGTCCAGGTACACACCGGCTCACTCCTTGGCGGCCGCTTATCGGGGCCTGGAGCCTGGGGCTCGCTCGGGCCACTTCGGAGGTGGGGTGCCCCCGGCCTCTCGGCCTGGGGCTCGGTCACTCAGGCGCAGCTGGCTGCCGGCGGAGCTCACGGGCGCGTCACTGCAACTCCCCCTGGCTTCTGCTCCGCGGCTGCTGAGTGAGCCCTCATCTGGGACTCTCCTCAGCTCTTTCCGGGACAGTGGCGCAGCTGCCCCTCTGTTGGTCTTCCTTGGTCTCTTGTGTTCTGGGGGCCTCTGGATGTCTGGAGTTTTGATCTCCTCCACACCTGCTTCACGCCCTGGAGGACGGGGCTGTGGCCCCCCCACACCCTCTAGCAGATTATTACATGAAGGAACCTTTTAAAAAACAAAAAACAAGCGCGTCCATGCTCACAGGTGTACACACGGGTGATCACACCCACAAACTACACCCTTTTTGGCTCCTACCTCAAAGCACACTGTGTTCTGTTGATCTTATGTGCTGCACAATAATGTTTAACATTTAGTATTTACTGTCATATTCCCATATATCATTGTGATGTTGTTTATTCTATTACTCTTGTTCTCTTCTGCTTGCTTTCTTTTTTCTTTCTCAGCAGGTGATCCAGGTGATTGATATATGCATTTTTTTTTCTCTGCCCGTTCTGTTGGTTTTTGTCTTTTGCCCTTCTCCCCCGTCCCTCTTCTCAGCTGTTTCTCTTTCCCTCTTTCTTTCTCCCCTTCTTTCCCCCAGTCAAGTCTGTCCCGTATTCAGTAAGTGAAAATAAAATAAACAATAAAAGGTGAATCAAATGGACCATTACGGCAAGGCTGGGATGGTCAGTTTGGTAAAGTAAATCCGTTGGGCATCTTTCTTTGCCTTTAGACAACAATTCTGATGGCAAAAGAGCCAAACGGGACAGGCCAAAAAAAAATAAAAATAAAAATAAAAAAAAAATAAAAAAAATGGTCCCTTCACTGATTTCCAGGTATCCAATGTCAGGGCTAACAGATGGATTCAGACGCAGGCAGCGTTCTGGCAAGCAAAGGGTTGACAATTTATTAACACAGAAGGGAAACCACAGTGATGTGTATATACAGTGAATGGGGCAGGGCTTCAGGGCTCCAGGGGAAGGAATCCACACTCGCTCCCCACTCGGCCCAAACTCCGCCACTCCTCTTCTTACGCACACTCGCTTCTCCACAGCCACTCTCGCTCCAATTTCCACTTATGTTGACACACACAGGGATCACAGGTCAGGGTCCGCCACCAGTTCCGGGGAGATCTAAACACAAAGAGTCCAATTAGATCAATACGCCACACAACACTGAGAGAGTTTGTCTTAGGAGAGCTGAGAGCACGAACATGGGAGGTTCAACATTCCAGTGCCGAATACTCCGTGCCGCAGCGTTAAATAGGCAAGGGGGACGCCGCCTGATCAGCAACAGGTGTAGAAATCACCGCAGATACGTGGGCCAAGGGTGAGAGCCCACAATGAGCTCCACCCAGGGAAGCAGGAGAGAAAACAAAACAAACCTGTGGCCAACATGAGCGAGCCGGAGAGGCACAGGGACCATGACAGCCAATACCAAGTGCACAAGTTCACCCTAGATGGTTCCTCTTCTCTGTAACTTGGAGGATGTGGAGTAGGCTGTATTTTAATCAAAGACATATCAATCAATCAATAACCATGTCTAAAAACAACACAGGTTGACCAAAGTGCTGTACACAGTAAAAGAAAAAGTAAAAAGTAGAAACAAATACACACAATGAACAAAACAAAAAATAATCCCAAATTTCGTTTTTTTTTTCTGAAGGGGTCAAACACTTTTATGCAAGAATGACAGCGAGGTGAAAAACCTTCACCCGCAAGAAAACTCGAGCTGTGACTCATAGTACGAACACACACCTCACAGTAACACACTTTAACTGTTTAATGTGAACTTTTTGCCAAGCTAGCTAATCCTGACCAACACACCAGACACAGAAGATAAAGGAACGATGTTTTACTGTTAGAGACAGAAAGGTTAAAATATTTTGGCAGAGGGCTAAAAGGGGCTAAAATTACCCAAAAAGAAATTCCATTTGACCAAAAACACTTAATTTTTAAAAAATTAAGTATATAGTTATGAATAATGAACAAATAATTAACAAACTGGGGTTTATAAATCGTGTAACACATCCTTATGGTAAGAAATTTTACCTTAATGCGTTACATGTGTTAGAAGTCAATGTATCTTTAACAATATACTCCTTATTTTATATCTCCTGATCCTTCACAGAGCTGCATGAACCTGTTGTTGATGTCAGAGAGTCAAACTCTGCTGAAGAGTGGGTTGTTTCCTGTTCAGCCACTGGTCGACCTGCTCCCACTGTAACACTCTCACAACAACACCTCAGCTTCTCACAGTACAACACTGTCAGTGTGTCCAACACCAACGCTACATTCACTGTCACCACTACAGCTGTGCTCTCAGGTTCACGTAAACACAGCACACAGGTGGGATGTGCAGCACGAGTGCTCTCTGCTCCTCACAGAGAGGTGATGGAGACGATTCCTGAGGTCCAGCAGACGTCAGATTATCAGTGATGGTGAGAAACTGAGATGCAATAACAATGCATTGTGGTAGTATGCATTTTCTCTTTGATCAATAATTGATGTATTCATTTTGATCAGTGTCACATTTTTCCTGCTTTTTCAAGTTTCCTCCTGGATCATTGTATTAGCTGCAGTATTGGTGATGATGGTCTTTGTCAGTGTTGCTGCTCTGCAGTAGGCTACTCTTTAAAGAAAAAGACCAGATAACTTTCATTTTTGATTTCTTGTCATTTTTTTCTACACCAAAATCTATCCAATAATATCTGCATAACATTTTCTACTTGTGATTTAGTTATTAATTCTTTGCTTCATGATTCAATCAGTCTTTGTCTAGTATTACATTTTATGTTTCCCATTTAATCCCACTGGCTTTAAAGTGTTTCACCAGATTTTTACGAAGTATTTCCAGTCTTTTGTTGTCTCTGTCCCAAATGTTCTGAAATGTGTTGCATGTATTAAAAGAAGTTGGACCAAAAAATGTACTATGTACTTATAAACTTACATTTATGAAAGCTGAACAAACATTGATATACTTGACTTTTGTAACAGTGAAAAGGCGATCTGTTTTTATTGATAAATATATATGTTTGCATTACTGTTATTTAGATTGCCATGTTAGAACGTAGCAAACAACATTGTTTGTTCCTCTATGGTTTCTTTATTTTTACAAATCTAAATGTTTTTTGTCAAAAGATTAATAATTTCATATTGAGGTCAGATGGTCAGCAGTTTTGATGTTTTTGCAGAGATTTTATTTTTTGCAAAATAGCACAAGTAAACATTAAAAGTAGTTCCTAAATCAAGGCATTTATTATTAAGGCGGCCATTATTATGGCCCTGTGTGGAAAAAGTGATTGCCCCCTAAACCTAATAACTGGTTGGGCCACCCTGAGTAGAAACATCTGCAATAAAGCGTTTGGGATAACTGGCAATGAGTCCTTTACGAGGTGGTGGAAGAATTTCTGCCCACTCATCTTTGCAAAATTGTTGTAATTCAGCCACACTGGAGGGTTTTTGAGTATGAACCACCTTTCCAAGGTCACAGCACCTCAATCAGATTCACGTATGAACTTTGGCTAAGCCATTCCAAAGTCTTTATTTTGTTTTACTTAAGCTGCTTAGAGGTGGACTTGTTGGTGTGCTTTGGATCAAGTGCACTTCAGCTTGTGGTCGTGAACAGATGGCCAGACATTCTCCTTCAGGATCCCAGAAACTGGATTCTGTTCATCTTGACGTTGCATCTCCAGACTGAGAGATCTCAATTACTTTGTTTCTTATTTGCTTCTGAATTTCCTTGGATTGCGCCATGATGTGTAGTTTTTGAGGATCTTTTGGTCTACTCTACTTTGTCAGACAGGTCCTGTTTAAGTGATTGATTCAGCACAGGTTTGGCAGTAATCGGGCCTGGCTATGACTATGGAAAAATTGTATATTTTCTATTGATAAATGCAAATATTTTATGTCTGTTATGTGCATTGCCGTGTGGAGAATATAAGGAAAAAAATTGTGTGGTTTACATTGTTTCGTCCTCTTAGATTTCTTGATTTTTTTTAAAAATTGCAATAACTTTATGTTAATTTCAGTGCACTTTCACATTTCTTTAAATTCAAACTACAGTCCTGTGAATAACTAGAAACACTTCTAGCAGCACAAATGTGAGGTAATTGTTTTCTGCTTGACTTTATCAGTCTCTCATATTGTTGTGGAGGAATGTTGGCCCACTCTTCATTACAACGTTGCTTCAGTTCTTTGAGGTTTGTGGGCATTTATTTAAGCACAGCTCTCTGAATGTCCCAGGTTGAGGTCTGGACTTTGCTTTTCAGCTATTCTGCTGTAGATTTGCTGCTGTGTTTGGGATCATTGTTCGACTGCAAGACCTAAACTTTACCTATTAAACAGTTAACTCTGTATTTTACACTTTATGTGAATATTGTTGCAGATTTCAATTATTAATGTTTTTATAACTTTGTTCTTTCTTATATTTAATATTATACAATATTTATACTTCATGTCTCTGTCTTCTTTTGAACACTCCAGCACAGCATCACTATAACTTTGTCCTCACTGACAATAAAGCTGTTTTATATATTTCATTGCAAATGTTTCAAGCAATTTGTAGCTGTATCTTAAGATATTTTGTTAATAATATAGTATTTTATATTGTTTTTTTCCCCATATTTGAGAAATATTTAACATGTAAAAGTCTGTTTATGTACAATTTGGTGATATTAGCCCTGATTATTGGAGGAACTTGTACATGAAGCAGATTTCTGAGACTTCAGATTTGAAGGTTGTTGTCATATAATCTAAATGATGGCAGATTAACGTTCCCTACCTCTGTCCTACAACCACAGGACTCCTTTGCATTCGACTGATAGAAATTTCAAGCTCAGTGTTAATGAAGATTTCAAAGGCCTTAGTGCAGGGGTAGGGAACATCTACAACCTGCAGGGACACCGGCCCTCGAGGCCTGGAGTTCCCTACCGCTGCCTTAGTGTGAAAGGAATGAAGCTGTAGCGCCTCCCAGTGGTTGAAAAGAGGTACACAAGTGGTTTTTGCAACCTGCTGTTTAATGAAGGTAATCAGCTGGGACAAAGGTACATTATGAGAATAATATCTCTGACAAACCTCTACCTCAATTAAAAGATGCATTTTGATTTACATGAATGCATTTCATCTTCTCTGCAAAGGCTACACAACCTTCTTTGCCATTTGAGTGTGTCCAGTCCAGCTGAAACCAGCTCATTACTGATGGCATGAAAACGATCTGTGAGGTAACATTTTTACTGTCATTCATTCCTGTTGAAAACTTGTCACGTGTTTGCTTAGGTTCTTCTCAATAATCCTCCCGTATCCTGTGTAAAAACTACCCGAGCTTAAAGTATACAGACTGCCGGGAGGGGCGAGACGGGAATTTTCATTGCATATATATATATATATTAAAATACAGATAGCAGCAGCCACGAAAACATAGGCAAGAGAGAGCATAGCAGTGTCGTAGATGTAGCCAAATAAGACAGATAAATTAAGATGGAAAATCCCCAAAACAAAACCCAATCTTTAGTGTGGGAGCATTTCCATGTCATTCCCAAAGGTGTAATTATTTTCAGCGACTGCAAACTGAACACAAACTTTTCATAACTGAGTTTGTTTCTTCAGTTGTATTTTGGTAATGCTGTTGTACAGCAGGGAAGCAAACACAAGTGCTAACGCTAACAACATCCAATCAGGATTTATTGGTTAGATCAAAGCTAACATCTGCATTACATGTGAGCACTACACATGTTATTTAACATATATAACGTATAAGATTTTTACATCTTTCTCTTTCCCTCGAGAAGAACTGCTAAAACTGTAGAAATAACATTACAGAAAAGCAGGACATGCTCAAGCAAAACATTATAGAAAATCTGTCACGGTTCTGGGTCAGTTTGACCCAGTATTTTGAGTTGTCATGTTTTTGCAGGTTTAGTTTAGTTCCATGTGTCATTTTCTGTCTCTCTCTCTATGTCGAGTCTGCGTCTTAGTGTGATGGTTTCTTGTTCCTGTTTTATTGTGAAGGTCTGCGTCTCATGTGAGTGTGTTCAGTTTTACCTCTGTCTCGTCTTGGTGATTATTCCCAGCTGTGTCCACCACCTGTGTGTAATTCCCCTGTGTTTCTCTGTGTATTTAAGTCGTGTCCTCAGTCATTGTAGTTGCTGGTCCGTCTGTGTATCCACCATGTCTCACCCGTGTGTTTGTGCTCTGTAGTTTAGTTGTTTCCAGTCTAGTTTAGTTCGTGCTCCATTTGCTGTTTGTCCATATTTATTTTTGTGTTCAATAAACCACCTTCACTTCTCCACTACTGCCTGCGATTGGATCCTCATTTATTATTTTCACACGGCTCTCCTCACCCGCTGTGACAGTACGGACCAGCCAGATATGGATCCAGCGGCAGTCACCCCACCTAGGGAGCTTCAGGAGGCCGTTATCGACTCTGCTTCTAAATTGATTTACCAGCTGTTAGAGCATGAGGGAGAAGTGTCTCTTTACACTGTGGAAGCCAACCTACAACACCTTATTTCCAGTTACCCCTGGTTATTGGACTCACTGCATCCGCTCGTACAGAATTTTGTTCTTCACGAGCTTCACCTACACCCCCCCGCCGCTACCGCTCGCCTGCTCATGCAGTGATATCATCAGTGACAAGTCAGGTGATAGAGGCTAATGCAAAATGGTGTTTCAGTGAGGCAGAATTTATTATGACAATACATTTTTTTTAAATACTCAGTATGAATTAAACAGGTTAAAGGTCAATGCTCTGTTGTAATATAAAGACAAAATGATTGACAGCAGCCCAGCAATATCAGTAAAACGCAAATTAGCCACATGGTGCAATGTAAGGAGCTCTGTGATTGGTTAGGAAAGGACAGACTGGCCACCTCGATTTTTCTTCACTGCACATTGATCCATAGCTTTGCTCTGTAAAGGCTAACAAAGTGCTTTTGCTTTACAAAGACATTCAGCGTCGGTATTCACTCTTTTAAAATGCCACTGAACACTGGAGTGAAATGGAGCCCTGATCCTCAGAGTTTTATTGTTGCTAACATTTCTTATAGATAGCACAGATAGTGCCCCACTGCAGTAATCACTCATGTCTAGATATTCCTGTTAAAAGGGAGTTTTTCCTCCCCACTGTAACATGGCAAACATAGCAAATGGATAATCCATCTGAAGCTTCAGACAGCCGTCAGACAGTGAAACACTGCCATCTGCTGGACTCGAATAACGAAGACGCTGCTTTGACGAGTGAGGGAGTTTCAACAAGTCTGCAACAACTCAAGCATCAAACTACAGAACTATTATAGCGGACATGGTGCTCTAATGACTGCTTCATTAACGCAGGTCAGAAAGGATAATAGAAACTCAATAAATTATGAAATACAAAACTTACTGGTTCACTGCACACACAAAACGTCTCTTATTAGCACAACACTGCTCAGGGCTCAGAGTATATTCCTTATAACCTATTAAACCTCAGCATGTTATTTTGAAGTGTTACAGGTGAAACAGCCAACCAGTGAAGTTAACTGTAATTTCAACATTGAGCTACAAAAATGCTTTTTTTTAAAAAAAAAAAAATTTTTAATTTCTTTTTAGTTTTGCAATTTTACACAAGTTTTATCATCAGTGTCACAATGACTGCTGCTAAAATTGAGTATGAGCTTGTTGTTGGTCTGATTAAAAGGTTAAATGTAAAAGCATAATTTAAACATGTGATGTGAGGTCATTAATTACAGTGCAGGTGTCCTGCTTTAGGATCATATATTAATACTTCCAAAACAGTAAAGTTGTAGAGAATCTATGTTCATTATCGTTGCTAATCATGGAAAGACAAAGACGTCAGACTCTGCTGAAAAATATTACACCCTCCTACTCTCTGCACACAGCGGTCTGAGGGACCTTCCAGGATCGGGGATTTTATTTATTTTGTTCTTTTTTTGGTCTTACTGGTTAGTAGGTGGTGATTTTGTACCTGGTGATCTCACATTTGGAACATAAATTGCTTTGGAGCAGATTAGGTTCAAAGGATAACTTGGCTCTGGAAGTTAGCCGGATAAGACAGCGTTCTGCTTCACAGTTGAGGCCTCAGAGAGTTGTTGCTAACCAAAGTCTATCTTGTACGGCCATGCAGCATCTTATGACATTTTGTAACCTGAGCAGTGAAATGATTGCTGTTTTAGTGCACATACACAGTGTGGGGATCAGTATCAGGACAATAAAGTTATGGTGCAAAAAGCTGCATCTGGTCAGAAGGAAAAGCACGCACACTTGGAAGACTTGACCATTTGCACAAAATGAATGGCTGACACTGGACAGATGAGAGAATGTGGATGGTCACACCCTCGTGCATTAAAGAGGGCTTTCAGTTCATTGAAAACACAAAACCAAACACACAAAAGACACAATGAGACAGCTGATCAGTTTGCTTCACTAAATCATCGACACAAGCTGTGTTATAGAGGGTACTGCAGCCGTGGCAGGTTATCATCTTAATGTGGCCCTGACACTCCATCGTACGCCACAAAGCTGTGAATAAATGAAAAGCAAAGAGGCATCATCACTAACATAATAACTGTAGAAGTTATCCCGCTGCATTACATTTATCAGGATATCGTAATAAATGCTCATCATATGTTGCTTTGACCCATCATTGTTGTCATTAATATCGGTACGTGACACTGGACACTTCCTGTCATTCATATGTCCTGACTTTGTGATCAGTGTAGCAGCTTGAAAATAACTGCTTGGTTAACAGCAGGTGTACAGGCAGGTGCTCTGATCAAATAACATGTTTGGCTAAAGAAACAGAAAATAAAAACATGTAAATAGGAACACCCACATCTCTACTTCTTCTTCTATTTTCCATTTCACACTTACAAAAAAGTTCTCCTGCGTAGGTGTTGAGACAAATATATGTCAATTTAATACTTCAGGCAGGCCCCAGAGCAGGTCTGAACAATTAGTCCACTTAAAATCAAAACTGCAATTTGAAACCATGCAATTAGCAATTTTGCAAAGAAAACTTGGCTAGGCTAAGCTAAGCTAACTGTTAGACAAAGTAGAGGAGTTGGAAGAGTAAAGGATTCTGGTTAACTCCAGTTCAACTTAACATTAAATTAAACTGACAAATATCATGTTTATATTCATATCTTAGTCTTCTGATGAGCTCTATCTTATAAATCTATTAGACTCAGACGAGGTCGGCACAGGGACAGGCCTCGGGGGTCCAGGCCCACCCGGTGAAGTCCTTCTTCCCCAACATCTTCTGATGTACTTCATTTATACATTTTGGTAATGAAGTACTTAAACTACCACCTCACTGATTAGTTATTGCAGTGTGAGCTCAGTTCAATTAATCAGGTCACAGTAGTTTAGCACTTCTACAGCAATCATGCAACCAGCATGACTGAGGAGGACACTGGGTGGACGGGCTTTGCAGGTCAGACTTTGAAACTATCTTTTATTGTCATTACGCCAAAAGCAGTGAAATTATATGCTGTCCCATTCAGTGCAAATAAAGAATCTGTGTTTACTGACAGGACAAAGCACTGAACATGATTTCATCTGTTAACCTGGACAAATTCCAAAACAATTCCTTATTATTTCTTTTTCTTAAGTAAAACCAGTAAAAGCTTCAAAAATATGGACTTAACACTGAGATGCTGATATTTGAGACCAGTTGAATTAAGATGATCTTTTTTAGTTCGTTCAGTTTGCTGGTTCTAACGACGACGGTCTTCATCAGTTTTAATGTCACTGTGACTCATATCTCTGCATGGCTGTTTTGTTCTGAGTGCACTGTGACAATTAAGTTAAGATCCGGTGATCAGCACAGCAGCCTGGGAGTGACTGCTTGGTTAACGACAAGGTTTACAAGACCTGATCGAATGTCACACTGGAAATATTTTGCAAGTGAAACAGCAAAAGCAAATGAAAAAATGTAAATATGTTAACTGGACCACCTACATTGTTTCGAGAGCAGGGGTGAACTAAAGAGTGCGACCCATCACTTCAGTTTCAGCATATAATTTCTATTTAACACTCAAAAAAATCTGTTGTACAAGTATTAAAAATATATTCATAAATGAAATTGACATGCCTGAGATGAAAACATTACTCATACAAGTTGTCAGGTAAAGTCTATAGCACTGTTACATCTAAATATGAACACTGAGCTGGGACGATGTCACAGATCTGAGCCTCTGCACCTTCACTATACGTTTGTGTATGTCAGGCCTGTCCTGTATCTCTCCACCACCTGATCCAACACACCACCAAATCCTGATCAGCTGATCATCTCTGCTCCTCTAATCACCTGAATATCCAAGTATCCGAAAGTGTCCATCGATCTGACAATACAATTGTAAACTCGATCACTGACCTGTGCCCTAATGTGTTCTGTGCACTTGTGAACACACTTCCTTATGGAGTACGTTTATTAAGGACACTCTTTCATTAGCACACAGGTTCAATAACACAACAAATAACCTCCAATAAACCTTTTAATAAACTGTCATTGGAGGCTGATGTGTTCTCTCTTGGCTTGTTTTCTTGTTGTGTGCCACACAGAAAATAAATGCATGGTGTCTTAACTCACTGATACGGGGATATCAATGAGCACAGAGTCCAGCCAACGATGGCACAAAGTCAAACCTCCTTCAAGGAAACTGGAGAGTCCAACACTGGCATTGAGGCTACCCCAACAATATCAATATGGTGTAACTTCCTGCTCTAACTCAGGCTCCTTCCCCACAAGAAAGATGATATTTTATGTACTCGAAGTCAGACCTGGAATCTGCGGGTCAGACTTCCTGGGCCCCCGACCCCTGACCTCTGAGATTTTCATGTCTTGTATTTTATAATATTTATCTTTTGTTCTCCTGCCAAAATTGTAAACGCTGTCATCATGCCATATTGCACTGTTGTTCGATCAGCTTCATTAAATATACTTTTATATATACTTTTATCCTTTGTTTTGTTATACATCCATTTAAATCCTCATATGAAATTATTACAACCAACTGGTAGTAAAACAAAAATAAAAAGATTGTTCAACATTTTAACTGCAAATGGTCAAAACATTCACTTTATTTGCCAAAAATTATACTTAAAAAGGGGAAAAAAGAAGTGTTAATAGTTTATTTGAAAGGTCAAAATATACCAACAAATCTTTTTATTTTAAATCTATTTGTTTGTGCATTAATTTTTTTTCTAAAGCCAGATGTGGAAAAACAGGCTGCATCTACATGCAGGTTCTTGTGGTCAGTGGTCATCATATTTGCATTATCTTTCTGAGTCACAAGCAGGGAAGTGTTAAAGTTTCCTAGAAGTGGTGGGCCAGTGATGTAGGTGTGGATGCAAAGGATTATTTGAGGTGGTGCTGATCAGAAGTATAAAAATCAAAGTGTCCAGATCCAAACACACTTTGTTCCTCTGTGACAGAAGTGAACTAGAACTCACAGCAGCATCTGAACTGCAGAAGAGATCTCTGCTCATCTCCGTCTGCATTCCTCTTTTGGTAAGAACTTATTATGTATCATTTAAAATGATTTTCCTTTTAAAGCTGGGCAGCAGGCTCACGTTGAACATCTCCATAAACTGTCATAATTCTGCTGCTACACTAAACACTGCATTCGGTGAGCATACTAAACTTACGTAAGCTGTATATTTGCACGGTGAGAGACCTGTTTTTGCTGATTTGTGTTCAAATACAACAAGATCTTATTTAAACTGACTGTCAGATGTTGCCTATCCAGTTATGTAATGAACCCACTATATACATGAACCACAGACCCTTCACCACATCTTCATCACCTGCTGTTCCAGACAACCAACTTATACCTGAACCACTGCAGGTTAATCATCATCATTAGTAAAGGAAAAAAAAGGTGAGTGTCTTCATTTGGAAAAGCTTGAAATAAAAAATCCTATAAATTACACAAACAGATACGAATTGGAGGAAAGTCCATAGTGTCTTGAGTTGTGTTTTATTTTTATTTTGCAGTGTGTCATTGTTACTACAGAGCACACTGAAACATATGACAGGAAAGAATAACTGAGTGCAGAAAGGCTTTTATATTAAATCGGATTTAAACTTTGTTCTTAATGAACCGGATCTATTATGACCTGGACTTTTATCTATAAAATGGGCTTCTGAAACCCAGAGAAAAACTCTCTCAATATATCTGTAGATATAAATATATATTTATCCAAATCACATCAAGTAAAAAAGGCAAAATGACAAAATTAAAAAAAATAATAACAAAAAGTATAAATTAAAACACAAAATTTTAAGGCAAAAACAAATATCTTGATGTCTTAATACGATGAATATAAAATATAAAGTAATACAACAAGGTTAAATATCTAAACATTTAAACTACTTCAGCTTTTCAAAGCTTCTTTTTCCAGTTGAAAATGACATCATCACGCCTGAATCTGCTTCCAGGAGCTGTCCAGATCAGGCTTGTTCAGGATATTTAGAAATCGTCCTAACAGTTGAAAAATAAAAAAATAAACAGAGAACAAAGTAATATATATGATTAGAAATAAATAAAAAAGAAAACTATAAATAAAACGACTTCTTTCATTTAAAGAAAAAGGTCTATCAGTCCTCTTGTCGTGTGTGTTTGCAGCTCACAAAGACGACTTGCTGAGCTTCAGGATCCAAAAGGATGTATCTGCCAAATTCTTAATGTGGAAAAATGTCCATGTGTTTTCTTCTCCAGGAGACGATGAAGACACTGTTTGTCTGCACGATGCTCGTGCTGCTCTTTGCTTCCGGATTTTCCAAAGTGAACAATTTTCAACCAAGCGAGCACCGACCTGAAGAAACACCTTATGAAAAGTTTAGAAGACAGCATGTAGATGCTAAGATGACTGAAAAGCTGTGTAACACAGAAATATCAAATAGGAATATCTACAAAATTGACAACAGTTATTAGGAAACCAACACATTCATCCTCAGCATTCCAGCAAAGGTCAAATCCATTTGTAGAGGTGATGGGAGCTACGATGAAAATAGCGGCATGACGTATAGTACCGCAACGTTTCGCATAATTAAATGTAAGCTAAAGCATCAGGGAGCCAGGAAACCCAGCTGCCAGTATGAAGGCAGGCTTCTCACTAACAGGATCATTGTCGTGAAATGTGAAGGGAAGTTACCTGTGCACTTCGATCGGGACCTTCTGCCCTCTGAGCGCAACGATGGCGAGCAACTATGAGGAAAGAGTGGTGTGGAGGGGGGGCGTGGTCTGCGATGCTGCTGCAGGTCAGATGGATGTACCTGCGCTGCATTTGCTATCACGCCTCGCCAACTTAAAAGGCTTTGTGCTGTCTGAGTTGTTGGTGTTGTGGATGTGTTGGCTGGCAGTCCACAGACAGACTGATTTACACAACTGTGGAAAAAATAAAATTAATAAATAAAAAAAATTGGAAAACATAGATGTGTCATTATTTCATATAGATTTCAAATAACATACCATTTGATGTCAACATGTTTTAGTTGCATTTGCAGTGCTCGTGCTGTTATATTCTTATGATTCTGTTCATTTTATGAGTGTATCCTTCAGCCTTGCTTCACATATTTACTGCTGCTTGATCAGCTTTAGTCCTGCTAGCATCAGCACAGGTAGAAACAGATCACACATCAGAGAATCGGCCGTGCATCTAAATGCAAATGGAAACTAAAAATGAAAACATAGATAACTGAGCTGAACTTCATAGATCTGAAAGTTGACCAATGCATACATAGTGCAAAAAATCAGGTATCGGGAAAACACATTATTTTATATTATGCTGATGTCAGGGCTCTGAGTGCGGGCAGGTGGAAATGTGGATCCAAATGCAGGACTCCGAGACGAAATGTAACTAAAACCACAGCTTTTATTGCTGGCATGAAACAAAAACAGAAACCAAACCATGAAACCAAGCAGGAACACACAGGCAGGGTCTGAGGGTACGACGCGACACCAAGCGTGGGAAAACACAGGGCTTAAATACACAGGGTAGTAATGAGGGAATGGGCCACAGAAGGGAGACACAGCTGGGGGAGCTGAACTTCATAGATCTGAAAGTTGACCAATGCATACATAGTGACAACACATTATTTTATATTATGCTGAAGTCAGTTTTTATCCAATTTTATAACTATATCATATAATAAAGTCTGTTTTGAAGTTTACTATGGTAACAATTCATCTTTTTAGGCTTTTCAGAAACACTGTAACTTCATAGGTATGAACCAACAAACCATTTTTCATCATGACAATAAAAAATAAATCTAAAGGAGATAAACATCACAACTGTTCAACCAAGCATTAAGTCCATTTTGAAACAAAGAACGATGTACACTCAGCCAATCACATGGCAGCAACTCAATGCAGTGTAAAAGGTGAGATGTAAAATAAAACAATTAAAAATATTAATTAATCTTAATCAATCTTAAAATATGAAGCAATCTTCTAACTCCCCTTTACATACAAAGCTGTGGCCAACCTTACAAACCATTTTGAATTTTTTCCAGCCGAGGCGTTCAAAATAACCAAACTGCTAATAGTCACGGTTTAATTTGGGCAGCTGCCTGCCTAATATAATGTAAAATCATCACAATATTTTACACAAAGAGAGTAAATGTATCCTTGTACTCAGCTAAGACAGCTGGGCTGCTGTGGCTTGTGTTTATGTTCAGAGTGACATCTGATTTAAAAGCAGACTGTCATGGTTGCGGCTGTGTGCAGGCAGGATGAGGACCCAAACGCAAGCTCACGGAGGCAGGAATGAACTCAAAACACAGCTTTATTGCTGGAGAGAAAAACCACACAACCTAAACGAGGAAACTATAACATAATACACAGAGAAACACACGGCCATGAATGAGGGAGAACGCGACACAGAACTGAGGGAGACGCAGACATAAATACACAGAGGGTTAACGAGGGAAGTGGGAGCACACGGGGAACACAGGTGACACTGATAATCATAACAAGACACGGCAGGAGTGAACGCAACACTGACGGGAGACTGTCAAAGTAAAACAGGAAGTACACGGAGGTTCAGAGAGGAGGAGAGACAGCACGGGGAGAGCACGGACATAACGGGCTGGGAAAACATGGAATAAAACTCAAGGAGGGGAAACGAGGGCTCACAGATAAACAGAGGGGCACACAGGAGGTAATCAAATAAGGAACATCTTAACAGAAACCATGGCATAAATAAAGAACAACACAAAACATATGAAAACTAAGAATGCTGGGCCAACATGGCCCAGGATCATGACAGACAGCAAAAGACACTGAGCAGCATATCAGTCAGCATGGGAAAAATGCCATAGATTTAAGGAACCAGGCTAAAATAATTGGTTTCTAGTGGGTTCTATTGTAAGTGCTCTATATTTCAGCATGACATACTGTATGCATCCTACACTGAGAACCCTTGAAGCTGATCATCAGGGTATGCTGTGTACTTCTTACACAGAAGATAAAATAACATGCAAAGATTTTAGATGGTTGTGGTTGGTCCTTACACACAGATGTAAGGTCAAAAAAAAAATCACCCACAATGGATCGTTCACAGACGCTGGTCCAGTGGAACCCACTTCCACAAAGGCTGCACCTGCTCTGGCAGAACAGGAAGCATCAACTACATAGTAGCTATTTTCATAATTAAGACATCAACTATAGGTGTTCCCAAAATGTGCCATGTTGTCTGCACACCTGACAGCTCAATAAGTCCTGTGTTGATTACAGATGGTGGTTGTTTCCAGAAACAGCACTTGCATAAAACAAGTACAGAGCACTTTATGAGCCAACCTGCTTCTTTAATGAGCATTTAGGTTGTTTGTATTCAGTGTTCACAGATAATATGCTCATTAAAAGGGGGGATCCACTATGTCCTTCTTCACAATCCTGTCTGCCAACTTTAAGAAGAAATCAGAGTGACGCAGAAGCTTTAAAACAGTGTTCAGAATAATCAGTGATGCTTTTATCTGAACTGATGACAGATAAAGATGAACGTGAGTGTGGCAGAAGAGTAAGTTCTCCCTCTTTCTTGGAAGTATACAAAAGTCTGTTGTTTCTAAAAAGTTCATAAACAAACAACAAGTTCTTACAGAATGAGACGTGAAGCCTGGAGACGAGCAGTTCAGACACGCTGTTATTAAATTCTACCTGAGCAGGTTATAGTTCACCTCAGTTACGGAAGAACAAATAACACTTGGCTCTGGGCGCTTCAGTTTTTATACACTGTCGTAGCACCACCCTAAGCCATCATTTGCATCAACACCTACATCACTAGCCCAGCAGTTCTAAGAAACTTCTCTGTTTGTGGTTCAGAACCTAATGTGACACCAATGAGCACAACAGCATGCAGCTGCAGGTTGTTGTTCATACCTGGCTTTACAATAAAGAGCCATGTTTGCAGGCAGCTGTTTGAAGTTTTGTGTAAAATATCATTTTTATAGAAATAAACCAAATCTGTCTAAATATATTAAGTAAACAATCAGAATAAGAACATTTTGAAATAAAATCCAAAAACTGCATCTGGCTTAGTTTTTGTTGAATAAATAATGACTCTGTGTAATATGTCATGTATTGTATATGTAAGTTGTATTTGTACAATGAAGCCAGGCTTTCTTTGTGTTAGCTGCCTGACAAAACCTAAAACTCTAGTCAGAGATTGCAGGTGTCACAACAGACATGATCAGCTTTCTCTGTCGATCCTATCTTTCTGTTTCACACTCTGTGCACTCATATAAAAAAAGCTTTAAAAAAAATCACATGACTCTTCTTCCACACAACATGATCCCTGAGTGCCGCCTGCTCCAACCAGACATGTTATCACAGCGACGATGGTGATAATTAAAATCTACAAAGAACGTGATGAACATTATTAAAATGCAGCACTGTTAAAGCAACGTGATTAATGCTGCATTAAAATGAGCCTTTAGCACATAGAGATGATTAAACAGTTTCATTTGACTTCATTGTTTCTAAGGCAGATGCTACACCAGTGAAGGTGCACTTAGTTTTCACACACTGCTTCTGCATTGTGTCTTAGTTTTAGTGGATTAAATAATGACACAGTGTTTGTTTATTTTTCTTTAGTAACAAATGACCTCAGACCAGCTTATAATATTTTATAAACAAATAAGCATAAATGCATAAACTCAGCCTGGAATCACATGGGATAAACATGGGATGTGCATTTTTTTATTTGTTTTGTGTTACTGAGTCTTGCAAGAATGCCAACCTTACCAGCAGCAGCTTGGTTTTTTTGTTTGTTGTTTTTTTAATTGAATGAGTGCTGAAAGTTGAGCAACAGCTGTGACAGCGAGAGAAGATGGAGCCAATCAGAAACAACTGTGAAAATGTACAATATGCAAGCTAAGAAAGCAAAGTGTAGCAATGTTGCCATCATTTTTGTTATTGTGGGATTTTTTTCAACATTCACTGAAAATCACTTCTCTCATATTTCCTCTTTATTATTTTCATCACTGTTTAAGAAACGTAACAAAGTCTTATAAAGCATCTAAACCAGCATCATGAAGTGATGTTTAAAGATGGCAGCAAGCTCACAGCATCTCTCAACTCAAGAGCAACATTCAAAGTGCACAGGCTGAAGGAAATGATTGATTTTATCACATGCAATTACAATACGCCTTTTCATCTGTATCTGGATGTACAATGGGTATCGTTGTTTGTCCCAGCAGTTTACAATACAGAATGTGCACGTCTGTGGGGCTTTTATAAAGATTTCTATTTGCATTGATACAATTGCTTGGATCACAAATTGTTCTAACTTGATTAAAGTCACCAATGATAAAGGTATTCTTGCGCTTACAGTTACCATTATTATCTCTGTTTGCTATCAGATCATCACATCCCCCTTGTGGGATCATGTTGATGATATGCTGGTTTTCGAATTTCTGAACACGTCCGTTAGTCATGCAGAGCACAGTGCCAGAGAGCGCCACCAGCAGGAAAATGGAAGTCTTCATTGTATTTCTATATTGAAAAAGTAAACAGAGTGAATATATAAATCAGTATTATTTCATTTAATTTAGTAACTTGTTTATTTTTGTTTCCTAAATGTTAATCGTGCTTAACTATTAAAGTAAAAATACAGATAGATAGGAAACTCTCTGAAAAGTTAAACTGTTTTCAGTGAGTTTATATATTTGCCAGAGGAAAGGTCAGAATCTGCATATCTGACCACTTTGAATCAATTTATATCTAAACAGAAATCAGTAAAAGTTAAAATCACTTTTATCAATATCCTCACTTATGAGGATATTGATATCCGTATAACTGGAGTTATTATAGATGTTCATACATGACATTTGTGAAAAAGGCGAGGGTGTCAGGGTCCCTGTGTCTACCCGGTCGCCTCAGTGTGGCTACATGTGTTTTTTTGTTTTGATTTTGTCCCCGCTCTCTCCCTCCCTCCTTCTCTCACTGCCTGGGCGGAGCTCATCTGTGGGCTCCTGCCCTTGGCCCACGCACCTGGTGACACCTGTGGCTCATCACCCAACAGTGTTCCAGTCCCCTTATAAGATGGCAGCCCTGTATTTCTCGTCGCTGGACCGTTGCCGACTCTCGTCAGTGTTAACCCCAGCTCAGTTCGTTCTCGTGTTTCCCTAGCGATCTTCTTACAGTAACCTTTTGCATCTCTGTGAATAGATTTCCCTGGACCTGCCCCTGTGTTACCTGAGCGATCAAGTGTGTGAGGATTGGAGCGAGCTTTTGTGTTTCTTGTGGAGTGTGAAGAGGAGCGTGGAGCGTGGATGGAGTGAGGACTTTGGAGCGTGTGTGGACTGCAAGTGTCTTTCCCCCCTCCTGTTCGTGTGTGGATTCCCGGAACCCGTCTTTTCCCCACTGTGTAAATAGATCACCTGGTGCTTCTGTAAATAAAAAACCTTTATTGTTCCCTACTCAGAGCCTACGCGTGAGTCCGTTCAGTCCCGTTGTGACAGAGGGTAAGGACGTAAATCGACTGGTAAAGAGGGACTGGTGAAGAGTCTGCAGCCGCAGCACTGATCCATCTGTCCATCTCCTGTTCCCTTCTCTGATCACTCGTGAACAAGACTGCGAGTTTTGTAACTTAATAAAAGCAGTAATTTGTTTGCCAGAGGGCCCCTTCCACGTCACACCCTGTTCTTTCCTTCTTGTCTTATATGAAAATTCACTTTGTGTAGCTTTTTGGGAAATTGTTAAACTTCAGGAAGATTCTGAACATGCCCCATCGTTTAGCCAGCTCTTTGGAGCTGAGCAGGTTCAGGCCTGTTGTTGTAAGTTTTATAAAACGATCTCATTTAAACGAATAATCCAGCTGAAGCTTCAGACAGCCGTCAGACAGTGAAACACTGCCATCTGCTGGACTCGAATAACAAAGACGCTGCTTTGACGGGTGAGGGAGTTTCAACAAGTCTGCAACGACTCAAGCATCAAACTACAGAACTATTCTAGCGGACATGGTGCTCTAATGACTGCTTCATTAACGCCGCTCAGAAAGGATCAAACATATCAATACATTTTGAAATAAAAAAATTACTGTTTCACTGCACACACAACCTTCTCTTATTAGCACAACACTGCCCAGGCCTCAGAGTGTATTCCTTATAGACTATTAAACCTTAGCATGTTATTTTAAAGTCTTACAGGTGAAACAGCCAACCAGTGATCCTAACTGTAATTTAAAATATTCAGCTGCAAAAATGCTTTTAGCAAATAGTTTTTTATGACTGTGCTAAGATTCAATACTAGATTTTTGCTGGTCTGATTAAAAGGTTAAATGTAGAAGTTTTGGGATCATATATTAACACTTCCAAAACAATAAAGTTGTTGTAGAGAATCTATGTTCATTATTGTTGCTCATCATGGAAAGACAAAGACATCAGACTCTGCTGAAAAATTTTACAATCCTACTCTCTGCACACAGCGGTCTGAGGGACCTTCCAGGATCGGGGATTTTATTTATTTTGTTCTTTTTCGGTCTTACTGGTTAGTAGGTTGTGATTTTCTACCTGTTGATCTCTCATTTGGAACATGATTTGCTCTGGAGCAGATTAGGTTCAAAGCATGAGTTGACCTGGCATTATGTCTTGGATTACAAAAAAATCCCACATTAAACCTTGAAGTTAGCCGGATAAGACAGCGTTCTGTTTCACAGTAAAGGCCTCAGAGAGTTGTTGCTAACCAAAGTCTATCTTGTACAGCCACGCAGCATCTAATGACGTTTTGTAACCTGTCACTACAAAGGAGCAGTGAAATGATTGCTGTTTTAGCGCACATACACAGTGTGGTGATCAGTATAAGGACATTAAAGTGATGTTGCAGAAAGCTGCATCTGGTCAGAAGGAAAAAAAACACGCACACTTGGAAGACTTGGCCAGATTTGCACAAAATGAATGGCTGACACTGGACAGATACAAGGATGTGGATGGTCACACCCTCGTGCATTAAAGAGGCCGTTCACAAAACCAAACACTCAACAGACACAATAAGACAGCTGATCAGTTTGCCTCACTAACTCATCTACACAAGGTGTGTTGTAGAAGTAGAGCAGGGCGATATGGCCAAAAATATTCATCACGATATAAATTTGAAAATGTGCGATAACGATGTAACTGACACGAGACATCGTGTCATTGTTTGTTTGTTTGTTTGTTTGTTTGTTAAGTGGGTCTAGAGCTCTGGGTAGCTCCCCAGCTGGGTCTAGACTGGGTCTAGAGAGTATTTTAAATTCAGGGAATTTAAAATAGAAAGTAGCTCGTCCACAGAAGGACTGGTAGCTCCCCTTACGATAAGGGTTCAGATCGCGCGAACAGGTGTAAAATGTGTGTGTTTAGTTAGTTTGTTTGTTTGCTTGTTTTAATCAATTTTAAATCATGCTTTTTATTTGTTTTTGTTTCTAATGTCTCTGTAAAGCACTTTGAATCACCTTGTTATTGAATTGTGCTATACAAATAAATTTGCCTTGCCTTGCCTTTCCCTCATCCACCTGCTGCCTCTGTGGAAGCTCCGCCATAGCCACCAGGGGCGATTTAAGCCCATTTTTGGGGGTGCTTCAAGTTGTGTTCTCCCTATATTAAAGCTGCTATACAGAATCTGCAAAACAAACTGGGTTGTCAGCCCTGGCACTGCATTACCTGCATAGAAATAGAAAGTCACGTTTGCCAAAAACTTTTTGAAACTCATGAGTGAGGCTGGTGCCATTCCAGATATGTTAACATTGTACAATCTTCTGGATAATCAGATCTTCCCCACATTGAGAACTGTTATTCCGGTTGCCCTAACAAACCCAGTTAGCAGCTGTAGCTGTGAAAGGTCTTTTAGTGTCTTGAGTCAGCTCCATACCTGGCTGAGAAGGACCATGGGTCAAAGCAGACTCCAGCTCCTGGCTGTGATGTCAGTTGAGAAAGAGATGCTTGAGAGACTTGACCAACAAAATGTGATGGACAGATTAACCAACCTCAAGGTGAGGCGACATAGGTTAAAAGAAAAGAAAAAATCTGCAGGGCCATAGTAGTATCTGCACTAATGATCTTTGTCATTATCATGCCATCTCTACATTGTAGAGATGGCACGATACGACTTTTTTTGTCTGATACCGATACCGATATCATAAATTTTGATATTGGCCGATACTGATATGGATCCGATATAGTGTTTTTTAATCAATAAAACTGTTTTTAATATCTTGCTGCATTTTGTACAAGTTCATACTCAAGTTTAAAAAAAACAAAAAAAACCCCACTAAAGCTATTCTGTTATACCTGTATGCAAAACATACACTGCACCCAAAATATATCATAGTTCAGTAATACTGATGTAATAAACTTAAACCTACTCCATCCTCCCTATTCTGGTATTTTAAAGAGTAAGCAACCTAACTAATAGGGTTGCAAACTCCCAGCAAAAAAAAAAAAAAAAAAAAAAGGAACCACCCACCCTCCACCTCATGATGCTTAATCGATGTAATCAACTTTAATTTGATGCAGTGTGAAAAAAATGCACAGAAATCAATTATTTTTCAAGAAAATTAAATAGATTCAACATCTTTCTTCAACAGAACTGCAGACTGCACAGATGGTACCTTCCCAAAGGAAAAAGTACTATAGCTTACTAGGGTATATTAGACTTAGTTACTATATACAGTAATGGACTTCTATACATTTTACATCAGATTAAAACTTTAAAAGCTAGATATTTTAAATGAGAATAAGAAAGAAAAGTATGTCTTTGTGCCCCCTTTTCCCTGTTCATGCCCTATCGGCCCCCCTGGCTAAACTTTGCTAGACAGTTACCAGCCATCAGCTACGTAGAAAAGGATCCTGGTGTAGAAAGTAATATTAAATAAATTCTAATAGATTATCAAGGTTAAACGTGCTGATGTTGTTCAGCCACTGGTTTCCTCTTTCTGGCACAAAGTGGGCGATAAACAAACAAGAGACGGACTCGCGACAGAAAAGCCGATCAGCTGATCAGTGATCAGTTTCACGATTGAAGTAGCAGCAGGAGAGGGAGGGAGAAGAGGCAGTCGCTCCATATATCGGTTGTTAAGCTTAACGCTGGAATGCTATATAAACATTCAGAGATGAACTTACACGCTTGCTTTACTTCTCTCTGGTATAACTTTCTCGGAGATGAAATGCCGATTTGGTAGCGAGGCTACAAATACTCAACCAGACCGCTGACAGGTCTTGCACGCCACAGCCGCTCTACCATGTGATGCACACTGCTCCGACGTGCTATGGTTATGAGCCAAGTTAGACCATGTCGCAAGTTTGCTGAGGTGCTGTTTTGATATTTAATGGATCGGATTACATTTTTTATTTCTCTCCGATATCCGATCCATTAATTTAGGTCAGTATCGGACCGATACGTAATATCGGGTCGGTCCATCTCTAATACATTGTATACAGTGGGGCAAAAAAGTATTTAGTCAGCCACCGATTGTGCAAGTTCCCCCACTTAAAATGATGACAGAGGTCAGTAATTTGCACCAGAGGTACACTTCAACTGTGAGAGACAGAATGTGAAAAAAAAATCCATGAATTCACATGGTAGGATTTGTAAAGAATTTATTCGTAAATCAGGGTGGAAAATAAGTATTTGACTTGCACAGAGATGGTAAAATTATGAAGACTGATAATGGGGATGAAGACAACAGACCATGAGGACAGGGAGGAACAGAGGGAACTTGGGACAACTGGACACATTTAAGGATGCAGGGACTGACAGAGACAGGGAAGACATCTCATCGTGACAACTAAAGTTTACCTTGCCTGGATGGGCAGCTCTCTGGGTGCTCAGCACCCCCAAAGCTCTGATCCTAGAATCGCCCCTGATAGCATCAAACAACTGAGTTTTTTTTACACATCGACCAGCATCCGGCCAATCCACCACCTTCCATCGTTTATACCGTTACAAAAACAATAATAATCATAAAAAAACATCATCGGCCCATAAAAACGAAAAATCACCATCGGTATGCACGATGGGCAGTCCAGCTATGGTCGTGCCATCAGTTAACCCTTCACGTGCCAGTTGTGACACGCGTGCCCGGGGTTGCCGACCCCTGCTCTAAAGCATCTGATCTGGATTCCTGAGATCAAATATATTTTCCTTTGGATTTGTTTTCTTCCCATTTGTGGCTTTAACGTAGTTTTACATCCTGTTTGTTTGCTTCCATCTGTATACATGTCCAGATTCACTGTTATGTTTCTATTCTTACATTGCTGTGTGATCACTGTTCCCTCTGCTGACTGATGTGACCTTTTGTATCTCACACTGATACTTGTCATATTTGTATCTGCGCCTAAAAGATAAAAAGTTTTCCATGCTAAAACACAGCTCCACCTCCTGCAGTTCTCCCTCTGAACCACTAGATGTCTCTGTTATCTAAATGAAGACGTGCTGCACAGCAACCACAGCAGCGCTCAGATCACACGTGTCCTGTTATTATGTATAAAAGCATGAAACAGGTGAGACAGGTGGGATCAATATTAATGTTGTGGAAATATATGAAAAAGCAACAGAAGAGTGAAAACATTTCCTGTTTCTAGAAAGATCTTTCAGCTCACAGCTGCTCACAGACTGTATTTACAAGTGACAAACTGCAACTCTACAGTACATCTACAGTATATATCAAATATATTCTGTATTCAAATCTATTGAGTGATGTTTGAAAGTCTTTCCAGGTGAGTTTGATCCAGGAGGGTCTGAAGCCAGAGTCAGACAGAGACTGTGCAGAGACTGTAGAAGGACAGAGCAGCAGCAGAGCAGTCCAGATACACTGATGATCCTCTGTCAGATCCAGAGGGACACACAGGGATGATGCTGGACTCTACATTGTGTCTGACAGTGGAGCTGTTCTCAGAGCAGTTCACTCTGCAGCACTGACAGTCATCTGCACTTCTTCTCATTCCTCTGTCAGTCACTGCTGGATGAAGCTCTCCTCTCCACCTCCCAGTAACATGACCCAGTCAGAGCGTCTCTACACACAAGCTGCTGCTGCTTCAAGCTCTCTGGATCATCAGGACACAGCTCCTCCTCTCTCAGCACACACACCGTCCTGTTTACCATCATCAGCTCCACCTGCAGAGAGAAGAAGGAAGAGCAGAGGAGATAAACGAGTGTTTCCAGAGACTCTTCATCAGCTGTCAGTCAGTGATGCAGCACATCCAGTATAAAGAGCAGCAGGGACTTCAGTGCTGGGACTGTACTAGGACTCATTGTTGCTTCACTTTTTCTAATCTTTGGATTTTTATTGAAGTTGATGAAAATGTTTTTAACTCCTAGTTTGAGTTTGGACTTTCATTCATTAGAAGAACCTTGGTGTGTCCACTCTGAGCTCTGTAGGAACCCCAACAACAAGCCCAACAATCCAGATGGACGGTTCCAGCTGTTAACTGGAGGAATTCCATCCAAACATCTGCTCTCACTAAATTCTTCCTCACCTACAGACTGTGTTCTTCACTGCTTTAAACTTGGAAATGAATGCAGTCATTGGTCTGCGTGCTGCTTTGTTCAGAGAGCTGATTGGCTGTTGACAGCGTTTGATCAGAGCGTGTCAGTTGTTACTATGGTGACCATAAAGGTCAGAAACAGGAAGTGTTTGTGTCCAATCCTGAAGCCTGTCACCATTCTCCTCTCACAGCTTCAATGAGAAGCTGCAGCTTTACAGGAAACACTGGATCTTTGTTTCATACTGACTGTGTTTAGTACAATACTGCTGACAGCACCACCCACTCACTCCATCACTGTACTGACCACAAAGACTCCAGTCTGTAGTCTGGACTCTGCTGAAGATCATACAGCTGCTTCACATCTGGATCCTTCAGGTTGTTTCCTGACAGGACCAGCTCTCTCAGATGGGAGGGGTTGGACTTCAGTGCTGCTGCCAGATAATCACAGCTGATCTTTGACAAACCACACCACCTCAATCTGTATAAAGAATGAAAGATGTAAGTTTATTAGACAAAGTGTGAGCTTGAAATCATTTAGTGTTTCATCATCTGTTCAGAGCTGAAGAAGGTTCAGAAGGTAGAAGTTTAGAAAATGGAAACTCCAAACAGCTGAAGCCAACAGGAAGCAGCTTCAAACAGGAAACTGTGCAGTATTTCAGGCTATATGTCCTGATGCAGCCAGTTGGATTTTGGAGATTTGAATCTCTGTTCTGTGACTAAGTCCTTGAATCATTTCTTCCAGTTGGTCCAACAAGACAGACTAAGTATTGGACATGTGTTGTGGCTCCATTAGGGGAGCTTCTAAATGTGACGTGATGGCCCCTCTGGGTCAGGTGTAAGCCATAGGTGTCAAACTCTGGCCAGCGGGACAAATTTGGCCCGCAGCCTAATCACATTTGGCCCGCGAAGCCATAAAAAATTACTATTAAAGCTGACCTGCCAGTATTATACAGTGCCTGTACTGCTAATACTACAATTCCCAGAATGCTCTGTTTGTGTTTTGGCACGTCAGTCATGATAGGACCCATTAGCACCCCCTCCTCTGTTGATCATAGTCATAGCAACCATGCAAATACTGCCATGCTACCTATCCCAAAATGGAACAAAAGAAATGCAGAAAACAGGAGCTTTCTGGACAGGTGGGAGAATATGATGAAAATTTGATAAATGATAAAATGATAAAATTTAATTCAGAAGGCTGCAAATACATTTTTTATTTAAGAAATTAATTCCACTGATGTGTTATTTAATGTGTGTAATATTAAGTTATATATATGGTTATATATGTTATATATATTGTTTAGTATTAAGCTTTGCTTGTTCCATATTCAGTTTTTCAGCAAAACTTGTTTGAGTCCATAAGAAAAGATTCCTTGTTATATTTGGAGGAAGATTTTTTTTCAATGAATATTAATGTTAGCCCGCGACTTTGATCCAGTTTTGAATTTTGGCCAACTGTGTATTTGAGTTTGACACCCCTGATGTAAGCTTTCTAATACAGCTTTGATATTCACAGTCTGCTTCATTCTAACCCTGAATGTCAGAGTGTTCCTCCTTCTCTTTCCCATCATTCATGCTGGCAATGGCGGAGATTTGGATGTTGGACTGTGTTTTGGATGATGTGTGTATGTTTGTGTTGGACTGCTGTCTGTAAAGCAAACGCACATTTTGCTTTGGATTTCAGTGTCAGACAGACTTTAAGGTGGAATGAAGAGTTGGAGAGTTTCAATGTGAATTATCCAGTGGAGGATTTTTCTTCTTCTTTGAAGGATTGAAATGTGAACATTGTTCTGCTGCAGTCAATGGACTAAACCAGAGAAGAAGAAAACAGACTTTACCATGAAGATCCTCAGTGTGGATCAGTATAATATCAGCCTGATGTCTGCAGTTTAGTGTCAGCACAACTTTCACATCATATTCATCTCAGTACAACTAAAACATGCTGACTGACCTCAGAGTTTCAAGTCCACATCCTGGACTCTCCAGGAAACCACACAGATGCTTCACTCCTGAATCCTGCAACTTGTTGTCGTACAGGTCCAGCTCTCTCAGATGGGAGGGGTTGGACTTCAGTGCTGCTGCCAGATAATCACAGCTGATCTCTGACAAACCACAGCGCCCCAATCTGTATAAAGAATGAAAGATGTAAGTTTATTAGACAAAGTGTGAGCTTGAAATCATTCAGTGTTTCATCATCTGTTCAGAGCTGAAGAAGGTTCAGAAGGTAGAAGTTTAGAAAATGGAAACTCCAAACAGCTGAAGCCAACAGGAAGCAGCTTCAAACAAACACAACAAGAGAAAAAACTCTGAATGTTTCACATTAAAGTCGTACATTTATCATAAAAATAGGACAAAGACTTGAAAACGTCGTGTTTTTCCTTCCAGGAACCACAAGGCTTCACTTTTAAAGGTGAAGTGTGAAAGAAATGGACATATTTGAAGTCCAACACCTTTTTCCAGTCACATTATTAAAGCAGACAAACTACAAGCTCATTTTCATTCCAACAAGTCATCTTCTGACCTGGACTAACAACACTGGTCTCTAACTGAACACAGTAGTGCAATTTTTAACCAGGTCTTCCCATTAACACCTGACCTGTCCAAAAGTTCAGTCAATGAGCTCGTCAATAGCTTCAATGCTAACATGTTAAATGTAATGGACACTATTGCTCCCATTAAGGTGAAGGTTATCTCTGGAAGGAAAAAGTCTCCATGGAGAAACTCCACACTGGTGAAAAAAGAAAAAAGAGAGTGTAGGTGTCCACCAAAAAACTGTTTAAACACCATGAAACAGTTTCAACCTATTAACAGCAAAGACCTGGAGGACATCTTAGGTAAACTGAACTCCTCCTCCTGCTGTTTAGATGTCCTGCCAACAAGTTTTTTCAAAAAGGTCTCAAAGACTTTAGAGTCAGACCTGTTACAGATCGTCAACTTTTCTTTATTATCAGGTGTGTTTCCAGAATCACTAAAAACTGCTGTAATCAAACCTATACTGAAAAAGGACAATCTTGACAAGACACAAATGAACAACTACAGGCCGATCTCAAATCTCCCGTTTTTAAGTAAGATCATTGAAAAAGCAGTTTCTCAACAGCTCAGTTACTTCTTAAAACAGAATAACTGCTACGATGCCTTCCAGTCAGGTTTTAGACAGAACCACAGCACTGAAACCGCTCTGACCAAAGTGTTTAATGACATATGTCTGAATACAGACAGTGGAAAAATGTCAGTCCTAGTTTTACTGGATCTCAGTGCAGCATTTGATACAGTTGACCACAACATATTACTCAAACGACTGGAGAACTGGACAGGTCTTTCAGGAACTGTACTAAACTGGTTCAAAACATACGTAGAAAACAGGAAATACTTTGTATCAATAGGTAACTTCACATCTGAGCAGACAAGTATCACATGTGGAGTTCCCCAAGGTTCCATCTTGGGACCCATTCTGTTTAACATCTACATGCTCCCACTGGCACAGATTATAAACAACAACAAAATAAACTATCACAGCTATGCAGATGACACACAAATATATATCACAATGTCACCAGGAGACCGAGGCCCTGTACAGGCTCTTGGTAAATGCATTGAGGAAATCAATGACTGGTTGTGCCACAATTTTCTCCAGCTAAACAAAAACAAAACTGAGGTAATAGTCTTTGGCGCCAAAGAAAAACGATTACAGGTCACCAGAGAACTTCAATCTATACATCTAAAAACCACAAACCAGGCGAGAAATTTGGGTGTAGTGATGGATGCAGACCTAAACTTAGAAAAACACATTAAGACAATAACAAAGTCAGCTTACTATCACCTCAAGAATATATCAAGGATAAAAGATCTGATGTCTCAACAGGACCTGGAAAAACTAGTCCATGCATTCATCTTTAGTAGGCTTGATTACTGTAACAGCATCTTTACAGGTCTACCTAAAAAATCAGTCAGACAACTACAGCTCATTCAGAACTCTGCTGCTCGAGTCCTCACTAAGACCAAAAAAGTGGACCACATCAGTCCAGCTCTGAGGTTCTTACACTGGCTGCCTGTCCGTCAGAGGATAGACTTTAAAGTTTTGATGCTGGCCTATAAAGCTCTGAATGGTTTAGGACCAAAATACATCAATGACCTCCTGACCCAGTATGAACCATCCAGATCCCTCAGGTCATCTGGATCCGGTCTTTTATCAGTTCCCAGAGTCAGAACCAGACACGGAGAAGCTGCATTCAGCTTTTATGCTCCTTATATCTGGAACAAACTCCCAGAAAGCCTCAGATCAGCTGAAACACTCAGTTTATTTAAATCCAGGTTGAAGACTCACCTGTTCTCAGCTGCATTTGAATAAAGCACCAAATCCACACTTTAAGCTTAAATTTCAAAACTTACATTTAACTACTGATTTTATCTACTGTTCTGATTTTATCTGTTTTGATTTTATATACTGTTTTGTTTGTTTGTTTGTTTGTTAATTAGTTAGTTAGGTTATTTGCTTGTTTTAATCAATTTTAAATCATGCTTTTTATTTGTTCTTGTTTCTAATGTCTCTGTAAAGCACTTTGAATCACCTTGTTGTTGAATTGTGCTATACAAATAAACTTGCCTTGCCTTGCCTTGCCTATGTGCAGCTGGCTGTGAGACCAGTGTTCAGGGACCGTCTACAAAGTGCAACACTGAAAGACCATCACACACTCATTTGCTTCCAGCACTTTCTAACAAACATCTACTGTCATTATTGTCACCAAACTCTGTGGATCCTTTATTGCAAATTCAAATGGGATCAAATGGTCAGACAAAAGAGGGTTATGAGGAAATATGATGAAATGTTGTGTATTAGCAGCAAGTTATTGAATCATTTTCCTCAGAAACCAAACAAAATGATTGACAAACATGTTTTTACAAACTCAGTGTTGGACTTGGATCAGAAGGATAAGCTGATGTTTAAGGGCATTTGAGTCTCGCTGTATGAGAGTCCAGTTATTACTCAATATTTATGGATGATGTTCTTTCAGTGTTGCACTTTGTAGATGATCCCTGAGCCTCACAGCCAGCTGCACATGGACCAACTGACATTACCCAGCATTAGAGGCGGCTTTAAAAAAAATGGATTTACCTATTTAAATGGTTTTAATTTGAATAAAGCGATGTTGATTCATTCAATCCTGAATCGATTTTTAATATAAATGTATTTTGCCAGAATCTCAGGTTAAAGCTCCCAAAAGTATTTCAACAACAAGCAAACAGATAAAACAGTAAATGAGAGCAGCTAAACACACAAAGATGGAAACACAGAGCGTGGATCGTTCACTCGACGGCACGTACACGGACACGCCGTCGGGGCTGAAAGTGGACAGCTCACAGATCCTGAAGCTGCAGGTTTCATCTGTCTCCAACCAAAACTGAGTGAACCAGCAGCAAAAGAAGATCCAAACTACGCTTTACGTTTGATGAACATCGTCATGTATTCTCCCTGACTTTGACGTTTACTTCCTGCACAGCTCTCTCTCTCAGTGTACTTCAAGAATAGTTTACCTTCAAAAATCTGTTTCCTGCATTATTCACTGCTTATTACGCACCAGTCTGCTGTTGTGTTCACTGCTGTCGGCCTCCCAAAACATAGCCTCATTTCTGCTGTTCAATACTGATGAAATTTAAACCTTTTAAAATGATGACAGATTACAAACTCTCAGCTGTGTCTGTAATCAAACCTCTGTAACTTTGCTTCACTTCAGCAGCATCAGCTCATGTTCACATGTTGATTCATGGTTTGCTTCAGTTTTTGATCGGTTGCAGAATATTTTGAAGGTTATCTGCTATAAAAAGCCAGAACAGGAAAATCTGCTTCATGTGTTTCTGTTTGATCCTCAGTGACTTTGACACAAAGGCCTCTGCTGTGATGATCACACCTCTGATGAAGTCTCACAGTGTCAGCTTTGTTTTTATACATATGGATATGTGCTGATAAATGATCAGAGTTATAATATTTCCCACTGTCTGCTGTGTGCCGTGACCTTTGACCTGCTAAAGACAGTCAGCTGTGGATTATTCATTGTTGTGTCTGATACTTAGAACTGTGAGAAAGAACACTACACAGTTAATCAGGGTCCACTCTCTCTGAATCAGGAAAGGTGGGCAGGCCGCGTGTGGGCCGCGGGCCATACGTTGAGTAGCACTGTTTGAAATGTAAACATTGTTCTGCTGCAGTCAATGGACTAAACCAGAGAAGAAGACAACAGACTTTACCATGAAGATCCTCAGTGTGGATCAGTATAATATCAGATAATATCAGCCTGATGTCTGCAGTATAGTGTCAGCACAACTTTCACATCATATTCATCTCAGCACAACTAAAACATGCTTACTGACCTCAGAGTTTCAAGTCCACATCCTGGACTCTCCAGAAAACCACACAGATGCTTCACTCCTGAATCCTGCAGATAGTTGTTGTCACTCAGGTCCAGCTGTCTCAGATGGGAGAGGTTGGACTTCAGTGCTGCTGCCAGATAATCACAGCTGATCTTTGACAAACCACAGTCCCTCAATCTGTATTAAGAATTAAAGATGTAAGTTTATTAGACAAAGTGTGAGCTTGAAATCATTCAGTGTTTCATCATCTGTTCAGAGCTGAAGAAGGTTCAGAAGGTAGAAGTTTAGAAAATGGAAACTCCAAACAGCTGAAGCCAACAGGAAGCAGCTTCAAACAGGAAACTTTGCAGAGTTTCAGACTATATGTCCTGATGCAGCCAGTTGGATTTTGGAGATTTTAATCTCTGTTCTGTGACTAAGTCCTTGAATCATTTCTTCCAGTTGGTCCAACAAGACAGACTAAGTATTGGACATGTGTTGTGGCTCCATTAGGGGAGCTTCTAAATGTGATGTGATGGCCCCTCTGGGTCTGTCAGGTCACAGGACTGAAGAGAGCTCAAACTGGGCACACAGTTGTTCCAGTCTGGACCAAAGACTCTATACTGGGACTGAGGGACTGCTTTGACTGCACCCACTGGGACTTTTTAAAGGCTCATGTTCTCACTTAGATCATTGATTTCTACTTACATTTCTTTCTGGGAAAAATGGGGATTACTTTGAAAACAGGAAGTATTTTCCCCAATAAGCAGCCCTGGATTAGTAAATCACTCCAACATGTTCTCAGGCAGAAGAAGCTGTCTTGCTATGAGGGAGAGAAGAAAAAGATTGAGGCACAGAAACTTGTTGAAAGAGAGATAAAGCAGCTAAAATCAGGTGTAAAAGTAAAGCAGAGGATGAGCTGAATAAAGGACACTCAAGGCTGGCTTGGAAAGGAATGAAGTCCATGGTGGGGATGCAGAACAAGGAGCAAAGATGAATGTGATGCTGAATCAGCAGAAGATTTGGACTCATTTGATTCCAGCTTTGATATCATTGATTTCAATGAAGAGCTTTGTGATTGTAGCAAAGGGCTGGTAGCTCTGAGAGTCCCACTGATGAGGTGTTTGTGTGGAAATCTCTTAGTGGGATCAAAGAGAGAAAAAGCCCTGGTCCTGATGCTGTGGGAGGGAAATGATTTACATGTAAGTGTGCTGTGAGGAACTGACTGGGAGGTTTTCACACATTTTCCCGTCCTCCTTGGAAAAAACAGGAAGTTTCCAGCATATGGTTAAGGTTAAGTGTCCTATGGCACTCAGTAGGGATGGGTACCAGTATCCTGTGCCATTATGGCACCAGTTCTGACATAAATGGTAGTAACCAGACCGAAAAGCAGCACACATGTCGGTGCTTTATTTCGGTGCTTTTTTATCCTGACATGTCATACACTTTGGATTCTAGCCAATCATTTTACCTTTCCAAGGATAGTAGGCAGACCCAGGTAACTACGTTCTTTAGAGCAGAGCTACAGATTAAAAATTCCCAAGGCGAAGCGGTCAAAAGTCTGGCTGTACTTCTCAGCAAAAGATGCAAACTCAGCAGCCTGCAACAAGTGCGTTAAGGCAGCAGTCCCCAACCCCCGGGCCTCGGACCGGTACCGGTCCGTGAGTCGTTTGGTACTGGGCCGCGAGAGTTGAGGCTCAGGTGTGAAATGTATCGTTTTCAGGGTTTTTATCGGTTTTCAGCGTTATTTTGTTATCGTTTTTATCGTTTACTCGGTTTTCCTTGGTCTTTTCACGTGTTATATGAATAAATTTTCTTTTTTTCGGTACCGGTACTAGTTTTATTTTGTTGTATTTATCCGCGACACCTTAAAGGCCGGTCCATGAAAATATTGTCGGGCATAAACCGGTCCGTGGCGCAAAAAAGGTTGGGGACCGCTGCTTTAAGGTGATACTGTGCAAAGGAGGTAACACCCAGTGTTGGGGAGTAACGGAATACGTGTACCGCCGTTACGTATTTAAAATAAAAAATATGAGTAACTGTATTCCGTTACAGTTACCGTTTAAAAAGGTGGTATTTAGAATACAGTTACTTTGTTGAAATAAATGGATTACATGGATTACATGGTTCCTGATTCATATTGTCGCGGGTCAGGACTGTTTAGGTTTTGTTTGACAGCTACGTTCTGTCGTTCCAGGCAGCAGCGTTACGGTTGCCATGGTTACAGGGTGTCGCTCTCTCTGCAACTGTATGTTTCCTGGGTGAGAGAGCGCCTTTTTGTTGTTGTTGTTGTGCTAAGCTAATAGGCAGAATGCTACAGGCATAGCCCCGAAGAATGTAGCCTCATGGACAGTGTAGTCCGTGCTGCAGGAGAATGGACTGCCATACCCGTTATGTGTCTGTGAGCGTGAGGAGGGAGAAAAAGGAAAAGTATGAGTTGTCATCGAGCAGAAACGGGAGCTGGAAGCATGTTAACATAATAATAACCACTGCAGCCAAAAAGAGTGCCTGATAAGCCTAGTTGTAAGTAAGCTATTAAGACTTGAATGTATGCTGTGTTTGTGTTTTCCTCTGAAACAATAAGTTCGGTTGGAGCAGCCTTTCTCTTTCTCTCGCTAGCAAACTTGACCCAGTCAACAAAGTAAATCTAATTTTTGGCTATGAGCCGCGGACCTTCAGTAATAGTAATAAATCACATTCATGTAGTTGTAAACAGCATGATAATATATTTACGGTGCCCCTGAGAGGCCAATAGGACTGCAACTTCAGAAAACACTTGCAAAAAAAAAATGCTGCAAAAAGAAAAACACTTGCACATATTTATGTGCAAATGTTTAATAATGAAGAACAGTAAAACATTACTGTTGGCCACATGCCGGCCAAGTTATGTGACATTAGCGAAGTTTGTACTTTCAGCGTTTACTTTGTTTTAAAGCCTTTACTTTATGCGCCATTTGATAGTCGACCTTAATCTTACAGAGAATCTGATGATTTTGTGGATAATTAAAGTCAGTCATATATCCACAAACACAACAAGTTTAAAGTCAGTGATGCTGCTCGGTTTGCAGTCCTGAATATCACGGCACAAGCAGGATTCACTGCACTGTTAATGTTAGCTATGTTATATTGCTGCCTCTGTTCGGTGGTGTCGAGCCAAACTGACTTTAACGTGTGTTTGAACGAGCTGACGGTTCACTCGTTAAGCTGAAAGAAAGATGCTTTAATCACAGGAGTCACACATGTGTCCACTGCACCATCTGGAACTCTTCTTGTTTAGCACTCGTAATAACACAAACACTAAATCCTCCTGTTTGTAGCAGTGTGTACACCTGAGACTGTCAGCTGTCTGTCTGTCCTCCACTCTCTCTCTGTTTCTTTCTCTCTCATCGTGGAATAAAAGTATGAACATGTATTTATAAGTTACACTTGTGTTTGAATCCTGCAGTTTATCACACATTTGATTTCCATGTGTGACAACTGCAAGTGTCCAGAGTGAGGACAGACTGAGGGATCCACTGCTGCACATCATCTGTGAGGCTTTGCACCCCTGATGATCCACCAGGACAAACTCAGCAGTGTGTGAGGAAGAGGAGGATGAAGAGCCAGCAGCAGCTGACAGATGGAGAGAATAGACAGACTGTTCCCTGTTTGTGAAGGACTGCTAGGAAAGTTTAACATAACTGTCTGTCCTGAATCAGTCTTATTAGGTAATGTTCAAATAATTGTATCATTCCAGTGTTTTCAGTGTGGGAGAAATTACTCAGGGCCTTCAAGTTACACACTATGAAAGGCAGCAACACGTTTAATATTCAGAAACCTAAAGTATGTATCAGCAGCAGAATGGAGCTAAAAATAAATGTTTGTTTCAGTTCTTTGAAGCTTTGAGTATTTTGGATTAGTAGTACTGTTATGGCATGCATAGGTTCTTTCTCTTCAGCACCCTCTGCTGGTCATACTGGGAATTCTCACCTGCTTTTATTTTGGTGGGGTTTTTCTGTGTTCCTGTGGGTAGAGGAAACAGGAAGCTGGTCGCTTGTTAGCCTGCAGAATATGTTGTTGCTCTTTAAAACGTTTCTGCCTTGGAGAGTTATTGCTTGTGAGTATTAATGTACAACATGTTTACAAGTTTATTTGGTGCATTTCTATTACATAGATTTGTTTAGAAACCAGTTATTTCATGTGCTATGTTTATCTTTGAGGAAGCTAAACTCTCTAAGTTGTATTGTGATCAATACTGAGTCGCTGTTGATTACACATACTATATAACAGTATAGTTCATATCCTAGAAGTGTGTGTAAAGAGGTAAAGACATCTTGTGACATTTACTTTGTGTTTGTTTTTAGTTTTACGGGAAGAAAAAGATGTCAATCATTGAACTACTGACGAAGTAAAAAGCCTTAAACTTACTTCCGCCTCCAATGTTCATTGAAACCGTTAGCTGTCTGTCAAGTTGGGCAAAGGGACGCACAATAAGGACAGAACAGTAAAAAAGCAGCTTCTCAGCGAGCAGAGATAATCAAAGACAGCAACTTCGTCTGCCAGCACGTCTCATCTCTACTACTGCTTACGCTTGCCACACAGCAGCATTGTGGGATGGAGGACACACAAGCCACAAAAGAAATAACGCAGCTGTCGGCTCTAGAGACCAGGTCAGTGGCCTCTATAGCATCGAGTGGATCATCAGCCAGTCGAGCCGCTGCTGCAGCTCGTGCTAAACTGGAGGCAGCTCGCGCACGAGCCGATTATGCCAAAATAGAGTCAGAAATGATGATTGAAAAGGCTCGCATAGAAGCCAAATTGAACACTTTACAGTATGAAAAGGAGGTAGCAGCAGCTATGGCTGAAGCCAGCATCCTTGAGGTTGCAGCAGAGGAGTCTGTCAAAACTGAAAGGAAACCAGCCTTTGAAGAGACTGCTGAAAGGACACGGCAGTATGTGGAGCAGCATCTACAGCCAACCGAGAGTGCTAAACCAGAGGAAGAGCATAGAGAGTCAACTGTTCATGAGTTGAAGCCCACGATTCAACCCAGGCAAAGCTTTGGTACTCCATATGTTGAATCTCACTTGTTCAAAATGAGAAACAAAGCCATTCCAACATCAGGGCTATCTCAGGAACCAAAGTCTGGTATTTATCCCCACTCAACACCACACCCACCAGAGAGCACAAGGGAAAGGTCGCCTTATCGAGTCACACCTCAACTCCTACCAGATGGCAGTGCTCAGGTGGGTGATATAGCAAGGTACTTGGCACGGAGGGATCTTATTAATGCTGGTCTCACAAAGTTTGACGACTGCCCTGAAAATTACTGGGCGTGGAAATCCTCCTTTCTGAATGCAATCAGTGGACTAAAACTCAGCCCCAGTGAAGAGTTGGACCTCCTTATTAAGTGGCTAGGGCACGACTCAGCACGGCATGTGAAAAGAATAAAGATGGTGCATGTCTGTCGTCCTGAAGTTGGACTGGACAAAGCCTGGGAGCGTTTGGAGGAATGTTTTGGCTCTCCAGAGATAATTGAAAAAACACTGTTCGACAGGCTTACAAACTTCCCAAAGGTCAGTAGCAAAGATCCTGTTAAGCTGAGAGAGCTTAGTGACCTGCTGCAAGAGGTTGAGGCAGCAAAATCAGAGGGTTATCTCCCAGGGCTAAGCTATCTTGACACTGCACGTGGTGTCGCTCCAATTGTGGACAAGTTACCACACAATATCCAGGAAAAGTGGCTCTCTCAGGGTTTTAGGTATAAAGTTGACCATAGTGTCATTTTTCCGCCATTTTCCTTTCTCTGTGACTTTGTCTGCAGAGAGGCACAAGCCCGCAATGATCCAGGCTTCAGGCTCTTAGCATCTACAACAGACCACTTTAGATCAGATACTACAGTGAGGAAGACCTATAAGGGTTTGGTCTCTGCTCACAAGACGGAAATATCACAGGGGAAAGCTGGCCAAGACAGCGTGAGAGAGCAAACCTGTGATGTGGAAAGGCAGTGCCCTATTCATAAAAAGCCACATCCCCTCAAGCGCTGCAGAGGGTTTCGCAATAAACCCATTGAGGAGCGTAAGACCTTCCTCAAGGACAATGGTATCTGTTTTAGATGCTGTTCTTCCACTAGTCACATGGCCAAGAACTGTAGCACAACAATCAAGTGTACAGAATGTGAAAGCAGGAATCATATCTCTGCCCTTCATCCAGGACCACCTCCTGCAACTCTCTTTGGTCATGGCGGGGAGGGCACAGAAGAGACAACTCAGCCTGCTATAACATCGACTTGTACCGAAGTATGTGGAGAAGCTCAGAGAGGAAGATCCTGTTCTAAGATCTGCTTGGTAAAGGTTTTCCCAAAAGCGCAGCCAGAGCGAGTGACAAAGGCTTATGTCGTGCTCGATGATCAGAGTAATCGGTCACTTGCCAGGTCAGAGTTTTTTGATGTTTATGGCATAGAGGGGTCAGAGTCTCCATTCACACTTCGTACATGTGCGGGAACAACAGAAATGATGGGTAGAAGAGCTACAGGCTTTGTAGTGGAGTCACTAGACGGAGCCACATCAGTCACGCTGCCGACAATAATTGAATGTAATAACATTCCGAGTAACAGAGCTGAGATACCTACCCCTGAGGTGGCAGCAGAACATGCTCATCTAAGGCCAATAGCCCATCTCATCCCACCACTCGATCACAAAGCAGAGATCCTCCTTTTACTTGGACGTGACCTACTTAGTGTCCACAAAGCGAGGCAGCATAGAAACGGTCCTCACAATGCCCCATATGCACAGAAACTGGACCTGGGATGGGTCATCATTGGTGACGTCTGTTTAGGTGATGCTCATAAGCCTGCAGCTGTGGATGCCTATCACACTAATGTGCTTGAGAACAATCGCCCATCCTATTTCAGACCATGTCCAAATATGGTTCATATCAAAGAGAATTATGGGTCCAAGTCTGAGCGTAAAGCCTTCCCTACCACCGAAACACCTATAGTTAAGGCATGCACTCTTGGAAGCACCATCTTTGATACATCCGAGGACGATAACAAAATCGGCCTTTCTATTGAAGACAAACTGTTCGTAGAGGTCATGAAGAGAGAGATGTTCATAGATGACAGCAACAGCTGGGTGGCGCCACTTCCATTTAAGGGACCTCGCCAGTGGCTGCCCAACAATCGCGACCAGGCCGTCAAACGCTTATCCTCTCTTCAGCGCACCCTTGAAAAAAGGCCTGAAATGAAGAGGCATTTCTTTGCTTTCATGCAGAACATATTTGATCGTGACCATGCTGAACTGGCTCCTCCACTTGAGGTGGACAAGGAGTGCTGGTACTTACCTACGTTTGGGGTGTACCATCCTCAGAAGCCGGATCAGATCAGGGTTGTGTTTGACTCAAGTGCAAAGTGCCATGGCGTCTCTCTCAATGATGTTCTCCTCTCTGGACCTGACCTCAATAATAGCTTATTGGGAGTATTGTTGAGGTTCAGACGTGAAACTGTTGCAGTAACCGCTGACATTGAACAGATGTTTCACAGTTTCATTGTAAGAGAGGACCATCGAAACTATTTGCGCTTCCTCTGGCATGAAGACAACAATCCTGCCAATGACATCTGTGAGTATCAAATGAAGGTTCACGTGTTTGGCAACAGCCCCTCACCATCCGTAGCTATATACGGCCTTCGATGTGCAGCAGCTCATGGTGAAGAGGAATTCGGATCAGATGCACGACGCTTCATTGAGAGGGAGTTCTACGTTGATGATGCGCTTATGTCAAGGCCCACAGCCAGTGAAGCTATTGATCTAATGAAGAGAGCACAGGAAATGCTTGCCACATCTAACCTTCGCCTGCATAAAATAGCATCAAACAGCTCTGAGGTTCTTGATGCATTTTCTCCAGATGACCGTGCAAAGGGGCTTAAAGAGCTAAATCTGGAGACTGATGTGACACCTACACAGCGAAGTCTTGGTCTGATATGGGACCTAAAGAAAGACGCCTTTACCTTTCGAGTAGCAGAGACAGTGAAGCCCTTTACAAAGAGAGGTGTCTTAGCTACAATCAATGGTCTTTTTGATCCCTTAGGATTTGCTTCACCGGTTACAATCCAGGGAAAGATGCTGCTGAGAGAACTTTCAAGTGAGGCCCTAGACTGGGACACTCCACTGCCTAGAGAAAGGGAGGCCGAGTGGGATACATGGAAAGAATCTCTTGTCGATCTCAAGAATGTACATATTCCAAGGACCTACGCTTCTGCTACGATGTCAACAGCAATCAGAAAAGAGTTACACATCTTTTCAGATGCCTCCACTAAAGCCATTGCAGCAGTTGCTTTCCTAAAGACCACTGGCGAAAATCAGAACCATCAGGTGGGCTTCGTTCTAGGGAAAGCAAAATTGGCCCCACAATCTGCTCATACAATTCCAAGACTGGAATTGGGAGCTGCTGTTTTAGCTGCAGAGCTTGCTGAAGTCATCACAAGTGAACTGGACCTAAATCTTGAGGCAGTTGAATTCTACACAGACAGTCGTGTGGTTTTAGGCTATATAAGCAACCAGACGAAGAGGTTCTATGTATATGTTGGCAACAGGGTGCAGCGAATCAGGAGGATTTCAGGACCAAAACAATGGCACTATGTCCCTACGAGCTCTAACCCTGCTGACATAGGCACACGCTCGGTGCCTGCCGCCATGCTTGGTGACAGTGCCTGGCTTAAAGGACCTGCCTTCTTGTTACAAGCTAGTGTTACAAGAGAAGCTGAAACCTATGACCTTGTGGACCCCGAGTTGGATGATGAAATACGCAGCTTTGTCACTCACATGAGTAATGATGGGTCTCTGCTTGGATCGCAAAGGTTCAGACGTTTTTCCTCTTTGAAGAAACTCCTCAAGGCCCTTAGCTTGCTCATTCATATTGCAAAGGTCTTCAAGAGCAAAGATGAAGGTCCCTCTTGCAGTTCATGGCATCATTGCAAACAGTCTCGCACAGCAGAGGAACTGACAAAGGCTGAGATTGTCATCATCAAAAGTGTGCAGAAGGAAATGTTTGAGGAGGAACTTGCCTGTATTGCTAATGGTAAAGACATACCAAAACAGAGCTCTTTACAAAAACTCAGTCCCTACTGTGATGATGAAGGACTCTTGAGGATAGGTGGAAGGCTCAAACACGCCAACATCGACTACAAGGAGAAACATCCTCTCATTATTCCAGGTGGTAGCCATGTTGCCAAGTTGATAGTAGAACACCATCACCAGCGAGTAATGCATCAGGGACGGGTGTTCACAGAAGGTGCAGTCCGTACTGCTGGATATTGGATTACAGGAGCAAGGAGGCTAATCAAACAGATTATCCACAACTGTATCACCTGCAACAGACTTAGGAAGAAAGCAACTGAGCAAAGAATGGCAGATCTGCCTTCTGATCGTATCAGCACCGAACCTCCTTTCACCTTCGTGGGTTTGGATGTATTTGGCCCTTGGTCTGTGGTCACAAGGCGCACAAGAGGAGGCCAGGCAAATAGCAGAAGGTGGGCTGTTCTTTTTACGTGTCTTAGCACACGTGCTGTGCACATTGAACTGATTGAGTCGATGGACGCATCAAGTTTCATCAATTCCCTGCGTCGATTCTTCCGTTTGAGAGGGCCTGTTAAGCAGATTCGATCCGATTGTGGGACTAATTTCGTTGGTGCTTGCCGGGAGCTAGGTTTAACACTGACAGATCCCGACGTGTCAAGCATTAAAACATACCTGGGAGAAGAGGGATGCACCTGGATCTTTAATCCACCTCACTCTTCTCATATGGGAGGAAGCTGGGAACGTATGATAGGATTGTCCCGACGTATCCTGGATGCAATGCTTCTCCAAACCCCGCACTCTCACTTGACACATGAGGTGCTTTCTACTCTAATGGCAGAGGTAACAGCCATCATTAATGCTAGACCTTTGTCTCCTATCACAACAGATCCTGACACACCCTTCCTGTTGACACCTTCCATGCTTCTCACTCAGAAGGTGTGCACTCCTCTTCCCCCTCCGGGAAGTTTTATTGAGAAGGATCTCCATCGACAGCAGTGGAGGCAAGTTCAACACCTTGCAAACACATTTTGGACCAGATGGAGACGGGAGTACTTAGGGACACTGCAAAGCCGGAACAAGTGGCAACGTAACCATACAAACCTCAAGGTGGGAGATTTGGTGCTCATCAAAGACGCACAAGCGAGGCGGAATGAATGGCCAATGGGACTTGTCAACCAGATCTTCCCGGATAAGGATGGCAGGGTCAGGAAGATTGAAGTGAGGGTCTCAAGAAATGGAACTATTAATACTTACCTGAGACCTGTGTCAGAGACAGTGTTATTGATGTCCCCAAAGGACTGAGAAGTATGTGTGTCATGATGGTAAACATTGTATTCAGATATAATCTGTAAAATCTTGCAGTTTATGATGTTTCAGTTGGTTCATAATGGTATTTTACAATACCAGACGGGGAGTGTTATGGCATGCATAGGTTCTTTCTCTTCAGCACCCTCTGCTGGTCATACTGGGAATTCTCACCTGCTTTTATTTTGGTGGGGTTTTTCTGTGTTCCTGTGGGTAGAGGAAACAGGAAGCTGGTCGCTTGTTAGCCTGCAGAATATGTTGTTGCTCTTTAAAACGTTTCTGCCTTGGAGAGTTATTGCTTGTGAGTATTAATGTACAACATGTTTACAAGTTTATTTGGTGCATTTCTATTACATAGATTTGTTTAGAAACCAGTTATTTCATGTGCTATGTTTATCTTTGAGGAAGCTAAACTCTCTAAGTTGTATTGTGATCAATACTGAGTCGCTGTTGATTACACATACTATATAACAGTATAGTTCATATCCTAGAAGTGTGTGTAAAGAGGTAAAGACATCTTGTGACATTTACTTTGTGTTTGTTTTTAGTTTTACGGGAAGAAAAAGATGTCAATCATTGAACTACTGACGAAGTAAAAAGCCTTAAACTTACTTCCGCCTCCAATGTTCATTGAAACCGTTAGCTGTCTGTCAAGTTGGGCAAAGGGACGCACAATAAGGACAGAACAAGTACTGCTGGGTTTGTTGCATCATATTGTTGTAATTGTTTTTATGTGTTCTGCCTTTTATAACTCAAGTTGGATATTATAGTTGTAAACTGCCATACAGCTCCCTCTAGTGGCTGCTTTGTAATATGGGTTTGGTTACTTTGGGAAGGGAAAAAATGAGAACGTGAAGAAGAAATAAAAGATGGCGGAAAGTGATACCTTAATATTATCGTTCTAAGCTGATACAGACCTTAAAATGTTGTTGCCTTGGACAAGATATGTCTGTAAGTATGAGTGTCGATAAAATAATTATTATCTTTTGTTTTGTGTAAAAATGGTACGATAATTTGTACATTTGAAAGTTTTATCTTGTTAGCTTGCAGTAAGAGTGTAACATGCTAGTTTACAATGTTAGTTAGGTAATACAGTATTTTGTACTTTCAGTTTTACGATGGTCAAAGAGAAGACAATGGTCAGAGGCCATTCTTGAATAAATCAGCGCAAAAAGGAAAATAAGTCTGGTTATTGGAGCATCGTTATCTCGCTGTCTAGCTGGTGAAACTAAGAGACTCAGGGCGAGTACAGCATAATATGGTTTACATATTCTGAGGTAAATTGATCTATAGTGTTACATCATATTCTATAAGGATGTTATGTGTTTGTATACTTTCTGCCCAGTTTGACCTATTTAGCAGAAGTCAGCCTGTTTAAGGCTCTGATATCTATTCTGTGTGACTTAAAGCAGTTATGACAGGGTCTGATTTTCTCACCCAATAAAGGAATATTTAATATATCAGTCTACTCTTCATTCTATCAGAAACAGTTTCACAGCTCGTGTATTTTCTTTTTACACATATATGTAAGCACTGAGCTAAATTTAGTAATGCCAACATATTAAAAGAACAATATTTGTCTCATATATAATACATCTATAGATACACTGTCAAAGATACTTGTCTTTGAGTGAAGATTTAAGGTGATAGGAAATATAAATAAATGCGACTTGAATCTTTACTGAAGCTCAGTATTTGACACGGAGTTCAAACTCACTGCTGTAATAACTAATAATGATAAATATAACTACAATATTGGCCATATTATATTTACATTACCAAAGTGAGATGACTTTAGTCTCATGAACAACATTAGCTAATTGTTATTTACTAGCTAATCTTAAAATGACTATTCAGCACAGAAATGAAGCCCAACAATCATGTTTTACAGTCCTGTGGTCTCAGCCTCACATAGTTATCAAATCACACAAAGCTCATGTAGAAACAAATGTACAAAATATGTTCTCCTTCATTGCTGTAAAACAAAGCTGTATGAAACGTTTCCAGCTGTTAGTATCATGGTTGCTATGCAACCTGGGCAGCACCACGGAGGCTAGACCATCCCATTCCACAAGCCTACAAGCCTCGCACTTCCAAGCTGAATAAACAGTTAGCAAAAATGATCCATAGATGGCCGGAAATCCCCCAGTTAGCAGTTTGGTAGATAGCTATGACATCCTAATCCCATCCAGCAGCTGTATTCTACCTGTAAGCTGATCCCTGCTGAGCCAAAGCACTTTTTCATATACAAATTACAACCTTTAATAGAAACCTATTGGTCAGCATCTTATTAGCCTGTTGTTAGCTTCATTCCACAGAAAACTGAGAGAAACTAACAGAGTTGATAAAGAATAAAGAGAAATGTGCTGATTTAAAGCCTTTGAAGTGCTTCAGATGATCTCTGTCCACTTCTGTCCACTCATTCATTCATGTAAGCTTTCTAATGCAGCTTTGATCTTCACAGTCTGCTTCATGAAACTCATTCTAACCCTGAATGTCAGAGTGTTCCTCCTTCTCTTTCCCATCATTCATGCTGGCAATGGCAGAGATTTGGATGTTGGACTGTGTTTTGGATGATATGTGTATGTTTGTGTTGGACTGCTGTCTGTAAAGCAAACGCACATTTTGCTTTGGATTTCAGTGTCAGACAGACTTTAAGGTGGACTGAAGAGTTGGAGAGTTTCACAGTGAATTATCCAGTGGAGGATTTTTCTTCTTCTTTGAAGGATTGAAATGTGAACATTGTTCTGCTGCAGTCAATGGACTAAACCAGAGAAGAAGAAAACAGACTTTACCATGAAGATCCTCAGTGTGGATCAGTATAATATCAGCCTGATGTCTGCAGTTTAGTGTCAGCACAACTTTAACATCATATTCATCTCAGCACAATTAAAACATGCTGACTGACCTCAGAGTTTCAAGTCCACATCCTGGACTCTCCAGGAAACCACACAGATGCTTCACTCCTGGATCCTGCAGGTCGTAGTTGTTACTTAGGTCCAGCTGTCTCAGATGGGAGGGGTTGGACTTCAGTGCTGCTGCCAGATAATCACAGCTGATCTCTGACAAACCACAGCCCCTCCATCTGTATAAAGAATGAAAGATGTAAGTTTATTAGACAAAGTGTGAGCTTGAAATCATTCAGTGTTTCATCATCTGTTCAGAGCTGAAGAAGGTTCAGAATGTAGAAGTTTAGAAAATGGAAACTCCAAACAGCTGAAGCCAACAGGAAGCAGCTTCAAACAAACATAACAAGAGAAAAAACTCTGAATGTTTCACATTAAAGTCGTACATTTATCATAAAAACAGGACAAAGACTTGAAAAAGTCGTGTTTTTCCTTCCAGGAACCACAAGGCTTCACTTTTAAAGGTGAAGTGTGAAAGAAATTGACATATTTGAAGTCCAACACCTTTTTCCAGTCACATTATTAAAGCAGACAAACTACAAGCTCATTTTCATTCCAACAAGTCATCTTCTGACCTGGACTAACAACACTGGTCTCTATGTGCAGCTGGCTGTGAGAGCAGTGCTCAGGGAGCGTCTACAAAGTGCAACACTGAAAGAACATCACACACTCATTTGCTTCCAGCACTTTCACACAAACATCTACTGTCATTATTGTCACCAAACTCTGTGGATCCTTTATTGCAAATTCAAATGGGATCAAATGGTCAGACAAAAGAGGGTTATGAGGAAATATGATGAAATGTTGTGTATTAGCAGCAAGTTATTGAATCATTTTCCTCAGAAACCAAACAAAATGATTGACAAACATGTTTTTACAAACTCAGTGTTGGACTTGGATCAGCAGGATAAGCTGATGTTTAAAGGCATTTGAGTCTCGCTGTATGAGAGTCCAGTTATTACTCAATATTTATGGATGATGTTCTTTCAGTGTTGCACTTTGTAGACGCTCCCTGAGCCTCACAGCCAGCTGCACATAGACCAGCTGACATTACCCAGCATTAGAGGCGGCTGTAAAAAAATGGATTTTCCTATTTAAATGGTTTTAATTTGGAACCCTGGAGCAGGGTGCCGCCGGTGCGTCGAGCCACCTGGGGGGCTCTTCAACTGGTGGGGGAGATGGTCACATCTTGCAGGAGCTTTCCTCTCTTCAGGAACTCTCTCTGCAGGAGGGGGAGATACAGGAGAGGTGGAGGAAGATCTCAGCCTGGGCGTTTACTGTCTTATGTAGTCTGGAAGATGAGTGGATGGTGGGGTGGGTGCAGTTTTCTCTGTGGTGGGGTTGGGTGGACTGTCCCGGGCTCTGTGGGGCCGGGGGGCGCTGCTGCACTGGGCCCCGGTCTGGATGGGCCTGGGCCCCCTTTCCCTGGCGGGTCGCGGAGTATGGGAGTGCCTACTGGGGTCAGCGGGGGAGCTGGCCCCAGGGAGGGGTTACCTGCCCCTCCCTTCCTTCCCTCCCCATCTCCAGCTGCCTCCCTCTTCCCGCTCCACCACAACCACCCACACATGCAGGGCCTTGGAGTAGGGGTATGTCACCAGGGTGCAGAGGAGGCTACCCCCCCTCTGTCCCCTTCTGGCTGCCTCTGCCTCAATTTTATCCCACAACTTAGACATTCACATTATTCACACTCTCATTACACATACATATAGGATATTGGGGGTGGGCACAATCACGGAGTCCAAATTACCATCAGGGTGTACACCTCACCCCTGGCGTCTTTGCCCACCTCTCAATTTTAAATACACTTAGACATTGAGGGCTATCAGGAGGGACTATGCGCTTACCTGCTGCTCTCTTGCAGGTAGCTCCATGCCCTCCTGGGTTTTAATTGCACCTTAGAACACACATGCATCAACACTACAATGAGCGGGTGGAGTGAGGTTTGGAGTCTTCTCCCACCCCCGTTCTCTGCGGCCTGCTGGAGCGGGAGGGCTAGGAGGAGTTGGCCGTCCGGCTGCGGTCTGGGGTGTGGGGCCTCCCTGCTGCTACGGAGTCGGGGTGGTCTGCCTCTCCCCACAGCAGGGAAAAGGGTAACACCACCTGGGTCTGGGTGCAGTTCCCCCCCTCCAGGGGCAAGGGTACCTAGACCCGGTTTGTAGAGTACGCTTGGGGAGTGTGATCGTGTGTACAGCGTCTCTTTATGTCTGTCTCCACGTTGGTTGAGTGTGGAGTAAGTGCATATGAGAGCATGAGGGTGGGAATGGATGTTTGTGTCTGTGTGTGCCTGTATGTCTGTGTCTATATGTCAGATTGGGTATCAGATGCCACCTCTCTGGGGACACCTCAGGCCCTCCAAGGTTTGGAGGCCTATCTCCACCCACCACCACTTCCCCTGCCAGTGGCGGACTCCCTCAGGTGTCGGTGCGTTGGTGGTTCTTTGTGTCTGGGGGTGGGCGTCCAGGTACACACCGGCTCACTCCTTGGCGGCTGCTTATCGGGGCCTGGAGCCTGGGGCTCGCTCGGGCCCCTTCGGAGGTGGGGTGCCCCCGGCCTCTCGGCCTGGGGCTCGGTCACTCAGGCACAGCTGGGGGCCGGCGGAGCTCACGGGCGCGTCACTGCAACTCCCCCTGGCTTCTGCTCCGCGGCTGCTGAGTGAACCCTCATCTGGGACTCTCCTCAGCTCTTACTGGGACAGTGGCGCAGCTGCCCCTCTGTTGGTCTTCCTTGGTCTCTTGTTTTCTGGGGGCCTCTGGATGTCTGGAGTTTTGATCTCCTCCATACCCGCTTCACACCCCAGAGGACGGGGCTGTGGCCCCCCCACACTCCCTAGCAGATCGTTACATGGAGAAACCTTTGGAATACAAGCGCGCTGATCCACACAGGCATGCACACGGGTGTTCACTGCTCGTAGACCCAAATTACACCTTTCTTGGCCGCTACTTCGAAGCACATCTGTCCTGCGTGCTGCACAACAACATTGAATATTTAGTATTTACTGCTGTTTACACTTAGCTAGATTAATGCGATGGTGTTGTGTTTAGTATGTTGCTTTGTTTTTTTTCTGCTTGTTTTCTATTCTTCTCTCAACAGGTGATCCAGGAGATTTTTATTTTTTTTCTCCCCCCCCCTTACTCACTGTCCCTCTCCCCTTCTGTTTTTCCTTTTCTCCCTCTTTCTTTCTCCCTTTCCTATCCCTCACTCATGTCTGCCCCCTCTGTAACATCTGAAAATAAAATATAATAAATAATAAAAACAAAGATCGACCAAATGGACCAATACGGCAACGCCACGATGATCCATTTGGCAAAGTAAATCCATTGGGTATCCTTGTTGGTCTTCAGACAACAATTCTGATGGCTAAAGAACCAAATGGGACAGGCAAAAAAATAAAAAAATAAAAATAAAAATAAAAATAAAAAAAATAAAAAAAATAAATGGTTTTAATTTGAATAAAGCGATGTTGATTCATTCAATCCTGAATCGATTTTTAATATAAATGTATTTTGCCAGAATCTCAGGTTAAAGCTCCCAAAAGTATTTCAACAACAAGCAAACAGATAAAACAGTAAATGAGAGCAGCTAAACACACAAAGATGGAAACACAGAGCGTGGATCGTTCACTCGACGGCACGTACACGGACACGCCGTCGGGGCTGAAAGTGGACAGCTCACAGATCCTGAAGCTGCAGGTTTCATCTGTCTCCAACCAAAACTGACTGAACCAGCAGCAGAAGAAGATCCAAACTACGCTTTACGTTTGATGAACATCGTCATGAATTCTCTCTGACTTTGACGTTTACTTCCTGCACAGCTCTCTCTCTCTCTCAGTGTACTTCAAGAACAGTTTACCTTCAAAAATCTGTTTCCTGCATTATTCACTGCTTATTACGCAACAGTCTGCTGTTGTGTTCACTGCTGTCGGCCTCCGAAAACAAAGCCTCATTTCTGCTGTTCAATACTGAAGAAATTTAAACCTTTTAAAATGATGACAGATTACAAACTCTCAGCTGTGTCTGTAATCAAACCTCTGTAACTTTGCTTCACTTCAGCAGCATCAGCTCATGTTCACATGTTGATTCATGGTTTGCTTCAGTTTTTGATGGACTGCAGAATATTTTGAAGGTTATCTGCTATAAAAAGCCAGAACAGGAAAATCTGCTTCATGTGTTTCTGTTTGATCCTCAGTGACTTTGACACAAAGGCCTCTGCTGTGATGATCACACCTCTGATCAAGTCTCACAGTGTCAGCTTTGTTTTTATACATATGGATATGTGCTGATAAATGATCAGAGTTATAATATTTCCCACTGTCTGCTGTGTGCCGTGACCTTTGACCTGCTAAAAACAGTCAGCTGTGGATTATTCATTGTTGTGTCTGATACTTAGAACTGTGAGGAAGAACACTACACAGTTAATCAGGGTCCCCTCTCTCTGAATCAGGAAAGGTGGGCAGGCCGCGTGTGGGCCGCGGGCCATACGTTGAGTCTCACTGTTTGAAATGTGAACATTGTTCTGCTGCAGTCAATGGACTAAACCAGAGAAGAAGAAAACAGACTTTACCATGAAGATCCTCAGTGTGGATCAGTATAATATCAGCCTGATGTCTGCAGTTTAGTGTCAGCAAAACTTTCACATTATATTCATCTCAGCACAACTAAAACATGCTGACTGACCTCAGAGTTTCAAGTCCACATCCTGGACTCTCCAGGAAACCACACAGATGCTTCACTCCTGAATCCTGCAGCTTGTAGTTGTAGCTCAGGTCCAGCTCTCTCAGATGGGAGGGGTTGGACTTCAGTGCTGCTGCCAGATAATCACAGCTGATCTTTGACAAACCACAGACACTCAATCTGTATAAAGAATGAAAGATGTAAGTTTATTAGACAAAGTGTGAGCTTGAAATCATTCAGTGTTTCATCATCTGTTCAGAGCTGAAGACGGTTCAGAATGTAGAAGTTTAGAAAATTGAAACTCCAAACAGCTGAAGCCAACAGGAAGCAGCTTCAAACAAACACAACAAGAGAAAAAACTCTGAATGTTTCACATTAAAGTCGTACATTTCTCATAAAAACAGGACAAAGACTTGAAAAAGTCGTGTTTTTCCTTCCAGGAACCACAAGGCTTCACTTTTAAAGGTGAAGTGTGAAAGAAATGGAAATATTTGAAGTCCAACACCTTTTTCCAGTCACATTATTAAAGCAGACAAACTACACAGCTAAAACAATGTCTAGAATGTGAAATGTTGGTATAATGGTGCTACTTGAAGCCTGAAAACGATCGCCTATAAAAAAAACAAAAACGAGCAAACAGCAGTAGCAGACGTCCCGACTGGATTCTACGTTAGCATAGATCCCTCCAGAGTTTTGTGCACACGGTTTAGGTAAAAATGAAAAAGGTTGAGGTTTTACATTTAGTTCAGTATTACCTGTTGCCTGTGTCCTTGTCTTTTGGGAAAATACTTTACACAAGTAATGGCTCAAAGAGGATTCCTTTTTTTTACTGTGCTGCAATTGATTACCGGATTATTTGTGCCATTAATTAGTGTCAACTAATTTTTATTCAATCTCCGCACAGGATATGCTTGTGAAGATGGAATATGGGGGAGAGCAGAAGAGCGTTGAAGTTCCACAAAGCGTTGAATGAAGGACATGCATATTGTATTGAAGAAATAAGTGATGAGAATGCTGTTATTTGCATTTACCATGTCAGACCTTTTGATAAACAAAATTCTAATGAAAGTGAGAACGTTTATACTGTTACATCTTTCAGAAAATGTTTTGAAATTGTGGTGCACAGTTCAGAATAAATGTTTTTCAAAAACCATTGCGTCTTTTTAGTAAATGTTTATTTCCAAAAGAAATTTCTAGAAGTTAAGAACAGTAAAATTCCCACTTTTTAGAATTAATTAGAAGATAACTCTTACATAATTAAACTAAAATACTCTTTGAGAGTTAATATATAAACTCTTAACACCTAGTTAGCATTAGTAAGTGTTAAATTATCAACTCCAGACAGATTTGGTGTTTAACACTAAATCAGAGTTAACGTACCAACTCTCCAAAAAGAGTTAAATTAACACTCTCTGGTGTGGACCCATATAGACACTTTAATAGTGTTGAAATCAAATCTGACAGTGTTAATTTGGACATGCTGGATTTGCTGTGTACAAGCTCATTTTCATTCCAACAAGTCATCTTCTGACCTGGACTAACAACACTGGTCTCTATGTGCAGCTGGCTGTGAGACCAGTGCTCAGGGAGCGTCTACAAATTGCAACACTGAAAGAACATCACACACTAATTTTCTTCCGGTCTTGTACGTGGTCTTGGTCTCGTCTTGGTCTCGATGGACTTTTGTCTTGGTCTCGGTCTTGGTCTCGCTGTTTCAGTCCTGCGTTCTCAAATCGACATAGTGTTCGGGAGATTTGGAGTTAATCATCAGCGGAGCGGGGGGGGGGCTTACTGGGCTTAAGCCCGGGTCATTTTTTCAGAAGCATGGGGTCTTTTGGAGTGTAATTTGTTAGTTAGAGACCTGACTGACAACTGTATAAAACAAAAACAACACACGAAGCACAGAGCGCACCATCGTAAATTCCCCCTAATTTTGGTATGATCCGAGCTCAGGCACTAGGCGACTGAGCACAGCACCCATGTGAGCGAGGGGGGAGAAGCTGCTGCCTGCGAGTTTGCTGCAGACAGAGGAGAGCTTAAGTTTGACCAGGTACCAAAGCAAATCATTCGTACTGAACTAATAATGTAAATATGACGGTGTATCACAAAAGATTGATATCAAACTGATCACTTGGTTGCGTTTCTTGCTCTTCGAGTAAATCAACAAATGGATAAATAAATAAAAAGCCGAACAGCAATGCTGATTTTTTTAGAGAGTCTTAGCTTACATTTCATATTTTCAGTTGTTTCCCTCCACGGCTAAACAAACTCTCTAAATCGGTTTCAGTTGTGTACCGATGAACACAACAATGGACATAAGGAGCTTCTTTCAAAGAAAAAACTCAGGTAGATGTTATTTTATATATTATGCTTTGGATGTTGTTCAGTATATCTATGCAAAACAAGAGGAATTTCAATACACAGCAGTATATTCACAGTTGAAACCAGAAATTTACATACACTTTAGGGAGAAAACATAAACTTTTTTTTACTGTTAAACATCAATTTAGAGTAAACTTTTGTTTTAGATAAATAAATGTTGAAATATCTTTTGAATTAGTTAAATGTCAGAATAAAAAGAGGGAGCTGTCTATTTTAATCACTTTGATCAAATTCAGGAGTACATATACACTAAGTTTATTGTTAATTAATAAGAAAACTCCAGACGATTCCATTCTGAGCTGAAGAAGCTTCTGATAGGTTAGTAGAGTCCATGTGAGTAAACTGGTGGCACACCTGTGGATGCATATAAGGCAAAACACAGAGCCTGTTTCTGTGACATGGGAACATCAAGAGATGTCAACCAAAACACCAGGAAAAGAACTGTGGAGCTCCATAAGTGTGGCTCAATTTGAATACAATTTGGTGCTATTTGCAATTCAGAAATACAGATAGTTTCTCTCTTTACTCTCAAAGTTAACAAATATGTTTTTTATATTTATCAATCTAAAAAAATAAACATTTAGTCTGATTTGATGTTACAATTAAAAAAGTGTTTCTGTTTTGATCTGAAGAGTGTTTAAATATCTGGTTTCAACTGTATATTTGATGATGTTGGTGTTTGGCTTGATTGTCAGCACAAAGAGGGAGAGAGAGGAACAGAGAGGGAGAGAGAGGAACAGAGAGGGAGAGAGAGAATGACGACAGAACAGAGATGAACAAGAGCAGGTGAGACACACATGTTAGTCAAATGGTTGTTTGCCAAAACTCATCAGAACATGTACCTAGTGTTTCTTTTTAGATACCATTTGTTACTTTTCAAATTCTATATTTATTAAGTTATGCAGGCTTGTTTGCACAACAAGGCTAAATAATTATATAAACGTTTCTCAATCTAAATAGTGGACTTTGGTAGAATTAAAAAAACAAGTGTAGTGCAGGTCTATGATGATTTTTAGTGCTACTATCATCTAGTTCTGATTCTGGTCCTGTCTTGGTTACTGTTGTAGTCCTGTTTTAATTCCGGATCAGTTCTGGGTCTGGTTGAATTGGGGTTTAGTCCTCGTGTCTTGATACAGGCCCGACTTTGTTCTGCCTTGCTGCTTAATTAAAAAACTAGTTTAAGGTGTCCTGCATATGTATATAGAATAGCATCTGGCTGCAGTTTAAAGACTTTTTGTCTCGGTCTCGTCTCAACTTGGTCTTGGTCTTGTCTTGGTCTCGATACCGTCTGGTCTTGGTCTTGTCTTGGTCTCAGATTAGGCGGTCTTGACTACAAGTCTAAGTGTGGATCAGTATAATATCAGGCTGATGTCTGCAGTTTAGTGTGAGCACAACTTTCACATCATATTCATCTCAGCACAACTAAAACATGCTGACTGACCTCAGAGTTTCAAGTCCACATCCTGGACTCTCCAGGAAACCACACAGATGCTTCACTCCTGAATCCTGCAGCTTGTAGTTGTAGCTCAGGTCCAGCTGTCTCAGATGGGAGGGGTTGGACTTCAGTGCTGCTGCCAGATAATCACAGCTGATCTCTGACAAACCACAGTCCATCAATCTGTATAAAGAATGAAAGATGTAAGTTTATTAGACAAAGTGTGAGCTTGAAATCATTCAGTGTTTCATCATCTGTTCAGAGCTGAAGAAGGTTCAGAATGTAGAAGTTTAGAAAATGGAAACTCCAAACAGCTGAAGCCAACAGGAAGCAGCTTCAAACAAACACAACAAGAGAAAAAACTCTGAATGTTTCACATTAAAGTCGTACATTTATCATAAAAACAGGACAAAGACTTGAAAAAGTCGTGTTTTTCCTTCCAGGAACCACAAGGCTTCACTTTTAAAGGTGAAGTGTGAAAGAAATGGACATGTTTGAAGTCCAACACCTTTTTCCAGTCACATTATTAAAGCAGACAAACTACAAGCTCATTTTCATTCCAACAAGTCATCTTCTGACCTGGACTAACAACACTGGTCTCTATGTGCAGCTGGCTGTGAGACCAGTGCTCAGGGAGCGTCTACAAAGTGCAAC